>NC_140754.1:11632500-12882500 GCF_051527215.1 Medicago sativa
CCACTACTGACGGTGAGCTAGAGAGGAATAACTTATCTTAACTGATTTTCTTACAATGATATTATTTCTGAATCTGATAATAAAGACGTAGTAATCCCGTCTTTATCCTGAAACTAATTCTGATGCTAACCTATTCAGGTTCTAGGCATATCGTTGTCATATGTCATTCCTAAAAGGTTGTAAAATATCCTCATATCCTGATAGAACTAGCTTCGACTAATTCAGCCGAAACTTCATAATTAAAGTCCCTTGCTTCCAATGATTGGTAATCTACCCATGAGTTGTTTTCATGACTCATCCGTTCTAAATGCATCTCTTATGTTAACGTGCAATAATTATGTATTGGAACCTAAGTTGGAGGATTGTATAAGAATCTTGTCACATTGTTGATAAATTTGTATTTGTCATTATAGCCGAACAATGGCCAACTTTGTATGTGAAATGCTCCGTTCCAAATAAGAAAATAATTTTGAAAGTTAACTAGTAACCAAAACACATGACAAGTTTAATTATCCAAAACTATATATATGTGTGTGTCGAAATTTCAGTTTAAAATCCTATCCTCCAACATTAGGACTGATTAGTATTACACATTAACATAAGAAATATTAGAACAAATTAATAGGGTATCTAACTAGTAAATCATAACTATTCTAACTACATCAAAATTATTCCAACTCAAGGGTTATAAATCATAGGGCATAAATTCACTACCCAAAATGGATGGTTTACTATCTAAAGGAACTCACCTCATCTTATTCTGAACTCTTGAACAATTTAAGCATCAATTGAGCATCAGTCATCGCTCTTCACTTCTGTCTCTATTCGATCTTCCAACGAAAAATCCATAGTTGCAACCGCTTAAATATCGACAACTTAATTCTTGGTTCAGCACAAATTTTACATTAGCCTCCATACTTCAAGGTCGTCTCTAGACTTCAATACTGAACCAAAATTCATGACACCGGTACCCAAATGTCGGAAATTTCATTAGCTAACCATAGCAACAAAGATCACTTGATTCGGAGGTACAGATAGAAAGTTATTACCATTTTAGTGGAGCAATATCCCAAAACCCGTAAACAATTTTTCCAGCAGAAATTCACAACTTCAAACGCACTTTCTGAGTTCGTTCCTAATCCGAAACACACAAAATTTATATCCGATTTGAAGGGAATTAAACGTACAATCCAAATATACAATAATCAATTAATTCCAAGTTACACTGAAAGCAATACGAATCAAAACCAGAACCTGCACTTACTAATTTTCATGAAATTCAACCATAAACAAATTTCTAACTTCAACCCTTGTTACCACTATCAATTTCAACTCATGATTAAAACAACTTATTACCACACTTGAAGACCAAACTTACATACCCAAGGTTCAATTCATGCTCAAACTTCCTCTCCTTGTTTCTAGCCAAGCCCTTGTCTCTTCCAAAAGTCCCTTAGGCTTACTTCACCATGGTTATCTCTAAAATTAAGCTTCCAAAATCATTTCCCACGGATTGAAGTAAAAAATGAAACTTGGGGAATTAAGATGAAAGGGGCGGTTTGGGTAGAGGGAGAAGGGAAAGATATTTTTGAAGCTTGTTTGATGCTAACAACACCTCTAGGAACCCTTAGGCATGGCTTGGTAATGATTATTGGAGGTTTGGAGGATTTGGAAATGATGGTGGAGTGGTGAGGGAAAGAGGCCGATGGCCTTTAGAGAGAGATGGGAAAAATTTTGTGAAATGTTTAGAGAGAGGAAGGTAGTAGAATTGTGTGGAAAGTTTTGATATTTTCCTCTTTAAAAATCTTTTGGATGACAATTGTCCATTTTGCCCCTGCTTTAAGAAAATCTCATAGACAATATGAAGAATAGCTGACACAGATAAATGTCAAATGACAGTGTTGTTAAGCGGGATATTACAAAGTTCGTACGAGTGTTTAACAAATTTTATACAAATATAATTTTAAACATATATAAAAAAGTTTTTTTTTGAATGTATATATAAAAAAGTTTTAGAAATCTTAATTTTTTTTTTTTGACAAAAGAAATCTTAATTAAGAAACCCAAATATAAACATATATAAAGAGAAATGCTAGCTACTTATAGAAGTTTGTATGAGTGTTTAACAAATTTGGAACATATATGCTTATGAAAGTTATATTTTCTTATATTTATAGAGAATTAAATTTTTGCTTATATGCTTTAGCAAATTTAGGTCTGAATCTTAATGATTATACTAACTGCAATAGCATCTCTGCCCAAATTAGTGAGTATTCTGTTGGAAACAAGTTTGGTTTATCAAACTTTAGATTCTTAAATTTCTGAGAGTTTTGGTTTGGTCTCTCCTCTTTTTCTATTGTATATATTTTGTATTTAATATATTTTGGTGAGGTGATACTCTAATTGCCCACTTTTGGTTTAAAAATAAAAATTATTGAAGACGGTATAAATCCCATTAATATTATTGATATACTAAATAACATATTCCATTTTTCAAACAATGAATAAAAAATACAGCCTAGCAAAATCAATGCAAATATTTTGCTACCACAATATAGCCTTTTAAAATTGGTCTTTCAACTATCAATGATAATTTTCGGTAAACCATCATACGCATAAACGACCCATGGTTTGGGCAAAATGTATGTTATTTGTATCACATTCATTTTGAGGTGTAATATGGACCTCTAAAAATGATGTGTGGATAAAGAAGTTAGTACAAGAGAGTATGATCAGTTTTGGAACATGGAATATAGACACTCTTATAGAAAAATATATTGAAATAGTTGGTGCTATGACTAGAAGGAAGATTATTGTACGTGCATATAGGAAAATAAGTGGTTGGATTAAAGGGCGAAAAAATTAGATAGTTCAAGGTTTAAGAATTGGTACACTAACAAAGTTAGATCGAGAAATGAGGTAGACATTATAATGAATACATAATCAAAGAAGGATATTGTATATGTAAAAAGGATAGGACATCATATCATATCTATACAATTTATAGTGTAACAGTACGTCTTTAGTGTTACAAGTTAGACAGACAAATATGGTAGACATTATTGTTGGTGAGGAATGAAAGAAGGATATTATAGATGTGAAAAGGATAGGAGATCATATTCCTAAAAAGTGTAGTGGAACAATACATCTTTAATATCATGAAATTAAGTGGGTGGATGAAAGGGCGAAAGAATTAGATAGTTCAAGGTTTTAGAATTGGTACACTAATAAAGTTAGAACGAGAAATGAGGTAGACATCATAGTGAATACGGAATCAAAGAAGGATGTTGTATATGTAAAGAGGATAGGACATCATATCATAGTTATACAATTTATAGTGTAACAATACGTCTTTAGTGTTATAAGTTAGACCGACAAATAGGGTAGACATTATTGTTGATGAGGAATGAAAGAAGGATATTATAGATGTGAAAAGGATAGAAGATCATATCATATTCCTAAAAGTTATAGTGGAACAATACATTTTTAATATCATTAGTGCTTATGCACCCTGGGCAGGGTTAAAAAAAACTTTAAAAGTAAATTTTGGGATGATTTAGGAGGCTTAATTCTAAATATACCACTAGGAAAAAATATTTTTCTACGAGGGAACCTAAATGTGAATGTAGGGAGTGTTTTGAAGGCTTGAATAGGGGTATGATCAAAGGGAGATATATGCGGATGGTAAATTCATATACAAGGGTCGGGTGCAATAATCATGAGGCCGAGGTGTACACTAGGTTGCCTTAATCAAAGACCAAACCCAGCAAAGTACCACGACAAACCGTGGTGCTGCCTACACGAGAGTACCCCTGTCTCACAACCTAATGCCGACAAAGATCCTCTAAAAAATCGCAGCTGCACAGCAACAAAGCTGCACTACAATAGACTGAAATACCTGCAACTAAAAAACAGAAAAGCCAAGCGGACGCAACAGCAATTATGCACACACAAAAGCCTCCCAGCTAGCGGCTACATCACGTAATAGCAGCGCAGAACTGACACTAACACACCCACAAATAATGCAAACAACATAAGGTTAATGCATGACCTACTATCAACGCCACAAAACTGTTCTTTAATTGATTAATTTTTCACGTTATCTAGATTAGTGAGCATTCATGACATCTTTTTGTAGCAGTTTCTATATCTATTTATTTTCGCGTTAATTAGATAATGGCTTGGGAAATCCTTTACAAATAAGCTTATTTATTTAGTTTGAGTTAAGCTAAAAGAAGCTTTTTTCGATTAAGAATTGAGTCGTAATTTTAATATCATTTTTTCCGTTGCATTGCATATATTCTCTTACTATCATTTTTAGTTTTTATGACAAAGACAGAAGTGAAAATAGACATGTTTCAAGACATAATGATATTTTTTTTAAGGCCAGAACATGTTGCAATTGTCATTGATGAGAATTAGAACAAATGGCGTGTCATTATGCAACTTTAAAAGGAAAAGCTGCACTTAAAATGCATTAAGAGGTAACATAAAACTTCAAAGTAAAAACATGTCTCCACTGAGATATGCTTTGTTAGTGTTGTCTCCACTGCACTTCTCTTTGCGTACTCCTTTGTTGTTGTTTTTGAAGCAACACAAGTCAAATACTGCTTGGAATTATGGGATGACGAGTTTAGCATCAGGGTGTAAATGACATGGACGAGGCAATTATAGTAAAGAACAAACCAAGAGTTACTAACTCTACGATGCCATTCAGCATTTTCTACATTTTTTAAGCTGATATGTTTAAATATAAAGAATTCTCATATAAAGCTAATATTTTATCTTTCTCTTCAACGTGCACACATATGCATGCAAAGGTGTTAATATTAATTTCGGGACTTTACATTTAATATGCAGATCTGCGTATCAGTGACGATGACTTGAAGAAGCTGTGTTTGATTGAAATTGAAATGCTGCTTCAGGAAAACGGACGGTCTCTTATTGACTTCAAATCTATGCCCAGGCCAAATGCAGCAGACATGCCAACTTTCACAAACAAGCTTATCGTTGATGAGCTAAACGACAACAAAGATGAACTGGATAAGACACACGCTGATGTTGACTGATGAACAAAGATGTGTGCATGACAAGATCATGGAGTCCGTTGGTTCTGACGACGGTGGTTTCTTTTTCTTATATGGTTACAGTGGTACTGGAAAAACCTTTACATGGAAAACATTGTCAGATGCTGTTAGATCGAAGGGGTTAGTTGTATTGAATGTTGCATCCAGCGATATAGCGGCTTTTCTATTATCAGGTGGAAGAACCGCGCACTCGACGTTGACAGTCGCTATTGAGATTAATGAGGCATCATCGCTTACGATGGAAAAGGATAGTCCTAGGGCCGACCTGGTGTGCGCTGCAAAGTTGATAATTTGGGATGAGACTCCAATGATGCACTGATGGTACTTTGAGGCAGTTGACCGATCAATGTGTGATGTCCAAGAATGATACCCTAAACGAGTTTAGACCTTTTGGTGGAATGACAGTAGTTTTAGGTGGTGATTTCAGGCAGATATTGTCTGTTGTCCGAAAAGGAACGAGGCAGGATATTGTTGATGCCTCAATCAATTCATCAAAGATATAGGCTTATTGTAATTTGTTGAGGCTTACTGTTAATATGAGATTGGGTGCATCTTTGGTACCTGCAGAGCATGCAGAGCAGGAAGAAATTCCTAATTTTGGCAAGTGGATACTCTCAACTGGAGACGACAATGACGCTTCGGATGAGAATGGTGAAATGAAGGTAGAAATTCCTGAATATTTGCTCATATCGGGCACAACAAATCCGTTGATGTCAATTATAAACTTTGTGTATCCTGATTTGAATGATAACATTGGTGACCAGCTATTTTTCCAAGAAAGGGGAATACTCGCACCAACGCTTGATTCAGTTGAGCATGTTAACGAATATATTATGTCGCTGATTCCAAGTGAAGAGAAAGAGTATTTAAGCTCTGATTCTGTTTGTCGATCGTGTGAAAATTATGATGTCCAAAGCGAGTATTTCACAACAGGATTTCTTAATGGTATTAAGAGCTCTGGAATTCCAAATCACCGTTTGAAACTAACGGTGGGATGTCCGGCTATGCTGATGAGAAACATCGATCAGGCCAATGGACTGTGTAATGGTACGAGGCTGACAGTTACACATCTAGGGAAAAGCACGGTAGTTGCTACTGTAATTACAGGAGAAAGGGCAGGTACCAGGGTATTCATTCCCAGGATGAATCTTATTCCGAGTGATCCAGAACTACCCTTCAAATTCAGACGCATGCAATTTTCATTGACGCTTTGTTTTGCGATGACAATAAATAAAAGTCAGGGTCAATCTTTATCTCGAGTGGGAGTTTATCTTCCTTAGCCCGTGTTCACGCATGGACAACTCTATGTCGTTGTCTCTCGAGTTACTTCTAGAAAAGGTTTGAAGCTGCTCATCTTGGATGAAGATAATAATGTTTGCAAGGAAACCAAAAATGTTGTGTATCGTGAAGTTTTTCAAAAAGTATGATCATTGGCTATGTTTTAGAATTGTTGTTGCTATAATTTAAAAAACTAAATTTAGGTATTGTTTGGAAGTCGTTTTTCTTTTTTAATTTCTTTGTAAGGCGTATTGGTAGACATGGCAACAAACCCCACCCCCGCAAGACCCGGCCGCCCCCGCCCCGAATTTAACGGGGAAAAGCCGATTTAATCGGGTGCGGGTACGGGTGTGGGGAAATTTGGAGTTTTAGTACGGGGGCGGGTGCGGGGTATGCTTACTCCCGCCCCGCACCCACCCCCGCCCTGCACCCGTTTTTTAAAACTTTCTTTCTTAAATTTTATAATCTTATTTCCATAAGTACCAACCTATTTTAATATAATATTACTCTTTAGAAACATATTTATTATAATTATTTTGTTCTTTTGAAAAAAGTTTATTAGATAAATAATTATTAATATAATTATTGTGTTTTTGTTGCTATGAAAAAATGAAAAAATATGCATTTTTTAAATATTTTATAAAAAATAAAGTTTTCGCGGGTGGGGGTGGGGGCGGAGCTGGGAGTTGAGGGCGGGGTTGGGTGTTCAATTTTTACCCCTGATATGGTTTGGGGACGGAGGCGGGGGCGGGTACGGGTGCATGGAAGCGGGGGCGGGGACGGGGATTCTCAAACCCGCCCCCGGTCCGCCCCGTTGCCATGTCTATGTATTGGTCATTACAGGACATGCAATTTCTATATAAGCAGATCCTCCTGCCATTGACTTTTAATTGATGCACTTTTCAGGTATAACAGTACGCAGGACTTTTTTTTTACATCGTTGTTACCCCAAAATACAAATTTACATTAGACCATTGGTTTTGTAAAAAATAAAAACAAATAACAATCGACGTTTCTGTAGCCCAAACTATATTTAGACACACCCATAAAAAATATAACGTTTGCATTCACAGGCTATGGGTATACATCTGACACTGACTATTATATAAAAAAATATAATCTTTTTAGTTTTTATGATTAATAAAATATATTATGTCAACAAATAATAATATACAGTACGTCGGCGTATTTTTGCATAAATATTACATATGCTAAGTTTAACAATGAGTACATCTTATACTGCAAATAATTAGTATAAGTATAAATCCAAATACTTTAATCGTTTTGTGCAATGTTTAGATATTTCAAAATATATACAAAATTAACAACATTTGATCAAAAATGTTTTTTATTTCCCGTGCTTGGCACGGGTCACTATACTAGTTATGGAAGAATCGCAACCAGATCATCATATAGAGTGCACATAATCGCAAAGGTACCTAGAAACACATATGTTATATCTAATTATATATGTTTTTATCGGTTAAATCCTCTACTTTATGAAAGTTTGTTAAATGTGCAAAGATACGAATGCATTTTTTATGTTTGTCGGAGTAAACTTACTTCAAATTATATAATTCGAATGGGATCAAACTGTGCAATTTGACACTTAGAAAATGTTTCAATTCAGGTGATGTGTAAGTTATAGATTCGATTATGATAATGACATCATGAACTTTGCATGTTTAAAAATTGGTTGTTTTTCTAGAAGAAAATAACTTAATTATCAATTAAACTGTGACAAATTACCAATTGTCACTGAATACTCATTGAGGCGTATTTTTTATTTTTTTTGTTTTCTTTGAGAGACACCAAGATAAAAATCTAGTTTATTTTTCGAATCAAGATGAAAAATCTAGTTCTGTATTCAAACTTGTGTGCTCTTATGACATCAATAAAATATGTAATGCATTTCTTATGACTATCATATAACATGTGTGTTTAAACCTAGTTATGTATTGAAATTTGTGTGCTCTTATAGGATCAATGAAGTATGTATTTCTTAGGACAATCACATATCTTGTGTTTTCTTTTATCACATATTTTTATGACATATATGTGATCGATATAATGAAAATACAAATGAACTAAATGTTAGTATTCTCATACCAATTTTAATTTATTTTTTTCTTCTCGTATTAATATTTTCATCTAACAAACATATAAGTTATCTCAATATTTTAACTATATGTATTCATATAATAGTTTTTTTTATAAAATATCACACTCAATTGTTTGTTATTTAAGTTTATCTTAAAAAAAATTACTTGACAATTCTGACTTATTTTCGTAATATTGATGTACTCTACAAAGAAATAAGTAAAAAGGGATAACTATGAATACCTATAGTTTGGACTTTCATCAATTTTCAATCTAAAATACCTATTTTGTCAAGAAAAACTATTTATTTTATTTCAAACTTATATTTTTAAGTCCTTAGTTTCCTTTTTACGTTTAAACCCAAATTTGAAAGAAGAAAAAAAAAAAAAAAAGGAGACAAATATATCATTTCAATTCCCTTCTCACCCTTGAAAAAGTTGCAAATTTTTTCAATTTCCTTCTCACCTTCACTTTTCTAATTTCCATTAATTTTCCCTCTCACTTTTTACTAAGGATCTGTTTGGGAGTTTTGATGGGAGGGGAGGGAGTGTTTTTAGAAAAAAGGAAGGAAGAATTGGAAAAAATAGAGAGCTATGAGAGGCGAGTTTTGGGGGGTTTGGGTAAGTTTTTCAAATCCAATTTATGTAGTTATAATACTTTCAAAGTTTTTTTGGTTGCATAATACTTTCAATGTTAAAAATAAATTAATCATAAGTATTTATTTATCATTCTCTACAAAATCAATCTTTCAATTTTTTAAAAAGATTTCTCTATTTTTTCCTTTAATCTCATCCCTCCAAAACCCTCCCCCGCCAAACTCCCAAAGAGAGTCTAAAAGAAAATAAAATTGTCTCTCATTTTTCCAATTGCCCCGTACCATAAATCAACCAATCCAATTCACCCCTTTTAACAAATTGGTGATAAAGACATGTATTATTCCATCCCAATCCAATTTGACCATACAATGTTCTTTAGTGTCAGGTCTTAAAACATACTTCATTTGTCCCAAAATATAAACAAAAATTGATCAACAAAAATTAATGTATTTGTTCCAAAATTTGTATAAAATACATCAACTTATGTTGACTAACTTGTGCTTATATTTTGCGACGAATGAGTAAGCTTTATGCTTAAAATTAAAAATTGTATATGACCATATTTTATAATAAATATATGTTTTATTATATTAAGGGTCATGCTAACCGGCGCCCCCGGGGCACTGGTTAAGGATGCTAAAAAAGGAAATTATATAATAGTTATTGCATTAAATATGATTTAATCGTGAGACTCATTAAATATATGGACGACAATTTATGCTTAAAGTATCGACAATTAAGTTTTACTGTCAAATATAATAAAAGTAATACATATAGACTATAATGTTAGTAGTCTAATTGACACATCTCATCGATATCGTAGATATGAGATATTAAGTCTTTACATAAATACACGTATTAAGAGTAATATTTATATTGGATTGACTCGCTAATTAATTTTTTTTTTAAAATATGTGAGGAATCTAGTAAAGTCCGGTATTGTCCACGAGATTTAGCCATTTTGGAAAAGAGTTACAATTCAACAGTGTTTAAATTCCGTATTTTAGATCATACTAATCACTTATATTAGAAAGAGATAAGAAGTCTTGATTGTCGTCCAGAGAAATTGCTAAGAATATTTTGCTCAATAAACAAACAAAATTACCATGAAACATCGATTGTTGAGGAAATTTCATTTTAGGAAACACTTCTTGACAAATTATACGTAATCTCTTGCGTGAGCTTGCAAGTAATTCTCGAAAGCTGCATTTCCGTTGGAGAAGTTGAGAAATTCTTCCAAAGCAAGAATAAACTCACTGCCAGCATCAATGGCATCGAAGACCTGCAAACAAGCGGTGTTCACTCTAACCGATAGGATCATCTGGAACATGACGTTGCTACGTCGAGATGCCATTAATGGGTGTGAGACATGTTTTCTTTTTGATCTTTTTTTTCAATTCTTGATTTTTGAGATTAGCGCGCATGTTATTTCATATTTATAACGGGTATTGAACATTTGTTATTTGGGGTCACTTTGACTAATCACAATAATCGAGGAAATAAGTAATTATTATTTTGGTTGTAAATTTCGTCGATTATCCGCCTGATATTACAAAACATTAATTACCCTTCGAAATCGCATAACATTAATTAATTTACCCCATACATTAAATTCATTACTCAACATGACGTATCATTTGACTGTTTATGTGGCACTGCCACGTGTCTGATATGTCATGCTGCGTCACATATGAGTGGAACTGTCACATGTTTGACGTGTCATGCCACATCATCACATATGAGTGGCACTGCCACGTGTCAGACGTGTCATGTCCCGTCACATATGAGTGGCACTGCCACATGTCGGACGTTTCATGCCACATCACATATGATAATTTTTTTCAATTTTTTTTTGGAGATCATAGAGTAGCGTCACCTTTGAAGCAAAATCAAATCAAGAAATGGAAAAAAGTGTCTCATTTAATTTGGCTCACAACAATTTGATGTATTTGGTTGGAACACAATGTTTATTTCAGAGGTGGAACTTAACTTGTCTTGGTCTTGGTTTATTTGTAGAGATGGTAGAATAAGAATTTTGTTTTTCAAAGTGTTTTTCGTGACGTGTCATGCCACATAGACATTTTTTTTTTTGGCGAATTTCATTATTATCCTTTTTTTAAAGAGATTGGGCAAAGGGTGGATTTTACTAATAATATTAACATTAATGGTCAATTATACTATAACCACTAAACTGACACCTAATTTTGTCCAATCAATTCAATATATATTTTTCCATGCAAACATATTAAAATCAAGGCCTAATAGCAGTTTTTGCTCCCTAACTTTCACGAAGTTGCAATTTTGGCCCCTAAGAAAAAAACTACAAAATCGCCCCTTAAGTTTTGCAACTGTAGCAGTTTTGGCCCCCCAAGGCTAAAAAAAAAAATAACACGTGGCACCTCACTTAGGGTGCCACGTCAGCGTAGACCGAGTCAAAATTGGCCTTGGCGGCCAAAACTGCCACAGGTGCAAAACTTAGGGGGTGATTTTGTAGTTTTTTTCTTGGGGGCCAAAATCGTAACTTCGTGAAAGTTAGGGGTAAAACTGCTATTAAGCCTAAAATTAATTATACACTATAATCAGTTATGAGACATCCAAAATGAAACAAAATATAAGCTAAACCAGTTACTTTGGTCCATCATCACTAATATTTTTCTATTACATTCATAATTTCAAAATAATCAAACAAAGAACAAATAAAATAGGGCAAAAAAATAATTTGACAGGAAGTACATTTTCTTTTGAAGCATGCGACCAAACATCTTTCTCCCATGAATTCTATGTTTCCATTTCCATGCAAACAATTCAGTTGGGCATGTGATGATCCCTTAAAACACAACAGAAATAGTAGTTAGGTTTTGGGTACCCTATGCTCCTATACTCACAATACAAAGGAGACAACATCAATATAAAGGGATACTTCATTCTTCTTGAGGGAAAAATGTAGAGAAGAGTGGAAAGAACCCATTAATTTCTTTGCTATGTTTCCACTATTTTTATCCAAGCCAATACCCCATCACCTCCATAAAATAAAATCACAAGATAAAATAAAAACATAGAACCTCACACACACATTTTTTCCAACACCATAGATATAGGGTTCCAAACATAGCAACTTAACTCAAGAAAACTCGTAGTTAATTGGGTTCTATTAGCATTTTGTACTTTTTTACCATATGTAAAAATGCTAATTCTTGAGGCTTGTTAGTAGAATTGAGAGTTCTAGGACTATGATGAAATTCATTCTCATCCCTCGTTATATTTTACTACATAGATGGGGTATCCTTTATATATTGTTATAGATAAATTATGGTCAATTATTATTATGCACTAATTCGTTCATTAATTCATATTTGTTGGGTTATATTTCAAAATCGAGCTTGATTGATTACGCCATTTTGTTAAATGTAATTGTTGGTCTATGTACTCGGCCATTTAATTATTTAATTTAATTTATGTGTTGCATCATTATATTAAAACCCGTTTAAAATAACAATATGGCGAAAACCTAGTAATCGATGAAGATAGTGCATCTCTCTCTACAAATCACAATTCTTTCATCATCTCTCGAATCTATAGAACCTAAAGGTACGCACACTTCTTCATTTCTCTGAATATATGTAGATATGTTATGATTTGTATCTATGATGATGATAGTAAAATCCAACAATATTGAAGGATATGAAATGTGAATTTAAAGACTTTAAAGTAAGCCTTTTGGTGAAATATGACATTTTCTAAAGGAAATAATTGTTGGTCTATATATAACTCAAAACCTTAACTAACTGAATTTGTCAAGAACTTAGTTCTCTTCATATGTAGTTGTCTTCCGTATTATCAGCTGGGAACTTAGTTTAAGAAGTAAGAAGACTGAGGTTGGTAATTATGGACTTCATCGACTTCTTCTTTTAATTTTTTTCTTATCGTAATTGTGAATGTGTTTAAAAAAAAAACAAATAATTGAATCAAACTGAATCTTTTATAAAATTCACTGAAAAATACAAACTGAAAACGAAACTGTGATTATTAAAATAGATTGTTAAACAAAATGAAACTTGCAAGTTCTTTGATATTGTTCAATTTGTGACGTTATAAGTACTTCTTTTCCAACAACAAACGGCCTAAAATGGGTTCTTCTTAAAGTTAAAATTCTTTAACCATAAAAAAGTTCACAATTTTATACTTGAATTGAACTCTTACATTATGAAATATGTTGAACAATTTCAAAATCAATTTTTTCTTTTAAAACCTGTTTCAAAGGTTCCAATATGAAGCTTATAATGTCAACCCCAATAAAAATTATGAATTCCAAAACCTTATAGCATATTGGATGGGTAAGCTGCATCTATCAAACATGTGTAAAAATTCACAAGCAAACTCACTCCATGTTGTACCACAAGAAAATCAAAACACAATTAAACTAAAACTATAGTCACCTTATATCATCCTCAATTTATTTTAGAATGGAACCGTCACTAGATAAAAAAAAAAATTTTGAAGTTCGAATATATAATATAGATCCAACCAATCTCCTTAAAAAAAAAATAGATCCAACCAATCAGTTGGGCTCAAGTGGTTAATGAAATCTACCAAAAGATGAATTGTTTAGGAGAGTCTAACAATTGACAATAAACTACATTGTATTGCTTTCCTTTGTTCCCGGTGGTTTTTCATTTGAGATGGATTAAAATAATTTATAGAATTGAAAATAACACATATCTTTTGAACTTTGACAGATTATTATGGGTTGAGTGGGACATATTTTAGATTCTTCTATCACTGGTATGAACATTTAGAATAAGTAGTTGGGTTGTATAAATTATTATAAAAAATTTAATAGGTCCATTTAAACTACTCTATTGGATTCCCTAAAAAAAAAAAAAAACTACTCTATTGGATGGTATGAATGTGTATGCTTTTGCATTCATGTCAACCAATCTTGTGTGAAAACAAGAAACTCCACTATCTTCAGAATAAGATTGCTACAATGAGGACCCAACACCATTCTCGTGGTACTGAAAGCAAACTATGATCTACAATAGACACTAGAATGGTAAACACCTCTCTAGAAATATTTGTGAAGATGAAAAGTTTAGTTTAGTTGAGTAGACTATCCACTAATTTTGAGGAATCTTTCTTAACCGTACTTGTGAGTGCCACATTTTCAGAGTACATGTTTAGTATGAGTTGTGAGTGGGTATTAATTCTTTTGGAAAATCTTTCCCTTCATTTGTTGGAGACAGGAAAGATTTTATTTTTGACGAAGGCGGAATTTCATTATTATGTCTTCATTAAGAATAAGTCTTCACTGGAGCCAACCGGTAAAAGGAAATTTGAGCCGAAGGATCAGTGAATGTTCACATAACATATTAAAGTTATACTCGAACTGAAAGCGAGCGATTTTACACCCAAGTTTATTTAATGGAATAGTCATGGGATATCTCAAAGGCCGCACACATTGTGAATTAGAATCGTTCAATGGAGAAAAAAATAATCAACTTTATTACCCAAACATATTATAATTAGTTCTGAAACATCCTAAATGAAACAAAATATAAGCTAAACCCGTTACTTTGGTCCATCATCACTAATATTTTTCCATTACATTCATAATTACAAAATAATCAAAAGAGGGACAAATCAAATAAGGCAAAAAAATAATTTCACAGGAAGTACATTTTCTTGTGGAGCTTGCGACCTAACATCTTTCTCCCATGCATTCTATGTTTTCCATTTCCATGCAAACAATTCAGTTGGGCATGTGATGATCCCTTAAAACACAACAGAAATAGTAGTTGGGTTTTGGGTACCCTATGCTTCTATACTCACGGTACAAAGGAGACAACATCAATATAAAGGGATACTTCATTCTTCTTCTATGAAAAACTATTATTTATACATAGAGAAAATAATTGCAAATCTAACGACTATGAACTGAATATCTTCGACAAGGACTGCATGCTTCCCACGTGTCTGTACATTTAAAACTCGCTTCTCTAAAATCCAATAATGTGTCGAATTAAAGTTTCTTGTCGAAAGGATCCAACTTCCATCGAACTTAGCAGCTTTAGTCATGGACTTAGAGAATTTTTGCCGCTTTGAACGTTCCTTTACATGTCGAATATACACAAGATAAAATATAGGCTAACACACATTTAGACTAATTTATTTTCCATATAAAATATCGGATTAAGTTGAATATTATTGAATAAATATTCAATTTAATTCCTATAATATAACTATCTCATTAATTTGGTTTCTAAAAGATTTTTAAAACTATGAGAAATACATCAATTTAATCGCTCAGTTGACTAATTTAGTGACCAAATTGATAGATGAGAATATAGTTTAGAGATCATATTGATGTATATATATCTTCTTCTTTTTTAACAATAAAAAATGAAATAAATTACGACCAAAAGAGACTTCTTAGAAGCACAAGGTGTGACAGTAAGGGCCCCAAAAGTTTATAAGTGTACAACCGAACCAGTAACCAGGAAGCAACAACAAAACAAATTAGTTGATGCCCAAACAAACAAACGGGTTCAACAACCACAAATGAGAATTTAAACGAACATTAATATTAGTTGTCTTCATCCACCACAAGGAGTGTAACTTAATTTTAACTAACAGTTGGTGAATGGTGCTTTCCTTGTTCTTGAAAATTCTATTTTTTCTTTCATTCCCCAAAACTCATACGTAACATAAACAAACAAGCTGCATAAAGGAACACAGAGCTCGCGACCCTCCTGAAGAATAAACAAACTGAATAACAAGATCCTGTAAATGGTAAAGATCAGCCGATGAAAAGCCAAGTCACGCCCGAACAAGACCCCACAAAGAATCGAAACAGGGACGAGAGAGAGAAATAAATGATGAGCAGTCTTGATGCCCCCACACCCAATAACGCATAACTGATTATCATGAGAAATAATGCCACGCACCACCAAATTGTCCTTTGTTGGCAACCGATTTCGAAGAAGACGCCAAGCCAGAATAGAAACCTTCAAGGGAACCTGTTTATGCCAAATGAGATATGAGGTAGCATCCAAGCTGGTAACTCCTGAGTAGTAAGCTTCTGATACACACTCTGAACCGAGTAACCACTACTAGGATCAAGCCTCCACTGCCAATAATCAGTAGAATTATTCTGCAAAGAAATGTCATGAAGCAAAATCCTACACTCCCCTAATAGCTCCCCATCCAACGCACACAACCGACAACGACATTGCCAGGCCGCTCCTCCCTCCTCCCACCCTAAACCACACATATCCGCGACCGATATTGACTTGTTTTCAGCCAAAGTGAAAGACGCTTGAACCGCACACACAAAGGGGACCCTCCTAACCACCCTACATTTTATTCGGGCTTTCGGGCCGGCCCGTACGGCCCGGCCCATTTTGACATCTCTACTTAAACAACTCTTTCAACAAAAAAAAACTTGTTGTTGGTGTCATTAAAAAAAGAATTTAGATTATATTTTTTTGTTATATTGTATTATTGTCGGGTGTTGTTGAAATAGATAATCATGATTGATTTGATTTTTTATAACTTGAAAGCAACAAACATTTATTTTATTTTTTTAGTTTTAATGAAAATCAAAATTTTTTATAAAAAAATACCGTTCATAATGGGTTTACCCGTCTTTTCGCTAGTAGTATATAAAAGAAATACATAATTTTTTTAGCTGAATTTTTCATTATTTCAGTTATAATCTTAAAAAAAATTGTTTTTAAAAATACTATATTATTGGTGTTATCAAAAAAGATTAGAATTTTTGTTATATTTGTTACTCTATATTATTGTCAAAAAATAATCATAGTTTGTTACGGTTTATATATTTTTTTTTGGCTAATGTTAACTTGTGCCCTCAAGGCACAAGTTAAGAAGTAAAAATAGAAATGTTTTGTTGTAATTAATGTATTTGAATTTAACTTTTTGACTTTTAACTAATTGAATGCACAAAATTTAAGAAACAATTTCTACTTTTGGGTTGCTTAACATGTGCCCTAAGGGCACAAGTTAACATGACCCTTTTTTTTTTTTTTAAGGAAGTTTGTTACAGTGTATTGTTATTTAGGGACCACTTTTTTTTTTTGTCGTAGACTCTTTCTAATACTCGTGTGTAAACTCTCACACGTACACAAAAACACAACACAAACCACAGAAAAACAAAACAACAAGATTCACAGAATCAAACAATCACAAAACAAAAAACATGTCTCGTTATTCCTCTTCAAATCCCTTCGCAACAATAACAACTAACTCACTATATTCCGATTCCGATACCGATTCACTGAGTCAATTCGTCACCGATCTCTACCAAAATCGTTCCTCCACCGACCCACCTTGTCCTTGGGACGACGAAGACGATGAAATTGAAGATGATACACACATAAACCCTTTCTCCAACATCGCTGACTTTCATCAAGGTGAACCTGAATTAGGGTTAGGGTTTGATGTTGAATATGAATATGAAAATCAAAATCAATATAATGATGATAATTATGATGATGTTTTTGATTTTCCTTCATTAGTTGGTGGTGATGGTGATGGTGGTGATTCTGGTGGGCTTAGGGTTGTTGAATTCTGTACCGATTCGGAGTCAAGTGGGAACGATGAGGAGTTTGATTATGGTGGGGAGAATGATGATGAGAGGGTTAGTGGGTTGTGTTGGGATAGTCTTTGTTTGGAAGATGATCATAGGAGTGGTTTGAATGATTGGGAGGAAGTGATTGAAGGGAGGGTCAATGAGAATGAAGAAGGTTCTTCTAGTTTGTTGATTGATGAGGTTGAGGTTGATGTTGATGTTGAGGTTGAGATTGATGAACAATCGATGGAGTCGGGGTTTGAGGGGGAAGGAGATGAAGCCGGGGAAGAGGCGTTGAGGTATTTGGAATGGGAGATTTTATTGGCTTTTAATAATTTAGAGAGGAATGGTGGATTGGAACATGAAGATGAGAGTTTGAATAATTTGTATTTAGCTGTTCATGATGGGATTATATCGGGGAATACGGATTATGACATTCTTTTCGGACAGTTATTGGAGAATGACGGTGGTTTGAAGGGAAGTCCACCGGCGGCGAAGAGTTTCGTGGAGAATTTACCGTTGGTGGAGTTGACTGAGGAGGAGTTGAAAGAGAAGAATGTTGTGTGTGCTGTTTGTAAAGACGAAGTGACGGTGGAAGAGAAGGTGGGGAAGTTGCCGTGCTCACATTGTTACCATGGTGATTGTATTTTGCCGTGGTTAAATATAAGGAATACGTGTCCTGTTTGTCGGTATGAGTTGCCAACGGATGATGATGATTACGAGCAGAGTAAGGTTCGTAGGGTGGCTCGTGATCTGTTGGACTTTGCTGCATAGATGTAGTTTTTGACTTGTTGCTTTGCTTCAGGTTATACCCTCAAATTTATGTAAATAGTAGTTGGTTTTGTCTCGTTTATTCAAATGATGATGAGAAAAAATCTTTTGCAATTAGTTTTCAATTTTCATGCTGTGGTGGTGGTGGTTTTGGAATAAGTTTTATACCATTTTGTGTGCATTGGATTTGATTTACTCAAGAAATGGATGCTGTTAATATTCCATTTTATGTTCATAAAGTTGAAGTGTATCGCAAGATGGATCATGTTGATGGGTTAGTTAGTGTTTCTCTTCATAAAAAAATTAGTTATTGTATTTAAGCATCGCTGTTCAGAATCATATTGTATAGTGTTGATATATGTATGTCTTTAGTTTAGGTGACCCTTTTTCTAAGGAAAAGGAAGATCGGAAAATCATTACTAATTAGCTGAATGGTTTTGTAAGTTTGTAACTTTGTATAAGTAAACATGGTTCTTAATTCTTGTTCACTTAGTTTTCTGTTTTTTTTTTATATGAAGAAAGTTGTTATTCCATGATTTCCATCCTATGTTTGCCAAGATTTTACCTTTTCTTAATGTGCCTCTTGTGACATGTCCATAAGCTCTCCAGGATAACCTAGAAAATATCTTTTAGTATATATGAAACTGTTTTGACTTTATTTTATCTTATGTTAGAGAAATAACTTATACATAAACACTTATGCTATAAGCGCTTAATTTAGTTGTTTATCCAAACTGGGTCAAAGCACATATTTGTGTAGGGTATACAAAACATATGGACCGTAATTTTTGCTTGGGATTATTAGAAAGGGAGGAGTTGGAGTTAGCTTATGTTGTGAGTTTGTATTGACATTTACGTATTTGTGTTCTTGTTCGAAAACTGGTGTTGAGGTGGATGGAGGGTGTTACCCTCTCTTGTTTATACTAGTAGCTACTTTGATGCAATTGGATTGTGAAAGAATTTTTAATGGTAGTTAAGATATAGTTTGGTTGCTGTTAATTGTTTTGGGGCTTTTGGTAACGTAAAGAAGTTGCTGTTTTGCGTTGGCAAGTTGTGGTAATTTAGTATGCTTGGCACATTTATCCAAGGATAATTGACAGTTGGTATGAATAAGGGGGACAAAATATATTATGGCTTGAAGGAGTTAAATGAGCTTATTGTCCGAGATTTTCACCATTACGCTGCTAAAAAGAGTTTAGCTGTGCTGATCTTGGTGTTTGCTGCTAAGAGTCTTAGCCGGGAAATGTAGTTAATTTGTTCCCTCTGTCCTGGTGTAAAACTAGGGGTATGTTGTGTAGTATTTGCGTATAGCAATAATAGCATTAATGTGCTGTCTTTTGTTATAGTTTGAGTTATGCTCGGGATAGGGAAATGATTTGTGTTCTTGTACTTTTTTGAGGCGTGCAGAGCATGTATATCTCATGCTTCCTTTGGTGTTTTATTTTTCTTCATCTTCTCTTAGCACTAGCAGATCATTGAGTGTCCTCTTCAACCCTTCATAGAAAGTGAGGAGTGTTCGCCAATGATGCTGGACTAGACGATATTAACGAAATGAACTACTTATCCAGAGAACAAACCTTTTATCTTTTAATTCATATGTGTCAAGTAATTCCAGCTCCCAACCCATCAGAAAATGCTGCAACAGGCCGGAAAAGTTTGCTGTCATCTACATGCGCTTAAGCAGATGCTGTCAACTTCTTTTTAAAAAGGCAACCAGGTATTCTCTAAGAACCATACTTGACACAGTTCTAAGAAAGTAAATGTAATACAAATATCACACATAAATAGGTATTTATCATGTTTTACTAGGGATTAGACGAGTTTTTTTTTTTTTTTTTTTGAAAAGAGGATTAGACAAGCTTGGACGGTTTTAAAGTATAGGTTTATCTTAATTATAGTTGAGAAATGTTTTCATTCAACCAAACTATGAAATGTTGTTTACCCTTGACCAACCCTTAAATTTACAATAAAATCAAGTACCTCTCGAATGAAAAACATACTCCCTCCGTCCCTATATGTAAGCACCCTTTTATTAGAGGCAAAGGGTGCTTACATATAGGGACGAATGGAGTATTTTATAACTACAATTGAGAGAGACATTTGGCTTTTCGGTTTATTATTGGTATTCAATGAGGCTTCAACTCTTTATTCAAAAACTTGGCAATAAGGCTCTAAAAGGGTAGCGAATGTTAATATCAATGGTGGAAAGTTGTCGGCATTAGTTAAGAAATACAAGGAATGTGTCAATCGTGTGTGTTTAAGCAACACAAGAAAGTTAAATATGATGAAATATTATGTTTGATTTTTTAGAGAATGGGGGTACAATTTCACAACAGTTTCAAGTATGAGTTAGCCAGCAATACTTCAAACGTTAAAAATCTCTGTAGCACCGACGTTTCTGATCAAAGACACGTTCGGTGTCCATCACTGATACACATGATTACATTTAAGTCCGTAGTTTACAATTGAACTGACTTCCAAGCTCCCAAGCCCTGAAAAAGTCTTTAATGACTTCAATGTATAGAAGACATTGATATACATATCTCTATATGACAAGCACCACAGTGCACAAAATGTTGTTCAAAAGAACAACAAACCCTACTCTTACGTATATGAAAATGCAAATGAAGGTGAGGGTTATAAAATCTTCTCCAAATGAATGTTGCTGAGATTTTGTGTGGATTTGTGAACTTGCAATTGGTGCTCATCTTCTTTACCTTCGATTTTTGCATGTCCATATTCTCTAGCAGGGCAGGGGCAATCTTCTCCATGGCAGGGAGTACCATGACACTCAATTTTTATTTATTTATTTATGTATAGATATAATTTAGCAATAGATATAGTTTATAAGTATTTATTTCGTTATTTTATTACTATGTGTTTTGTAAATCGGTGTTCTACTCTTAGAAAACAAGTTTTTTATGTAAACCAATGTATCATTCATGTCTAACTGTGCAGAATAATTCTCCAAGATAAACGAGGTTTATTCCAATGGGTGACATCTTCTAACAAATGTTTTTCATTATGCAGCGACAAGGATTGAACCATTGACCAATTCATTAAAAGATTTAAGTATCTACAACTTGTGTCATAATATATAAGTTAAGTTTTTTAGAAGGTTTTCTTCACCAGTCCGACCAATAGTTTCTTCACACTTGTACCACTAGAGAAAATAGTTATTCAATTACTTACATACATGCATTGTAAATTATATACGATGTATAAAAAATTAACAATTCATTTTCCCTATAGAATTATTTTTTATTTCCTCATAGTCGTTAGTCGAATGAGTAATCTTTTAAGGATGTAGTGCATGTTTGAATTTGTAGTGAGTTTGATAAAATCACGACAAGCAATCATGATTATACAAAAATTACTTAGAACCTCTGCAAAATTATATTGTCATCGTGATTTGGACTAATTCACTATAACACCAAACATTCATGTGTAGTGCTAGTTAAGAAGCAATTCTTCTCTCAGCAAATACAACTGCACGTCTATCACCAAGATTCAAATTTGAGACACATGGTCAAATGGCTCAAGGTACTAGGTAGGAGATTCACATAAAGTACGCGTTAGTTTGATTATAAGAACCAAAAAAATCAATATTAAATGGAAAACCGTATAAAAATACATTTTCAAACAACCTTTGAGTTGTCAAAATAACTACTATTATGTAAAATTAAGTAGTAACATTAGAAGACTTAAACTTACTCGTGTTTTTTGCATTAACTTTGTTTAACATAATCATTTTTTTTTAAAATTGAATTTAAAATAAGGCTTAAATATGGTTTTGGTCCCTGCAAAATAGGTCAGTTTTGGTTTTAGTCCCTGCAAATTTTTTTTATAGCTTTTGGTCCCTGCAAAAATAGGTCAGTTTTGGTTTTAGTCCCTGCAAAAAAATTTTATAGCTTTTGGTCCCTGCAAAAATAGACCAGTTTTGGTTTTAGTCCCTGCAAAATTTTTTTATAGTTTTTGGTCCCTGCAAAACTATGCCAGTTTTGCTTTTAGTCCCTGCAAATCTTTTATAATTTTTTTTAGGGTTAATTAAGTAAATGGTCCCTATAAATATTCAGAATTTTGTTTTTAGTCCCCACAAAATAAAATCACACTTTTTAGTCCCTATAAAATTTTCCATCAACATTTTTAGTCCCTATAAAATTTTCCATCAGCATTTTTAGTCCCTATAAAATTTTTCCATCAGCATTTTTAGTCCCTAAAATGCTTAAGGAAAATGTCACAAGGACTAAAAAGTGTGATTTTATTTTATAGGGACTAAAAACAAAACTGTGAATATTTATAGGGACTAAAAACTTAATTAACCCTTTTTTTTATAGTATTAAAAAATTCTGGAAAATTGAAAAATTAATAAAAAAATTTAAAAAATTCTGGAAAAATTAAAAAAATTCTGTAAAATCGAAAAATTAATAAAAAAATTTAAAAAAAATTAAAAAATTCTGGAAAAATTAAAAATTAATAAAAAATTGAAAAAAGTATTAAAAAATTCTGGAAAAATGAAAAATAAAAAAAAATATTAAAAAATTCTGGAAAATTGAAAAATTAATAAAAATAAAAAATTGAAAAAAACGGAAAAAATTAAAAAAATCTGAAAAAATTAATAAAAATAAAAAATGATTAAAAAAATAAAATAATCTAATAAAATGAAAATAATGAAAAAATTCTGGAAAATAAAAAATATTCTGATTAGTATATATGTCGAAATTTCGAAATTCTGGAAAAAATGTATTTTTTGAAATTTCAAAATTTTGATTAGTATATATGTCGAGCTTAGGTTTTTTCAGTGTATTTTTCCATTATTCTCGGTTTATAAATACACAAAAGTTCCCACTTTATAAATACACAAAAATTCCCGGAAAAAATACTAATGAAAATTTCGAAATTTCGAAAAATACATAAAAAACCTAAGCTCGGTTTATAAATACACATATTTTTTCCCTTATTCTCGGTTTATAAATACACAAAAATTCCCGAAATTTTTTTGAGAAATACTAATGAAAATTTCAAAAACTTCGAAAATTTTTCATTAAAATTTCATTTTTCCAGAATTTCATTTTTATTTTCGAAAATTTCATTTTCCAGAATTTTAATTTTTTTAGAAAATTTTCGAAATTTTATTTTTTTCAGAATTTTTTAATCTTTTTTATTTTTTTCAGAATTTTTTAATCTTTTTTATTTTTTCCAGATTTTTTCCCTTTTTTTCATTTTTCAATTTTCCAGATTTTTTTAATATTTTTTCTAATTTTTTATTGTTTTTTCAGATTTTTTTTATTGATTTTTCATTTTTCCAGAATTTTTTAATATTTTTTTCAATTTTTTTATTAATTTTTAATTTTTCCATAATTTTTTTAATTTTTTTATTAATTTTTCAAATTTTCAGAATTTTTTTATTTTTTTATTAATTTTTCAATTTTCCCGAATTTTTTTATTTTTTTATTAATTTTTAATTTTTCCAGAATATTTTTATTAATTTTTCAATTTTCCAGAATTTTTAAATTTTTTTTAAAAAAAAACTATAAAAAAAAATTATAAAAGATTTGCAGGGACTAAAACCAAAACTGGCCTATTTTTGCAGGGACCAAAAGCTATAAAAAAATTTTGCAGGGACTAAAACCAAAACTGACCTATTTTTGCAGGGACCAAAAGCTATAAAAATTTTTTGCAGGGACTAAAACCAAAACTGGCCTATTTTGCAGGGACCAAAACCATATTTAAGCCTTAAAATAATAAGTTTGTTTAGCTTAAATCATCCGAATGCAAAATAACATTAGAGAAAAAGAAATTTATTGAAATTCAATTAAAACACTTTATGCGACAGCCAGAGAATGATTATTTAGTTCAATTATAAGGAGTTATGAAACTAAATAGAATTGGAACATAGTTTCTGATAATTTTTGTCAAGAGAGTAAAGTAGAAGTCAGATCATTTTGGTTGCCAGAAATTTGGTGGATAGAATCAAACATTGTAAAGCACATGAAACATAGGATATCTAGTGATGTTTTTCTCAATCATTCCAACCTTTTGCTAAAATTTTGCAACTCTTGGTGGATGCATCCGTAGATAGCGATCGAAACTTTAAAAAGGAAGCAAAATATCTCATGTACGATGAACAGATAGAAAATTACAATTCCGGTATTTTGATAGCATCCAAATTGTGTAAATAAGGAAAAGTAATAGTTGAAATTGACTCAAAATTGTTGATTGGAGTTCGGCCAAATTCGTGACACGATTTGGTGAGATGTGACACGATTTGGTTCAAGTTTTGGAGGTTTTGTTTCGACAAAATCATAGCAGAAGGGAAGAACACGTGACACAATTTAGTGAAAATCGGGGCACGATTTTCTCGGGTCTTGTGCACTATTTAAGACTTCATTCTTCATGTTTTGAGAGAGCTTCAAGACAGAGAAACTTAGGAAACCAAAGGAGAGAACTTCAGGGTTTAGTGTCTTTTGTGAGAGATTAATTCTTGCGATGGGAAACATTTGTAAACACATTGGATAGTGAGATATCATTATTGGAAGGAAAATAAAACTTCCTTCTTAAGATTCATTTATGAGTGTGGGTGACTTGAAAATGAGAGAGAAATTAGGGTTTGTTCTTTGTGAGCTTTTAAGCTAATTTCTTGTACCTCTTTGTATCACTCTTATCATAGTGGATCGGAGAGCTGCTCCCCCAAGAGTAGGTCATTTTTTGAGCGAACTTGATAAAGTATTGGTGTGTTGTTTTATTCCCCTCTCTCTTATCTTTGTTGCTTTAAATATGTTTGTGGTGTTGCTTCACACTTAAATCTAGGTTTGTTTGTTGTAGTTGTTGTTTGAGGCCACTTTACCCATTGATTACTACTTCCTTTACTCCACACATCTTAGTTTTATTGGTGTGATTATTTGTTCGGGTTCACAACCGTAACAATTAAGATTAAAAAATCATCTTGACTTGAGAATCATCACCCCTCTTCATTTTTGTTTCTCTTCTTTTAATCTAAATAAATGAATTTCACGTAGATTTTTATAGGTATTTTGTCGTTATATGTTATTAACTTGTATGTTGTGTATTTGTTTGCATGTTCATGCCTTTTTCATTTTTAGCGGTATTGAATTTGTGCCTGTATTCAATATACTTGTGATCCATTATAAGTAATGAATGTTTTATTTTCTTTGTGAACAAAATAAATAAATCAAGAATCTTCAATATGAAAGCATATCATGAGTTATTTCTATAATCTTACGTGAAGGCTATGCAACATAAGACATACAATGTAGCAAATCAAATCAATTTTCACATGAGGCTAAAATGAGATCTCTCATTATTCATACTCATATCATTAAAATTGCTCATTTGTTTTTCATGTATTTCTAAATGATGAGATATCATATTTTACTTTCTCCTCCGTTTCATTAGCACTAAATGTCATTATGCCAATTATTGTCTCCCAATTATGCAAATTCCTATTAAAAAAGTAATTGATATAAAAGTATTAAAAAGAATAGGAAATCTAAGGTTGGCACTTAATATCAAAGCTAAATGATAATTTACTATTCTTCAAAAAAAAAATGATAATTTACTAATTAATTTATTTTGAACTTTAGTGATGATGTGAACTTTCTTATATGGGCCATGCATTTGCAAATTAAAATTAGTAAATAGCGTACTTAGTTGTTTTGCGTGTTAACCTTTCGATCCTCATGAGAAATAGGTCTTGATAATTTCGAGTTTGGCAAGAAGGTAAGTAAAGTCTGGTCGAAAATTGTTTTGTCTAGGAAACAAATTCAAGTTTTCCTGAATGATTTGTCCTTGGTTGAGCTCATTAACCATTTGAGTCGAATTACTTGGTGGAGCTCATTATCGCTTGCTTAGTTTAACTCAGTTTTATAAAATGATTGTTTTATCATAACAAAATAATTTACTTTTTTTATGGAAACAAAATAATTTACTAGAAATGATAGAAAATAAGCATGCACGTATATAGTATTTCTCTAAGAAATCATTGTAGTAAATAGAACTATTGATAAAAGTGATTGAGGTTTAGTGACATTAACTAACCAATACCTTAATGATTCAACAAAAGCCCAAAATTGTGCAAGCCTAGGGAGGGAAAAGAGCCAAACTTTTTCTTATCTTTTTCATCCTTGAATGGCATTGGTGATTAGATGGTCAAAATTATCATCTTGTGAGCTTAGATCATTGAAAAGAAAAATATGATGGACAAATTAAAGCAGCAAAGTAACGATCGTGTGGTGAAGAGTACTAAATTGTTGGAAACAAAAAGGGCTTGAATTCACTCTTTTAAACCTCTTGGCCATGTTGGCAATTTGGCTCTTTGACAGGCAAAAGCCTGAGATGCATGATCTATCTTTCTTTATTGGTGTAAATTCTCACAAGTTGCTTTCTTTATATCAATCACAGAGAAAAATTATCACTACCCAAAATTTATCATTGAATCTAAATGATTAGAGTTGAATGGAGGTGAATCTCTTTAGACCAAGACTTTGTTTAAAAGATAACAAGACCCTAAACACATAGACCATAAAATATTGGCACGTAAAACAACTTTGTGACCCCAGAGGTTTATCTAGGAGTGCAAGTAAAAAGTAAGTCCTCCAAAGAAAATACTTCAGAGATTATGGGCCAAACAAAGAAAGGAGAGTATCTCCTTGAATAGAGTAGAGTTTACGTTCTATCATTAAAGATAATAATTATAGATTTCCTATTTACCAAAAAAAAAAAAAACTATAGATTTTCTAGGAGCACAATGGAAAAATCATTTCTCAAGAGATGTCTTTGGTGGTGATTTTGGTGAAATTTTTACTTAGATAGTCATCAATGTGTGTGAAGCAACGACTTCAGGCCTAAAAACATAATTACTTAGGGGGGTGTATTGGATTAGGATTTTAAAGGACATTTTTTCTTAAAAGAGTCTAAAAGATTTTGTAGGATTTTAATGACTTTCATGATTTTAAAAGACTATCAGGATTTTCAATTAGGATTTTAAAGTCTATCATAATTACATAAGACCTAACTTTAAGCTCTGCCTTTTAAAGCTTATATGCCGATTTCAAAGACATAACCTAACTTTAAGCTCTGCCTTTTAAAGCTTATATGCCGATTTCAAAGTTTAATCTATCCCTCACTCACTCTTGGGACAACCCTAATTTTGGAGTCGAGGTCTTGGTTAAAGTTAATATTCAAGAGATATGGGAAATGAAAGTTTTATATCTATTTGCACTTTGGTGTAATACGGAAGCACAAAACGCTAAACTTATATGTTTGGTTGAGGAGAGGGGAACACAAATTTTTTTAGAATCAATTTAGGGGATTTAGTGGAAAAAGAATATGTATGTATTTATAAATTCCTTAGAGGCATTAGCTAAAGTAATGTTAGATACTTACATTAATTGTCATACTAAATAATATAGTTAAAAATATAAATTAGGACTTCTCTATTGTTAAAATTAGAACTCCGCGGTTAAGCGTGCTTGGGCGAGAGTAGTACTATGATGGGTGACCTCCTGGGAAGTCCTTGTGTTCCTCTCCTTCATCAAATTTAAAATACTCTTCTCTATACTATCGAAGATTAACCCTAGTGGTGGATGCATGGTATATATAAATGTTGTAAATTCCAAAGTATTTTAGTTCAATTTCTAGTAAAAAAAAAGTAATACATATGCTTCTTTGCCTTTTATAACCATAAAATGTATATATGGTTTCACTTCTAGGGAGCCAAAATTGTTTTTGGAGACGTAGAATTGATGAATATGTTTGGTTTTTCCACAGTAAAATTGATTTTTCTTTTAAAATTGATTATACCTAAAGTAATATTTATAACTTCTAATTTTAGAATTGAATTTTCCATTCAAATTCATTATTCAACTCATTTTTATATGCATCCAAATACTTTATCTCTAACTCAATCAATTCATTCAAAATCAAAAACATTTTCCATTGCAGAATCATACCTACACAATAAAAAATAAAACTTTATGAAAGTGTCTCTTGGGAGTAGTGAATTCATATCTAAAAAGGCGGACTGGATTTCCTGCTGTTACAGCAGGACGCTGTAACAGATCAGGGCCGTCCGATTTGATTTAATGGTCAGGATCATAAAACTGCTTTGTAATCTAAACCGTTCGATGTGATATCAATGGCTGTGATTGAGTACGGCGTGAAACTGCGTGCTTTATTACAGCAGGGAATCCTGATCCCTAAAAAGGAGGTCATTTGTCAGGGAACTCGAAAATGATCCCGTCCCTAAATATGAGTGTGAAAAGTCACCTAGGACTCCATAACATTGAGAATATTCGCACTAAGGTAAGGTCAATCATTTGTGTAAGTTTTATTTTCCAAGTTTTCACTTTGATCGTATGTGTTTTTCTACTTGACCAATAGTTTAAACTTCTTTGGGTGAAAAGAATTGGACACGCAAATGTCTGCCCATTTATATGTAATCAGATTTGAATGCTCAACTTTTTACTGAGCATATTAACATAATGTAAATATTCGTTTTGGCACTATGATTGGTGGAAAATAAGTAATGTCTGCTATGGTTGCATATATGTAATGCCAAAAGTTTTTAACTGAGCATGTTAACATAATGTAAATACTCTTTTTGGAACTATGATTGGTGGAAATTAAATAATGTCTTTGCTATGCTTGGTTGCATATATATAATTCCAAGAATATCTTTATGAGTTTATGTGTAACCCGGGTTTTGATTCTTAAGGGAATAATTATTGGTTAAATTAAACTTACCTTACCGTATAATTCTAGATTATTAGGGTTCATTTTCCTGTAAATCGGAAGGTTAACATAAAAAATAGTATAAAGAATGATGTGGTAAGAATCATCCTTAAGTATTATAACCGTATAATTCTAGATTATTAGGGTTCATTTTCCTGTAAATCGGAAGGTTAACATCAAAAATAGTATAAAGAATGATGTGGTAAGAATCATCCTTAAGTATTATAATGTGTTTATAAGTTGTGGGTATTTATCATCTTAGGAGTTGATTTTGTAGAGTCGTGTTAGGTCAAACTTAAATTATAATATGATATATAAGGGTCTTTAATACTTATCAAGTTGGACCACCACTATTGGGTGATTTGGGTTATATAGGTCACACTGCATATGTCCGGTACTGAACTTAAGTGAATGTTCTAAGAGTTTCACATTTCTTGATATCATTATATATGACATGATAATGCTTTTATAAATGATAGATAATCTTTTAAATCAATTTAGGATTTAGCTAGGTCCAACTTAAATTTTAATGTTTTTCAACCGTCATAACAATTTATATCAAAAGTAAAATGAAATTATATATATAATTTAATTTTAATGCTTTTCAACCGTTAAAAATATGAAGGAGTGAGTTAGCAAGTCTACTCCCATTTTGAGGGTAAGTTAGCAAGTATATTTCCATTTTAGGTGTAAGTTAACAAGTCTGCTCCCACTTGATTTTAGATAATATAAAATTGGTTTTTTAGTAAAAAAACGGAAAGTATGTTTGCTAACTTACTTCCAAATGGAAGTAAGCTTGCTAACTTACCCTTCATATTTTTGGTGAGAGTAGGTTAGCACTCCTATATATGCAGATGTTACTAATAAACTCATTAAATAATAATGCAGCACATCATGGAATATGTGAAAAATAGTTTACACAAATGGTGAATACATTAAACTCTTTTCTATATGTATTTGTTTTTAATTTTCACCATGAATTGGACTAACATCACTACATAAACACGCAATAATAGAGAAAAGACAAAGAAACACAACAAACTTGTCATTTTCATTAATGGAAAATATGCATTTTGATTCGCTAGATAGCTACTGAGGATGGCTAGCTATGGTCCAATATTTCTACCAAGTAACTCTCCTTCCCTTCGAATCCATTATTTTTGTTTAAGGCTAAGTGGGGCTAAGATTTTTATTATTATTACTTCAATCATTATATGTTAGAAAATATTATCATAGGGTCTCTCAAGCTAGTGTCCCTTTGTTATAGCTTTCTAGCTTGCTTTACCTTAATCTTCTTTTCTTGCTTTCCATCATTTTGTCCTATCAAGGAAGTACATACATTTCATATTAGAACCTCTCTTTCTTTATTTAACGCATAGTAGGGGCTAAACCCTAATGTGAAGAGGAAAAAAAAGAAACTCAAGTTCTTTAGGAAATGCAACACTCCTATCAATTAGAGAGACAAAACTAAGAATTATATTAAAAATTCTATCCAAAAAAGACATCTATAAGCCATATTTGGAAAATTCCACTTGTTTGACGGTAAATATGAGATAAAGAGAAATCAACTGACTGACGCAAGATAGTAAGGATCTCATTAACCAAGAGATAGTAGTTGAAGGAACAATAACAGATCAAAAGAGTAGGTATCACACTTCCTGACTTCTCGACCAAACCCTAAAAATATGAAATAGAGATTAAGAAGAATCACAAATTGAAAAGATACCAAACAGAGCCAACCTACGATGAATATGAATGTTGTTTGTTAGGAGGCAAATACGTCGTTGAATATGAATGTTGGTAAAAAAAAATATTACTGATTAACAAATTAGTAGTTGTGTAAGTTTCTACAAATTGAACCGTATATCTTCATTCTCGTGTGTCCTATTTTGTATTCTAAAATCCAAAAAATGGAGGGTTTATGGTGGAATTTTTAATGCATTACACCTTTCAAAATATACAATCCAAAAAAATCAATTTTTATTGCTTGTTCTATAACTATATTTCATGATGTATAGCATAAGCTGCTCCTTATTGGCTCTAGTCTTAGGGTGACCCTCCACAAGTAGGTTCAAGGTACAATCAATAAAGAAGCCAAACATATATTGTATAGGAATCTTCAGTGTACAAGAAAAAAGGAACCTATGTAGCCCACCAATAAGCATACATTTGTCTCAAAATCAATTTTGGTTGTAAAATAACAAAAATATTGCCCTATATAAGTTTATTCGTTCTTAAATGTTAGGCAAAGAAAAAGGCTTATCCTCCAAGAATCTTGTAGCACTTTTGTGTTTCAGAGCCGTGCCACGACAAAATCAATTTTGGGTCAAGATAGCACTTGATGTGTGCTTGATTATAATTAGGTGATGAAAATAGATTTTGATTGAATTGATTTTAGTATGTGAGTCTAAGGTAAAATTATTTATGTTTAAATACATGAAAACGCTACACTTAAAGTCAAAATTACATATTATAGCTTTAAGTTAGAATTAAAATTGAATCTAAAAATAAAAATCATTTTTTTTTAATTGAGAACCTCCGAACATACCAAAATAATTTTTGAAGTCTATAAAATTACTTTTGACCCTTCCAAAAGAGAATCCAAACATAAACTAAGCTATGAACTGATGTAGGCAAACTAGCTACATGTATCGAAGATGAAGTGGCGCGCAAGAAAGACTCAATGAGAATAGTGCGATTTGACATCCGGTGTCAGATTGACTCAAATTATACCCATTTGAAATCATCTGAAGGCCCAAAACCTCATTTTATTATTTCAGCAAATTTATTATTTTCTGTTTTATTTCAGTTTGTTATTTTTTCGACCCATTAGGGTTTGTTATTTCCCTAGTATTTAAACAGAACTTTGGTAGCCTAAGAGATAGTTTTTTTTATTCAATAAAAATATCGAGAACTTTTCTCATTTCTGATGGATTCCGAAACCCTTATTTGACAGGTTCGTCGCTTGCAACTTATCTGTTTATTTTCTAGGTTTAATGCTTGCTAACCCTTACTTCTGTTCTGGGTCATGAACAATATAAAGAAAGACATCACAAGCAATGTTGAAGGGAAGAAGGATACAAACAAATCAAGAAGAAGCAGGGGACAGAATAGAAATGACATGAAAGAACAAAATAGTGAAACAAATCCTCAAGAGGGTGCATATCACAGCATATCTTATACTAATAATTTCATGCTATTATAGCATTTTATACTTCAATTTGGTATTCAAGTATATTTGGGGTGAAAAGAAAGTGTATCACGCATGATGTTGCTATTAATTGAATTCAGATGAATATGCAAAAGAGAGTTAGTGGAATTGATCAATTTTAGAAGATGGTCAGGGATAAAAGTAAAAGGTTGAAAAAAAAGCATCAATGTTTTACTATGAGTGGTGGTCAAATTTTGTATTATATATTTTTTTTCTAAGGGAAATTTTGTATTCTATTTATCTTCTTATTGTAAGGGATATTCTTTATACTCCCACTTGCTGTTAGAGAAATGACTATGGTAATCTATAGTTTAACCGAAAGATAATTGTTGATTGTTTCCATTAAAATTTAAACTTGTTAATCTCAAATGCCCTTGAGATTAACTACTTGAATGTTTGCTTTGGTTTTTTGATAAAACATTGACATGCATTTAATAATTGGCTCATTTCCTTAGACCTTTTCTTATTTTCATTTATTGTTTTCACTTTTAATAACAAAATTATTGTCTTACTTTTAATTTATTTTTATTTTCAACTATATGTAAGAAAAGCACATAAATAGAAAATGTTTTCTCAAAATAAATGGTTTCTACTATTATTTCTTGCTAACTATGTAAAAATAATGTCCCTAAAAAAATGTAAAAATAATGTAGTAAAAATTTGAGTTTGACGATCAAATAATATGGTAGTAAACCTCTAAGTTTTGTACATATTTTTTTGACAAAAACAAACGATGTTCATTCAAATTGATAGAGTACATCGATGCAATGCAAATTCAAAGTCGTTAAAAACAAAAATGATGAATTTGTGAACAAACTCACAATATCCATGTTAGTAGCATAAAACGACAGAGTATATATGTCCACAAATATGACTATATTCAAATCACTGAAATACTCGTGTCTTCAGATTTGCAACGTTGACAACGCCAAAATCATGGATTGGATCTGCACTTGATCAAAGATAATCTTTCAACCTGGATCAATTAAACACCGCACAAAGACGAGAAACAAAAAACATATTGCACAAAGACGGAAAATAAAAAAAACATAATAAAATAAATGAAGGAAGACGGAAATTATGTGCGAACCACTTACTTAACTAAAAGAGAAAGAAAAAAATAATCTGGAGGGGTGGTTTCGGATCAAAACTGACCTTAAATCAATCCTCTTTGGTAGATCAAGAAGAAGAAAAAAGGATGATGGAGGCGAGTGGGGGCGCTAAAAAGAAGATTTTTTTCTTTGTGAAAACTTTGCTGCAATTTATATAGGCTTCAACACTAAAGTTTTAGTTGGCTGATTTCTTTATAAATTTCAAGTTTAGTACGATTTTAACAACCATGTGCATTAAAACTCCTGCATACGCAGGGTCTGGAAAGAGGTTCCATTATTTTGGTGTATTGTACGCAGTTTTATCTTGTTTTTACACAAAAAGTTGTTTCAAGGACGTGAAGTTTAGTGATAATGGTAATTATAGTCAATCAAATTGTAGATGGACTTGTCAAATATTGATTGAGTTGGATTCTAGTTTTAGGATCTTTGAATTTCCTCCGACTTTTATGTCAAATGTTTTGTTGGTGGATGTTGCTTATACTGTTTTTTCTATATGTTTCTAGGTTTTTTGGTGGGGATTAACCCCTCTTATTAAAAAAAAAAAAAAAAAACTATAATATACCATGATGAGTTTTCCATGGTATGTTAGGGAGAAGCTAGTTTTCTTAGTCACTTGAATCCAAGGTTAAGGACTTTTAATTCTCCAAAAGCTTTAAAAATATCTTCTATGTTTAATTTTCCTATTGTTATGATGTGATTGGATTATTATCAATGATCACGCTGAAGCTTAACTATATTAGGACGTAATCATCAGACAAAGTGGCAGATGCTAAATGGCAGTGGCACTTAACCATTATATAAAATCAAATTAGGTTCCATCATTTTCTTAATTAACAATCTAAATTATCATAGGCGTGTGTGTGTGTTTTTTTTTTGTTGAAAAAGATCGTTGATGTCTTATTGGATAATCTTTGACAATTTTGTCACTATCTCATTAGCAGCAACAACAACTACATATATAATTGCAATTAACTTTGATGATGAGAGACATTAATTTTTGTGTACCCCCAATAAAATATTGGAGATACTATTGGTCAATGACCAAATTGCACTAAAAAATAAAACCACTAATACTAGTACTTTCTCATCCACATTTTTGTTAGTGCCCCAAACTTAAAAGAAGTACGTAAGCCATATATATTATTATGAAATGTACATGCAAGTATAATGCTACACCAAGCAATATAGCTTGAACTAATTGTATATATTAATTCTGCAATGAGATTATGAAATAACACCACCAACACAACTAAGTCTTATCCCACTAAATAGGCGGTTACATGAATCAAATTACGTCATAATGTTCTATCATAAACCATATTTGGATCTAACTCATTAACCTCTAAATTTTTCCTAATAGTTTATCTTAAAATTTTCTAGCTAGGTCTTCTTATGTGACTCTATTTCATATGATCTACTCCTCGTACGACAACATCTACAACTTTAATCTCTACATGTCCAAACCACGTAAGCCTATTTTCTACCATCTTTTTTACTATAGGTGCTACCCCAACTCTCTCTCTCTCTCTCTCTCTCTCTCTCTCTCTCTCTCTCTCTATCTCTCTCTCTCTCTCTCTCTCTCTCTCTCTCTCTCTCTATCTATCTATCTATCTATCTATCTATCTATCTATCTATCTATCTATCTATCTATCTATCTATATATATATATAATTGTGTCATTCCTAATCCTAACTCTTATAGTCTTACCACTCATTCAACGCAACATCATCATCTGCATGCGCTACGCTTACGTGAATCTCATGTTGGTTCTTAACCACCCAACCCTCCGTATCATACAACATTGTCGGTTTGACTGTTGTCCGATATAATTCTCCTTCAACCTAAATGATACTTTCTTATCGCATAAAACACTTAAGACTCCTCTACATTTCAACTATCCAACTTGCCTACGATGATTTACATCTACTTCTATTTCTCCGTCATTATAGAGATTTGACAAAGTTTTACGTTGGCCGTCGAGACCTAACACAACCCTCTCTCAAAAACTAAAAATTTAACTACTTAAACCTTTGAACCTCAAGTAGGTAAAATCGAAATAATTATGAATTACAAATCAATGTTCTTTTGTTTGAACTTTCTGGTTAACGGAGAAAAGAGTAAAGGTAATTAACTTGAAGATTGATCATGACGTAAATAAAGTCTAATTAATTAATAATTGTTTCTGCCAGGATTCGATCTAGGGTACTCTTAATTCAATTTTCACCAAAACTCATCAATCATTCCAAGCCATATGGTCCTTCATACTATTGATAATCTTGGTCAAATAAGACTAATGTGACTTCAATTGTCGCATTGTCGTAGCAAGTGACATAAAAACGATGATGCCCCGATAACACGGTTGCAGCTCCTTTTGTTTAAATTTTTTAGAGACATTAACTGGTTGTACTGGCCTTTGAAGGTGGATATGGTGATTATGTTTGGCTAATACAATACCTTTCCACATGCTAAAGAAAATAAAGCATGAAAAATGCAATATACCTTTAAGATTCTTGCTGAAAAAAATGTGGTATGAAAAAGCTTATAATAAAGTACTAAAGTACTATATATCCAATATGAAAGATTCTTATGTCTTGATCCTTCATCCTCTTACTTCCCCTGAATTCTGTAAAATTGTTTTTGTTTGGTCTTTAGATGAACAATGTGTTATGCTTGGTATAGTTTTGGTTGATGTAAAGGAAAGAAATGAATTGATTGATTGATTAAATGTTTGTGTATATTTGATGAAATCTCAACCTTTCTTGTCATGAGAAATGTGGGTTGTGATAGTGGGGTGCACATATATATTTTCATGTGACATCTCCAACCCATGCTTACTCCCCAAAAATTAAAAAAGGAGAAATAATAGACCCCACGACACGAAACCAAAAATGTACAAGAGAAAGTAGAATGAATTATAAATTTCAAAACTATGTAATAAAAAATTAGTAAACATGTGGTAACGGTTCAATATGCATATAGGTGGAGAAATTAAATAGTGCATTAGAATTTTTTAAGGGGAATAGAGCATTAGAATGTTTCAAGTTTTTTTTTAAGCGAGAATGTTCAAGTTGTTTTTTAAAATTAAATTAAATAACTATGGTATATATTCTTTTTAAATAGTTGACGTACATGCACCCGTAGAAAAGAAAAGTTGAAGTACATGCGCCGTCATTGTAACATGAAAGTAATTACACAAATTATGTTATAAAAAACAAAACAAAAATCGATTATCGATTATTTTACATACTAACAATTACTCGTTATGCCATAACAATTGTTTTTTTAATCAAAACTATATAGTGTTTTCCCTCACTAAAAAAAAAAAAAAAACGCTATTGTGTTTTGTTGGAGATCGCTCCAAAATAGACTACCAAATCAGGTTGAATTATGGAGGTGAGGTGTTATTCATGATATGCATCAACAAGGATTTGAATTATCTAAATTGTAGAAAACAAATTGTGAGGGTTATAATTATGATCTCATGGGTAGTAAGTTGTAGAATCTAATGCGTTTTAAGAGTGAGATCATACACATAACCCTTTCAATTTTATTTTATTTTCACAATTAAGAGAATTCAAATCCACGTCGACATTGTTGTGTGTTTTGTTTTAGAGAAATCAAACCTTTTTCGCAATTAAGAGAATTCAAATCCACATCAACTTGTTGTGTGTTTTGTTTTAGAGAAATCGAAATTGCTAATCACTTAGTCTTAAGTTGTTGAAGACAATGATATATTTTGGATTGCATTTTCAAATAGATGGATTGGAATTCTTCATGGTGGGAAGCGGGATTCGTAGATAACTTTCTACTCTTTCTTTAAAGATGAATGCAAAAGTAAAAGTGGTAAGAATGTGTTTCGTTGATTTGTGAGCTAGGATCATCTTTACTTATCAAAATAATTGAAGGACATAGAAAATTAATGTTGGATTCTAGCTATGACTAAGTTGGTTCCACCACTATTAAATATTTTGTAATTTTTTTCAAACTTTTTTATGTCTTTCTATTGCTAAATTGATGAATGGATAAGATCATAACCCTTAATCTGACTAACAACGGTGTGGTGCATATGGTTAAAGTGTAACGATATTCTCTCAATGTAGAAATAGTGAATATTGCAGATGTGGCTAATATGATTAAACAAGTGACATGATCTTGATTTATTTGTAAAGAAGGTAAACATAAGAATCTTATATTTTTACAAATTGGTGAAGGAATCCATTCACTTGTTTCTACTCTATTTGAGTTGATTTGTTCTAATTGATTTTGAGAATATTTAGCACTTCAGTCAAGTTAATAAATGAGAAGTGTTATTTTCTACGAGGGAAATGTTAACTAGTGCACCGGAGCACTAGTTAAGGAGATTAATATAGAAATTTTGCATTGGAAAATGATGAAAAGTGAAATGTTCCATTTTATGAAAATCAAAAAATTGTTGTTTTTAATGAAAATTTCATATTTTTAACTTTTTTAACTAGTACCTTGGGCACTAGTTAACATGACATTTTCTACAACTAAAGTTTACAACAACACTATATGAATATTAATTAACTTTTTCACATAGAAATCCTTAATATAAAAAGTTAAATGTAAATAATAGGTTAAATTACACCAGGGGTCCTTTAAGTTTGAGGTTTGTAACATATTGGTACTTTAAGTTATTTTTGTCACACATAAGTCCTTTAAGTTTGATATTTGTAACAGATTAGTCCTTTAAATTATTTTGGTCACAAATAAGTCCTTTAAATTTGTAAACATTTTCGATTTAGTCTTTCTGCCGCATCATCTTAAAGAACCAATATGTTACAAATTTCAAACTTAAAGGATTTATGTGTGACCAAAATAACTTAAAAGATCAATCTGTTACAAACCTTAAACTTAAAAGACTTATGTGTGACTAAAATAACTTAAAGGACTAATTTGTTACAAATCTCAAACTTAAAGGACTCCGGAGGTAATTTATCCTAAATAATATTTAAGATATAGGGCTAGAGAATGGAACATAAAAATTAGGGAATTAATGGTTGAGTTGACGGTATGAGCAATAGGGCTAGAGAATGGTGGAATGGGTAGCCATGAGTGCTCGTTAGCATGGGCCCCACACATTACATCTATCGTGCGCCCGCGTTTCTCCTCTTCTTTGTCCTTTTTCGTGGAATTTATCTGCCAAGTGTCAAACGTATATGCAAAATTAACTTTTTTTTTATGGTAAAAAAGACAAAACGAAAAGCAACAATAAAATTACACTGCATGCAAACCCTCGAAAATGTCATCAAATAAGAAACTCAAAATCTTCCTTAAAAAAAAAAAAAAAAAAACTCAAAATCTTATTAGGAGGATTCATCATAACAATGAATGTCAAAATAACATAAAAAGAAGTTAAAATGAGTTACCCAACCAACACTTCCATTTTACTCATAGTAAGTATGGTTGAATTGCATCGGTAAGTTTCATTTTAAAAACTCTTGTATAAGGTACACCAAGTTATTAGTTTTCCATTAATTTTGACGTTGTTCTCTCTGATCATGTCAACCAAAGTTTTTGAGTAAATTTTCATTTGAGAGTGATGAAATCTTCGTCTTCAAACAAGTTCCATTTCCAAGCATATTTCTCATATTTCACCACTAAAAACATCACAAGTGCTATTTTGCGCGATTACTCTTTATACAAAATTAACTTTAATGTAAAATAAATAAATTAATGCAGGTCTCACGAATTAAAAGTAAAAGGATATTTCTTATTATTCATGCCAATCAATGCGTAATATTATAATCCTCAACAAATAAGAACAACAAATTGAAAGCTGCCTCGATTTGTTGATGTTATTTTATTTAATCTAACAAAATTAATTTATGCAAAGATGCTCAGGTTGTAGAGATATAGAATATGAAACTCAAACTGCTTCTTTATTGATAGAACTTAGACTATTAAATAGTCAAAACAACTAGAAACTGAAAAGCTATAAAATAGCCCACTAAAACAATACTCACACGACTTAATAAAATGTGAAACTACTTCCTAAAGACTAGGACAAATGAAGACAGCAATAACATAATTCCTAACATGTGGCAACAGACTAATATCAGTAACAAATATCCTTTCATTCCCTCCCTTAAACTAGTAGCATTTTGAACCTAGTTTACTTCAGTGTAATCAAGCATTCCCATCTTCATTCTAAGCTTCTGAAATGCCTCAAGCTTCAAAGCTTTTGTCATCAAGTCTGCAACTTGCTCCTGAGTTACACAATGCAGTAATTCAATTTCTCCATCCTTTACAAGATCTCTTAAAAAGTGAAAACGAACTTTGATATGTTTGCTCCTTCCATGCATTACTGGATTTTTTTGAAAGTTTAATTGTTGAGCTGTTATCACACATGATAACAGTGCTACTTTCTTGAACATGACTCAAGTTTCTCAAAATCTGTCTCATCCACACAGCTTGACATGCACTTGCTGCAGCAACCACAAATTCGGCTTCAGTTGTTGAGAGAGTAACAATTGGTTGCTTCTTGGACATCCATGACACAGCTCCAGAACTTAACAAGAAAACATAACCTGATGTGCTTTTAGAATCTTCTTCATCTCCTGCATAATCAGAATCTGTAAAACCAAACAAGTCTTTTTCTCCTCCCTTCCTGTAGAATATCCCATAGCTAGTAGTTCCCTTCAGATATCGTAATATCCTTTTAGCAGCTTGTAAATGCAATTCAGTTGGTTTTGACATATACCTGCTAATTAAGCTGACACTGAACATTATATCGGGTCTTGTAGCGGTAAGATACATTAGACTTCCAACAATCTGCTTGAAATAAGTATCGTCAACAGCAGTCCCGTTAGCATCTCTATTGATTTTGAAACCCGGAACAATTGGACTATTCACCGGCTTGCTTTCAGACATCGTAAACTTCTTTAAGATATCAGTAGCATATTTCCTTTGACATATGAAAATTCCTTCTGGTTTTTGTAGAATTTCAATGCCAAGGAAGAATCTCATCTTCCCCAGATCAGACATGTCAAAGGCTTCCATCATAGACCTTTTGAACTCAACCATCATACCTTTGTCATCTCCTGTATAGATCAAATCATCGACATAAATACTAACAATTAATATTCTACCTTCGGTACTTCTTTTAATGAACAACGTTTGTTCATTTGGACATTTTTGAAAGCCTTCCTTCAAAAACTGAGACTCTATGAGGCTGAACCAAGCTCTAGGGGCTTGCTTTAAGCCATACAAGGCTTTATGTAACTTGTAAACCTTGTGCTCTTTTCCTTTCTTCACATATCCCTGTGGTTGATGAACATACACGTCCTCCTTTAATTCTCCATGAAGAAATGCAGATTTGACATCTAACTGAAAGATGTCCCATCCTTTGCATGCTGCAAGAGCCACGATCATTCTTACTGTATCCATACGAGCAACGGGAGCAAATACTTCAGTGAAATCAATTCCATGCTGCTGGGAGTACCCCTTTGCCACCAATCGAGCTTTATACTTGTTTACTTCACCCTTCTCATTTAATTTTGTCTTGAAAATCCATTTGACTCCAATTGTTTTTGCCCCTGTTGGTAAATCTGAAAGTTCCCAAGTTTGATTCTTTTCAATTGACTTTATTTCACAATCCATAGCTTTCCTCCATTTATCATGCTTCACTGCCTCCTCAAACATAATTGGATCATCACCTATGTCATCTTGCACCATGTAGGTTTCTGCTTCTTCTTCACTCAACTCATCACCACTTACATAATCTTCCATCCAAACCGGTGTTCTCCTTTCTCTCCCTTGAGTTACATTTTCATGAGGACTCATTTCTTCATTATCATTATTGTCATCATCACTGTCACCATCAGTTTCAACTCTGTGACTCCCCTCACTTTCATCACTACTAAGATCATCATTACTCCAAACAAAATCTGCATCTATTTGTTCATTATAATTTGGACCCCAGTCCCAACTATTTTCTTCCTCAAATATTACGTCCTTGCTCACCACAACCCTCTTTGTCTTAGGATCAAATAGTCGGTAACCCTTTGACTCATCACTCACACCCAACATAATACAAGGAAAGCTTTTATCATCAAGTTTACCTCGTTTTGCATCTGGTATATGCACATGAGCTATGCAGCCCCAAACTCGAAGGTGTTGAACAGAGGGCTTAACTCCACTCCAAGCTTCTTGAGGAGTGATTTTCTTCACAGCATGTGTTGGACATCGATTCAACAAGTAGAAAGACCATTTTGCAGCTTCAGCCCAAAACAGTTTGGGAACTCTTTTCGCAGATAACATGCAGCGCACCATGTTCATCACCGTTCTATTTTTACGTTCTGCTACTCCATTTTGGTGCGGTGTATATGATGTGGTGAGTTGCCTTTTAATTCCTTCCTTTTCACAAAACAAGTTGAAATTGATAGAGTTAAACTCTCCTCCTTTGTCTGTCCGCAAACACTTGACTGATTCTTCTGCTTCCTTTTCCACTAGCTTTTTGAAAGTTTTGAAACATTCCAATGCTTCTGATTTTTCAAAAAGAAAATAGACCCAACCCTTTCGACTATAGTCATCAATGAAGCATAAGAGATACCTTTTTCCGCTACTTGAGACTGGTTCTATTGGTCCGCAAATGTCTGCATGTATGAGCTCCAAGACCTTGCTGGCACGCCATTCACTCTTCTTAGGTATTGGATTGCGGTGTTGTTTGCCGATGAAACAATAAGCACAAGTGACACTTGAAGCTTCCAGTTGAGGCAAGCCACGCACCATTTTCTTTGTCTGCAGCGTCTTTAAGCCCTTGTGGTTCAGATGGCCATACCTTTGATGCCAAAGATAGGTGAGTTCAGAGGAAGTGTGAAGACATTCTTCAACTGGAGTAGTGATGCTGGAGGTTTTGTTGAAGAGAATAAACATGCGATTAGCGCTCATACTGGTTTCTGCAATCAATCCTTTGTTCGGATGATAAATTTTGCATATCCCATTTTTTATGAGAATGGTGAGATCCTTTTCTTGCAACTGCCCCAGACTTAATAAATTATTTCGAAGCTCTGGGACATAATATACATCTTGAACAAGAAAAGTAGTGCCATTAAACACTAGCCGGACACTACCTTTTCCAGCTACCGACATTCGGGAGTTGTTTCCACATTTAACAAAGTGCTTATGTCCTTCCACCATGTTTAAGAACATACCTTTGTTTCCACACATATGATTAGAGCACCCTGAATCCAAGAACCATGCATCATTCCTTTTTGCGTCATTTTCTTCTACAAGAGCCATTAGAAGAAGCTCTTCTTCATCATCCAATTCTGCATAATTTGTTTCTTTGTTCCATTTGGGACATTCATATTGAAAATGCCCCAAATTATGACACTTAAAACACTCCACTGTGTCCCTTGTGAAAGATTGTCTCCCTCTTCCGCGTCCTCTTCCACGATATGTTCCTCTTCCTCTCCCCCTACTACTTTCCACCTTCAGAGCTTGCTCACCGTCACGGTTAACCCTTTTAAACTTTTGCTCATGAACTACCAGAGAGCTTTGAAGCTCGTCAACGGTCATCTCTTCAGTGTCTTTTGACTCCTCAATTGAAACCACCACATAGGTGAATTTCTCCGTCAACGTACGAAGAATTTTCTGCACCACTTTTGAGTCAGACATAACCTCTCCATTGCTTCTCATTTTGTTAGCCACCGTCATTACTCTGGCGAAATATTCAGTGATGGTTTCTGCATCCTTCATTTCTAGCACCTCAAACTCTCTTCTCAAAGAGTTTAGCATTGACTTCTTCACACGGTCATTCCCTCCATACTTTCTTTTCAGGGAATCCCAAACAATCTTAGATGTTCGCCTATCCAAGATCTGTTCGAAGACTGACCTATCAATTGCCCTGAAAAGATAGTGCTTGACCTTGTGATCATTGGTTTTGGAATTTTGCAGCAACTCCAATTGTTCTTCAGTAAGCACAGTCGTTTCAATAGGTTCCTGGTAACCAATTTCAATCATGGACCAGAGACCTTTGGCACGAAGAAGATTCTCCATCAACTCACTCCAATGATCATAGTGAAGACCATCAAAATGAGGAATTTTTGCTGAAAGCTTTGTGTCACTCATTTTTGTGTTTCTCTATGTTTCTTAGCTAAGCTGCGGCTTAGTTTTTTTATCAGGCCCAGTGGGGGCTCTGATACCAGTTTGTAGAGATATAGAATATGAAACTCAAACTGCTTCTTTATTGATAGAACTTAGACTATTAAATAGTCAAAACAACTAGAAACTGAAAAGCTATAAAATAGCCCACTAAAACAATACTCACACGACTTAATAAAATGTGAAACTACTTCCTAAAGACTAGGACAAATGAAGACAACAATAACATAATTCCTAACATGTGGCAACAGACTAATATCAGTAACAAATATCCTTTCACAGGTCTCTTAATTATCCAAGAACATTTATATGAAATATTTAAGAATATTTTTTCTAATAATTTTTTATGTGGGTTGCACGTCGGAGGCTCACAAGAGTCAGAGTAGGTTTTAAAATTCAAAGAACACTTATATATGTATCTATAGATCATCCATAAAAGATGTTTGAGCTAATATAATAAGTGAAAGACCCCATAATATCAAATTATCTTTATGTGATTGTTTTCAACTAGTTTGAGTTAAGAGATAAGTAGTCGAAAGTTATGGATTCAAATCCAAACAAATTAAAGGAGAAAATATTTAATTTAAACAACTAACTAGTAAGATTTGTCACTAGAGAAAAATGCAATGACCTACTGAATTTTTTTCATGATCCAACATGAATTGATTAATATTAAAAGATAATGTACCATTCTAGATTTATATCACTTGTGTCCTACTATAGTCCTAATCCAAAAGTAGAAGTCAATATATATGATATATAGTTGTCCACTTGTCCTTATGGTTGATAATCCTTTTAATTTTTATTTATTTTTAGATAACTTGGTTCATACAACATAGCATTTTGATTTGACAAAATCGATGCATGGTAAGTACATTACTAAGTACATGTACAATGTAGAGTACAAGTATAAAGGTTAGGTCAGTGATCGATGTGCTGGTCATCTCAGATTCTCATTCTCCTAGAATAAATACAAGAATAAAATAATTCAAGATTACAACACTTTTATATGATAATTATTCAAACTTTTTTTTTATAAAATAAAAAAAGGTCAAGATACAACTTTTTGACATATTTACTCAACAATAAAATTATTAGACATATTATCTCTTCATTCTTTTTTATTAAAAAAAGAGTAGAATCAGAGTATAACTCCAAACAATAAATTAATTATCATTAGCTTTAACTAAATTATAAATGGAATCCTCTATCAAATGATATGAAGAATTTATATTTTTTTGGGAACTAAGCATTAGTACATTGTAATCATATTGAAACATTTTAATGTAAGTTTCCACATGTGTGAAAAAATAAATAAAGACAAAGTAAAGAACAATCAAAAGACAAGAATGAAAGATGGGTCAAAATCTGTCTTATGATATTGTTGACCATTCAATCCACTCAACTCAACTAGACACACACGGGTAAGTGCCATAGCATTTGTCTAACAAAATTTCATGTTTCTCATCCTTCTCAATGCATTTAGCTGGCTTAAGGGTTAGTGGAATATACAATTTAAAGTACAATTCTTGTTCAATAATTTCCTCTACATTAATTTGTTATATATGACTTTTTTCCATGAATGGTTAAGATATCTATTTAATCACTTTTCTTTCTATTTTTCCTAAATGAGTAATTAAACATGTGAATATAGCAAATACTATAACAACATTCAATAAACTACATGCATATCAATTTGAGGAAGTAGTTCAGAGAGATCAATTTGAGGAAGTAGTTCAGAGAGAAAATGATCAATGTCTTGGATAACAATGTTTGAAATCGTGTCCCTCTAGTGATCACTTGTTCCCCATTAGAAGTTCCCTAGCATTCCTGTAATAATATGATTTTTGACACAATTTGAGGTCTATCGTTCATGTACTTAAAAAGGCAGTTTAGAATAGGTTAGAAATATCTTATGTTTTAATTTTTGTCCACGATCGTAATTGCAGTTGCAATATAAAAGTTTTGGAGGTCTATATTGTTAACACAATTGCAACGTATATCAGGGTCGGCTTAAGGCATAAGGAGACTAAGAAAATTTTAATATAAAACCTTTTAAACCCTATAATAGTAAATTACTAAATTTTGGTTTAAATTTTTCTTGTAGTTTTTTACGCTAAATCATCATTTTTTTTTCTTCAAACTCGAAAGGACTGACTTATATGTGGTTCATTTCCACCGTCCACTAACAAAGGATTTAATAAATTAGGCTAAAGTGCAACTTTGGCCCCCTATCTTTTAAAAAGTTGCGATTTTGGCCCCCTAAGTTTGAAAACTACAATTTTGGTCCCCTATGTTTTAGCCCCTTTGCATATTTTGTCCTTTTGGTCAATTTTGACCAAGTCAACGCATACGTGGCATGCCACGTGTGTAATTAATTAATTAAAAAATAAAAAATCGAAAAAATCAATTTTTAAATTAAATAAATGAAAAAAATAATAAAAAAATTAAAAATTTTCCAGATTTTAAATTAAATAAATTAAAAAAATAATAATAAAAAATTAAAAAATAATGAAAAAATTCGAAAAAATAATGTCAAATTTTCCAGATTTTTTTAAAAATTCAAAAAAAATACGGAAATTTTTTAAAAAAATCTGGAAAATTTGACATTATTTTTTTCGAATTTTTTTCAGAATTTTTTTCGAAAATTTTTTTTCAAATTTTTTCCAGAATCTTTTACAGAATTTTCTAATATTGAAAATTTGACATTCTAAAGGCGCAAGGAAACGAAAAAAGTATACACAAAAACACCGACGAGAATACAACTTGGCCACAAATTTGGTACATATTTCTTCTTTAGGGAAATGAATGTTTCCATGACATTACTTTTTCGAATAAGTGATTCTTGGAATTGTCCATGAATTTTTGTGAAATTTTTTTCGTTTTTCTAATCATTTTTATTAATATTTTTATTTTTCAGTGAATTTTTTTTTCGTTTTTTTAATCATTTTTATTAATATTTTTATTTTTCAAGAATTTATTTCATTTTTTTGTAATATTTTTTCGTTTTTTAAATTTTTTTATTTTTTTTATTATTTTTCATTTTTTCAGAATTTTTTAATATTTTTTTATTATTTTTTTCATTTATTTAATTTAAAATTTGATTTTTTCGATTTTTTATTTTTTAAATTAATTAATTACACACGTGGCATGCCACGTATGCGTTGACTTGGTCAAAATTGACCAAAAGGACCAAATATGCAAATGGGCTAAAACATAGGGACCAAAATTGTAGTTTTCAAACTTAGGGGGCCAAAATCGCAACTTTTTGAAAGATAGGGGGCCAAAGTTGCACTTTAGCCAATAAATTATTATAATCGATTTTGTTAAATATTCCTTTGGGAGATATAAGCATGTAGTGGAAATCGAACCTGAATCGTAAGCTTGGAAGGCTAAGGGTTATAATCGATAATCAGAAACACTTCAATTGTTACTATAACTGCAACAGTTACTCTACTCTAAACATTAGTAGTACGTTGCAATTATTTTAGTTTACTTTGGAGGATAGTCTATACTCTATACTAAAATAAAAAGCATCAATCACTAGCTATGGAAACTTTCTTCAAATTAGCACCAACTAAAAGACAAAGATGTGGAAAAGAAATGTAACCACCTACTTTACAATTTAGAAAGTTTGCAACATAACAAAAATGTATCCTTTACATTTGCCTTCATAATATAGCATTGATTTTCTATTTTGTTTGTACGCGAATGAATTGACGAGCACCACCTGAAACTCATAGATGTAACTGTGAGATCTCGAATTTAAACCTGATCGATAAAGACGTTCAATCTAACAATATTGACACTGCGAATTGATCTAGACATTTGAAACTACATAACCAAATATTTTAACAATACACCTTATATTAACGAACACCTATTCATATCTTTTACTATTCATCATCATGAAACCATGTTCAAGTTAATTAAGGGCAATTTGATGTAGAATAACTATGAGAATATGCCGGTAAATATGTAAATTTAAAATCAATAGTAACTTTAAAGTTTACTATAGAATAGGCATGTGGAACTAACGCAGTGGGCATAATGCATTAATTCAACATTTAAGCTGGCATACAATTGGCATGTGGAACTGAAACTTCTAGTTGTGTTCCCTTCATTGTGATTATACTGTTGAAGTCGTCATTACCATGGCTTAATAATATACTTTGATTATCAAGTACCTAACCCTACTAAATAAAACAAGTGATTGCTGATGGGTCAGTGATTTGGCTTCTATTTAACCCACATATACACATTTTGTTTGAGGTCCCAATTGAAGTGGTCCTTGAGTCATCAATATTCTTAAAACTTTCTTTATTTGTCTCTCATGGTTGTTACCAATTTAGAAAGTTGTGAATTTCATAATTACCTTTTTATTTCGATCTTAAGTCCGTTGAGTCTTTGCGTAAGTTATTACGATTTTATCTTTTGTAAAAGACCGAAGGTAGTTTTTAAAAAATTGTACTCTTCATTCCACCGAGACGCCTTTAACAAAGGGTAAAACCGTGATTCGTGAATTGGAATTGGTGTAGCGGAAGTAATAGGGCCTACACCACACTCGATTACTTAAAATATTTTTAGGCATGAAATTGTGTTCCTATGTCCGTAATACATACATCAATTGACAATGTCGATATTATTAAGTTGCATAACTTCGTCTCGATTTGAAGTCGGGATGTTATAGTTGTGTGTGTGTTTCCTGATAGTGTTTGTCATTTCGTTTATAGGTCTGGGAATTTTTTGTGTCCCTATCCAATAATCTATTTCATATTTCATGAATGGAAGCAAGCTTCTAATCTTAATATAAATAAAATAAACCAGTAATATTATACTCGTTTGAAGATGGACCCTCTAATTAAAATTTCTTAAGTTCCCTCAACTCAAATATCAAATTGCCTACTTTGGACTTGAGTGTAATTTGTTACTTAAAATTTTATTTTCCATTGAGTAGTGTGATTGCAGTTATGATACAATCTTTCAAACAATAAAATATTACAAATAAGGATGATGCAACCTCAATTAATTACAATTGCAATGAATGATTGAAGAAACCTCAAAAAAACATTAACTTACAACCACAATTTTGATTATACTTTTAAACATTGATTATATTTAGTCCAATAAAATCTTAGCCAACCTAATAAGCCTTTCTCAACCTTGTTTTTCCACAATTCCACCAAAATCTTATGTCACTTAAGTGAATACTATCCACATCAAAATAGATAATAAGCTTGGAAGTACAAACACACTATTATTATTATAATAAAAAATGACTTTATTAAACGCCAAACATTGTATTGTGCTTGCTTTCAACATAACAGTCTTCCATTATAGTTATTATACTCCCCATGATGTGAAATCCCTCTGTCTCTATATTACGTAAGCATAATTTTTTTCTTCAAAATGATTATATCCACAAACCCAAATCGCATTCACCCTTTGGGCCACTTGTGTGCATCATTCATACACATAAACATGTCACATGTATGTTGTTATGCACATAAATGATCACAAATGAAATTAGAGTTTTTTTTTACTTGATGAAATACTCATACAAATTAAACTCTTCAACACTAAGAGAGCTTTGAATGATGCAATGGGTAAGGTAAGAATGAATTCTTATATATGAGAACCCACCAAAGAGTCTACATTTAGAGATGTTTTAAGTAGAACTAATAAAATTGATCATATATATTAACAAAGTGATTTAACTCAAGTGGTTATAAGGAAGTTTAATGAAAGTCAAATCGCTCAAGAGTACCAAGTTTAAAGTTTGTCTGAATTACAAATTCACAAAGTTACTTTCTCTTAAAAATTGATGAGTTCAAAAAATTCATCACATACACACGATGTGCATCTCGGACATGATCTCAACATCACGACGAGATTCAAATGATGCAATGAATCAGGTAAGAATTAGTTCTTATGCATAAGAATCCGTTCTTATATATAAGGAGCAATGATATTCTAACAACCAAAAATTAACAACTTTTGTGACAACCACCAATTTTCAAAGGAAAAGTAGATAGTGAAACGGAAACCAAAACAATAGAGAGAGAAAGTAAAAAGATAATGTGAGTATGAGAGATAAAGTTGTCACATAGGTTGTCACAAAATGGTTGTTAGAATATCATTTCTCATATATAAGAACCCACACGCAAAGGAGTATGCACTAATAAAGATGTTTCAAGTACAACTAATTGAATTCATCATACTTACTAGGTTTTTGAACTCAAATCATTAACCAAATTCAATAAATATTGAATCGATCAAAAGTACTCATTTCAAATCTTGGTTGGAACAATTATTTATTAGAATATATTTATTTTTCGGAAGAACTTTGTATTAACAAAACCCTTTCCCCCCTTAAAGCCAAAAAGTTTTAAAAAAATAAGCCATATATACATGATGTGCATGGCATTCCATCAAAATGCATTAAGCTTAATTATAACAAAACATCAACATTGTGAACTCTAACTATTATCCAAGTAGGGTCAGTTCATCAATTTCCCCTCCCTATATAATACCTACTCTGCTCACCTCACTCTTCAAACTCAATTGAACCTTCCATCACTCTTATTCCTCCACAAAACCCTTTCAATCCTTAAATTTTCTCATATATTCCTTAAAAAAAAAAAAAAACCATGCAAACAAGAGAAGTAACAACAGGACTCAATTACATGCTCCCATCAAACACATCACCTTATCTACAAAACTATAACAACATGATTCAAAATAACAACATTTCCTCATATCAACTCCAAAAATTCTCAAACCAATTATATGGTAATTACCTAAACACCCCTCATCAACAATTTCCTGACTTCAACTATAGTCCACAATCATCATGCATAAGCAGCAACTCAACTTCTGATGAAGCAGATGAACAAAACCTTAGTCTCATCAATGAGAGGAAACACAGAAGGATGATATCAAACCGCGAATCAGCGCGTCGCTCACGCATGAGGAAGCAGAAACACCTTGATGAGCTTTGGTCACAAGTTCTTTGGCTCAGGAATGAAAATCACCAACTTATAGAGAAACTTAACCATGTTTCTGAGAATCATGATCAAGTTGTTCAAGAGAATGCTCAGCTTAAAGAAGAAGCTTTGGAACTTCGACAAATGATAAAAGATATGCAGATTCATAGTCCTTTAATCCCTTCTTTTAGTCCTTTGGATGATACATATCTTAGAGATGATTCTTCAAACAATTCCATCTCAAGTTCAGTGGATCTTCTTGGCTGATTTGAGGACAAATTTTTATCTATTTGGCTTAATTTCTTTACTTTTTTTAGTATGTTTGTGTCTTGTGTTGATGTTAAAATCAGTCGTTTTCTCCTCCTTTTGAGATATGTATGAGGTGAAAAGGATAAATGGCAATAACTTGAGTTGAGTTTCATTATTTGAGCCTTTTCACTTCATTAACTATGAAACTACCTCTCATTGTATAAAAGAGTAGTATCTAAATTTGTATGTCTTTAGCAATAAAATTTTATGAGCCTCAAGAGTTAGAGTAAACAAGTGTATTCATTATAGTCTCTTAATGCATTTAATATTAGGGTTATGCCAACAAGTGTCCTTAAGCCTTAAGTGCACTTGTTAAAGATTTAAAAAAGGAAATAATTGTTAAATTTCATGTAGAAAAAGTTGCTTTTTAATCATTCAACAAGTTGAATACGCAATTTTCAAGATAAAGATGTTATTTTAAGCTTCTTATCAAATGTACTTAGAACACTTGTTAGCATTTCCCTTAATACTATCATGATTGTGTCTTCTGTTAGTGTGCTTCATCCTCAAATGTATCTTTTCTTAATTAGTTTATGGTCCTCGGATTTATTTTCCGTTAGTTAGTTTAGTTTTCAAATGTGTTTTGTTAATCACTTTAGTACATGAAGTTACGAACAGAAGATGCACTTAGCGATTATTTAGTAATTTTGATACATTTGGAGACTATAATAACAATTACTTCACATATTTAGTGATTAAAATGAAGGTTTACTCCAATAGTTATAATTTTTTTATATTCTTGAGTAAGCTAAACATTTAATAAACATTTAAAGAAGCTTAGGAGTTATCTATAAGCATGTTGGCTTAATTTGTTGAACACCAACTTGCAAGACACACAAAAGAGTCAGAAACACCATTATCATATTCATGTGTAGAAATAATATATTGGAAGACTTAATAAATGACCTCATCTTCAAGCAATAACACTAGAGAATTGTGGATGGATAAAAAAGGAAGCAAAAGAAAAAAATCATGCATATAATATAGAAGATATGAAGCCAAAAGAAATCTAGATGAATGTGAAGCCAAGAAATATATAATCAAATTAGTATATGATTTGTGTAGAATAATGGAAGTAATTATATCAGGTGGTATTGGATAGGGAGGGAGTTGGACATGACACTGAATTAAAAAGGTGCTGTAGTGGTCATTGGATGATATGATAGAAAAGTTGCCATAAAAAGGAAAAACATTTGGACATGCCAACCCACTAGAAATTATTATCACACTATTTATTGGCTTTTTCAAGAGCTACCTTGACTGCATATTATTGGAATATAACTTCAGTTTTGGTTTTCTTACTTTAGGTTTTGATAGGGATCCAACAGAAACTGTGCATATTAATCAGCCAATGATGTACCTTAAACCTTTTTTTTTAGGCAAGATATACCTTAACCTAAAATATGTTTCTTGCCAAAAAAAAAATATTCTAGTATTTATTATATATTACATAAAAAGTTATATATATATTTCCTGTCTACTAGGTATAACTCAAGTAGTTGAACAAAGAATTTGAGAATCAAGACTAAATTCAAACTTTAACTACCAACATAACATGTTAATAATTGTAAAAAAAAAAAACATAATTTTTTAATAATTCCTTCATAAAAAAAACATAATATATTTTTAACTGACATTTATTAAATATATATTTACACAAATGCACAAAAATATTATTTCTTCCATGCAAGTTCTAATGGAAATATGGAACTTTTCTTTCTAAATTTTAGAGGGCCATCTTTTTCACATTCCAACTGTGATTCTCTTATGTTACAAAATCTTAAGAGACCAACACCATGAGTAAGATATTAAACATCATAAAATTAGGCACAAGTTTTCAGTTAATTAGTACTTAGTAGTAGGTCGGTAATGCTTTGTTAGCTACTACAAGCTAAAAGTAGTGGAAAAGCTAAACAGTCTTGGCCACAATTTTGGCCACAAATGATTTTTCTTTTTAAAATTGAAATGAAAGAAAAATGGGAGTATGGATTCTCCTTTATTCCGTCATATTTTAAACAATTAAAATAATAAAACCTAGTATTGTTTTCTATTTCACCTTTCAATCCCTTTCTAGAAGTTCAAATTGAACTTTAATCTTTCACTGTTGGCTAGTTCACAAGTTTTTTTTAGTGATCTTTCCTATATATAAACCTATGGGTGAATCACATGTTCATGAATTATATTATTTATAATATTTCAGGTAATCTATATATAGATAAAACATAATCCATTTTATTTTGTTATAAACTTAATTTTTATGGGAACAATTACATAAAAATAACGGCAGACTACTTTGATCATAGAAATTATATGATATGTTTTGTATACTATGACTTAATTTAAAAAATTTACCTCATTGATCATCAATAAAAATGAGGTTTATTTTTTAAAAAAATTGGGGAAGGTGAAAATTGCCATTAACTAAAAGTGACGATTTTCCAGTTTTACAACTTTTCTAGATAGAATTTGAACTCCGTCTCTTGAGACTATAACGTCAAACTATTATCACTAAATCAATATCTCGCAAACATTAACACGAGGTTATTGCATGTATTTTCCATTTTTGGTCCATAGATTTCCATTTCATTGGCAAGGTTTTGAATCAAGTGGCAATAGATGGCCATGTGTTTTCTCTAACCAGGAGTTATATATTTAATCATATAAGTGAACCCCGTGTAAGAGCATTAAAATATGTTTTGGGTTCAATATATTTTCGTTTTGTATAAGTATGGATGCAATAAGGAGCTTTGCTACAAGGTGTGTGTGTGGAATTGATAGTGTTAAAGAGTGATTGAGACTCAAGATTGATTTTGGGCCTTGAGTTTGAAGTAGTGTGATTTTTTGGGCTGCTATATGTGTTTGATGATTGGCATAAAGTGGAATCTTTAACCCCACCTCATGTTTTTCTATAGTTTAAAAACATGTGCTAACTTACCTACTTACTAGTTGGCCATAACTCATATGCTTAATTTTATAATAATCTTGTTTTTTTATCTTTCAAAAGGCAAGTAAATTTGATATTGAGCCAAGCCATAAAAGGACTGTTCTATATTGGGATTACGCCTAACATTCATGAAGCAAAACTTGAGTAATTGTTTAGAACTAAAAACATAATGATACTTTAACCAAGGCTTTTGAATAATTTTTCTGTCAAAAAGGCCATGAAAAATAAATAAATTAGTTTTTGTTCTTTTTAGAGTTTTGCAAATCTCAAACCATTGTGCGACACTAATCTTTCTTGTGTGTTTATTAGCTTAAGGTTGCATTTTTCTATAGGGTGATTTTTATCAAAATTCAAATCCTTTTGATATCGCAGGTAAACCCTTTTTATTAATAGATCAAGAGATAAATGAGGCATTAAGGTGAGTCTGAAAGACACCCCATTCTATATCGCCTAATCATAATATATTTTATTAAAAAAAGAGCAAATATATATAGGAGGTGGAGGTGGTGGTGGTGGGGGACCAAGACCCTCAAAATGCAAGGGAAAAAAAATAACAAATAAGAAAAGCAAAGAAAAATGGTCCTAGAAGAGAAGGTGTTGTTCAACCATCCTTTGGATCCAGCGTTGTAGGAATTGAGTTAACCATCTTCATGTTCGCTACTGGTTGCAAAATAAAATGTTTATGATCACGATTTTGTCCGACCAAACCTTAAGTATCAACGATATCATCGGTAACATTTGATAATGGAAAGACATGCTTGACTTTGGAGGTTGCTCAAGACGAGCTATCTGGGAGGCAACATGTTCATATGATACAGTGTGACCTTTTGAACCTTGTTGCAATGGTGTTTCTGTAGGCGTGATGAGTGTAATATCCGGATTTGCACTAGGGACGACAACATATTTTGAATGAGAGATAACTAGTACTGCATCAGTAATAAGAGGCATTTCAAATGCTTTTGAAGTCCCAATCCCCTATGGATTATGTTTTTCAACATATTTATGAGTTGTACATTTCAGGAAAACTGCAGCCTGCATGTTTTTTACCGTTATCATTTTTTTCAACAATGTGCATAAGGTCTAGCCAACAGCAAGCCGTTGCATTATGCCTAATCATCTGACAATATGAACACTAATTTGTAATTTGGTAACCATTCGTAAACAACTTCTAACTTGAAATCAAAATCCTCTTGTTCAACCATGATCTCGTCAAATATACAATGTGAAAAATCAACGTCCACTAAAACTGACCAAAAAATAATTTTTGCGTAGCAATATCAATAGTCAAAGATGTAACTATTGCAAGTAAACCTCATTTTACCAACAATGGAAACACGGTGAACCTACCTAAAAGCAATTTAACTCCGTAAAAAAAGATATGTGTATCGTAACTTTTTGGAAGAATCAATTTTGGTGGATACACTCACTTCTACATCAAGCTACAAATACTCCATCTGATCACTTTTATAAAAAAAAAAAAAACAAAATTTTAGGTACATTTAATAACTAATGTATCTGACATATAAATATGACCGAATACATTAAATATTCAATGAACCTAAAAAATTATTTTTTGTTTATAAATGTGATCAGAAGAAGTAATAGCTTTTACGGTGCCCAAACTCAATTCTGGTTGAAACTTCCAAATAATGTATATGTGGTTATGCGACGACGAAACTTGATTTAGAAAGAATTTAATTAGTTTATTTTATCAGTGTACAATTATTTTATACATACATTAAATGATGTGTTGCTTTTTTAGTGAGAGAAACTTCAACTTCTCTCTAAACTTTCTTTCCCCTTCGTTCATCGATGAGGGGTGGTTTTAGGTCATTTTTTGACCTAGAATCACCCCTTATACACCTTTTTTCTCTTTTCTTTCAATCTAAACAAGTGGTTTTCACATAGATCAAGTTTCTTCTTTTGTGTGTTTTTTTGTGATTTCGTCGTCTAAGTGCAGCGTTGTGTTGTTCGTCGTCTTGTGCGGTGTTTCTTGTTGCGGTGTTCGTTTAGTTCCTATTGAAAGATCGGCATCAGTCAATTACAAATTCAACAAATGATTTAGGCGTCAACGTTGCAGATCCGGAAGCATGTGAATTCCGGTGAATTAGGTTTTATCATATTTTTTGTAGGCATTTTACCGTTTTATGCTATTAACTTGGGTGTTGTGAGTTTGTTCGCAGATTCACCCTCTACGTTTTTAGCGATGTTTGTATCTGATGTACTCTATCGATTTGAATGAAGGAATATCGTTTTGTTTTTGTCAATAAAAATGATGTGTTGCTATGCCAATGAATGAATTTAAAAGTTTTTGTATATTCATATTCATTAATTGACATGACTACACATTGTTTAGTACATGTGTAGAATAATAGTACACCGACAAATTATACTAATTAAATTGTTTTCAAATTAATTAAAAAAATTATATTATCAATTGTTTTCAAATCCTTTTGATATCGCAGTAGGTCAAGAGAAAGACACCTCATTCTATATTGCCTAATCATAGTATATTATTAAAAAAAGAGCAAGTGCTGGTGGGGAAGGGAGGGGACCAAGACTTTATTTTTTAATAGGTTAAGAAATAGATGAGACATTAAGGTGAGTCTGAAAGACATCCCATTCTATATCGCCTAATCATAATATGTTATTAAAAAAAGAGCGTGTGGTGGTGTGTGTGTGGGGGGTGGGGGCAAGACCCTCGAAATGCAAGGAAAAAAATTAGTAAATAAGAAAAGCAAAGAAAAATGGTCCTTGAAGAGAAGGTGTTGTTCAACTATCCTTAGATCGAGTGTTGTAGGAATTGAGTTTACTTATTTTTTTCTGCTTATTCGTCATATAAGACATAAAAGGGACGTCGACATCTCTACCTTGAATAAGATATTCACTAACAAGGTTAAGTTCCTTCTGAAGTTGCATATCAATATGCGCAGCTGCCTCTATATGTTCCAAAGGCACAACTGCTTCTCGGTTATATTAACCATCTTCATGTTCGCTACTGGTTGCAAAATAAAATGTTTTTTATTACGATTTTGTCCAACCAAGCCATAAGTATCAACAATATCATCGGTGAGATTTTATAATGGAAAGACATGCTTGACTTTGGAGGCTGCTCAATACCAACTATCTAGGAGGCAATATGTTCATATGATACAGTGTGACCTTCTGTACCTTGTTGCAATCGTGTTTCTGTAGGCGTGATGAATGTAATATCCAAATCTGCAATAGGGACGACAACATGTTCTGCATGAGAGATAACTGGTACTGCATGAGTAATAGGAGGTATTTCAAATGCTTTCGAAGACCCAATCCCTTATGGATTATGTTTTTCAACATATTTCTGAGTAGTATGTTTCCGGACAACTGCAACCTGCACTTTTTTTTACCACGATCAATTTTTTCACAACATCCATAGAGTGTAGCCAACGGCAAGCCGTAACATTATGACCAATCATCTGACAATGTGAACAATAAGCTGGTAGTCATTCATAAATAACTTCTAACTTAAAAGAAAAATCGTCTCGTTCAACCGTGATCTCGTCAAATATACGACATAAAAAATCAACGTCTACTAAAACACGGGTATATTGACCAAAAATTCTTTTTTGTATAGCAGTATCAATAATCAAAGATGTATCTATTGCAAGTAAACCTCATTTTACCAACAATGGAAACACGGTGAACCTACCTAAAAGCAATTTAACTCCATAAAAAGTGTGTATGGTAACTTTTTGGAAGAATTAATTTTGGGGGATAGACTCACTTCTACATCAAGCTACAAATTTATAGTAGCTTTTACGGTGCCCAAACTCAATTCTACTTGAAACCTCCAAATAATGTATATGTCGTTATGTTGCGACGAAACTGGATTTTGAAAGAACTTAATTAGATTATTTTATCAGCATACAATTATTTTATACATGCAAGATCAATTAGGGGTGTTCGCGGATTGGATTGGTTTGGTTTTGGGAGGAAAAATCATCCGAACCAATTACTTCGGTTTTGTTATTTGTTCATCCAATTGGTTTCGTTTTAAAATCAAATCCAATCCAATCCGATCCAAATTTTTTCGGTTTGGATTAGATTGGTTTTCGGTTTTCATTGTTGTATAATTTTTCATTTTCTCTTAAGAAAATATATTATTTTATGACATTTCATATAAATGTAAGGTTATGAAAAAGATGAATAAGTAGAAAATAAAATAGTAGGTTAAGTAAAATATTTACAAAATCATAAATTAATAATATTTCTTAAAAGAAATAAAAAAAACATTATTAAAGAACAAGTCTACAAAACAGTTACAAGATTGTAAATTAAGGAAACATTTATAAAAATTTCATTTTTTGAACAAATTTATAAAAATTTCATATAATATATATATATATATATATATATATATATATATATATATACACACACACACACACACAAGTATATCTTTCTGTTTGGATTGGATTAGACCGGTTTATACAAAGGGAACCAAAAACCAATCCTATCCATTCAAAATTGTGGGTTTTTTTTTCGGTTTTTGGTTTTTGGTTTGGTTCGGTTTTTGGTTTTTCGATTTGGTTTTTGCGAGTTGCATTGGATTGGATTGGACATGAACACCCCTAGTATCAATGAATGAATTTGAAAGTTTTTGAGTACTTATATTCACTAATTAACATGACTACACATTATTTGATGCATGTGTAAAATAATGATACACCGACAAAGTATACTAATTAAACTGTTTTAAGAATTAATCTAAAAAAAATGATATCATCAAATGTTCTGAATGAATAGATGTGTATAAATATCACAACTTCAAGCTATACAAGTTAAATCCATCCTAAAGGGAGAAAAATGTCTTACAATAGGTGCCCCCAAAAGTTTTTTTTATCACGCGAACTTACGTCTTTAAGCACATGTTAAAGAATCTAGAAGTAGAAACATTCTTAAAAAAAACATTCTTTTAAATTTTGTATATTTAATTAATTAAAAATTAAATTGAATACACAAGTCCTCGTGAAACATAGTTAAGTTGACAAAACAATACATCGTTATATGCAGAGGGTAGGGTTCGAATACTCTCTTACTTATGTTGTCTAAAAAAAATTATTATACCAATTCTGACAAAAGATTTTTTACATTTGATATATTAACTTAGGGTTATGATAGAAGACACCTTTTGTGAAGGTGTCTTTTATCAAGTTACTCTATGAGCATTTGTTAAAAGACACCAACTACTTTTTATGAAGGTGTCTTTTATCAAAGTTATAACTAAAAAAGTGAAAATCACACCTTGAGGTGTGACTTGATAAAAGACACCACACTACTTTTTATGAAGGTGTCTTGTAACATAACCCATTAACTTACACCTCCAGTCTTACCATTTTAGGCATATGTTAATTATTGTTGTTGTCTGATTAACTGATTTGGCTCTTTTGGTTTAGGCTCTTGCCATGTAATTATTGTTTTTATTTTGGATTGACTCTGTTGTTTTTTTCTTTGGCACATCTTGTGCTAATTAGGAAGGTTTTTTGTTGTGGCAATATAATTTATTTTAGCCTCTTCAAAAAAAAAAACTTACACCTCCAGTCACATTTATAACAATAATCAACTTTTTAAGTTTATTGAATGGCCAACGTATCTAATCGTATTTATAGACTAAATACATTAGTTATTTTATGAATAAAAAAATTGTTTTATATTTATAAATATGACATGAGGAAATATACTTAAACAAAAGTTAGCTTTTTCCTTTTCTTTTTTCTTTACCAAGCCTAGCTTAATTGTACCATAGTACTTCATGAAGTCGGCAGATTGTAAAAATGCATATAATCACATTAATTTCCTACCCAAAAAAAGTCTTCCCTAACACATTAAATTGGTGCATTTGTACTTACCATTACCACTACAAACAAAAATACCACATCAAAGTCAAAATAAGAAAACAAAAAATCCATCCATAAATACTACACCCTCCGGTCACTATTATAAGCAAAACTTTGCATTTTAGATTCATTCATTAAATGATGTATGTGGTCTATAATAAAGACCATATACATCATTAATTGAATGAATCTAAAATGTAAAGTTTTGTTTATAATAGTGACCGGAGGGTGTAAATTACAGTTACCAATTGTAATGATGGACCCCATAATCAAACAACAACTTGGATTCACCCTCAAAATCATTAACTATCCCACCTTCAATTAATTCTTCACATTCTACACATAAGTCAGAAAAAAAAAAAACACTCACACACACATTCATACACTTATCAAATTCAATTCATTGCAATATTGCATTCTTATCTAAAATTTTCATTTTGTTACATTAATTCAATTCACTATTTCAACAAACACAAACACTGAAAAGTGAAAAAAAGAACAAAAAAAAAAAAGAACAGAACAGTTTTGTTTTTGGATCTGACACTGCTGTTTCTAGAGAGTACAAGATCCAATGGCGGTTTCTGGTAGAGGAAGCAGAGGTGGATCTACTCTCCGTGGATTCTTCTCTTACCGGATCTTTATCTCTGCTATGTTCTCTCTTCTTTTCATTGCAACTCTCTCTGTTCTTTTCACCACAAATCCTTCTACTGAGAATGATGACTCTGTAAGTTCCTCTGTTTTTGTGTGTTTTTGTTGTAAAGTTTTGATTTTTATGGAAACCCGTTTTTTATTTTGGAAATTTGAAATGACCCTTTATTTTAGATTTAGTTTTAAGCATAACCCATATGTTAATTTCATGAATTGAATGATTGAATTAATTAATGAATTAATCTTTTGGTGTAACCTATGAAGCACGGACACGGACACAAACACTGGATAGGATATTCGACACTGACATATTCACACTGATAATAATAATAATTTGGGAAAACAGTGAATTATTTGAATGTAATCATATGTGTAGGGTCGGATACCAATTCAATTCTTCAAATTTTGTGTGTTTTTGATGCAAAGTATTGATTTTTATTGAAACCTATTACAAATTTTGGATATTGGAAACGACCCTTTATTTTAGATTCAGTTTTAAGCATGAACCATATGTTAGTTTCATGAATTGAATGAATAAGTGAACGAATCTTGCGGTGTAACCTAAGCAGCACTGACATAGACACCGGTAATAATTTGAGAAAATGAATGATTTGAACATAATTACGTCTGACACTGGACACACCAAGGTGTTGGTGCATCAGAGGATGTAAGGAATTAGGTTTCAATAAAAAATTACTAAAAGTGTTAAAATTTAATTCAGGCTTTAAAATTTTAAATTTCAGAATTTAATATGAGCAATATACAAAAGTTTACCAACCTTTTGGAAACGACCCTTTATTTTAGATTCAGTTTTTAAGCATAACCCAAAAGTTAATTTGATGAATTGAATGAATCTTGTGGTGGAACCTATGGAACACCAACACAGACACGACATTGACACATGAACACCGGTAACAATTTCAGAAAATGAATTATATAAGCATAATCACATGTGTCGGTGTCCACCTGCCACACCTTTGATTAGAGATGTCAGTGCAGAGGGTGTAACAAATTAGGTTTTTGTTTACATGATCCTACTACTGGTAATGCATACACCCTCCGGTCATTATTATAAGCAAAACTTTGTATTTTAGATTCATTCATTAAATGATGTATGTGGTCTATAATAAAGACCATATACATCATTGAATGAATGAATCTAAAATGCAAAATTTTGCTTATAATAGTGACCGGAGGGTGTATGTGCATAGAACATTTTTGTTTTTGTTCAATCTTATCCGCACGCTTAAAAAAAGCGATTGTTACTCACACATAGATCCCGGTAATAATTTGAGAAATGAATGAGTTGAACGTAATCACATGTGTTGATGTCAAACACTTGACACACCTTTGATTAGAGGTGTCGGTACTACAGAGGGTCTAACGAATTAGGTTTTTGTTTTTGTTTACAGGATCTTCCTACTACTGGTAATGCATATGTGCACAGAACATTTTTAGCATTGAAATCTGACCCACTTAGGACAAGAGTGGATTTGATACATCAACAAGCTAAAGATCATATTTCATTGGTGAATGCTTATGCTGCATATGCTAGGAAGCTTAAGCTTGATATTTCTAGGCAGTTGAAGATGTTTGATGAATTGGCTGGTAATTTTTCGGATATTGCTTTGAAACCGACGTACAGAGCGTCGTTGTTTGAGTCGGATGGTCCGATTGATGAGGATGTGTTGAGGCAGTTTGAGAAAGAGATTAAGGATAGAGTGAAGATTGCGAGGATGATGATTGTTGAGGCGAAAGAGAATTATGATACACAGTTAAAGATTCAGAAGTTGAAGGATACTATATTTGCTGTTAATGAGTCACTTGCTAAGGCAAAGAAGAACGGGGCATTGGCGAGCTTGATTTCTGCCAAATCAGTTCCCAAGAGTTTGCATTGCTTGGCTATGAGGCTGATGGGTGAGAAGATTTCGAACCCGGAGAAGTATAGAGATGAAAGTCCAAGGCCGGAGTTTGAAGATCCGAGTTTGTATCATTATGCAATATTCTCAGACAACGTGATAGCAGTGTCGGTGGTGGTTAGATCTGTGGTGAAGAATGCAGTTGAGCCATGGAAGCATGTTTTTCATGTCGTTACAAACAGAATGAATGTTGCAGCAATGAAAGTTTGGTTTAAAATGAGGCCGGTTGAAGGAGGTGCATTTTTAGAGATAAAGTCAGTTGACGAATTCACGTTCTTAAATTCATCGTATGTACCTGTGTTGAGGCAAGTTGAGGCAGCAAAAATGCAGCAGCATTACATTGAGAATCAAGGCGATAAGGCTACAAATGATGCACGTGACATGAAACTTAGAAATGCCAAATACCTGTCGATGTTGGACTATCTTCAGTTTTATTTGCCAGAGATGTACCCTAAATTGCGTAATATCTTACTTTTGGATGATGATGTTGTGGTGCAAAAGGACTTGACAGGTTTGTGGAAGATTGATTTGGATGGGAAGGTGAATGGTGCCGTAGAGATCTGTTTCGGTTCTTTCCACCGATATTCGCAGTACGTGAATTTCTCTCATCCTTTAATCAAGGAGACCTTCAATCCAAAAGCATGTGCTTGGACTTATGGTATGAATATATTTGATCTTGATGCTTGGAGGCGTGAAAAATGCACAGAACATTACCATTACTGGCAGAACAAGGTAAATTTCTCTTGCTTGTAGTTATTATCTTGTTAATATCCTTGCTTCTCTGTCTTCCAAAAGCCAATAACTTGTAAGTTGTAACTCTTTGCTTTTTCGAAACCATTAAGTAAAAACACGTGACATAGAAAAATCATTAGATTATATATCATACATGACTATGAGCCTCAAAATAATTCAAGATTCAAGTCATAAATTAAATGACAAAAGAAAAGTGGTTGCCTAAAAAAGGTGTTTGACTACACTGAGTTTAGGCAGTAATTCATCAGAACGAATCAAGATTTATCATAGTGAATTGAGTTTCATCATAATGAATCGGGATTTATGTTCAAATAGATACACTGTCTAGATTCATATTTATTGGGTTCAGTTTAGTATCGAATAGAGATACAATTGGCATGTATTGTAAGATACTGATAACCGTGGTTTCTTGAATAATGATCGATATGTTCCTTAGTACAACTGTAAAGTAGAACTCACTAATTCTTGTTTGTATTCTGTTATCAGAACGAAGACCAGACAATATGGAAATCAGGGACGCTTCCACCTGGTTTGATTACCTTTTACTCAACAACAAAGTCACTGGACAAATCATGGCATGTACTTGGATTAGGATACAATCCAAGTATTAGCATGGATGAGATCAACAATGCTGCTGTTATTCATTACAATGGAAACATGAAACCTTGGCTAGATATTGCTTTGAATCAATACAAAAATCTTTGGACTAAATATGTTGACAGCGATATGGAGTTTGTCCAGATGTGCAATTTTGGCTTATAGTTAATATTAACACACGATCGTTACTATACTCATAATCTTGAGATGAAGTGTCCACTGTGGCTTACCATATTCTTACAGTATTGAGAAAATCTCATGTTAAATGTTGCTTGCCAGAGGAAAGTTCTGCATTGTCATCAAGTATCGTCTATGCTTTGAATGCCATCTGAGAATTCGTTGTTGATGATTGTCAGATGCTACAAGACAGTAATTTTTATTTGCTGAATTTGGAAATGTACACGAAATAGTTTTTTATTTTTTTCATTTTCTAGTTTGGAGCATATTTATCATTTATTCATATGCTGATAGTATTGGTATGACTTTAATGAATAATGAGAAAGCACTACTGTTAATTTATATAGTAATACAATTCCTACATATGATATTTTGTTTGTTTCTGGACATGACTCTTTTTATTTACATTATTGATATTTGGTAAGTTGCTTACCATAGGGAAAGGCTATATATGGAAGCATGTATCATTTGCACGAATTTTGTTCCTTTGGTTGGTGTATAATGCATTTTCAACCAGGGATTTATATTGTTACAACTTTGAAGATATGCTATTTTTCAGGCTTAGTTTTCTGCAATGTGTTTTTTTAGGAATATTTAAGTGATGAATAAAAACTTCTCTTTATGTACCATGCATATGTTGGTATGTTGAAGAAGTGATCGGTTAAGCCATGAATGTCGGCTTCACTTTATAGTGCATTAAAAAGAGCAGACAGACGGGCACCATATTTGTCTGAACGCTGGCGTATATAATAAAAATAGAAAAATACTAACACTAAAGACATCTGTTAAAAAAGTTTTTAAAAAAACTTTATGTTGAGAGTAGTGAAATTAACATCTTACTTCCTTTGTCTCATAATGAATGACATTTTTTTCTATCATTTCACACGTAATAAAATAAAAACATGTATAAGTGAAAGGGAGTGAAAAATGTTTTTACTAAACTATCCTATCAAGTATTGATGTATTCATCATTATAATAAATGTAAAGTAGAAAATATTGAATTGAGAATAATACAAGATAATATTAATTAGAACCCAAAAGTGGTTAAACGAGATGGTGTGAGTCTCTTCTGGTTTACCATCGTCCATCTTTGGGCATGCATCAGCGTTAAAATTGTTAGGGAGAATTCGTTGTCAATTTAGGTCCCACAAAATTCGAGTGATTAGTCACCACATTTGCACGTGGAGGATACCGTGTTTACGCTAAAACAAAGTAATATTAATTAAAAAGCACACTTGAAAAAAGATATTTAATAAGCTTATTTGAACCAATGGCCCCTCAAATAATTTCAAGTTTTCATCAAATAATTTCAAGTTTTCATTTTGGTCCCACAATTAATAAAACGTACGTTTAAGTCCCTCACTTTTTTTCTGTTTGCCAAGTAAATCTCATCTGTCAAAATTCTCTTATTGCCAAATAAATCTCATCCGTCAAAACAATGTAAGTTCCGTTAGTGACAGCCCACATGGCAAAAAAAAACCAAGAAAATAGACTTCTTCCCTTGTGTTCTTCATCTTCATCATCTTCATAGGATTCATGAATCAAAAAAACAATATTCTTTCATCACTACCATCAACTCAACAAACACACAACAAACAACATTCATTCATCTCAACAAACACACTGCCATGGATCCATCTCTAAATTTCTTATTCTTTCATTCATTCATTCATCACAAAGAAGAAAGAAGAATTTTTATTTTCCTTATTTCATTCATTCATTCATCACAAAGAAGAAAAAACATTCATTCATTCATTCTTTCATACATTTTTATCCTTATTCTTTCAAATTCAAATTCTAATTAAATTGGTAATCACTCAATCCATATTCAGAGATGGAATTGGAACAATACAAGAAGAAGAACAACCACGACATTTTGGAAGGAAAAAAGAGAGGAGTTCAATGGTGGTTTTTGTTTTTTCGATCGATGCTTGAGGTGGTCGGAACGGCGCCGAGAAGTTACCGGTGGTTGTGGTTCAAAAAGGGAGAGAAGAAGATAGGTTCTGTTTTCACGTGAGAGAGAAGGAAATGAAAGAAAGGAAAAAAAAATATTTTTTCTTTGTGATGAATTAGTGAATGAAAGAATAATAAATTTAGGTTAATCTTATTCTTTCTTTTTGAAATTTTTTCTGAGGGCTGTTAGGGAGTGTGATGATGAAGGTGATGTTGAATTATGAAGAAGATGAAAGAAGAAGATGAGGAAAATAAAATAAAATTATGTGTTGTTGGTTTACCGTAAGATAAAATAGACTTGCATAATCTAATGATAGTATTCTCTTTAAAAAATATTACTCCATTCGTTTTAAAATGAGTGTCGCTTTAGGCTTTGGCACACAAATTAAGAAATAGAATGAAATAATCATTGCATATAACGCTTTTATTGTACTATCCTTACTTTATAAGAAAAAGACAAAATTAAAGTTGCATTGAAAATTGTGTGAGAGAAAAGTTGGAGTATTTATTGAAGGTAAAGTTGGAAGAAAAAAAATTAAAGTTGTATTGGAAATGTAAGTGACATTCATTTTGAAACAATTTTTTTTTGCTAAAGTGACACTCATTTTGAAACGTAGGGAGTATCATTATGGGTAGGTTGGAAGGTTGTGTGTCAACCGAAGGATTACGGGGGTTTAGGTGTAAGGGATGTTAGATTGATGAATTTGAGCCTTCTTGCAAAGTGGAAATGGTGTTTATTACATGGTGATAATGCGCTTTGGGGAGAAGTTTTAACGGAGAGATATGGTCACGGGGATGTTTTGGAGGGCGGAGTAGGTATGTGGCCTAGTAATGCTTCTAGGTGGTGGAAGAATTTGGGGTCTCTTGCCAAAGGTGAGGAGGTGGATTGGTTCTATGAGGAAGTGGTTAGAGGAGTGGGTAACGAGGTCACTACTAGCTTTTGGAAGGTGGCATGGAGAGGGGAAGAGTCCTTTATGGTTAAATTTCATAGACTTTATACCATCTCTAACAATCAAGAGGCAACGGTGAGTGAATTGTGGTCAACTAATGATAGTGGGGGGAGGTGGAATTTTAGTTGGAGACGACAATTGTTTGTATGGGGAATGATCTCTTAATGGAATTATTGGCCTTGTTGGAAGGCTTTGTGTGTAGTGGAGAATAGGATAGGTGGAGATGGAAGTTGGAGGAAGATCGTTATTTCTCGGTTAAATTTTTGTATTTGAAGTTGGAAGGGAGGAGTTTGGGGGAGGATACCCGTCCAGAGGATGAAAGGAGGGTCTTCCGTAATATTTGGAAGTCCAGAGCTTCTTCCAAAGTGATTGCCTTTGTTTGGAAGGCTCTTCTTAATCGGATTCCAATTCGGCTTAATTTGGAATTAAGGAATCGTCTTCCTCCCGATATAGGTAATAATTGTGTGTGGTGTGAGGCGGTGCCCGAGTCTTCCACCCATCTTTTTCTTCATTGCGATAAGGCGAGGAATGTGTGGTGGAAGGTGATGCTTTGGTTATATTTAAATTTTGTAATGCCACCTAATTTGTTTATCCATTGGGAGTGTTGGAGCGGGGGAGCTTTGAATAAAAAAGTCCGGAAGGGATTGTGGTTGATTTGGGAGACGGTGGTTTGGGTTATTTGGAGGGCGAGGAATGGTCGTATTTTCAATAATGAGGTAACTAGTATGGAAGAGTTAGTGGACGAGGTTAATGTTATGTCTTGGAGGTGGTTATTTGGGAGATTTAATATTTCGGCTTGTATGTTCTATGAATGGTGTTTGAGCCCCCGGGATTGCTTGATGAGATGATGCAAGCTTCCCGTTCTTTTTCTGTTCTTGGTTGCTGCTATGTTTTGTCATTTTTAGTGGCGCTAGTTTGGTGTTTGTTTCAGCTACCTTTGGCCGCATGTGATTTTGTTGTTGTGCTCTTAACTTGGGCCGATTGCTGTCATGACAGCAGGGAGGGTGCAACTTGGGTTTAGGGAGGTTTGTTTTAGGTAGCTTGGGTTGCACTATGTGTTCCCTGTGTTCTGGTATTTGTTTTGGTTGCAGCTTTCCATTCATGTTTGGTAGCTGTTATGTAAAGGGTTTTTTTTTGGCTTAATAGCAGTTTTAGCCCCATAACTTTCCAAAAGTTGCGATTTTGGCCCCTTCAGAAAAAAAACTACAAAAACCGCCCCCTAAGTTTTGCACATGTGGCAGTTTTGGCCCTCAAGGGCAATTTTGACTCGGTCAACGCTGACGTGGCACCTTAAGTGAGGTGCCACATGTTTTTTTTTATATTTATTTTGGCCTTGGGGGGCCAAACCTGCTACAGTTGCAAAACTTTGAGGGCGGTTTTGTAGTTTTTTTCTTAGGGGGCCAAACTCGTAACTTCGTGAAAGTTAGGGGGCAAAAACTGCTATTAAGCCTTTTTATTTATTTATCGAGTTTGTATGGGTGTTGAGGGGTCTCTTTGTTATAAGACCTTTGTGTACTCTTTTTCCTCCTTTAGCGGGTATTGTGCATCTTGCGATAGCCTAGCTTAATAATATCCGCCGTTCAAAAAAAAAAAAGGTTTATGGTGGACCACCTACAATGATGGTCCACCTTACATATTTGAGGTTAAACTTAACAGACGTGGATTTATTTGGCAAACGGGGGAAAAATGAGGGACTTAAACATACATTTTATTAATTGTGGGACCAAAATGAAAACTTCAAATTATTTGAGGGACCAATGAATCAAATAAGCCTATTTAATATTGTATTGAAAATTGAAAGGAGTCAACCTTTTTGAGTTAAATTTTTTACAAAATTATCACTTATTATTCTACTGAGTGAGTAAATTTTTTTTTTTGGTCAGGTAGCCTAGTGGCTAGAATTCACCTTATAAGGTGAATAAGTGGGGTGTCCGGGGTTCGAACCCCGGCCCCTGCATATAATAATGCATTGTCCTACCAACTAAGCTATGCTCACGGGACGAGTAAGTAAAATTTTAACAAGCTCCCTTAAATTTTTTATCTTTTTCTTTTTAACATAAAACTTATCATTTTTTTTTTTAAATTTTAACAAATTCTCTTAAAATACTTTTTTTTTATAAAATAATCTCTTAAAATACTTGTTAGATAATCAGTCCCATAAAAATAAAGATAATGTTTATTTTTATCAAGAAAATAAAAATAATATACATAAAACTTATCATTTTTTTTTTAAATTTTAACAAATTCTCTTAAAATACTTTTTTTTTATAAAATAATCTCTTAAAATACTTGTTAGATAATCAGTCCCATAAAAATAAAGATAATGTTTATTTTTATCAAGAAAATAAAAATAATATTAATGATAAAAAGACGGAGAAACTTAAAAAAAAAAGACAAAAACAAAAATTAAAGATAAAGATCCTATGCAAAATTTGATATAAAATTGTTAAGATGATTCTGTTATTAAATGGGAAACGATATTCTTACAAACATTTTTGGGATAATATTTTCTTTCATATTTTGTTTGGACGAAAATAATAGAAAAAGAAAAAGGAAAAAGAAGAATGTGAATGTTAAGGACTTAAGCTCATGAGAGCAAGACTAATCCATCATTCACCTATTAGTATTTGTTGGAGTACCTTAATCTAACCTATAGATAGCTCTTTCCATGATCAAACTCTCAACGAGTAACACCAATTATTAGAATTTATACCTATAAAGAGAACTCATCTCAAAAGAATAATTCATCATGTGGAATTAAGATGCTCATGGCTTAAATACCACAACCACTTTTATTTTCTCGATGAGAGACTCCTAACAATAAACTTAATAAAAGTATGAAAGAAATTAAAGTCCAAAAAAATAATTTTAGTTGTTCATATATAACAATTCTATTATTATTTTTTAGGCTAAAGTGCAACTTTGACCCCTTATCTTTTAAAAAGTTGCGATTTTGGCCCCCTAAGTTTGAAAACTACAATTTAGGTCCCCTATGTTTTAGCCCCTTTGCATATTTGGTCATTTTGGTCAATTTTGACCAAGTCAACGCATACGTAGCATGCCACTTGTGCAATTAATTAACTAAAAAAATTAAAAAATTGAAAAAATCAATTTTTAAATTAAAGAAATGAAAAAAATAATAAAAAATATTAAAAAATTCTGGAAAAATGAAAAATAACAAAAAAAATATTAAAAAATTCTGGAAAAATGAAAAATAATGAAAAAAAATAAAAAAAATTTCCAGATTTTAAATTAAATAAATGAAAAAAAATCCAGAAAATCAATTTTTAAATTAAATAAATGAAAAAAAATAATAATAAAAAAATTAAAAAATAATGAAAAAAATAATGTCAAATTTTCCAGATTTTTTAAAAAATTCGAAATTTTTTTTAAAAAATCTGGAAAATTTGACATTATTTTTTTCAGAATTTTTTTCGAATATTTTTTTCGTACAAAATTTTCTAATGTTGAAAATTTGACATTCTAAAGGCGCAAGGAAACGAAAAAAGTATACACAAAAACACCGACGGGAATACAACTTGGCCACAAATTTGGTACATATTTCTTCTTTAGGGAAATGAATGTTTCCATGACATTACTTTTTCGAATAAGTGATTCTTGGAATTGTCCATGAATTTTTGTGAATTTTTTTTTCGTTTTTTTAATCATTTTTATTAATATTTTTATTTTTCAAGAATTTATTTCATTTTTTTGTAATATTTTTTCGTTTTTTAAATTTTTTTATTTTTTCATTTTTCCAAAATTTTTTAATATTTTTTGTTATTTTTTTCATTTATTTAATTTAAAAATTGATTTTTTCGATTTTTTATTTTTTTAATTAATTAATTACACACGTGGCATGCCACGTATGCGCTGACTTGGTCAAAATTGACCAAAAGGACCAAATATGCAAAGGGGCTAAAACATAGGGGACCAAAATTGTAGTTTTCAAACTTAGGGGGCCAAAATCGCAACTTTTTGAAAGATAGTGGGCCAAAGTTACACTTTAGCCTATTTTTTAAATAGTACTCAGACTTGACTTGACTCATGTCGGGTCACCACTCACCCCACTCACCACTCCCCACTCACCACACACTCATTGACTCATGTCTGGAATGATCGCTAGTCTTTGATCTGCCGACCATTTGTCAAACTGTGTACTGAATACTGATCCTAGTTAGTATTCCAGGTTAGTCTTTTCCCCTCTTTGATTAGTTAGTCTATGCTGAGAAGTCATTTTTGTGTATCTTTAGTTATAACTTCGTAGAATGCTTAAAAAAAACTTTGTAGAAGTGAAAATAAACTACAATGGTGCCACGTTTGTGTGAGGGGATGCACCTGCATGCTCTGGTTTTCTGAATTGGGTTAATATATGCTTACCTTCAGTAATATTAGCGATTTCTAGTTTACCCCTGTAAAAAAAAATTTGTTTAGATTTCAACCCTTTAATTTTAAGATTTTTAGTTTTGGACCTTTATGAATCTTGATCTTACAAAATCGATGATATGACAGAGGGTAAACTGAAATATCGCTGAAATATCGATGGTATGACAGGGGTAAACCGAAATTCTCTCAAGGAGGCGAAAGTACCTTAAATTTTCTCACACACTTATCCTATCTCTATGATGTTACTCCTTATTTCTTCATTTTATTTTGTAAAATGTGATATTTTTGGCAGATCTTAATGGCAGCTGCAAATATTGCATCGACCGGAATAGTTCTTGAAGTTCTTACAAGAGATAATTACTTAGATTGGAGTGCCCTGGTGAAGAATTATCTGATTGGCAAAAATCTCTGGGACAATATTGTTGTGGGTAATCCCGATCCTAAAAAGTCTAATTGGAAATCAAAAAATGGTCAAGCTTTACATGCTATTCAACTATCATGTGGCCATTATACTCTTCGCCAAATAAGAAATTGTGTGACAGCACAAGAGGCTTGGAATCACTTAAAAGCTGTTTTTAGCGAAGATTTAAGAGCAGACAAATCATACAATGATATTGAGCAAGGAGGTCTTCAAAGTGATATTGACAAGTTTCATGTAGCAGTGAAGAAAGGCATGTGGAATGACGCGATTTTGTTTATCAGGAATGACGGAGATATTATCTCGCAAAAGTCATCCGCTAATGGATGGACTTCTCTTCACGTTGCAGTTGATGCAGGACGAGATAAAATCACGAAGGAGTTGGTTAAAATGGGGGCATTATTGACAGAGAAAGACTGGGAGGGATACACACCTTTTGCTCTTGCTGCTAAATTAACAGATGATACAGAAATGGTTAAGTGGATGCTTGATAAGGGAGGAAATGATCTACTAACAATGAAAATAAAAGCTGATGATGGTAAAGGTGACATTCCAGTACTTCTTGCCGCAGCAAAGGGCCACAAAGAAGTTACTAGATTTCTTTTTTCCAAGACTCGTTGGTTCACTTTACTAGACAACGATTATTATTATGGTGCTAAACTTCTTTCACATTGCATCCATGCAGAAATATTTGGTAAGTTTTGATGTTTGAAATTTATTCAACATTCTTTTGTTTAAATAATTTTTTGGATTAAACAATTTTTTCTCTGAATTGACCAGAACCAAAGTCATATATGTATTCTCATGAATGGACAAAGTATATTCAAATTAATCGTCGCATTGATTGAGAAAAATTCATTACTAACCAATTGGTTTCACCTTCTTCCCATTACCACTCATTATTAATCAACTAGATGAACTAATTTTAACTATACCCCTTGATCCTCGTCGGTTCAACGTGATCTTATGAGTCCATTATTTTCATTTAATATTGGTGCAGATGTTGCAGCAGCGTTAATTCAACATGATGGTACAAAAATACCTCTAAGTTATGAATCTGATCAATGTACGCGGCCTATATATGGATTAGCTCATATCCCTACCGTATTTCACAGTGGAACCAAACTTAATTGGTGTGAACAATTTTTTTACAATGGTACGTTCTTTTAATTTCTACATCAAGAAACATCATCAAATGTTCATATAGTTTATAGTGATATGCATATAATAACAATCAAGCTTTATTCCACTAAATGGATCAAATTATGTCATTGTGTTCTATCGTAAGCTACTGATATTGATGGAACACTTGAGTGAATAATTGGAAGTCCCACGTCGGATAGAACATAGTGTTTATATAAGAGGGGAGTTGCTCTTGAGATATCCACTTTTGTGAACGGATAGGCCGCCGGTCGGGCCTTAGAGTGAGCTTCAGCTTGTGTCAAAAGATATATATATATATATATATATATATATATATATATATATATATATATATATATATATATATTTTATCACCCGAAAATGTTAAATTAATTAATTAATTAATTTAATCATTGTCCGATAATGTTTTCTAAACGAATAAATTTCGTTTAAATTGGATCCAACTAACTATCCCGATAACCTTATCCGCTCGCGTGCTCCAACTTAAGCTCCAAGCTTATCTGATCCATTTGTTAACTGATACGCGGATTGCTTACTCCCCTATGTGTCTCCAGATCAGTTGCGAAATTTCCCTATAAAAGAATTGCTTACATAGTTCATTCGACACAATGAAAAATATTATGAATCTTCAAATATTTTCCTTCTTTTCTCCCTTCGGTTTGTGTAATTCTCAAATAATTATCTAAAATGCAGTAGTTAGCTGCACAATGTGAACTAGGTTGTTTTATTTAGAGATGGTACGGTGATAGTCTTCCTTGCACAACTTTATGCATTGTTATACGAAACGTCTTAATAAGAGTGACCTTATCGTGACTCAACCCGATAACCTCTTCGGTGGTAAATTTTTAAGGTATTTTTTTGAATCCTAAACCAACAATATACTTAACACAAACCTATATAATCATGTCAAAGCTACATATTTTAGTTTACCAGGCACAAGATTGATGATAAAAGTTAAGTATGCCTGAGATAATAATAATAATTATAATTATAAAGTGTCCTTTAAAAAATTAATATTATAATGTAGTGGGCTAGTCTAGCATTAGTAAATAGAATCTGTTGGAACACTAGTTAATTCTAGTGAAGAAAATTGGAATGAAAAAACTAGTGTGTGGGTGTGACTTAAAAATGTCCCACATTGAACGGTCACCCCAACTAGTAAGTGTTTATATATGGGAAAAGTGACCTCCAAGGGTGTGCCCTTGGGGTACCCAATTTTGTGAACGGGTGAACGCTTAAAAAAAAATTAATATATATTTTTTTGTCACTTGAAAATGTTAAATTAATTAATTAATTAATTTAATCATTATCCGTAAGCGCTACGCGTAACAAATAAATTTGTTACGACCCGACCCGATCCAAAAGCATATCCAGAAACTTCCGGATATATCCAATTAAGAAACAAAACGCGTTTGCTTAAGGATTAAGCAGACTTAATCCCCAAGTCACTCGTTTTTTGTTACAAACTCTCCCTATAAAAGGAGAGCTCGCCCCATTTGATTCTTTACACCGAAAATTCACAGTCGATGCTTCCTGTGTTTTTTCCTCTCTTCTCCCTCCGACTTGTTTTTAACAAGTTTCTTCTGCTTCTACTCCTTTCTGTCCCTTCGGTATTAAGAGTGTTCTTAAGACCATAGTCCCTTGGTCTTAAGTTCATATTCCCTTCGATAATATATGATTCTTCGGAATATAGAGTACTATTAAGATCATATTAAAGAATGATCTTAACAGTATATATATTATTTTAATAATTTTAAGGAGAAATGGTGGTATCACCATATTTGAGTGGTCGTAGTGCCATATTCATGTTTTGGAGAAGTTAGAATGGTGGTAACACCATATTTGAGTGGTCTCAGCACCATAATAGAATGGTAACAATACCATATTAATTTGAACGGTTTCGAATAGAGCGGTTACGTACCGTATCGAGTGGCTTCGATCAAACGATTGAGCCATATTTTGAGGGTGTAATTCTCGAACGATTTTTCTACAGTGCAGTAGTTAATCGAACAGTTGTAGCTGTGCTTGTTTTATCCTGGAGGCGGCGTGGTTGGTAGTCTACCTTGCACAACTTTGGGTAGTGCCACGAAACGTCTTAAAGAGAGCGACCTGGTCGTGACTCAACCTAGTAACAACTTCGGTAGATAACAGAATTTGGAAATCCAAATTTAACAGTTTGGAAATCCAAAAACAACAATTTTAAGACGTTTCGATCTGCTATGTCTGCCGAAGAAGTTACATATTGAGGTTAAGTTGTCCCTAAATACATTAAGGATAAATCAAGCTATAGATTTACATCTTTCGAATGAAACGATGAAGTGATTGTTGTTTCAATCAACAACACTAAAAATTTATTTGATGAAAACAATAATTTGTTACAAAACAAATTATTAGTTACTAAAAATTTATTTGATGAAAACAATAATTTGTTACAAAACAAATTATTAGTTACCAAAAATTTATTTGATGAAAACAATAATTTATTACAAAACAAATTATTTGTTACAGAACCAAACAAGTTTAGTTTGTTACAAAACATAAAATTGTTTGGAGGGGAAAATAAAATAATGCAAGGTTGTTATTTTGTTATGGTGAATTCTAAAAGTGTTTTGTTAAACATTGATATCACGTACTGGTTTTCAAATCTTTAACAAGAATTGATAAACATATGCATCGATCGCTTTACATAATCCAAACTTGTAAATATGCAATAAGGAAAATAAATGGAATTGTGAAATTCTATTTATGTTTAAGAAAGAATCTGAATTTCAGATTTCTATTGAATAAGACTGAGTTGACTCAGACTTAAAGAGAGACTTGTGTACCATGCACTCTTGTGGAAAAAGATTGCACTTTGATGGTATGTTAAAAATTAAATTCTCCTTCTATGTTATTAGTTGTGTGATTTTAATATTTGACATATCAAAATTGATCACGAACAAGTGTTTAATTTTTAAACTTGAGTAACTTGGACTTAATTCCGAAGTTATATAATTAAACAATTTTATTTATTGCAGTCAAGATATATGAATCAAAAGTTCATATAAATTAGAATTTAGAGGATATGAATCTCTAAACATAATGATATGTGTTAATTTGATGACACATAAATTAGAAATGATAAAATAATATTTTTATCATATTTATTGATGACTGTGAACTTTGGAAAAATAAAATTGATATGCTTGAATGTTCATATTTTATAACGAAAATTGAAATTTATAGAGTACCCAAGTCTAAGAACAAAAATTCTAATTGAGAAATTTTTGAAGAAAAGACAATCCAACTTGTCTTATTTTTCGAACTTGGGATTGTCTGGACTATATTAAGATCCTGGACCCCAAGAGGTTGAACTCACTAGTAGAGCCTATGAATGTGTATTCATCGGGTATGCGATAAATAACGAAACATATAGGTTTTATGACCTAAATGTTAAAGTGATCATAGAAATTAAAAGATGTCGAATTCTATGTAAATATTTACCCCTTTAACTAAAGAATAGTGGGGGCACTAGTGGGGGCTCTAATGGGAGCACGACATTAGTGGGGGCAAAATAAATTTCCCTTTAAAAATTAAGAACTAGTGGGGGCACTATATCTAATCACATTCATGTAATTAGAAATAGTTATGAAAACATCATACAAGATGTTATAGAACCTCAAGGAGGTAAGAAAGCTAAAATTGCTAAAGAGTATGAACTTGGTTTATACATTGGAAGAAGATTCATTAAGCCTTAAAGAAGTTATATCCTCATTGGATGCTGAATTATGGCAAAAGCAATAAACGATGAAATGAATTTTCTAGAGTCTAACAAAACATGAAACTTGGTTGACTTGTCTCATAGTTGCAAAACCAATCGGTTGTATTTGATTTTTGAAAAAAAAGGAACTAAAACCTGATGGTACGGTTGATGAATACAAGGCTTTCCTTGTAGTCAAAGGTTTTAGACAAAGAGAAAAATATAGACTTCTTCGACATTCATTCACCAGTCACTAAAATCATATCCATAAGAGTACTAGTCCCTTTAGCCGCCGTTTATAACTCGATAGTACTCCAAAAGGATGTGAAAGTTGCCTTTTTATGGTGAACTAGAAGAACAAGTCTATATGGAACAACCTGAAAAATTTTGCAATTCATGGACAAGAAAACAAGGTCTGTAAGTTAGATAAATATTTGAATGGTCTAAAATAAACTCCTGAGGAATGGCATGAAAAAATTTGTCATTCTAATGTTATCGAATGAGTATAAATTGAATGAAAGTGACAAATAATATTTGCACGATCATATGTCTCTATGAAGACGACTTGCTCATATTTGATTTAAAGATTCATGTTATGAATGATGTGAAATCATTGTTTATCAACAACATTGATAAGAAAGACCTAAACAAAAATTGAAGTAATTCTTGGTTTCAAGATTACTAGATCAGAAAAGATAACTTTTTTGATAAATCTCACAAGTTGAGAATATCTTAAAGAAATGTAATTATTTCACCGTAAACTTGCAATCACATATTATGATCCAAGTGTAAGAACACTTAAGATGGATTAAGAAAAACAGAATATACGAGCATCATTGGCAGCACTTAGGTATGCCACTGAATGTATTAGATCCGACATTGTCGATGTCGTGAAACTCTTGTGCAAGTTTACTAGTAGACGGATGGAAAGCATTGCCATGCTATAGAAAGAGTCATGAGAAGACTATGACTCTAAGATTACTTCACTAGGAGTAACATATTGTACTTAAATGGTACAAGATATAAAAATAGAACATCTTTCAGATGAATATTTAGCGACTAGTGTTTGCACATTGAGCATCACTAGAGGAGTTGTTTGTTAAAACAAATGATATTGACTCAGTCCACTATGGAATGAATCTGAGATGAGAACACTAGAGAAAACTAGTGAAGAAGCAAGTTGGCTAAGATTCTTGCTAGCTGAAATCCCTTCATGGGAGAAACCGTTACCAGCTGTGTTAATTCATTGTGATAGTACCGCGGCTATTGCAAAGATTAAGAATCGTTATTACAATGGTAAAAGACGACAGATAAGGCGAAAACACAGCACGATTAGAGAGTGTATCTCTAAATGGAGCGGTTAGAGTTGATTTTGTACGTACGAATGAAAACTTAGCTGATCCTTTGACGAAAGGACTTAATAGAGAGAAAGTCCAAGAAACATCCAGTAGGATGGGACTAATGCCTATAGCCCACAAGTGATGGTAACCCGACCTACATGACTGGAGATCCCAAGAAATAGGTTCAATGGGTAAAAACAAGTCATGAAGTGGTAGAACATGCTATGAGATAAAGAATATAGAAAGCATGATCCTGCAGCGAAAGAAGGATGAGGTAATAGTAACTCTTAATGAGATCTATACTCTATGTTGAGTGGGGTACACAGCTACAGGAGTACCCTTGATAGACTCACCTATACGAATGTGGAACTTAGGCCAGTCCTATGGAATTTCGAGGCAGAATTCCTAGAGCATTCGTTAAAACCGGGATACATGTGCAGGGCCTTAAAACGCACGGGCTTTTAGAATACACCTATGAAAAGGTTTGTGTGTGGATTCTATGTCTGAGATAGAGTTCAATGCTGTAAGCAACTCTTGTTAAATTAGAATACCTTCCACTATGCTAAGGTTCAAGTTGTTGGCGACACCTTTGTATATTAGCAAATCTTATGGAAACGTTTTACGTTATTTCTCGAAACCATTTTGAAGTCAAGTGGGGGATTGTTGGAACACTAGTTAATTCTAGTGAAGAAAATTGGAATGAAAAAACTAGTGTGTGGGTGTGACTTAAAAATGTCCCACATTGAACGGTCACCCCAACTAGTAAGTGTTTATATATGGGAAAAGTGACCTCCAAGGGTGTGCCCTTGGGGTACCCAATTTTGTGAACGGGTGAACGCTTAAAAAAAAAATTAATATATATTTTTTTGTCACTTGAAAATGTTAAATTAATTAATTAATTAATTTAATCATTATCCGTAAGCGCTACGCGTAACAAATAAATTTGTTACGACCCGACCCGATCCAAAAGCATATCCAGAAACTTCCGGATATATCCAATTAAGAAACAAAACGCGTTTGCTTAAGGATTAAGCAGACTTAATCCCCAAGTCACTCGTTTTTTGTTACAAACTCTCCCTATAAAAGGAGAGCTCGCCCCATTTGATTCTTTACACCGAAAATTCACAGTCGATGCTTCCTGTGTTTTTTCCTCTCTTCTCCCTCCGACTTGTTTTTAACAAGTTTCTTCTGCTTCTACTCCTTTCTGTCCCTTCGGTATTAAGAGTGTTCTTAAGACCATAGTCCCTTGGTCTTAAGTTCATATTCCCTTCGATAATATATGATTCTTCGGAATATAGAGTACTATTAAGATCATATTAAAGAATGATCTTAACAGTATATATATTATTTTAATAATTTTAAGGAGAAATGGTGGTATCACCATATTTGAGTGGTCGTAGTGCCATATTCATGTTTTGGAGAAGTTAGAATGGTGGTAACACCATATTTGAGTGGTCTCAGCACCATAATAGAATGGTAACAATACCATATTAATTTGAACGGTTTCGAATAGAGCGGTTACGTACCGTATCGAGTGGCTTCGATCAAACGATTGAGCCATATTTTGAGGGTGTAATTCTCGAACGATTTTTCTACAGTGCAGTAGTTAATCGAACAGTTGTAGCTGGGCTTGTTTTATCCTGGAGGCGGCGTGGTTGGTAGTCTACCTTGCACAACTTTGGGTAGTGCCACGAAACGTCTTAAAGAGAGCGACCTGGTCGTGACTCAACCTAGTAACAACTTCGGTAGATAACAGAATTTGGAAATCCAAATTTAACAGTTTGGAAATCCAAAAACAACAGAATCAAGGTAACGAGCATAAATCACAAAAATATGGGTGATGGATGCCATAATCAAGTCCCTACAACATCCGGGAATTCTATTTTAGACAATAATATTCATTGGAAAATTAGGTAATAGGATTTTTTGGAAGAGATGTTTGTATATTGTTCATAAGGGGAATGCTATGGACAACCTCTCTTACACTCTCTCTCAAACACTTCTTCAACCATTGGTCACGTCATCAATTTTATTAAACCCAACCTTGTCAAATATCAATGTTTGAAAATTGCTTTTTTAACATCAAAAACTTCCTAAAAATACATGTAAAATACTAAAATGTTCCCAGCGGTAGTTAACTACCGCTGGCTTATAACTAGAAAACCGACGGTAGTTAATTACCGATGGACTTTTTAGTCTTTTTCATTTGTTTCTAGAAAACATTCAATGTCAGAACAACAACCATCTCAATGTTTATGCATAGAGTGAGTTGATCAGAAGAAATGAACATTGGAATGGGCTTCTTGACGGGGAATATGGGCCAATTTATTTGATAGGGTGTGCTTACAAGAAAATTGCTTTTCTAACATCAAAATCTTCCTATAAACACATGTAAAATACTAAAATGCCCCCATCGGTAGTTAACTACCGCTGGCTTATAACTAAAAAACTGGCGGTAGTTAACTACCGCTAGGCTTTTTAGTCTTTTTCATGTGTTTCTAGGAAACATTCAATGTCAGAAAAGCAACCATCTGCTTACAAAGTGTAGGCGAAATTGTTGGCAAACAGGCAAGGGTAGTGATAGCTAAGGAAAGATTTTAGACGGGACTTAATGCAAATAAGGTACGAAGCGCGAAAAAGAACAATGAGAACCATTTTATTCAAATTGGATTTTGAAAAAGCATATGACTCAGTGTAGTGGAAATATATACATGATATTACGCTTCATGTGGGGTTTTGTCACAAATGGAGGAGATGACATTGTAAATACTTTAGTTTATCTTCGGTTTCAATCTAAGTTAATGGATACCCTAGAAAAAGAGGGTTTAGACAAGGCAACCATTACCTTTCCTATTTCTATATTAGCTGAAAAAGGATTGTAGACAATGAAAAGGTAGTAGGATAAATTCAAGATAAAGTTTTGAGCTCTAAATCGGATGTATAAGAGTATGTAAATAACACTGCATGCAATAAGTAAAAAAAAAAAACCGCGAAATTGCAACAAGTAACCATAAATTGAAATTCGTTAAGGATTAATGTTTTTTGTAAATTGCAAACAAAATTTTACTTTATTTTTCATTGTTATGCATTCTAAATAATAGCTAATGTAATTAAGCTTAGAAACTTGAATGTTTAAAGCTAAGTAAATGGAGTCAAAAAAATATTCATTATATAATACTCTCTCTAGATCTGGTCTCAAATGTAAGTAATTTTTCACTTTTTAGGTTCATTTAATAATATGTGCACATACATTATTTATTAAATGAACCTAAAAAGTGAAAAGTTGCTTACTTACATTTGAGATCAGAGGGAATATCATATAGAGTTCACAGAAAATAAATATTGTGACAAAAAAAATATAACACGTAGAACATTAATATGAAAATAAAATTATAAAAATGTTGGAGAAATACTTTTCTAACATGTTTTAGTTGCAGTATTGTGGATACCACCCTACATAGACCTTGGAAGCAAAAGAATTACCATTGAATCACGAGACGAAGGATCATGTACATATACTTTTCCAGGTATTTTGTTAGGGTTAAATAAGTAAATGGCCTCTTAAAAATACCAACATTCAATTTTAGTTCTTCTAAAATATTTCTTAGATTTGTGGTCCTTTCAAAAAATTTCATATATGAAATTAGTTCGTACATTTTAATCAACTCATGTTTATCCTTCATATTTTTTAATGAAATTTTTCAGAAATGGGTAGAATATTATGACAATCTCTCCCAAAAAAATTAGATTTTTTTAACCAAACATGAATTTTTATGTTTTCGATGTTAAAAAATTTATATTAAATTAATGTTTTGTTAAAAAATACTAATTATTTTTTGGAAAATTTTGTTATAATTTTCTACCAATTTCTGAAGAATTTCATTAAAAAATATGAAGATTAGACATGACTTAACTAAAAAGTAAGGATTAATTTCAATGATGGAAAATTTTGAGGGACCAAAAACCTAAATAATATTTTAAAGGGAGTAAAATCAAATGTTAATATATTTAAAAGAACTATTTACTTATTTAATTTTTTTTATTATGAGTGTTAGTAATACACTCTCAAATACTAATCTTTCGACACATTTTTATCCAGATTAAATTGATAAAATTTATATGAAATTTTACCAATAAAATAGTGTACATCTACCCTAGAGTATCATTAACATTTGTCAAGCCAGTTCAATAATGTAGATTTATTGCCAATAAAAGAGTGTTTATTTTTTTTTATTTTTTTTATAAGAATTTCACTACTATGACCTGAAGGTGTATTTTTTGTTACTCAAGACGTGGAATAATATCTTTGTTTAAATAAAAATTTGTGAAAGTATATTAGTAAATAAAATTGCAATATATCCTTATTATCTAATCCTAAGCTACAATGTAAACAAAACTTGCAAACCCTAATCCTAGCATTTGAGCGGGAAAAATGTGTTTACTAACTCATTTAATGTCAAATTCAAAATTCAAATCCCCTCCCATAATTTCTCACTAACTCTGCATTAATTGCACACACGGTTTACCAAAGAATACAGATACAACTAATTGGTAATTACCGAGACATGTTCTTCTTTCAATATGCAACTTTTTGATTTCCAACCTCTTTCCTCTTTGTTCCAATTTTATTACCTATAATCTCTCTTCTTCCCATTCTCTCTCTCTTTTCTCTCTATATCTCTCTTACGAATCAGAAATCAACTGCACCATCACCCTATCGGAGCTCCGCCGTATCACCACCATCATCTGTGGCAGCACCAACTCTGACTATTTCCTCACAACCAAGCATTTCAGCTCCGCAGCTGCTGTCTTTGATTCCAACACAACACTTTCTTCTTGCTCAAATCAGAATCGCTGATCTTCACTCTCTTTTCTCTTCATCGAAAGGTCTTCCAATTCTGGGTTTTCACTTTTCAGCAGAAATCATCTTGAATCTTAATTCCTATCAATTGATTATTCAAATCAGATCTCAAATCGTTTCTGAGAAGAAACTAGAATACCCCTGCAAACGTAATCGGATTTCTGATGAATGGCTTTCCTATAAGCACGTTTTTCAGGTAAGCAATTGTAAACGGTTAATTTCTTGCTCACGCTTTCAACTTCTTCACTCTATTCTCACACCTCCATTATATGAAAATCGATTTACCGTTTTTGTGGTGAGTTTTGTGAAGCGATATAGTTTTCGTTGAATTTATTTTTAGGAAGTTTTGAATGTTATTGAGTTTTCTAAAGTAATTTACGGTGAATTTGAACTAGGTTAGGAAAGTTGGTGGAAAGGAATGGAATGGATATAAAGGTTGAATTAGGTTAGGTTGCTGTGAAAATTTCACCTCTGTTTCATTGAAGAAAATTCATATAAATCTTAATTCGTGTTTTGATATTAAAATCGTTTTTGTGATTTATGTGTATTTTAGGATAAGGCTCCATTCATTGCTAAGGCTGAGAAGTTGAAAGAGGAGTATGAGAAGACAATGCGTGCTTACAATATGGGAATTGTAATTGCTTCTCTAACTTTTCTCTGTTACTGTGAATTTTTACTTCTCTTATGTTACTTGGATTTATATTAACTTTTTGCTTATTTGAACTAATTTTGATGTCTTAGACTGAGAAGAATGCTTCGGAGGAAGAAGGATCTGATAAGTCTAAGTCTGAATTTGATGTCTTTGACTGAGAAGAATGCTTCGGAATTGAAGAAAATTATGGCTAATGAGAAAGTTGCTGAGATTGTTATGGCTGATCCGAAGCGGGCAAAGAGGTGTTGTAATTAACTTATTCAACGTTTTAGTTAGTAATGTCAATATGGATGGTTAATTTGACTTGGATATTTTTTTTTGGGTTATTTCAGGATTTTGAGAAACAGGCAATCGGCTGCGCGTTTCAATGAGCGCAAGATGCAATACATTTCGGAGCTAGAACACAAGGTTCAGACTCTGCAGACTGAAGCCACTACACTTTCTGCACAACTTACTTTGTTGCAGGTGGGAACATTTATTTATGTTTGTGAAACCATGTTTTGAGGATTATTTGAACAAGCCTGCCAAATTTGCAATGTTCAATGAAATTGCCTATGATTTGAGTAGTTTTACATGATTTTTCTTATTGAACATTTAATGAAGGCGTCTTTATCCCATTTCTATTAACAAATATCTACTAACCATGAATGCTTTTAGCATATTTTGTTAAATTTGAAAATTGTTTCTTATATCTGAAATGGACAAAAGGTAGCTACATCAGTTTAGTTTTTAACACAAAAGGTAGCTATATTCGTTTAGTTCTTAACATGAGATTTCATTGTTCTAATTTATATCCTTGATAGACATCTATACTATTATTGGGTCTATCCTATACATCAATTTGACATTGTCGAAAATTAAGCTAAAATGAGAAGGGGTTGATGTAATCCATTGTCTATGTAATTTATCTGTATCAACTGTCGTTTCATGGCAAGAATATAGTGCTGATACCAGTTTTGGATTTATTTTTTTGGTGAAGGAATTCACCTCACTTTGCAATGACAATAATTGTTTAATCTATTAGTTGTAATAAATATTTAGAAATGTTTGTTGTTATCAATCAATTAACATACTCATGATCATTTTTTTAGTATATTTTTTCGTTCGGAGTTTCGTGTTTATTTATAGTCGATTGACAACCTATTGTAAAAACAACTCCAGCTAAAGTTTTTACTCTCTCTGTTTTTTTTTCCACCATTTTCACAAGTAGTGTCTTTGACTAAATTTCATTAATTTTAGCATGTAGTAAATTTTTATTTCATAAAAAGAATGGATTCATTTTACAAATGAATCAGATTTTGAGGTTATATCCTCCTCTCTGTCTTCATGTTCCTTTGATATGGAGATAATGAAAAATATGATCTATTTGAAATACGTACGTGCTGCTCTATTTTCTACCATGGAATTTTTCCCTTCATATTGCTTATTTATTTTCTATAGCAAGTTCTTTCCCTTCATATTGTTGTTGGTTTAGCTAACACATGTATGACAGGCTGCAATTGCATCAGTATTATGACGCCAGATTTTGTACTCCTTTGAGCAGAAACTGCTGCTGTTCAGAGTAGTTGCCTTATGTCAAAGGTGTTCAGGTGTTTTAGGAATTTTTTTAGCAGCAGTTTACTGTTCGATTCAGTTTAGAATGGCAAGTTTTTTTCCCAAGTTTTGTTTCGGTCTAAGGTTTTGTTTCCCGACAATAATTGGTGCTATCGAGATTATGTTTATGTTTCTGTTAGAGCATGTGTTTTTTGTGGATGGGGCTGGAATGAAGTGTCACATTTTTCCACCATTTGGTTTTTTGCATTTCTTCATCTATTCCCTCCTTCATTCCTTCATCTTTGTATATTAGTATATCCTTCATCGTTTTCCAGCAGGTACTTCTTAGATCTCCATTTTATCCTTCTTTAATCATGACAGCTACGACACTGTGTTTCTCCATCACCTCTAAAATCCAAATCAAATTGACACTACCTAAAGCTTCGTCACCATCAAGTTGAACATTAAACTTGGATTTCTTTCTCATATTGCTTGGTTTTATATTGTGTAGTCTGATTTATATAACTGCATTATATGCTTTTTTTTTTATCGTTTTGATTTTTATGATTTGTTTGGCCTGTACATGTCATTACAGCACCTAGAAATTGAGAATTTCTTCTCACCATGACCAATTTCATCTGCTACCACTTAGTTTGGGAACCTTTAGTAGCATCAGAGTTTTTTTAATCAACTTAAGTTTTTTTAGGTTTCTAATTAGGGTTGTTTTGTTTTTCTCTTGCAGTGGCTGCATTCACATCCCATCATGCAGCTTCAAAGATGAAGAATGAAAGACAATTATTCACAGTAAAATGGTTCATCTCAAGGTATTTGTTTGCATGAGATCATTCTTGGGCAGCTTTAGTTTTTTTATTTTGATTAACAAATTTGGATATAGCAAGCAGGCCGTAGTTTGTTAAAGTAACCATGTGAGTTCCATGTTGAACTGATGAAGCATCAAAGAGTGATCAATTTGGATATATTAGCAATTTATCTTATGTACATTCTTATAGTTTACATATTCTATAAGTTGTTTGCTAAAAAAAAAATGGCTAAAGGGTACTTTTCCCCCCCTAACTTTCAAAATGTTGCGATTTTGGCCCCCCATGTATGAAAACCACAATTTTGGCCCCCTATGTTTAGGGAAATATGCTCTTTTAACCCCCTAACATAAGGGAAATATGTTTTTTTACCCCTTATCTTTTAAAAATGTTGCGATTTTGGCCCCTTATCTTTTCGAAATATTCCCTTTTTTTGGACACGTGTCGCCTTCTCAGCAGTTTTCAAAGTTAGGGGGCCAAAATTGTGGTTTTCATACATGGGGGGCCAAAATCGCAACATTTTGAAAGTTAGGGGGGGAAAAGTACCCTTTAGCCAAAAAAAATCATGCTATATATATTTGATTTACTTAGTTTTTATTCTGGTTCATGTTCATTTGCCATGTGACCAGGACCATAATATTGTAACACAAATATTGTTTTTTTTTTTTTTTTTTGTCAATCTTAGTATTGCTCTTTAGATATGCTTTGAGGCTTCTTTATTGGTTCTGCTATAGATAATTCTACTACTTCTAATGATTTAATAGTTACAACAATAGTACTCTTAAAAAAACCAGTAGCCTCATAACTTGAAAAGAAATTCATAGCTTGATGAATTGGGTTTTCAAAATTTAGAAGCATGTGAAGAAAAATGAGTATTAAAAAAAGTCCTTTCCTTAGTAAGTTGTGTTGGTTGTTTGATCTTGGTTATCGGCTAAAAGTCCTTTTTGTGTAGATGTTTTGTTTTTTTTTTTTTTTTTACCTATTTGAATGTTTTACTAACATACTTATTCAACTAAATTTTATAAGTATAATAGTTATTATTAAACAATTTAAGGACAGTCTCTCCAACACCATAGAAAAGATGGATTCAACATTTTTGTCTATAAGTCCAAGCCGTCCCTCTATGACCATTTGATAGCATGAAAGGCAATTGATTACATATTCATTGACTTTATTGAACATTCTGAAAATTAATGGATAATATCTACTATTATGAGGTTTAAGTGGTTAGGATTAAATGTGTAAATTATTCATTGACATTTATTGAGCATCCTGAAAATTAATGGATAATATTCTCAAGTTAGTATTGTGGTAATTGGTCAACTTTATGTGGCAATATCTAGAGTTACATCCAGGAGCGGTTTGAAGATTCTAATGACTGATGAGTGATGAGAATGGTCTTCCATATTTTTGCTGATCTCCCTTAGTGTTTGAAATTAGTTCAAAGAGTGGTCTAAAATTTATGCTAACATATGAGGATGACGCTTGCATTGATAGTACTTCAAACGTAGTTTTCAAACAAAAAAACCGCATTGGATACACATAAATTCCTTGAAATATAACTATATACACAACATACCTTGATTATAAAACTACAGACGAGGTCAACTTTACGTCGCAATATCCAGGGTGACCTCCAGGAGTGGGTTGAAGATTTTAATGACTGATGAGAATGGCAAAAACATGAATAGCACTTCAAATGTAGTTTACAAGGGATTTTCCGCAATCTACCGATTTAAGGTCTTTTTTTAATGTATTTTTTTTATAAACAATTTATTTTGTACCGCAAGCATATTTAATTTAAATACATTTTCATGTTTTGTTTCCAATCGATATGACCCGTGCGGCAGCACGGGTGGATGGTCTAGTAGCTTTAAAATAAGATATCCTAAAACATGTCACCATCAACTTAATTAAATTGATAGGAACATTATATATATAAGGTTTTGCTAGAAGACACCTTTTATGAAGGTGTCTTTTAGTAAGTTATTCTATGAACATTTGTTAAAAGACACCAACTAATTTTTATGAAGGTATCTTTTAGCAAAGTTATAACTAAAAAGTGGAAATCACACTTTGAGGTGTGGATTGCTAAAAGACACCTTCATTGGTGGCTTCTAGCAAAACCGATATGTATTGGAATCTCGGATTTTATAATTATTTACTTAAGAGGTGATTTATAGTTATTAAACTTATTGACCACACAAATAATGCTAAAATACCCTTGGTAGGGGCAAAAGTAAGTTATTTTAGAAGAGGGACAAAAGTAAGTTGAAGGTTTGATTTGATCTATTAGTATATTTAAGGTTTATTCAATCATCCGGTCCTTTAACTTAATTGATTGTCTCTATTTGGTCCCCTAACTATAATTTGTATCAATTTGGTCCTCTATGTTTTGCTCCGTTACTAGTTTTAGGGTTGAGGGTCTTTGATTAGAGTTCTCTTGGGTTGGGAAACATTGTAAACACCTTGGGTGAGTGAAAATCATTGAGTGTCTTGTTCATTGGTGAGATTGGAAAAATGGATAGAAATTAGGGTTGTTCTTTGTGAGCTTGTTGAAGCTAATTTCTTGTAACCCATTTGTATCTCTTTAAAAGAACTCATTGATAGTGGATTGGAGAGATCAATCTCTCCCCCAGTAGGTCAAGTTGGACCGAACTGGGTAAACATTTCTTGGTGTGTTTGTTTCTCTTCTCTCATTCTCGGTTGCTTGTGGTTTTGAGCTTTTCACTTTGATTCCTAGATTAGATCTAGGTGTTGTTATTGTTGTTGTTGCTTGTGTTTTCTTTGATATTGGTTACTACTTTCCTTTGTTCCACCATCTTTATTTTTCATTGGTGTGATTTTTGAGTCCGAATTCACAACAAAAAACATTTAAGTTTCGATCTAAATGTGGTGCCCTTTACTATCTATGAAAACATTTAGTATTAGAAAATTAATATCTCTATACAAAAGATTTTGCTTAGAAATGATTAGCGTGCTAACGTGTTAGTCTGTCTCTTAGTTTGAAGTGGTAAACATTGGATGTTACAATTTGTATAAAAAAAGTGAGGAAGAAACTAAAAAAATCAGTTATTTGTATAGGTAAAATACTGTGAAAAAACTGAAAGAAAAATGACTACATACTTTGTATCCCCGTTCTATATAAATATAAATTATTCATGAATACTTCTTGGGTAAGTGGTATGGCAATATAAATATGAACAAAGAAGCTACTTCAAAATGTCTACTAATTGTACACTTCTTGGGTAAGTGGTATCATTTTCTTAATTCTAGGAGACATCCACTTTTTCCTAATACCTAAAATTAATTTGAGGATTTTTGGTTTGGAGAGGAAGAAGATGATGAAGAAGGGATGAATATTGACATGTTTAAGGTTTGGAAAAAAAGTTTAACTTGATTAATTTTTAAATTTATTTTGGATAAAGCTTGAAATATTTAGGAAAGAAAGGAATTCATCAAACATTTTTACTACAATCAAATCTCACTATCAATTTACTACAAACACAACATCGTTTAACATTGTAGGTCAATGTACTAATGTTTGGACTTACAGAGAGACGGGACTCATTAGTTAGACATGAAACAAATTGAAGGGCGACTTGGTTATTTTGAAAAAACTAAGAGACGAAGTTAACTGATGATTACATATCTTTATACTAACAATTTAGAGTTCTTAGAAATAGCCTATTTCAAAATCCTCTCCTCTAAAGATGTCCACCTCAACAAAATCCTACTTGGCATTAGTTCCAAAAATTTCTCCTTATTTTTAATACAAGCTTAATAATTATAATTATTATTAAAAACAGTTTTTATTTAACATTAAATTGTACATAAAATACATAGTTGGTTACAAACAAATAATTATTAATAATTATTGTTTCGATTAAAATTTATATGTTACATTAAAAAATTGGTACGTTACAATCAAATAATTTTTAATATAATTATTATTTCGATTAAAATTTATATGTTACATTAAAAAATTGGTACGATACAATCAAATAATTATTACTATAATTATTGTTTTGATTAAAATTTATATGTTACATTAAAAATATGTACGTTACAATCAAATAATTATTAATATAATTAGTAATCGATTAACATTTATACGGTACATTAAAAATTTGGTAGGTTACAAAATTATAACAAATAACTTGAATAAATTATATTTTGAATTTTTGTCTGTTACACTATTACAGTAACCTACTAATTTTTTTTTGAAGAAACTAAGCGAAATATAATAAAGAAACAAGCAGTCCCTTAAGCACAAGGCGTGCCTAAGAGAACTGAAAAATGTTAGTTACAATACACTAAGGCTAAGAACAGCCAAAAAACAGAACCAGACATTACAAAACAGTCTGTAAACAAACTAAAGGATTTTTCCTCCAATAGGGATAGTCAAAATCGAACATGATCTACTAATTAAAAATTTAATTGTAGTAATTAGTTTTTAAGGTTATATAATTAATATTTATTCGTTACAAAATTATATTACTTAATATTAATAAGATATTATTAAATTTCAAATGTTATAAAGTTAATTTTTTGTAGGTTACATGAAATATAATCTAATCGTTTAATGCACATTTCATAATATTAAAGACGTTGATAATATTAATTTTAAAATGGTCAAATTAATAATTAATAGATGTTAACCGTTATGGTACTATGTTTCTATATAAAAAGTAGCTTCTTTGGGTACGAGTACACAAGAATCACAAAATATAGTTCCTCGTTTTCTATTCTCTGGTTCTTTGATAACTATATTCTAAGTTATTTCTGTAATTTTTTCTATTGCAAAGAAATATGTCTTCGAAACACGACTACATCTCTGATGTTTCGCCAAGAAAACAATCGTGGACATTGATTGTGAGGGTTGTTCGTGCTTGGTTTGTTTAATGCTACAAAAATAAAAAAACTATCATTTTTCATGGAGTTGGTTCTAAAGGATCGAAAGGTACTTTTTTCATATCGTTTTTGTTTTTTTGTTTTTTTGTATTTTTTTTTTAAAGTATAGTGTTTTAATCTTTGTTATCTAGGGTGATCGAATTGGTGCGTCTATACGATGAACATTGATCTACAAGTTCAAGGAGCAACTCCAAGAGGGAATGATTTTCACGATTTCCTCATTTGATGTTGCTTGCAACAGTGGTTCATATAGACCATCACGTAGCGAATACAAACTGAATTTCACAATCAACACAAAAGTCAAACTATCTAACACTGTTTTGGTCCTAACAAACGTGTATTCGTTTACACCTGCACCTGATGTAATTGGAGTCATGACTGGAGTGTGTGTTTAAAGAGAATATCAATGAGACAGTGGAAAAATTAAGATGAATGTCATTGAACTGGAGTCAAATGGGTAAGCTTGATTTTTTGTAAGTGTATTTTTTGAAACATGTATTATGGTATTAATTAATATTTGTATAATCTTTGCCAATTTTAAATAGGTATCGCGTTAAATGTACTCTTTTTGGAGAGTATGTTGAAGAGTTGAACTCTTTTCTATCTTCTGGTGAATCTCAAAATGTTGTTGTTGCCATTATGTTGCCAAAAATTAAATTGTTTCAATGTAATAATTTATAATCATCAATGTAATTGTTTGGTTATATATATATATATATATATATATATATATCTATGTGTGTGTGTATGTATGTATATTTGAATCATATTTTTAGCATTACAATAATTTTGAACCCCCATCACCACCCCTTTTCTAACAACGTGAAAATTTTAGTGTTACGTTACTTAACATTTAAGATTATATATTGATGTAGTTGGTGTCTTGACTAAGGTGGATTTTGTTTGTATGAAGACGTCAAATCAATTATATTAAAAATTCTTCAAGCACAATATGTGCCTAACAAAGGAAAATACAAAGTTCGAGATGCGTAGGTATAAAAGAACCAAATTATGAGGTAGAATAACCATGACAAGTAAAAGGATTATTCCAGCAACATTGCAACTCAAAATACGAACCTAATTTCTTAGCATTTTGCCACCACTAAATGAGAATTGTAAATTTATCTAACAACACCATAAACGGGTTCTTGTGACAAAAATGTAAGAATTTATGTCTTTTCAAATATTCCAAATGCAAGTCAACAAAATCTACTAAAAACTAAAATAAACCTTTTTTTTTAACCGTTGAGAACCATTAAGAGGACTCTCGCAGGAATTAATGGGAAGAACACAATAATTATCCAACCACTTTAGAATATTATGTCAAATAATATCGAAGAATTCACACAAAAAATAAAAATGATTAACATTTTCCTCTTTCTCACACCTGTCAGAACATAAAAATGAGTCCATATTTAAAATACTCCATCAAGTTAAGTCATCATTTGTTAGATTCAGTTATTCAAGAGCCTCCACAAGAAGAGAGAGACATTTAGAGGAACTACTTTGTTCCCAATGAGATTTTTTAGAGTCATAGGTTCATCATGCTCCTCCTACACAAAGGACCACTCTACAACCACGAATCATGGCAAAAGAACATATTTTTCTCATTACTCTCCACTATCGTCAAGTTGTCATCAAACCAATTTCAAATCCTCATATACGCCCCTAATTTAGCACTATGGAAGTGTTTCTACCACATATACACCTAATTATCTCCACTCTTCACATGAACTCCCTCCAACCTATTCTAATATGCTAAAAGTTTAAACTGCAAACTCATTGATCCATATTAGCATCCAAAACAATTCACTTAACAAAGATAAGTTAAAATTTTGCACTATACGAACCTCCAAGCAACAACTATATCGACCAAGAAACACCTTATCCCACTTAACCCAATTGACTTTCCTAGCTTCCACACTCCGGCCACACTAAAAATAATAAGGATTCAATAAAAGAAATTATACTTAAGTGAGCCTTTAAGAATGAAAGAAATTAAACCAACTCTGGTGGGTATTGAAAGAGAATACAAAGATACATTACAAGAACAGAGATACATTGCAAGAACATTGAATTGAATTTAGATGGGTGAACCTAATTTGTTTTTATTTTTTCATTTTAAATATATAACACATTATAATATTTAATTATTATTTTAATTATTTGTCAATTAATTTTGAAGATATATCAGTTTGAATGTACTATTTTTCTATCATCAGGGAATTTAAAAAGGCGACTCCGATAAAAATAGTTATATCTTTGTTATATCACTATTTTATCACTATTTTGCCACTCTCACAAAAATAGTTATATCTTTATAAAATTTAACCTCTTTGGTCTCAATAAACACTGATTTATTGTTTCCACTTTAAATATGATGATAAAGTACAACATAATGTCAAAATTCTGGAATGAAATCAAACTAAAAAAAAATCAAATAATATTTGAAAAACCTATTTTTGTGTAAAATCCGTTAAAGAATTTTAAATAAAATATATCCCGTGCTTGGCACGGGGCGTTACACTAGTTCAATGACAAAGTAGTCTATTCACTCAATAACCATGACTCACCACCTCATGGATTAAATTCATATTAGGAAGGCAGTATACTTACATTAAAGGATCCACATCTAACATTTTGTACCTTGCATGAAACAATGATTTCTTTTTGGAGTGCAAGTTAAGATGATGATATAAATTTTGTCAAAAAAAGAAGAAGAAAAAGGTGATGAATCTATAGTTGAAATACACTTGTGTGATAGCTCCGTACAAAAAATAGGCAAAATACATTTTTTGTCTTTTTAAGTTTGACAACCTTTTTTGTCCTTTAAGTTTGACAAAAATATCGGATTAGTCCTTTAAATTTTTTAAGTTTTCAATAAATCCTTATTACTTTTAAGGACCTATTTGAAACTTAAAAAGTTAAAAAACTTGCAAATAGGTACATTAAATTAACAGTATAAATGATCTATTTAAAACATAAAAAACTTAAGGACCTACTTTAATCTTAGAAAAACTTGACGAACCTATTTAAAACTTAAAAAATTTTTGAAGAGGGAAACTTAAAAAATTTAAAAGACTACCCTAATATTTTTATCAAATTAAAAATAACAAAGAGGTATTTTGCCAAAAAAAAAATTACATAACTTTATACAAAGTTCAAATCTCTCAAGAGATTGTAGTAATCCGGTCATTAGCGAAAATAGATACTCTAAATTTTTTTCTCTTATGTCTCTCAATTGTCACCAATTTTAATCTCAATTTTACTCATCTCACCATTTTTGGGTCAACGATGAGATTGATAACAATTCAAACTCTAATTTCTCTCTAAACTTTCTTTCTCCTTCATCCATCGAAGAGGGGTGATTTTAGGTCATTTTTTGACCTATAATCACCCCTCTACATCTTTTTTCCTCTTTTCTTTCAATCTAAATAAGTGGTTTTCACATATATCAAGTTTTTCCCTTTGTATTTCTGTGATTTCGTCGTCTAATTGCGACGTAGTGTTGTTAGTCGTCTTGTGCGGTGTTTGAATTCGCGTCTTGTCGCGGTGTTCGTTTAGTTCCTATTGAAAGATCGACATCAGTTAATTACAAATTCAATCAATGATTTGGGCGTCAACGTTGCAGATCCGGAAGCATGAGCATTTCAGTGACTTAGATTTTATCATATTATTTGTAGGCATTTTGTCGTTGTATGCTATTAACTTGGATGTTGTGAGTTTGTTCGTAGATTCATCCTTTACGTTTTTAGCTATGTTTGTATCTGATGTACTATATCAATTTGAATGAATGAATATCGTTTTGTTTTTGTAAAAAAAAAAAAAAAAAAGAGCAAACATTGCGGGGATCCATATCTGGTCATTAGCATCAAATTAATTAATTACTAATAAAAATTTCCCCTTCCCAATCTAAACGACGGGGAAATTGCTTAGAAATTTCCTAGATTCCTCTCAAACTAAACGACACCTTTTTTAAATTATACCTCCAGCATTGGGTTTATAAATTATTCCTAGATTCCTCTCAAACTAAACGGCACGTTTTTTAAAGGGTTAATAGGTCTTTACCCCCTGTAATATAGACGACTTTTGGTTTTGACCCCTGTAATTTTTTTTTTTTTAGATTCTGTCCTCGTAAAATGAAGATTCTTCAGGTTTGCCCCTGACCCCAATGAGTCAGCAGAATCTCCTACGTGGCACGCTGCGTCACCTTTTTCTGATGACGTGTCGCGCTGACTGTATAATTATTTTTATTTTTTTATTGGGGTACACGTGGCATTTTTGATTTTTTTAAAAAAATTTAAAAAAATTGAAAAAAAATTCTGAAAATATTAAAAAATTCTGGAAAAATGAAAAATTAATAAAAAATTGAAAAAAATATTAAAAAATTCTGGAAAATTGTAAAATTAATTAAAATGGAAAACATACGGAAAAATTAATAAAAATAAAAAAAATCTATAAAAATACGGAAAATTTTTAAAAATTTTGGAAAAATTAAAAAATGATTAAAAAATAAAATAATCATATAAAATGAAAAATAATGAAAAAATTCTGGAAAATAAAAAATATTCTAGAAAAAATTCTAAAAAAATTCAAAATTTTCGAAAAAAATTAAAAAGATTAATCATTTTTAAAAAAAATGAAATTTTTGAAATTTTCATTAGTATTTTTCGAAATTTTGATTAGTATATTTGTCGAGATTAGGTTTTTTCAGTGTATTTTTTCCCTTATTCTCGGTTTATAAATACACAAAAGTTCCCGGTTTATAAATACACAAAAATTCCCGGAAAAACTAGTAATGAAAATTTCGAAAATTCAAAAAATACATAAAAAACCTAAGCTCGGTTTATAAATACACATATTTTTTCCCTTATTCTCGGTTTATAAATACATAAAAATTCCAGGAAATTTTTTTTTGGAAATAAATACACTAAAAAACCTAAGCTCGACTTATATACTAATGAAAATTTTGAAATTTCGAGAAACACTAATAAAAATTTCATTTTTTTTAAAAATGATTAATCTTTTTAATTTTTTTAGAAAATTTAGAAATTTTTTTAAATATTTTCCAGAATTTTTATTTTTCATTAAAATTTTAATTAGAATTTTTATTCAAACGTCGAAAAATTTAATTAAATTTTTTCAATAAAATTTCGAAAATTTCATTTTTCCAGAATTTTAATTTTTTTCAGAAAATTGTGAAATTTTATTTTTTCAGAATTTTTAATCTTTTTTATTTTTTTCAGAATTTTTCATTATTTTCCATTTTATTATATTATTTTATTTTTTAATCAATTTTTATTTTTATTAATTTTTCCAGAATTTTGAAATTTTTTCCGTATTTTTTCAATTTTTTTCATTTTTATTAATTTTTCAATTTTCTAGAATTTTTTAATATTTTTATTAATTTTTCATTTTTCCAGAATTTTTTTCAATTTTTTTATTAATTTTCAGATATTTTTCAATTTTTTTTTATTTTTCATTTTTCCAGATTTTTTTAATATTTTTTAAAAAAAAATAAAAAATGCCACGTGTACCCCAATAAAAAAATAGAAAATAAAAATAATTATATAGTCAGCGCGCCACGTCATCAGAAAAAGGTGACGCAGCGTGCCACATTGGAGATTCTGCTCCGTCATTGGGGTCAGGAGGCAAACCTGAAGAATCTTCATTTTACGAGGACATAATCTAAATTTTTTTTTTACAGGGGGCAAAACCAAAAGTCACCTATATTACAGGGGTAAATGCCTATTAACCCTTTTTTAAATTATACCTCCAGCATTGGGTTTATAAATTACTACTTCATCCATTAATTAATTATGAGAAATGTTAACCAGTGCCTCCGGGGCACTAGTTAAACAATTATATAAGGAAATATCTTCTCGAAAATTGTGTATTTTACTTTTTGAAACTTGAAAAAGTGTTGCTTTTATTGTTGACTTTGTTTTTACTTTCCACTTTTAGTTGCTTAACTAGTGCCCGGGGACACTAGTTAACATGACCCATTAATTATTGGAGTAGGTTTGTATGATAACGATTAATACTCCTACGTTCCTTTTTAATTGTCACTTTTAGAGAAAAATTTTGTTCCTATTTAACTGTCACTTTCAAAGTTCTATGCAACATTAAATGTTGTTTTACCAATATTACCCTTAGATATTTATTGCGGAGAGAGAAACATATGAAATGAAATATTAAATTAATAAGGTCATTATAGTAAAAGTAAAAACAATTGTATCAAAAGTAGTAACTTTTATTGATTGTCTTGGTTTATGTAAAATGTTAAAAAATGACAATTAAAAAGGAACGGAGGTAGTACTATTTAAAAACGTTTGTATGATAATGATTAATATACTATTTAAAGATTCAATTAAAATAATATAATTTCAATTAACTTCGTTTTTAGTTGACTTAAAGTATGTTCAGCAAGAGTAACTAATAAGCAACCTTATATATTTTTTTAAAAGAAGCAACTCAATGCATTTCATTAGTTAAAAGATGTCAGTCTCCGTGAGCTTATCTCAATTGGTAAGGATAATGCATAATATATGCAAGGTCCGGGGTTCGAATCCCGACCACCACCAAATAAAGTTAAAAGATGTCAAATACATGACGATACATCATAAATATTGGAGTTAGGATTATATGGGTCTACCCTCGCTAATTCGTGAGAGACCTCATTAGCTTGCCTCTTATTAAACTCGACATGAGAGCTTTGAAACCTATCCTGAAACAACTGTTATAGGCAGTAATAATACTACCAAGCTCACTATTATCATCTACCCCTGTATGAAAAGAATCCACGACCTGCTGTGAATCTAAAACAAAGTCTACATTATCAAATTGGAGGTCTGAAACCCATTGCAATGTCGTGTGTAAGCCAACTGCTTCCCCTATTGCGACATCACATAGAGGAGAAAATCAATCAATTCTTACACGCACAAAGTCACTTGTATTATCCCGGATATACATTCCCAGACCGACCCAGTTAAGAGAGGAGGAAAAGGAGGCATCTATATTACATTTGTACCTATGTCTCGCTGGTTTTTCCCACCAGATCACTTCTTACTGGCTTGGTTCCTGGTGATTTGTGGCTGAAGTATTACAAACGGCGTTTCTAATAATTTGAGCTGTCTTCCAGTCTTCAAGAAGTGTTGTTGCCCTAGTCAACACTTCAGCGTTTCTCTCAGTTTTCTGCTGCCATAACTTTAAGTTCCTTCTTTTCTATATGCTCCACATCACGGTAGCAAAGAGAGTACATTGAGCTGGACTAAGTCTAGATAACATATTAAATATCACCACATCCATATTGTAATTTTGCCTAAGAGCTCCGTTAATCTTGTCCCAAAGGTTAACCTCACAAAATATGCATAGCACTAGGACATTCTAACAAAACATGGATATTATCTTCATAATGGCTACCACAAAGCACACAATCAATGCAGGGTCGTTTCTAGAATTTTACGGGTCTTAGGCATAATATGAGAAAAAGGCCCCTTACATAATACATCATAATTTGTTTTAGCTCATTGTTGTGTTTTTATTAGCTCTTCATTTTGTTTTTTTATTTTGCTTTTTACTACAAAATAAAAGTTTTTTCAGACAACATATGAAAATAAATCAAATACTCTATAGACTCCAAAACAGAATAAAATACCATTGAAGTAGAGAACAATAGCACATGCGAAGTATACTGAAATTTTAGCAGCCCAAAACATCATATGTCAAATGCAGCCATTGATAAAAAGAACAACAAAACAAAAAAGATGAATGTGTTTCGTATGATCTTGCATTATCAAATTCAATTCTGCAATCATTTCAATCAATTCAAGAAAGTTGACATTACTATATTGATATAATTTATTTTTTTGAAATATTTGAAAGACAAGATTAAGATTAATTTCTATAGTAGCCCATTTTCAACTTAAAATAGATTTTGTTTTTATTTTTATTTTTAAATTATCCCAATTTCTTGGATAATAAATATCAATATTTTTAATATTAGTGGGCCACATAATTATGAACAAGGGGCCCAAAATAATATCACCAATTTCTTCGATAATAAATTTTTGAGCATATTATTAAGAACAACCAACTTTTTTGATCGGAGGGTGTATATAGAAATTGTGTGCTACATGGGGTAAAAATAGGAATTTGCGTCAAAAGGGCAAAAAACAATAACAGATTTCAGCGCATCCTTTCATCATATCAATGTTTTGGGCCTATTTAGAGAATTTTGCTATGTATACCCCCCAAAAACCAAATATTTCTATATACACCCCACCATAAAAAAAATTGGGCCCCCTATCGACATGGGCCCTAGGCCGTCGCACTCCCGGCCTTTGCCCTAGGGCCAGCCCTGAATCAATGGGGCAATGCATACGTCTACTACGTATGCGTGCTCTAGTGGGAAAACAGCCCCGACATACACGCCAAAGAAGATTCTTGATCTTGGGAGGAACCTTTAACTTCCATATTAGCTGCCATCGACTTGGTACATGTAAATGAGAATTATCTGTAATTTCTGTAACAAAATTTCTATAGGCACTATACACCGAGTACATACCATTCGATTCTGCTTTCCAAATTAATTTATCTTTAGCAACCAAAGGTTGTAATAGTGTATATAGAATCAGCCGAGCCGTATTATGATCAAACAGATTATATAGATTATAGATTAGAAGAGCATTCCATACCTTGTGATGTTACTCAATAATGTCCTTCACCTTTAAATAAGAAAATGGTGCAAAGATGGGATTGTTATCTGCAAAGGACAATCCATTTTGAAGCCATGGTGCACGAATCAGAAGAATGTTATCACATGTACCTATATGCCATCTTGCACCTCTTTTCACAACCATTTTTCACTAAAAATACTTGTCCACACATAACCTGGGTTACTTCCCAACCTTGACCCTAAAAAATAGTTGTTATGAAAATAACGAGCTTTAAACAATTTAGTTACAAGACTATCAACATCTGTTTGAAACTTCCACCCTTGTTTGCCAAGCATTGCCACATTAAAGGTAAGATCCTTAAACCCTATTGTCGCGTCATTTTTCGGAGATCAAGGCTACTTGATTAGCGTTTGACTCACTTTTTATTTCACGACTGAACATTTTAATTTTTTAAGGAAAGGGGAAAGAAAGTTCAAAAATACCCCATATTGAAAAGATTTAGGGTTCGGGTTATATTTAGGGAAGGTATTAGCACCCTAAATATTCGTAGTACTCTACGAGAACCTCTTGATTTTATTTAACTTTTTGTGCTATAAACTTGCTTGCTTTTTTTTTTTTTAAAATGGAATTTTGAAATGATTTAAAAAGGGAGACCTAATTATCTACATTTTATTGATTTGAGAGGACGAGTGTCCTTTCCCTACGTACCTGTGAAGGATCAAAATCACGTAGTTCGAGGTAGAAATTGACGTTTGATTTGTTTTGTGTTTTTTATTAGTTTTGAAAAGGTTTTAAAGTAAAAAGCCAAGTGGCAAATGAGAATTGGTTTGTATTTTTTATATTGAAAAATGACTCAAAGTATGATTAAAGTTGATTTGATATTTGATTAAGAAAGAAAATAAAAGGAACGATCACTTGATTGAAAATCAAGGTTTATTATGAAAATATTTTTGTGATTTTTGTTATTTGAATGTTTTTGTTGTTTTGGAATAATAAATGAAAATTATACTAACGGAGCAATAAAAATAAAAGCGCGTGGATTTTTGTAGTGACGTTGGGTCACCACAAAATCCCTAATCTTTTTTTGTATTTTTTTGATACATATAAAGCGGTAAAGAAATAAAAGACACACACACACACACACACACACACACACACACACACACACACACACACACTTTTCTCATTTATATTTACATTGGACCTAAATACATTCTAATAGCTGGAAAATAAATGACAATAATTAAAATGCTAAATAGAAATAAAATAAAATGCTAAAAAGAAATAAAATGCAATAAAATAAAAGAAAGGGACAAAAATTACCGGAGGGACAAAATTCCGAAGAGACTTATTCCAAAGAGACAGAAAAAAGAGGGAGAAGAGAAGAATAGCTCGTCAACACAAGCTAAATGAGGGAGAAGAGAGAAATGTTCTTTGACAACTCAAGAGAACTTTTGGTGTGTTTTGAAGTGTGGAATGAGGACTCTATTTATAGGTGAGGAGGTTGATAAGAATGGAAATGTAATATCCCGCCTGTCAGTATCGGAATATTACCAGTCAATCGTGCCAGAGGATTAAATTTAAGGAAAATAAGTATGGATAATATTTATTACGCTATGTTTGCAAAATATGGATAAAGTATCAGTGTCGAATTTAACACGCTTAAGGCAGGGGCAATTTGGTAATTGCGCGTCCAAAGAAGATATTTATTTTGGATTGGCCCAAATTATTCCATTTTTCATTCATTCTTTCTCTCTCTATTTGTGGCAAAGACTTTCTCTTCCTTTCCTCTCTTCTCCATCGATCTCCCTCCTTCTCCTCACCTCACCAAATCATCAAATCTTCTTCCCATGGATTAATAAGTTGGTGATGGATTATACATCATGGTTTTCTTCTCTTCCTCTTTCAAGAACAACTAGAAACTTTGGGAGATTTCACTTCTTCTTCTCCTTTTCAACAACCTTCATGAAACTTCATGTTCTCATGGTAAGATTTCACTCTATGATCTTTTATGATCCTTTAAGTTTAAGGAAGTGTGTTATTGGTTTGATTTCTTTATTTCTCCTCTCCTCCATGAAACTAGGGTTTGATGTTGGCTTTGATAGAAGGTTGTGTTGGAAGCTTGAGTTGTACATGTCATGGTCTAGGCAAGATCAAGGAAACAACATGAACTTTGGTATGAGATGATTTTAATACTTCTTTTAAGGAAAGAATTTCATGAGTTAGGTTTTGTTTATGTTATGGTTTCATTGATTGATTCAAGTAAGGTTACTTCATGATTAGGCAAGGATCATGTTGTCTTGGATTACAAGAAAATAAGAAGAAAGCATGTGGATTAAAAGCTAGGGTTTTGAAGTATGAAGTGGAGGTGATGCTTGGAGGCTTAGGAATTTTGTACAGCTTGGTTTAGGTGAGTTCCTTAGTTAGCTTCCTACCCTTTTGGGATTGTGTGATTATGCTTGCAAGGAAGCATATATGTTTAGGGCTTATACATAGAAATTGTTATTCCTTTTAATGTCATGCTTTCAATACATGGAAATACTTGCTACAAGACTATTTTGCAGGTTCTAAATGATCCATAGAGTCATGATATGCCTTAGGATATTTTGATTTGAGGATTTTGGGTCAAAAACATCGTTTTTGCACTTCTGGACTGTCATAACTCGCAACGGCGAGTAATTACTCGCCATGGCAAGCAAGCAACACCGAAAGGGGTGTTTACTCGCCGCGAACTCGCAGTGGCGAGTTAGGTAACTCGCAGTGGCGAGTAGGTGAACTCGCAGTGGCGAGTAACAGGGTGGCAGCACCCTGTTCGCCCGCTATAGGCCCTTTCACCGCCGTTCGATCTAGTTTTTCTACGTGCAGTCTTTTACAGTATTAAACCCCTCAAGTCATGACCCCAAGGCATAGCTTTATACATGTTTTTATCCAATAGTAAAGCAAGTATTTATATTGTATAGAGAAGCATGACATACGAGGGAAATATTTGTTTCACGACCGGGTAGCAAGTTATATTTCAAGTACGGAAATGGGACTAGAGCCTCGACATAGTAGTCGAGAACTAGAATGATTAGGAGCGAAGTATGTTATCTTCGCACATGATTAAGATAGATATATTAATGCATAAGTCGTAGATAAGATAGTTATCTTTACACCACGATATGAAGGAACAAGTATGAACACTTACCGTAAATCGGATCGATCAAGGTTCCGAGGTAAGCTTTAAGCATGATTAGGTATAACCTAAATAAATGAACTTATGCACGGCAAGACTATGACCTAATAAGTGTAGGTGACATGTCTCTTGATATCCACATCAGGGGGATACAAGGGGTTCTCATTATGAGAACGATTCAAGCCGTAAGGGACCCGCATGTCACTGAGTAAGTAAGAATGTAGGTGTTCGTGTCTCTTGTAATCCATGAAGGTATGGATTCAAGGGGTTCTCATGATGGGAACGGGGAAAGCTCCGTAAGGGGATCGCACGACACTGAGGGAGTCCGATGTACGTACATCGGTCATGATGGGATTGTACTCGGGGTTACTCCACCCGGGACTTTCCGTAAAATGAATCAAGATAAGAATGTTTGTTCAACGCTAACATAATGAATAATGAACTTAGATACGATTATGTATGATATGATTATGTTTACGAATGAACTCATGTATGTTATGTTAAATGCAAGTTATGACTAGGACAAGTAAATAATGTGATGCCGATGACATACTTAGGTTTCCCTAATCGTCCGGCTTAGGATTGTGTCATGAACATGTTATATGAAGACCTCGATACGTTATCGTATCTTGGCATAGTGGTCTTAGGTTCCCTTGACCGCCATGACACATATTATGATAGTAAGCCTATAACAAGTAGGATGAATTATGACGGCTTTAGTATGCACTACCGTCTAAGCATGCAAGTCCCCACACACGTATAATCAACCGTCAGGTTGTAAAGTAGACACGTGGTGACCGTAGGTTTCCCTTGAGGTTGCCTATAGCCTAGGATTAGGTGGAACTCACTGAGACATTATGTCTCATCCCAATCCTTATTTGTTTCAGATATCAGGATGGTTTAGCAAGCTAGTAGCCGGATGGATGTTTCAGCAAGTGTTCGTTCGTACCAGTTGGAGCATGGCTTGGATGTTTAAAGATGCATTTGACATATTTTAGTAAAGTTAAGTTCTATTATCATCGTACGAACGCCCTTGTTGTCTTTTATATTCATTCGAAGTTTTTATTGTTGTAAATAATTAATGTATCCAGTACTAAACTAATACACATGTTAGACTTTCTAGATACGTCTAGTATGGGTGTTACATTTGGTATCAGAGCAGGTCGATTCAGACCGTGCCTTGGGTCATTAATGTTACAACTAAGGTAGTGGGACCATTGGGTTCCGGGTAAAAGTTCTAGTTGTTGTTGTTAGTTGAGCCTGATCAACTCAATTTAACATTCAACGAGTAGAATGGATGCCTGAGAGCTGAATAGGACCCAGGAGGAACGAAGTATGTGATGAAGTAGTTTGATCGTGCCAAAAGGTGGCCGGTGAACTAATCAAGTAGAAGTGTGAATCCTCCGGGAATGTAAGGCATGTTAAGAAGGAACGTTACGACAATGTCGGGTAAGATGATAGTGATACTTCATGTACCCGTAAGTGAAGAAGTTGGATATATATATATATCTAAACATGACCGAAAGATTCGGTAAGAGTTGTTGTTGGAACGGGTTTATGATATTCTAGAATGTCCAAACAAGGTTACAAGGTAGTAAGAGGTCGACATATGTTGACGGAGTCAGCAGGCTCTCAGGAATAGCAAGATGTGAAGGAAGTTAAGGACATGTATGCTCGGAAAGTTGCGTAAGTGGAAATGTAACGAGGTAAGTTATTCGTAGTGGATGAAGATAAGGATTCAAGATGAAGTTTTATGTTATCAGGAGTAAGGCATTGATTTTCGACGTGCCAAGAATTGTATCGAAAATGGTGGATGTTGCCATGCATATGTTATAGAATATTCTATGATGATAGGAATGAATGATGTGCATTGTATACTTGAGAATTTTATGCAATAAATGTTTTCTGAAAAGTAGAGTTGAAGAAGCTCACCGATAGCAAGCCTGGGACGAAACTTTCTGTTTTTATAAAATCTTCCCTTTCGTTCCTATGGTTTGCAATGACTATTGGGGAGATGTCTTCACCATGATCTTTTATGTGACGAAAAAAAAATCTTTTATGATATCAAGTAACGAATGCATATCATATCCTAAGATTTCCAAGGAAAAGACATGGGAAATCATCAATGAAATCGATACGGTTTAAGGTAACTTTGGAAATTAATGTGTTAAGAGTCAAGAACGAGTCAAGATCAAGAGTATAGAAGTTCTGGTATCTAGAAGGAAGGTCACAGATGTTTATGCAAGAGGTATGAAGTAAGAAGTTAAGCGGTGCAAAGTTATGTGGAATTATGACGTAAATCTCGAACCTATGTTTTGCTTAATTGGCTTGTTAAGGCTCATTATGAAGTTGAACTATAAAGTTTAAAGGATTCTAAAAAGATTTACACGTACGGGTAATTGAGGTTGATATTTTGAAAATTTACGAGATTTTCTAGGAACCGGGTTGCTACGACACTCGTAGAGCGGACTAGACTAATTAGAGTCTAGGTTTGATGGCACGTATGTGTTATCAACTCGTTCTATGATTTTAGAGCAACGGCCGGGGCCTAAACTCAATTTATATAGTAGAAAATTTTCAACGTCAATGACCCATGCGTTAGTTTACGAAGCTTTTCTTTAAAAGAAAAATTAATGACCAAGCATTGGTATGATTAAGCAAAATGTAGTAAGCGAGAATGCAAAGGTTAAATGTTTAAGAAGGATATGTTAAAGTGCAAGATGAGATTGTCATGGGAATTCGAGTTTACTTAGAATTAAGTACAAGTGTGATATGTATGATATATGTAACCAGCAAGAACATAAGGTTTACCCCAAGTCGAGTATTATGAGCATAAGATAAAATAACATGAGTTTGAATTTACAAGACAAGTGTAAGGTTGTGATGTTGGTTGCAACATGGAAGATCTTGAGAATAGTTCAAGAAGTAAGTATTCAAGTGGTAAGCATGAATTGAAGTCTCAATTGCTCTAACGGGTTAGAGAATTAATTTAAGCCAACCGGTGGGAATCAGAGTAGCGCTACGGAAATTAATTGGTAAAGTTGTGAACGGTGACTATGGAACTTTGGTTGTAAGAATCTTTACAAAGAATGTTGGGAAAGTAATGTAAGTTTAATAAGAAGTGCTATGAGACCAACAAGGAATTCTCGATGTAGCGAGTAAATATTGATGTTTATGTGGTCAGTGACGATTAAGGTAAAAGGATAAGAAGTGTATCTTTACTTAAGTAAGACAAGGAAGACTAGAGTTGTCACCGAGGAAGTATTCGGGTTGTCTAATTGTTGTTGTTGAATATGTAGAAGAGCATAAGTTATGATGATGGAATAAGGTTCATGAGAATTACACGATGAAGTACATACCCTCCTATACCAAACTTGTTAAATGATAACGATACTTGCTAGAATAGTGACAATATATGATTGAAATTTTCTTAAAGTTAAGATTGGTATTAAGGAACTTGGAAACGAAATTGTTTTAAAAGTATAATATTAAACATTGATGAAACCAATGAGGTGCGAGATAAGTGAGCAATCTCACTTAAGACGTACCGACTTCAGGACCAACTTGATATAGACAAGTTGGTGGCGGGTGGTAAAACCTTTTTAATAAATGCAAAGACCCGTCCTGTGGTTCTGAGGTATCATTGCGAATTCAGTTTCAAAATGAGATTTTCTTTATCCAAGTAAATGTTCGTTCCAAGGACCTAAGTATCAGAGTTTAGAAATTTCTTGAAGTAAAGTACTAGATGGGTATCGTTATTGACTAACAAGAAGCGGTATTTGGAAGTATGCCAGTTTTATGGAGATAAAGTATTAAGAGGAGTTAACAATGTTGGTGTGATATTAATATCATACGGGATGCACGGATCTTTGCTAAGAGTATTCAATTGCAAGTGCAAATGGATTTTGCTAGGAGGGCAAACCATAGATTTGGTCATTTGAAAGTCAAGAGAATCGAAGTAATTAATTTCATTTCTCCATGCCAAGATAGACGAGCTACCCATGGTTTCTGAAGAGTTTGAAAGAAATGTGCGGAACCATCAAGGTAAGTAACATAAGTAAGAAGAATAAGTCGCCAAGAGCGATAAGAAAGATTATGTATGTAAGATAAGATGTATGCAAGATAATATGAATTAGATGCACAGAAGCACTACAAGGTAAAGTCAGAGTGTTTCAGTTAATTATAAATTACTTATTTGATGGTTAAGCTAAGCAGTTAAGGTGTGGAATTAAAACAATTAATCCATAAGAAGCAAGGTAAGAGTCAATCATGATGTTCTAAGATAATTTTGTGATTTGATAAAGAGGTTATGTTCGTTGTGTGGGTTAAGAAAGAGGATGAATTACACGTTTCGATGAGGAAGGTATGCTTTGAACTTGTTGGAGTGAGTATGAACGACTTTGTTTAACTGAAAACTGAAGAAGACGAGTTTAATATTAGGGATTGGTAGATGGTTTTCGAATTTCGAGGACGAAATTCTTTTAAGGGGGGTAGAATGTAATATCCCGCCTGTCAGTATCGGAATATTACCAGTCAATCGTGCCAGAGGATTAAATTTAAGGAAAATAAGTATGGATAATATTTATTACGCTATGTTTGCAAAATATGGATAAAGTATCAGTGTCGAATTTAACACGCTTAAGGCAGGGGCAATTTGGTAATTGCGCGTCCAAAGAAGATATTTATTTTGGATTGGCCCAAATTATTCCATTTTTCATTCATTCTTTCTCTCTCTATTTGTGGCAAAGACTTTCTCTTCCTTTCCTCTCTTCTCCATCGATCTCCCTCCTTCTCCTCACCTCACCAAATCATCAAATCTTCTTCCCATGGATTAATAAGTTGGTGATGGATTATACATCATGGTTTTCTTCTCTTCCTCTTTCAAGAACAACTAGAAACTTTGGGAGATTTCACTTCTTCTTCTCCTTTTCAACAACCTTCATGAAACTTCATGTTCTCATGGTAAGATTTCACTCTATGATCTTTTATGATCCTTTAAGTTTAAGGAAGTGTGTTATTGGTTTGATTTCTTTATTTCTCCTCTCCTCCATGAAACTAGGGTTTGATGTTGGCTTTGATAGAAGGTTGTGTTGGAAGCTTGAGTTGTACATGTTATGGTCTAGGCAAGATCAAGGAAACAACATGAACTTTGGTATGATATGATTTTAATACTTCTTTTAAGGAAAGAATTTCATGAGTTAGGTTTTGTTTATGTTATGGTTTCATTGATTGATTCAAGTAAGGTTACTTCATGATTAGGCAAGGATCATGTTGTCTTGGATTACAAGAAAATAAGAAGAAAGCATGTGGATTAAAAGCTAGGGTTTTGAAGTATGAAGTGGAGGTGATGCTTGGAGGCTTAGGAATTTTGTACAGCTTGGTTTAGGTGAGTTCCTTAGTTAGCTTCCTACCCTTTTGGGATTGTGTGATTATGCTTGCAAGGAAGCATATATGTTTAGGGCTTATACATAGAAATTGTTATTCCTTTTAATGTCATGCTTTCAATACATGGAAATACTTGCTACAAGACTATTTTGCAGGTTCTAAATGATCCATAGAGTCATGATATGCCTTAGGATATTTTGATTTGAGGATTTTGGGTCAAAAACATCGTTTTTGCACTTCTGGACTGTCATAACTCGCAACGGCGAGTAATTACTCGCCATGGCAAGCAAGCAACACCGAAAGGGGTGTTTACTCGCCGCGAACTCGCAGTGGCGAGTTAGGTAACTCGCAGTGGCGAGTAGGTGAACTCGCAGTGGCGAGTAACAGGGTGGCAGCACCCTGTTCGCCCGCTACAGGCCCTTTCACCGCCGTTCGATCTAGTTTTTCTACGTGCAGTCTTTTACAGTATTAAACCCCTCAAGTCATGACCCCAAGGCATAGCTTTATACATGTTTTTATCCAATAGTAAAGCAAGTATTTATATTGTATAGAGAAGCATGACATACGAGGGAAATATTTGTTTCACGACCGGGTAGCAAGTTATATTTCAAGTACGGAAATGGGACTAGAGCCTCGACATAGTAGTCGAGAACTAGAATGATTAGGAGCGAAGTATGTTATCTTCGCACATGATTAAGATAGATATATTAATGCATAAGTCGTAGACAAGATAGTTATCTTTACACCACGATATGAAGGAACAAGTATGAACACTTACCGTAAATCGGATCGATCAAGGTTCCGAGGTAAGCTTTAAGCATGATTAGGTATAACCTAAATAAATGAACTTATGCACGGCAAGACTATGACCTAATAAGTGTAGGTGACATGTCTCTTGATATCCACATCAGGGGGATACAAGGGGTTCTCATTATGAGAACGATTCAAGCCGTAAGGGACCCGCATGTCACTGAGTAAGTAAGAATGTAGGTGTTCGTGTCTCTTGTAATCCATGAAGGTATGGATTCAAGGGGTTCTCATGATGGGAACGGGGAAAGCTCCGTAAGGGGATCGCACGACACTGAGGGAGTCCGATGTACGTACATCGGTCATGATGGGATTGTACTCGGGGTTACTGCACCCGGGACTTTCCGTAAAATGAATCAAGATAAGAATGTTTGTTCAACGCTAACATAATGAATAATGAACTTAGATATGATTATGTATGATATGATTATGTTTACGAATGAACTCATGTATGTTATGTTAAATGCAAGTTATGACTAGGACAAGTAAATAATGTGATGCCGATGACATACTTAGGTTTCCCTAATCGTCCGGCTTAGGATTGTGTCATGAACATGTTATATGAAGACCTCGATACGTTATCGTATCTTGGCATAGTGGTCTTAGGTTCCCTTGACCGCCATGACACATATTATGATAGTAAGCCTATAACAAGTAGGATGAATTATGACGGCTTTAGTATGCACTACCGTCTAAGCATGCAAGTCCCCACACACGTATAATCAACCGTCAGGTTGTAAAGTAGACACGTGGTGACCGTAGGTTTCCCTTGAGGTTGCCTATAGCCTAGGATTAGGTGGAACTCACTAAGACATTATGTCTCATCCCAATCCTTATTTGTTTCAGATATCAGGATGGTTTAGCAAGCTAGTAGCCGGATGGATGTTTCAGCAAGTGTTCGTTCGTACCAGTTGGAGCATGGCTTGGATGTTTAAAGATGCATTTGACATATTTTAGTAAAGTTAAGTTCTATTATCATCGTACGAACGCCCTTGTTGTCTTTTATATTCATTCGAAGTTTTTATTGTTGTAAATAATTAATGTATCCAGTACTAAACTAATACACATGTTAGACTTTCTAGATACGTCTAGTATGGGTGTTACAGGAAAAGTGGTTTAATTTTTTTTGATGGTAATTTATGGAATGGAACGCGTTTTGGCTTGAAATGGAAAGAAAATAGGACGACTTTGGTGATTGCCTATGATTGTGGCATGGGAAAGAAAAGAAAGAAAAATGGACCCCGGACACTTTGGATTTTTGGACTCATTAAAAAATAAAAAAAACTAATAGAAGTAATTAAACTAAAAATAAAAAAGGTAAAATGGAAAATAATAGGAAATAAAGTTTCTGACTCTGAGATTGTGCCTTTGAAGTGGAGTGTAAACAAGACTTGAACTATGTTTTTTGGACATTTTTTTGGACATTTAAAAAAGGAAAAAAAAAGTGACTAAAATAAAAGAATAAAAATAACTAAAAATTAAAATTACAAGAAAATTAATAAAAGATGGAAATTTTACTAAAAAAAGAAAGGAGAGAAGAGGGCCTGACTTGAAACCAAACATGAGGTATTTTAAAATACCTCTCTGCCGAATTTTTCACTAAAAAGTCAGATACTAATCAGGGTCAAACGGCGCATGAATGTGGGACCTTAGGTCAAAATTTGGGGTATGACAGATGCCCCTATTTAAGTTTCTTCGTCCGGAGATTTGAAGATGGAATCTTCGATTTGACGGACCGAAGAGACTTAAATACAAAAGTACACCAATTTTGGACCTAAGATGCTGTGAAATGCTCATGATGTGAGTAGGAATGCAGGATGGCAAAGATGATTTGACTGAGATGAAAAACAAACAACAGGATACTCAATTCGTTAAAGAAAGGGATCCGACACCGCTGGGGAATGTAGTTTTACTGGGAAAAGATTGTCTACTACCGTATTGGTTTGGGACGATAGCTTAACGAAGACAAAAAAAAAAATTTAGCGACATCACTTGAACAGCTATGATGGGGATGACAATATTGAAATTAACTTGATTATTGACATCACTAGAACAACTAAGCTGGGGATGACACTTTTTAAATTAACTTGATTATTGACATCACTCGAACAGCTAAGTTGGGGATGACACTTTTGAAATTAACTCGATTAGTGACATCATTGGAACAACTAAGCTGGGGATGACACCATTGAAATTGAAATTGACTCGATTAGTGACATCACTGGAACATCTAAGCTGGGGATGACACCATTGAAATTAAAATTGAAATTGATTAGTGACATCACTGGAACAGCTAATGCTGGGGATGACACCATTGAAATTGAAATTTGAAATTGAAATTGATTAGTGACATCACTGGAACAACTAATGTTGGGGATGACACTTTTTGAAATTGAAATTGAAATTGATTAGTGACATCACTAGAACAGCTAAGCTGGGGATGACACTTTTGACATTGATTTGAGTAGTGACATCACTGGAACAGCTAACGCTGGGGATGACACTTTTTTATAAGACAAGAGTTTTGCAAGCTATTCGCTCGACACACAGGTAACAAAAGAGGCTCGCAAGCTATTCGCTTGACACACAGGTAACAAAAGAGGCTCACAAGCTATTCGCTTGACACACATGATGACAAAAGAGGGTTGCAAGCTATTCGCTTGACATATAGGTAACAAAAGATGTTTGCAACCTATTCGCTTGACACATAGGTAACAAAAGATGTTTTCAAGCTATTCGCTTGACACCAAGGATAACAAAAGAGGTTTGCAAGCTATTTGCTTGACACAAATGTAACAAAAGATTGTTTGCAAGCTATTTGCTTGACACAGAGGTAACAAAAGATCTTTGCAAGCTATTCGCTTGACATAGAGGTAACAAAAGATCTTTGCAAGCTATTCGCTTGACACAGAGGTAACAAAAGGTTTTTGCAAGCTATCCGCTTGACACAGAGGTGACAAAAGATCTTTGCAAGCTATTCGCTTGACACAGAGGTAACAAAAGATCTTTGCAAGCTATTCGCTTGACACAGAGGTAACAAAAGATCTTTGCAAGCTATTCGCTTAACACACCAATGAGTGAAGATCAAACTGAAATGATACAGCCAAACAAGATTATGGGTGATCAATGTGGTTATGTATGAATGATGTTGTGTATATGATGTGTATGAATGAAAGTAATAAATGAATGTATGAATAAATGTATGAATGTATGAATGAATGTATGAATGTATGAATGTGATTTGTACGACTATAAACTGTATGTAACAGGTGAACTTGAAGAGATGAGACCAGACAGGTAACTCGATGAAACAAGACATGACAGGTAAGATGGGAGACAGACTGACATCGCAGTACAAACACTCGACAAATTTCCTTGGAGATGATACTATTGTGAACAAGTTGAGTCGTTGATGGGGTGGAGCCCGGCACAAGGTAGCAGCCGATTCTCCTGGGGATAAAGCCCATTGTTGACCAAGAGTCTGGAAGAAGTCGCCATTTGTAAACCGGTGCAGAGTGTACTTCCATCGGCATGCTTCAGCAGTCATGTTTTTTTTTTTTTGCATTATTTTTTTGAAAATCCCTAACTTTTGCCTGGACCGCCCTTTCAGGTTTTCAGGCCACAGGGAATATATTCCTTCTTTATGCCCCTAATATTTGCCTGGACTGCCCTTTCGGGTTTTCAGTCCACCAGGACGCTCTCTATTGCCTAAGCTGCCTTTTCAGGTTTTCAACTTAGCGAGCTTTGATTTTTTTTATTTTATTTTTTTGTATTCTTGGACTGTGACAACATCTTGCTCAAAGCAGAGGTCCTCTCCGTAGTGCTTAGCCATGTTTCTCTTTCGGAGTGTAACCGTTTTCAAGGCGCATGTTGATGTACGCTTCAACTACTCACAAGTTCAAAGAGTGCGCTTGTTGTCCACACTTTTCAAAAGATGGAAAAAAAAAAGTTTTTGTATTTTTGAAAATTTTTGCTTCAAGTATTGCCATAAAAAATAGAAGAAATTTTGCAACCAGAATAAATGAGAGTTCCAAATAAATGGGCACAGGCTCAAATTTGATGAATTGAGTGGTGACCCGCCAATGGCATGGCCCCACAGATCTTTGAAAAATTTGGAAAATGGTAAATATATGGGAAGGTACATTGAACACAATAACCGTTATTCTCCCTAACAACTTTGAATGCCCCTGTTCTGAGTCTTTGAATTGCAGATGCTTCGAATCGGAGGTCTTTTGATAGCAGGTATGCCCCAAGTGGATTGTGCCTGACTGGATGTAGTTACTTTGTCATGATCCTTAATTTTTGCATAGATCACCCTTTTGGGTTTTCAATCTTTCAGGATGATCATTTTTGTTCATGTCTCTAATTTTTGCCTGGACCGCCCTTTCGTGTTTTCAATCCACCGAGACGCTCATTTTTGCCTAAGCCGCCTTTTCAAGTTTGCGACTTATCGAGCTTTTATTTTTTGACAGAGTATTTCTTGACTGCACCGGCATTCACAGGACATGTGTGTTCGTCACCATCCGTAGTCATAGTTAGGCGTCCACTTGCCCCTGGAGTATGGTTGGAAAGATAGTACCTTCTGGGCACAAAAACTCCTTCTTGTACTTTATGGGGACAAACCATTTTGTTGGAAGTTTGTTTCAACCTCTTTTGACATAGTTATACAAGGTTGCCATCCATTTAAATTTGATCAAACTTGGATTCCAGCATAACTCCTATTGACAGGACTTCGACCTCCGCGGAAAAGCACGACCTTCATAATGTATGTCAATGAAAGAGGGGGTTGCCCCTGTTGAAGTGTGTACTTAAGTACAATACTCATGAAGTGCAGATGGTAGCATCTCGTGTCAGTCTTTGTAATTGAATGTCATCTTCTCGATGATCTTCGTGATATTTTTTTGGAAGTTTTGGCGACTAAGATGCCCCAGTAGGCGAGAGATCTTTGTCAGGAATCTCTTCATTCTTCTCTTCTTCATCCTCGGACACAAAGGAACCCAAAGTTGGAAGAGAGAACATGGTTAATGTGTTCAACGGGCTTATCAATGTCTAATCTGCATTTATGATTGATTTTAGAAAAAGAACGATTATATGCAGACATTTGGAAAAGATTATTCATTTAAGGTTCTTTGTAATACCATTTTTCCAGAAAAAGCACAAAATAACAACAAAGCCAGGATCAAAACGACTTTTTTTATCAATGATGGAAATACTTAAAGCAAAAAGCCCTACACAAGTTCACTTTCGTCTCGGGCGGGACGAAAGGATTGTTTTTGAAATGCAGCAAACAACAAACTAACACATTATTTGAACAGATAAGTAGTAGAAGAAACATCAAAAGCGACCAAATTGCGGCTATCCACTCCATGTGTCACAATATAGTCTGGCAGTGGATTAACTTGCACGTCTGCATTCAATCTTCGAGAAGCAAGATATTGGCTTCAATCAGCTTCTGGACTTCGATCTTCAAAGAGAAAAAGTACTCATTGTCATGGTCGGGTGCTCCTTGATGGATGGCACAGGAAAGGTCAGATTGATACCAAACCGGCAACTCGTTAGGCACCCGAGGTGGTGCTCTAGTTTGGACAAGGTTCTTCATGAGCAAGATGGGAAGCAGCTTCGCATATGTCATTGGGATTGGGTCAAACTGCATCCTTGGATCCTGTTGTCGAGGCTGCCATTGATGTTGACGTTCAGGCCCTTGCTGCAACTGTGGCTGATTCTGCAAAGTTACCAGTGAAACCACCCAGGTACTCAGTCTCTCTAACTCGGCCTGGAGTGTTGTTACCTATTCACGAATGCTTTTGGATTTCTTGTTCAAATTGATACGTTCACTCTTTTTGTTTGCACAAGTGTTGTAGGTGTGAGTTGGCATTGGACGAGGACAGTCAGACCACTTTTGAAACGGGTTGACCTTTTTATAGGAAAAACAAACGTGTGAGACACAGACTTGAAACTATGAATGCATGATGATGGATTATGCTTATGCAAAAATGGACACTTTTTTTTGAAGGACTTGTCAAAGTAATCGTAAAATCATAAGGAACATTGTTTTCATTTGATAATTTGAAATTTTAAAAACAGTTCCCTTAAGGGCAAAAGCAAAGTCAAGGAAAAAGACCCCAACAAAGGCTAAGGTCTATTTAAGACTTTTGGAAATGTATTTTCAGGTGTTCCTCTTTACAAGGTTCATACCTCTGATTTTTATAAAAACTTATCTAAGTCCTTAGGTATTTAATGAGAAAAAGAGTTGTTTATGAATGAATGCATGTATGCATGATTATGCTAACACAAACGGTGAAAACATGGTGAGGTTTAAGGTCCATGATGTTGGAGTTAAGGGTAACATTGCCATTTGGTAAGGACTATGGTTTTTAAATGTACCTGTATCACGGGTTCTACCAAGTTCTCAGAGTTATCAACCACTTCCGAACACTATCGGGTTACAGAAATACTTCTGATCCAACAATGTTCTTAAGAAAGTCTCGTCTGAGTGTGATGAGTCATAATTTAGTATATTTTAATGTTTTATTTAGTTTAGTTTTATTTAGATTTGATTTTATTTTATTGCATATTTATTTCCTTTTTGAATATTTGACTTTAAATTGCTTTTTATTTTATTTTAGGAACGAATATATAGTGGAAGGTGTCTTGGAGCAAAAGAAAGAGGACTGGAGCAAATACAGTACAAGAATACGAAGATACGAGACAAAAATATGTCTCTACCAAGTCAGAAGCTTGGCACGGCCCGTGCCGACATGTGGCACGGCTGTGCCACCTCCCAGAAGCCTCTTTTGCTGCTTTTCTTCGAGCCTAAGTTACTCTGTTGTAGTTTTATTGCTTTGCCCTTGTAGTTGCTTAGATTTTAAGTCAATTGTAAAGCTATAAATAGAGTAGCACTCCATCATAAACATTCATCTTTTGTTCTTGGAATAAAAGTTCACTTTTATATTATTGTTCTTTTACTTTATTGCTTTCTCTCTTCTTCCCCCATGTCTACAATGAACGTTAGTGAGTAGACTTCTTTGTCTTGGGATTATTGGATAAGTCTAATGACGTAATCCGGATCAAGCCAAGCCTTAAACCCTAATTATTTGTTACCTTAATTCCTAATCTAAATCCACCGTTTTAACATGAATTAATTATTATCAAACTATGGAAGCGAACGCGGAAGGTTTGATAATGGTTAATTCATCATCACAGATATCAATTCATAAAGCGAACGCGGAGCTTTGATATCCGAACAAGTGAATTTAGACAAGGTTTGCGAAACATGAGAATAGTCTAGCAAACCTTGGGACACATAAAGTTTCGATCTTCAAGGGTCCCAAAGGCAATCACCCATGAGAATAGGTGTGGTTGTTGGAGGGATACACTCACTGACTTCGAGAGGAGCTGTGATATGCTAAAGAGAAACTTGTCCTTAGTAATTAAGACTAACGTATAATTATAAGTTTAAGGCTTGCTTGTGAAAAGATTCGTTATTATGATGAACCAATGGTCCCGAGGCTTTTTAATATTATTGTTATTTACTTTCAACAACTGCACTCTCCAACTTATTATTTCTTCTTCCTCTAATCATTTTCTAAAAGTTAATTAGATTGACCAACTCCCTAGCGGAACGATAACTCTACTTACTACTATTACTTCGATAGGCCGTGCACTTGCGGTTTGGCCCTATCAGAGTGTAGTATCGCGTATCAACTAAACCAAGATTACTCATGATTAGCCACCACACTACGTTCTAAAAGGTCAAGAGGGGTTTAAAGGTAACTAATGGTCCTCAACTTCGACGGTCACTTGAAAATAACATGCCAAACACGAATACTCATGCAAACATAGTATATTTCCAAGATCCCTCAGTTGAGTGGGGTTATAACATGTGTCACAAACCAAAATTCACTCTTGGCAAGGCACTATGATTATACCACCGTCCTATCCTAATGTTTCTCTCAAGTCTGGGTAATGGACTTATCTCGCCACTCCCGTTAGAAAGAAGAAAGAGCATATATACACGTATTTCCATCTTTTATATTTTTTTTTTATTTTTTTTTGGATTTTTTAAGCAAGTTTAAAGCACAAAATTTTAAACAAAGCCAAGTTAGGCTTAACCCTCTTAAGGGGTCCCCAGTGAAGTCGCCATTTCTGTCGCGTCATTTTTCGGAGATCAAGGCTACTTGATTAGCGTTTGACTCACTTTTTATTTCACGACTGAACATTTTAATTTTTTAAGGAAAGGGGAAAGAAAGTTCAAAAATACCCCATATTGAAAAGATTTAGGGTTCGGGGGTTGGTTATATTTAGGGAAGGTATTAGCACCCTAAATATTCGTAGTACTCTATGAGAACCTCTTGATTTTATTTAACTTTTTGTGCTATAAACTTGCTTGCTTTTTTTTTTTTTTTTTAAAAAAAATGGAATTTTGAAATGATTTAAAAAGGAAGACCTAATTATCTACATTTTATTGATTTGAGAGGACGAGTGTCCTTTCCCTACGTACCTGTGAAGGATCAAAATCACGTAGTTCGAGGTAGAAATTGACGTTTGATTTGTTTTGTGTTTTTTATTAGTTTTGAAAAGGTTTTAAAGTAAAAAGCCAAGTGGCAAATGAGAATTGGTTTGTATTTTTTATATTGAAAAATGACTCAAAGTATGATTAAAGTTGATTTGATATTTGATTAAGAAAGAAAATAAAAGGAACGATCACTTGATTGAAAATCAAGGTTTATTATGAAAATATTTTTGTGATTTTTGTTATTTGAATGTTTTTGTTGTTTTGGAATAATAAATGAAAATTATACTAACGGAGCAATAAAAATAAAAGCGCGTGGATTTTTGTAGTGACGTTGGGTCACCACAAAATCCCTAATCTTTTTTGTATTTTTTTGATATATATAAAGCGGTAAAGAAATAAAAGACACACACACACACACACACACACACACACACACACACACACTTTTCTCATTTATATTTACATTGGACCTAAATACATTCTAATTGCTGGAAAATAAATGACAATAATTAAAATGCTAAATAGAAATAAAATAAAATGCTAAAAAGAAATAAAATGCAATAAAATAAAAGAAAGGGACAAAAATTACCGGAGGGACAAAATTCCGAAGGGACTTATTTCAAAGAGACAGAAAAAAGAGGGAGAAGAGAAGAATAGCTCGTCAACACAAGCTAAATGAGGGAGAAGAGAGAAATGTTCTTTGACAACTCAAGAGAACTTTTGGTGTGTTTTGAAGTGTGGAATGAGGACTCTATTTATAGGTGAGGAGGTTGATGAGAATGGAAAAGTGGTTTAATTTTTTTTGATGGTAATTTATGGAATGGAACGTGTTTTGGCTTGAAATGGAAAGAAAATAGGATGACTTTGGTGATTGCCTATGATTGTGGCATGGGAAAGAAAAGAAAGAAAAATTGGACCCCAGACACTTTGGATTTTTGGACTCATTAAAAAATAAAAAAAACTAATAGAAGTAATTAAACTAAAAATAAAAAAGGTAAAATGGAAAATAATAGGAAAGAAAGTTTCTGACTCTGAGATTGTGCCTTTGAAGTGGCGTGTAAACAAGACTTGAACTATGTTTTTTGGACATTTTTTTGGACATTTAAAAAAGGAAAAAAAAAGTGACTTAAATAAAAGAATAAAAAAACAAAATTAAAATTAAAATTACAAGAAAATTAATAAAAGATGGAAATTTTACTAAAAAAAAGAAAGGAGAGAAGAGGGCCTGACTTGAAACCAAACATGAGGTATTTTAAAATACCTCTCTGCCGAATTTTTCACTAAAAAGTCATATACTAATCAGGGTCAAACGGCGCATGAATGTGGGACCTTAGGTCAAAAATTGGGGTATGACACCTATACCATCATGATTTTTGTGCACAGACAACCTTTCCCAAGACAACCGGTGCATTCCTTTCCTTATAGCCCCACAATGTCCCCACCAGAAGGCATTTATCATTTTTTCTATTGCGTCTATTAACTTATTGGCGAGAAGATAAATACTCGATGGAATGGATGGAAGCACATATTTTATCATTACCTCTCTACCTGCTTTTGTCAGACATTCGCTACTCCATGAATTTATTTTGTGCCAAATACGATCCTTGATGAATGAAAAGATAGCTTCTTTGTTACGCCCCACCATCGAAGGAAGACCAGTATACTTTCCTGTTCCCATAACGGCTCGAACACCTAGGGTGTTTGTTATGGAATCTTTCAGTGATGTTTCCACTCCGCTACTATAATAAACTTCTGACTTTATTAAGCTAATGGTATTCCCAGATGCCGCTTCATAAGTTGCTAGAATATTTTTCATCATTTGAGCTTCTCGTTCTTCTGCCCTAAAAAATAAGGAGCAATCATCTGCAAACAACAAGTGAGAAATAATAGGTGCATTAGTGCAAATTTGAATCCCATGAAGGTCTCATCTCCTTTCAGCTTGTTTGATAAGTGATGAGAGGCCCTCTGCACATAAAATAAAGAGTTAGGGTGAAAGTGGATCGCCTTGCCGCAACCGCCTACCAAGTATTATCGACCCGACCATATTATTATTAACAATAACATAGTAATCTATTGTCTCCACACACATTAAAATCCAACAGACCCATTGTTTAGCAAAACCCATTTTTAACACGACTTCCTTAAGATAAAGTCAATCTATATGATCATAAGCCTTACTGATATTCAACCTAAGAGCAACATTTGTATCTCTACTGTGCATGCTAACCTTCATATGGTGAAAAACTTCAATTGCAATCATGGCATTATCAAGAATTGACCATCCCGACACAAAAGCAGATTGATTTTCAGAAATACAATTATGAAGAATAAGCTTTAATATGTTAGCCAAGACTTTTGCTAGCAATTTGTCAAGAACATTACATTGCGCTATTGGCCGCCAATCCTTCATCGACCTATGTTCTTCCCCTTTAGGTGTCAATGCTATATTGGTGGAATTAAGTGAAGGTGGAAACTGATTATTATTAAGCCAAAGATTATAACTTATAAGCTTGTATGATGAAAAAAATATTTGGTAAATATCATATCATTACATGCTTCTAGCTTATTAACTTTTTTTTTCTTGAAAAAGTCAAACCAGCTTAACCCACAAAAATTGGCAACAAAGAGAATCGTATCTAGGATCTTGAGAAAAACACATTCTAAGATATCCAAAGTATCAATTCAAACCCTATAAGGCCAACCCAAATAGGTTTTTTTGTAGCATATTTAACTAGCTTACAATTTATTTTTTCAAACGCTATTTCAAATAGCGACTGAATTTATAACTGATAACTTATCATTTTTTTTTCATTTTTACCGTTATTATTTTATCTAAAATTCATATTTATCCTTTATCATTTATTGTAATCTAAAATAAAATGGGTTAATTTTTGTTGTTACGTTTATAATTGTTAGGTTATAGTTTATAATTTGATTGTTAGGTTATAATTGTTACGTTTATAATTTAAAATGGATAGATACGGCTTAACGGTCTCCCTTGTATCGAATAAAAATAATGAATAAATGGAAATTTATATTATTGTCACATTTTTTTGAGGGCATTGTCACTTTTTTTTTTTTATAAAGTATAAAACTGAAAGGAATATAAATTTAAAATAAAATTTCAGAGAATAAAATTAATTTTATAACTTTAAACTACTAAATTCTACGAGAAATAGATATTATGAGTTGTTATACAAAATTGTCCTTAATAAATGATATGAAAAAAATAAATTAATGACTTGAAAGAAAAATGAGTAATAAATAGTGAAGGGTATATTAGGAAAAGTAACATTAATGCTTCATGGGTTTTGTAAAACAACTTATAATTTGGGACAATTTTTTCTCAAAACGATTTATAATTTGCGACGGAGGGAGTAATTATTTGTCATTTTATAATAATAATACATCTTTGATAAAATATGACTAATATAATTTTATTTTTGTCTCATTTACTCTATTTACTTGTCTCAAATTAATAATCACTTAATTAGTATATCAATTTAGCATTAATTATTATTTTTGCTAATAAAAACATCAAAATTAAACAATTTTACTTATTGTAAATTTTAAATAATATTTCAAATATACTCTCATACACGACAAAGTAAAAATTGTTTGATATTGAATATACTTCATCCATCCCAAGTTATATGAATAATGGATCAGAGAAAGTTGGTGTATTCAATTTAACTTTTGGATTAAATACATAAATTTTTTTAATCAATTTTTTGTTATCATTTGAGAAAAGGAGAGTATCTAACTACTCAAGTGACTACAATTACTAAGAATATTTTAATAAATAAAAATCATTTTATCATTAAAATCATGGTAATTAATCATTTTCTTATGAATTATGCACAACTCATATGAAACCCACATGGTTGGTTTAGTGGTGCTGGCTTGGAACTTTGGATTGGGCTCCTCTCAATGTCTTAAGTTTGATTCTTCCTAATGCTAATTTGGATGGATTAATTTGTCTTCCAAAAAAAAAAAAATGCACAACTCAAATGATTTTAAGAAGAGAAAAGATTGTCACCTTTGATTTCCAATATTAACATACTAACATTGATCTTGACAAAAAAAACATACTAACATTGATTGTTTTTCTTGGTTGCTAAATCATCACAAAGCTCAGTACAATAGAAGAAACACTCAAAAAAAGGTTGGATTGCTTGATCTGAACTCCATCGATGCATGCAATGCTAGCCCATAATAACATCTCACTTAAACTGTTTGAGGAAGAGAAAATTCCTCAACAATTGAAAAGCATGCAAGAAGAGAAGATGAAGCATATCATGAAGTGTGACATCTATTTAGGCAATCTTCAAAATGGAAAAAACTTCCAAAGAGGGAACTATCATAATTTCCAAAGACCACAATGCCTTTCTCAACCGTACCAACAAAATCCTCTTGGAGATAGAACACAAACGAACGATCAAGGATACTCATAATTGTATGACAAACAAAATCACATTAAAGTCAGTTTTGGTACAATTTCAAAAAATAATTATGTTTTAGAAAATAAATCTGGACTAAACAGTAAGAGGACATTAAGAACAATCGACCGTATTTTTATATTAATAATAATTTATAAAGAATTTATTATGTCAATCCGCAATTGAGATTAATTAAATAATTAATAGTATACTAGTGTCCACACTCTAACATGGTATTTGATTCTGTAGACTGTAGTAGAAGTAAGGGAAAGAATTTCAGTAAACTACTTGTTCATTTCTAAATTACAAGTGTAACATTATTTATACAAACCATTGAAGGAATTCCAAAAAAAAAAAAAATCTGTTTCACATTGCATCATACAAACCATTGAAGGAATTCCAAAACAAAAAAACATTGTTTCACATTGAATTATCAGTTCCTTACATAGAAAAATCAATACTAAAACTAGTTACTAAGATTCAACAGGTATAAATACCTACTCCCTCCGGTCTCAAACGTAAGAAACTTTTCACTTTTTTGGTTCATTCAATAAATGATGTATGTGGTCTATAATAAAGACCACATACATCATTTATTGAATGAATCTAAAAAGTGGAAAATTTCTTACGTTTGAGACCGGAGGGAGTATTAAGTAAGAATCTTTTGGTAATATAGACGCTGAGCTTGAAGTCATTTTGCAGTTATTGAACATGATTTGTGATTGTGCTTGGGGGGTCATTGAACAAGATATATAGTTCATGATTATAATAAATGTCTAGCTCGAACTATGTGCTAGCGATTTGTAAACCCCAGTTTCAAATCACTAGCACAATGCGAGGGCTTGGCAAGTGTCACTCTTTATAAAAAAATTATAGACGTTATTTATTCAATTCAATGTGAGACTTATGTTTCTCCCAACACACCCCCCATGCTATCAACATCATTACGTTTGGTGCATGTATATAAATAGTGTGTGACCGGGATTGGTTTGATAACATATCAAGTTTGTTTATATTGAGTTTTTAAGGTGAGGGGTGTCACTAATTATAAACTCCTTTTCAGAATCTATCATTATTTTATGTTGAGTTTCTACTATAGAGAGAAACGATGAGATGAGAGCGAGCACGATAACTAGAGAAATGAGATCCGATGAAGGAGTTAAAGAGAATTCTGAAGTTCTTACATTTGAGGTGGAATTTCAAATTCTTCAAAATCAGTCAATTGAAAATACTCAACAAATTTCTAGTATTTTAAAAATCCTCCCTAATTTTTACCCAAACAAGATATTTTAAGCCAAGTCATTTTAATTCCCCTAAAAAGTTTCATTCCCTCTTGAAGGTAAGAAGAATAAGGATAATGCTAGAGTGCACTTCGACAAATATATTCATATTCCACCTCTTAAATCAATCTTTACCTTCTCTCAGACACTTGAAGACCACATAATTAGATAGAAAACTTAAAACAATAGTATTAAGTAAAATAATATAAAATGTTTACAAAACTTAAAATCATTCATATAGTTGATGTCACACATATAAAAGCTTTTTTTTTCACACACATATAAATAAGAGCTTAACAATCCCTTTTATAAAATACAAACATAGAAATACAATTAAACTTAAGAATTGCATTGAGTCTCCCTCAAGCCAAATTGCTTGTCAAGCCATTTGATGAAAAGCATATTCCTTCCTCTTATGAGCTTCAACTGTGATTCTTCTTCCATTGAAGCTTGCTGAATGAAAACAGCATCTTTTTTTTCTCCTTTTGTTTGGATAGGTGATCAAGCTTCTTGAGAAAGACATGTGGTGAATCCCTACGAAATATTTGTCAATATGTGAGCCCTTAGGTATGATTATATAACGATTCACGCGGAAGAAGAAATAACAATGCACTATACTTAACAAAAGATATGATGAAATGACACACTGAGTCAATCAAATTAAGCCATTTTTTCTTTCATCCGTTTTTATAGCAGATTAGCAGCAGAACTTAATTAGAAAAGCAATAAAAGTTTATCATGCAGCAGTACGATAAAAACTAGGTCGAATATATATCATTGATCAAAAATACATTCTTCTCGTATGAATGATTTGGATTTTATGACAAGAGTTCCTACATCATGAAAATCTGTTTTTTTGCAAAACTACCAATAAGCTTAACATGTTTAAATCTGATAAGACTATCCTCAATTTGACGTAAATCAAGAATAACAAGTATATGGAGTCGGCATCCTCAAGCATAAGACTATATTTTCAATGAATATTTCAGAAGTGATTCTCTTACTATGTTCTATTTTTCAGAAGTCAATTCAAAGTGTATTGAAGTTAAAAATATTTCGAAACAAAAAATGTCTACTTTTGAAATGTAAAATATCGAACAGAAACAAAATTCACAGTATTAGTAAAAGGTTGGTAGTATAGTACCTTCAGCGCCTCAAATTTTGCCTCATTATTCTGTGTTTGACATGAGAAATTTGGGGCCAATCTACTCCTGTTTCACTCTGGCATCGTTCAACTAAGAGGGGACAATCCCAGATTTCTAGTGTAACCAAGTTGGTAAGATTAACCATTTCTTTTGGCAATGACGCCAGTTTATGGCATCCCATCATCTTGATATGCTGAAGCGATAACATGTCACACATTTTACTCGGCAAAGCTTTTAAATTACAACCATATATCACAACTTTCTGTAGAGAAGGAAAGCCGTGCTCAAACCAAATATCTAAATTATCAATATCTCCAATTTCAAGATGCGTAAGAGAAGTAAGATTCTGTTTCCATTGAGACGGTAGAACATCAATGTCTGGAAGTTCGCCTTCTATCTTTAGTGACTTGAGCATGGAAAGAGGAGTAGAAGACGAGGAAGATGATGCCATGTTGAGTGTTTCTTTCAATGGTTTCACCATAGATTCACACAACTGCAATTCTTCAACATTTGGAAAAGTAGGCAAGTCAGTCAACTCTGGGCATTTGTTGATTATTAGTTGAGAGAGACGACGGAACTGAGGCACCATGAGTTTATATACAATGCCCGGAACATACAATCCCTTCGATCCGATCAATCCTTTGATTTTCTGACAACCACTAAACTTAAGCCTCTCTAAAGACGGGAAGAATGTTGTTTCAGTGGAGGACACCCCATCAATCCACTCCAATTTTGCCATAGAACTTATCTCAAGAGACTTGAGGTATGGGAGTTTCGCTAATGGTGGGAGAAATTTGCAATTACGAAAGCCAAAGAGAGAGATGTAAGAAAGGTTGTTTACAGAAGAAATCCAATTAGAAAACCCACGACCTGGATACCACCGAACTTGTAATCTTTGCAGGTCTTGATGGGGATGAAGGTTTTCTAAAAGTTGCTCGCTGTCTTTTGATTCGTCCTGATTTTCCCAATTTAAATCCAAGGACACAAGGAGTTTTTTGTCTTTCAACTTCACATCCTGTGATTCCAGCATCACGTCTTTTACCTGATCAAGTCTGTTAATCTCTAAGCTGCCTCTTAGACTATTTAAGTTCTGTAATTCATTCAGTTTCCCAGATTTCTTTTTCTTCTTCTGATCATCCACCACATAAAAGCTTGTTAACGATTGCAATGATGACAATTTCCCTAGTCCAGTCGGCATCATTTCTTCGAAGGCTTTACATCGATGAATCTCAAGGTGTCTCAAATTGATTAACTTTGTGACAACTTCTGTAGAAAATTCAAGTGTCTCACAACCAGTCAGCTTCAATGTTTGTAAGTTAACAAGATTGCCAATGGATTTGGGAAGTCTTGCTAGTTTTACACACCAAGATAAGTCAAGACATCTCAAATGCTTCAGTTTACCAACTAAATCAGGCAACATCTTTAAAGAAGATCGGGACAAATTCAATGCACGTAAGCGTTTAAATGTCAAAATAACAGACAGCTCTCTTGTCATCCGATCGGTCCCTCGATCATTTGTCCGTTGTAGAAAAAATGTTCTCAGCCCACTTGCTTCTAATGATCCCAACAATTCAATGGCTTTATAGTCCAATGAGGAGCACATGTGTATGGGTGTCCCGGCACTTCTCTGACTATCCATGTAATAGTCATCGCTAGCTATCTCCAATGCAAGATCATGTATCAAACCATGCATTTGAAAACTAACTATGGGTGTCCCGGCACTTCTCTGACTATCCATGTAATAGTCATCGCTAGCTATCTCCAATGCAAGATCATGTATCAAACCATGCATTTGAAAACTAACTAGATTACCACATTCATCAAATTTTTTATCTTGGAAAAATGACATCTTCTGAAGAGTATTAACAAATTTATTGCCAACATCTTCCATTTCCTCACCATCTAAACATTCGAGGTAATCTTGTGCCATCCATAACTGAATCAAGTCATTCTTTTCAATTTCCCGACCCATAGGATACATGGAGCAATAAGCAAAACATTGTTTCAATTGACGAGGCGACAAATGCTGGTAACTCAATGCTAGAGAAGACATGATATTATCTTTTATTTTTTCAGCCAGTTTCCAAAAACCACCTTCTAAAACATTAATCCATTGACCTTCAGTGTATTTTCCAGTTAACATAGTCGCCACCGTTCTAATTGCTAGTGGAACTCCGCAACACCTTTTCACTATTTTCTTACCAACTGGTTCTAGTAGATGGATCCTTCGATTGTCATGATCAGTTCGAAATACCCATATCTTTAACAATCTCCAAGAATCCTCCTCACTCAAGCCTTTCAAAGGAACCAAAGTGCGAACTTCCATCACTTCAGCTACTTTTTCATTACAAGTTGTCACTAAAATCTTGCTACCTTGAGCCCCATACATCAAATAAGTTTTCAATTCGGTCCATTTTTCGTAATCCTCATTCCAGACGTCTTCCAAGACTAACAAATACCTTCTACCATTTAGTTGTTTATGAAGCTGAATTTGCATGGTTTCCATTGATTCTTGTTGATTGCTCCCGCTTCCACGTGATGAAACTAAAATTTTAGTCGCAATAGTTTTGACATCAAAATCATCAGAAACATCAACCCACATGCAGATATCAAAGAAATCTTTGACTTGTGGATCGATGTATACCATCTGGGCAATGGTTGTCTTGCCTATACCACCCATACCAACAACACCAATCACGGAAACATTTTGGTTCTCATCAGCTGATTGCATCAACAGGCTTATTATCTCCCCTTTCTCCTGTTCTCTGCCAATTATTACTGATTCGCCACACAAATCTTTATAATATCTTATTTCCAATCCCCCAAGATCCATAACGGAGCGGAACATTTCACTTTCTATCACACGCTTAAAACTCTTTTGTATCTCATCTACTTCACGAGAAATTTGTAACCGAAAAACAAATTCATTTATGCAAGAAAATAAACTGCGTACCTTCCCACCCTCTAGACGCAAAATTTCAGAAGCAATTTCATCGAAGAAGTCATCAGCAGCATAAACCTGATCTTTTAGCTCTCTTAACCAGGTTTTCATTTCCGTACTTCGATATTTCTTTCCATCCGTATCTGCGACAGCTGCTTTGATTCTTTCAACTTCGTGATGACTTCGATATTTCTTTCCATCCGTATCTGCGACAGCTGCTTTGATTCTTTCAACTTCGTGATGAATCCTTTCCAATTTTTCATTCAATCCATGAACACGTCCAAAATTGCTGGAAGCTAACATAGTCAATTTATGAATGAGGCTTTCAAAGGGAATCAACTCAGGATGAGGCATCGTTCGGTTCCAGTGATTGCGAGTAAAGAAGTCAGACATTTTTCAAGTTAAGTTTTAGTTTTTGGTAAATAATAAAGTAGTAGTTGCAGGTATATTGAGTGGAAATGATGATGAGAATAGAAATAGATTGATGGAGGGATTAGATATTAAAGTGGAATATTGCAGCCTTGCATCACACTCCATCCCTGCACCAATATTTGTAGCATGCATTTATTCTTCCAACTGAGCTAAACTTATATGACCACATTTTGAAAGAAACATTTATTTGTAATCCTATAAAAATAAAATAGAATAATAATCGTCCTCCTAAACTATTTAATCTACAAAATTGTTCCTTAACTTCCATTAACGAAAGCTGAAGTGGCACGTACATGTGGCTAATTTAAATGACGTGGCTAAATTGTGTACTGAGAGTTACTAGAGGGGACCAATTTTGAAGATGGAAAAGTTTAGAGTTTAGTGAGACCATCATTTAATGAAAAAATTTAGAGGGACTAAAACTAAAAGTTGGTATATTTAGAGGATTGGAAGACATTTAACCTTTTATAAAATTTAATAAATAATTTAATCTTACTATTTATTGATAAAATAACAATGAGAACTAATTATAAAAAATCCAAGCAACATAATTCAACCAACAATAAATCTAGCAATCTACATGTATTACAAATCCATAATGAAATCAAACAACAAAGATAAATAGAGTAGAGATACAAACACACTAAGAGATTGATTACTCAGTTTGGTTCAAATTGACATACGTCTAGCATTTCAACTAATACAATTTCACGATTAATGAGATTTTACAACTACTACAAAGAATTTATAAGAAATTAAATTTAAATATAAATCCAAAACAACGTTCTTTTGGTGTAATAAGCTTGATTTTGATTTTGATGTGCCTAATATGAGTGCCACATATATGCAACGGAAGAAAGTTAGACGACAAAATTCAAGTGTATCTGCATCACTATAAGTATCATTGTTTGTTTATCGTTGTAGATTTACAATTGCAGAACCTCAATGCTAGGTTTGATAAATACAATACTAAAATTTTACAATATGCTGCTTATTCTTCATGAGTCCAACATCATCATTAACAACTTCTTATTTTAGTATAATTTATTTGGCAAAAAATTTTAGTTTCACTAACAATTTATTCATAAGTCTATCCCTGGTTGTACAGTACTCGATTAAATCGAATATTGTTTACAAACATGATACTTATCATAGGAGAAAAAGAATATTAAAAACAAACCTTGCTTCCAATGTCGCTCTGAAAAGCAATAGTACAAATAATACGGACTTACTTTAACTAGATTGATTCTGCTTCAAGGTCACACAGGTGCAACAAGTTCTGCTTTATAACTTTAAATATTGTTGTTTCATATTTTTATTTTTGACTCGTTTTATATTTTTCTTTTTGACTACTGCTCTATTCTATTTTATTTTATTCTTTGCTTAAAAAAAATCTTTTTTTTCGTATAAGAAAAAAACTAATGCATTTTATTAAATAATATTAAAGGCTCAATACAATGAGAAATATCAAAATAAAGCTGAAAATGGATATTGTATATGGTCATCTTGACAAGGTAATAATGATCAACTATATCAGTTTTTCTTTTAGAAAACTCAACATAAGAGTTGTTATACAAAACGATGATGACGTATCATGACATCAACTTAAAATAGAACCTACCTTGATTCTATCATTGAATGACAAGTTAAAAGAGTCCACAACACTCTTCGAATCAAGAGTAAAGATAACTTGCTTGAACTCTAATTCATGTAACCACTCGATAGCTGTTAATAAGCCCGAAACCTAACCCTCCTTAACCTTCAAAGTAAGTTGCAACAACAAGGTATTTTGTCTCATAAACATCTCATACTCGACCCTTAAGCAAATCTAAATTCCAAATTTATTGTATGCTGCTTAGAAAAAGATCGTGTCGATATTACACCTAATGAACTCATGCGGAGGTTGCCGCCACTTCTGACCATTATGAACATGTGGGTGTAAATGAGCAGCCTGCCCATTTTCTTGACGAGCCGCCCTCCACTCTCTTAAGTAAAGAATTACCATGATAAACTACTTCAGCTGCAGTCAGACACATTCTCCAAAACCGATGGATTCCAACTTCTCCACATACTTCAGTTTGTTATCGCAAACATACCTCCTTCGATAAAACTACCAAAATACTAATGAATTTATGTGTTATATTTCATTGCTGCACTTTGTTGTGAAAGTGACTCAAAATTGGAGTTTGGAGGCCAAAAATTGATGTTTGCTGAAAGTACAAATCGGGGCCCGAATGGCAAAAATCGGGGCCCGATTTTGGCTGTCTTTGGGAGCAGTTTGGTACTGGAAAAATCGGCGCCCGAATGGTAAAAATCGGGGCCCGATTTTGCGTGCTGTTATTTTTCAGAAACGTATTTTTTGGGCCAGATTTGTTACAATTTTATGGGAGTTTCTTTTACTATAAATATAGGCATTGTATCAGTGTAAACCTTGAGATAGAGGGGGCTGAAACAAGGGTTTAGAAAGGCAACAACAAAACTAGGGTTTGTTTAGAGTTTGTCTCTTTGGAACAAAACTAGGGTTTGTGGGTTGATTCACCTTGGGAAACACTATTAGGATTGAGTCTCTTGGTTACGGGAAGAGGCTGGGATTTGGGTAGAATTAGGCGGGAGACTTATTCTTGTAACCCATTGAAATCTCTTTGTAACGTTACTCATCATATAGTGGAACGGAGGGCTGCTCTCTCCCCCAGACTAGGTCAATTTGGACCGAACTGGGTAAACAGATTCTTTGTGTTCTCTCTTCCCTTTTTTTCTCGCTGTTGTTTCATACTTTTGGCTTGTGATTATAACTGTTCCATACACTTTGATTTTGGTTGCTTAATTATCCATTGCTCCACACATCAAGTTGTTATTGGTGTGAGTTTTTACAACGAATTCGCAACAATTGGCGCCCACCGTGGGGCAAGGGTCAAAGGATAATCAAGTACCATGGGTTCGAAGTGGGATATTGAGAAGTTTACCGGCGATAACGATTTTGGGTTATGGAAGGTAAAGATGGAAGCGGTATTAATACAGCAAAAGTGTGAGAAAGCTTTGAAGGGTGAAGGTTCGTTACCGGCCACCATGTCACGAGCGGAGAAGACCGAGATGGTGGACAAGGCCAGGAGTGCCATTGTCTTGTGCCTCGGAGATAAAGTTTTGAGAGAAGTAGCAAAGGAACCAACCGCGGCATCGATGTGGGCAAAGTTGGAATCTTTGTATATGACAAAGTCTTTGGCTCATCGGCAATTCCTAAAGCAACAACTCTACTCATTCAAGATGGTGGAGTCAAAGGCTATCATGGAGCAACTTACGGAGTTCAACAAAATCCTTGATGACTTGGAGAATATTGAGGTGCAACTTGAGGATGAAGATAAAGCTATACTCTTGTTGTGTGCTCTACCAAAATCTTTTGAATCGTTCAAAGATACCATGGTCTATGGCAAAGAAGGCACTGTTACCTTGGAAGAAGTTCAAGCGGCTTTGAGAACCAAGGAGTTGACCAAGTCCAAGGACTTGAGAGTTCATGAAAACGGTGAAGGCCTAAGTGTCTCAAAAGGGAATGGTGGAGGTAGAGGTAACCGGAGAAAGAGTGGTAAGAAGTCAAAGTCTGAATGCTTTAACTGTCACAAGATGGGTCACTTCATGAAGGATTGTCCGGAGATTAATGGTAACTCCGCACAAATTGTCACTGAGGGTTATGAGGATGCAGGTGCTCTGATGGTGTGGTGTTGTTTGGAGGATGATGAAGGTGATGTTGGTCACCTTGGGATTGATGCCTAGTGGAGCGGTGTTCGTCTGGAGAGACGTTAAACACTCAACATCAGCCTGGAGAGGCGGTGGTAAGAATACTCATGATCAGTCTGGAGAGGCGGAGGCAACAATACTCATGATCTACCTGTTGAGGTGGAGTTTCAAGGTTGAAGACATAGTGGGATGTACGCATTTGCTAGTTGAGGTAGAGTACGCTCAGCATGAGGTGGAGTTGAACACACCGGTAATGGTACGACTATGGAGGACCTTGGGTGCTATAGGGATAGCACAGCTTGCGGGATTACTCTAAAAGAAGGCCAAGGGTGATTGGATGCAAGGAGACCTTCAAGGAAACGGGAGATGTCCTGTGTTGAAGATGTCATGGTGAATGCTTGTGGGACTACCTAAAATACCTAGCGTAGTTAGACTACAAGGACCTTCGAGAAGGCGGAAGACATTCCGAGGGCTGAAGGGATGGGAGGTGTATACTTGTGGATTACTCTAAAAGCCAAGGGTGATTGGGAACAAGTAGATCTTCAAGGAAGCGGGAGATGTCTCGTGTTGAAGAGGTTATGGTAAAGGCTTGTGGAACTACCTAAAATTCCTGGCGTAGTTGGATTGCAAGTATCTTCGAGAAGGCGGAAGACATTCCGATGGCTGAAGAGGTTAGGGTGTAAACTTGTGGAGCTACTTGGTGTAGTGGGAACAAGGGAAAGAGCAGCAAGGTGTTGATGTTAAATGGGCATCATCAGTAATTTGGAGTCAAGGTGGAGATTGTTGTGAAAGTGACTCAAAATTGGAGTTTGGAGGCCAAAAATTGATGTTTGCTGAAAGTACAAATCGGGGCCCGAATGGCAAAAATCGGGGCCCGATTTTGGCTGTCTTTGGGAGCAGTTTGGTACTGGAAAAATCGGCGCCCGAATGGTAAAAATCGGGGCCCGATTTTGCGTGCTGTTATTTTTCAGAAACGTATTTTTTGGGCCAGATTTGTTACAATTTTATGGGAGTTTCTTTTACTATAAATATAGGCATTGTATCAGTGTAAACCTTGAGATAGAGGGGGCTGAAACAAGGGTTTAGAAAGGCAACAACAAAACTAGGGTTTGTTTAGAGTTTGTCTCTTTGGAACAAAACTAGGGTTTGTGGGTTGATTCACCTTGGGAAACACTATTAGGATTGAGTCTCTTGGTTACGGGAAGAGGCTGGGATTTGGGTAGAATTAGGCGGGAGACTTATTCTTGTAACCCATTGAAATCTCTTTGTAACGTTACTCATCATATAGTGGAACGGAGGGCTGCTCTCTCCCCCAGACTAGGTCAATTTGGACCGAACTGGGTAAACAGATTCTTTGTGTTCTCTCTTCCCTTTTTTTCTCGCTGTTGTTTTCTACTTTTGGCTTGTGATTATAACTGTTCCATACACTTTGATTTTGGTTGCTTAATTATCCATTGCTCCACACATCAAGTTGTTATTGGTGTGAGTTTTTACAACGAATTCGCAACACACTTGAAAGGGTTAGATATGATGCCCTAGCCTCAGGTGTTGTCATATTTGCATACTTTTTTTTCACAATGAAACAATAAGTGTTTTGTTGTCTCTAGAAACCTCTAGAAACCGCCTAAAATACACAAATACCCCTGTTGCTTGGGAACCAAGCAACCGAGACCCAAGCCCATAGCAGGCTATAAAAACCATCCTTGAGAGCATTCTCAAGGCATCCAATAAATAGTCTAACCCTAGATTCTCTTATTGTACTTTTTGCAAGTACAACTGGTGATACGAAAAGTGTTACAATAATGTAACATTTGCGACACTTTTTGATTGTTATAGATAGTACTATAAAATTTAACTAAAACTCTTTAGTAACAAGGGCTTTACCTGACAATTGTTCAAGTGTAACTAAATTTAATTAGTAACATGTTTCTTGATTTAGTTACCATTTTCAAGTGTTACTAAATGTCATTATTGTAGTAGTGATACGCAAACTTTTATGTTTCTTTATACAGTTGCCTGTATCATCATAATTACTAAATTCTTAATTACTTATTTTATTTTTTCAAAAACATTTGGTATTGAAGGATTCCTTTTATAGAGAGTGCTAGCAACACTCTTTTGAACACTTTATCTAACACTCACTCTTTTATTGGGTGAAATCAATGTAGGACCTACACTTTGGAAATGGAACCCACATAAAGTGGTGGGACATACATTGATTTCACCCAATAAAAGAGTGAGTGCTAGAGAGTGCTCAAAAGAGAGTGTTGCTAGCATTCCTCCCTTTTATATATGGGTCTTGCTAACCGGTGCCCTCGGGGCACTGGTTAAGCATATCATAAAAGGGAATTATTACCACAAAAGGAAATTGTTTTTGACTTTATTATAAATTAATTATACAATTTCAATGCATTAACTAATATATAATTTCCTTTTTCATATCCTTAACCAGTGCCCCGGGAGCACCGGTTAGCATTTCCCTTCATATATTACTTTCATTTAAATTTCAGTAAATTATATTCCAATTCCAAACCTTTATTTTTTCTGCCTTTCTTTCTTCTGTGTTTTCAGCAATTTACCTTCAAGTCTTTAATTTATCCTCTAAACATTTATCTTTGTTAATTTATACGTTTAAATCCATTTAATTTACCTTCGTCTGATTAAACATTCACTTATGATTGGAAGATTTTCTGATTAATCAAAAAACATGGTAAATATATAATCTGTTGGGATCATTAAGTACATAAAAAACAACACACAACTATATATTATTTATCTTTGTTTCTTCCCAAGGAGGAAGTAAGATTTCACAAAAGAAACGCAAACCTCTGAAAAAATGCGTAAGAGCGTCAATATAAACACTAATATTGGAATAACTGAAGATGATATTGCTGCTATTACGATCCAGCGGTACCCCTTTAGCATGAGAGCAAGTGCAGAGCAAAAAGCACACATCATGAATACCACAGACAAGAAAATGGTGAAAAGGCCAAACAATAACTTAACCGGCAAACTTGTGACGAAGTCTTCCTCAGCATAACGCGATGTAAGGATCCCAATAAATGTCAAAACTGACGAAGTAGATGTAATTAGAGATAACGCGTCTGCTATGATGAAGAGAGAAAATGCATCTTTACACAAAAAAATAGGTGTTCCCTCATCTTGATTGTTTCCTCCTGGAACAGTGAAAGCTGCGGCGAACATGATGGTAATGATGAGAGTACCCACAATTGTGAAAGAACTTGCTGTATCTTTTGCCCATTGTCGACCTTCATTCACAAGCTGCTCATGATTTTTCGTAAATAATTCACGAGGCTTTAGACCATCTGCATTTTTAGCCTCCTTGCACATAGGAGGCACAATGCTCTCTACCGCCTGTGTGGAGTAATAATCTATTAATTATGCGATGTTTAATTAATCAAAATTTGTACAAATGGGATTAAAAATAACTTCTTAGTAATTAATAACTTTTCTTCTTGGTTATGCATAAATGTTAGTATGTATTATATTGTCTATGTTACTGTCACCATATATGGAAAAGAGATCACAACTCTTTTTCTGAAAACACATCATAAGGTTGATAACATGGATCACCACATAATTCTTATTTGTGTGATTCAAGAATAATGGATACCTTAAACCATTGAAGTTCTCTTTGCATTTGAAGAGCGGCATTGGATCGTTGGCCACGATAAGAGGATGGGCCTAATTCAGCTGCGAGGTGTAGTAAGTTATTTCCAAATATGTCTACGGACGTTTTAAACTCTTTTTGGCCTTCTATCTCATATATGAGTTTGAATACTTTATCTTGACGATTCAAAATTGCATGTGCAAATATACCTCTTTTGTTTTTGTCCATAGCCCATAAAAGGTCAGGATTTGCTTTCCTCATTAAATTTATAAACTCTATGATTCCATACTTGGCTGCTTGTAACATAGCATCGTGAATTGACCATTGATGTAACTCTGATTCTGATGATGTTTTCTCAATTCTTTCGCACAAACACCTCATAATCTCGCGTACTAGGTAATGGTTCCTTTTTATCTCATATATCTTAATATCTGTAGGCATTGGAAATTTGATATGGTTGGCATAATTAAAACAAATAATCTATGCATAAATTAGAACAAAATTAATTAGGAGCCTTCTTGATACACATACAAGGTAAGTTACTCAGTTGAAATTGCCCAACATATCGACCAAAATATGACAATATTGAAGGACAATACTTTGTAACTTTTGTCACGGTACCCGCAAGAGATTTCACCAACCTGAAAATTTTGCCTAGAGGATGTATCACATATCACATAAAGTTAGGTTACAAATATTGTTTAAGCAAGTAGAAAAAAAGAATATTTTATTTATTAATTTTTGTTTAATATTGAAATATTTAGGTAACTCTCTTATCAATACACACTTTTTTATTGGCAAAAATTCATACAAATTTTTTCAATTTCAAACTATATAATTTTTTTTTTGTCAAAGATTAGTATTTGAGAGTGTATTGCTAACACCCATCTTAAAAACATACCTGTAAAAGTATATGTACCTAATGCTCCATCTTGTGATTCAATTGTAATTTTTTTGTCTTCAAGGTCTATGTAGGGTTGTATCCACAATACTGCAACTAAAACATATTAGAAAAGTATTTCTGCAATAACTTGTTTTTCTATAGACCTAGGGAATTTTTATGTAATGAGTATGAACTGAACTAAGTATCACGATATTTGTACATTGCACACCAACAACTAATGTTTGATTCCAGTGGACAGTGGTAGGTCTATTATTTTGGGAAGGAGGGAGTACTATATAAAATTCTCCACTCAATTTTAAAAGATTTTTCATTAACCAGACTCATTTTTTATTTTTTGTGAAATACTATCTCAGACTGTAGCAGTCCACAAGCAAGTGTTTTAGAGTGCTTTTTTTTTTAATATACATTTCCTGCGGTGTTAAGTATGGTTTCCATTGCAGAAACAAATTCCGCAGAAAGATCCTCATGAATCTAAACTGATCAATACCTGCGGAGTTTACTAACACTTCTTTTTTCCTTTTTTTGTCCTCCATGAAATAAAAAACAGGTAAGATTTTTTTGAAAGAAAGGTAAGATTTTTAGTTTCCTAATTTTCTTTTACATAAAAAGTTTTGTATTATATATGGACCGTCTTTATTTAATTCTGAATTTGAGTCTAAGTCACAATAGGTAAATGAAATGTTCAACCATTTTTGTCGCAAATTCTCAAAAATCAATCAACAACCCTTTTCAATGTTGCTGATGAACCGCAAATGCAAGAAAAGTGCTTTATAATCTGTTAAAAAGTGTGTGCATACCACTCTGGCAAACCAGACCAACCCACATCACTACAAAATCTGATGCAAAGCAAAATAACCTCCACTCAAAATTTCTCGAATTGACCTTTGATGCAAATTAAAGCACCATCATGTGAGAATTTCTTCTAATATTTTGTGGGCTACAATCAACTGTTGGTTTTGATTTTAATAAAAACGGACTGATGTTGTGATCCATTTGATGATGCTTAGGCCCTAATAAAAGTGATCAATAAATATTGGGCTTTTGGGCACTTAATCTGATTTGTGTAGAAACATAGTGTAGGCCCAAACACTAGGTCCATGATGGGTGGTGCCTAGGGTTGCACGGTTATAAATAGAAAGGCTAGGTCCCCTTTGCGATCACTCTGAATATACGCTCATTAGTGGTTTGCCCCATCGACAACCCTAAGAACCGGAGCACGTGAAAGGCAAAGGAAGACTCAGCCATGACATCGAATCAGACAAGTAAGTGTGTTCTATCTCATATAATATTGAATGATTTTCTTACACATCAATCCTCTAAACAATAGTAAATATTGAATAAAAAAAAACATATATGTTGTAGTTTCTTGCAAATCAGTCTCGGAGCATTTGGTCCAAACCCCGAGGCACTTGGCATAGGAGAGGTTCCTTAGGCTCGCGATTAAAACATGTTTGACAGTGCATTGGTCGCGAGTCAGCCGGTACCATGCGTGAGATGACTGCCCGCGTTCTGGTATAAAAACAAGAGTTTTTCTTAAAGATTGGGTGATCTAAGCCATCTCCAAAAGATGAAAGTTTTATGGAAAATTAAGAGTTACAACTTACAGGTTGAGATCTTTTGGGTGAGTGAGTAGGGTTGAGAAACCTAAATACCTTGGATAGTGAAGATTTACTGGAGGAATGGTCTAAGTTTTTTCTTTTATTTTCTTGATATTATCATTGAGGGGTTGAAAGATGAAATGAAAGAAATTATGGATTGCTCGGAGATAATTTGGTCACTTTTGCAACTCTCTTTCAATTTTTGGGCGCCCGTCTATAAAGGGTGTACTTTTATCCTCAATCTTGATTCTGGTAAACTAAAATATCTAGCTTTGTCGTGATTATATATGTTTGTTTTATGTATTTCACTAGAAACTATATAAATATTTTGTCAAAAATATAAACTATATAAATATTTGATGATGTTTCTTGATGTAGAAATTAAAAGAACGTACCATTGTAAAAAAATTGTTCACTCCAATTAAGTTGGGTTCCACTGTGAAATGCAGTAGGGATATGAGCTAATTCGTAGATAGGCTGCGTACATTGATTAGATTCATAACTCAGAGGTATTTGTGTACCATCATGTTGAATTAATGCTACGGCAACATCTGCACCAATATTAAATGAAAATAATTAACTAATTATAAGATCACATTGAACCGACGAGGATCAAGGGGTATAGTTAAAATTTCATCTAGTTGATTAATCATGACTTGGAAATGGGAAGAATTTGAAACCAATTGGTTAGTAATTGATTTTTCTCAAACAATGCGACAATCAATTTGAATATACTTTGTCCATTCATGAGAATTACATATATGACTCTGGTTCAAGTCAATTCAGTGAAACAAACTTGTTTAAATCAAAAAAGCATTTAAACATGTTAAATAAATTTAAAACGTCAACACTTACCAAATATTTCTGCATGGATGCAATGTGAAAGAAGTTTAGCCCCATAATAATAATTGTTGTCCGTTAAAGTGAACCATCGAGTCTTGGAAAAAAGAAATCTCGTCATTTCTTTGTGTCCCTTTGCTGCGGCAAGAAGTACTGGAATGTCACCTTTATCGTCATCAGCTTTTATTTTCATCGATAGTAGATCACTTCCTCCCTTATCAAGCATCCACTTAACCATTTTTGTATCATCTGTTGATTTAGCAGCAAGCGCAAAAGGTGTGTAACCCTCCCAGTCTTTCTCCGTCAATAATGCCCCCATTTTAACCAATTCCTCCATGATTTTAGCTTGTCCTGCATCAACTGCAACGTGAAGAGAAGTCCAACCATTAGAGGATGACTTTTGCGAAATAATATCTCCGTCATTCCTGATAAACAAAATCGCGTCATTCCACATGCCTTTCTTCACTACTACATGAAACTTGTCAATATCACTTTGAAGACCTCCTTGCTCAATATCATTGTAAGATTTGTCTGCTCTTAAATCTTCGCTAAAAACAGCTTTTAAGTGATTCCAAGCCTCTTGTGCTGTCACGCAATTTCTTATTTGGCGAAGAGTATAATGGCCACATGATAGTTGAATAGCATGTAAGGCTTGACCATTTTTTGATTTCCAATCAGACTGTTTTGAATGTAAGGCATCATCATTTTTTGATTTCCCATCAGACTGAATAGGATTGACATTACCCTCGACAACGTTGTCCCAAAGACCTTTTCCAATGAGATAATTCTTCACCAGCACACTCCAATCTAAGTAATTATCTCTTGTTAGAACTTCAAGAACTATTCCGGTTGATGCAATATTTGCAGCTGCCATTAAGATCTGCCAAAAATATCCCAATTTACAAAATAAAATGAATAAGAAGTAACATCATAGAGATAGGATAAGGGTACGTTTGATTTCACTTTTGGAAGACATAAAAATAAATTTAGATAGCTAAATTGATTTCTGACTTGCTTGCTTTTTCCAAATCAAAATTAATTTTCTCTCCATAATTGATTACTCCCGCTAGAAATTCAAATATTTGCTGCAAATAAGTTGTAGAGACAAAAGTTCCAACTTCTATCTTTAATCTAGAGTTATTAATTCTATAAGACACATTAATTTTACTTAACAACCAAGGTTATTAAAATCATTTGTACTATCTAATACTATCTAAGTAGTAATGTATAATAACTTGATTTCTTATTTATTTTTTTGACAAACAATTTCTTATTTTCATAATGTAAATTTTTCAATATTTTTAGGTAATGAATTAGTTTATTCTATAAATCAAATTAACCACCAATAAATTAGGTAGTGCAATTGTTCCCACCATTTGCCGCGGCATTAACAGTGTTTCGTAGCGGCAGTTTACTTGATTTTTTGCTCATTATGCTGAAACAGATAAAAACAGTATAGACCACTACCAATATCTTTTTGTCGCGGCTGTTTCTTCCAAAACCGGCTATTTTTTAAAAACCTTGTTAACAACATCTAAATATATGTGAATAAAAAATCTAAATATATAAAAAACAAGTCAAGTCCTCAACTCAACAATTGGTTATATAATAGAATGGAGAAAGGAAGCACATGGAAATTAAGAAGGGTGTGAGGGATGAGGTGTACAAGAGAGGAAAAGGGAACTTGGGAAATGTGTGAAATGTGTGATGTAATTGAAATCTTTCCCTCTATTAGTTTATGTTCTCTTTTCTCTGACTCTATTTCTCTTCTTCCTTCTCTCTTTATTTCTATAATAATTCTGATCCTTCCAACTCGGTCTGGAAGTGTTGCTTTTCAATATCATTTGATATTAGACTCGTTATCAATTCTCCAAAATTAGAACTAATAAATAATACACAAAAATCACTTATCTGCATAGACTAACTATTCAGAGAGGGAATAAAGAAATGTAGACTAACCTGAAAAGATTTTCACTCTGATCTCTCAGCCAATGAAGTGCACAGTTTGCCTAAGTATTTAAAAAACAGAATCATCTCGTCAATTTTATATCAAAGTTATCAGCTAATAATTTACTTGCTTCAAGTTTTGCAAAGAATTTTATCTTTAATTTTTTCCATCTTTTGTCTTTTACTTTATTATCTTTACCTTTATCTTTATTTTATTCTTTATACATTTCATGTTTCTTGTAGACAAACTATTGTACAAGGCATCAAATTAGCATCCTCTCCACTTTTTTCTTTAAATATTTTTTTTTTGAAGGATTCTTTAAATAATTATATTGTGAATTAAATTTAGTAACATATATTATTTTTATATTTAATTTTTTTAAAGTAAATTTAAAATTTTAATTGAGTACCGATACCCAACCGAACTCTACGATACAAAAAATTGTGATTAAAATTTAAAACTATTAAACTTCAAGGAGTGCTTTGTCTTAGGTTTTGTTGGTGAGAGCCATATTATTTGGGTCTAATTTTTTGTTATAGCCAACCTTTTTTATACGGTTAGGCCACGGTTAAAATGTTTGGCCAGTAAATCTTAATAGGCACCGGTCTTTGAAGTCGTCTAAAATATTAATGTTGCTATTTTCTATTTCTTACTAGCGAAAAGACGGCCATTTCTATTGTGCTAACGTTTGAAAATTATGAACCATGTTATTTATGAAATTTTAATTTTGATTAAAAGTAATAAAAATATAATTGTTTTTTACTTACAAATTATAACAAATCAAACTAATCATGATTATCAATTTCAATGAAACCAACAATATAAACAAATATATAATTTAAATTCTTATTTTTTTAATGACACCAACAACAATCTTTATTATAGAAAAAGTTGTTGTTTAAGGGTATAATTGGGATAATGAAAAAATAAATATATATACATTCATCTAGTTTGTTACACTTTTTAAATGATAAAGGAAAAAATTGAACATTTGTGTTTGTTACATTTTTATTTTAATATTTAAATTTATTCTTATCTATTTGTTACATGTGTTATTGGTATTGAAAATTGAGGGTATTTATGGAAGGAAAAATCCAACCTAAAAGTGCTGAAAGGGGTAGTTTTCTTTATATATGTATAGATATAACGTTAGTCAATTTTGATCGAATTTTCATAAATAATTGTGATGTGTTTATTCTCTACTATCTTTATCTTGTTCTTTTTTTTTTCCTTTAATATCTTATCTTGTTCTTTAAGATTCATTGTCTCTTTCCTCTACACGTAGGTTTTGAATTTGTTCTTGTTGAAACCCTCAACATTAGTCATCGTAATAAAAGTTATTATTACACCTCACTATATGGCATTGATTCTTTTTTTACATTTCAGGTTTTTATGTTGTCAGCACGTCATAATGGTAACTGAAAAATTTGCATCCACCAGGGTCATTCTTGAAGCAGTCACAATAAATAAATACATTAGTAAACAAGGAAAATGCTAGATTGTGCTTTAAGGGCACAAGACTGTAAATAAATACATTAGTAAACAAGAAAAAGGCTAGATTGTACTTTAAAGGCACAAGTTAAGAAGCCAAATATACTAGTAGATGTATAATCTTGAAAATAGTGTATTTCATATGTTAAAAGTTTAAAAGTTTTTTTTTTTTTTCAATTCAAAACTCATGTTTTAATTCCATTTTTAGATTCTCAACTTAAGTTTTTAAGGCACAAGTTAGTACGATCCAATAATAAATAAACAAAACAACTATTGGAGTATGTTTGTGAAAGTTGTATAGCGAGAAATGCTTTATGGGAAAACATAATTGAAGGTAAAATCCTGACCTCAATGAACCAGTATGAAAATCAAAGGTTGATGAGATATTTGCAATTTGTGTGTGATCCAACGGACATGTGACTATCAGGCACTTGATCAATAAAAATGTGCAAAATTGCTAAACGCGCACAAGATTTTTTAGCCTCTTAAATTCTATGTTTAGTGGATTAGTATGCTCGCATCCATAACATTAAAGTAGAAAATATTCATAAGATGACACAATTCGAGTTATGTAATTTGAACTCCTAAAATACATGTTTAGATAATATAATTCAAACAGTGTCAACAAAGAAACAAAACCTAGTTTGTCCGGTGAAGATCAGAGAAATGTAGTGGTGACTCTCTGGTGATAGCAGCTTCCGTCATTGTGGTACGTGTTGTTCTAGCATGGGAGAGAAGAAGCTTCTGCGACAGGAGAATGATGCCTGCAGGCATGTAAGCACTCCAACGCTGAAGTCAACTTATCAAGAGGTGGATTGTTAGCCATAAATGGGTGAATGAGATCGTACCTTAGGCGTGACGTTGAGTCACACTTATATAGCTGTGGAGGTTGATAACTGCCTACTAGTTTCGCAACGTGAATAGTGGAAGTCGTTCGAGACGACTAAGACGCACATGACTTCTCATGCACCTTCATGTTGTTGTCCTCTTACTAGTGTGGGTCCCAATTTTGGGACCGTTCTGCTTGGGCTCTTATGTCAGTCCGAAAAAGATCACTTGTGTTCATAAGTTAAGGAAGTCGCCCCCCATGCGATATGCCGACCAACCATTATCACTAAGACATGGTATGTGATGCAACGTTCAGCTTGCTATACAAGTGAGCCAAGGAAGTCGCCCCCCATGCGATATGCCGACCAACTCAAGGAAACAAAGGTACTATTGATATATCACGTTATCGTAGGGGCTCTAGCCTTGCAAATGTTGTTAAGGGTAGGCATGTCACGTCTATTATGGTTTGGATGTTGATCCATATCTAAATAAATCAAAATTATACATAGAAATCAACAAAAATATACACACACACAAAAAAAAAAAAAACAATTTTCAACGTATCTTGAACAAGTTTGGATTATACATAGGGTTGGTTCAAATTATAAAATTGAGACTTTGGTTTTTGGATCAGATTATATGATGAAAGTAGAAGTAAAATTGGAATTACCAAAGGGAGCGTGGAAACCTCATACAGTGGAAAATGAAATTCCCTAAGATGATTGATGTTTCCACTTCTGGGATTGCTAAAAAACTCACCCGACGATAGTTAAGTGCAGATATATTTTGTCTCTTCAAAAAAAAAACTGCAGATATATTTTTGTTCCTCAGTTAACCGTCGAAGTGGCATTTTTTTAGACGTAGATCCGGCGGCAAGTCAATTGTTGATGAGGATAAATTTACTGGTGTTTCATAGCAAAGGCCGAAGTGGAAACATCATTTTTCATTCCCTAATACCGATTGTTTTTGTTATTTGACAATAAGCCCGATACCAATTAATAGCATCATCTTGCTTTTCTTTAGAGTGTTTTTTATCAATATACCATTATATAATGGTAACTACTAACTATCTAACTCTCTCTCTCTCTCTTTCCTTTCTCTCTTGTGAGCCGTCACAAAAACCCTACCTTCTTCTCCTTCATCCACCAAAGAGGGGTGATTTAGGGTCAATTTTTGACCCAAAATCACCCCTCTAACTCGTTTTTCTATTTTCCATTTATTGAAATAAGTGATTTACACATCTATTTCGTTTTATTTTGTGATTTCATCGTCTTCGTGCGACGTTGGTTGTTCGTCGTCTTTGTGCGACGTTGTTTCTTTTTATTGTTTCTCTCAGGTATTTGATCGCTTCAGATTGTCAGATAAGCTTCGATCCAGTGCAGATCCAATCAATGACTTTGGCGTCATCCACGTTGTAGATCCGGAAACATGGTTATTCCGGAGATTTAAATATAGTCATATGTGTAAGCATTTGTACTTTGTCGTTTTATGCTATTAACATGGATACTGTGAGCCTGTTCACAGATTCATCCTATTTGTTTTTAGCTAATTTGCATTATATCGATGTACTCTTTCAATTTGAATGAATGAATAGCTTTTATTTTGTCAAAAAAAAAACTATCTAAATTATATGGTCGAACATTTTGTGGAAATTTTTTGTTAGAGTGTCTATGTCATAGGAAACTAAAAAAACTAACTACCTATCTACTTACTATATATAAAATATAAATCCCTATGATTTTACCATTTTGCCCCTAAGAGGGGCATTTTTGTAATTTCCTATTGATGAGTGTGGTTAGTTCCACCTCATCATTTTTAGGGTGCATTTCCCACTTTGCCCCTCACCATTTTTTTAATTATTTTATAATTTTTATATTTTTAATAACTTTTAAGCATTTCCCATTTTGCCCCTCACCATTTTTTTAATTATTTTATAATTTTTATACTTTTAATAACTTTTATAATTTTATATTTTTAATAACTGGTAACTATTTTCCAATTTTTATTTTTTTAACTATTTTTCAATTTTTCACCCAAATTCAGTTACTTCTACATTGTCGTTGTGGGAGATTAAGGTATCGTTTGACCCAGCTTTTTTCCAACTTCTCTACATTTTTAAGGAGAAGTTAGGTCAAACACACTATCAATTATTTTAATTTCAATATTGTTTAATCATCACAACCTCACAAATATTTTTATTCACACTGTCATTTAATGATACCAAATACTTTTATTTCCTTTCTTCAACCTCGCAAATATTTATACACACACATTAACGTTTAGAGTAATATTTTATGTCTGTCTGTCTATGTTTTTGTTACGCTGATGCATATAATTTTTTTTATTGTTGCTTGGTTGAGTGCTACCTCACCAATTTTTTTTTAACTATTTTCCAATTTTTATATTTTTAAAAACTTTTAACTATTTTCCAATTTTTTTCTCCCAAATTCAGTTGTCTCTACACTGCCGTTGTGGGAGATTAAGATACCGTTTGACCGGATTTTTTTTACTTCTCTACATTTTTAAGGAGAAGTTAGGTCAAACACAATATCAATTAAGTACTTATTAGAACGGGAACTTTTTTTAATGCATAAAATTGAATGGAATGAGCTTTGGCCAAAAGTTGTTGAATGCTACTTTAAAAAACTACTTCTCGACAATATATTTCACAAGCACCTCTTTTCAACTCACGTTGGGAACCTTTTCTTTTATTTTTTAATATTATATTTCAATATGTTTTCTTTTCATTTAACCTTATTTTATTTTATTTTTTTGAACCGTTCCATTTAATTTTATTATCTTTTTTTCAAAAGAATTTTATTATCTTTTTATCACTTATATATTTAATTTCAATATTGTTTAATCATCACAACCTCACAAATATTTTTATTCACGCTGTCATTTAATGATACCAAATATTTTTATTTTCTTTCTTCAACCTCGCAAATATATACACACACACATTAACGTTTAAAGTAATATTTTATGTCCGTCTGTCTGTTTTTTGTTACGCTAATGCATATAATTTTTTTTAGTATTGCTTGGTTGAGTGCTACCTCACCGATTTTTTTAACTATTTTCCAATTTTCATATTTTTAAAAACTTTTGACTATTTTCCAATTTTTTTATTTTTAACTATTTTCTGATTTTTTTTCTCCCAAATTCAGTTGCTTCTACACTGCCGTTGTGGGAGATTAAGATACCGTTTGACTCGGTTTTTTTCAACTTCTCTACATTTTTAAGGAGAAGTTAGGTCAAGTACAATATCAATTAAGTACTTACTAAAAAAGGTACTTTTTTTTAATGCACAAAATTGAATGGAATGAGCTTTGGCCAAAAGTTGTTGAATGCTACTTCAAAAAACTACTTCTCGACAATTTATTTCACTAGCATCTATCTTCAATTCACGTTGGGAACCTTTTCTTTTATTTTCTAATATTACATTTCAATATATTTTTTTCTTCCATTTAATTTTTTTTTAGCCGTTCCATTTAATTTTTTTAAAGAGGTTCCATTTAATTTTATTACCTTTTTTCAAAGAAATTTTATTATCTTTTTATCACTTATATATTTAATTTAAATATCGTTTAATCATAACAACCTCACAAATATTTTTATTCACGCTATCATTTAATGATACAAAATATTTTTATTTTCTTTCTTCAACCTCGCAGATATACAGACACACATATTAGCGTTTAGAGTAATACTTTATGTGTGTCTGTTTTTTGTTACGCTAATGCGTATAATTTTTATAAAATTTTGATTTTAATTAAAAGTAAAATTTTAGATGTCTTTTCTTCAAAAAAGGTATAGATGCTTAAAAAAATTATGCTTATCTTATATATATATATATATATATATATATATATATATATATATATATAATGCACCTTTATATCGTAACAAACTATGCATATCTTTTTCTTATTCAAAAAAACTAAACATTGTTAAATAGAAAAGGTATTATTTTCTATTTTGTCAGCATCAGATGATAGGATTTTGTATAAGTTTGATAATGACCCGAAAGATGTCTTTCCTTATGTAGTGCGAATATAGTTGATGTAACACTATGGGAAAAATACTCCGTAACTTTATCATTTACCATCTATTTACCTTGAGTTCTTTGCTTCCATTTTGTAGTCAATGGCAACCCAAATATATGTAACAATTGGTCATGTTCGAGGCTGCTCATAAACCTACATCATCCGGTTGTTGAGAAGTTTAAGACTTAGTAAGTTTGCATTATAATTTCACAATACAATGTTAGAGTAACTTATTATTTCACAATCCGATTTGATTGTTTTTTGACCATGTTTCTTGAATTGTTGTCGTGACCTTAACACTTCTCAAGCTCAGAGTCAAAGCTTCAGTTAGAACTTAAGTCAGAGTTCGACTTCTTCTCAACGTACTTCGTACAACGATTTTTCCAAACTGTCTCAGGTTAGGCCAATTGCTGAATTTATAAACTTAGTCAATGTCTGCTTTTTTTATGCACAAACATGCTTTGAGTTTTTTTACGCACAAATTAAAAATACATATTGCATTATTCTTTATTTCATGTGCATAATTTGTGTTAGGAAACATACTGCATCACTATTTGGAAAACAACTAAATTCAATCCTAACCAGTTTGGATTGTATTATGAAAGTTGCACCAAATGTTCGAAGACATCAATGTCAAATGGTGCTAGCTATATACGCACATGAGGAAGTGATGCTTAATTTCCATTTGTTTCAACAATGTTAATTGGTCAACGGGATACATATAATGTACATGCATGCATTTATCTAGACTTTATAGGAAGATAATAGGAAGATAAATTAGAAGTCATGCTACATTTTCTTTAGCTTAAAATCTGTTATGCTACCTTTATTTTATAAATTATATATTCGCATATATCTTATCCATGTAAATATGCATTAGACTAATATTGCAGTTATTTTCATGTTTAGCATTTCCCAAACGATGTGTCAAGAACAATTCTGAAAGGAAAGCGCAAAACAGTCACTCTCATTGATGACCAGACACAAAGACAATATAACTGTCACCTCATTACCGCCGATAGAGCAAGCTATGAAAATTACTTGGGTGGGCAGTGGTTCAATTTCTGCAGATAACGAGTGATGGAAGAAGGTGGTAAGCTCATCTTTGATCTCGAAAAGTCACAGAAGAACTTGCAAATTCGAGTTGTTCCAAAGTAGATCTTTGTTGTTGAACTATTTGAACTTCTACTATTTTGACGTATCGCTTTGGACTGTAGTCGTAAACTATCTTGACTTTGAGATGTCATTTTGTTCTTTTCATTTTGTCTGATGTAAATATTGGCAAAAATCCCTTTTTGGTTAGTCTATGAAACTTGCAATCTTTTTTATAAACCTAACTATTATGTAACGTTAATCTGCACATTGTTGGTTCCTTCATTGGTTCCAATTAGTATCATGTTAATTGTAATGTTGTTTTCCTAATCTCTTGAACAAAATAAAACATGCTCTTTTCCTACCGTAAATATTTATAATGCTTTGGTAAATATTTTAGAAATGTACATATATATAACTTCTAATTAACACTGCAATTTGTTTTGTACCTAGCACTTCTCAAATGAGATATCAATGAAATTTCTAAAAGGAACACGGAAAACAATCACACTCATCGACAAACAAGCTCAAAAAAGGTATAAGTGTCGTTTGATAACGGCAAAGAGAGCAAGTTACAAAAAATACTTAAGCGGCCAATGGTTCAAATTTTGCCGAGAACATATGTTAGAGGTAGGTGATAAGTTAATTTTTTATCTAGAGAAGCCACCTAAAAATATGCACGTTCAAGTCGTTTCCAAATAAAGATTTGGTGTTCAAGATCCGCACTTTCAACAGATCACCTTAACTCTAATCCTAAACTAGATTATATTCACTCACCGATGCTACTTCTTTGCTTGATTTCATTTGATGTAAATATGGGTATCATTCATTTTTTGGTAACTCTATAACAACAACACTCTTTTTTATAATTTTGGATAATATGTAAATTCACACATCATTGGTTCCTTTATTGGTTCCAATTGTTTTCATCCTAAATATTGTCAATTTCTAATCTCATAAACTGATTATATGCTCTCTTAATCAGCCCATACATATTTTATGATGAATCACAAACTGATTATATGCTCTCTTAATCAGCCCATACATATTTTATGATGAATCACAATGTTCCATCATTTTAACATCTCTTCTTTCGAAGAATTTTTTTATCGAATACGTTATTGAACCCGTGCGAAGCACGGGTTTGTAACTAGTTTTAGTTGAAAAATTTTCCCTTACAAAATTTACTTTAACAATATTTCCTTTTTCAAATTCAAAATTAAATTTAGATATCATAAAACATGAATAAACAAAGAAATCAAATTAATATATACACACACACATGAGTTAGGATCCATTGACTCCAGGTATCAATGGATTCGTTGACATCAAATCATAGCCGTCCTTTATTTTAGGGTCCTGCTAACCGGTGCCCCGGGCACTGGTTAAGCATACTATAAAAGGAAATTATTACCATAAAAGGAAACTGTTTTTGACTTTATTATAAATTAATTACACAATTTCAATGCATTAACTACTATATAATTTCCTTTTTCATATCCTTAACCAGTGTCGGGGGCACTGGTTAGCATTTCCCTTTATTTTAATCTTGATAGCTCTCATTTATTCGGCTAATTGTTCTTGTGGGAACTCTTCAAAGAAAAAGATATCACGCTGCTTTCATCTTCTTCTTGAAGGGACTCATGTTTATGTTCTTGTAGACAAATTACACAATCGATCATCCCTTTGCTACATAAATTTCAATTTCGATTTCATTCTCGGTCAATATACATCACTAATCTATCTAATCTATGTTCATATGGATCTTATTTTGTAAACATCATTTCATCCTAAACATAAAAATGAGAACTGATTTTAATTCCTAATGTTGAGAGAACTATCCTCTATTGCACAAGTTTAAAGCATTTCCAAATTTTCCCTTTGCTATTTATTGTGTACCTTGTAATCTCTAGGATTAGCTTCCCCTTCCCCCCTTTCAAATCAATCATGGTAACTGCATAATTGGTATAAAGAAGGTGGAACAGTATGAATTAGAATTCCCACGGGTTTTTGAGATTTCGTTGGAATAAAAGTTGTTGATTTTTGGCGAGGAATAGGCAGGGAGAATTCACAGCAGCAATTGAAAAGCAAAACCTAGAAAGTAAGTGTGATTGTGTGAGGAGAGTCCATGTAGGAGTTATTATGTCATTAATTGTTGGCCGCTAGATTAAAATTTTAGACGGTAATGATTTAGTGTCAATGAATCCATTGACACCTGGTGTCAACGGATCCTAACTCTATATACATACATACACATGCACGCTCACACACGATGTACCATTAGAAAATGCGCATAGACGAGTTTCGCTAGATAGTCAAAAAGTAGAAAGAACATGCAATTTAAAAATGATTGATCATTACTTTTTCTAATCCAAAATAATTGACCTAGTTGAGTATTTCACACATGTTAATTCAAATTTTTTACCTTTTCATAAAGAAAATACATGATTTTGGGCCGGTTCTTTCACTTCCAATTATACCTTTAAACAAATTTGATTATAAGAATATTATTTTATTGTTGTCATTAAAAAAGATAAGAATTTATATTATAGTTGTTATATTGTTGGTACCATTAAAAAAGATAAGTATAGTTTGTTACAATATAAAAGTGAAAAATATATATTTTCCATACCTATAATTTTTATCAAAATCAAAATAATTTTAATAATTTTTTTATAAAATCTATTATTTGTAATTTATACCTATTAACACAATAAAAAAGGGGACAAACGACCACCAAACACTAGTGTTGATAATGATTTATTCCCCAGAAAAAAGGATGATGATTGAATTTTTTTTGTTTTGACTCAGGATAATGATTGATTATTAGTAATAAGATAATAATATATAAGATATATAACCTAAAAAAATAATAAGATAAGATTGTTTAAAAGTAAAATATAATAAGATAAGATATAAAAACAAAAATAGGGAAAAAAAAAACAACTTTTCTTGTTAGGAAACAGACTCGTATGTTCCCGTATATAAAAGCACTAAACCCTATTTTGGTTTCAGTAGTTTTGTACTCTCTCTCTCTCTCTCTCTCTCTCTCTCTCTCTCTCTCACACACACACACACACACAAAGTGTTGGTGTTTTCTGGACTCTAATAGACCATGGTTCCTCGACGTGGACTAATTCCATACAGTGTTATTTCAAGCTTGCGGAATCAATTGAGTTCATCATCATCATCATCATGCTTTGATGATTTTGCAAGGATTTATGGTGTCCAAGATCAATTAGAAAGTATAAAGTCTTGTGTTGAATCCATTGAATTATTGCTCGGAGATGGAAAAGGAATGGTTGAAGAAGAAGAAGAAGAATATAATCACAAGAGTGGATAACAAGTCTCAAGCGTGTTCTTCTTCCTGCCGATGACTTTTTTGAGCATATTGCTGCTCAAATTTTGCTGAAAACCTATCGTCCAAAGGTTCTTGATTTTTTCTCTTTATCATCAAATCCACTCGTTTCTCGCTTCCGAATTCGTCGTCAAATGAACAACATGCAAAAGGATTTTCGTGTTACCATGGAAAATTTGTTCAATTTAAGCCAAAGAAAAGGGCCAAAGATCCATGTTGGTCCCGTAACAACAAGTTCTAATTTCTTAGAATCCGATCATATTATTATTGGTAGAGAAGATGAGAAAATGAAGATTGTAAGCATGTTGCTTGAAGAAGAGACCGATGTTGTTTCCTCTATTGCTATTGTTGGTCTTGGTGGTATAGGCAAGACCACTCTTGCTCAAATGGTGTACAATGATGCTCAGGTCAAAGGCTTCTTTGAAAAGAAAGTTTGGTTTCATGTTTCTCACTCGTTCGATGTCCAAGCTTTTGCGAACCAAATCTTACAAGCTTTATTTAGAGATGATATCAATGATCAACAAGAACCATTCGAACAACACTCGCTTCTTCGTCGTACAAGGTATTTGTTGGTGTTGGACGATGTCTGGAACTTGACTTGTGAAAAATGGAATCAACTCACAAGTTCTTTGATGTCTGGGGCCGCCGCTCAAGGGACTAAGATTCTATTGACAACTCGCTGTAGAATTGTGGCCGAGGAAATTGGAGTCAACTCAATCTTTCATTTGAATGGATTAAGCTATCAAGATTCCTTTAGCTTGTTGAAGATGTTGGCGTTGCCGGGTATAGACGAGAAGGATCCTATCCTTGAAATGCTGGAACCTATGTCCACAACAGTTGCAATCAAGTCCCAAGGAGTTCCGCTCGCAATCAAAACTGCAGCAGCCGTCTTGCATGGCAAATATAAAAAGAATGATTGGGTTATTGCTTATGAAGGAGGACACATCTGGAATATGGGTGAAGAGAAGAATTGTGTCATGTCCTCTCTAAGGCTGAGTTACCAAGACCTTTCGCCACCATTGAAGCAATGTTTCGCCTATTGCTCATTGTATCCCAAGTCCTGCGAGATCGAAAAAAATGAATTGATACTATTATGGATGGCAGAAGGTTACCTCCAAATCTCAAACAGTGTGCAGCAAATGGAGGATGTGGGCAATGAATTCATTAACACTCTTTTAAAGAAATCGTTTTTTCAAGATGAAAAGTTTGATAAATATGGTAATCTTGTTAGTTTCAAAATGCATAAGCTGATGCATGATCTTGCGTTATTGGTAGCTCGCAATGACTTTCAATTGGATAGTAAGAAAAGAGTAAACACACCCCTTCACTTATGGTTTTCCTCGAAGTCTAACAACATTCATTTGTTCCGAAATTCATTGGATGCAACTAGGCTGCGGACGTTTTACCTACAGTCCGAACATGGCACTGTGAATACTCAGATTGTGGGTAAATTATCAGTTATATTAAGTTTTAAATCCTTACGTGTCTTGAAATTGTCCCGTTCTTCTCTGAAGAAGTTACCAAATTTAATTGGTAGATTGCATCATCTAAGATATCTTGACCTTTCTTGGTGTGCAAGACTAGCAAGTCTTCCCAAATCCATAAGCAATCTTGTTAACTTGCAAACGCTGAAGTTGACTGGTTGCGAGAGACTCGAATTTTGTACAGAAGTTGTCACAAAATTAATCAATCTGAGACACCTTGAAATTCACTCATGTAAAGCCTTTGTGGACATGATGCCGACCGGACTCGGGAAACTGTTATCATTGCAATCCCTGTCCACATTCAATGTGGTGGTGGATGATAAGAATAAGAAGAAAGTTGCTGGAAAACTTAATGAATTGCAAAATTTAATGAACCTAAGAGGCAAATTGGAGATTAATGGACTTGATCAGGTAAGAGATGTGATGCTGGAGTCACAGGAAGTCAATTTAATTGACAAAAAATTCCTTGAGTCTTTGGTTTTAAATTGGAATCATCGGGGCAAAATAGAGGACAGCCTACAACTATTGGAAAACCTTCGGCCACACCAAAATCTAAGAGGACTAAATGTGAATCGGTATCCAGGTGAGCAGTTTTCTAGCTGGCTTTCTTCTATGCAATATCTTTCTCATATCTCTCTCTCTGGATTTGATAATTGCAAGTGCCTTCCACCATTAGAGGAGCTTCCATATCTCAAGTCTCTGAGCATAGGTAGTATGAGGGTATTGGAGTATATGCGGGTGTCGTCAACTGCATCAACATTCTTCCCAACTTTGGAGAGACTCAGTATATCTTCTTGTGACAAACTCCGGGGATGGAAGTTGAAAGAAGATGATGTTAGTTCACATCATCCCTCGCTCCCTCGGTTTCATTGTCTCTCTCAATTAATGATCTATGGATGCCCAAAGTTGACTTGCTTACCTCCTTTTCCAAATGTTAAGGAATTGGAATTGTGTGAATCTACACTGAAGCCATTGAAAGAAGCTCTAGACACATCCACCACTCCTCTTTCAATGCTCAAGTTACTTAAGATACAAGGCAGAAATTTAGAAATCCATTCTTTGCCACCTAAGTTTCAGCAAAACCTTACTTCTCTTGAGTATCTTAAACTTGTAAATGTGGATAAATTGGAGTTTTGGTTTGAGGACTGCTTTCCTTCTTTGAAAAAAATCATGATATCTCTTGGTAACTCAACTATTTTGCCTGATAAGATGTGTGACCTACTATCACTTCAACATATACAGATATTTGGATGCCATTATTTGAATTCGTTGCCACGAGGAATGTCACGCCTTAATAACTTGGTCGAACTAAACATATGGGATTGTCCCCTCTTAGGACGATACAACTGCAAGTGCTTTACAGGAGAAGATTTGCTCAGATTTCTCATGTCCCGAACAAAATAGTGAAGCTGAGAGTCAAAGTGGTAAAGGTACCGGCACCAAACTGTAAATTTGTTGGTTTGATTTTGATATACTTCATATGAAAACTGGAAATTGAACTTCTAAACTCTGATAACATTTACAATTCAAAGTGACTTGTGAGAAATAGGATATCATACAATCTTAACAGTCAAATTATTATAAATGGCTGTAATGTTCATTCAGTGTAGATATATATATTTCATGCAAGCAAGCACGTGGCAGGTTACCTGACTCAGACTTTGAGCAAGTTTCAAGCATAATATAATCATCCAAATTTATTGCAGGATAATGTACATTGACTATTAAGCTAAAAGCATGTAGTGTGCATTATTTTTTATTGTTCATGTTGAAAGACAATATCTACCTCGGATTTTGTGACTTTTCCTGTACCATAGAAGTTTGCAATTATGTAATTGATGAACGTAGTAAAAAAATATTCCCTCCGTCCCTCAATAACCTAGTTGACTCCGACACACGTACCAATGCATATATGAAAATTTAATATTTTAAAAATATTTATCGAGACGAATCCAACAACATCTTACATGATATTATTTATCTTTGTGAATTAGTAGAAAAATATGGTCAAAGTATGTCAAGTCAATAATGTATATTGTCAAATAGGTCATCTATTGAGGGACGGAGGAGTATACGAAAGTGGTTGTTTGAATTGTGTTTTATATAAGCTTTTTGCACAATCTAGTGATTTGACTCTAGTATATTTTATGTGAAATTTCGTGTTCGAGTCTGGATCAACACATTCCCCCCTTACCGTATGTGTTTATTTTAGTGTGTGTTGGCCACACCGCACTAGGCCAATAGCAAAATAAAAATATATTTTTTTTTTAGCAAAATTAGATAATAACTTAACATTTATTTATTCCCAAATGTTTTTTCTTATAATTAAAGAAAACTTTTATTAAAAATAATAGGAGAAAAAACTCGAGCTTAGATGCGACCATAAAGCTTTTATAATAGAAATACTATGCTTCAGGCCCCTCAAATCTCAATCAAAACCTGAGAAACACTTCTATGAAAACAAGGCACATGTTAGGATTTAGCTCCTCTTGCACTTTAGGATCAAGCTCCTTATTCTTGGTGTCCAAAGTAAGATTGAAATCAGAAATAACAACATTTTTTATAGTTGAATCTTTAGGGGTAAGAACAATATAGTATTATTTTCTTGAGGGCCCTTATTTAAATCAAGAGATAGAGAATCCTTAGTGCTAGAGACATCTGGATTGTCAACAGACAAGTTCAGAGTTCATTCTTTTTCCTGCATAGGAGTCTGTTTCTTGCTATGCAAGTCTTCGACCATAGTCTCCATAGGAACATGATCACTGACAGATTCCTTAAATAAAAAACAACAATAGCAACATCTGGTTCAATATGAACCAAAAGGTCATCTCTAGGCATAACATTGTCATCAGTGACATCTTTAGTGACATTGTCATCAGTGATATATTTCGCGGGCATTCTAACATTGATAGATTCCTAAAAGGTTTCATCGTGAGCTACCACAATTTCTTCCAACACTAGTTCATTTCTAGGAAAACATCCCCTCACAATTTTGTTTGTATTACCAACACAAGCCATGTGAAAAGATGTAGCAGATAAATACTCATGAGCACTAATCTGATTCAAATCAACAATTTGCTTCTGTGCAGCATTCCAAGAATTCTCCACAGTTGTCTCCAAATGAGAGGTAGGAAGTAGTACCATAGTCACATTATCAATAGTCATTACTGACACCAATCATATTAGAATTACCAGGAGGCGTCAATACAGTGATGTTATATGGAGATGGAATTTGTCCCGACGGCGCTCTCTGTTCAGTTGGGAAGAAGGTGCAAAATTATTACAACTGCTGGAGGGTATATCCCCTAATCGTATGGTTGCATATTCAAGGACATAGATGGATGATATAATAGGAGGATATACAGTGAAGTTGGGATATGCAGTTGTTTATCAAGCCAATTTCTTAATGGGGCTACAAAAAATTGAGTCGACCCAAAATAAAATCGGTTTTTTTTTCTTTCGACTACTATGATATTTGGTATGAACTTTTCACCACCGTATAGCGATGACTAATCCATGTCGGGGAACCTATGGGGTACAGAAAAAATATACAATATTCTCTAATATAAAAAATCAACATGCTTTTAACATTTCAACAATTAGCAAAAGAAGAACAAATTTTGAAATTCATATTTTGAACGAATGATTAAATCATATTAGGTTTTAGGTTGCAGAATGCTTACCTTACAAAACTAAGCCTATGTAAACCCTCTTCTAAATCAAACCCTTGGCATTTACCAGAAACAATGCAAATTAAAAAAGGCCAAGCGTAAAACGAAGAAAACGAAGACTGAGCAGCCAGAAACGAAGATGGAGAGAGCAAAGACTGAGAGGTGAAAGACCAAAGCACATGAGCAAGAGTGAAGAAAGAAGTGCATTTTCTCTTCAAGTTATAAAATGTATTTATGGTTGATTTCTTTTTTAGTGTTTTTTAGAATTTTAGAAATTGGATTTTAGGAAAAGATTGGGATCACAAAGTTACTTCAACGTAAGCATCTTAAACAAGATTAACAAGAAGCAATCTCAACACTAATCGCCTTTTATCGTTAGAAATGTTTTTTAAGCGTCTTGGTGTCACAAAGTTGTTAATTAGAACTCAAGTTTCCTAGAGACAAAAGATAATAACAAAGAGAACAAAAGATTGGGATCACAAAGTTGTTTCAACGTAAGCACCTTAAACAAGATTACCAAGAAGCAACCTCGACACTTATCGCCTTTTATCGTTACAAATGTTTTTTAAGCGACTTGGTGTCACAAAGTTGTGAATTAGAACTCAAGTTTCCTAGAGACAAAAGATAATAAAGAGAACAAGAAATGGCAAGCAAACATAGATAAAATAACAGTTTTATGTTGGTGAAAAATCTGCAATTCCCATCCTCAAGACTGAAAATAAAAACAAACTAAACTAACTAGCTGAACTCACAAGATATAACATCCCTAGTGTTAGGTTACAAAACAGGATCCAAATCAACAAACATTTATAACAAGTAGTTTCCTTATCCAATTCAATGTTGCTTTTGGACTCATTCTATAGCAAATCATCGTGAAAATAAAGTACATGAAAACTAGCTATCTTATGTCTAGTGTACCAATCCAATGTAGCCCTTTGGTTCTCGACCTAGATAGGCCGCAAGCAAAGATCATGAATACAAACGACAAGAAAAAGCTGCTCATACCATATATCACAATTTGTCCATTTTCACAGCCCGTTGCAATGATCAAGACAAAAGTGAAAAAAGATGCAGCGGATGTGATGAATGCGAGCACAACGGACACCATAAGGGAAGGTTTTTCTTCATGCATACCGAATACAATAGGAAATGTGTTGTGCATGATGCAAGCGGCACAAAACAAGAATGCAACTAACATGTAGGTGGGTGTCTTATTGGATGAGCGTTCCATTATAACCTGTTAACAACATAAAACCAAAAAAAGGATTGCAGAGTATTCTGCAAATACTGCATAGATAATCCAATGGCAGATCTGCAAATACAACTGAGAAGCTGTGTCTACGAATGGAGTGAACACAATCAATCTGCAAACAAAACCTTTGACCCTCAATCCACCCACTATCCTCTCAAACCACCAAGGAAAGAACTGAAACAATACACAGACAAGTAACAAAAATTCAACTAACATACAATCCACAACTATGTTATGCTAAAACAGAAGAATCTAATACACATACAGTTAAGACCATCACACAGACCCTGTCAACAGCAGTAGGCAGAAAACCAATGCAGCCCAAAAAACATCAACAGCAATCAGACAAGCTTTGCTTAATTTAATTGGACTAATTTCTAGGCACACATGACATAAATCCAATCTATCGGTCTAGTAATAAATCAAAACAATTGAATTATCAAGGCTTAGAAACCCTTAGAAAACCCTTATAAAAATATATCTAACTATGATCATTTGAGCAAAATATGAATAACCATGCATTTGGGTAAAACAAAGAACAATAGCATAAAAAAAATGAGCAATACTATGATCGCGGTACATACAAGAAAACAAAGAACATATAAAAAATGAGCAATACTAAGATTACACTAACCAACCATTCATTTTCACAATGCTCAAATAGGTTTTTTTTTAAATAATATTGTGATGAATTAATAGAATAGAGTTCAAAGATGAATTAACAAAATCAAAAGGCAAATGATTCAGGTTGCAGCTTGCAAATTGACACACATTCCATGATCAATTAACAGAACTAAGAAGTGAGAAACCTAACGGCGGAACATGATTCAATTAACAAAACAAAAGAAACATATTAACAGAACAAAATTAATACAAAAATAAAACTAGAACTTAGAAGAATCACAACACTTTATTCATGTAAATATTTAGAGGAACAGAAGCAAATTCCAAAACTAATGCTTGTACCTTTCTTCTAATGTTTTTCTTATTCTTCTTTCTACAATGTGTAGTATAACTTCACAGTTTGTGTTCTCAGCCTCTGTATAAGTATTGTTTCAGCAAATATTTGCAAGCTGGATGATGCAGAAAGTAGGTACTAGATAGTGCTCAAAATGTGAAAATGGAAAAAACAAATGTGAAAGTAAAATATGAATGATGCTCAAATTAGAAACATCCATTGTTGTTCTTTATTTTCTGGTTATTTTCTTTACATTTCAAAGTTAATGTTGTGAATTCGGACTCAAAATCACACCAATACAAACTATGATGTGTGGAGCAAAGGAAAGTAGTAACCAATATCAAAGTAAACACAAGCAATAACAACACCTAGATCTAATCTAGGAATCAAAGTGAAAAGCACAAAACCACAAGCAAAAGATAAAGGGAGAAGAGAAACAAAACACACCAAGAAATGTTCACCCAGTTCGGTCCAACTTGACCTACTCTGGGGGAGAGATTGATCTCTCCAATCCACTATCAATAAGCTCTTATAAAGAGATACAAATGGGTTACAAGAAATTAGCTTCAACAAGCTCACAAAGAACAACCCTAATTTCTACCCATTTTCCCAATCTCACCAATGAACAAGACACTCAATGATTTTCACTCACCCAAGGTGTTTACAATGTTTCCAAACCCAAGAGAACTCTAATCAAAGACCCTCAACCCTATTCTCTCCTTTGATTTCCCAAGTTTCTCTCTCTTCTAGCCCTCCTTCAAAATCTGCAAAGAACACTTAAATAGTACTCTGCAACCGTCAAAATCGTGTCACGTTTTCCCAAATCGTGACACGTTTGGTGCGTACGACCCAAGGTACGACCAACCTTATCCTCAAAACTTGCCCAGCAAGCCGAAAATCGTGTCACGTTTTCCCAAAATCGTGTCACGATTGGACACCATGCAAAACATGCTCACGGCACTACCAAAATCGTGACACGCTTATGAAATCGTGTCACGATTTCTCTGTTCTTCCAAAACACAAATTGAAGGCACTTTTCAACATTCTCCACCTTGCCTTCAAATTGATGATGATGCCACTTTAACCATCAATCACCAATCTCATTTTCTTTTCCTTGCATCCAACTACACCAAGTAGCTCCACAAGTATACACCAAACCCTCTTCAACCACGGAACGTCTCCCGCTTCCTTGAAGATCACCTTGCATCCAATCACCCTTGGTCTTTTAGGTAATCACACAAGCCACATCATACATTCTTCAAACCCCGGAATGCCTTCCGTCCTCATGAAGAATTCACATGCTCACAACTAGAGCATAGCACCCAAGGCCTCCATAGTCGTACCATTCCCGGTGTCACCAACTCCACCTCAAGTTGAGCTTTCTCTACCTCAACTTCCGAATGCGTACACACACTATGCCTTCACCTTGAAACTCCACCTCAAAGGTTGATCACGAGTATTATTCACACCGCCTCTCCAGGCTGATGTTGAGTGTTTAACGTCTCTCCAGACGACCATCGCTCTACAAAGCATCAATACCAAGGTGAGAAACCTCACCTTCATCCTCCCAACAACTCACCACCAAAGCACCCGCATCCTCATACTCCTCGGACACAACTTGCGCGGAGTTCTCATTGTCCTCCGGACAATCCCTCTTGAAGTGACCAAACTTGTGACACTTAAAGCACTTATACTTATCCTTGTTACCGCTCTTTGAGCTTCCTCGGTTACCTCTACCTCCACCATTTCCTCTTGAAAAACTAAGGCCTTCACTGTTTTCATCCGCTCTCAAGTCCTTGGACTTGGTCAACTCCTTGGTTCTCAAAGCCGCTTGAACTTCTTCCAAGGTGACAGTGCCTTCTTTGCCATAGAGCATGGTATCCTTGAAGGATTCAAATGATCTCGGTAGAGCACACAACAAGAGTATAGCTTTGTCTTCGTCTTCAAGATTCACCTCAATGTTCTCCAAGTCATCAAGGATTTTGTTGAACTCCGTTAATTGCTCCATCACGGTCTTTGACTCCACCATCTTGAATGAGTAGAGTTGTTGCTTAAGGAATTGCCTATGAGCCAAAGATTTGGTCATATACAATGATTCCAACTTTGACCACATCGACGCCGCGGTAGGTTCCTTCGCGACATCCCTCAAAACTTTGTCCCCGAGGCACAAGACAATGGCACTCCTAGCCTTGTCCACCATCTCGGTCTTCTCCGCTTGTGTCATGGTGACCGGCAACGCACCTTCACCCTTCAAAGCTTTCTCACACTTTTGTTGTATCAACACCGCTTGCATCTTCACCTTCCATAACCCGAAATCATTACTTCCGGTGAACTTCTCGATGTCCCACTTTGAACCCATGGTACTCACTTAACCAATTCACTCCTATGCCCCACGGTGGGCGCCAATTGTTGTGAATTCGGACTCAAAATCACACCAATACAAACTATGATGTGTGGAGCAAAGGAAAGTAGTAACCAATATCAAAGTAAACACAAGCAATAACAACACCTAGATCTAATCTAGGAATCAAAGTGAAAAGCACAAAACCACAAGCAAAAGATAAAGGGAGAAGAGAAACAAAACACACCAAGAAATGTTCACCCAGTTCGGTCCAACTTGACCTACTCTGGGGGAGAGATTGATCTCTCCAATCCACTATCAATGAGCTCTTATAAAGAGATACAAATGAGTTACAAGAAATTAGCTTCAACAAGCTCACAAAGAACAACCCTAATTTCTACCCATTTTCCCAATCTCACCAATGAACAAGACACTCAATGATTTTCACTCACCCAAGGTGTTTACAATGTTTCCAAACCCAAGAGAACTCTAATCAAAGACCCTCAACCCTATTCTCTCCTTTGATTTCCCAAGTTTCTCTCTCTTCTAGCCCTCCTTCAAAATCTGCAAAGAACACTTAAATAGTACTCTGCAACCGTCAAAATCGTGTCACGTTTTCCCAAATCGTGACACGTTTGGTGCGTACGACCCAAGGTACGACCAACCTTATCCTCAAAACTTGCCCAGCAAGCCGAAAATCGTGTCACGTTTTCCCAAAATCGTGTCACGATTGGACACCATGCAAAACATGCTCACGGCACTACCAAAATCGTGACACGCTTATGAAATCGTGTCACGATTTCTCTGTTCTTCCAAAACACAAATTGAAGGCACTTTTCAACAGTTAAGTATCAAATAATTTTCTCTGTCTTTTGCCTCTGCAAATTCTGCACCAATAACACATAAAAAGAGATGACCACAATCGGTTAGAATTGAATCAATTGATATGTTAGTGTGTAAATTGTCACATTCTTATGTTTTTTAACAATAATGAGAATTTTTTTTATTTCTTATTGACCCGGTGACATACACATACTCAAATAAACATGCATACAAAGACAAAGGAAATGTGGTGACCTAAATTTGAAACTCATATTTCCTACTAGAAAAATAATCCTTATTTATGAATAAATTTAAAAATATCGAATGTTGAGCGTGAGTTGACTTAATGAACAATTTTAAAAGTGATAAGAGCAATTTCCTTTGGTTTTTATAAATGTATATCTTATTCTAGAGCCCAATAAGATGCAGAATAAAGATCCACCCATTGCCAGTGCTATTTCAATGACTACTACTTTGCTCTAATGTTGACTTGTTTGTTGTAATAACAATGACACATGAATAAGCAGCCACACAAGTTTTTCATTAATCAAAGGTAAATGAACAATAAAATGGTACATTTGTTAACAATGGCATAATACTTTTAAATTTAAATAATAGAATTGTGATTCCTATTTTCATAGCTTTTGTTTAATTTTGTTTAACGCACAGACAGCATAACATTTTTGGGAAAATAGTAGTAACCATTATTACCTTTTTTATGCTTTTACATATTAGTAGTATGAAAGGGTAGCATCACTAACTCCTATATTAGCATTAATCAAAAATACTTAAGCATCTCTTTAAATCCCAAATTAGTTGGATAATCACAATTAGTTTCATTTTTACCGGAAAAAAGATACATGAATATGAGCATTGTAAAATTCCGACGGATAGCTCCCATTTGATCTAGTAATACTGCCAACACCACCACACATTGTAAGAAAAGAGAGTTTTGAAGAAAAGGTGTAAATTTTGTTCTTCCTTCTAATTTTCTTTATTATCTTGGCTAACCTCTATATTTTTTTTCTCATTCTCACGCAGAGGCATCGGTTCATAGCTCACCATCTTTCCTTACCAAGTACGTAAGTTCTCATCACTCTCAATACATTTCTTTATCAGTATGTTTTAATATTTGAGTTGATTTAAATGTATTAGTTCATAAAAGTTTCAACATTACCTCAGATCATTCATTTATCCAAAAAGTTAAACATTGATTGGAAAAGTGAAGGTTGAACAAGTGAAAAGATCCATAAACTAATTACCTTCGAATGTTAAGTTAAAGTGTGTTGTTTAACTCAATTGTGTAGTTACTTTGAACTCATTGTAAAAGATCTCCGGATATGAGAATGTCTTTTACGTTGAAATTTAACATTGAACCTACCGATGAGTTTAAAAAGCATAAAAAGTCATGTCATTGCCCTTTACCTTTATATTATTTAATGAACTTAAATTGTAGCAATTAGCCCCTCTAACCAGGGTTCCGCCCCCACATAACCACTATACCTATTTGACGAGATTTTTCAAATAACATAAAGACTCAGACATGAAAATAGTTCATTGGTTATAATGTTAAAGTAAGAGGTTAAAGCAATAAAATAGAAGTAAACAAATTCTATTTAGTTTGTCATTTTCTTAGTTGTAAGAGGTTAAAAAAGTAAGATTGCATCAAAATTGTATTTCGAGGCTGTTACATCCAAACTCTTTCTCTCTTGATTATGGTCATTCTATTAAGTCACATATAACATATTATGCTTGGGAAAATAGTAGTAATCATTACTATTTTGATGCTTTTACCTATTAGTAGTATGTAAAACCAGTATCACTAACTGCTATATTAGCATTAATCAAATTATAACCTATAAATCAACTAGAAAACAATAAAAATTACACATAAAATACAATACATATTTGTTAAATTGAAAATAAACCGTTCAACATTAATCATCATCTTAAGTTTAGGGTTCAACGTTAATCATCATCTTAAGTTTAGGGTTTAATTGATTGTTTGTTGTAAAAACTAATCGGACTAAAAATGCAGTAATAAAACAGAGATTTAACAGAGGTATAAAATTGCTGGGATTATACTTCACTGATCAAACGATGAATATATCCGCGTAATCAAGCATATAGATTCTAGTTATAATCCGACATTATCACATATCCTTGACAACGTTAGTTATGTCTAAATATTGTCGTGAACTTGCTCGCCATGGCGAGGTCCTGTTTTCCTAAATTCCTGACTTTCTGTAACGGCTCGCCATCCACTCGCTGCTTGGCTCCCCATGACGAGTTGGTACGTCATGGCATCACTGTGGCGTGCTTGAGACTTCTGAAAACTGGACTTTCTAGAACTCCTCGTTGCAGGCTCGCTTTTAGTTCGCCATGGCAAGTGAGCTCGCTCCTTCCTCGTTGTGGCAAGGCTTGGGCTTGTGAAATTATGGACTTTCTGACTTAGCTCGATTGATCCTCGCCCTTAGCTCGTTGTGGCAAGTAAACCTTTGCACAATTTTGTTGTTTTCTTTCTTGCTCAGTGTCTTGGCATCCAATTCCTGCACAATGGGATAGAGTAAGGTATAAAAAGCATAATAGGGCATTTGTTCATATTTTCTTGGTTTTTTCCTAGATAACTTGTAAAACAAGTAACAAAGGTGCCTAAAATATACCGTGTAATTAACTACTTTCTAACACTTATTAATTTGTAATAAGAAAAAGTTTAGACTTAGAGTAGTTCATCAGCCGTGCACTAGCTGACATGACATCAACGATTATACTATTGGCTAAACAAATTAACTTTTCCAAAAAAAGTCAGTTTCCTGACTGCACCGTAGAAGTGCCATTAATTATACACTATCCGGTTACTATTATAAGAAAAAAATCAATAATCTAGATTTATTCATTAAATGATGTATATGGTCTTTATTATAGACCACATACATCATTTAATGAATGAATCTAAAATGTTGATTTTTACTTATAATAGTGACCAGAGGGTATACGCAACAATCCCATTTAAAATTTCTTTTAAAAAAAATAAAAAATCACATTGAAAGTGTCCACGTATCGACACTCTATACCAGGTATTCTCAAAAGTTTGGTATTAGCAAATTGATTGGGGGTGTCAAAACTTATTCAACTTCTCTGATCTAATTGGACACTAAAGAATGCAATAAACATCATTATGTTTCAAGGAATTTTTTTTCGACAGACAGTTTCTTAATTGTTTTTTTTATAGGTTTCTTCCCTTTGAAGTAATCCAATTAAGGAGTGTCAAACTAAATGTAGTTTCTCATAGATTTCTTAACTGGTTTATTATGCAAAAGATTATTTTGGTGTTTGGCATTGTGTTGTTGTTATGCTTGAGGATTACTCTCTTTAGTCTATTCTTTGTATGACTTGTGTCATGGTAAGTGTGATGTGAGTTAAGTCTCACATTCACATTGTTGTGGTTGCTATATGTGCCTAATGTTGATGATGTTTTAGTACAAGAATATTTGAAATTAAAGGTTCAAAATATTTTTTTATATCATTGACATGGATTCATATCTAAATTGTAAGCTCTTGCACAAGTTTGGTGGAAATCAATTTTAATCAAATTTTCGTGGCTACAAAAAATATAAATAAAAAAAGTGGGCAAGAACACACGATTTTGTTTCAATATAGTCATTATTTTAATTTGTGCAAGTTTGACGAGTTAAATCTTACATTGTTGTGATTGTTCGGTGTCCAATGCGAATGATATTTTAGTACTCCCTCCGTCCCGGAATATCTGACCCATTTTCTAAAAAAAAGTGTCCCAAAATAACTGAACCATTTCAATTTTCAATACAACTTTCATCATTCCCAATACAATATAACTCTAATTAATACTACTTTCATCATTTCCAATACAATATATTACACTTTCCCCTTTATTTATACATTTTTCTTAATCTGTGTGAAAAACCAAACTGGCTCAGATAAAATGGGACGGAGGGAGTAGTAGAATATTTTGAAGATTCAAAATAAATTTTTATATCATTAACATGGATTGATATCTAAATTGTAAGCTATTATTGCACAAGTTTGGTATAGATCAATTTTAATCAATATTTCGTGGCTACAAAATAAGAAAGACTGGCCAAGAGCACAATATTTTGTTTCAGTATATGTCATCATCATCCATGAAGGTATCGTTTCTTCTCACACCCTTTTTTACATTCAACTCAAATAATTTTTCATCATGTAAATTAAGAGCACTATACCTTTTTTACATTCAACTCAAATAATTTTTCATCATGTAAATTAAGAGCACTATACCCGTTTTTTTTGTTTACTAATTAAGAGCACTGTACCTTATTGTATGTGGAAGTTGAAAGTATGTATGCTGATATGCTATCTTACTTGAGTAGTTAATGTTAGAAGTTACTTGAATATTGTTTTCTGATTTAATCCAATGAATTAAGATTTATTAACTCAGCTATCACAATTTGGGGTCAATTTCGAAAACAAAAAGAAATTACGAAGAGGGGAAGAAAAGAAAAAGAAAAGGGGAAAAAAGAAGACAAAAATAGGTATAATGGTACGGTGTGAATATTAAGTTAAAAGTTTTGTCTCAAGTTTCCATTTTTCTTAGTAGCAGAGAAGAGTATTGTGCCAAAGAATAAAATTTAGAATTTTGCTCTTTACCCAACAAAAATCATTCGTGTTCAACTGAACTTCCCAAAATACCCCTGCGTGAGTTAACTCACGCAAGTGTGAAAAAACGTGACTTAGTTTTTACACATGCGTGACTTTATCTCTCTATTACTTTGGTTTTCGTTTTAATACCTAATTTTTCTTTGTAAACCTATGATTGTCCCATCAGTTATCAACAAAATGGTTGTTCAAATAAAACTAATCTTAATAATTTTAAAGTTCCATCAGACTCATTCAAGTTCTTTGTATGGGTTTATCATTTGGTTGTTAAATGATTTTGGAATTTACTCTCGTCAAAGTTTTAATGGGATGTTCCTCCATTATTAATTTTTGAAGGATTAGATTGTAGAGCTCTAAAGTCCAAATACTTCAAAATTGATAATGTATCGGTATCTGATACGTATTATATACCGATATATGTCTGATATGTTTCGATATGTATCGAGGGAGTATACAAAAATTAAATTTTATTTATAAAAAATACAATTATCCGATACTTTTCAGATACATCGGGGATACTCGAGGGATAAACAATAGAAAACCAATACGCACGGGATACATGATATTTATATTATTTTAGCGATATATGTAATTGACTAAGTAATAGTGTCCTCTTTTTGGGATATATCATATATATAATTGACTAATTGTCACTTTCTTTATTATCAATATAACTTATATTTATATATTATGTTGTTGTCCACCGTCTGTTTGTGTTCATTTGATTGTTTGAGACACTGCTATTGTTGTTTGTCGTGTGAAAATAATTTCGTACTATATCGTTGTTTTATGTCTGTTTGGTCTAGATTTTGCACATATATTTTTTTGTTGCTTTTGAGTTTTATTCCACAGTTTGTATTTTGAGTTTTAATAAGTAGTTTAAATTTAATTTTTTTTATTAAAGTATCCTGGTTATATCGTATTTTAAATTTTTCTTGTATATCAACGTATCAGTGTCATATCATATTTGTATTATATCATGTATCTTAGGTTCATAGTTGAAGAGTTTTGTTTTAAACAAGTACTAGTATGTATCCCGTGTCTTGTAAAAAAAAAAATGTATCCCGTGCTTTGTATGGACAATTTTATCTGAGATTTTACTTTCAAAAGTATTTATCAATTTTTTTTTGTGTTTTAAATGTGGTGTCCGTGTGTCACACAAAAATTAATGTGTTTTTTTTTGTCATTTAGTCTAGTGATTAGATATTCGTTTTTCAAATAAATAAGTGAGAAATTTGATATTCGAACCACTCCTCCTACATACCGCAATATCCATATCTACTGAGTTGTGTTCACGTAGATAAATTAATATGAGATTTATTGATATAACATATAGGATCAAATAAGTTTTTCGTCTCTAAATATATAACATATGTAGCAATTAGTCAATTATATATATGATATATCCCAAAAAGAGAACATTGTTACTTAGTCAATTACATATATCGCAAAAATAATATAAATATCATGTATCCCGTGCGTATCGGTTTTCTATTGTTTATCCCTCGTGTATCCCCGATGTATCTGAAAAGTATCGGATAATTATTTTTTTATAAATAAAATTTAATTTTTGTATACTCTCTCGATACATATCGAAACGTATCAGGCATATATTGGTATATAATACGTATCAGATACCGATACATTATCAATTTTGAAACATCTGGACTTTAGAGCTCTACAATCTAATCCTTCAAAAATTAATAATTGAGGAACATCACATTTAAAACTTTGACGAGAGTAAATTCCAAAATCACTTAACAACCAAATGATAAATCCATACAAAGAACTTGAATGAGTCTGATAGAACTTTAAAATTGTTAAGATCAGTGTTATTTGAACAACCATTTTGTTGATAACTGATGGGACAATCATAGGTTTAAAAAAAATTAGGTATTAGCACAAAAACCCAAATAATAGAGAGATAAAGTAAAACATGATGTGAATATAAGATAAAAAGAACTCACAAAAATTATCATTTCTCAATTATTAATTACTACACTCCGTAAGCTCAACGAGGACTTGAAGTGATTAGACAGAACAAGAAGGTGATAGGCTCAAGGCAACTAGCCACACTAAGTCGTGAGCTATAAGCATACTTTTTTTTTTAAGAGTTATGTTTTCAAAATTTTATTTTCTACATATTTTTTTAAAGAGAAATGATATTTGTACAACTATGTTTTGATAATTTTTTTGACAACTTTATAATAGAATTCTGTCTCATATGTTTTATTATGCTGTAATGTGTATTTATACAATAATATTGTCTTGGACCTCAAGTATCTCTAACTTCGGCATCAAGTATCTTGGATATCAAGTATCTTTAACTTGGTCCTCAATTATCTCTAAATAATATATAATAATTTATACAATGATTATTTTGTATTCTAATACACCCTCATAGTCGAAACTGGAGGTTGTTGAATGTTGAGACTATCTGTGAAATCATCAAACAACTGCAGTGGAAGACGTCAGCTATTTGATAACGGGACGGAACATGTAAGACCCGTACTTGGCCTTTAGCAACCTTGTCACACACGAAGTGAATATCCATTTCAATATGTTTTGTGCGTTGATGTTGGATGCCCGACAAATAAATAGTGATGACGTTGTCACAATAGATTAGAGTAGCTTTTGTGATCGGACACTGAAGTTCTAATAGTAAGTTTCGAAGCCAACATGATTCAGCATGAATTTTGAACAACTCAGACCAAGTATTGTACTGACTCTTTTCAATATCAAGGGTTATTCTGATGAAATTGGTGATATTGGTGACACTAAGAGCAGGATGAATGGATGAATTGTTTGTTTTGACAACCGGAGGTTCGGTTGTGGTTGTTTTTGGTGTTTTTGTTGGAAAAGAGGGAGCAGACTCAAACATGATTGTGTTTTGGTGAGATGCTCGTAAGAAAACAAGAAGAAATGAGGGAGGTGGCGGCGGTGCGGCTAGGGTTTAGAAGAGGAAAGACAAATTAGGGTTGCTAAGGAAGAGAGACTCGTGATACCGTAATAGAATTATGTTTCATTATGCTGTAATGTGTATTTATACAATGATATTTTCTTGGGCCTCAAGTATCTCTAACTTGGCCATCAATATCTTGGACATCAAGTATCTTTAACTTAGTACTCAATTATCTCTAAATAATATCTAATAATTTATACAATGAACATTTTATATTCTAATAATATCTAATAATTTATACAATAAATATTTTATATTCTAATACTTTATTTCTCATATTTAAATTATGTTTTTGCTTTATCTATCCATTGCTTTGACTTTTATGTCAATACCTCTTTTTCTTTATAAAATTAAGATTATATTAAAAGTTGTCGATTAAATGGTTATTCAAATAACACAACTCTTTTTTTAAGGGTCATGTTAACCAGTGCTCTCGGAACACTGGTTAAGAAACTAAAAAAGGAAAATTCAAAGTAAAAATAACACTTTTTAAGCTTTTGATGAGTTGACAACACAAGTTTCGAGACAAGACTTTCTACATTTGATTCCTTAACCAGTGCCCCGAGGCACTAGTTAACATTTTCCTTTTTTTAAACAACAGTTTAACTTTTTTTTTTTTTTTTGGGTTTCAACCAAACATCAGTGATCATCCAAATGTTGTCATTTAAGTTCAGACCATGTGATGAATGCAGTGCCATTATGTTATGTCCCATCCCTCGTAAAGTTTTTTTGATTAATTGCCATTCAAAAGTTGGTCAACAACTCAACCTTGAATATAACAATTTGGTTTATCCATATTATTTTATATCGAAATTATGGGTCTCCCTGCAACGAAGGTTTTAAGAACCTTCTTTAAGGATTTTAAATTAAAAAAAATATTTATAAAAAAAGTTAAAAATTTCAATTTCTAATGTATCGAATGCATCAACTTTTATAAAAACTTACTATTTCCTCAAAAAAAAAAAACTTACTATTTAAAGGTTGTTAAAGAGTATCTTAAAAGCACTCGTTAGTAATTTTCTAAAATTATTTAGACACTGGACGTGTTAAAATTATTTAATTATAATAATTCCAACATTAATATTAACCCGTGTCGTTTTTACTTCCTGAAAAAAAAAACCATCGTTTTTACTATTTACAACAATAACCATCGTTTTTACTATTTACACAATAACCATCGTTTTAATTCCAACAATAACCTTGATTATTTATTTTTGATATTAATATTTAAAGAAATCACAGCTTTTTGTAAAATTACTTTTACGATTTTTTTTATATAAAGAATCACTTTTGCGGATTTGGAACAGTGTAACATGATTATTGTTATTATATGGAAAATTTAGTGGTTTCTTAGTGAAAAAAAGAGAGTATGAAATACTAAAGGAAAATGCTATGAAATGTTTTATTGAACCAAATATTTTATATCAATAAATTACATATTGCTTTATCTCCGTCAATATAATTCAGTTGACATGGATATTGTAATATGCATTAGGTGGGTTTAAAACTCGAATTCTTTGTTTCTTTAATCGAGAAATGAATACCTAACTACTAGACTAATTGACAAAAAAAATTACTTCCTCTATTTCAAATTTTAAATCATTTTGATTATTCAAAAGCATTAAGAAATATAATTAATTTTATATGAAAGTGATATTATGAGTTATTTTATAAAATTATTCTTAATAAATGAAATGAAAAAGATAAATTAAAAAATTAAAAAAAGAAAGTAAAAAATAGTTAAAAGTATAATAGAAAAATTGACTTTAATGTTTCATTAATATAGTAGAACGACTTATAATTTAGAACGAAAGGAGGACACGATAAGACCATCTTAATGAGGAGGTTTCAAACATTTAAAACTCAATACCTATTAAATCAAATATTTAAGACCCGATATCTATTAGGTATCTCATATTGGAGAAATTTTTTAGGGTTCTATTGAACCCTAAGGACTCTAGTAAGCATCCAATTCTTAAGTTGGGTCCACAATATTTTTATTAAATTAATTATTCTTACACACATTTTTTTAACAATAAGTAGGACCTATACTTTTTTTATTATTAAAAAAATTAAAATATAATTATATAAAGTTATTGATAATTGGTTAATCGACATCATTTTAAAAATTTGTGTAAAATACTGGATTGAAGAGATTGAATGTTTATTATACACTACTATATATTAAAAAAATTATAAATAAATAATATGTATATATCAAATTCATTTAAATACCTAAAAATGAATGTCTCCTTTCGTAGATGATAGAACAACCAAATGATGAACCTATACAAAGAACTTGAAAAAGTCTCACTCTCATAGAACATTTAAAGTAGTTTATGTTGAAATTATATTAAATATTTTAAGTACTCCATAAATATTCATACTGAAGTGACAGACTCAATGCAAATAAACACAGTGAGGCGTGAGGTATAAGCATAGTCAATATACTTTCAGACTTTTCTTTTGAAAATTGAACTTTCTTCTTGTTTTTACTTGAGGACTCTGCAATGCCATCAACTCATGTCTCACCAATTCCCATCATACCTCTTTCCAATTATTATTATTATTCAAAGCTTGGTTGAGATTGAATGAATGATCAAGATAGAAAACATTTGATTTATAAAATTGTTTTACTTCCACTTCCACAGTTTCACTTCCACTTCTCCTTCTACCAATCTCTCCTTGCTTCCATCAGAGGGGTATGTATTCATTACTCTTGCAGGTATATGCACCTCTCTCTCTTTCTCACACACACATTTGTGAAGTGTTGGTTCTGAACTGCTGTTTTGGTTCAGGGATAGTTTTGTTGAGGCTGTGTTATTTATTATTCAGGTTATATCTTAAGGTTATAAGGTTTTGCGAGGGACTGAAATTTGTTAATCATTATTATTATTATTATTATTCAGGTTATATCTTCTCTCATTGTGTTCAAAAGAAGAAGAAAAAAAGTGATAATAATCCCTAATAAATGGGGTAGCTTTCAGTGGTGGAGATACACGTATCAAATTGCAAGGTTAGTGATACATGTATTGATTTATTTATGAACTTATTCCCTAAATCTAAGACTTTATCTTGTGATCTGTTTTTAATTAGGGTTCTGTTCTGTTATGCTTCCTTTTTACGAATGGTTTGTTTTTGCTGGTGATCTGTTGTTTTTGCTGGTGATGCTTCTTTTTTACGAATGGTTTGTTTTTTCTGGTGTTAGCTCATGCATGCATTATCTTGTGATCTGTTTTTGAATTAGGGTTTGATTTTAAATATATTAATGGATTTTGAATTAGGGTTTGAATTAAATCTAAATCTATGATTTTGATTCCGTATATTATAGATTTCATGTTTATGTGTCTTTTTAACTTAAATTATATATAATGTAATGAAGAAGGATTTCTAAGCATTTGTGGGATTTAAGGTAGCTTATGCAATACTGAGTACTAGGTGTTTGTTGAAATGTTTCTGTGAATTTAAGTGGGAAGTGTTAGCTCATTCATGCATTTGTTGTTGATATCTCTTGTAATCTTGTATTTTCTGTATTTTCGAATGATCCAATGCTTACTTGGGGATTTAAAGTCCTCTCTAAATTGTGTAATTTAATGCTCATCAGCAATCTACTGATTAATTTTTGTCTTTTCAGTGTACAAGTTTAGGTTGGAAAATTGATTTAATTTCTCATATTGTTTTTTATTGTTGTTGCAAGTTGTCTAATTTTCATTTTTATATCTCTTAAGGAACAGCGACAGTACAACATAAAAAAAGAACCCGGGATAGTGACTGTGAGAGTGACTGTTCCAGCCACCAGTCATCCAGTGCTAAGTCTTCTAAAAGAAGAAAAGAACCAAGGATCAATTCCTAGGTACACATTTCCTTTGCAAAATCTATTTTTTGACTTTTTCAAAATCTATTTTGACCCTTGGATTTCTTTAACATTAAGCATTACAAAGAAGTGGCTATAACAAGAGAAACTACTTCATACCCTACAATTTCACCATGTTTTTAAGGCTACTAGATCAACATGGTAATTGAATGATGGAATGCTTTATATCAGTAACGATTATTCTACTTTATACTAATACAGATTGTGTTGTATGTGTAGGCTAGGTTGTGATGCTCATATTGATGTTGCCCCAGGTGCTGCATGTCTGCCTCTGCTGCCCCAACTGGCCTCGGATTCTATTAGGCACTTGGATTATGTTATTTAGAGCTTGTGTTAGTGTTACTTTAGTTGTGATTTATGTTTTATCACTCGTGCTTATGAACTTATGTTTATTGGAGATTTTAGAATATACCGTTTCGATGCTCAAACAATGATTAAAGAATTGTTTGCTTCTTCTGCTCTTATATTATAATTTCAATTGATAATTAACATTATAGCCCGTATTTTAAACGGGTTTTTTCGGATCGGGCAAAAAACCCTAAAAAAAATACGGGCTTAAATATTTTAAATTGTTATAAAACCTTTCATGTTTTCATATAAGAACTTAAACTCTTAAAAAGACTTCATTATGGCATGAGAACAGACCCTAAAGAATGAATAGTCATGATGAGTTCAATGCATGTCACCTTTCTTCAAAAAGTGATAATAAGGAGGCTAAGAACAAAGGCACTTTTATATGCTAATGTTTCCTTTTGTCCTTAGTCTGATGTTGCCTAAGAGCTCAAGAAGGGTCAAAATCAAAATTCGAACTCACTTGCTCTGTATGCTACACCACATTATGCTAGGAAAATCAATACTAGAGCTCGCAACAGAACAAACTACTGCAAGGTATCAAATAATAACTCATTAACAACACTTGAAATCTAATTATCCAAAGAGAAATACATAAGTCCAAAATCAGATTCAAATTGAAGATGTATTATTCTATCTCTTAGACATTTGGATTGAAGTTAGGCGGGTACATCTCTAGTAAAGAAATTTTGATGATGTACCAGAGTTCAAACCAATCCAAACTTGATTGGATTGAAATATAACTTCAATGGAAAAGGAAAAGTAATCTGACAGACAGAACAATTATCACCTAATGATGTAGCACACGGATCAAAAGTACCAAAGATAGTTGAATGACATATTGCCTTATACCATCGGCAAATTTCAAGATAATCACCAATTTTTGACGAAATAAATATTAAGTTTGATGTAAAATATAACATACAATATATTAAAAATTAATATTTTGGAATGACAATTATCAATTATAAGTACATTATATATGGACCCTAAAGATTAAAAAAAAAAAAAGATACAAAACATAAAGATATGAACAAAAAAAAAAACTATTTTTTAGTTAAAATAAATCTATGCATAAAAATAGAAAAAGAAACCATGATAAAAGATAGGGTTAATTATGTTTCTAGTCCCTATAAAATAGCGACCTTGTAAGTTTAGTCCCTACTTAATTTTAATAGCATTTTTAGTCCCTATAAAAAAAATTTACTTATAATTTTAGTCCCTGCTAAAACAAAGTTTGATTAATTATCCTTAAACTCTTAAATTTTTGAACGATTTTTTTGAGACAAGATTAGAACACTATGAAAGGTTCGTTTACTAAAATTTAGAATTTTCTGACATGAAATGAATTAAATATGAATTTTTTAAAACGACAAAAGTTAAAGATAAAAAGTAATAAAATATGGATGTAGAAATCAAATTTTGCGATAATTTTTTGCGGACGAACTTTTAGTAATGTTCTAAACATGTCTGCAAAAAATTGTTCAAAAATTTAAGAGTTTAAGCATAAATTAAACAAATTTGAATTGAGTAGGGACTAATACTCAGTGCAGAAAAACAAAATTAGGGACTAAAAATGCTATTAAAATTAAGTAGGGACTAAACTTACAAGGTTGCTATTTTATAGGGATTAGAAACATAATTAACCCTAAAAGATAAGAATAAAAGTAATAATCGCAGATCATCTGTCAAGACTCCCAGTAGAAGTACAGAGCCAAGACAGATATGTGATAAAGGAAGAATTTCCTGACGAGCAATTGCTAGTGATAACATAACTTTAAAAAGAAAAAAAAAAGAATTGAAATGAAACTGCCAGTGGAATGGAACATTACAGGAACATATTTGATGTCCTGTAAAAATTTAATAAACTTCTCCTAAGCAGGAACCACTCTCGCTGGATTTGTTAGAATCTCGAAAGAAGGCTCAAGCTCAGATTTCTTCTCCGTTGGGCTAACGCGCGAAAAAAAAAATGTTAATATTACCTTTAAAAAAATACATTAAAAAAGGTTCGCAGTAAGCAAATGTAATCTTAATAAACATGTTTTCTATTCAAACCATAGTTTTTTTTTTTGTCTTAATCACTGTGCGTATTGACCGATTGAGCTTGCTAGAAGGTACTTGTGAGAATGTTTGCGTTTGTAAAAAATTTAGCAGTTTCACTTTTTCTTACAACAACTGTTTTACTTTCATACTTGCTGATTTACTATCTTCCTTAAATAATTAGGTGCGCTCTTTAGTTCCTAATTTATTCAAAGTTGAGTTTTCTTCCTTGTATAACCTGAAGTCACTGAAAGTAACATATTTACCTTCATCCACACTAAATAATGTTTTATGCAGTATATTAGTCACCGAAGGATATTATATCTTATATTCTAAACTTATACCGATACGGTAACCCTAAATCTAAGCTTAGACCAATCTGGTGAAATATACAAGTTTTAACATTTACTTTCTTATGTTATTGTGTTGATTAATTTGTTGCTATTTAAAGAACAAAACTTAAACTCAAAAAAGTTTTAGTTTGTCTTAAAACACAATTCAACCTCCTTCTTGTGTCTTCACACCTTCAATCTACTTTAAAATCCAATCAAAGCTCACGGTTACGAATGCTCATAAACACGCTCAACTAACTAATTTATTCACACCTAGTTCTATGTTTAAACTAGAATTTTGTGTGCTCCACCTAGTTCTACAGCACCAAACCACATGGCTCTACCCACATAGTTCTATGTGACCCAAATTCCTTCACAACTTATTCTCACCTTCACAATTCCTTTTCCTTTTCACAATTCTTTGTTTCAGACCATTGTGTAACAACATTGACAGAGGAAGTAATGTATACATAACTGGAAGGTGCAATAACTATCCCAACGCGTGTCCGATTCCGGGATGTGAAAATGATCATACACGAACCTAACATATAAAAATGATCATACATGAACCTAACATAGTTTGTTAACTATATATGGAGTACTCCTATATATGTTGGTTAAATTTTTTTAAAAAATTCATAGATAAAAAATTAATTTTTTTTTCAATACCCAGGACGAGAGAGAAAATGCAAATAACGTGCTAAAATAATTGAAAATTTGAATATTTATTTAGGGTTCTAACCCGGGATACTCCACTTATCCACCTTTAAGGTGGATTTTCTAGCCACTAGGCTACTTGACAAAAAAAAAATATAATATAGTTATAATACTATTAAATATATTATACTTACTATTCAAGTTTAAAATTTAGGGGATATTCCGGAGGGGGATGTCCCGGAGGGGAATGTTAAGGCGGCTCGTGCCCGTGCTCTTGCTGAGGAGCTTAAGAAGAAGAGTAAGAAGTTGAAGTTGGAAGGTCCATCTTGGACATTATGTGTCTTCCCGCCAGAAGACCCGGCTGAATTTCCTGGAGGGCCGAAGGACACCAGCGCTCTCGCATCGTACAAAGTCAATGTTTATATCAGTTTATGTTTTTAAGGCTACTGGATCAACATGGTAATTGAAATCTTTCCCTCTATTAGTTTATGATCTCTTTTCTCTGACTCTATTTCTCTTCTTCCTTCTCTTTTTATTTCTATAATAATTCTGCTCCTTCCAACTCAGTCTGGAAGTGTTGCTTTTCAATATCATTTGATATTAGACTCGTTACATTGTCATCAATTATCAATTCTCCAAAATTAGAACTAATAAATGTAGTTTCTCATAGATTTCTTAACTGGTTTATTATGCAAAAGATTATTTTGGTGTTTGGCATTGTGTTGTTGTTATGCTTGAGGATTACTCTCTTTAGTCTATTCTTTGTATGACTTGTGTCATGGTAAGTGTGATGTGAGTTAAGTCTCACATTCACATTGTTGTGGTTGCTATATGTGCCTAATGTTGATGATGTTTTAGTACAAGAATATTTGAAATTAAAGGTTCAAAATATTTTTTTATATCATTGACATGGATTCATATCTAAATTGTAAGCTCTTGCACAAGTTTGGTGGAAATCAATTTTAATCAAATTTTTGTGGCTACAAAAAATATAAATAAAAAAAGTGGGCAAGAACACACGATTTTGTTTCAATATAGTCATTATTTTAATTTGTGCAAGTTTGACGAGTTAAATCTTACATTGTTGTGATTGTTCGGTGTCCAATGCGAATGATATTTTAGTAGTAGAATATTTTGAAGATTCAAAATAAATTTTCATATCATTAACATGGATTGATATCTAAATTGTAAGCTATTATTGCACAAGTTTGGTATACATCAATTTTAATCAATATTTCGTGGCTACAAAATAAGAAAGACTGGCCAAGAGCACAATATTTTGTTTCAGTATATGTCATCATCATCCATGAAGGTATCGTTTCTTCTCACACCCTTTTTTACATTCAACTCAAATAATTTTTCATCATGTAAATTAAGAGCACTATACCTTTTTTACATTCAACTCAAATAATTTTTCATCATGTAAATTAAGAGCACTATACCCGTTTTTTTTTTTTTAATAATTAAGAGCACTATACCTTATTGTATGTGGAAGTTGAAAGTATGTATGCTGATATGCTATCTTACTTGAGTAGTTAATGTTAGAAGTTACTTGAATATTGTTTTCTGATTTAATCCAATGAATTAAGATTTATTAACTCGGCTATCACAATTTGGGGTCAATTTCGAAAACAAAAAGAAATTACGAAGAGGGGAAAAAAGAAGACAAAAATAGGTATAATGGTACGGTGTGAATATTAAGTTAAAAGTTTTGTCTCAAGTTTCCATTTTGAAAATTGTTGTTCACACATTAGAGAAGGCTGAGACACACATGTAAAATACGTTTTTGCCCCCTCGGCAGTTAACTACCGAGGAATTTGAAATCCGGCTGCAGTTAACTGCCGAGGAATTCCTCGGTAGTTAACTGCCGAGGAAAGCATTTATGCAGACAGCAGGTCCTGCATTAATGCTAACCCTTACCAAGCCGTTTTTAGGCCAGTTTTGACCTGTAATTTCACCAGAGCATTTCCATAGGCAATTCAAATTATACAACAATGAAACTCGGTCATAAACAAGAAAAATACAATATCTTTTACATTTGTCCATAATTAAATCAAACCGACATTTGGTTCAAACCACACAAAAGTTTGAAATTCATCAAAACGGAACATAGTGTCCATAATCAAACAACACATTACAACACATTACAACTCATTACACATCATTAAATTAAATCCCTACTTACATTCATTACAATTGCATATGGAACGAATATATATATATAATACATTATTTTCCACCATATTCCTAAACATAAATCCGACGTCGCTATCGTCTTTAATAATCCAAGGCATATAGCTTGCCGTTTTCCATGCGAATTCATCTCTATCTTCTCCTAGGTCTATCATTGGCATCAGAGCAGACAAGTGACGTGTATATTGATTTTCACCAAGATGCTCAAAATAAGTGTTAAGTTGTGTCTTCAAATCATCAATAGAGTCCGTCGGTGTTATCATAACCTTAACCGTCTTTTTAAACGAGCAATACCTAACACGACCTTCAATTCTTGCAACCTCTGACATGTTTCACTTGACAAAAGCTTTAACAAAATAATCATAGATTAGAACAAAATTAAATGGAATGTAATAACGAATAAATCAAATGCGTAAACATTAATAAGCTATAAATAAGTATTGCACTAGTTTCAAGTCAATAAAAGTCATATTATCATATATATCAATATCAATTACATAATGTTACTTATATATTGGCCACAAAAAATTGGCATTACAATTTTGACCCCAAAATATACGTCGGTGTAATTTCTACCAAAAAAAGGACTAACACCGACAAAAAAATCCCTTGTTAAAGGCCAAGTGATTGGAGAAGATCAAGTGACATAAAATCTTCCTCATCTTCCGCAATAACTTCAAATTGTTGCTTTGGTTTTTCGGGAGTGTCCAACAAAATAGGCGCCGCTTTGTTTGATTCCTTTTGTGGTTTTGGCGGTTTGTTTCCACTTTCAATAGTCATGAGCTTTCGGAACAACTCATGTTGATCCAAATACTCATCTTCCCAAGTCACCGCATCTTGTTTCTTGTGATTGTGCCACTCCGTAGATGATGGAGGTAGTGGACAACCATTCTCAAGTAAATAAGCACAAAGTGATTAGGAATTACCCCAAGGCACATGATGGGAGTTTTTTGCTTACCCGGCGGTGGTGGCCCTCTTAGTGGAAAAAAAGATTCCGAGTTACCAACTTCAAGATTTGTCAACACAACCACACACCTTTTGTAATAATTGGCAACAATGTGCCCCATGTCCGGAAAAGTCAACCACTTATCAACAAGATGTGCACAACTTTTTGTATTTGCGGGAGGATGTAAGCCATTTAAAATGTAGTTATAACGATCCTTACCCGCAAATACTTCAACATAATCATCTCTATGATCTTTCAATTCTTGAATAAGATGTGTACGAATCATGAGATGATTTTGTTCGGTTAAGCCCATGAACTCGGCTATAGCCCGGAATCCACAATGTCCATCGCCAATAACATCCACCACTTTTTCAATAAATGGAAGCATGAAGTGTGGCATATAATCAATAGGCCTCATAACCGCGATAGCCTTAGGCTTTGGATACCGAGAAGGTGATGGAAGTGGGGAAATTGGTGCTTTACCAAGACGAGCACCTTTTTTCCTTTTATATGATGATGTTGTTGGTGATGGTGACGGTTGACTATCCGGATTTTGGGAATCAACAACCTCCCAAGAAGAAGGGATCCAGCTAGTGGATGTAATTCTTCCTTTAGACCTCGCAATGTCCACTTTTTTCTTGGCTCCCTTGGTTGTTGCTTTTTGTGGTGGTGGAGACATCATGGTGGTTTCAGGAAATGCCAATTGCCGCAAAGCCTCCTTGACTTCAAGCTTCATTTGGAAAGGGAGTTTCTTGAGACGTTCTACAATACCCTTCAACTCATCATCCACCGAAAAACCAAGTTCATTACTTTCTTCTCCCATGCGTAACCTTTGTCAATGGTGGTGTATCTCATCCAATAAAATTGGCTTTTCTTCAAGGAGTTTAGTTGCAATTACGCATGCACATGGTAAGCCGTAAGATGTCCTTTGAACACAACCACAAATTTCCTTGTTCATGCACAACGTTTCCCTACAACGTGACTCTTCCATAGCAATGTTGTCCAAAGCATATCTAGACACATGACCACCTAAGCCGGAGTACAAAGTGACATATTTGAATCTATGTTCCAACACGGTAACGCTCTGACCAAAGGCTGTTTGTATCGCAGTGTGTTGAAGCAACAACATGTTATGTATTTTCTCCCAACAAGTACCCAAATCACCCACACTATTGTCCAAATATTTCTTCACCAAAGCATGAGCCGATTCGACCCTATTGGTGGATCTACAACCAAGATGCAACACACGGTCTGTCCATACCCTCACTATTTTCTCCTTCACTTCATTCAAGGTGGTCATGGCATAATTTAGGAAAAGTGGGAAATCACTACAAGCATCTTGGAACTCCACTAATGCATTTGCATATAACTCTTGAGTGGACGATTCAACCATATCTTTCCATGCCCTCATGATCTTCTTGACAACATCGCGATTACTCACCTCTTTCCCATCCTTTTTTCCCAAAGGATATTTACAATCTAAGACGCACCTTTGTTTAACATTTGCTTGCACATGAAAGTAACAATTCATACCATAACTTTCCGGGAAAACAATTCCAACTGCTTTCATCAAAGACCCATCTCTGTCGGTAACAATCACCTTAGGCATATTCATCTTTGAAGTAAGAAGTTTACGCAACATTTTTAAAACCCAAACAAAGTTTTCCTCTTTCTCATGCATCAAGAATCCAAACCCAACCGAATATGTCAAATCGGTCGAAGTTACCCCAACTACCTCAAACATTGGCATCTTATACAAGTTGGTTTTGTAGATGGAGTCCATAACCAAAACCGTTGGAAAATTGTTAAACAACTTAACGGATGTTGGATGAGCCCAAAAGATATCTTCGATTGTATTACTTTCACCATGTGTTCTTGAGTAATAAGTATAGTTGTGCTCCTCCAACTTCGAGATTAGATATTGCAACGGCTTCTTGTCACCTCTATTTGCCTTCCATATTTTTTGACGTTCATTGTACACTTGCTTCACATTTGTCATGCAATGTGGTCTTTTGTTCTTCAAGTGTATCAAAATATTTCTTGGAAGCATCTTGCTCTTGGTCAAGTCATGTACAATCTTCTTGTCATCCTCCTTTAATCTACCGGCAAGAACGTGTCCTTCTAAAGCCGGCTCCATGGCATCGTTGTGAACTCCATTAAGAATGTTCAATCCCCATTCCTTTGTTTGCTTACTTTGATATCTACTAATCATGAACAAGCACCCGCATTTTCTTGAGCCCGTTGTCGCATGCCTCGATTTTTTTTTAGGCACTTTGTGAGCTCCACTCCTTTCACACACTAGGCGCAATATTGGATGGATCAAGCTTGATCTTTGTGTAACAATTGTAAATCCCGCCTTATTTGCTTGACAACGTACCCACCCAAGCAATTCTTCTCTATCTTGAAACTTAATGTCGTCAGAAAAAAACCTAGCTGTGTCCACTTCGTGGGCTTGAAGTGGGACGACACCGAGACTAACATATTTAGAAGCTTGTTCAATGTTTGGTTTGACTTCAACCTTAGGCGGCTTGACATCTCCGAAAATTTGGACAAAATTACGTTTTGTCTCTCCCGAAACATCATCCGCGTTCTCGGTCATTACTATAATTAAACAAGACATAAATATGAATTAACAACTAACTAATGCATAAACATCAATGTCATAATGAACTAAAACAAAAAAAAAAACAAAAAAAAAACAAAGAAATTTTTTTTTTGAAAAAATGGCAGTAGCTGCCATCTTTTCGCTCCAAAATTTTTGCCTATGTAATCCTCGGTACTTAACTACCGAGGTTTTCCTCGGTACTAAACTACCGAAGTTTTCCTCGGCAGTAAGCTACCGAGATTCCCCATAACAGGGTTCTACGTAACTGACGTAGAAACCCATTGCATAATAAAAAAATAAACCGATTAAAATGCTCAATACTTGTTTTTTTACGTCAAAAGTGTGTTGATACATCCTATGCTTGATGCTTGAATCATTTTTGTGCAAGATTTGATTAAAAAAAATGTTGGATTTGGGTGGATTGAATGAAGTTTTATGGAAGATGATGAAAATAGTGTGTAGGGGGAGCAGGTGACTGTTTCATCTGTTGAAACAGTTTTCCTCGGCAGTTAACTACCGAGGAATTCCTCGGCAGTTAACTGCAGCCGGATTTCAAATTCCTCGATAGTTAACTGCCGAGGGGGCAAAAACGTATTTTACATGTGTGTCCCAGCCTTCTCTAATGTGTGAACAGCAATTTTCTTCCATTTTTCTTAGTAGCAGAGAAGAGTATTGTGCCAAAGAATAAAATTTAGAATTTTGCTCTTTACCCAACAAAAATCATTCGCGTTCAACTGAACTTCCCAAAATACCCCTGCGTGAATTAACTCACGCAAATGTAAAAAAACGTGAGTTATTTTTTACACATGCGTGACTTTATCTCTCTATTACTTTGGTTTTCGTTTTAATACCTAATTTTTCTTTGTAAACCTACGATTGTCCCATCAGTTATCAACAAAATGGTTGTTCAAATAACACTAATCTTAATAATTTTAAAGTTCTATCAGACTCATTCAAGTTCTTTGTATGGGTTTATCATTTGGTTGTTAAATGATTTTGGAATTTACTCTCGTCAAAGTTTTAATGGGATGTTCCTCCATTATTAATTTTTGAAGGATTAGATTGTAGAGCTATAAAGTTCAGATACTTCAAAATTGATAATGTATCGGTATCTGATACGTATTATATACCGATATATGTCTGATATGTTTCGATATGTATCGAGGGAATATACAAAAATTAAATTTTATTTATAAAAAATACAATTATCCGATACTTTTCAGATACATCGGGGATACTCGAGGGATAAACAATAGAAAACCGATACGCACGGGATACATGATATTTATATTATTTTTGCGATATATGTGATTGACTAAGTAATAGTGTCCTCTTTTTGGGATATATCATATATATAATTGACTAATTGTCACTTTCTTTATTATCAATATAACTTATATTTATATATTATGTTGTTGTCCACCGTCTGTTTGTGTTCATTTGATTGTTTGAGACACTGCTATTGTTGTTTGTCGTGTGAAAATAATTTCGTACTATATCGTTGTTTTATGTCTGTTTGGTCTAGATTTTGCACATATATTTTTTGTTGCTTTTGAGTTTTATTCCATAGTTTGTATTTTGAGTTTTAATAAGTAGTTTAAATTTAATTTTTTTATTAAAGTATCCTGGTTATATCGTATTTTAAATTTTTCTTGTATATCAACGTATCAGTGTCATATCATATTTGTATTATATCATGTATCTTAGGTTCATAGTTGTAGAGTTTTGTTTTAAACAAGTACTAGTATGTATCCCGTGCTTTGTACGGACAATTTTATCTGAGATTTTACTTTCAAAAGTATTTATCAATTTTTTTTTTGTGTTTTAAATGTGGTGTCCATGTGTCACACAAAAATTAATGTGTTTTTTTTTTGTCATTTAGTCTAGTGATTAGATATTCGTTTTTCAAATAAATAAGTGAGAAATTTGATATTCGAACCACTCCTCCTACATACCGCAATATCCATATCTACTAAGTTGTGTTCACGTAGATAAATTAATATGAGATTTATTGATATAACATATAGGATCAAATAAGTTTTTCGTCTCTAAATATATAACACATGTAGCAATTAGTCAATTATATATATGATATATCCCAAAAAGAGAACATTGTTACTTAGTCAATTACATATATCGCAAAAATAATATAAATATCATGTATCCCGTGCGTATCGGTTTTCTATTGTTTATCCCTCGTGTATCCCCGATGTATCTGAAAAGTATCGGATAATTATTTTTTTATAAATAAAATTTAATTTTTGTATACTCTCTCGATACATATCGAAACGTATCATGCATATATTGGTATATAATACGTATCAGATACCGATACATTATCAATTTTGAAACATCTGGACTTTAGAGCTCTACAATCTAATCCTTCAAAAATTAATAATCGAGGAACATCACATTTAAAACTTTGACGAGAGTAAATTCCAAAATCACTTAATAACCAAATGATAAATCCATACAAAGAACTTGAATGAGTCTGATAAACTTTAAAATTGTTAAGATCAGTGTTATTTGAACAACCATTTTGTTGATAACTGATGGGACAATCATAGGTTTAAAAAAAATTAGGTATTAGCACGAAAACTCAAGTAATAGAGAGATAAAGTAAAACATGATGTGAATATAAGATAAAAAGATGTCACAAAAATTATCATTTCTCAATTATTAATTACTGCCCTCGGTAAGCTCAACGAGGACTTGAAGTGATTAGACAGAACAAGAAGGTGATAGGCTCAAGGCAACTAGCCACACTAAGGCGTGAGCTATAAGCATACTTTTTTTTTAAGAGTGTATGTTTTCAAAATTTTATTTTCTACATATTTTTTTAAAGAAAAATGATATTTGTACAACTATGTTTTGATAATTTTTTTGACAACTTTATAATAGAATTTTGTCTCATATGTTTTATTATGCTCTAATGTGTATTTATACAATAATATTGTCTTGGACCTCAAGTATCTCTAACTTCGGCATCAAGTATCTTTAACTTGGTCCTCAATTATCTTTGAATAATATATAATAATTTATACAATGATTATTTTGTATTCTAATACACCCCCATAGTCGAAACGGGAGGCTGTTGAATGTTGAGACTATCTGTGAAATCATCAAACAACTGCAGTGGAAGACGTCAGCTATTTGATAACGGGACGGAACATGTAAGACCCGTACTTGGCCTTTAGCAACCTTGTCACACACGAAGTGAATATCCATTTCAATATGTTTTGTGCGTTGATGTTGGATGCCCGACAAATAAATAGTGATGACGTTGTCACAATAGATTAGAGTAGCTTTTGTGACCGGACACTGAAGTTCTAATAGTAAGTTTCGAAGCCAACATGATTCAGCATGAATTTTGAACAACTCAGACCAAGTATTGTACTGACTCTTTTCAATATCAAGGGTTATTCTGATGAAATTGGTGACAGTAAGAGCATGATGAATGGATGAATTGTTTGTTTTGACAACCGGAGGTTCGGTTGTGGTTGTTTTTAGTGTTTTTGTTGGAAAAGAGGGAGCAGATTCAAACATGATTGTGTTTTGGTGAGATGCTCGTAAGAAAACAAGAAGAAATGAGGGAGGTGACGGCGGTGCGGCTAGGGTTTAGAAGAGGGAAGACAAATTAGGGTTGCTAAGGAAGAGAGACTCGTGATACCGTAATAGAATTATGTTTCATTATGCTGTAATGTGTATTTATACAATGATATTTTCTTGGGCCTCAAGTATCTCTAACTTGGCCATCAATATCTTGGACATCAAGTATCTTTAACTTAGTACTGAATTATCTCTAAATAATATCTAATAATTTATACAATGAACATTTTAAATTCTAATAATATCTAATAATTTATACAATAAATATTTTATATTCTAATACTTATTTCTCATATTTAAATTATGTTTTTGCTTTATCTATCCATTGCTTTGACTTTTATGTCAATATCTCTTTTTCTTTATAAAATTAAGATTATCTTAAAAGTTGTCGATTAAATGGTTATTCAAATAACACAACTCTTTTTTTAAGGGTCATGTTAACCAGTGCCCGGACACTGGTTAAGAAACTAAAAAAGGAAAATTCAAAGTAAAAATAACATTTTTTAAGCTTTTGATGAGTTGACAACACAAGTTTTGAGACAAGATTTTCTACATTTGATTCCTTAACCAGTGTCCCGAGGCACTAGTTAACATTTTCCTTTTTTTAAACAACAGTTTAACTTTTTTTTTTTTTTTTTTGGGTTTCAACCAAACATCAGTGATCATCCAAATGTTGTCATTTAAGTTCAGACCCTATGATGAAGGTGGAGTTTCACATGGGAAAGGGCAATCCTTTCCCACCATGGGAAAGCCAATTTCATCCATTAGATCACCTAAGGAACACAGTCTTATCATACACTGTCAACACTACATTTAATTGTCACTATCTTCCATCATCATCTTTCTCCCTCATCCCCACCAACCCACCACCATCAACGGTGCAACACCATCAAAACCACCTTACAGTCACAACCGGATCCCTCTTCTCTCTCAGCTACCAACACATTTTCTCTCAACAAGAACACTGTATGTTCTAACAACACTCCAACTTCACCACTCTTTTTTTTTTTTTTTTGACAGAAACTTCACCACTCTTATCAACCATTTCATCCCAAACAGCAAACTCTCATAACACATCTCTTTCCAAAATCTTGATTTTGCAGAGCATAATGGGAAAAAAAAAATCAAATCAAAACAGCAATAATTGGTTGATTTTAGAGTTGGGCAATTAAAAACTGTATTTTACATTCATGATGTCATCACGGATATTCATCAATCTCTTATTCTCAACAACTTAACTATTAATCTTGAACCTAATGTTTTTATATTTAAGTTAATGTTTTTTTAATGGAAACAATTTAATTGATTTTTGGTGTTTTGTGTTAAGACTTACGGAGGTTCATTATGTTTCTTTTGGTGTTTTGCTTATAGATTTAGTTAGATTCATTCCTCTGATCTTAAACAACATATTTAGTTATATTTTGCTTAAGGAGAACATGAGGGTGGAAAATATTGTAATGTAAAATTTCAGATCTGAACATATCAATACTCATGGAGGTTGTAGTCATTGGTGGTGGTGGGTTCCTGGTATAGTCTGATGGAGGTTGAAGAAAATGGTGAAAGAAAAAGAGAAAAAAATATAGTGTGGTGTGACCATGATAAAATCAGCAATCTAATGGCTAAAAAAAGCTTTCCCATGGTGGGAAAGGATTGCCCTTTCCCATGTGAAACTCCACCCTATGATGAATGCAGTGCCATTATGTTATGTCCCATCCCTCGTAAAGTTTTTTTGATTAATTGCCATTCAAAAGTTGGTCAACAACTCAACATTGAATATAACAATTTGGTTTATCCATATTATTTTAACTATTAATCTTGAACCTAATGTTTTTATATTTAAGTTAATGTTTTTTTAATGGAAACAATTTAATTGATTTTTGGTGTTTTGTGTTAAGACTTACGGAGGTTCATTATGTTTCTTTTGGTGTTTTGCTTATAGATTTAGTTAGATTCATTCCTCTGATCTTAAACAACATATTTAGTTATATTTTGCTTAAGGAGAACATGAGGGTGGAAAATATTGTAATGTAAAATTTCAGATCTGAACATATCAATACTCATGGAGGTTGTAGTCATTGGTGGTGGTGGGTTCCTGGTATAGTCTGATGGAGGTTGAAGAAAATGGTGAAAGAAAAAGAGAAAAAAATATAGTGTGGTGTGACCATGATAAAATCAGCAATCTAATGGCTAAAAAAAGCTTTCCCATGGTGGGAAAGGATTGCCCTTTCCCATGTGAAACTCCACCCTATGATGAATGCAGTGCCATTATGTTATGTCCCATCCCTCGTAAAGTTTTTTTGATTAATTGCCATTCAAAAGTTGGTCAACAACTCAACATTGAATATAACAATTTGGTTTATCCATATTATTTTATATCGAAATTATGGGTCTCCCTGTAACGAAGGTTTTAAAAACCTTCTTTAAGGATTTTAAATTAAAAAAAATATTTATAAAAAAAGTTAAAAATTTTAATTTCTAATGTATCGAATGCATCAACTTTTATAAAAACTTACTATTTCCTCAAAAAAAAATAAAAACTTACTATTTAAAGGTTGTTAAAGAGTGTCTTAAAAACACTCGTTAGTAATTTTCTAAAATTATTTAGACACTGGACGTGTTAAAATTATTTAATTATAATAATTCCAACATTAATATTAACCCGTCGTTTTTACTTCCATTAGGTGGGTTTAAAACTCGAATTCTTTGTTTCTTTAATCGAGAAATGAATACCTAACTACTAGACTAATTGACAAAAAAAAATTACTTCCACTATTTCAAATTTTAAATCATTTTGATTATTCAAAAGCATTAAGAAATATAATTAATTTTATATGAAAATGATATTATGAGTTATTTTATAAAATTATTCTCGATAAATGAAATGAAAAAGATAAATTAAAAAATTGAAAAAAGAAAGTAATAAATAGTTAAAAGTATAATAGAAAAATTGACTTTAATGTTTCATTAATATAGTAAAACGACTTATAATTTAGAACGAAAGGAGGACACGATAAGACCATCTTAATGAGGAGGTTTTTGTCTGCCCTATATTGAAAAGCAAATTCCAAATCTGCCCTACATGAAAAAGAAAGTCCAAAACTGCCCTACTTTTTCTCTTTCTCTTTATTCCCCGCAAAACAGGTTTGGGGGGGTGTCATTCCCAGCAATTTCGTTTTGGGGGGAAGGCCCTGTTTTTTTGTCTTATTATGTTATTCCCCGCAAAACAGGTTTGGGGGGTGTCCTTCCCAGCAATTTCATTTTGGGGGGAAGGCCCAGTTTTTTTGTCTTATTATGTTATTCCCCGCAAAACAGGTTTGGGGGGTGTCCTTCCCAGCAATTTCATTTTGCGAGGAATAAAGAGAGAGAGAAAAAGTAGGGCAATTTTGGACTTTCTTTTTCATGTAGGGCAGATTTGGAATTTGCTTTTCAATATAGGGCAGACAAAAAAAAAATTCGAGGTTTCAAACATTTAAAACTCAATACCTATTAAATCAAACATTTAAGACCCGATATCTATTAGGTATCTCATATTGGAGAAATTTTTTAGGGTTCTATTGAACCCTAAGGACTCTAGTAAGCATCCAATTCTTAAGTTGGGTCCACAATATTTTTATTAAATTAATTATTCTTACACATTTTTTTTAACAATAAGTAGGACCTATACTTTTTTATTATTAAAAAAATTAAAATATAATTATATAAAGTTATTGATAATTGGTTAGTCGACATCATTTTAAAAATTTGTGTAAAATACTGGATTGAAGAGATTGAATGCTTATTATACACTACTATTAAAAAAATTATAAATAATTAATATGTATATATCAAATCCATTTAAATACCTAAAAATGAATGTCTCGTGTCGTAGATGATAGAACAACCAAATGATGAACCTATACAAAGAACTTGAAAGAGTCTCACTCTCATAGAACGTTTAAAGTAGTTTATGTTGAAATTATATTAAATATTTGGTTTAAATGTGTAATTGGTCCCTGCACTTTTAACAGATTTTGACATTGGTCCCTGCACTTTTTTTTGTTTGGCATTGGTCCCTGCACTTTGTAAAAATATTGGCATTGGTCCCTGCACTTTTTTTTGTTTGACATTGGTCCCTGCACTTTGTAAAAATATTGGTATTGGTCCCTGCACTTTGAAAAAATATTGGTATTGGTGCCACGTGGCATGAAATGATTGAGACCAATACCAATATTTTTCCAAAGTGCAGAGACCAATACCAATATTTTTCCAAAGTGCCTCTCCTTTCTTTCCTCTTTTTTTTTTTTTTTAAATTCTGTAAATACACATGTGGCTTTTTTTATTTTTATTAATTCAAAAAATACCCAGGTGGCATGACACGTAGGATTGACCAAGTCAAAATTGGCTATTTGCAAAAGGGGTAGACATGGGGTAACTTTTGCCATTTTTTTTAATAGGGGGGCAAAATTGCAACTTATGCAAAGTTAAGGGGTGAAAAGTGCGTTTAAGCCTTTATAAAATTGTTTTACTTCCACTTCCACAGTTTCACTTCCACTTCTCCTTCTACCAATCTCTCCTTGCTTCCATCAGAGGGGGGTATGTATTCATTACTCTTGCAGGTATATACACCTCTCTCTCTTTCTCACACACACATTTGTGAAGTGTTGGTTCTGAACTGCTGTTTTGGTTCAGGTCTAGTTTTGTTGAGGGTGTGTTATTTATTTATTCAGATTATATCTTCAGGTTTTGTGAGGGACTGTAATTTGTTAATCATTATTATTATTATTATTATTATTATTATTATTATTCAGGTTATATCTTCTCTCATTGTGTTCAAAAGAAGAAGGAAAAAAGTGATAATAATCCCTAATTAAAGGGTAGTTTCAGTGGTGGAGATACACGTATCAAATTGCAAGGTTAGTGATACATGTATTGATTTATTTATGAACTTATTCCCTTAATTTCTTCTTCTATGATTGTCAAAACAAAAAAGTAATAATGAAAGTGAAATAGATGATTTTTAATTGGTGTAACCGGTTTACTCTCTTGTATTTATGAACCAAATATCAAGTTGCAAACTCTCTTGTATTTTTATTGATTTTTTAATCATAACCTTCCTTTACTTATACTAAAAATTTACTATATTTATCTGAATCAACTCACGTTGGAACAGAGGTAGGTAACACAACACAACAATACAATAGATCTCTTGTTCATTTTTTAATCATATCATACCTTATACTTAAAATTTACTATACTATTTGTAGAGGCCAACATGATTTACCTAGAATCCTCGGCTGGGGTTTAATTTATTTATTTTTTGACAATTAACTTAAAATTGTTTAATGTATAATTGGGATAATGATAAAGGAAAACAAAAAAAAGAAATATATATTTATATCGTGTTTCTTACATTTTTTAACATTTAAATTTATTCTTATCTATTTGTTATAACTTATATGTGTTATTTGTATTGAAAATTGAGGACATTCTTAGAAAGAGAAAAAACCACTCCAGAAGAGCTGAAAGAAGTTTTTTTTTGTTGGTGTTATTAAAAAAGATAAGAATTTTTGTTATATTATTGTTGTCATTGTTACATTTGAGAGTCACAGGTATAAAAAAAATACCGTTTGAAATTTACACGCAAAATTTCTAGAAAATATTGTTGATAATCTACACGCGTTAGCCCTATAAAAAAGCGTTTGCTAGTATAATATAGATTTTGTAGCATAGTAAAATAAAAAATAAAAAATCAGGAAGGTTGCTTTTTTGACATTCAATAGTTTCTAGAAACACATGTAAAAGGCTAAAAAATCCAGCGGTAGTTAACTGTTGATGGTGGTTTTCTAGTTATAAGCTAGCATGAGTTAACTATCGCCGGAGGTATTTTAGTATTTTACTTAGTGTTTTTAGGAAGATTTTGATGTTAAAAAAACAATTGTCAAGAATCAGTGGTGGGGTGGGCTATAGGTTGCTGGCTCAAAATCTAACCTAACCGGGTTTGGCCCAAAACTTAACCCGTTTCCCCGGGTTAATAATCTATCTTTGTTTTTACAACTTCATTTTTTTTTTTAAGGACAACTTCATTATTTCATTCTTTCAATTTGATTCCATAGCTAGTTTCAGTATACCGCTCTCCATCCCATCGTCACTTCAATTTTTCCAATTCATTATTGCTTTTCTGAGTTCACATCCCATCTATTTACTTCATTCCTTCAATTTTATTCAACCACCTATCCACCCTATTAACTACCCATTCTTTTGTATAATTTTTTTATGTATTTAGTGTCCTCAAACGTATAGATTATCAGAATCTTTGCGCATGGAAAACAACACAACACCAATTATCAATCCAAAGAAACGACCCGCAAGTTCTTGTGCTTCCAATACATACAAACCAACAAAGAAAAACAAAATCGAAATGGCTAGAGCATCAGGAAGTAGAAAAAGTGCAAGTGTAAGTTTGTCCAAATCTATTTAGTAATTTCATATGAATCTATACGTTTGTCCAAATCGGACTGAGTCTTAGCCGATGATCACATCTATGCTAGTATCTCATATGTCATCTAGATTCTGTTTGCTAGTTTTTTTTTATATAATTTTTTTGTTAACATGCTTTCTTTTGATTTTTCAGTTTAGAGTAAGTTTGGCTGACTTAGACTGGGAAACTGATATTGACATTTTTCTGGTGGACTTGCTTAAAAGAGTCGCGCGAAGGTTTCGCAAATTTGTCCATTATGATCTCAAAGGACAACAATCTTGGGATGATGCTGCTCAGCTTGTGAACGACTATATGATGGCTAATGGATTTGGTCATCTTCCCTTGAAAAGTGGTACAGATGTGCGGGACAGGCTGTTAAAGATCCGAAACAATTATAGACATGTAAGTTTCTTTTTTGTTTCTTTCCTTCATGGCACAAATGACACGTTGTTTTCTGGAATTTAACATTAAGTTTTTTTGGTTTGTTTTTATTCTTTTAAGCTCCGGACAACTGGCCGGTGAAGGCTGCAGACACAAATTGTTTTCTAAAGATGAAAAGAAATTGAAATTTATAATCCCTAAACTTAAAGATGCCCATCCTGAAAGAAGTAGAAGTAGGTCTTCAACCCGAGAAGTTTCTTCACCAGCTAGAACCCGACAAGTTTTTACGGCAATGAATGTATTTCCCGTTGTTGGTCCTCAGGCTCCGATGATGATTGATAATCTGGATAATCAACCTCTTTTTGATAAGTGTATAGCAATATGTAGTGGGTTGGGACATAATTCGAGGGTATCTTTTACCATAGTGTCAAGTTGTCTACCATCCTCGGCTGGGGTTTAATTTATCTATTTTTTAAAATTTTACTATATTTCTCTGAAGAAAGAAACTTCTGAAGCATACCTTTTCAAAAGTGGTTTCCCCATTCCTGTTTTGTAAAGCTCGTGCACCATAGCTGTCAAGGAAAATTTTGCCAGGTTGGGAACAGTTTTTCATTACCTTCAAAACGAAAAAACGTGTATATGATGTAAGATTGAAATAAAATGTTAGTCAGTCTCAATTTCATTACCTTCAAAACGAAAAAACGTGTATGTGATGTAAGATTGAAATAAAATGTTAGTCAGTCTCAATCAATGGTTAAACTAAAAACACTATCTATGAAGAAGACAATATAGTAAATCAATTGTTAAGGTAAATCAATTTTTTTGGAACAACTTTTTTGCCTCTTTCAGAGATGCCCAGTCAGCAGCAGGTATATTAAACTGATAGAATAAAACAAACCGAATAAGCTTAAGGTTAAATCTGTAGAAAAGAAGGAAAGAAAAAATAAAAGAAGTCATTACATTTGTTTTTTTCATTATTGTTCGGATCGCAAAAAGTCTCTTGCACACCTCCGATCCTGTTTTCTGGGCACCGTATTGTTTCCTAACTATGTATTCATTCAACATCTTTGCCACTCTTTTCCATATGTCGTGTTGAGATAAGTCAAAATCCAAATAGTTCGGATGATTTGAAGCTATCTTATAAATCTTTTTCAACATGAAATTATTATGTTTAAAGGTCCAGTCAGGAACCTTCTCCAAAATGGCATAAAACTGAAAAATAAAGAAAAAGTAAAATCAGGGTACTGGAAAAAAAAATGGCATTTAAAAAAACCCAAAGAAGCCATATAAAAAAATGTAAATTAGGGTACTGAAAAACCAAAGAAACCAACGTCAATTGTTATTCTATCCAAATGTCAACATGAACGTTAGGAGAACATAATCCAAAAAATGAAACATAAACCAAAAGATTTTGAAATCGATTACAATAATCATAGCCCATCACTAGCGTTTATCCTATGACCTATTATATATCAAAAATCTCTTCCAGATCTAAGAAAATATATCAAAAATTAGTGAAAATAAAACTTACATTTCTTTCACTAATGTTCGAGGTTGTCATCTACAATTTGTTTTTTTTTCCGTGGTCTTTTAAAAGAAGAACAGGATGCAAGTAGGACGTTTTCTGAGATTTGTTTGCTTTTGTTGTTGAGTGATTTTTTCCATGTAAATTGTATAATCAATTACACAATTCTGATTATATATAAACTACTTCTACACAAAAAACTTATTAATTACACTATATGAGGTTGTTGAACTGAATTAAAAAGAATGAAGTTAATGGATTAAGTTTGATGGGATCGATATCTGGAAAAAAAAAACAAAAAGAATGAAGTTAATGGATTAAGTTTGATGGGATGGATATCTGAAAATTCTTATTCAGTTAATAGTGGAAAAAAAATGAAGAGATGGGATGGGGGATGTATTTTTTATTTTTTATTTGAAGATGAAAGAATAAAGAGGAGAGATGAGCCACGACCACCGACGGTAGAATTGAGCTCTCCTCATTTTCTTGTATTTTAGGGTTAGGATAAATGGGCTTGGGCCCAAAGTATACAAAGTCTAATAAAGCCTTAAAAGTATGAATTTCTAAAAGTACCCACACATAGACGAAACAACCAATCGTATCTTTATAAACAACTTATTGCTTGTATTTCTTTTTAAATCTTAAAACTGATACTAAAAGTTATTGAAAAAGAGAGGTATTTTTTTTGGAATAATTTCTATTAAAATATACCCTTATGATATAAGAACAAAACTGTGTTGATTTATTTTCTCTTTTATTGTTCGTATTAGAAAAGTATTTATATACCTTTATGATTTAAGAAATCAAAAACTATGTTGATTTTTTTTTAGAAGTGTGTTGATTAATTTTGATTTTGAAGGGTATTTTTTTTCTTTCTAATTTGTTCTGAGACTTGCTTTTGGTTGTTGTTTTCAGGGATATCTTAGTGCTGGTGTTGCTGAGAGGAAGAGAGGAAGAGATTGGGGGGGCAACAATGCAGATGAAACTCCAAGGGACCCTGTTGATGACTAGTATTTCGACATTAGATATAGATTACCTGTGTTTGTGGAACATACTGAAGATTAGTGTATGTGGTTGTTTAGTGTAGGAACATGAGCATGATCTCGAACTTTGAGATTTCTTGCGCTTGTTCATTGTCTCCTTTATTTGTATCTGTCTGCAGTTGTTGATTTCTTTGAATGTGTGTACAAAACTATCTGCTTGTGTGGTTTGTAGTTTGTACTCTATCTTTTGCAATCTCTGCTTGTGTGGTTTCTAGTTTGTACTCTATCTTTTGCAATACAATTGTGTAGTAGTACTCAATATTCTTGTCTATGCATGAAAGATATCATTTTGGCATGCCAAAATCTTTGGCAGATGCAAGAATGCACATGGTTAATTATTCTCTCTTTGGTTCATTTTTTTTTCTTTCTTTGGTGTTCTAGACTTTTAGGTGAGCATGTCAGCAAAGTATGGTTTTTATAATATCACAATGTTGGAATATCAACTCAAAAATGCGTGGATCCAAAGTATGCAAAGAGGAGAGATGTGTATCTTCAAAGTTAGTTATTCAATTCTTTTAAAAATAGGAGAGGATAAAGTTTAGACACTATTTTGATGGATTAAAAAAGTTTATAAATATATGTATCTATAGTTCAAAGATCAAATTAAAAAGTGATAATTTAGAACTAAATTGATGTTTATTTCAAAAGTATATGGATCCAAAGTATGTAACATGGAAAGAGCATCACAATTTTGAAAGCTAATTTTTGTTTGTTTGTTGAAAGCTAGTTATACATGTATACAAGCTAGTTTATCTTAATACAAGATTTTTGAGTCCAACTTGATAGTGATCTTAGTTGAAACAATTTCAATTGCCAATTGATAGCAAATAGAATAATATTGAATAGGACTTTCTCTTCACGAATTGGATTGAAACAATAACGATAAGATTTGAATATTATCTTATAGTTTACAAAAGCTAATTTTTTTTTTTTTGACAGAAGCTAATTTATTTTTACAAAAGCTAATTAATTGTTAATTCTGGAGACATTTGGTTCTAGGTATTATGTTTTCCCATTTGTTTGTTGAATGAAAATTTTAGTCTAAATTCTTACTCTGTTCCTCACATAATGCTAAAAAATTTCTTTTGCTTTTTATAAATGTGAAACACTTTATGATCGAATATTTTAAAATATATAAAAAAAGGGAATTTCGGAATTTCCAAAATTTAAAAAAGTTGAAACATTAAAACTAACTTATAAAATATAAGAAAACTGGAAACTTTTTTTTTATTGGGTTAAAAAATGAAGGCAATGTCTATGAAAATTTGGAGGATGAATCAAAATAGAATCTTTATACTCATAAAAAATAAATAAATAGAAGCTTAATACTTTTTTTAAGAAGTTAAATTTGTGAAAATATTTAACTTCTTTAAAGAAGTTAAACATTCAGAACAAAAAGATTTACACTTCTTGTCTATTTTTCATTTTGAAGTTTAGGTCTAGTTTTGACATAGTCTACAGAGAAGGTGACCTAGAATTTAATTAAATGTGAAAAATCACTATACGAAATATTAAAACTCAGTTGTTTGTCTTGTGATCATTTGTTTAATTGGTAAAGATATTGCATATAATATGCAAAGGACGGGGTTCAAATGCTTGATCCTCTACTTATTTATTTTATGGGGTCAATTTTTAACCATTAGCTACTTGACAAAAAAAAAACCATCGAAGTTCTTGAGCTTACGTTAAGATAGACACTACAACTTTTTATTCCTTTTGTTTCTTAAAAATGTGAAAAGTTTATGTTTCAAAGTTTTTAAAATGTGAAAAATTCAAAAATTTAACATTTTTGAAATGTAAATAGAAAGGAAATATTACTTGTACAAATAAAAGGATTTTTTTTTTTGAGGAAATATTACTTTTACGATCCTTTAACTTAACTTCAGATAACAATTTCGTTTTTATCTTTATTTCACATCATTTTCGTCCTTTAAAACAATTTGTATATAAATTTTGGAAATTCCGAAAATAATTTTGGAAATTCCCAAAACTACTCTAGGTCTTATTATCATGTGTTGAAGAATTGATAATTTGTGGTCTATACTTGACATTTGACAAGTTCCACATCCTGTAATATAAGTTCTTCATAACCAACCGACATCAGATGATAGGGGAGAACATTTCATACCCTCTAATTTTTTTTTTTTGATTTTGTGCCACTCATAAGTATAATCTAAACGAAATATGTTGTCCGAAATATGTTTTTTTTTTGATAATCTTTAGGCGTAATTATATAATTGGTCCCTTAAATAATTATGAGATTTCAATTTAGTCCTCGTAATAATTTTCGCTCCATTTTGGTCCTTTAAGTTACCTCCGTTAACCAAATAAATCCATTCTGTTAAATTGTATGATAAAAACGTTAACATTCATCAATGAACCCAGAAAATTCATCACTAAACCCAGAATTTCATCACCTTCACACCAAACCCAGAAGAAAAAAAACCAAAAAAATTCTGAAAAAAAAAACTCTTAACAAATTCCAAAAAAAAAAAGATTAAATAAAAAAAATCTTTCTCCGCGTCAAAATTATTTTCTCAATTATTAATTCCAATCAAAAAATTTCTTCCAAATCCCTCAATAAGCTTCAGTAACCCCTCTCAACTCTACACCTTCAATTTCTTGTTTCTTTTGATATCCAAAATCCAAACTTGACCCTAAAACTTTTCTTCTTCTCACATTCAATCCCTTTCAAACTTTCTGCTTTCAATTTTTTTTCCTTGGTTCCCTTTTGAAAAAATCTCTCTGCATTCTCACTAAAAAAGCATCGCTGCCTTCACTTTCTTTCCTCCCCAATCCAAACATTCAATGCACCTTCCACCAATTCCTCAATAATTCAACCCCCTCTTCTTCAGATTAACCTCCCCCATGGAAACCGACACATACAAGAGTAAGATTCAGATAAACGGGGCTGAAAATCGATGAAAATGCAGATGTGGTGAAGAACGACATCGTTAAATGGACTTCGAAACGGCAACCATGACTGTTTTGGGTTGTTTTTTTGTTCCTACGGCAGCGGAGAGTTGGTCGGTGGTGGCGCCGCCGTTGTATGGTGGCAGCGCAGCAGTGACTGTTTCGTCGGAGTTGAATTGGTGGTTTGTGTTTGTGTGTTTCTCGTTTGACCCTCTGTTCCTCTTTTTTCGTTGACCCCCCCTCTGTCTGTTGTCTCTATTTTGAATTTGTTTTGAGTTTTTTTTTTCTTTCTAGATTTGTTTGGTTAAATATTTGAGTTTATTTTTTATTTTATTTTATTTTAGGTGTGGTGGTGAAACTTTTCTGGATTTATGATGGATTTTTCATTTTTCTGGATTTTTATGATGAATATGATGAATTTTTCTGGGTTTAGTGATGAAGAAGATGAATTTTTCTGGGTTTGATGATGAAAGGGATGAATGTTAACATTTTTCTCAAAGAATTTAATGGAACGGATTTATTTGACTGACGGAGGTAACTTATGGGAGCAGAATGGAGCGAAAATTAACAAGGGGACCATATTGAAATCTCATAATTATTTAAGGGACCATTTATGTAATTAAGCCTAATCTTTAAGATGAACTATATTCTAAATAAACATGAATCAAGAGAAAATCTGTTATAATCAATAATTGGATTAGTGAAATTCAATTTTTATATTGCGTTATTAAATATAGTAACTCATCTAAAAGTTACTTCTAGAGTCAACATATGCACACTCATTCAAAAAGCCTAATTGTTATAACAATATAATTGTTGGCTGGATTGTTTAAGCCAACACAAGTGTATCCGATCCTTCTTTGTTATACTCACTCAACTATCTTAGTGTAAGTTGGGTCTTACGGACTAAATATTTGATACAAATACAGACTCTAAACGTCAAGCCTAAAAGATTAAGGTGCTCTTAATGACCGATAATTAGTACTCAACAACATGCTTTTGGAGTTAATTTGGAACTTGTATTATAATCATAGAATTTAGCTTGTGAATTAGTCAAGTGAAAAAAATCACGTGGTTACTTATAGTCGAGCTTAAAAGTATGAGATCTCTGATGATCATTATTACTTAGAGTTGACCTTAATGCAAGAAAAGCACGATGACTTTGTATTTATCTTCCTTCTATATTGTTTTCTCTCTTGTCTTATCTACCATTTTTCTTTTATCTTACTCCGTCATAAAGTATACCTGAATACACTAAAGTCACAATGACTTTTACATCACAAAATCTCCGAATTCAAATCTTGTGACGCATGGTAATGGGGGATGTACATGCATCCCCTTGTGTGGAAATAAACAGTAATGCCACTTACTTTTTTTTTGTTTTTGAAGAGGCTAAATCAGCCCACTCAAATTGATACCGGAGAGAATTGAACCAGAGACCTAGTGGAGAAGCATACTCCCAGGTCCCAAGTCAATACCACTAGGCCAACCCAAGTGGGTTCTGTTGTTTTTTCTTTTCTTTTTAATTTTTGGTTTTTTTCCTTCTACTTTATTGTTTGTTACTCTTAGAGCATCCACAATGGTAGTTCCATAACAATGACTCTTTAAATGGACCACACGTGACACATCACTTATTTATAATTTTTTAATAAAAGTACCTATTAAGGACTCAATGACTCCAATGGCAATGCATTAATAAGAACTTCAATGAAAAGTACTTAAATATGTCCCACTATCTTTACATCAGTAAACAAATATAATTTACCTATTACTCCTTTTTACAAGTGGGACCAAGTAGTACACATTTTATTACTCCTTTATGCAAGTGGGACCAAGTAATACACATTTTATTACTTTTTTAAACGTGAGACCCGTTAGTTATCCAGAAGAGAAAGAATGTCCTTATATAGTTGCCCGTTCCTTAACGGGGACTCATTTTTTCTTACTCCAATGGAGGGTCCTTAACGGGGAATGATCCTTGTTAAGTAAGGACCCCCATTAAAGATGCTCTTAGTACTATTATAATTTCTATATTAGTGTTTTCCTTTCACTGTATTATTTTAGTGTTTTACTTTTGCTAAGGACTATTAATACTTTATCTAAACTAATTCGCTTATATGTGCGTTTTCCACGGTGATAAAGATAAGTTGTCAAGACTGTTTTGACCAAGAACCTAGATCCAAAGATTTCCTTCTTTTTCTTTTTAATAAATATCCCCGTGAGCTTTAGTTCGGTTGATAGGGATATTGCATGTTATATGCAGGGGTCAGGGGTTCGAACCCCGGACACCCCACTTCTCCACATTTAACATTTAAATTTGTGAGCTCTAACCACTAAACTACTTGACCCAAAAAAAAAAAATAGCAGCTCCCACACAACATTCATTGTCACATTCAATTCTCAACCCCCTCTCATTTCTCAAATCTCAACATTCATTTTCACGGTCTCTTCATTTTCCCTTTTTCTTCTTAATTTCTATCTGGTACTTCCACCTTCGTTGAGTTGTTTGGTGACATATAATTAAGGTACTACGATCAAAAACCTAAAATCATGTCAAGATACACATACCATTAGCATCAAAGCCAGAAACTTCTTCACGTTTATCAATAGACAAAGCCTTAAGATATATTTTGTCCACTTATCTAATGCAAAAAATGTTTCTTTGAATTTTTGTTATTTCTAAGAGTTCAAACCTACACACATACAAATATTCACCCTTTTGTTATGTTTGTTTGCTAAGCTATATACAAATCTTTTTTTTTTGGTCAAGAGTTTAAAAATCTTTTAATGTTACTCTTTCATATTTCGTTTTCTCCCCGATTCCTTTATCTCGACTATTTTTTTAGCCTTTTGTTCTTGGTCAAGTACTCTCTCTTTCCATCTTTTCTTTATGTCCTACACTTTTTAGTTAAATATATTTTCGGTTTGTCTAACATGTTAAAGCAACTAAAAGAGTAATTTTTTTTATTGAAAACAATTATCATTTATTAAAAAGTTGTATATTTAATATAAAATGTACAATTTTCAATAAAAACTTATTATCAAGGTCGTAAAACCAATCTGATGGATTTCAAACTTTTTAAGGAACACTCCATCGAATCACACTCAACTAATAGAAGATAATGAAATACTTTAGTCATTCTATATTTATTAAATTCTATCTAAGGGGGGTGTATTGGATTAGGATTTTGAAGGACAATTTTTGCTTAAAAAAGTCTCAAAGATTTTAAAAGATTTTGTAGGATTTTAATGACTTTCATGATTTTAAAAGACAATCAGGATTTTCAATTTGGATTTCAATGGATTTACATCATAAGATTTTAAAGGATTTTAAAGGATTTTATGAATTTATAAGATTTCAAAAGATTTTATGAATTTTAAGGACTCATTGAAAAAATATGATTACAACACACTCTATATCATAATATTTTGAATACATACTCTTATTTTTTATTTTATTTTTATGAGAGATAGAGAGGGGGAAGAGAGGAGGGAGAGAAGAGAGGAGATAGAGGGAGAAGATATATATATATATATTGAGAGAGAGAGAGAGAGAGAGAGAGAGAGAGAGAGAGAGAGAGAGAAGGGAGAGAGGGGAGAAAAGAGAGGAGAGGAGAGGGGAGAGAGAGAGAGAGGGGAGAAGAGAGAGAGTGAGACGAAGAGAGAAGGGAGAAAAGAGAGGAGAGAGGGAAGGGAGAAGAGAGAAGGAAGAAGGGATAAGAAAGAGATAGTAAAAACTTTTAATGAAAAACAATCCCAAGAAATCTTATGTCTTCATGAGAGACTTTTTTTTGTTAAAATTTCACTAGACAATCTCACAAAATCCATCAAAATCTAATTTATTAAACAATCCTTTGGAATTTGAATGATTTTGAATACCATGAGACTTTTTTTAAGTGATGAAAGAATCTTGATTGAATACCAGAACACTTTTTTTAAATTGCAAAGAGTCTTGATTGAATACCACAAGACTTTTTAATAATTAAAAAGTCTTTTAAAATCCCTTAGAATCCTAATCCAATACATCCCCCTAAGTTCTGGTTGAGTTGATGTTATACCATGTGAACTTTTTATTTAAGAATTGGCCTTCAACATGTTTTATTTCGGTTACTCATACTTGGAATATTCTTCCATTTATGGTAAAATCATCATCATTTTTTCCTTTATGTTCCAAAATATCGTTAAAATCCCCGGATAGCATCAAAGTTGATAAGGTTGACTTCTTGGTCTTAACCAAATATATATAAAAAAATAATTCTCTTCTCTATTAATTAATTAGTGCATAAATCAACAGAAAAAACACATTAATACATTTCAGAAGAAAATTTTCTTCAATCAAAATTTATCTCTTATATTTTAAGCTATTTAATTTCAAAAAATAACTTAAAAATAAAATATAAGTTTTAGTCGAAGGAAATTTGCTTCTAAAATATATTGTGTGTCTTTTATGCTAATTTTTGAATTGAATGATAGATAAGAGAGATATTATTTTTTCACATATTTGATTAAGCTCAACGAGTCAATCTCATACTCCGTTGATGGTGTTTGGTTGATTTTAATGATATTTCAATCCTTAACAAATAGGAGATAATGAAATTTTGAATGAGAGAATTCTAAACTAGAATAACGTAAATGAAACCTTTTGAGCTTTCATATTTGGACAGAAAATTCACTTGTTAAAGCAACAAGTGAATGCCTAGAGCATTTAAAGGTTCTGACCATGTAGGGATTAGATATTTCTCACCTAGATTGTTTTTCCGACCTAAATCGTTTGAAATCGTAGTTAATTTATTTTATAAATAGAGAGTTCAAGCCCGTTAGAATAAAATTAGAGATGCATGTCTAAGAAACCAAAAGTTTATATTTAAAAAAATGGAATTTTGTTTCTTTTAGGAAAAACATTGAAAACATTACAAAATATGGAAGATTTATTGGAACAATGGGATGAAGTTGTTGCTGCTATTATTATTTACAAACATAGGATTTTCTACAAGATATTGAATGTAGCAAGCCACCATATGCTGAAATTGAGAGCATCCTGATAGGCGATGATGTAGATTCCAAACATAAAAAGAATTTAAGTATGGCTAGCTAGCAAATTGTTGAAAGTTAATTTGTTTTGTAAATTTACGATCCAACTAGGATAAAACACAATGTAATCGTCTCAAACTTTAATCGTTTTATTTTCAAAATTTTAATTATTGTTTATCGTTATACTATATTATCGTATATGTGAGTTCTTTTTTATCGTTACTTATATTTACGGAGTTATTTCTTTGTTGATGTAATTTCTTATCAATATCCTCATTCGTCCCGTTGGTGTGTTCATATCGAGCAATGTAACAAGTACTTTCATGTATTCATCGACAACTTTTGTTCCAAAAAAGGATGAGGGTTCATACTAATCTCTACATGATCACTCGCACCGGTCATGCTTCATTCATCGAATCCCAAGGAATTTCTATCGATGAATAATCCATTTATCAATACTTGGTCACCAATATTCAAACAAACAACATCACCAACAACCTCAAAGATCAATATCTTTGGGCGTCTTTGAATGTGTTAACATTTTATAATTTAAGTTGTTGGGAGTTCATACACAAGTTGTGACAGCTTAGTATTTCTTTTTTTGTTTATTTTTAATTTAAAATCTCATTTTTATAGCAATTATTTATAGTGAAATGAAGGACACTAAGCTCAAGCAAATAATCAATTTAATGTGATATCCTTTAAATTTTTAAAATGCAAGATACGGGTTGTGGCAAACTGAACTTCGTTGATGGAAAGTGGACACACAAAATGGCTATAAAGGTGGGGTGCTTCAATCAAAAACTTTGGTCGAAATTTGTCATTAGCCAAGTGAGTGGATCATATGCATTTTTTTAATTGTAAACAAAAATATATATAAAAAAACAAAAAAGTACGAAAAGTACAAGAAGTAATCGAAAAAATATATAACAAAATCGAAAATAGAAAAACGAAGAGATATAAACACCAACGTGCAAAGGTTAAAAACACCACTAGCAAGACTCGTGAGTACTAGAGCAAGAGATAACCAGAAGGGCAACGAAAACCAAACACCCGACAAACAAACACAACCTAATCGACCGTTGCTCAACCGTCACCAATTTCGCAAAAAAGATCAATTCGTTCAAGGATTTTGAATGGACCACCCGACCGAATAAGTTGATATATTATTTGCATGATTGAACCCATGACATGTTAATTAAAATACAGTTTAATATCCATATAATGTTCATATAAATCAATTTTACAGTATCAATATCAAGTATGTGACTTATAAAAGTGAGATGATATGACTAAATAATGAATTTTAATTAGTTTTCCATATTCCTTAACTCTCCCAAAAATATACTACTAATTATGTTGTATAATGCATGAAGTTCAATTCTAATAATGCAAGTTATGTTGTGCCTTGTTCCTTTGTTCAACAAATTGTACTTTAATTAACAAACACACATGGTCCTCAATTTCAATTGCTTGTCCTTTCTGCGACATATGGTCTAGTCTCATTTGGATTTGGTAATACACAAAGAAATCCATCTACTTAAGAAAATGCAAATTATAACACATATGCTTCTCAGTTTCAATAATACCAACTAGTTTCATTCAGAGTTGTATTTTCTTTTAGCACGTCTTGTGCGGAAGAAGCGATGTTTTGTTGTTAATATAAGTCTCATTTTTGCCTGTTAAAAAAAAAAGTTTCATTCTGTGTTTTATTAAGTCTCATTTTTGTACTTCTGGATGTGGAAACATTTTTGTTGTTTTCTTGTTGAAGATTTAGTGCGTACAGAGAAAAGCTTGATGAGAGATGTCGCTTATCTCAATTTCATCCAACCTAATCAAGCTTGGTTCGACACAGAGTTTGTGGTCTCTATGCCGATTAATTGATTTGACTAATTAGATGAATTACTCCACTTAGTAACCCATTATAAACAATAAATTTCGCTAATTCAACCATCAAATTTAAAAGTTTTTATTAAGTACATGAACTCCATAAATTTTTATAAAAGTTGAAAACTATTTCATACTTCAATAAAAAAATTCATATGAACATATTATAAGTTGTTAGAAAACATAAGTGATTTTCCGATATTGATTAGATTATACAACTACAAATTTTGATTTTATATAAAACTTTCTATGCTTAATCATTAATATATTATGATTATAATCAATAATTGGATTAGCAAAAATCATTTTTTATAATGAGTTATTAAATAGAGTAACCCATCTAGAGTCAACATATACATACTCATTCGAAAGGCCTAGTAGTCATAACAATATAATCGTTAGCTCTATTATTTAACCCAACACAAGTGTAGCCTGTCCTTCCTTATTTATACTCACTCAGCTATCTTAGTGTAAGTTAGGTCTTATGGACTAAATATTTGATAAAAATATAGACTCTAAACGTATACGTCAAGCCTAAAAGATTACGGTGCTCTTAATGACCGATAATTGGTATTCAACATGCTTTTAAAGTTAGTTTCGAACTTGTATTATGATCACAGAATTTAGCTTGTGGATTAGTAAAGTTAAATAATCACGTGGTTACGTACGGTCGATCTTTTTTGAAGGAAAAAAAAGTCGACCGTAAGTAACTACATGATTTTCTCACTTGACTAATTCTCAATCGACCTTAAAAGTATGAGATATATAATGATCACGATTACTTATAGTTGACCTTAATGTAAGAAAGGCATAGTGACTATGTGTTTATCTCTCTTTTTATATTGTTTTCTCTTTGGCCTTATCTACCATTTTTCTTAATTTTATCTTTCTTCAAAAGTCACAATGACTTTCCCATCACCAAATCCAAATCCTTTGACCAATAGTAATAGAAAGAAGCATCGGTGAAAGCATATTGACTGTGAGCTTAAAAAGAATTCTGATGTAGCCACATGCTGTTCTTTCTTTTCTTTTTAACTTTTGGTTTGTTTCCTTCTCCTTTATGTTTGTTACTCTTAGTACTATTATAATTTTTATTTTAGTGTTTTCTTTTCACTGTATTATTTTATGTGAATTTTGTTTTTGTTGACAAATTTGACGAAAATATTCTTTTGCAAAGGACTGTTATTAAGACTATTATATCAAACTAATTCGCTTATCTAAATATGAGTGCTTTTTACGGTGATAAAGTTTTTTTTAATCAATTGATTATATAAAGTTTATCTTGATTAAAAATTAGTTGAATGTAAACTAATTTATATTTGAATAGATTAATGTAAAAGTAAGTTGAAGAATAAATTCAAAATTAAAACCATTTTTGAATTAGAATCATTCTAAAAAAAAAAAAAAATCTATTCGAAAGCATTTAAACATAGGAAAATGCTAGATATCAAGAATGGATTTTCTTGATGAATTCAAGAATGACATGGCAAAATAATCACCCTTAGATTTTAATCTTATTTATTAAAGTTTAAAAAAAAAAAAATACATAACACCCATCACCCCATGATTTCCGGCCAGGCTGAGATTTTATTGGCTAACATTAATTTCGGGACAATTTCTTGATAAAATCTTTCTTGATAAATAGCATTGCTCTTAAACATATCAAAACAATTCTACTCATGAAGGAATATAATTAATTCTTTTTAATGGATGTTAATGGAGTAATGAGTTTTGTTGATTCATTCAAATCCATGTTCATCAAATCAATACATTTTGTCACCCTTAGTTGTGCCAAAGAAATGGCAATATTTAGAAAAGCTAATTTTTTTTTTTTTAGGGTACTTAGAAAAAGATATAGTTTATAATGGTAACATAGAAATCAAAATTGGTAAAAATAAGTGGTCAAGACTGTTTTGACCAAGAACCTAAATCAAAAGATTTCCTTCTTCTTAATAAATAGCAGCTCCCACATAACATTCATTGTCACATTCAATTCTCAACACCTACTCACTCAAATCTCTCAACATTCATTTTCATGGTCTCTACATTTTCCCTTTTTCTTCTTCATTTCTATCTGGTTCTTCCACCTTCGTTGAGTTGTTTGGTGAAATATTTAAGGTACTATGATCAAAAACCTAAAATCATGTCAAGAAACTTGTTCAAGTTTATCAATAGACAAAGCCTAATCCACCAAAAACATCCCTCAAGAGACAAAAAACATGTACACATGCCTTAGGATATATTTTGTCCACTTTTGCAACTTAAATCTAATGCAAAAAACGTTTCTTTGAATGGTTTTGTTATTTCTCAGAGTTCAAACCTACAGACATACAAATATTCACCCTTTTGTTATGTTTGTTTGCTAAGCTAACTACTACCCTCCTTCACTTGCTTTTTTTCTTATTTGCGCAAAGCGAAAAAGAAAGAAAAAAAAAACATTTGCTAGTTTTTTATTTGTACCCCGAATAGATATAAAGGTGTTAATTATTTGATCTAATTGCAAAAAGTTATAGAACAACACAAAGTCAAACGAAGTTGAAATAGGCGTAATTTGTTTTTTCTATTATAAATCTTAGTAGTTAATCATTAGATTAATTTTTTCTTTTCGAAAGGTTTTGAATCCAAAACCTTCAATTCCTTATCACTTACAGCAAACCAATTGAAATCAGTATCTTATCATTATCTTTTCATCACCACATTTTGCAAAATATAAAATATCATTCATTTTTTTCAAACACTTTTTTTTGGTTTATTTGGCCAAATTCACCCCTACCTGCATTCTATTTTGGTCAGAGTTTAAAAATCTTTTAGTGCTGCACTTTCATATTTCGTTTTCTCCCCGATTCCTTTTTGGTATAAAGACGTTGGGTTAAATGCATTTTCTTTGTCTTGAATGTTTTTTTTTAGCCTTTTGTTCCTCGCCATCTACTCTCTCTTTTCATCTTTTCTTTATATTCTGCGCTTCTTTAGTTAAATATATTAAAAAGTTGTATATTTAATATAAAATGTACAGATTCAAATAGAAATTTATATTATTTTAAACTTTTTAACACGTGTAATTATGAACTGTTTGAAATCAAGGTCATAAAACCAATCTGGTGGATTTCAAACTTAAAAAGGAACACTCCGTCGAATCACACTCAACTAATAGAAGACAATGAAATACTTTAGCTATTCTATTTTTATTAAATTATATATAAGTTCTGATTGAGTTGATGTTATACCATGTGAACTTTTTATTTAAGAATTGGCCTTCAACATGTTTCATTCAGGTTACTCATATTTGGAATATTCTCTCATTTATATTAAAATCATCATAATTTTTTCCTTTTATGTTCCAAAATATCGTTGAAATCTCCAAATAACATCAGAGTTGGTAAGATTGACTTCTTGGTCTTAACCATATATATATATAAATAACTCTCTTCTATATTAATTAATTAGTGCATAAATCAACAGAAAAAACACATTAATACATTTTAGAAGAAAATTCTCTTCAATAAAAATATATCTCTTATATTGTAAGCTATTTAATTTCAAAAAATAACTTAAAAAATAAAATATAAGTTTTAGTCGAAGGAAATTTGCTTCTAAAATATATTGTGTGTCTTTTCTGCTAATTTTTGAATTGAATGATAGATAAGAGAGATATTCTTTTTTCACATATTTGATTAAGCTCAATGAGTCAATCTCATACTCCGTTGATGGTGTTTGGTTGATTTTAATGATATTTCAATCCTTAACAAATAGGAGATAATGAAATTTTGAATGAGAGAATTCTAAACTAGAATAACGTAAATGAAACCTTTTGAGCTTTCATATTTGGACAGAAAATTCACTTGTTAAAGCAACAACTTATCAAGCAGGTTAGATATAGTTTTTATATATAATGAATGCCTAAAGCATTTAAAGGTTCTGACCATATGTAGGGATTAGATATTTCTCACCTAGATTGTTTTTCCGACCTAAATCGTTTGAAATCGTAGTTGATTTATTTTATAAATCGAGTGTTCAAGCCCGTTAGAATAAAATTAGAGATACATGTCTAAGAAACCAAAAGTTTATATTTAAAAAAATGGAATTTTGTTTCTTTTAGGAAAAACATAGAAAACATTACAAAATATGGAAGATTTATTGGAACAATGGGATGAAGTTGTTGCTGCTATTATTATTTACAAACATAGAATTTTCTACAAGATATTGAATGTAGCAAGCCACCATATGCTGAAATTGAGAGCAAATTGCTGAAAGTTAATTTGTTTTGTAAATTTATGATCAAACTAGGATAAAACACAATGTAATCGTCTCAAACTTTAATCGTTTTATTTTCAAAATTTTAATTCTTGTTTATAGGTATACTATTTTATCGTATATGTGAGTTCTTTTTTATCGTTACTTATATTTGCAGAGTTATTTCTTTGTTGATGTAATTTCTTATTAATATCCTCATTCGTCTCGTTGGTGTGTTCATATCAAGCAATGTAACAAGTACTTTCATGTATTCATCGACAACTTTTGTTCCAAAAAAGGATGAGGGTTCCTACTAATCTCTACATGATCACTCGCACCAGTCATGCTTCATTCATCGACTCTCAAGGAATTTCCATCGATGAATAATCCAATCCATTTATCAATACTTGGTCACTAATATTCAAACAAACAACATCACCAACAAGCTAAAAGATCAATGGCTAATGTTAACTTGTGCCCTCAAGGCACATGTTAAGATACTCATTATAGAAATACACATATCAAAAGGCGTGCATCCAACTTCTTAAAAGTTGTTATATTGTGTTTTCCAATGCAAAATTGCTCTATTTAGGTTGCTTAACATGTGCCATAAGGGCACAAGTTCACATGACCCAAGATCAATATCTTTTGGTTGTTACCACTTCAAACTTAATCATTTCGAATAACATTGCTACTTGAAACAATTTATCAAATTGTCTGTTTTGTTTATAATTCATTTTGGAGGGAGTATATTTGAATAGAAAAAAAATATGATATGTGTTTATAATTAAGGACTAAGGGGGTAATTATCTTTTTTCTTCATTTGTATTGAAAATTATCTTAATTGATTTCTTTCTTACTTGAATAGGATGAAAGATTAAAATTGATTTCTTAGATATAGCATTTGTTTCGGGATGACATAAAATTGATTTCATTGATAAAAAATTGATGTTGACATCTTTGAATGTGTTACATTTTATGATTTAAGTTGTTGGGAGTTCAGACACAAGTTGTGACAGCTTAGTATTTCTTTTTTTGTTTATTTTTAATTCAACATCTCACTTTTATAGCAATTGTTTATAGTGAAATGAAGGAGACTAAGCTCAAGCAAATAATCAACTTAACATTGTAGATGGAAAGTGGACACACAAAATGACTATAAATGTGGAAATTTGTCATTAACCAAGTGAGTGGATATATGCATTTTTTTGTTAATTATAAACAAATATATATTAAACAGTAAAAAAACAAGAAAGTACAAAGATTACAAGAAGTAATTAATCGAAACAATATACAACAAATTGTACTTCAATTAACAACCACACATGGTCCTTTCTACGACATCTATCTACTTAAGAAAATGCAAAACAAATTGTAACACTTATATGCTTCTCAGCTTCAACAATACCAAACTTCAATAATACCAACTAGCTTCACAATTTTTCTAAGCATCTTCATTCAACAATCCATCTCCAATCAAAATACAATAGCAACTTTGCATCTCTAAATCTAATATTTCTTATCTTCTAATTAAAATTAATTGTTCATTTGGATGTAATTTTTTTTTAATTTGCACATAACTTTTGGGGTTTTATAGAAAGGAAGAAGACATAAAGTATTATGGATTCTCCTTGCTGCTTATGCATTTGCACACTTTTTTCTCTCTTTTAATTTTATTAAAATTAATAGCTTTCACATTTTTATATTAATCAAAATACTGAAGAAAGTTATGCGGTGATGGTATAGAATTGCATCATAAAATTAATAACTTTTATTCGTTGTTCTTTATTACCCCTTTAAATTGTTACGTGTATATTGTGCACTTGATTACCAAAATATGGATACAGAATGTCTAAATATATAGCCAATTTTGTACTCTCATTATTTATTTATTTTTTGGTATAATGTACTCTCCAACTCTCATTATTTAATTTGGAGGTTAATTTATTCTAAAATAATAAATATCAAAAAAAAATCCAAATATTTGGATGAGAACATGTAGAACTTTTTTCTTTCAAAAAAAAACATGCAGAACTTTTTATGAATAGAAAAATTAAATTTTTACAAAGGGGAAACCCTAGAAATGCCATATACTCTAAAGGTGAAACCCTAGAAATGGTCGATACTCTATTCTATATAAGTGTGGGTTAGATTCACTATTATCTGGCTTAAGTTGTTTTGCCAAATGTTGAGAGAAAAAGGCGATGATCACAATGAAAATCTGAATCTTCGTGAAATTTGCAATATAAGTGTTTCCTATTCTCATGATTAAATTTGCAATATAAGTGTTTCCTATGGTGACAGATCTCTCTAAATTTACAATTGATATGATCCCCTTAACTCATCTTATTTTCTATTCTTATGATTACTTCAACTTATTTGGATTGTTTTGTAAAGAGTTGTAGTTTTTTTTTTTTTTTTTTTTTTTTTTTGCACTCTTCTTGTCTTGAATGGCGAAACATTTGTGTTGTTTTCTTGTTGAAGATTCAATACAAAGAAAAACTTGATTAGAGATGCCACTTATATCAATTTCCTCCTCCCTAATCAAATTGGGGAGAAATTCTTGCTTGGTCTCGCCCTTAACACGTCATCCTTGAGCCCGTCCAATCAAATAATTTCATTTCAATTAATTAATAAAATAAAAAAATTAAATAGGTTTTCTTGGGGAAAATACTACACGATCTATTAAAATTAGAAGGCAGTTTTCTTCCCTCACATTCCATTGCCATAACAATTATGATCATTCCTTTGTTTCTTTAACTTGAGAAACAAATAAAATTAAACCTCCCACAAAACTCTCTTTGTCGATGAAACTGCATTCTCCAAACTGAAACATGTTTGTTATCTGTTTTTCATGATTGAGCATCACCCAAGAAACCGTTCAAACATGTTGGTACGTATAATGTTTTATTTCTTGTAGCCAATAGTCTCTTGCACCAATAAACAGCAGTGAAGCTTGTTTGAAGCATTGTGATTTGTGGGATATATCTAAATGCAGTAGTGAAGGTTTGTTTGAAGCATAGTGATTTATGGGATAAAATCGTTTCCCAATTTTAATAGAACGTGTTGTCTTTCATTCTTTATTTTATTAACTAATTAATTAATATAAATTATTTGATTGGACGGGCTCAAGAATGACGTGTTAAGGGCGATACTATTCAAGAATTTCTCTCAAACAAGGTTTGACGCAGAGTTTGTGGTCTCTATGTCTGATTAATTGATTTGCCTAATTAGACATTGAAACCAGAGACTCTTTGATCAAATTTTGTTTGATTAAGTATTTAGAGATTGAATCGAATCAACGAACACTGGGCATAGTTTTTAGAAACATTATGGGTGTTGTTGTAATTGGGCATCGGCTAGACACCTGTAAAGATGGTTCCTTAAAAAAAAATGTAGAGATGGAATCCACAAATGCTAAGTTTGTTCTCTCTCTCTCTCTCTCTCTCTCTCTCTCTCTCTCTCTCTCACTCACTATTCTAACTAATTCCATCTCACATTTTCTTATTTGTCGGTATCTTTGCTATTTAAATTTAATTGTTTTATGTATTTTTTATTTTGACAGGAAATTCGTGGTTTTATATAATAAGGAAGAAGACATAAAGTAGCATACATATGGATACTCTGTTTGGGTGCAGTTGCACTCTTGTTGTTCTCTTTTAATAATTTGATAAAAGTTATGAGCTTTCACACTTGTATATTAATCAATACTCTTGGTGTGAACATGAATTGATAATTAGCAAATAATGTAAATACATAAATGTTTAATTTTAAAAGTGTCAGCTTCAGAAATGTTTATTCCTAATTTCTTGAAAGTGTGACCATAGAGTGTTCATTGATTTCAATATAATGTATTACTAGATATAATGTAAATATAGACTAAATATATCTTTGAGTTATAAATTGTACATATTGTCAAATTAGAGACGAGTCTATAGAATGGATGAAGTCAAATTAGGTTTTGAATAGTAAAATAAGGAGCCACCGTGATGTTTCAATTTGTTTTAACTGGGTTAGCTTACCTTACATATTGTCGTTAGGGTTAATGAGAGTTCTAAAACCGGTTTTTTGAATCATAAGTAGACACCACATAACTGATGTTTTACTAAGTTAATTTCAACAAATACGAAGGGGGATTCAAGGATTCCGTAATCGTCGTTAAATATCTGAATCACAAACATAATGTTGGATTGGGCAGGGCAATTAAACCTTGCAACCCTTTCTTAATCTCTTGTAAGCGGAATGACAATCTCTGTGGAGACGAGAAATTTACTACTTTGTTACTTGTTACGATTTGGTGTACTTATCAATTTCATCCATTAGAAACCCCACAACAAATAAGGAGGAAAAAACCACGGGGTATGTAAGAGTAGATAACTTTTAGGGTAAATACAAACTTTGGTCCCTTAACTTATTTTTACGTTTCATTTTGGTCCCTTAACTTTAAACTGTCTCAATTTGGTTCCTTAAGTATCTCTCCGTTTATCAAAGTGGTCCCTTCCGTTAGTTTTTCGTTATGTTTAATAAAAAAAGTTAAATGTGGTACACGTGTCATATTGTCATTTGTTGAAAACTTATTTTATTTTTGTTGTTTTTCTTCATCTTTCTCTTCTTCCACAATTATTTTTGCTTCAAATTGATGATTCAAATTTTGCTTCAAATTCCAGTGAACAAATCCAGCAGTAGTATCAAAACAAATTCCATCTTCCAGATCCTATTACATCTTCTTCATCTGAAACTTTTCCAAAATCGAAAAGGGATTTTTTTTTCTTCTTGTTCTAATTTCTTCTTCTGAAAAGTGGGACAAAAAAACCCAGAAAGGAAAAAATGGAACACAGACGTCGTCATCATCAGCAATTCTTCCCAAATCGACCGTAACTAAGGAAAACGGAAGATGGAATCATCGAAACAATCTCCCCCATGCCATCCACGTGACCTTGACTGAAGCGAAAACGGTTTGGTCGAATTCTGTTACGGTGAGACATGTGCCATTGACGGCGATGTTGTAAGTCGAAACTGTCGTTTGGAGATTCTCTGAGATTCGTCGTACGTGCGGAGGGTGATGGGTTTGTGGGTGGATTGAAGGAAGATGCGAAGAGGGGAGGGTTTGAATCGGAAATGAGGGGTGTGAGACGTGACTGTGATGGTGGAATTGATGTATCTGTGTATGATAATTGAGCTGTGGAGTTGTGGATTAATGTTGTTGTTGATTTCAGTGTTGTCTGTTGCGAATTGGTTGTGGATTAATGGGTATTACTAGAATTTTGCTTATTGTTGTTGTTGCTGCAGCTGTTGTTATTGTTGGCCATGAAGAAATTGTTGATGTTGTTGTTGGAGATAGAGGTTTTGATTGAGAGAAAAACAAATAAGAAAGGAGAGGGGAGGAAGAAGATGAAGGATTGTATGGAGAAGATGAAGAAAATAACAAAAAAAAAAAATAATAAGTTCTCAACAAATCACAAAATGACACTGTTTTATCTTGGTTTTCGGGTGTCAAACATTGATTACGTTTGAACCTTTTAAACCGGTGATATCTTATTTTTTCTTGGGAAGGGAAAAAGTAAGCAAAACCCTTGAGAATCGAGGTCCGGGAGTTGTTTTCGCTACGGGAAGGTGTTAGGCACCCATAACGACTATAGTATCCTATAGGAACCGTCTTTAATTTCTACGCGCGCGCTTTATTTTTAAATGCTATTTTTTGAAATTGTTGATTTAAACCTAAGAGTTCTAAGCGAAGAATTGGAGGGAGAAGAATGTTTTTGTATTTTTATTTTAGTTGAATTGAAGGAATTTTGATTCCTTGCCTACGTACCCGATTAAGGGATCAAATCCACCGTAGTTCTCTTCCAAAAAATGTTTTTTGTTTTTGTTGGTTGATTTTAAGTTTGAAAATTGGAATTTGAAGAATGGAAAGAGGCCTCAAGGGCATGAGATTATGAAATTGTGAGGTTGAATTAGTAATTTGCAAAATATGTCAAATATGATTATTTTCATTGAATTTTTGATTAAGAAAATGAAAAAGGAAAATACAATGGGATTTTGATCCCAAAGTTTATTTTGAAAATGGTTTGAATGAAGTTTGTTCAAGTTTTTGGAAAATGAGTTTTCTAAGTATAGAGCCTAAACATTCATCTAAACATACAATCCTAAACATACATCTAAACATGCATATTCTAGCTATATACCTAAAGTGGTGTGTGTGCATGTGTCGGTGCTTGTGTCGGTGTACATTATTAGAGTCCATTGTCCTTATTACATCATACCCTAGATACATTCTATGGCCTCTTTGCCAAGAAATTAAAAGTGCATAAAGGAAAATATTACAAAACTCCTAAGTGTTTACATTCTAACTTTGGTACAAATTAAATTGCTAGAAAAAATAGAGATGAATATGGGATGAAATGGAGATGCTTATGAAATGATGAAACATGGAATGAAAGGAGTTAGTAGCACATGACAATATCAAAGGAAATAAAGCAAGAGAAACACTAGAACATAAAGGATAGAAAATGAGTGCAAACATGGCTAAAATTTGTTCATAGAATGCAAGAACCATATGACCTATAATTCTCCCATCCCCATACATCTTTAAAGATTTAGAATCAAATCTTGGAATGGGAATTAAGGCAACATGATTTACTTGGCATTTTAAAACAAACTTTAAACATACTTGCATTATTTAACTATACGACTAACTTGTAAGCTAAGTAACTAATCAAGATCCATATTCATGCATTAATATCAAACACAAACAGTGGCTAAACTCTATGGAATCAAGTGGTATAGGTCACAAATATTCACCAAGCAATTTGGATTAAAATCAAACAAATTTTCATTCATTTTTAGCACAAAATATCACAAAATAGTAGGGAAATTAACACCTTATGTTCACCACTTTTTAATATGCAAAATTATCACAAGAACACCACAAAATTATCAAGAAATGTGTATGAAAATTTTTAGAATTTTTAAAGAATTTTTAGACCCAAAAACATGTAAAATTTCACAATTTTTTAACAAAAATAGCAAACAATTGACAAGAAAATACCACACATTTTTTTAACCAAGATTCAACATATGACAATATCACAAAAACATCAAAAAAATGATCCAGAACACATAGGAATTTTTTTAGGAATTTTTTTTAAAGGAATTTTGACATGCAGGAGGTGTAATTATTAAGCAGTAGTGTGTGAAATAGCAAGAACAAGTAAAAAACAAAGAAAAACTGCAAGCAATTCCAAGCCCAAGCCCAGTCTAAGGACAAAAACGGGTTGTGAAATGGATCAGGGTCAAGGTCAATGGAGCGGGTCATGGATCATGGGTTCTTTCTTCTTCAAAGTTATAAAACACGTATTCTTTCTTCTTCACAACCGTTCCTTCCTTTCTTTCTCTCAATCAATCCATGCTCAAAATACATAGACTTAAACATCCAGATTCAACACTTTTGAGAGACAAATCCGAAAATCACAACCAAAGGGTTAACATGCTTACCTCTTGCACAAATCAGAGGAGTTTCTTGCTTGCTTTGCGACCTTGAAGCCAACAATGGCGGATCCTTCTTCTTTCAAGCTGGACGGTTTTGGATGCTTGTTGTTAATCCCGTTTCTTCACGATCAATTCTGGACTGGATTCGGTTCCTTCTTCCTCCTCTGTTCACGTTCTTCGCAACTTCGCCGTTACCGGAAACTTGAGGCTTCGGCTTTGAATCTGGTTCGGTTATGCTCCTTTGAGCCTCTCTTTGTTCGAAAACGTGTTGTTGTTGTGATTGTGGTTTGTCTTCAATCTTGCTGAGCTGGTACGTAACGGATTCGAAATCTGTATGTGGATTCTCGAGTTTGATTATGGCTTGATTCAATTCTATGTGTGATTTTGGGTTAATTGCTGTTGATGATTTGATGATGAAGGATGAAGAATTTGCAAGATTGGAGATGAATGTATGGTTCGAAGTTTGTTGGATTGTGAAGGTTATGGTGATTGAATTTGAAGATTGGTGGTTTTGTGGTGAAATTGTGGTGGTTTGAGGTGGTTAGGGTGGTTAAAGGTGGTGGAGGAAGGTTGTTAGAGTTTGTTAGGGTGGTTGAGGTGGTGGAGGGAAGGTTGTTATGGTGGTGGAAATTAGCCACGTGATGGAAAAAAAAAAGAGGGAAAAGAGAGAAAATTTTTATGACTTTTTTTGTGGAATTTTGTAAAAAATGATTGAATGAATCACTTTGACCACAAGTTTGACTTATATAGGTGATGAAAGGGATGCTTGGACCAATGAGGAAATGCCACATGGACTAAGTAGTAACAAACTCTTAAGGACCAATAGCATTTGGACACATGGCACTTGGACTCTAACAAACTTAAAAAGGGATTAAAAATGCAAATAACAAAAGTACGAGGACCAAAATGAAAATTAAACTAAAATTGAATTGAAAAAAGTGAACTGAAAATTAACGTAAAGCGAGACGATTAAAAACAACGAAGCGAATAAGAGATTTTATGTGAAATGACAAAAATGCCCCTAGGGACTAAAACGACTTAAAATGGCTCAGATGCAATTTTAAAATGAGTTTTTTAACAGGGAATTAAAGCAAAAGCTTATACAAGCAAGTTAAAAGACTCAGAGACAATTTTTAGAATTTAAACAGGGTTTTAACACATGAAAAGACTAAAATGCCCCTAGGGGCAAAGCTGACTCGAAATGACTTTAAATGCAATTTTTGAAATGGATTCTGACATAGAATTGAAATGAAGACTTATTCACACTATTTGAAAGGACTCAAACAAATTTTTAAAGATTGAAAGAAATTTTGACATAGGAAATGACTAAAATGCCCCTAGGGGCTAAACTGACTGAAAAAATGACTCAACTGATATTTTTTGAAATGAATTTCGACGTGAGATTGAAACAAGGACTTATACAAGCCAATTTAAAAGACTCAAACAATTTTCAAGGATTAAAATGAATTGAATGCAGTAAATGACTAAAATACCCTTTTCCATGAATTTTGCAAATAACATTGAAATAAAATGCAGAGAAAGATGTAATTGATCAGAGACAAATCAACTGACTTGAAATGCAAGAAAAGAAGAATTGAATAAGCATTTTTAGGTCCAAAATTAGGGTATAACAGCTGCCCCTATTTAAGTTTCTTTGTCCGGAGAGTCAAGAGACGAAGTCTTTGATTTGACGGGACGAAGATACTTAAATATTAACATTTACACTGTTTTTGGACATAAAAATACGCTCTTAGATTTTCAAAACATGAATGTCATGCAACATTTTGATTATGAATGCAAGACAAGCAACTGGAGTCTAACAGAGCATGTCATATCACTGGGGATTTAGGTAGACATTGACAGGGTAGACAAACCAAGGTACAAAAGATAGGTACAAGCTGTTCTTTGGATCGAACCTGCCACTTGACCGAGAGATACAAAAAAGAGATGGGTACAAGCTGTTCTTTGGATCGAACCTGCCACTTGACCAAGAGAATACAAACAAAAGATAGGTACAAGCTGTTCTTTGGATCGAACTTGCCACTTGACCAAGAGATACAAACAAAAGATAGATACAAGCTGTTCTTTGGATCGAACTTGCCACTTGATCGGAGATATAGACAAAGGATTAGATACAAGCTGTTCTTTGGATCGAACCTGCCACTTGATCAATACCACAACATGTAAGTAGGTGCAAACTGTTCTTTGGATCGAACTTGCCGTTTGACTGATAACAAAACATAAGCAAAGGGTACAAACTGTTCTTTGGATCGAACTTGCCGTTTGACCGAAAACATAGACATATAAGCAGGTACAAGCTGTTCTTTGGATCGAACTTGCCACTTGACCAGTAACAAGATACAAATTGAAAGTCTGGTTTAACAAGATACCAATTGAGGGTAAATTGCCATTGACTTGATTTGAAAATAGACATGACCATTTTTGTTGGCCCAAAAGCAAATTGAGAGAGAATTGACATTGATTTGAATTGAATTGAAAGTTGACATTGAAAGAGAGATTGAAAGTTGAGATTAAGCAGAGACATAGACATTGGATTGAGGGTTGAAATTGACATTGAGATTGAATTGGAATTGAATTGAAAATTGACATTGACATTGACATTGAGATTGAGATTGCTTCGAATTTGACATTGAATTGAAATTGCTTCGAATTTGACATTGAATTGAAATTGAGATTGGAATTTGAGAGTTGAGATTGCATCGAATTTGACAGTTGAAATGATTTGAAATTGAGATTGGAGATTGCATCGAATTTGACAGTTGGATTTGAATTTGACAGTTGAAATTGATTGGAAATTGAAATTGTAATTGGATTGAAATTGGAAATTGGATTGAATTTGACAGGATATGCAACATGTATGCATGGTATACCAAGATTATTAAATGTATGAGCACATAAAATGCATGATTATGCATGTATGAATGCTTGAAATGCATGATTGGGGTTTGGAATTTGGCAGAGAAGTTTCACGAAGGTAGACAAGACATTGGAAAATTGGGCACGTAGTGGCTCGTGCTGCAACATATTCACAGGGGAAAAACCTCTTTGGAGAGACCGTCGTTGAAAGACGTATCAAAACCATGGCCGAGGGCAATAAAACTTGTAAAGGAGGGGTCCTTGGAAAGTTCTTGGATACAGGTCGCCGTTGTTAGGCGTGTCAGTGCTGGGTAAACATTGGATGTTCGCATTTGTGGTCAATGCTTTTATTTCATTTTCATTCTTTCATTCTTCATTTTCAAACCCCATTTTTGCCTGAACCGCCCTTTCGGGTTTTCGATTCACCGGGGAGAAAGATTCTTTTCATTGCCCCATTTTTGCCTGAATTGCCTTCATAGGTTGTCAATCAGCGGGGTGCTCATTTTTGCCTAAGCCGCCCTTTCGGGTTTTCAACTTAGCGAGCTTTTCATTTTCATTTTTTTCGATTTTTCATTTTCATTCTGTTTTTCATTCTTGCCATTGACCACAGATCATCCTGGGGAGTAACCTGCTTGTAACATGTATTGAAATAGACATCGACATTCATTTATTCATGCATGTTTCATTGAAATGTACCCTATTGCTCAGGTTTGCTTTCAAAATAGACAGGAAAAGATGTTTTAATTTTCAAAAATGTTTGTTTCAGACATTGACATTATCAAATAGAAAGAAAATATTTTGTATATAGCGTTGAAAGTAGAAAGAAAAGTAGAGTTTCAAACAATAGCACAGGCTCAAATTGATGTAGATGAGTGAAAATCAGCCAAAAGCATGACTTCACGGATTTACAAAGCTTGGAAAATGGTAATTTTATTGGTTGGTGATACATTGAACACGATGACCGCTACATTTCATAGAAATTTTGAATTCACAAGTACAGAAGCCTCTGATGAAGACGATCATTGATAGTTGCAGATGTCCCAAGGGGTGATGGTGATTCGCCAGACATAGTTACTTGTCTTTTATTATCAACCTCATTTTTGCATGAACCGCCCTTTCGGGTTTTCGGCTCATCGAGGCGCTCATTCTTGCCTGAGTTGCGTACAATCTCAGCGAGCTCTTTCATATTCATTTTTTTTGTCCCTAACTTTTGCCTGGATCGCCTGTTTTATCTTGGTTTTCGGGTGTCAAACATTGATTACGTTTGAACCTTTTAAACCGGTGATATCTTATTTTTTCTTGGGAAGGGAAAAAGTAAGCAAAACCCTTGAGAATCGAGGTCCGGGAGTTGTTTTCGCTACGGGAAGGTGTTAGGCACCCATAACGACTATAGTAACCTATAGGAACCGTCTTTAATTTCTACGCGCGCGCTTTATTCTTAAATGCTATTTTGAAATGTTATTTACACCTAAAAATTTTCTGAGTGAAGAATTGGAGGGAGAAGAATGTTTTTTGGATTTTTATTTTAGTTGAATTGAAGGAATTTTGTTCCTTGCCTACGTACCCGATTAAGGGATCAAATCCACCGTAGTTCTCTCTCAAAATGTTTTTGTTTTTGTTGGTTGATTTTAAGTTTGAAAAATGGAGTTTGAAGAATAGAAAGAGGCCTCAAGGGCATGAGATTGGAAAATAGTGAGGTTGAATTAGTGAATTGCAAAAGAAGTCAAAGTTTGATTATTTTCATTGAAATTTGATTAAGAAAATGGAAAAGAAAATACAATGGGATATTGGATCCCAAGGTTTATTTGGAAAAGATTTGAGTGAAGTTGTTCACATTTGTTTGAAAAATTGATTTTTCCTAAGTTTAAAGTCCTAGGCATACATCTAAACATACAATCCTAAACATACATCTAAACATGCATATTCTAGCTACTTAGTGATGTGTGTGCATGTGTCGGTGCTTGTGTCGGTGTACATTTTTAGAGTCCATTGTCCTTTACATCATACCCTAGATACATTCTATGGCCTCTTTGCCAAGAAAATAAAAGCATGAAAGTAAAATATTACAAAAAAGCTCCTAAATGTTTACATTCTAACTTTTGGTACAAATTAAGTGGCAAGAAAGGAAGTAGAGATGAAAATGGGATGCAATGATGATGCTTATGGTGAATATGAAATATGTAAGGAAAATGGTTAGTAGCACAAGGCAATATCAAAGAAGTGAAGTAAGAGAAATATTAGAACATAAAAGATAGAAAATAAGTGCAAACATGGCTAAAACTTGTTCATAAAATGCAAGAACCAAGTGACCTATAATTCTCACACTCCAATTACATTTTAAAGGTTTAGAAACAAGTTTTGGAATGGGAATTAAGGCAACATGACTTACTTGGCATTTTAGAACAAATTTGAGCATATTTACATTATTTGTTTACACCACTAACTTGTAAACTAAGTAACCTATCAAGATTTCCATACATGCAGCAAAATTAAACCCAAACAGTAGCAATGGACCTATAAAATCATCTAATATGCATCACAAACCAATATCAAGAACTTGAAGTGGAATTTGGACAAAATTTCTATGAATTTTCAAACAATTAAGGAAATGAAGCCAAAAAAAAAAATGAAATAATATTTTTCGTCAATATTTTCAGCAAACAAAAAGCTCACAAACATCACAAGAATTATCAGGAATATACACAAAAAAATGTAGAAATTTCAAATGATTTTAAGCATGTACAGAGGCGTAGAAAGTAAAAAAGAAGTTGGAAATAGCAAAAATACAAGGAGTCATAGAATCTGCAGAAAGAAAAGGCCCAGGTCCAAGGGTTTATGGTGGATTCGGATCATCCAAATGCCTCAGAGGCGTTGGATTGATCCAACTCCCTCAAAACCCTAGATCCAAAGGCTAGGATCACACAGCGCACCATAAGGCAGATCAAGCACATCGTAACAAGCAATCAAGGCCACACACGTCACAAGGAGACAGATCGGATGGTCTGGAATGAAGGAAAGCTGGTTTAGGGGTGAACCAGACTGGTTCACATGAACCGGTCCGGTTCACACCCTTATATAAGCAAATCTGGCCGGTTTTCTTTCATTCCTTCCCTTCGTTTCTCTCTCTATGTTGTAACCTCTTCTCTCTTCTTTCTAGACTCTCCGATCATCTTCTCCGGCGGGATTAACCAACGCCGGTGATGACGGAACCCTAACTATCACTTAAACTCACCCGAACTCAATGATTTAAAGCTCCTCACCGTTTGTTTTTCGTTCTTAACACGAATCAAACACCAGAGATTACAAATAAACCCTAGATCTATGTAGATCGGACCAAAACATTTCGGATCTTGGCACTTTTTGAAGAAAAATCATTTGAAACGTTCAATTCTGTTGTCTTTTTAAAGGAATGAGTTGGAAGTGCTTCGATCTTGTCGTTCTTTGAAAGAAGTTACTCGAAACACTTCGATCTGGATTTTTCTTGAAAAAACGCCGTTTGAAATGTTTCAATCCGAACGTTTTTTGAAGAAAAGGATTTGAAACGTTTTAAACCTGACATTTTTTGATGAAATCATTTCGAAACGGTTCAAATTACTCTGATTCCTTACGATCTACATGGATTCTATCATGAAATTGCTTGTAATCAAAAGAGTACCAGATTATGAGAGGAAAGGTGAGTTTGACGGTTTACCTGTTGGAATTTTGGAGATTCGAGCGAAAGAATGGCGAAAAGATGATTCTGATATCTTCTTCTTGCCTCTGGTAAGCTCCTGAATTCGAACTTCGAAAATAAATCGAAGCTCTCTTCGTCTTCTCACTCTTCGTACTCTCTGGTTCTTTGATTTCTCTTCTTCTCTTCTTCAAACTCACACTTTCGTGATCGTATTGGCTCTTGCGCTTCGCGATTGAGCTGGTGCTTGAATTGCGAAAAGAAATGCTCAATGATGAAGATCGTAGATCTCTGAGAGCTGATTTTCCAAAGAAACGATTCTGTTGCTTTTTCTGGCTATGTATTCATGTTAATTGACACAGGAATTGTGAATTTGGATGATGAATTCAATGTTTCTGGTGATTTAGGGTTTCGGTTAGGGATGAATGTTCTTGATTTTCTTGATGAATATTCATCAAGTTCATCAAGAACTCTAGGTTTTGATCGAAAAAAGGCAGAGAGAGAAAATTGGAATGTGTTTTTGGTGATTTTGCTGAGTTGTGTGATTCTTAGTGGAATGGCAATGATTGGGACCTCTTATATAGCTGACATGTGTATCTGTAGGCCAATGAGGGCCTGCCACGTGACCATGAGTCTGTAACTAACTTTTGGACCATTCTGCAATTTCCAGGACTTAAAGGATTTTCCTGCAAACAAAATATTAAGGACCAATCTGCAATTTATTGAAATTAAAGGACTGGACTGCAATTGACTCAAAAGGACTTAAAGCAAAGAAAATGACTTAAAATTCGAAATAAACAAAGAAAGGGCTTGAAAGTAAAATTTAAAACTAGGAAAAGGACTTGAATGCAAATTTTGGAAATTAGAGGACCTTTAGAAAAAAAAGGAAAATTAAAGTAAAATTGAATTAAAAATTGGTAAATTTGACTAAACGCAAAGTGAAACGATTAAAACTGACAAAACGGACTAAAATGAACCAATGGCTTAAATGAGGTACTTTAAAGTACCTCTCTGCCGAAATTTCGTGTGAAATGACCAAAATGCCCCCTAGGGCTAAAAACGACTAAAAATGACTCAGATGAAATTTTAAAAGGATTTTTATCAAGGAATTGAATCAAAGACTTACTCAAGCAAAATTAAAAGACTCAGAGACAATTTTTAGGATTTAAACAGTAACTTGACACTTGAAATGACCAAAATGCCCCTAGGGGCAAAACTGACTCAAAATGACTTCAAATGCAATTTTTGAAATGGGTTTTGACATAGAATGATACAGAGACTTATTTACACTACTTGAAAGGACTTCAAACAAAATTTTGAAAGACTGAGAGACACTTGACATAGGAAATGACTAAAATGCCCTTGCATGTGAATTTTGCAAATAACATCGAAATAAAATGCAGAAAGAGATGTAATTGATCAGAGATAGTTCAAATGACTTGAAATGCAAGAAAAAAGAAATTGACTAGTATTTTTAGGTCCAAAATTAGGGTATAACAGCTGCCCCTATTTAAGTTTCTTTGTCCGAAGTCTTAGAGTTGACGGGACGAAGATACTTAAATATTAACATTTGCACTGCTTTTGGACATAAAAATACGCTTTCAGAGTGTCAAAGATATGAATGTTATGCAATACTTAGATTATGAATGCAAGACAGACAACTGGAGTCTATGGAACCTGTGATGTCACTGGGGATTCAGGTGGACATTGACAGGGTAGACAAACCAGGGAGTAGAATAATAAGGTGCAAGTTGTTCTTTGGGTCGAACTAGTCACTTGACCAAGAAATACAAAACAAGAGATAGGTGCAAGCTGTTCTTGGGACTGAACTTGGCACTTGACCGGAAACATAGACATATAGGCAGATACAAGCGGTTCTTTGGATCGAACTTGACGCTTGGTTGAAAACACAAACAGATAGACAGACACAAACTGTTCTTTTGGATTGAACTGGCTGTTTGGCTGGAGACGTAGACAAAAGGATTGATACAAGCTGTTTCTTTGGATCGAACTTGCTTGTTGGATTATCACCACATCATGTGGGAGAGTGCAGACTGTCCTTTTAGAACGAACTCGTCGTTTGACCGATAACAAAGCATAAGCTGGGTACAAACTGTTCTTCAGATTGAACTTGCCATCTGACTGGTAACAAAGCATAAGCTGGGTACAAACTGTTCTATCGAACTTGCCGTTTGACCGATGACAAAGCATAAGCTGGGTACAAACTGTTCTATCGAACTTGCCGTTTGTCCGGAAGCATAGGTATATAAACAGGTACGAGTGGTTCTTTTTTGGATCGAACCTGGCACTTGACCAGTAACAAGATACAAATTGAAAGTCTGGCTTAACAAGACACCAATTGAAGGTAAATTGTCATTGACTTGGTTTGAGGATAGACATGACCATTTTTGTTGGCCCAAGGGTAAGTTGACATTGATTTGAATTGAATCGAAAGTTGAAATTGACATTTGACATTGGTTTGGAAATTAAAATTGACATTGACATTGACATTGACATTGACATTGGCTTGGCAATTGAAATTGACATTGACATTTGACGTTGACATTTGACATTGACATTGAAATTGACATTTGACATTGACATTGAAATTGGATTGAAAATTGATATTGGAGATTGTCATTGGAGATTGACATTGGAATTGGATTGAAATTGGAATTTGACATTGGAATTGGAAATTGGCATTGGAATTGGAATTGGAGTTGGAATTGGAATTGGAATTGGAGTTGGAATTGGAATTGGAATTGGAGTTGGAATTGGAATTGGAATTTGGAGGTTGACATTGACATTGTCATTGGATGTCAACATTGGAATTGGAGATTGACATTGACATTGTCATTGGATGTCAACATTGGAATTGGAGATTGACATTGACATTGTCATTGGATGTCAACATTGAAATTGTTATTGGAGTTGAGATTGCTTCGAATTCGACATTTGACATGGTTTGGAATTGAGATTGGAAGGTTGAGATTGCATCGAATTTGACAATTGACATTGAGTTGAATTTGACAGTTTGACATTGAAATTGAGATTGGAATTGACATTGGAGATTGGAAATTGCTTCGAATTTGACATTTGAAGTTGAAATTGAGATTGGGAATTGCTTTGAATTTGACAGTTGACATGATTTGGAATTGAAGTTGGAGAGTTGAAACTTGCATTGAATTTGGCAGTTGAAAGTTGGATATGCAACATGTATGTATGGTATAGCAAGATTATTGGATGTATGAGCACATAAAATGCATGATTATGCATGTATGAATGCTTGGAATGCATGATTGGTTGGCAGTTTGACAGAGAAGTTTCACAAAGGCAGATGAGACATTGGAAGATTGGGCACGTAGTGGCTCGTGCTGCGACATATTCACAGGGGAAAAACCTCTTTTGGAGAGACCGTCGTTGGGAGACGTATCAAAACCATGGCTGAGGGCAATAAAACTTGTAAAGGAGGGACCCTTGGAAAGTCCTTGAATACAGGTCGCCGTTGCTAGGCGTGTCAGTGCTGGGTAAACATTGGATGTTCGCATCTGTGGTCAATGCCTTTCAATATTTCATTCTTTCATTTTTCCTTTTCAAACCCCACTTTTGCCTGAACCGCCCTTTCGGGTTTTTGATTCACCGGGGAATAAATATTCTTTTCATTGCCCCCTTTTTGCCTGAATTGCCTTCATAGGTTGTCAATCAGCGGGGTGCTCATTTTTGCCTAAGCCGCCCTTTCGGGTTTTCAACTTAGCGAGCTTTTCATTTTCATTTTTCATTTTTTCACTTTCATTTTCATTCTGTTTTTTCATTCTTGCCATTGACCACAGATCATCCTGGGGAGTAACCTGCTTGTAACATGTATTGAAATAGACATTGATACTCATTCATTCATGCATGTTTCATTGAAATGTACCCTGTTGCTCAGGTTTGCTTTCAAAATAGACAGAAAAAGATTTTTCAATTTTCAAAGATGTTTGTTTCGGACATTGACATTATCAAATAGAAAGGAAATGTTTTGTATATAGCATTGAAAGTAGAAAGAAAATAGAATTTCAAACAATAGAAAGGCTCAAATTGATGTAGAAGAGTGAAAGTCAGCCAAAGGCATGGCTTCACGGATTTACAAAGCTTGGAAAATGGTAATTTTATTGGTTGGTGATACATTGAACACGATGACCGCTACATTTCATAGAAATTTTGAATTCACAAGTACAGAAGCCTCTGATGAAGACGATCATTGACAGTTGCAGATGTCCCAAGGGGTGATGGTGATTTGCCAGATATAGTTACTTGTCTTTATTGTCAACCTCATTTTTGCATGAACCGCCCTTTCGGGTTTTCGGCTCATCGAGGCGCTCATTCTTGCCTGAGTTGCGTACAATCTCAGCGAGCTCTTTCATATTCATTTTTTTGTCCCTAATTTTTGCCTGGATCGCCCTTTCGGGTTTTCGATCCACCGGGAAGCGCATTTTTGCCTAGGCCGCCCTTTCGGGTTTTCGACCTACCACGCTGTTCTTTTCTTTCTAGACAAAGTATTTCTTGACTATATCGGCATTAACAGGATTTGGGAGTTCAACACCATCCATGTGTGTAAGAATCAAAGCACCACCAGAGAAGGCCTTCTTGACAACATAAGGACCTTCATAGTTAGGTGTCCACTTGCCCCTTGGGTCGGGTTGCTGACTTATCCTTCTTTTCAGTACAAGTTCGCCTTCCTTGAATTCTCGAGGTCGGACTTTCTTGTCAAAAGCATTCTTCATTCGCACTTGATACAACTGTCCATGAGTCATAGCATCCATACGTTTCTCTTCAATCAGATTCAATTGATCATAACGACTTTGACACCATTCAGCCTCAGTTAACTTTGCTTCCATGATTACTCGAAGAGATGGAATCTCCACTTCCAGGGGGAGAACTGCTTCCATGCCATATACCAGAGAGAAAGGAGTTGCCCCGGTTGAACTGCGCACCGTAGTACGGTAACCATGCAAGGCAAAAGGTAACATTTCATGCCAGTCTTTGTAAGTAGTGACCATCTTCTGAACAATCTTCTTGATGTTCTTGTTAGCGGCCTCAACTGCACCATTCATCTGAGGTCTATAAGGAGAAGAGTTGTGATGTTCAATTTTGAATTCTTCACATAAAGCTTGCATCATACTATTGTTCAGATTGGAACCATTGTCAGTGATAATCTTGTTGGGAACACCGTAACGACAGATGATGTTATTCTTGATAAACTTGACAACCACTTGCTTGGTCACATTTGCATAGGAAGCAGCTTCAACCCACTTAGTGAAGTAGTCAATTGCCACTAGAATGAAACGATGTCCATTGGAAGCCTTTGGTTCAATTCTTCCGATCATGTCAATGCCCCACATAGAGAAAGGCCATGGGGAAGAGATAACATTGAGAGCATGTGGAGGCACATGAATCTTGTCAGCATAAATTTGACATTTGTGGCATCTTTTAGCATGTTTGTGGCAATCACGCTCCATGGTTATCCAGTAATAGCCGGCTCTTAACAATTTCCTTGACATGGTATGACCCGAAGCATGGGTCCCAAAAGTACCATCATGTACATCATGCATCAATTTCTCAGCTTCTTGTTTGTCAACACATCTCAGCAAGACCATGTCATAGTTCCTTTTGTATAGGATTTCTCCGTCCAGAAAGAATCTACTAGCCCATCGTCTCAAAGTCTTTTTATCTCTGTTGGAAGCACCAGGTGGATATTCACGATTCTGCAAGAATTGTTTGATGTTGTAATACCAAGGCTTTTTGTCATTCACATCTTTATTAGCTTGATCTGGCATATTTTCAATGGTAAACACATGAGCGGGTCTATCAAGACGCTGCACTTTGATTACAGGCACATCATTCCAGTGATTGACACGAAACATAGAAGACAGAGTAGCAAGAGCGTCAGCCATTTGATTTTCATCCCGAGGGATGTGGTGCAGCTCAACCTTGGTAAAGTATGTCAACAGACGTCTTGCATAGTCACGGTATGGGATCAGCTTCTCATGATGAGTCTCCCATTCACCCTTTATCTGATTAATAACAAGTGCAGAATCTCCATAGATGTCAAGGTGTTTAATTCTTAGATCAAGGGCTTCTTCAATGCCTAAGATGCATGCTTCATACTCAGCTATGTTGTTTGTGCAGTCAAAGGTTATTCGAGCGGTGAAAGGAATGTGGTGCCCCTGCGGAGTTACAATGATGGCTCCAATTCCTTTACCATAAGCATTAACAGCACCATCAAACACCAATCCCCACTTGCTATTGGGATCTGGCCCTTCATTGATCAGTGGCTCTTCACAGTCTTTTGCTTTCAGGTACATAATTTCTTCATCAGGGAAATCAAACTTAATTGGCTGGTAATCATCAAGAGGTTGACAAGCAAGATGCTCAGCAAGGATGCTTCCTTTGATTGCTTTCTGAGCTTTGTACACAATATCATATTCAGACAACAACATTTGCCAACGTGCGATCTTTCCAGTAACAGCAGGCTTTTCAAAGATGTACTTGATTGGATCCATTCGGGATATCAACCAAGTTGTATGATTCACCATATAATGACGCAGGCGTTTGGCAGCCCAAGCTAAAGCACAACAAGTTTTTTCAAGCATCGTATACCGAGTCTCGCAGTCGGTGAACTTCTTGCTCAGATAGTAGATAGCATGCTCTTTCTTACCAGTCTCATCTTGCTGACCGAGAACACAGCCCACTGAATCATCTAACACTGACAGATACATAATCAAAGGCCTTCCTTCCACTGGCGGGACAAGGATAGGTGGCTCCAACAGGTATTCTTTAATGCTATCAAAAGCTGCTTGGCATTCATCATTCCATACAACAGGCTGATTCTTTCTGAGCAATTTGAAAATTGGACCGCAAGTAGTAGTCATGTGAGATATGAATCTTGAAATGTAATTCAGACGTCCGAGGAAACCTCTGACTTGCTTCTCAGTTTGAGGGGCCGGCATCTCTCTGATGGCTCGGACTTTATCAGGATCAACTTCAATGCCTTTTTGACTGACAATGAAGCCTAGCAACTTTCCCGATCTTACACCAAATGTGCACTTATTAGGATTCAACCGCAGCTTGTACTTTCTCAATCTTTCAAACATCTTTTTCAAATACACAACATGCTGCTCTTCATCACTTGACTTCACAATCATATCATCAACATACACTTCAATCTCTTTGTGAATCATATCATGAAACAGAGTCGTCATACCTCTTTGATAGGTAGCACCAGCATTTATCAAGCCAAACGGCATTACTTTATAACAGAACGTTCCCCACGGAGTGATGAAGGACGTCTTTTCTCTATCCTCAGGAGACATTCGTATCTGATTATAACCAGAGAAACCATCCATGAAGGAGAACACTTTGGATTGAGCAGTACTGTCAACAAGCACATCAATATGAGGCAATGGGAAGTTATCTTTCGGACTGGCTTTATTCAGATCTCTATAATCAACACACATTCGAACTTTCCCATCTTTCTTTGGTACTGGTACAATGTTGGCAATCCACTCGGGATATTCAGCTGTCATGAGGAAACCCGCATCAATTTGCTTCTGTACTTCAGCCTTGATCTTAAGAGCCATGTCTGGACGAGACCTTCTCAATTTCTGTTTGACGGGAGGACATTCAGGTCTTGTCGGAATCCGATGTTCCACAATCTTGGGATCTAGACCCGGCATATCTTCATAGGACCATGCAAAGACGTCTGGATAATCATGGAGAAGCTGGATGATCTTCTTTTTCACCTCTGGCTCAAGTGCAGCACCAATCTTGATCTCTCGCTTGTTCTCTTCAGTACCCAGGTTGATAAGCTCAATTTCTTCCTGGTGAGGCTGAATGGCTCTTCTTTCCTGCTCAAGCAGTCGAGTGATCTCGTACGGTATCTCTTCATAATCATCATCCTCATCTTCAGCTTCATATACAGGGAATTCAAAATTTGGAGGAACCATAGGGTCACTGTGTTCAACGGGTTTATTATGGTTCAATCTGCATAATATGATTGGAATGATTTTTTAGAAAAATATTTTCTATGCAGATTTTTGAAATTAATAAGAAAAATACAGATGTTTTGGTTTTTTCTGGCATTACCATTATTTCCAAGAAAAAGGCACTAAAAAGTAAAAAACAAAGAGTCGTGAGAAAGACGACAACTTTTTATTGATTAACGGCAATGCCGAAACAAACACGCCCTTACAAAGATATCACTTTCGCCTTGGGCAGAGCGAAAGGATTGTTATTTTGAAAACAGAAAACATGAGCAACAAAACACATTACATGGAAGCATGCATGACTAAAGGAACATCAATGGCTTCCCAATTTCTCACAGTGCCTCCTGGTATAACAAATGCAGGCACATAACCACCTTCAGCAGCATCTTCAGTAATAGCATTGATGAACCCAGCACTGTAGAAAGTTCCCTTTGAAACAGCAGATGTCGGGGAGAATCCAAGGCCTTCTTTACGCTTGTTTTCCAGAATCTGAATCACTTTGCCCCAGCCAGCAGCTTGCCCTGCTTGAACAGCCTTCTGGGCATCTTTCAGTGAAGCCATGCTAGCACCAACCCTCCGGGGCTCTGCACCCTCAACAGTCAAGCCTTGGAATGACGTCCCTTCCGCGGACCCTGCTTCAACACAAGAGAATGATGATATTTGGCTAACCAGAAATGCCTCCTCACCATATACAGTTACAACCTTACCATTCTTCATGAACTTGAGCTTCTGATGCAAAGTGGAAGTTACTGCTCCAGCGTCATGGATCCATGGTCTTCCGAGGAGACAGCTGTAAGAGGCATTGATATCCATGACTTGGAAAGTTATTTGAAATGTCTCGGGACCGACGGTGATTGGCAAATCCACTTCCCCGAGAACATCCTTGCGGGATCCATCGAAAGCTTTAACCAGATAGCTGCTACCCCTCAGAGAAATTCCATGATGGCTCAATTGCCTTAGTGTGGATTCGGGCATTACATTCAGAGACGATCCAGTGTCTACCAATACGTTGGATATCAGGTCAGATCCACAATGTACCGAGATATGTAGAGCCAAGTTGTGGCGTTTCCCTGCTTCGGGGAGCTCATCATCACCAAACCCCAAGTTGTTGCAGGCAGTAATATTGCTCACTATCCCATCAAATTGATCCACAGAGACTTCGTGGTCGACATAAGCTTGCTCGAGTATCTTCATTAACACCTTCCTGTGAGCTTCTGAGCTCATGAGCAGAGACAAAATGGATATCTTTGATGGGGTTTGTAGCAGCTGGTCAACAATCTTATAGTCACTTTTCTTGATAAGCCTCAGGACTTCGTCCAGATTAGACTCTTCAATGGGCTGGCCCGAGGGGCTGGCATTCTCTTCCTCAAGGTTAGCCATGTTTCTTCTCTTGTACAATCTTGTTTGATGAATTCTAGCCGGTTGGTAAACCTTACGAGCACGAGCCACCTTTCAGATTGCGGCGGAAAAACCAGGAGACAATGAGCACGGGAAGCCATTTGTGACCGATGAATGATGCGTATGATGCATGATATGAAAATGCGAAAAGACTCTTTTTGTCAGAGGACTTTGTCAAAGTGGTTGTGAACATCACGGAGAAACGCGGTTTTATTTGAAAATCTTAAGCAAAACTAAAAGTTTAGTTGAGATGGTATCACTTGGCGTTCACATCCGCGATGTTCAAAAGATGACTCGTCTAAGTCCTCCGATAAATGCATGGAAAAAAGTTTATGCATGTATGCATGTATGCATGAATGCATGATTATGTTCAAGTTCGGAGAAAACATGGTGGGTTGAAGTTCAAATTCGAGGAGTCATGGGTGGACACGGTGTCCGGTGAAACTAAGGCTTTAGGATAATAGTAACCGGGTTCTAAAAAAGGTTCCCAAGTTGCAACCTCTCCGACGTATCTCATGGTGTCACGAGACAACCCTCGCTCCATGATTATACGTGGAAGGTCTAACTTGAGTGTAGTATCGCGTGACGACTAAAACTCGAGACAACACCCGGTTTAGCCTCCGCACTACATCCTAGAAAATGGCCATGGATGGGTTTGGTTATCTACGGTTCATAGCGTCATAGAACAATTAGAAGCAAAGTGCCTAAACGCGACAACTCGCGCCGACAACATCACCTCCAAAATGCCTCAGCTATGTGGGATTGATCGCATAATCCAAAACACGAGGCAACCCCCGGAATGAATTGTCGATTATATCCCCCCTAAATCCTAAGTTCACTCAGCCCGGGTGCAGGACTTTTGATATTCTCACCCCACACGTTTGCAAGAATTTAAACATTTATTCACATAGGAAGGCAAGTAAAGGAAGCAAGTAAAAATACAAGCGCAAGCGTGGAAATAAAGACTAGGCGTAACTCTCGAATCTCCCCAGTGAAGTCGCCAGCTGTTTTATCTTGGTTTTCGGGTGTCAAACATTGATTACGTTTGAACCTTTTAAACCGGTGATATCTTATTTTTTCTTGGGAAGGGAAAAAGTAAGCAAAACCCTTGAGAATCGAGGTCCGGGAGTTGTTTTCGCTACGGGAAGGTGTTAGGCACCCATAACGACTATAGTAACCTATAGGAACCGTCTTTAATTTCTACGCGCGCGCTTTATTCTTAAATGCTATTTTGAAATGTTATTTACACCTAAAAATTTTCTGAGTGAAGAATTGGAGGGAGAAGAATGTTTTTTGGATTTTTATTTTAGTTGAATTGAAGGAATTTTGTTCCTTGCCTACGTACCCGATTAAGGGATCAAATCCACCGTAGTTCTCTCTCAAAATGTTTTTGTTTTTGTTGGTTGATTTTAAGTTTGAAAAATGGAGTTTGAAGAATAGAAAGAGGCCTCAAGGGCATGAGATTGGAAAATAGTGAGGTTGAATTAGTGAATTGCAAAAGAAGTCAAAGTTTGATTATTTTCATTGAAATTTGATTAAGAAAATGGAAAAGAAAATACAATGGGATATTGGATCCCAAGGTTTATTTGGAAAAGATTTGAGTGAAGTTGTTCACATTTGTTTGAAAAATTGATTTTTCCTAAGTTTAAAGTCCTAGGCATACATCTAAACATACAATCCTAAACATACATCTAAACATGCATATTCTAGCTACTTAGTGATGTGTGTGCATGTGTCGGTGCTTGTGTCGGTGTACATTTTTAGAGTCCATTGTCCTTTACATCATACCCTAGATACATTCAATGGCCTCTTTGCCAAGAAAATAAAAGCATGAAAGTAAAATATTACAAAAAAGCTCCTAAATGTTTACATTCTAACTTTTGGTACAAATTAAGTGGCAAGAAAGGAAGTAGAGATGAAAATGGGATGCAATGATGATGCTTATGGTGAATATGAAATATGTAAGGAAAATGGTTAGTAGCACAAGGCAATATCAAAGAAGTGAAGTAAGAGAAATATTAGAACATAAAAGATAGAAAATAAGTGCAAACATGGCTAAAACTTGTTCATAAAATGCAAGAACCAAGTGACCTATAATTCTCACACTCCAATTACATTTTAAAGGTTTAGAAACAAGTTTTGGAATGGGAATTAAGGCAACATGACTTACTTGGCATTTTAGAACAAATTTGAGCATATTTACATTATTTGTTTACACCACTAACTTGTAAACTAAGTAACCTATCAAGATTTCCATACATGCAGCAAAATTAAACCCAAACAGTAGCAATGGACCTATAAAATCATCTAATATGCATCACAAACCAATATCAAGAACTTGAAGTGGAATTTGGACAAAATTTCTATGAATTTTCAAACAATTAAGGAAATGAAGCCAAAAAAAAAAATGAAATAATATTTTTCGTCAATATTTTCAGCAAACAAAAAGCTCACAAACATCACAAGAATTATCAGGAATATACACAAAAAAATGTAGAAATTTCAAATGATTTTAAGCATGTACAGAGGCGTAGAAAGTAAAAAAGAAGTTGGAAATAGCAAAAATACAAGGAGTCATAGAATCTGCAGAAAGAAAAGGCCCAGGTCCAAGGGTTTATGGTGGATTCGGATCATCCAAATGCCTCAGAGGCGTTGGATTGATCCAACTCCCTCAAAACCCTAGATCCAAAGGCTAGGATCACACAGCGCACCATAAGGCAGATCAAGCACATCGTAACAAGCAATCAAGGCCACACACGTCACAAGGAGACAGATCGGATGGTCTGGAATGAAGGAAAGCTGGTTTAGGGGTGAACCAGACTGGTTCACATGAACCGGTCCGGTTCACACCCTTATATAAGCAAATCTGGCCGGTTTTCTTTCATTCCTTCCCTTCGTTTCTCTCTCTATGTTGTAACCTCTTCTCTCTTCTTTCTAGACTCTCCGATCATCTTCTCCGGCGGGATTAACCAACGCCGGTGATGACGGAACCCTAACTATCACTTAAACTCACCCGAACTCAATGATTTAAAGCTCCTCACCGTTTGTTTTTCGTTCTTAACACGAATCAAACACCAGAGATTACAAATAAACCCTAGATCTATGTAGATCGGACCAAAACATTTCGGATCTTGGCACTTTTTGAAGAAAAATCATTTGAAACGTTCAATTCTGTTGTCTTTTTAAAGGAATGAGTTGGAAGTGCTTCGATCTTGTCGTTCTTTGAAAGAAGTTACTCGAAACACTTCGATCTGGATTTTTCTTGAAAAAACGCCGTTTGAAATGTTTCAATCCGAACGTTTTTTGAAGAAAAGGATTTGAAACGTTTTAAACCTGACATTTTTTGATGAAATCATTTCGAAACGGTTCAAATTACTCTGATTCCTTACGATCTACATGGATTCTATCATGAAATTGCTTGTAATCAAAAGAGTACCAGATTATGAGAGGAAAGGTGAGTTTGACGGTTTACCTGTTGGAATTTTGGAGATTCGAGCGAAAGAATGGCGAAAAGATGATTCTGATATCTTCTTCTTGCCTCTGGTAAGCTCCTGAATTCGAACTTCGAAAATAAATCGAAGCTCTCTTCGTCTTCTCACTCTTCGTACTCTCTGGTTCTTTGATTTCTCTTCTTCTCTTCTTCAAACTCACACTTTCGTGATCGTATTGGCTCTTGCGCTTCGCGATTGAGCTGGTGCTTGAATTGCGAAAAGAAATGCTCAATGATGAAGATCGTAGATCTCTGAGAGCTGATTTTCCAAAGAAACGATTCTGTTGCTTTTTCTGGCTATGTATTCATGTTAATTGACACAGGAATTGTGAATTTGGATGATGAATTCAATGTTTCTGGTGATTTAGGGTTTCGGTTAGGGATGAATGTTCTTGATTTTCTTGATGAATATTCATCAAGTTCATCAAGAACTCTAGGTTTTGATCGAAAAAAGGCAGAGAGAGAAAATTGGAATGTGTTTTTGGTGATTTTGCTGAGTTGTGTGATTCTTAGTGGAATGGCAATGATTGGGACCTCTTATATAGCTGACATGTGTATCTGTAGGCCAATGAGGGCCTGCCACGTGACCATGAGTCTGTAACTAACTTTTGGACCATTCTGCAATTTCCAGGACTTAAAGGATTTTCCTGCAAACAAAATATTAAGGACCAATCTGCAATTTATTGAAATTAAAGGACTGGACTGCAATTGACTCAAAAGGACTTAAAGCAAAGAAAATGACTTAAAATTCGAAATAAACAAAGAAAGGGCTTAAAAGTAAAATTTAAAACTAGGAAAAGGACTTGAATGCAAATTTTGGAAATTAGAGGACCTTTAGAAAAAAAAAGGAAAATTAAAGTAAAATTGAATTAAAAATTGGTAAATTTGACTAAACGCAAAGTGAAACGATTAAAACTGACAAAACGGACTAAAATGAACCAATGGCTTAAATGAGGTACTTTAAAGTACCTCTCTGCCGAAATTTCGTGTGAAATGACCAAAATGCCCCCTAGGGCTAAAAACGACTAAAAATGACTCAGATGAAATTTTAAAAGGATTTTTATCAAGGAATTGAATCAAAGACTTACTCAAGCAAAATTAAAAGACTCAGAGACAATTTTTAGGATTTAAACAGTAACTTGACACTTGAAATGACCAAAATGCCCCTAGGGGCAAAACTGACTCAAAATGACTTCAAATGCAATTTTTGAAATGGGTTTTGACATAGAATGATACAGAGACTTATTTACACTACTTGAAAGGACTTCAAACAAAATTTTGAAAGACTGAGAGACACTTGACATAGGAAATGACTAAAATGCCCTTGCATGTGAATTTTGCAAATAACATCGAAATAAAATGCAGAAAGAGATGTAATTGATCAGAGATAGTTCAAATGACTTGAAATGCAAGAAAAAAGAAATTGACTAGTATTTTTAGGTCCAAAATTAGGGTATAACATCGCCCTTTCGGGTTTTCGATCCACCGGGAAGCGCATTTTTTGCCTAGGCCGCCCTTTCGGGTTTTCGACCTACCACGCTGTTCTTTTCTTTCTAGACAAAGTATTTCTTGACTATATCGGCATTAACAGGATTTGGGATTTCAACACCATCCATGTGTGTAAGAATCAAAGCACCACCAGAGAAAGCCTTCTTGACAACATAAGGACCTTCATAGTTAGGTGTCCACTTGCCCATTGGGTCGGGTTGCTGACTTATCCTTCTTTTCAATACAAGTTCGCCTTCCTTGAATTCTCGAGGTCGGACTTTCTTGTCAAAAGCATTCTTCATTCACACTTGATACAACTGTCCATGTGCCATAGCATCCATACGTTTCTCTTCAATCAAATTCAACTGGTCATACCGACTTTGACACCATTCAGCCTCGGTTAATTTTGCTTCCATGATTACTCGAAGAGATGGAATCTCCACTTCCAGAGGGAGAACTGCTTCCATACCATACACAAGAGAGAAAGGAGTTGCCCCGGTTGAGCTGCGCACTGTAGTACGGTAACCATGCAAGGCAAAAGGTAGCATCTCATGCCAGTCTTTGTAAGTAGTGACCATCTTCTGAACAATCTTCTTGATGTTCTTGTTAGCGGCCTCAACTGCACCATTCATCTGAGGTCTATAAGGAGAAGAGTTGTGATGTTCAATTTTGAATTCTTCACATAAAGCTTGCATCATGCTATTGTTCAGATTGAAACCATTGTCAGTGATGATCTTGTTGGGAACACCATGTTATACCCTAATTTTGGACCTAAAAATACCAACTCAATTCATTCTTTTTTTTTTTTTTTTTTTTTTTTTGCATTTCAAGTCATTTGATATGTCTCTGATCAATTGCATCTTTCTCTGCATTTTATTTCAATATTATTTGCAAAATTCATGTAAAAGGGTATTTTAGTCATTTCCTGCGTTCAACTCATTTTTATCCTTGAAAATTGTTTGAGTCTATTAAATTGGTTTGTATAAGTCCTTGTTTCAATCTCATGTCAAAATTCATTTCAGAAAATATTCAGTTGAGTCATTTTTTAGTCAGTTTAGCCCCTAGGGGCATTTTAGTCATTTCCCATGATAAAATCTCTTTCAATCTTTAAAAATTTGTTTGAGTCTTTTCAAATAGTGTGAATAAGTCTTCATTTCAATTCTATGTCAGAATCCATTTCAAAAATTGCATTTAAAGTCATTTCGAGTCAATTTTGCCCCTAGGGGCATTTTAGTCTTTTCATGTGTTAAAACCCTGTTTAAATTCTAAAATTTGTCTCTGAGTCTTTTAATTTGTTTGAATAAGTTCTTGCTTTAATCACTTGTTAAAAAATCATTTTAAAATTGCATTTGAGTCGTTTTTAGTCGTTTTTAGTCCCTAGGGGCGTTTTGGTCATTTCACATAATATTTCTGATTCGTTTTAATCTGCTTTGTTGTTTTTAATCGTCTCGTTTTACGTTAATTTTCAATTTACTTTTTCAATTCGATTTTAGTTTTAATTTTCATTTTAGTCCTCGCACTTTTATTAGTTACGTTTTAATCCCTTTTAAGTTTGTTAGAGTCCAAGTGCCATGTGTCCAAATGTTATTGGTTCTTAAGAGTTTGTTAGAGTCCAAGTCCATGTGGCATTTCCTCATTGGTCCAAGCATTCCTTTTATCACCTATAAATAGGTCAAAGTCATGGTCAAGGTTGATTAACAAAATCATTTTCACAAAAAATCCACAAAAATCATCAAAATTCCTAATTATTTCTTCTCAATTTTCCCTCTCTTCTAACCACTTTCTCTCTCTTCTAACTAACTTTTCCACCATAACCAAAAAGCTTCAAAACCTCCATAACCAAACCTTCAACCACCACATTTCCACCATAACCACCACATTTTCACCATAGCCACCGCACCTCCACCACAATCCACCGTTATCGATTCGTTTCGCCACCATATTCAACAACAAGCAATTTTTAAACCGCAATCACGTCATCAACGAACAACCCTTGCTCAAATCCGTTCCAATCTTTCACAACAGGCCTGGATTCGAATTTGAAGAATGGAGGAAGTTTAAACCGAAATCAAACTGTCACGGCTCAAAGGTGAAGTCGAATTCGTCCAAAAACCGCAAGAAGTTCAAACCGAATCCACTTTCCTCTGGTTCTGTAGAACTCGCTCGGCCTCTACACCATCCAAATCCGTACGAAATTGAATCAGCTTGAAGAAGAATAGAAGAAATACGATCTGAACCAAACTCAAAGAGAAAGGAGTAAACAGAGCTGAGTTCGAATCCTCAAGAACGGAGTCAACACCAACTCGGAGCAGCACAATCCCACGCCGAACTGAAATCCAGAGAAAGCAAGGTAAGGTTTTCTAGTTCATCCTTTTGTGTCGTCAAATTCGATTCTCTTTTGTAGATCTAGCGTTTTTAAAAGCCTTTTTGAGAAAACTAAGTTCGGATTCGGTTTCAACAAGGAAAACGATGTCCAAACATGTGCGTATTTTTGAAAACGGCGGAGATTTGAACTCCGACGCGGTGGCGCCACCACCGGCCACCGCGTCGGAAAACGTGGACTCGCCGGAGAAGATGAGTAAGGGCGGCGCTGGTTTTAGTGTGAGAAGGAGAGCAAGAACAGTCTGTAGGTTAGAGAGAGAGAAGTGCAAGTTCAAATGAGGAAAAACCAACAAAAACTCCTTTATATATGAGCCCAAGATCCATGGATCTGCCCATACCCGCTCCAACTCCATACCCACGACCCTGCGGGCTTCTCTTAAGCCCAATGTTTCTTGTTTCTTTCTTCCAGAAGGCTATATTCACCCCCCTTCCCTGCGTGTTGTACTGATTTTGTTTGCTAATTGCACCCCTAAGTGTTCAAAAAGTCCTTTAAAAATTCCCAAAAAATTCCTATAATTTTCTTTGTACTTTTTGATCAATTTTGACATATTACATGTCAAGATTGATCAAGGAATACTGGAGAATTATTGCTACTTTGGTTTATTGTTTTTTTCCTTTAATTTTTTTTTGTTGAAAATCTTGATAAAAAACTTGTAAAAACCTTGTGATTTCTTTTACATTTGTTTTGAGTGATTAAGACTTGTTTCTTGTGACCTTTTGCATGTTGAAAATTGTTAGAGAAAGTGCATGTGAAATTGTGAGTGATTTGTGTTGTTTTTTTATCATACTTTGTGAAGCTTTTTGCACATTTTAATTCCAATATTTTGGATCATGATAATTGGTACTTGATGGGTGATCTTAGGGTGTTATTTGTTGCATAATATGTAGTTTTTGGTGCTGTTTTGAATGTGTGATGATTGTTTGCTTAGTTAGTAAGTCACTTGTTATTTTTAATATGCGAATTGGTGCAAAAATAGGCCTAATTTCATATCATGATTCTTTGGCTTATGATTTTCTTGTAACTCTCATATTAGGGCTGACCCCAAAACTCTTTGAAAAATGTTATAATGTGAGGGTTATAGGTCTTTTATTTGCTTGGGATTTTGGTATTTTGTTAGGTATATTTTGTCATCTTTCTTTGCCATTTTATCATGTTACTATGCTTTATTTCCTTGTCAATTTTTCCTATCATACTATGCCTATTATCACTAACTCTTTTGTTCATCATTTCATAAGCATTCCCATCTCATCTCATATTCACCTTTACCTTCTTGCAATTTAATTTGTACCAAGACTTAGTGTGTAAAAACTTAGGAATTTTTGTAATATTTTACTTTCATGCTTTTAATTTTCTTGGCAAAGAGGCCATAGAATGTATCTAGGGTATGATGTAAAGGACAATGGACTCTAATAATGTACACCGACACAAGCACCGACACATGCACACACTTCACTTTAGATAAATAGCTAGAATATGCATGTTTAGATGTATGTTTAGGATTGTATGTTTAGATGTATGCCTAGGACTCATACTTAGAAAAATCAATTTTCCAAAAAATATGAACAAGCTTCACTCAAACCTTTTCCAAATAAACCTTGGGATCCAACATCCCATTGTATTTTCTTTTCCATTTTCTTAATCAAATTTCAATGAAAATAATCAAACTTTGACTTCTTTTGCAATTCACTAATCCAACCTCACTATTTCCTAATCTCATGCCCTCGAGGCCTCTTTCTATTCTTCAAAACCCATTTTCAAATTTAAAATCAACCAACAAAAACAAAAAAACATTTTTGAAAGAGAACTACGGTGGATTTGATCCCTTAATCGGGTACGTAGGCAAGGAACAAAATTCCTTCAATTCAACTAAAATAAAAATCCAAAAACATTCTTCTCCCTCCAATTCTTCACTTAGAATCCTTTTAGGTTTAATAAACATTTTCAAATAGCATTTAAAAATAAAGCGCGCGCGTAGAAATTAAAGACGGTTCCTATAGGTTACTATAGTCGTTATGGGTGCCTAACACCTTCCCGTAGCGAAAACAACTCCCGGACCTCGATTCTCAAGGGTTTTGCTTACTTTTTTTCCCTTCCCAAGAAAAAATAAGATATCACCGGTTTAAAAGGTTCAAACGCAATCAATGTTTGACACCCGAAAACCAAGATAAAACAGCTGGCGACTTCACTGGGGAGATTCGAGAGTTACGCCTAGTCTTTATTTCCACGCTTGCGCTTGTATTTTTACTTGTTTTTTTTTACTTGCTTTCCTACGTGAATAAATGTTTAATTTCTTGCAAACGTGTGGGGTGAGAATATCAAAAGTCCTGCACCCGGGCTGAGTGAACTTAGGATTTAGGAGGGATATAATCGACAATTCATTCCGGGGGTTGCCTCGTGTTTTGGATTATGCGATCAATCCCACATAGCTGAGGCATTTTGGGGGTGATGTTGTCGGCGCGTGTTGTCGCGTTTAGGCACTTTACTTCTAATTGTTCTATGACGCTATGAACCGTAGATAACCAAACCCATCCATGGCCATTTTCTAGGACGTAGTGCGGAGGCTAAACCGAGTGTTGTCTCGAGTTTTAGTCGTCACGCGATACTACACTCAAGTTAGACCTTCCGCGGATAATCATGGAGCGAGTGTTGTCTCGTGACACCATGATATACGTCGGAGAGGTTGCAACTTGGGAACCTTTTTAGAACCCGGTTACTATCTCCTAAAGCCCTAGTTTCACCGGACACCGTGTCCACCCATGACTCCTCGACTTTGAACCTCAACCCACCATGTTTTCTCCGAACTTGAACATAATCATGCATTCATGCATACATGCATAAACTTTTTTCCATGCATTTATCGGAGGATTTAGACAAGTCATCTTTTGAACATCACGGATGTGAACGCCAAGTGATACCATCTCAACTAAACTTTTAGTTTTGATCAAGATTTTCAAATAAAACCGTGTTTCTCCGTGATGTTCACAACCACTTTGACAAGTCTTCTGACAAAAAAGAGTCTTTTCGCATTTGCATATCATGCATCATATGCATCATTCATCGGTCACAAATGGCTTCCCGTGCTCATTACCTCCTGGTTTTGTCCGCCGCAGTCTGAAAAGTGGCTCGTACTCGCAAAGTCTACCAATCGGCTAGAATTCATCAAACAAGATGGTACAAGAGAAGAAACATGGCTAACCTTGAGGAAGAGAACGCCAGCCCCTCGGGCCAGCCCATTAAAGAGTTTAATTTGGACAAGGTTTTGAGGCTCATCAAAAAGAGCGATTATAAAATTGTTGACCAGCTGCTGCAAACTCCGTCAAAGATATCCATCTTGTCTCTGCTCATGAGCTCAGAGGCTCACAGGAAGGTGTTGATGAAGGTACTGGAGCAAGCTTATGTTGACCATGAAGTCTCTGTGGATCAGTTTGATGGGATAGTGAGTAACATTACTGCTTGCAACAACTTGGGGTTTGGTGATGATGAGCTCCCCGAAGCAGGGAAACGCCACAACTTGGCTCTACATATCTCGGTGCACTGTGGGTCTGATATGATATCTAACGTATTGGTGGACACTGGATCGTCTCTGAATGTAATGCCTGAATCCACACTAAGGCAATTGAGTCATCATGGAATTTCTCTGAGGGGTAGCAGCTATCTGGTTAAAGCTTTTGATGGGTCCCGCAAGGATGTTCTCGGGGAGGTAGACTTGCCAATCACCATTGGTCCTGAGACATTCCAAATCACATTCCAAGTCATGGACATCAACGCTTCTTATAGCTGTCTCCTCGGAAGACCGTGGATTCACGACACTGAAGCAGCTTGTCACTGTGCATGGTGAAGAAGCATATCTGGTTAGCCAAGTGTCATCTTTCTCTTGTGTTGAAGCAGGGTCCGCTGAAGGGACGTCATTTCAAGGCTTAACTGTTGAAGGTGCAGAGCCCCGGAGGGCTGGTACTGCTATGGCTTCACTGAAAGATGCCCAGAAGGCTGTTCAAGAAGGGCAAGTTGCTGGCTGGGGCAAAGTGATTCAGATCTTGGAAAACAAGCGTAAAGAGGGCCTTGGATTCTCCCCAACCTCTGGTGTTTCAAAGGGAACTTTCTACAGTGCTGGGTTCATCAATGCTATTACTGAAGGTGCTGCTGGGAGTAGTTACGTGCCCACTTTTGTTATACCAGGAGGCACCGTGAGGTATTGGGAGGCCATTGATGTTCCGTTAGTCATGCATGCTTCCATGTAATGTGTCTTGTTGCTCATGTTTTTCTTTGTTTTCAAAATAACAATCCTTTCGCTCTGCCCAAGGCGAAAGTGATATCATTGTAAGGGCGTGTTTGTTTCGGCATTGCCGTTATCAATAAAAGTTGTCGTCTTTCTCACGACTCTTTGTTTTTTACTTTTTAGTGCCTTTTTCTTGGAAATAATGGTAATGCCAGAAAAAACCAAAACATCTGTATTTTCTTATTAATTTCAAAAATCTGCATGAAAAACATTTTTCTAAAAATCATCCCAATCATATTATGCAGATTGAACCATAATAAACCCGTTGAACACAGTGACCCTATGGTTCCTCCAAATTTTGAATTCCTTGTATATGAAGCTGAAGATGAGGAGGATGATGAAGAGATACCGTATGAGATCACTCGACTGCTTGAACAAGAAAGAAGAGCCATTCAGCCTCACCAGGAAGAGATTGAGCTTATCAACCTGGGTACTGAAGAGAACAAGCGAGAGATCAAGATCGGTGCTGCACTTGAGCCAGAGGTGAAGAGGAAGATTACTCAGCTTCTCCATGATTATCCAGATGTCTTTGCATGGTCCTATGAAGATATGCCGGGTCTAGATCCCAAGATTGTGGAACATCGGATACCGACAAGACCTGAATATCCTCCTGTCAGACAGAAATTGAGAAGGTCTCGTCCAGACATGGCTCTTAAAATCAAGGCTGAAGTGCAAAACCAAATTGATGCAGGTTTCCTCATGACAGCTGAATATCCTGAGTGGATTGCCAACATTGTACCAGTACCGAAGAAAGATGGGAAAGTTCGAATGTGTGTTGATTACAGAGATTTGAATAAAGCCAGTCCAAAGGATAACTTCCCATTGCCTCATATTGATGTGCTTGTTGACAGTACTGCTCAATCCAAAGTGTTCTCCTTTATGGATGGTTTCTCTGGCTATAATCAGATACGAATGTCTCCTGAAGATAGAGAAAAGACGTCCTTCATCACTCCGTGGGGAACGTTCTGTTATAAAGTGATGCCGTTTGGCTTGATAAATGCTGGTGCTACCTATCAAAGGGGTATGACCACTCTGTTTCATGATATGATTCACAAAGAGATAGAAGTATATGTTGATGATATGATTGTGAAGTCAAGTGATGAAGAGCAGCATGTGGTGTATTTGAAAAAGATGTTTAAAAGACTGAGAAAGTACAAGCTGCGGTTGAATCCTAACAAGTGCACATTTGGCGTAAGATCCGGAAAGTTGCTAGGCTTCATTGTCAGCCAGAGAGGCATTGAAGTTGATCCTGACAAAGTCCGAGCCATCAGAGAGATGCCGGCCCCTCAAACTGAGAAGCAAGTCAGAGGTTTCCTCGGACGTCTGAATTACATTTCAAGATCCATATCTCACATGACTACTACTTGTGGTCCCATCTTCAAATTGCTCAGAAAGAATCAGCCTGTTGTATGGAATGATGAATGCCAGGAAGCTTTTGATAGCATCAAAGAATACCTGTTGGAACCACCCATCCTTGTCCCGCCAGTGGAAGGAAGGCCTTTGATTATGTATCTGTCAGTGTTGGATGATTCAGTGGGTTGTGTTCTCGGTCAACAAGATGAGACTGGTAAGAAAGAGCATGCTATCTACTATCTGAGCAAGAAGTTCACCGACTGTGAGACTCAGTATACAATGCTTGAAAAGACCTGTTGTGCTTTAGCCTGGGCTGCCAAACGCCTGCGTCATTATATGGTGAATCATACGACTTGGTTGATATCCCGAATGGATCCAATCAAGTATATCTTTGAAAAGCCCGCTGTTACTGGAAAGATCGCGCGTTGGCAAATGTTGTTGTCTGAATATGATATTGTGTACAAAGCTCAGAAAGCAATCAAAGGAAGTGTCCTTGCTGAGCATCTTGCTTGTCAACCTCTTGATGATTACCAGCCAATTAAATTTGATTTCCCTGATGAAGAAGTTATGTATCTGAAGGCAAAAGACTGTGAAGAGCCACTGATCAATGAAGGGCCAGATCCCAATAGCAAGTGGGGACTGGTGTTTGATGGTGCTGTTAATGCTTATGGTAAGGGAATTGGGGCCATCATTGTAACTCCGCAGGGGCACCACATTCCTTTCACTGCACGAATAACTTTTGAATGCACAAACAACATAGCTGAATATGAAGCATGCATCTTGGGCATTGAAGAAGCCCTTGATCTGAGAACTAAACACCTTGACATCTATGGAGATTCTGCACTTGTTATTAACCAGATAAAGGGTGAATGGGAGACTCATCATGAGAAGCTGATCCCATACCGTGACTATGCAAGACGTCTGTTGACATACTTTACCAAGGTTGAGTTGCACCACATCCCTCGGGATGAAAATCAGATGGCTGACGCTCTTGCTACTCTGTCTTCCATGTTTCGTGTGAATCACTGGAATGATGTGCCTGTGATCAAGGTGCAGCGTCTTGATAGACCCGTTCATGTGTTTACTATTGAAAATATGCCGGATCAAGCTGATGAAGATGTGAATGACAAAAAGCCTTGGTATTACAACATCAAACAATTCTTGCAGAATCGCGAATATCCACCTGGTGCTTCCAACAGAGATAAAAAGACTTTGAGACGATGGGCTAGCAGATTCCTTCTGGACGGGGAAATCCTATACAAGAGGAACTATGACATGGTCTTGCTGAGGTGTGTTGACAAACAAGAAGCTGAGAAGTTGATGCATGATGTACATGACGGTACCTTCGGGACCCATGCTTCGGGTCACGCTATGTCAAGGAAACTGTTAAGAGCCGGCTATTACTGGATAACTATGGAACGTGACTGCAACAGACATGCCAAAAGATGCCACAAATGTCAAATTTATGCTGACAAGATTCATGTGCCTCCACATGCCCTCAATGTTATATCTTCCCCATGGCCTTTCTCTATGTGGGGCATTGACATGATCGGAAGAATTGAACCGAAGGCTTCCAATGGACATCGTTTCATCCTAGTGGCGATTGACTACTTTACCAAGTGGGTTGAAGCTGCTTCCTATGCAAATGTGACCAAGCAAGTGGTTGTCAAGTTTATCAAGAATAACATCATCTGTCGATATGGTGTTCCCAACAAGATCATCACTGACAATGGTTCCAATCTGAACAATAGCATGATGCAAGCTTTATGTGAAGAATTCAAGATTGAACATCACAATTCTTCTCCTTATAGACCTCAGATGAATGGTGCAGTTGAGGCCGCTAACAAGAACATCAAGAAGATTGTTCAGAAGATGGTCACTACTTACAAAGACTGGCATGAAATGTTACCTTTTGCCCTACATGGCTACCGTACTACGGTGCGCAGTTCAACCGGGGCAACTCCTTTTTCTTTGGTGTATGGCATGGAAGCAGTCCTCCCTCTGGAAGTGGAGATTCCATCTCTTCGAGTGATCATGGAAGCAAAATTAACCGAGGCTGAATGGTGTCAAAGTCGGTATGATCAATTGAATCTGATTGAAGAGAAACGTATGGATGCCATGACTCATGGACAGTTGTATCAAGTGCGAATGAAGAATGCTTTTGACAAGAAAGTCCGACCTCGAGAATTCAAGGAAGGCGAACTGGTATTGAAAAGAAGAATAAGTCAGCAACCCGACCCAAGGGGCAAGTGGACACCTAACTACGAAGGTCCTTATGTTGTCAAGAAGGCTTTCTCTGGTGGTGCTTTGATTCTTACACACATGGATGGTGTTGAACTCCCAAATCCTGTTAATGCCGATATAGTCAAGAAATACTTTGTCTAAAAAGAAAAGAACAGCGTGGTAGGTCGAAAACCCGAAAGGGCGGCCTAGGCAAAAATGCGCTTCCCGGTGGATCGGAAACCCGAAAGGGCGATCCAGGCAAAAGTTAGGGACAAAAAAAACAAATATATGAAAAAGCTCGCTGAGATTGTACGCAACTCAGGCAAGAATGAGCGCCTCGATGAGCCGAAGACCCGAAAGGGCGGTTCATGCAAAAATGAGGTTGACAATAAAAGACAAGTAACTATATCTGGCAAATCACCACCACCCCTTGGGGCATCTGCAACTGTCAATGGTCGTCTTCATCAGAGGCTTCTGTACTTGTGAATTCAAAATTTCTATGAAATGTAGCGGTCATCGTGTTCAATGTATCACCAACCAATAAAATTACCATTTTCCAAGCTTTGTAAATCCGTGAAGCCATGCCTTTGGCTGACTTTCACTCTTCTACATCAATTTGAGCCTTTCTATTGTTTGAAACTCTATTTTTCTTTCTACTTTCAATGCTATATGCAAAACATTTTCTGTCTATTTTGATAATGTTAATGTCTGAAACAAACATTTTTGAAAATTGAAAAATCTTTTTCTGTCTATTTTGAAAGCAAATCTGAGCAATAAGGTACATTTCAATGAAACATGCATGAATGAATGAATGTCAATGTCTATTTCAATACATGTTACAAGCAGGTTACTCCCCAAGATGATCTGTGGTCAATAGCAAGAATGAAAAAACAGAATGAAAGTGAAAAAAATGAAAAAAAGAAAATAAAAAGCTCGCTAAGTTGAAAACCCGAAAGGGCAGCTTAGGCAAAAATGAGCACCCCGCTGATTGACAACCTATGAAGGCAATTCAGGCAAAAATGGGGCAATGAAAAGAACCTTATTCCCCGGTGAATCGAAAACCCGAAAGGGCGGTTCAGGCAAAAATGGGATTGAAAGAATGAAAAATGAAAAAGAATATAAAAGCATTGACCACAGATGCGAATGTCCAACGTTTACCCAGCACTGACACGCCTAGCAACGGCGACCTGTATCCAAGAACCTTCCAAGGGTCCCTTCTTTACAAGTTTACTGCCCTCAGCCATGGTTTTGATACGTCTCTCAAACGACGGTCTCTCCAAAGAGGTTTTCCCCTGGGAATATGTCACAGCACGAGCCACTGCGTGCCCAATCTTCCAATGTCTTGTCTGCCTTTGTGAAACTTCTCTGCCAAATTGCCAACCAATCATGCATTTCAAGCATTCATACATGCATAATCATGCATTTTATGTGCTCATACATCCAATAATCTTGCTAAACCATACATACATGTTGCATATCCAACTGTCAACTGTCAAATTCAAAGTTAATGTCAAATGCCAATGTCAATGTCAATGTCAATGTTAATGTCAAATGCCAATGTCAATGTCAATGTCAATGTTAATGTCAAATGCCAATGCCAATGCCAATGTCAATGTCAATGTCAATGTTAATGCCAATGCCAATGTCAATGTCAATGTCAATGTTAATGTCAAATGCCAATGTCAATGTCAATGTCAATGTTAATGTCAAATGCCAATGTCAATGTCAATGTCAATGTCAATGTTAATGTCAAATGCCAATGTCAATGTCAATGTCAATGTTAATGTCAAATGCCAATGTCAATGTCAATGTCAATGTCAATATCCAATGCTAATGTCAAATGCCAATGTCAATGTCAATGTCAATGTCAATGTTAATGTCAAATGCCAATGTCAATGTCAATGTCAATGTTAATGTCAAATGCCAATGTCAATGTCAATGTCAATGTTAATGTCAAATGCCAATGTCAATGTCAATGTCAATATCCAATGCTAATGTCAAATGCCAATGTCAATGTCAATGTCAATGTCAATATCCAATGCCAATGTCAATGCCAATGTCAATGTCAATGCCAATGTCAGTGCCAATGTCAATGTCAATGTCAATGCTGATGTCAATTTCAACTGTCAATTCAGTTCAAATCAATGTCAATTTACTTTTGGGCCAACAAAAATGGTCATGTCTATTTTCAAATCAAGTCAATGACAATTTACCCTCAATTGGTATCTTGTTAAACCAGACTTTCAATTTGTATCTTGTTACTGGTCAAGTGGCAAGTTCGATCCAAAGAACAGCTTGTACCTGCGTATATGTCTATGTTTCCGGTCAAACGGCAAGTTCGATCCAAAGAACAGTTTGTACCCTTTGCTTATGTTTTGTTTCTGGTCAAACGGCAAGTTCGATCCAAAGAACAGTTTGCACCTACTTACGTGTTGTGGTATTGATCAAGTGGCAAGTTCGATCCAAAGAACAGCTTGTATCTACCTTTTGTCTATATTTCCGGTCAAGTGGCAAGTTCGATCCAAAGAACAGCTTGTACCCGTTTCTTGTTTGTATCTCCTCGGTCAAGTGGCAAGTTCGATCCAAAGAACAGCTTGTACCCGTTTCTTGTTTGTATCTCCTCGGTCAAGTGGCAAGTTCGATCCAAAGAACAGCTTGTACCCGTCTCTTGTTTGTATCTCTCGGTCAAGTGGCAAGTTCGATCCAAAGAACAGCTTGTACCTGTCTATTTGTTGCCCGTTCTTTCTACCTTGATGTCTATAAATCCCTTGGTGGTGTGACACAGCCCGTAGATTCCGGTTCGATTGTCTTGCATTCATAAATGAAATGTTGCATGGCATTCATGTCTTTGAAAATCTGAAAGTGTATTTTTATGTCCAAAAGCAGTGCAAATGTTAATATTTAAGTATCTTCGTCCCGTCAACTCAAAGACTTCGTCTCTTGACTCTCCGGACAAAGAAACTTAAATAGGGGCAGCTGTTATACCCTAATTTTGGACCTAAAAATACCAACTCAATTCTTTCTTTTTTTTTTTTTTTTTTTTGCATTTCAAGTCATTTGATATGTCTCTGATCAATTGCATCTTTCTCTGCATTTTATTTCAATATTATTTGCAAAATTCATGTAAAAGGGTATTTTAGTCATTTCCTGCGTTCAACTCATTTTTATCCTTGAAAATTGTTTGAGTCTTTTAAATTGGTTTGTATAAGTCCTTGTTTCAATCTCATGTCAAAATTCATTTCAGAAAATATTCAGTTGAGTCATTTTTTAGTCAGTTTAGCCCCTAGGGGCATTTTAGTCATTTCCCATGATAAAATCTCTTTCAATCTTTAAAAATTTGTTTGAGTCTTTTCAAATAGTGTGAATAAGTCTTCATTTCAATTCTATGTCAGAATCCATTTCAAAAATTGCATTTAAAGTCATTTCGAGTCAATTTTGCCCCTAGGGGCATTTTAGTCTTTTCATGTGTTAAAACCCTGTTTAAATTCTAAAATTTGTCTGAGTCTTTTAATTTGTTTGAATAAGTTCTTGCTTTAATCACTTGTTAAAAAATCATTTTAAAATTGCATTTGAGTCGTTTTTAGTCGTTTTTAGTCCCTAGGGGCGTTTTGGTCATTTCACATAATATTTCTGATTCGTTTTAATCTGCTTTGTTGTTTTTAATCGTCTCGTTTTACGTTAATTTTCAATTTACTTTTTCAATTCGATTTTAGTTTTAATTTTCATTTTAGTCCTCGCACTTTTATTATTTACGTTTTAATCCCTTTTAAGTTTGTTAGAGTCCAAGTGCCATGTGTCCAAATGTTATTGGTTCTTAAGAGTTTGTTAGAGTCCAAGTCCATGTGACATTTCCTCATTGGTCCAAGCATTCCTTTTATCACCTATAAATAGGTCAAAGTCATGGTCAAGGTTGATTAACAAAATCATTTTCACAAAAAATCCACAAAAATCATCAAAATTCCTAATTATTTCTTCTCAATTTTCCCTCTCTTCTAACCACTTTCTCTCTCTTCTAACTAACTTTTCCACCATAACCAAAAAGCTTCAAAACCTCCATAACCAAACCTTCAACCACCACATTTCCACCATAACCACCACATTTTCACCATAGCCACCGCACCTCCACCACAATCCACCGTTATCGATTCGTTTCGCCACCATATTCAACAACAAGCAATTTCTAAACCGCAATCACGTCATCAACGAACAACCCTTGCTCAAATCCGTTCCAATCTTTCACAACAGGCCTGGATTCGAATTTGAAGAATGGAGGAAGTTTAAACCGAAATCAAACTGTCACGGCTCAAAGGTGAAGTCGAATTCGTCCAAAAACCGCAAGAAGTTCAAACCGAATCCACTTTCCTCTGGTTCTGTAGAACTCGCTCGGCCTCTACACCATCCAAATCCGTACGAAATTGAATCAGCTTGAAGAAGAATAGAAGAAATACGATCTGAACCAAACTCAAAGAGAAAGGAGTAAACAGAGCTGAGTTCGAATCCTCAAGAACGGAGTCAACACCAACTCGGAGCAGCACAATCCCACGCCGAACTGAAATCCAGAGAAAGCAAGGTAAGGTTTTCTAGTTCATCCTTTTGTGTCGTCAAATTCGATTCTCTTTTGTAGATCTAGCGTTTTTAAAAGCCTTTTTGAGAAAACTAAGTTCGGATTCGGTTTCAACAAGGAAAACGATGTCCAAACATGTGCGTATTTTTGAAAACGGCGGAGATTTGAACTCCGACGCGGTGGCGCCACCACCGGCCACCGCGTCGGAAAACGTGGACTCGCCGGAGAAGATGAGTAAGGGCGGCGCTGGTTTTAGTGTGAGAAGGAGAGCAAGAACAGTCTGTAGGTTAGAGAGAGAGAAGTGCAAGTTCAAATGAGGAAAAACCAACAAAAACTCCTTTATATATGAGCCCAAGATCCATGGATCTGCCCATACCCGCTCCAACTCCATACCCACGACCCTGCGGGCTTCTCTTAAGCCCAATGTTTCTTGTTTCTTTCTTCCAGAAGGCTATATTCACCCCCCTTCCCTGCGTGTTGTACTGATTTTGTTTGCTAATTGCACCCCTAAGTGTTCAAAAAGTCCTTTAAAAATTCCCAAAAAATTCCTATAATTTTCTTTGTACTTTTTGATCAATTTTGACATATTACATGTCAAGATTGATCAAGGAATACTGGAGAATTATTGCTACTTTGGTTTATTGTTTTTTTCCTTTAATTTTTTTTTGTTGAAAATCTTGATAAAAAACTTGTAAAAACCTTGTGATTTCTTTTACATTTGTTTTGAGTGATTAAGACTTGTTTCTTGTGACCTTTTGCATGTTGAAAATTGTTAGAGAAAGTGCATGTGAAATTGTGAGTGATTTGTGTTGTTTTTTTATCATACTTTGTGAAGCTTTTTGCACATTTTAATTCCAATATTTTGGATCATGATAATTGGTACTTGATGGGTGATCTTAGGGTGTTATTTGTTGCATAATATGTAGTTTTTGGTGCTGTTTTGAATGTGTGATGATTGTTTGCTTAGTTAGTAAGTCACTTGTTATTTTTAATATGCGAATTGGTGCAAAAATAGGCCTAATTTCATATCATGATTCTTTGGCTTATGATTTTCTTGTAACTCTCATATTAGGGCTGACCCCAAAACTCTTTGAAAAATGTTATAATGTGAGGGTTATAGGTCTTTTATTTGCTTGGGATTTTGGTATTTTGTTAGGTATATTTTGTCATCTTTCTTTGCCATTTTATCATGTTACTATGCTTTATTTCCTTGTCAATTTTTCCTATCATACTATGCCTATTATCACTAACTCTTTTGTTCATCATTTCATAAGCATTCCCATCTCATCTCATATTCACCTTTACCTTCTTGCAATTTAATTTGTACCAAGACTTAGTGTGTAAAAACTTAGGAATTTTTGTAATATTTTACTTTCATGCTTTTAATTTTCTTGGCAAAGAGGCCATAGAATGTATCTAGGGTATGATGTAAAGGACAATGGACTCTAATAATGTACACCGACACAAGCACCGACACATGCACACACTTCACTTTAGATAAATAGCTAGAATATGCATGTTTAGATGTATGTTTAGGATTGTATGTTTAGATGTATGCCTAGGACTCATACTTAGAAAAATCAATTTTCCAAAAAATATGAACAAGCTTCACTCAAACCTTTTCCAAATAAACCTTGGGATCCAACATCCCATTGTATTTTCTTTTCCATTTTCTTAATCAAATTTCAATGAAAATAATCAAACTTTGACTTCTTTTGCAATTCACTAATCCAACCTCACTATTTCCTAATCTCATGCCCTCGAGGCCTCTTTCTATTCTTCAAAACCCATTTTCAAATTTAAAATCAACCAACAAAAACAAAAAAACATTTTTGAAAGAGAACTACGGTGGATTTGATCCCTTAATCGGGTACGTAGGCAAGGAACAAAATTCCTTCAATTCAACTAAAATAAAAATCCAAAAACATTCTTCTCCCTCCAATTCTTCACTTAGAATCCTTTTAGGTTTAATAAACATTTTCAAATAGCATTTAAAAATAAAGCGCGCGCGTAGAAATTAAAGACGGTTCCTATAGGTTACTATAGTCGTTATGGGTGCCTAACACCTTCCCGTAGCGAAAACAACTCCCGGACCTCGATTCTCAAGGGTTTTGCTTACTTTTTTTCCCTTCCCAAGAAAAAATAAGATATCACCGGTTTAAAAGGTTCAAACGCAATCAATGTTTGACACCCGAAAACCAAGATAAAGCACACCATATCGACAGATGATGTTATTCTTGATAAACTTGACAACCACTTGCTTGGTCACATTTGCATAGGAAGCAGCTTCAACCCACTTGGTGAAATAGTCAATTGCCACTAGAATGAAACGATGTCCATTGGAAGCCTTTGGTTCAATTCTTCCGATCATGTCAATGCCCCACATAGAGAAAGGCCATGGGGAAGATATAACATTGAGAGCGTGTGGAGGCACATGAATCTTGTCAGCATAAATTTGACATTTGTGGCATCTCTTAGCATGTTTGTGGCAGTCACGTTCCATAGTTATCCAGTAATAGCCGGCTCTTAACAGTTTTCTTGACATGGTGTGACCCGAAGCATGGGTCCCGAAAGTACCATCATGTACATCATGCATCAACTTCTCAGCTTCTTGTTTGTCAACACATCTCAACAAGACCATGTCATAGTTCCTCTTGTATAGGATTTCTCCGTCCAGAAGGAATTTGCTAGCCCATCTTCTCAAAGTCTTTTTATCCCTGTTGGAAGCACCAGGTGGATATTCACGACTCTGCAGAAACTGTTTGATGTTGTAATACCAAGGCTTTTTATCATTCACATCTTCATCAGCTTGATCTGGCATATTTTCAATAGTAAACACATGAGCAGGCCTATCAAGATGCTGCACTTTGATTACGGGCACATCATTCCAGTGATTGACACGAAACATAGAAGACAAAGTAGCAAGAGCGTCAGCCATCTGATTTTCATCCCGAGGGATATGGTGCAGCTCAACCTTGGTAAAGTATGTCAACAGACGTCTTGCATAGTCACGGTATGGGATCAGCTTCTCATGATGAGTCTCCCATTCACCCTTTATCTGATTAATAACAAGTGCAGAATCTCCATAGATGTCAAGGTGTTTGATTCTCAGGTCAAGAGCCTCTTCAATGCCCAAGATGCATGCTTCATACTCAGCTATGTTGTTTGTGCATTCAAAAGTTATTCGAGCAGTGAAAGGAATGTGGTGCCCCTGCGGAGTTACAATGATGGCTCCAATCCCTTTACCATAAGCATTAACAGCACCATCAAACACCAATCCCCATTTGCTATTGGGGTCCGGCCCTTCATTGATCAGTGGTTCTTCACAGTCTTTTGCTTTCAGATACATAATCTCTTCATCAGGGAAATCAAACTTAATTGGCTGGTAATCATCAAGAGGTTGATAAGCAAGATGCTCAGCAAGGATGCTTCCCTTGATTGCTTTCTGAGCTTTGTACACAATATCATATTCAGACCACAACATTTGCCAACGCACAATCTTTCCAGTAACAGCGGGCTTTTCGAAGATGTACTTGATTGGATCCATTCTGGATATCAACCAAGTAGTATGATTCACCATATAATGACGCAGGCGTTTGGCAGCCCATGCTAAAGCACAACAAGTCTTTTCAAGCATTGTATACCGAGTCTCGCAGTCGGTGAACTTCTTGCTCAGATAGTAGATAGCATGCTCTTTCTTACCAGTCTCATCTTGCTGACCGAGAACACAGCCCACTGAATCATCCAACACTGACAGATACATAATCAAAGGCCTTCCTTCCACTGGTGGGACAAGGATAGGTGGTTCCAACAGATATTCTTTAATGCTATCAAAAGCTTTCTGGCATTCGTCATTCCATACAACAGGCTGATTCTTTCTGAGCAATTTGAAAATTGGTCCACAGGTAGTAGTCATGTGAGATATGAATCTTGAAATATAGTTCAGACGTCCGAGGAAACCTCTGAATTGCTTCTCAGTTTGAGGGGCCGGCATTTCTCTGATGGCTCGGACTTTATCAGGATCAACTTCAATGCCTCTTTGGCTGACAATAAAGCCTAGCAACTTTCCTGATCTTACTCCAAATGTGCACTTGTTAGGATTCAATCGCAGCTTGTACTTTCTCAATCTTTCAAACATCTTTTTCAAATACACGACATGCTGCTCTTCATCACTTGACTTCACAATCATATCATCAACATATACTTCAATCTCTTTGTGAATCATATCATGAAACAGAGTTGTCATACCCCTTTGATAGGTAACACCAGCATTTATCAAGCCAAACGGCATTACTTTATAACAGAACGTTCCCCACGGAGTGATGAAGGACGTCTTTTCTCTATCTTCAGGTGACATTCGTATCTGATTATAACCAGAGAAGCCATCCATAAAAGAGAACACTTTAGACTGAGCAGTACTGTCAACAAGCACATCAATATGAGGCAATGGGAAGTTATCTTTTGGATTGGCTTTATTCAAATCTCTGTAATCAACACACATTCGAACTTTCCCATCTTTCTTTGGCACTGGTACAATGTTGGCAATCCACTCAGGATATTCAGCTGTCATGAGGAAACCCGCGTCAATTTGCTTCTGCACTTCAGCCTTGATCTTAAGAGCCATGTCTGGACGAGACCTTGTCAATTTCTGCTTGACAGGAGGACATTCAGGTCTTGTCGGTATCCGATGTTCCACAATCTTGGGATCTAGACCCGGCATATCTTCATAGGACCATGCAAAGACATCTGGATAATCATGGAGAAGCTGAGTGATCTTCCTTTTCACTTCTGGCTCTAGTGCAGCACCGATCTTGATCTCTCGCTTGTTCTCTTCAGTACCCAGGTTGATAAGCTCAATCTCTTCCTGGTGAGGCTGAATGGCTCTTCTTTCTTGTTCGAGCAGTCGAGTGATCTCATACGGTATTTCTTCATCGTCATCCTCATCTTCAGCTTCATATACAGGGAATTCAAAATTTGGAGGAACCATAGAGTCACTGTGTTCAACGAGTTTATTGTGGTTCAATCTGCATAATATGATTGGGATGATTTTTAGAAAAATGTTTTTTTTTTCATGCAGATTTTTGAAATTAATAAGAAAAATACAGATGTTTTGGTTTTTTCTGGCATTACCATTATTTCCAAGAAAAAGGCACTAAAAAGTAAAAAACAAAGAGTCGTGAGAAAGACGACAAATTTTATTGATAACGGCAATGCCGAAACAAACATGCCCTTACAATGATATCACTTTCGCCTTGGTCAGAGCGAAAGGATTGTTATTTTGAAAACAAAGAAAAACATGAGCAACAAGACACATTACATGGAAGCATGCATGACTAAAGGAACATCAATGGCCTCCCAATTTCTCACAGTGCCTCCTGGTACAACAAATGTAGGCACGTGGCTTCTTTCAGCAGCATCTTCAGTAATAGCGTTGATGAACCCGACACTGTAGAAAGTTCCTGTTGAAACACCCGAGGTTGGGGAGAATCCAAGGCCCTCTTTACGCTTGTTTTCCAGAATCTGAATCACTTTGCCCCAGCCTGCAGCTTGCCCTTCTTGAACAGCCTTCTGGGCATCCTTCAATGAAGCCATGCTAGTACCAGCCCTCCGGGGTTCTGCTCCTTCGACGGTCAAGCCTTGAAATGACGTCCCTTCAGCGGACCCTGCTTCAACACAAGAGAAAGATGACACTTGGCTAACCAGATATGCTTCTTCACCATGCACAGTGACAATCTTACCGTTCCTCATGAACTTGAGCTTTTGATGCAAAGTAGAAGTGACTGCCCCAGCGTCATGAATCCACGGTCTTCCGAGGAGGCAGCTGTAAGAAGCATTGATGTCCATGACCTGGAAAGTAATCTGGAATGTCTCGGGACCAATGGTAATTGGCAAGTCTACTTCCCCGAGAACATCTTTGCGAGATCCATCAAAAGCTTTAACCAAGTAGCTGCTTCCCCTCAGAGAGATTCCATGATGACTCAACTGCCTTAGTGTGGATTCAGGCATTACATTCAGAGATGATCCAGTGTCCACCAGCACATTGGATATCATGTCGGACTTACAATGCACTGAGATATGCAGAGCCAAGTTGTGGTGTTTCCCTGCTTCGGGGAGTTCATCGTCGCCAAACCCCAAGTTGTTGCAGGCAGTAATATTACTCACTATCCCATCAAACTGATCCACAGAGACTTCATGATCAACATAAGCTTGCTCAAGTATCTTCATCAACACCTTCCTGTGAGCCTCTGAGCTCATGAGCAGAGACAGGATGGATATCTTTGACGGGGTTTGTAGCAGCTGGTCAACAATTTTATAGTCACTCTTCTTAATAAGTCTCAGATTCTCATCCAGATTAGACTCTTCAATAGATTGGCCTGTTGGGCCGGGGTTCTTGTCAACAGGAGGAGCAACTGGTGGAGTTATTGTGGCAATGGGTGTCACCACCTTCTTTTGAAACAAGGGTGGACGGACTTTCCCGCTTCTCAGAGCTGTAATTTCACTAGCAACATTATCAACTGTAGCTGGGGATACCAGAGGCACTTCCACTCCATTCTCGACCATGGTTGCATTGTATTTGTAAGGAATTGCTTTGGTAGAGGTATATGATACCGGACCAGGTAACCTGATCACCAAAGGCTCAACATCCCTTGTCTGAGATACACTTTCAACAGGAGAGTCATGGAACACTGGCACAATCACACATACATCACTGGCGATTAAGTACTTGTCATCCATCAGGCTCTGTATATCATCTTGCACCACACAACAGCCCATAGGATTTTGAAGACATTCTGAACAGGAAGCATGATCGTGATTAAACAAAGAAGCTTGACACAGTTTGGCATGTAGCGGCACCAAGGGAGTAGCGACATTGCGGACATCCAATATGGGATCCTCTTGAGGAACGGGGATCCTTTCAAAAGCCTCAATCATATTAACAGCAGCATGGTTTGAAAGTGGATTGTCAAGGACATGAGGAGCATTGTTCTCAAAGGTCAACCTTCCTCTGTCTATCAGATCCTTCACCACATATTTCAAAGCATAGCAACCTTCAACATCATGGCCTTGAGCACCCTGATGGAATTCACATGTAAGATCATGCCGGAACCTGGGAGGCAACGGATTAGGCGGAGGCCTGCCTGGTCTGGTGGCACAATGTCCCTTAGCAAGTAGAGTTGGGAGCAGATCAGCATACCGCATCGGTATTGGTGGAAAATAAGTCCTGGGCCGAGGACCCTGTTGTTGCTGCTGCTGTTGTTGAGCAGGAGGCTGTTGTTGTACTTGTTGAGCAACGGCATTAACGGGTGCTGGTGGTTGACCCGGTGGCAGAGGATATTGCTGGTAGAATGGTGCAAAGAAGGGATGTTGAGAGTACTGCATGTATTGATAGGGTAAAGGTAACTGAGCAGCATTAGCAGGTGTAAACTGATTACCGGATACCACCCCTACTTCGGATTCTTTCTTCTTATGGTGGCCATTACCATACTTCTTAGGTGCGCTAGTTGAGGATTCACCCTTCTCAAGAACAATAATACCCTCTCTGACAGCCTCCTCTAGACGAGTTCCCATAGTAACCATGTCGGAGAAATTATTTGGAGCAGAGACTATCATCCTTTCAACATATTCCTTCTTCAAAGTCTTCAGGAACGTCTGTGTTAATTCTTCCTCATCAAGCCGAGGAGAAACATGGGCAGCTGCCCCTCTCCATCTCTGGGCATATTCACGAAAGGTTTCATCTGATTTCTGAGACAAAGCTTTAAGAGAGTCCCTATTTGGCTTCAGACGAGTGTTGAACTCATAATGACTTTCAAAAGCAGCAGCGAGTTCCTCAAAAGTATGGATCTTGTCTTTGCTCAAACCAGTGTACCAATCTGCTGCATCATCTGTCAAGCTACTCTGGAAGCAATGGATCATTAGTGCATCATTATCTGCGTAATTTGCCATCTTTCGGACGTACCGGATGACATGGTTGTGTGGGCAAGAAGTCCCATTGAATTTCTTAGGAACCTCAAATCGGGGTACCAAGCATAGATCACGAGCTTTAGCAAGAGCACCATTGTTTCCCCGGCTAGCCTTGACCTCACGGAGTTCTCCAGCCAACTCCCTTAACTGTCTTTTCATAGCTTCCATTACAGGGTCTTGTCCACGCGGAGTATCGACATCAATCACCTGTTGCATAGTGTGGACAATAGGATCGGTAACAACGGTGGTCACTTGAGGCATAACAGTGGATACGGGAATCTGTCCTTGACCAGCAAAACCAGAGACACCAGCGGCAGTATTAGGAGAATAGTAAGCTGAGAGACCATAAGGACGCCCATTGGGCATAACAAACCGAGCATCGGTAGCCACAGTAGACAGTGGGATAGATGGAATTGCTTCAGTAGCAGCTGGAACAGATGTGGCTGGTTGTTCCTGTGCAGCCATCATAGAGGACATAACGTCATGAGCCTTAGCCAAGTCTTCTTTCATAGCAGCCAATTCGGCACGGAGCTGAGCATTTTCTTCTTCAAAGTTAGCCATGATCCTTCTCTTGTGAAATCTTGTTTGATGCACTCTATCTGGTTGGTAAATCTTGCGACCACGAGCCACTTTTCAGACTGCGGCGGACAAAACCAGGAGGCAATGAGCACGAGAGAAGTTTTTTGTGACAAATGAATGCATATGATGCATGAAATGTGTAAATGCATATGCGAAAAGACTCTTTTTATATGTTATCGAAGGGTTTTAGACAAACTAGAAACTTGTAAACATTACTAAACAACAATGAACATAAACGGGAAACGAACAACCAACATATAGTTTTACAAGACGATTCCCTTTGAAATGCTAAGCCAAGGGATAGACTTTGAAATGTAAAACAACATAAGCAACTGGAAATAACAACAGGAAAAAGAAATCCTCAAGCATAGGAAGTGGAAGCATCATCCTCAGACTCAGACTCATAGCTGCAGTATCGTGCATAGAAGTCACGGGTACCCCTAGCCCTCTTAGAGTCTCTCATAAGCAACCTATCTTTCTCTTCAATCTCTCTCTTAGCCTTAGCTAACTCTTTCTTCAGTGTCAAGACCTCATGAGTCTTCTGCTCATCCTTTCCATCCAAAGTCATGATCAAGTTCTCAGCCTCATAGTATCTAGCCCTCCACTGATGCTTCTCCCGACTCTCCATAGCTAGATGCTCCTGATACATCTCCTGGGTAGGTGGGAGTAGAGGCAAAGGCATGGTAGGAACAGATGCAGACACATATCTCATAGAGGGGTAAGGCATACCAATCTCCTCAGCTCGGTTTATCACCCACTGTGTATAGGCCTCATGAGCAATACCGGACCTTACACCCATATGCTTCACCTCTTTCTTCCGAAGCTTGGACCAAGCTTCCATGAAATCCTCTCTTATGCCTGTGGGAGCATTGGAGTAGTGAAAGAAGTAAGGAGCTGTAGCAAGATTGATGGGTTTATCTTTCATCGGAAAACCAAATTGTCGCAAAGCAAGTTCCGGGTTATAGTTAATTCCACCCCGGGTACCAAGAAGAGGTACATTAAGAAACTTCCCACCACCGAAGATAATTTCCTTAACTCTAGAAGCTGGAGTAAGCCAAACCACTTCATTAGGAGTGAGAGCCATAATCCTCTGTGAAATAGACCAATTCTCCGGATTGTCGTGGAAAGACTCCGGAAGGTGCGAAATAAACCACCTATAGAGGAGAGGCACACAACAAAGAATGTATCCACGACCCTTGCCGGATCGATCATGAATAGCATGGTATGTGTCAGCTAGCAAAGTAGGAACCGGATTCTTGGAGTGGAAGATCATAATAGCATTCATGTCCACGAAGCCATCAAGATTCGGAAAGAGAATAAGCCCATAGATGAGAAGTGCAAGAATAGCCTCGAGAGTGTCCTGACAGGTGGCATTGAGATTGGCTTTCCCAAGAAGATACTCTGAAGTGAACCCTCGGATGCGTGCCTTAGTGACAAGATTCTTGGAGACATCGGTGGTCTTGAGATAGAGATCCTTAGCAATAACCAATGGAGTAAGAGGAGGCTCAAGTCCTGAGAAAGGTACCCCCTTAGCAATAGCTAGACCCATCAAGTGAGAATAAGCCTCTAGAGTAGGCATCAACTGAAAGTCTGGAAAAGTAAAGCACCGATTCTTCGGATCATAGAATTGCACTAGAGTGTGCACAAGCTTCTCATCCACATTAGTATGAAGAATAGGAAGTAAAGCCCCATAACGGTGTCGGAAACCAGTCGGATCCTCGATCTTGAGTGCCAAATCTCTCAAACTAGCCAAATCCACTTCCTTGAACTTGTAGGACTTAGTCTTCTTCATTCCTACAATGTTTACAAATTCAACTTGTCTAAGCCCTTCGATAACAATGCATGACAAAAGTTTATGCATGTATGCATGTATGCATGAATGCATGATTATGTTCAAGTTCGGAGAAAACATGGTGGGTTGAAGTTCAAAGTCAAGGAGTCATGGGTGGACACGGTGTCCGGTGAGACTAGGGCTTTAGGAAATAGTAACCGGGTTCTAAAAAGGTTCCCAAGTTGCAACCTCTCCGACGTATATCATGGTGTCACGAGACAACACTAGCTCCATGATTATCCGTGGAAGGTCTAACTTGAGTGTAGTATCGCGTGATGACTAAAACTCGAGACAACACTCGGTTTAGCCTCCGCACTACGTCCTAGAAAATGGACATGGATGGGTTTGGTTATCTACGGTTCATAGCGTCATAGAACAATTAGAAGTAAAGTGCCTAAACGCGACAACACGCGCCGACAACATCACCCCCAAAATGCCTCAGCTATGTGGGATTGATCGCATAATCCAAAACACGAGGCAACCCCCGGAATGAATTGTCGATTATATCCCCCCTAAATCCTAAGTTCACTCAGCCCGGGTGCAGGACTTTTGATATTCTCACCCCACACGTTTGCAAGAATTTAAACATTTATTCACATAGGAAAGCAAGTAAAAGAAACAAGTAAAAAGAGCGCAAGCGTGGAAATAAAGACTAGGCGTAACTCTCAAATCTCCCCAGTGAAGTCGCCAGCTGTTTTATCTTGGTTTTCGGGTGTCAAACATTGATTACGTTTGAACCTTTTAAACCGGTGATATCTTATTTTTTCTTGGGAAGGGAAAAAGTAAGCAAAACCCTTGAGAATCGAGGTCCGGGAGTTGTTTTCGCTACGGGAAGGTGTTAGGCACCCATAACGACTATAGTATCCTATAGGAACCGTCTTTAATTTCTACGCGCGCGCTTTATTTTTAAATGCTATTTTTTGAAATTGTTGATTTAAACCTAAGAGTTCTAAGCGAAGAATTGGAGGGAGAAGAATGTTTTTGGATTTTTATTTTAGTTGAATTGAAGGAATTTTGATTCCTTGCCTACGTACCCGATTAAGGGATCAAATCCAGCGTAGTTCTCTTCCAAAAAATGTTTTTTGTTTTTGTTGGTTGATTTTAAGTTTGAAAATTGGAATTTGAAGAATGGAAAGAGGCCTCAAGGGCATGAGATTATGAAATTGTGAGGTTGAATTAGTAATTTGCAAAATATGTCAAATATGATTATTTTCATTGAATTTTTGATTAAGAAAATGAAAAAGGAAAATACAATGGGATTTTGATCCCAAAGTTTATTTTGAAAATGGTTTGAATGAAGTTTGTTCAAGTTTTTGGAAAATGAGTTTTCTAAGTATAGAGCCTAAACATTCATCTAAACATACAATCCTAAACATACATCTAAACATGCATATTCTAGCTATATACCTAAAGTGGTGTGTGTGCATGTGTCGGTGCTTGTGTCGGTGTACATTATTAGAGTCCATTGTCCTTATTACATCATACCCTAGATACATTCTATGGCCTCTTTGCCAAGAAATTAAAAGTGCATAAAGGAAAATATTACAAAACTCCTAAGTGTTTACATTCTAACTTTGGTACAAATTAAATTGCAAGAAAAAATAGAGATGAATATGGGATGAAATGGAGATGCTTATGAAATGATGAAACATGGAATGAAAGGAGTTAGTAGCACATGACAATATCAAAGGAAATAAAGCAAGAGAAACACTAGAACATAAAGGATAGAAAATGAGTGCAAACATGGCTAAAATTTGTTCATAGAATGCAAGAACCATATGACCTATAATTCTCCCATCCCCATACATCTTTAAAGATTTAGAATCAAATCTTGGAATGGGAATTAAGGCAACATGATTTACTTGGCATTTTAAAACAAACTTTAAACATACTTGCATTATTTAACTATACGACTAACTTGTAAGCTAAGTAACTAATCAAGATCCATATTCATGCATTAATATCAAACACAAACAGTGGCTAAACTCTATGGAATCAAGTGGTATATGTCACAAATATTCACCAAGCAATTTGGATTAAAATCAAACAAATTTTCATTCATTTTTAGCACAAAATATCACAAAATAGTAGGGAAATTAACACCTTATGTTCACCACTTTTTAATATGCAAAATTATCACAAGAACACCACAAAATTATCAAGAAATGTGTATGAAAATTTTTAGAATTTTTAAAGAATTTTTAGACCCAAAAACATGTAAAATTTCACAATTTTTTAACAAAAATAGCAAACAATTGACAAGAAAATACCACACATTTTTTTAACCAAGATTCAACATATGACAATATCACAAAAACATCAAAAAAATGATCCAGAACACATAGGAATTTTTTTAGGAATTTTTTTTAAAGGAATTTTGACATGCAGGAGGTGTAATTATTAAGCAGTAGTGTGTGAAATAGCAAGAACAAGTAAAAAACAAAGAAAAACTGCAAGCAATTCCAAGCCCAAGCCCAGTCTAAGGACAAAAACGGGTTGTGAAATGGATCAGGGTCAAGGTCAATGGAGCGGGTCATGGATCATGGGTTCTTTCTTCTTCAAAGTTATAAAACACGTATTCTTTCTTCTTCACAACCGTTCCTTCCTTTCTTTCTCTCAATCAATCCATGCTCAAAATACATAGACTTAAACATCCAGATTCAACACTTTTGAGAGACAAATCCGAAAATCACAACCAAAGGGTTAACATGCTTACCTCTTGCACAAATCGGAGGAGTTTCTTGCTTGCTTTGCGACCTTGAAGCCAACAATGGCGGATCCTTCTTCTTTCAAGCTGGACGGTTTTGGATGCTTGTTGTTAATCCCGTTTCTTCACGATCAATTCTGGACTGGATTCGGTTCCTTCTTCCTCCTCTGTTCACGTTCTTCGCAACTTCGCCGTTACCGGAAACTTGAGGCTTCGGCTTTGAATCTGGTTCGGTTATGCTCCTTTGAGCCTCTCTTTGTTCGAAAACGTGTTGTTGTTGTGATTGTGGTTCGTCTTCAATCTTGCTGAGCTGGTACGTAACGGATTCGAAATCTGTATGTGGATTCTCGAGTTTGATTATGGCTTGATTCAATTCTATGTGTGATTTTGGGTTAATTGCTGTTGATGATTTGATGATGAAGGATGAAGAATTTGCAAGATTGGAGATGAATGTATGGTTCGAAGTTTGTTGGATTGTGAAGGTTATGGTGATTGAATTTGAAGATTGGTGGTTTTGTGGTGAAATTGTGGTGGTTTGAGGTGGTTAGGGTGGTTAAAGGTGGTGGAGGAAGGTTGTTAGAGTTTGTTAGGGTGGTTGAGGTGGTGGAGGGAAGGTTGTTATGGTGGTGGAAATTAGCCACGTGATGGAAAAAAAAAAAAGAGGGAAAAGAGAAAATTTTTATGACTTTTTTTGTGGAATTTTGTAAAAAATGATTGAATGAATCACTTTGACCACAAGTTTGACTTATATAGGTGATGAAAGGGATGCTTGGACCAATGAGGAAATGCCACATGGACTAAGTAGTAACAAACTCTTAAGGACCAATAGCATTTGGACACATGGCACTTGGACTCTAACAAACTTAAAAAGGGATTAAAAATGCAAATAACAGAAGTACGAGGACCAAAATGAAAATTAAACTAAAATTGAATTGAAAAAAGTGAACTGAAAATTAACGTAAAGCGAGACGATTAAAAACAACGAAGCGAATAAGAGATTTTATGTGAAATGACCAAAATGCCCCTAGGGACTAAAACGACTTAAAATGGCTCAGATGCAATTTTAAAATGAGTTTTTTAACAGGGAATTAAAGCAAAAGCTTATACAAGCAAGTTAAAAGACTCAGAGACAATTTTTAGAATTTAAACAGGGTTTTAACACATGAAAAGACTAAAATGCCCCTAGGGGCAAAACTGACTCGAAATGACTTTAAATGCAATTTTTGAAATGGATTCTGACATAGAATTGAAATGAAGACTTATTCACACTATTTGAAAGGACTCAAACAAATTTTTAAAGATTGAAAGAAATTTTGACATAGGAAATGACTAAAATGCCCCTAGGGGCTAAACTGACTGAAAAAATGACTCAACTGATATTTTTTGAAATGAATTTCGACGTGAGATTGAAACAAGGACTTATACAAGCCAATTTAAAAGACTCAAACAATTTTCAAGGATTAAAATGAATTGAATGCAGTAAATGACTAAAATACCCTTTTCCATGAATTTTGCAAATAACATTGAAATAAAATGCAGAGAAAGATGTAATTGATCAGAGACAAATCAACTGACTTGAAATGCAAGAAAAGAAGAATTGAATAAGCATTTTTAGGTCCAAAATTAGGGTATAACAGACACGTGTACCACATTTAACTTTTTTTATTAAATATAACGGAAAACTAACGGAAGGGACCACTTTGATAAACGGAGAGATACTTAAGGGACCAAATTGAGACAATTTAAAGTTAAGGGACCAAAATGAAACACAAAAATAAGTTAAGGGACCAAAGTCTGTATTTACCCTAACTTTTATTAAGTGGCATAAATTACATGACCTCTCTAAATATAAGTAGAGACAAGTTACCTTCTCTCTTGAAATAGAGAAATACTAACACTAGAAGAAACCTTATTGGAGAAACTATATTTTTTCTATATTTTTCCCTCACTCTCCACAAGTTCGAATTCTTGTTGTTGTGTTACTACTTGATGGGATGATTGAAATGGTGCAAATAAACTTGTTATTTATATAAGAGGTCAACAATAGTTCCTTACATACAACAAGTTACTTGTCTTCCATACAAAACACCAAGAGTGAAACTTGTCAATGCATGCAACTATCCATCTTACCACTTTGCATTAGATGAGAAATGCAACTTGTCTTGCATGCACCATTGTGATGTGTTTTGTTACAAAATTGACTTTATCAATCACAATATTAGACTTTGATTATCATTTTGACCAATTTCATTCACAATCTTCAGTTTGCGTGATGCTCAAGTTAGAGACATCCGTTGGCCATGGTGTTGTGATATTGTTGTTCTTCTTTAGTTTTTGGTTATTTTTTTTACATTTCAAACGGAAGTATCAAATAATTTTATTTTTCTTTTACCTTTGCAAGTTATGCACTAATTAATAATAACACATAAAAATAGATAGAAAAAATTACGGATCTTGGAACATTGGGATATAAATATAGAAATTGAAATTGACCAACTTCTGTCATTTAAAAGGGGAACATGAGACCAATGCTTTTAGTAAGAGCACTCTCTTTTATTGCTTTTCATTACATATATTTTCTTTTTCTACTTTCAACAAGTAAGTATTTCCTATTATTTAAAAAAAAAATCTCTCCCTAGTCTCTTGTAATTTTGAAAAAAGGCAAACATTACTTTATGGTAGTTATTTTCATTTTTCCTATTTATGTGTAAACACTCAAAGACATAGGTTGAGCCATTGAATTGAATGTTGACTGGTTTATGCATGTATGTGCTCAACAACCTATATTTTTGCAGTAAATTTATCACTTTCTCCATTTCTCCATAACTAATTTCCGAAATCGAGTTTGACCTTTTTAAGAAGCAGAACTTAAATGTAGAGTATACACAATAGAAATATGCAATCCTTTTTCCATTTGTATACACTATAGAACTTTGTCCAACCTTTACCATGTGTATACCTATTACTCAGTTTCAACAGCACCAGCTAGCAAACATAGTACTTTATAAGACTTCTGTTATATTAATTTTTTCATTTTATTTATTGCAACAATAAAAAAAATCAAAATAAAAAAGGTTCCTTTATTGGATTCATTGCTTAAACTTCACACTTAACTTTGGTTTATTTCAAATTATGCCACAAAGAGTAAAAGAATAATAATTAAAGTACAAACAAATGGAATAAAATAAATGAAAAGAAACAAACATAGTAAAATGCAGAGGCTCTTTTCTTGTGTTTGCCCAATTTTACAACATGGGTTGTGATCACAATATCTACACAATATAATTGTGACTTGCACCTTTGTTTAACAAACTCTACGTCAATTAACAACTCCTCATGGTCCCAAGTTGAATTGTTTGTCCTATCCGCTTCAATACACAAGACTTCTACTTAAGAAAATGTAAATTTCACTACCTATATATTCTACTCACCTTCAATATAATATACCATGCAACTAGCACAACAATATTGTTAACCATCTTCACTCAACAACCCATCTCCTATCATAACACCTTCTTTCTCACTCTCACAAAATTAGAGCCACAAATCTCCCTTTGTTTTTAGTATGAAAGATTGTTCTCTCACAATTACACAAAACACAATCTTTATTTTCAAACAAAGACCCACACTCTCAACCTGTTCCTTGCATCCATCTCTGTTTCTTCAAACCCTCCATATATATTTCTTCACAAACTCACAAACATAAACCTCCATTGCAATCGATCATTTTCTCGCAATTTTCTTCTCAGTCTTTGTCTTCTTCTTAATATCATATTTGTATTTTTTATTATTTTATATAATGATGCTTTTGAACTTCCCTTTGGTTTTCTCTTCCATTTTGACACACACAAAATATACTCACTTATTTCATTTTCTTATGTATTTTTTTATGAGCCCAATTCCACTTTTAAACTTTCTTAAAATATTGATTTAAATCATTTTTAAACAATTTTTTAAACCTTCTAAAAGACAAGACCAGGACGGCATAGAGTCAAATAAAAATTTTAAAAGGAGTTAACTGGTTCTTACGTATCTCAAACAAATTTGTATCTAATAATAAGGAAAAATAATTCCCTTCAAAAAAATTGAGTAAAGCTAATTATTTTAAGGTAAAATTGAATTTTGCATGATTTACGAGAGCTATTATTTCTTTCCATAATGATTTTCTAAGGTAATTAAAACTTGATTTTAGAAACCATTTTTTGCATCAAAGAGTTGCCCAATGTTTTCATTACTTTAAAAAACTTCGAGAATTCATTATTTTCAAGTAAACATCAAAATTTTGGTGACTAACTGAAGATATTTAGAGTGTGCAAAGCATAATTTTCAAAACATTAACTTCATCAATTTGGTTCTTAAATTATGACCTTATTTTCAATTCGATCCCTGGACTAAATAGTTCCTTAACTATTTTTACAATAAATAGCTTCCCCTCGATGTTCGTGGAATATGAAAACTAATTCGATAGCAAGAACCACAAGACCGCACATTCAGATGTCAAATGACTGACATGGCTTCTAAGGGTGTTCTCCCAAAGCTGATTCCTAAGTACCAATATGATGTTCTAGAACCAAGTGACTACACATTTTCAGATGCTAAATGAGTGGCATGGCAAATGAGAGTAACGATTTATCGTAAGAATCATAAAAAACCCAAAAAGAAACAAGAACTCTACTTGTCAATCTTTGTTTATCAACCCCAAGTAGTTGTTGAATTTGAAGTTATCACTCACGATTCATTAGTGGGAACGTTAGAGTCAACTATTACTTACTGGGGCATGATAAACAAAGATAAACGGTACGCAGAGTTTCTTGTTCCTTTTCATTTATATGCTTCCTACATAAAAAATCATTACCCTCATTTTATATGCCACTCATTTAATATCAAAATTTGTAGATTTGTAGTCTTGTGGTACTTGAACATTAAGATTGGTTGTTATAATTTGTTTGAGGATAATTACAGTGTGCCATCTTTTTCCATACCACTTATTTAGCATATAGTAGTTTGTAGTTATGTGGTTCTTGAACATCATGATTGATCCCTAGGATTTAAGTTTAAGAGAATACGATTGTATATATTCTTTTGCCATGCTACTCTCAAATCTAACCATATGAACATGTAGTTCTTGAACATCGTAATTTGTCCTAGGACACATTTTTAGGAGAATAGGGGTGTATTCATATTTGCTCGGTAGCATTGAATTATAATCGAAGGTGGTGTAAGACGGTTTTTTTAAAGGATAGAGTACGACTTGTACTTCAAATTTATATACTGGTAGATTTAGTACCACTTGTTTATTAGTGAGACTCTATACCCGACTCAATTATAAGTGAGACTCACTTTCACTTGTACACCTTTACCAATTTGTTTTCTAGAAAGGTGAGACAATTTATTAGTGGCAGGAAATATTATTTGTAGATGTTGGTTGATAAGTGTTTAAAAGTGATATATTTCATATGGGAGTTTAGGCATTTTAGTGACTTGTTTTGCAAGATTCTCCATGGAAAACTCCAAATATTATGCAAATATGTCATTTATGCTTTTGAGCCTTATTCTACCCTTTTTGTGCAGGAAAATACAAGCAAGGAGCAAGAAACGTCAAAGTTCAAAGTCATACGCTATTAGCGTGTGCTACGCTATTAGCGTGATCAAGAAATGCCCAAGTCCAGAGAGATACGCCAATAGCGTACCTGGGGCGTGAATCTGGAGCACTTGTGAAGAATACGCCATTAGCGTAAGATACGCTATTAGCGTAATCACTCCAAAGAGATACGCTAATAGCGTACCTGGAGCGAAGCAAAGGAGAAAGCTGTCAAGAAACACGCTATTAGCGTAAATACTCCAGAGAGCCACGGCATTAGCGTGGTTTGGGCGAAGCAGGGCAAATTGTACCAACGTGGCACACTCCTATTGACCAGATTATAGGCCGACTTACCACGCTATTAGCGTGAATTGCGCTATTAGCGCAGGTACAAAAACACAGGCCCTTTAAATAGCATTTTTACCTCTCTTTTAGGTCATTCACTATTCCATTGATATTTTCATACATTCTAAGAGAGAGGTCAGAGCTATTTCCAAGAGAGAAACACAAAACAAGTGGTTTAGGAGTAGATTCAACTCAAGATCACTTTGGACACGAAGGATCTTGACATAGAATCTTCATCTTTCCTTCATCCTTTACATAGTATACATGTCTATGTGTCGCTATCATCTTCTTTGTAGTATTGAGGTAACAAACAAGCTATTATGTAATCTTTTGATCTTTTAATATATAAGGTTCAAGCTTAATGATTCAATATTGTTGTTATTCTTATGTTTAATGCTTTCAATGAGATTCAAGATGATTTGGACACGAACTCTTGAATCTAGAACTAGAATAACAATCTATCTTATGTTATATCACTCTTGACAAGTTTGTAAACCTTTGATAATTACTTTTAATCAAGAACTTAATGCTTTCAGATTCTTAATCAGGCTGGACACGGTCGATTAAGTTATCCGATCGACTTTGTTATCGTTTAAGGGATTCGGACACGAATGTTTAAACGCTAACTTAGAAATAACGATGTCGCTTTAGACACGAAGGATGTTGTAGAAATGATTGTGATAATATTGGTTATAAAGCTAGAGTCTGTTAATCGATCAAGAGATTGCTGCTGTTATGCTTGCTCGTTATCTTATACCGCAAGCGAAATAGTTCGATCTCCTCTCGTTTTTACTTTTATGTCATCTTTGGATATAGTGTTACAAACAAACATTTTATAAAGGATACCTTAATGTGAAAGATTGTGAAAACGCTTATGATTTAACGCAACTCCCTACGGAAAACGATCCTATATATACTCACTTGTACATAGTTATATGACATGTAGAAATAAACTACATCAAAATGGCGCCGTTGCCGGGGAGTAGCGGATTTTAAATTATAAGTTTTTAAACAATTTTGTCATGTTAAATCAATTTTGCACAAAATTCTTTCATGCATATACTTATACACATATATCATTCATTATTTTTTAAGCTAACCACCTGGTATAGTTTTGGTAAACTTTGTTTATGCGAGGTACCGTTTCTAAAGAAGACCTTCAATTTGATCCTGAGATTGAGAAAACTGCTAGGTTACTTAAGGCACAAGCAAAGGAAGCTAAGAGACTAGCCAGGCTGGCTCAGTCGGACTCATCTAGTTCTATTCATTCTCCTTCGGGTTCGGTTCATACACTATCTCCGAGTGGGTCTCTACACTTGACTCCACCATCATCACCGGAAAGGGAAACAAGTGAAGTTATGGCTAATGAAAATCAAGACGAGAATGCTCTTCCAAGTTGGGTTAGTCCAAGAAGGCTTGCTAGCCTTGGTAATCAAAATACCAAGCAAGTCGAGTTGACATCGGGGTTGATACATTTGATTAATCAAAACCCTTTCACTGGAATGGATCATGAAGACCCTTACAAGCATCTCACAAACTTCTATGTTACCGCCGGTACTCTTAGTTTGAAGGAAGACGAGGAAGAGAACATGTTTTGCAAATTATTTCCTCATTCTTTAATTGGTAAGGCTAAGGAGTGGTACTTAGATCAACCTACTTCTTTGATGAAAAATTGGCCTGAACTAGAGAAAATGTTTCAAGAGAGGTCTTTCCGGAGGATAGGCATCTTGAAGCTAAAACATCAATCACAACTTTTTCTCAAGGCCAAAGTGAGTCTCTATGTGAAGCTTGGGAGCGATACAAATCTTTGCTTAGGAATTGTTCGAAGCATGGTTTTGATAGCCAGATGCAAATCTACCTTTTTCGTCAAGGGCTTCAAGACATGTCCAAGACAATGTTAGATGCAAGTGCTGGTGGATCTATTGCTTTGAAAAGTCCAGCTGATGCTGTCAAAATCATAAACCAAATGGCTCTCAACACTAGAAAATCATCTCACAACCGGAATCCTCAACAACGGAAAGCCGGTATCCTTGAACTAGAAGCAAATGATGCAGTTTTGGCTCAAAATAAGCTTCTCACTCAACAAATAGAAGCTATGCAAAAGGAGATGAGAGCTATGCCAAAACAAATTCTCGAATCTCTCAAGAAAGAAGGAGGAACATCTCAAGTTAACACTTGTGAGCTTTGCACGGGAGATCATCCCACTGGCTATTGTCCCACACCTGGTTCTTTTGAAGAAGAGGTAAATTATGTGGGAAACCAACAACAAAGACCTAACCAACCACAACAAGCCGGAACCTCACAACAAGCCCAAACTCTGGGTACTTCCAACTTTCAAGGAAGATATCTGGGTAACCAAAACTTTCAAAGACCATGGAGAACCCCTTGCAACAATAACTACCAATATCCACAATCCAACTTCTACCAACAACCGTACCCTCAATTCCAACAACCATTCAATAATCAATACCAATTCCCACCACAAAATAACCCCCAACAACCTAACAATTCCCAAAGCACCAAAGAGACTTTGAAGCAATTTATACAAATGTCAATGGCTAACCAGAAGAATACCGACGCGTCAATCAAAGGCCTTGAAACGCAAGTTGGTCAGTTAGCACAACAAATGGCTCAAGGTCCTCCGCAAGTGGGAATTTTCACCGCCAACACTCAACCAAATCCTAAGGAGCATAACAAAGCATAGCAGTCAAAAGCTATTGCGACGAGGAGTGGTAGAGTGATCGGTAAAGGGGTAGGTGAAGAGATTGTAGTTGAAAAGAAGGATGATGAAGTTGTTAATGCGGAGGATCTAGTGAAGTTCGAGGAGGATGTTGTGGAGATAGAGAAGGAAGTGTACATAGAAAATAAAGAAGAATTAGTTGAAAAAGAAAAAATAAAAAAAAGAGAACTAGTGGAACAAGAGGAGATGGAGAGGAAGAAGAAAGATGTGGGGAAAGATAAAGGCAAGAAAAAATAAGTTGAGAAGCAAGTGGCGACTCAACGCTTACCATACCCACATGCTCCATCGAAGAAAGATAAAGAGCGGCAATACACAAGGTTTCTTGAACTCTTCAAGAAGTTGCAAATTGATATACCATTCTCAGAAGCCTTGGAGCAAATGCCGATCTATGCTAAATTCATGAAAGACATCCTTTCCAAGAAGAGAAGAGTCAATGATGAAGAGACAATCCAAATTGATGCCAATTGTAGTGCTATTATTCAAAGAAGGTTGCCTAAGAAAGAGCAAGATCCGGGAAGAGTCACTCTACCGGTAGCTATTGGCACAACACATGTAGGTAAAGCACTACTTGATCTTGGATCAAGCATAAATCTCATGCCTTTGTCTGTTGCCAAAAGTGTTGGTGACCTTTGTATAAAGCGGACTAGGATGATGTTGCAATTGGCCGACAAATCCTTTGCAAAACCACTAGGTATGGCCGAAGATGTTCTTGTAAAAGTGGACAAATTTATTTTTCCGTCTGACTTTGTGGTTATGGATGTCGAAGAAGATGAGGATGTGCCTCTTTTAATGGGAAGGAATTTCATGCAAACGGCTCGGATGATGATTGATCTTGATGATAATATCATGAAAGTCAAGGTAAATGATGAAGAGGTTACTTTCAACATCCGGGAAGCCTTGAAGTACTCAAAAGACAAGGGTGCATGCTTTAAAATCGATGCAACCGAAGAAGTCATCTAGACTACCCGGAAGCAATTGCACAAGAGAACACCCCTTGAGAGTGCTTTGGTGGACGCACTCAATGCTATTGATGAAGATGAAGCAAGAGACATTGAAGAGTGTTTGAAGGAGCTAGATTCCTTGAAGGAGATTCTTCCTAATCGAGCCATACTTGAATATTTGAAAGAAGAATCCAAGGAAGAAGCAAAAGTTGATGACACCAAGGTAGAATTAAATGTTTTACCATCTAATTTGAAATATGTTTTTCTTGAGAAAGATGGTACAAAGCCGGTGATCATTAGTAGCTCCTTGTCCATCAATGATGAAACAAAGTTGGTAGAGGTTCTCAAGGCCAACAAGGAAGCGATAGGGTGGAAGTTATCCGACTTGAAAGGGATAAGTCCATCTTATTGTATGCACAAGATTATGATGGAAGAAAACTACAAACTGATAGCACAACCGCAACGCCGCTTAAATCCAAACATGAAAGAGGTGGTGCGAAAGGAAGTAGTGAAGTTGCTTGAAGCCGGCATGATCTATCCTATCTCGGATAGTGCTTGGGTAAGCCCGGTTCAAGTAGTTCCCAAGAAAGGAGGAATGACGGTGATCACTAATGACAAAGATGAGTTGATCCCAACTAGAACCGTCACCGGATGGAGGATGTGTATCGATTATAGAAGACTTAATCAAGCAACAAGGAAGGATCACTTCCCATTGCCCTTCATGAATCAAATGCTTGAAAGACTCTCCGGTCAATCCTTTTATTGCTTCCTAGATGGTTACTCCGGTTACAATCAAATCGCCGTGAACCCAGATGATCACGAGAAGACGACTTTCACTTGCCCCTTTGGTATTTTTGCTTATCGAAGAATGCCATTTGGCTTGTGTAATGCACCCGCAACTTTTCAACGGTGTGTTCAAGCAATCTTCTCCAATTTAATTGGTAAATGCATGGAGGTGTTCATGGATGATTTCTAAGTTTTTGGATCTTCATTTGATATGTGTTTGAAGAGCTTGGATACCGTGCTGAAGCGGTGTATTGAAACTAGCTTGGTGCTCAATTGGGAGAAATGTCATTTCATGGTTACCGAGGGTATTGTCCTTGGTCATAAGATTTCTTCAAAGGGTATCGAGGTAGACCAAGAAAAGGTCGACGTTATTGGAAAGCTTCCACCACCGGTGAATGTCAAAGGTGTTCGGAGTTTTCTTGGTCATGCCGGGTTTTACCGGAGATTCATCAAAGACTTCTCAAAGATAGCAAAGCCTATGAGCAACTTGCTCAACAAAGATAAGTCTTTTATTTTTGATAAAGAATGTCTTTATGCATTTGAAACTTTGAAAGAAAGATTGACCACTGCACCAATAATCATTGCTCCTAATTGGGACTTAAATTTTGAATTAATGTGCGATGCAAGTGATTATGCTGTTGGTGCGGTCTTGGGTCAACGTAAGGACAAAATTTTTCATGCTATTCACTACGCAAGTAAGGTTTTAAATGAGGCACAAATCAATTATGCCACCACTGAGAAAGAGTTACTTGCAATAGTTTATGCAATGGAGAAATTTCGTTCTTACCTTGTAGGTTCCAAAATTGTTGTCTTTACTGACCATGCAGCTATCAAGTATCTCCTCACTAAGTCCGACTCGAAGCCAAGGCTCATCCGAAGGATGTTATTGCTTCAAGAGTTTGACTTAGAGATCAAAGATAAGAAAGGCACGGAGAATCTTGTAGCTGATCACCTTTCAAGGTTGACAAACAATGAGGTAACCAAGAATGAACCGGAAGTTCGTGAAGAATTTCCCGATGAAAGGTTGCTTGCAATCAATGTGAGACCTTAGTTTGCCGACATGGTGAACTACAAAGCAACCGGGTTCATTCCGGAAGATTATGAATGACAACAACGCAAGAAGTTCCTCCATGATGCTAATCATTATGTGTGGGATGAGCCATACTTGTTCAAAATTGGAGCGGACAATCTCTTGCGTAGGTGTGTGGATGATGAAGAGGCAAAGAAGATCCTATGGCGATGTCACAATTCACCCTATGGAGGTCACTTCAACGGGGAAAGAACCGCCACAAAGGTACTTCCATCCAGGTTTTATTGGCCAACTCTTTTCAAAGATGCCAATATGCATTGAAAATATTGTGATGAGTGTCAAAGAACTGGATCAATGTCAAAGAGAAATGAGATTCCTCTACAAATCATCCTTGAAGTGGAAGTGTTCGATTGTTGGGGTATAGATTTTGTTGGCCCTTTTCCTTCATCATATTCCAATGAGTACATCTTGGTCGTTGTTGATTATGTTTCAAAGTGGGTGGAAGCCGTAGCATCGCCTAAAGCCGATAGCAAGACGGTAGTGAAGTTTCTAAAAAAGAATATTTTCACCCGGTTTGGTACACCAAGAGTTCTTATTAGTGATGGAGGGTCACACTTTTGCAACGCACAACTTGCCAAAGCCTTAGATCACTATGGAGTCAAGCACAAGGTAGCGTCACCGTATCATCCGCAAACAAATGGACAAGCCGAAGTTTCCAACCGGGAGGTCAAACGAATACTTGAGAAGACGGTCTCTACATCTCGAAAGGATTGGTCGACTAAACTTGATGAAGCTTTGTGGGCATATAGGACTGCTTACAAGTCTCCTATAGGCCTCACTCCCTTTCAAATGGTCTATGGCAAATCTTGTCACTTACCGGTTGAGCTCGAACATAAAGCATTTTGGGCATTGAAGTTCCTAAACTTTGATCAAGAGAAGGCCGGTGAAAGAAGAAAAGTTCAAATGCATGAGCTTGAAGAATTAAGAAATCAAGCTTATGAATCTTCAAAGCTCTACAAAGAAAGGACCAAGAAATCTCATGATAAGAAGATCATCCAGAGACAATTCATGCCGGGGCAAATGGTGTTACTTTTCAATTCAAGACTAAGACTGTTTCTGGGCAAATTGAAGTCTAAGTGGTCCTGACCTTTCATGGTTAAAGAGATCAAACCATATGGAGCTGTTGAACTTGAGGATCCAGTCACAAAAACCAGCTGGATAGTTAATGGGCAAAGGCTTAAGCCCTACTTCGGTGGTGAAATTGATCGGAATATGTCGACGATTTCACTAATCGAACCATGATTTCTTCAAGATAATTGCGTCGAGCTCATGACGTAAAACAAGATCTTGCTGGGAGGCACACCCAGTTTTGTAAGTATTTTTATGTTTTATTGCATATTGTAGTAGTACATAAGCATTGAAAGCAAAAATGAAACAACTTTGAAAAACTGATAGCTCCAGAGAGCTGCGCTAATAGAGTAAGTTTGGCGTGGGGGAAAAAAGATTTGTGGGCCCCAGGGGAGTAACTCCCCTTAACTTCCCATAACCCATTCTTTTCCCATTCTCACGGTTTCTTTTCACCCTTTTCTCACTCACACACTAAACCTAAAACCAAACCCATTTTCTTTTGGTTCAATCAAGTCAAGAATTCATTCTCTGCATCAATTCCTTCTTGCACTTGTATCATTACTGCATTAACAAGTTTGATTCTCCATCCTTTCCTTGTTTTTGAATTGAAAAGTACATGTTTTGACATGATTAGCAATGATTAGGTTAAGGTTAGAGTTTTGCTTTGTGATTAGAGATTATTCTTCATTGATTATAGTTGGAAAAGGAACAAGAATCATAACCCACATGCAACAAACATTCTGTTTTGAATCTATGACCCATTTGTAAATTTTTCAATAAAACAGGGGTTTGAATGATTTGTGTGCAAATGTTGTGATTTTGATTCCTTTTCATGATTCTATTGTGTTGTTGAGACATAGGATGAAACCTAGGGTTGAAATATGCTGGTTTGTGCTATGAAATTGCAGGAACAAAGATTTTGAAAATTTGAAAATTGCAGGAACGAAGAAATACGCTAATAGCGAAATCGACGCTAATAGCGAAATTTTTCCAGAAAATTTCGCTATTAGCGTGGCAGGCGCTATTAGCGTGGTTCTTCAGACTTGCCCAGATTTTCAAAAATTTTGATGTTTTTAAATGATCAATTCCAGTTTGTGCTAATATTTTCTATACAATATGTTGGTATTTCCTGGTTATTTTGCAGATGGCACCTAAGAACGCTGAAAAAACTACCGGGACCAAGCGTCCTAGAGGCAAATCTGCCTCCACCTCAGCTACACAAGTTACCCTTAACCGATTTCCCACACCAGCCCACTCTTCCAGGTTTAAAAAGATGGCACAATACAAAACCTGGCATGAGAAAACATTTGACATTCACCCAGATGGTGAACACTCAGATTTCCACCACATTTTCACTAATCGCAAGTGGCACAAACTCCTAGTTCCCGCAACTGAAATTAATACTGACCTAGTCAAGGAGTTCTATTGTAATGTTGTTCCTGATGCCTCACCCACCACCCTTGCTGATGCCTTTTCCTGGACTTCCCATGTGAGAGGGAAGCAAATCCCGTTTGATAGGGATTCGATTAATGATTTCCTTGACAATGCCCTAGACCTTGAACCTTCACCTGACCTAACCGTGCCTACCTTGTGCACGTATGCTAAGAAAAATGCTCAAGGAAGCTGGTCTTATGAACAAATTGAGAGGGACATCATGAACAAGGGTAGGTACTTTGTGAAGAATGACAGGGGAGAGATCAGGCAGGCACTCACAAAAGAGATGAATGCTAAGGCCTGCTTAGTGTTCCAATTTCTTGTCCATAATGCCTTACCCAGAGCCCATACATCCGATGCCCCAAAAGCTGTCTTGTCACTCATTTGGTGTATTATGAAAGGAGTGCAGGTTGATATTGCTCGCATCATAGCCAATGAGATGAAAAGTGTGGCGTTGAAGGTTGCCACAGGTGCGAAGAAGGTTGCATTGTTCTATCCGGGACTTATCATGGGCTTGCTGAAGGCCAATGAAGTGCCCATTTCTGGACCCTTCGATGAAGACATTGAGGGCACCATTGCTGACACTTCTATTCGTACCTGGGAGAAGAGAGAGCAACGGGCAGCACAATATCACTTCTCAGATGATGAGGGTGGCCCATCTCAGGGCACTGGTTCCTTTGATTTTTCAAGTTTGCAGACTTTCATGCTGGAGCAGCAGATGCACAACCAGTATGTGCGGGACCAGAACCGCTTCCTCGTGGATCAGAATGAGGCAATTTATAGGAGCAACATGGGCATTCATCAGGACCTTTACAATGCTCACATGCATCCAGGAAATGCTGATTACCCGGTTATGACACCTGACCAGTACCAGAGCTTTGTTCACTGGCCTGAGGGCAGGCCAGGTCCTTATGTGGGGGTGGCAGATGCTGTGGATGATGAGGCTACACCTGATCATGCTGGATGTGAAGATGTGGATGCGGATCTTGATATGGACGAGGCTGAAGATGATGATCAGTGACCATTCATTGTGTTTTTAGTGATGTTTTCATTTTCGCTTTCGAACTCTATGTTTTTTATTTTATGTTGGAACTTATGTTAATTTGGTTGTATTTTGTACTCTTCGAGCACTGTGGTTTTTGGTGCTCGACTTGTTACTTTGGTACTTTAGTTTAAATTGGTTGAATAACTTATCTTGTGGATTTTAACTTATGTTCTGGATGAATTTTTTGGTTTAAATCTTGCTTGTGTCTCTCAAAAGAAAATTGCTCATGAACAATAAATTTTAAAGTGCTCCATGGAGCCATGTTTGAGAAAAAGCAGGTGAGTGATTATGATATTACTTGTGAGAAAGCGTAAAGCCAAGGTATTGGTTTCCTGTTATTCTAGGTTTTTAATAAGAATTTGAAACTTGTACTTTGCACAAAATATATCTCATTTAATTCTTGTCATAAACATAAATATTTTTGAACCACTTAGTACTTAACCTAAATGTGAGGTAGCTTCAATCTGTTGTATATATATGTTGGAGACCGATAATCACCGTCTAACTTGTTTTAGTTATGTTAAATCTGATAATTATTTTGAATTGTTTGAAAGCATGGAAAGGATCAAGGTACTTTTTGAATTGAGAGTAACCTACTTGACCACATAAAGCCTACCTGTGAGAAGAGCGAGTATCTGATACCCTAATCTGAGCCAAATGAATCAAGTCCTCAAACATGAACTGTCAATATTCATAAGCACAATGCTCATTGAATTTGCCTGAAATTTTTCAAAAATCCAGTTCATGGTTGACTCTTATAGGACTTTGATATTTTTACTTTGTTGAACCCTTAACCTTTTTGTACTTTGTCCCTTGCCTTAGGATAGGGGAACATTCAATTAGAGTTTTGTTGTATTCAAGTTGGGGAGAAAAATGAGGCATTGTATGTCAAGTATTTGGTGAAATTGTTAAAATAACCTGACAACATTGTATAAATGAAAAAGTTGTACATTTAAAAAAGAAAAGAAAAGAAAAAGAGAAAAAGAAAGAGAAAAAAAAATCAAAAATAGAATAAGTTGTCAAGGTTATTGGTTAGATTGTTAATCACCAAAGGTTGTAATTATTGGTAGGGAAGATTATGGATTTCAAGTTGTGTTACAAAGAATGTTCCTCTTTGATAGGCTTTCTGATCAATTGCCCCACATATGACATTTCTTTTGTAGCCCGGCCAAGTTATAACCCTTGAAAGACCTTTTGATCCATGCTTTTGTGCTTTTTGAGACAATATTTGGATGGACACCTAACTTAATCATGATGTTAGCATGATTGTTGGATGTGTGTTCATTACCTCACTTATTGTTATCATAGTATTACATTTACTTTTAAAGAAGTGTGTTAGGTGTGGTTCATAGATAGTTATGTTTATGTTTTGAAGTTTATGATGTATAGTTTGTACTTAGGACATTTTTCGCATTCTTAGTTTGCATCTAGAGTAGCGGAGGACTTCATGCTTGCCCGCGCGATCATATTTGAATCACCATTTGTTTATTTTTTTGTTTTGAATTGTTTGACACCGTGTTGAAAACCTTGTCCAAAGCCTTGTTAGTTTCCTTTTCAATTGATTTGTTTGAGGACAAACAAAAAGCCAAGTTGGGGAGAGATATTTCATATGGGAGTTTAGGCATTTTAGTGACTTGTTTTGCAAGATTCTCCATGGAAAACTCCAAATATTATGCAAATATGTCATTTATGCTTTTGAGCCTTATTCTACCCTTTTTGTGCAGGAAAATACAAGCAAGGAGCAAGAAACGTCAAAGTTCAAAGTCATACGCTATTAGCGTGTGCTACGCTATTAGCGTGATCAAGAAATGCCCAAGTCCAGAGAGATACGCCAATAGCGTACCTGGGGCGTGAATCTGGAGCACTTGTGAAGAATACGCCATTAGCGTAAGATACGCTATTAGCGTAATCACTCCAAAGAGATACGCTAATAGCGTACCTGGAGCGAAGCAAAGGAGAAAGCTGTCAAGAAACATGCTATTAGCGTTATATACGCTATTAGCGTAAATACTCCAGAGAGCTATGCCATTAGCGTGGTTTGGGCGAAGCAAGGCAAATTGTACCAACGTGGCACACTCCTATTGGCCATATTATAGGCTGACTTACCACGCTACTAGCGTGAATTGCGCTATTAGCGCAGGTACAAAAACACAGGCCCTTTAAATAGCATTTTTACCTCTCTTTTAGGTCATTCACTATTCCATTGATATTTTCATACATTCTAAGAGAGAGGTCAGAGCTATTTCCAAAAGAGAAACACAAAGCAAGTGGTTTAGGAGTAGATTTGACTCAATATCACTTTGGACACGAAGGATCTTGACATAGAATCTTCATCTTTCCTTCATCCTTTGCATAGTATACATGTCTATGTGTAGATATCATCTTCTTTGTAGTATTGAGGTAACAAACAAGCTATTATGTAATCTTTTGATCTTTTGATATATAAGGTTCTAGCTTAATGATTCAATATTGTTGTTATTCTTATGTTTAATGCTTTCAATGAGATTCAAGATGATTTGGACACGAACTCTTGAATCTAGAACTAGAATAACAATCTATCTTATGTTATATCACTCTTGACAAGTTTGTAAACCTTTGATAATTACTTTTAATCAAGAACTTAATGCTTTCGGATAATTAATCAGGCTGGACACGGTCGATTAAGTTATCCGATCGACTTTGTTATCGTTTAAGGGATTTGGACACGAATGTTTAAATGCTAACTTAGAAATAACGATGTCGCTTTGGACACGAAGGATGTTGTAGAAATGATTGTGATAATTTTGGTTATAAAGCTAGAGTCTGTTAATCGATTAAGAGATTGCTGCTGTTATGCTTGCTCGTTATCTTATACCGCAAGCGAAATAGTTCGATCTCCTCTCGTTTTTACTTTTATGTCATCTTTGGATATAGTGTTACAAACAAACATTTTATAAAGGATACCTTAATGTGAAAGATTGTGAAAACGCTTATGATTTAACGCAACTCCCTACAGAAAACGATCCTATATATACTCACGTGTGCATAGTTATATGACATGTAGAAATAAAATACATCATTGGTCTATGTTTTAATAACATTCTTGTTATCTGAAAAAATATGCGACAAAGTTTATAGTTATGCTTGTCCGTTCACATCTTCTATACTATTATAATCATCATTGGTATTATTTTGACTTGTGCTAATTAATTCTATGTAAAATTCACCTAAAAAAGAGTTATGATGAGAAGGAGAAGTTTTTTTTTTTTTTTTTTGAGGAAGAGAAGGAGAAGTTTTAAAACTTGAAAAAATCAAACTTGAATTAGTTTATGTTAGGTATACAAGGCATGGTACGGGTGGCCTCTGACTCCCCCACCCCGCCTCTAACTCCGTCCAAAAACCTGCACTCATTCTCTATCAAGGTTAAAATTTGAGTCCACATCCCTGCCCTCAAAAGGGATCTAATTTTACTGCCCTTTCCCTAGTACTCGACACACACACACACATACTTATAATTTTATTAATGAGTCAAGTTTGTGGGCGGGTGCAGGGCGAATATCAACACCCTCACGCCCACCTCCAACTTTGAATGTTGGGGATAAACCACACCTTAACCCGGACAAAGCGAGGATCCCCTGTCAAAGTTGTGTTAGATTAAAGCGGTTGCAGGTTATAATGCCATGCCTATAGCGAGGAAGGAATAGGTGTTGGGTAAGTTTATAGGTTTTAAAGTTGGGAGTTTTTGTTGTCTTCCTAAATCAGTATAATTCTACATTTTCAAATAAAAATGTAGTTCATAATATTCTTCTGAAATTTAGCTTCTTGAAAAGCAAAAAAAAATCTTCTGAAATACAAACAATAAAAAGAGTCCTAAAAAAATAAGAGTCACAAACGAGTCTACCATCTACCTCATTTTTCTCTATACAAACATAAAATTAGAAATGGATGATTTTTGTCGCGACATTTAGCGTTATTCTTAGCCGAAACTTTCTCCCGTTGTTGTTATACATCTTCAAATTCTTTAATATTTTCTCTATATATCCCTAAAGATACAAATTATCCATTTTATGATATGAGCATTCAGTTTTTAGTTTTTTCTACACCTCTAAATTTATTCACAATTGACTGGGTTATTATGAACTGTTTGAAATCAAGGTCGTAAAACCAATATGCTGGATTTCACACTACTTAAGGGAGACTCCATCGAATCACAACCAACTGAAGAAAGACGATAAAATACTTTAGCCATTCCACACACACGCATGGATAGAGTTGGTGTTATAACTTTTTGTCTAAGAATTGAGCCAACATGTTTCATGTCAGTTACTCATATTTGGAGTTCTCCATTTACAGTGACATCTTCATTCTTTCTTAATGTTTCAAAATAGCGTTAAAGTCACCAAACCCCATAAATGTTGATAAGATTGAATTCTTGAGGTTAACCAAATTAAAAAAAAAAAAAACTCTTATCTATTATTAGGTGAATGCTTAAAAAAATGTATCGTGCGTCTTTCTTGTTGATGTTTGAATTGAATGACAGACATATCACTATTCAAATCATAAGCATTTACACAATTATATAAAGTAACCAAGAACTATTTTTGAATGCAGTCAATCAAGCATCAAAAACATATTATAAAGTCAAAACAAAATCATTACTCAATGACCAAATAAAAGGTCTAGTAATAATAGGTCATAGATGCAAAATGTAAGTCAACACAGAAACATTTTTCATAAGCTAACTACCACAAAACCAGGATTGCTTCATTGTATCTTGCACCAAACCATTGAGAAAGCTACTCTTCTATCGGAGTCTTCTTGCTTCTCTCTCCGACTCAAGTAGGGTGAGGACATCTCCTTCTCTAACGGGCCCTTTCACATTCCTCATGATGTAGCGATTCTGATCTTCCACAATCTTCACTCTAACCTGAGTGACCTGTCCTCTCGATCCAGTACGACCTATAACTTTCTCAACATATGCGTACTTAATTTGTGAATCCATCCTACTCAAACACAAACACATTCGCAATTGTTAAGAGAATAAGCAAAGAAGCATAGCATATAATCATAAACAAATCTAAAATCATAGCATTTGACACTCATGGTTGAGTGAGAATTAAATCAATACTAACCAAACTAAACTGCTATCATAGATGTAATTGAGGCTTTAAGAGATAAACAAATGGACTCATTTAAACCCTATTTAGATAAATTTATTAGCATAGTATGAGCACTTGTTAACGTAAGCATTTATATGATAAGTGTTCATGTATAAGTTATTTTATAACAAAAGATAAAATAAAGTCAAACTATTTTCATACTAAGTAAACAAACATGTGATTTTCAATTTCATAAACAAACATGCAAATCACACAACAACATCCAATTGAAACAAACAATGGTGAAGTGTTTTTTCTCAAAACGTTTTAACCACGAAAATTGTTTTTTGTGCAATTGGGTAGAAAAGCACTATTCGAGATATCAAAAATTTCTAATTATAATGCTTTGAAACATAAACAATGAAACATCAAACATAAACAGTATTCATATTTCATCAAACTTACAAAAACACAGCAAGAACAAACATGAAAGACATCAAAATGAAGAGAATAATTAGATACACCAATAATTAATTGAAAGAAGAAGAAACAGAGAAACGAACTTGGATGTTGGTGAAGGGAGCGAAGAACCCTAATATTTTGCAGCTGCTCTTACAATTGTCAAAAACCCTTCTCCCTTGTTCATTGGTTTGTGTTCTGGTATTTATATTATTGAAAGAAAAAAACGAAAAGTACTAGTTACACCCCTCATCTTACTAGTTACACCCTTTCACCCAATTTAATTATCAAAATGACTAAAGTACACTGATAACAAAACGAGATACACCAGATAGAAAATGGTACTGTTTGTTGTGTTTGGATACATAGACAAGGTATACTTAAATACATGTAATGATATGAAATCACTATCCTAAAATCATGCTAATTGTAATTACAGTAATTGCTAGTAATGCAGAATAATATACAATAAATGTATTGACCATATCATAGAAATAAAGTCATGATCCTTAATAATGAATTGTGGGATTCTGACTTTCTCTAACTCCCCTCCTCAAACTGGTGGTGACACAATCACTCCAAGTTTGTCTCTTAACATGTTGAGTCTTGTGTGAGTAAGAGGTTTGGTCAAGCAATCTGCAATCTGGTCAGCAGTAGGAACGTAAGCCACAGTGACTTCATTTTGTAGGACTTGATCACGTATGTAGTGGACATCTATCTCAATGTGTTTGGAACGAGCGTGCATAACTGGATTAGATGCAAGTGACTTAGCACTTAAGTTGTCACACCATAGGATTGGTTTTCTGAGCATTGGAAACTTTAGTTCTGCTAGTAGTGATCTAACCCATGCTACTTCAGCTGCAAGATCAGCTAAGGCCCTGTATTCTGATTCCGTGCTCGACCGTGACACTACTTTTTGCTTTCTTGAGGACCAAGAAATCAGTGTTTCTCCAAGAAATACACATTGTCCTGCCATGGATTTTCTATCATCAGTACTAGTGGCCCAATCTGCATCAGAAAACCCTATTATATCAAGATCATTAGAAGGTTTTATGTGCAAACATAAATCTATCGTGCCTTGGAGATATCTCAATATTCTTTTTATCCCTTGCCAATGATCCATGGTAGGTGAACTCATGTACTGACTGAGTTTGTTGACAGCAAAAGCAATGTCTGGTCTTGTGTTGGTCAGATATTGCAGTGCACCTATTGCTTGTCTGTACAAAGTAGGATTAGACATTGGTTCCCCCTCAACAGTGAATTGTCTACCGGCTACCATTGGTGTAGGACAAGCTGTTGCTTTCTCCATGTTGAACTTCCTGAGCATATCCCTTATGTACTCTGTCTGCTTTAGATACATTCCACTACCATTTCTGTGAACCTCAACACCCAGAAAGTAGTGTATATGTCCAAGATCTTTTAAAGAGAAGGCCACATTAAGTTGATTTATAAATGTATCTAAGAACTTGTTGTTGCTACCTGTTACTATTATGTCATCAACATAAATAAGGAGAAATGTGATATGATTTGTACCTCTAAGAGTAAAAAGGGACGAGTCACTTTTAGTGTTTTGAAATCCCCATTTCAGCAAAGTGTTTCTCAGGCTGTCAAACCATGCTCTTGGTGCCTGCTTTAGACCATAGATGGCTTTGGACAATTTGCATATGTGATTAGGTTTGGTTGAGTCTATGTATCCCTCAGGTTGATACATAAACACGGTTTCCTTGAGACTTCCATTTAAGAATGCATTATTTATGTCCAATTGTTATACCCTAATTTTGGACCTAAAAATACTAATTCAATTCTCCTTTTTTTTTGTATTTCAAGTCATTTGATATATCTCTGATCAATTACATCTTTCTTTGCATTTTATTTCAATGTTATTTGCAAAATCCACATAAAAGGGCATTTTAGTCATTTCCTATGTTAAATTTTCTTTCAGTCTTTTAAAATTGTTTGAGTCCTTTCAAATAGTTTGAATAAGTCTTCATTTCAATTCTATGTCAAAATCCATTTTAAAAAAAAATTTGCATTTGAAGTCATTATGAGTCAGTTTTGCCCCTAGGGGCATTTTAGTCTTTTCAAGTGTCAAAACTTTGTTCAAATCTTAAAAATTGTCTCTGAGTCTTTTAATTTGCTTGTATAAGCTCTTGCTTTAATTCCCTGTTAAAAATCCATTTTAAAATTTGCATCTGAGTCATTTTTAGTCGTTTTAGCCCCAGGGGCATTTTGGTCATTTCACACGAAATTTCGGCAGAGAGAGGTTACTTTAAAGTACCTCATTTAAGCCATTGGTTCGTTTTAGTCCGTTTTGTCATTTTTAATCGTTTCGCTCTACGTTTATTTCAAATTACATTTTTTAAATTCAATTTTATTAATTTTTGCATTTTAGTCCTTTTGTGTCATTTTTTATTTTTCATTTTGGTCCTTATCTTTTATTATTTTACAGTTTAGTCCTTTTGATCCAAGTCATTAGTCCAGTCCACATGTCAATTTTTCATTTGTCCAGTTAATTACAGTCCAGTGCCACGTGTCACTATCACACAGGTCCACAGGTCCAAGTGTCAGCTATAAAGGGGCATAATCATCACAGACCCAGACATTCGGTTACACACCACCACAAACACACTTCAGTTTCTCTCACTTCACCAAAACAGATCAAAAGCCAAAAAAATGAAGAACACGATGAACAACTTCATCCACTTCAAACCCTAACCACTTTTCCAGAATCACAATACACACAAATCCTCTCAAATTCATGCCAATTTTCATCAATTCGGTCACAAACAAACAGAATTCAGCAAGTATTTCATCAAATCAGTCCCAATTCAACAAATTTTGAAGGTTCTCAGTGACTCTTTCCAAGAATCATCATCATCGAACCTTTCTCTCGCAATTCGAGCACGAATGCGATCACGAGAGAGAGATTGAGGAAGAGAAGAAGAGGATCGAAGAAACCAGCACGAAATCACATCAAAATCTGAAACCCTAGGGTTTCAAATCAAGAACCGAAGCATCAACGTAAAGGCACAAGGAGAAGGAAGAGAAGCAGATCAAGCATCAAGAGATTCACAGAAATCAAAAGAAGAAGAACCTCCGAAGAGTTCGTCCTCCCTCTCATTCAGGTACCAAATCTTTCTTCCTGTCCTTTCTTCGCTTTTTCCTCGCAAATCGAAGTAACTTGTTTCATACACATGCTCGTAGTCGCAAATCAACGTAGATAGGGGCGTTGTAAGTTTTTTTTCCTTCTTCAAAACATCGTTTAAAAAGAGTTAAAAACAAACAAGAACATCAACGCCGTGAATAGTTTTTCTCCGATCTACGTTGATTCGTGAGTCCTTTTGAGAAACTAGCCTCAGGATCGAATAGAGGAGAGAAAGAGCTTTAGAAACATGTGATTAGGTCGTGGATCTAGGTGGTTTGAGGCTCCGACGCGGCGGCGCCACCGCCGGCCACCGCGTCGGAGAAATGAAGAAGATGACCGGTGTTAGGTCGGAAAAGAGAGAGTTTGCAGACTCTCTCTCTCTAAGAACATTGTAGAGAGAGAAGTGGTTAAGGTTTGTGTGGTGTTTCCCTTTGTTTAAGCTTATATACCAGCGTGTTAATCACACGCGCGCGCATGCACCCTCATAGTGTGTTCCCCTGTGTTCTGAGTCGTTGGATCCAGGGTTTTTCCTCCCTGGATCAATCCAACGCTCCAGGACCTTCCCTGTGATCCAAGATCCAGATGTGTATGGGCTTGGGCCTGCTTGCTGCACTGGTTTTCGTTTTTTACCTGTTTCTTGCTATTTTGAACCTTACTCTTGATAATTGCACCTCTGATGAACTTGAATTTTTAAAAAAAAAGGTTCCATTAAAATTCATAGAGTTTTTCTTGATGGTTTTGTGATGTTTTTTTGATAGTTTTATACTGGAAAATTGATAGGGAATATTGATGCTACTTCTTGTTTCATTTCTTGAATTTCATGTTAAAAATTGGTAAAAATTGGCTTAATTTTGTTTCTAATTTTTAATTTACACTTGTGATTCATAATATGTGATTTTGTGAGGAATTTACCACAGCTTGAATGTGTTTTTCTGGTCATGTGCATATATTGTTTACTTGCTTGCTTTGCAAGCAATGTTGGTAAATAAATAGTGTAAATAGGTCTAAATTCACATTAAAATGCAAGGCTTGCTATGACTCTTAGATTCTCATTTGTAAACCTGGATTTCATGTCTTGAAAATATGTTGAACCATGAGAATTATAAGTCATAATTAAGCCTTGCCTTGGTGAGGAATTTTAGGTCTATTTTACATTAATCTTGCTTGTTTTATATCCATCTTTTTTTCCTTTTGGTTATGATAGCTTTACTTACCTATATCTCCATTCTCTATGTCTTATATTACTAACATCTTCCTCTATTGTATTTCATACATCATGAGCATTTCATCTCCCATCTCACATCTTCATCCTTTTATTTTTCTACACTTTAAAGTTCATGCAAAAATTAGAATGTAAAGACTTAGGAGTTTTTGTAATATTTTACTTTCATGCGATTTAAAATTCTTGCAAGACCATAGAATGTATCTAGGCCAATGATGTAAAGGACAATGGACTCTAATAATGTACACCGACACAAGCACCGACACATGCACACACATCACTTTAGGTATATGGCTAGAATATGCATGTTTAGATGTATGTTTAGGATTGTATGTTTAGATGAATGTTTAGGATTTACACTTAGAAAAATCAATTTTCCAAAAAAATATGAACAATTTCACTCAAATGTTTTTCTTAATAAACCTTGGGATCAAAATCCCATTGAATTTTCCTTTTCTTTTTCTTAAACAAAAATCTTAAAGAATTTCAATCATACTTAGACCTTTTTGCAATTGACTAATTCCACCTCACTCTTTTCATAATCTCATGCCTTGAGGCCTCTCTCTCACTCATTCTTCAAAATCCCATTTTCAAACTTAAAATCAACCAACAAAAACAAAAACATTTTCTGGAAGAGAACTACGGCGGATTTGATCCCTTAAACGGGTACGTAGGCAAGGAACAAAATTCCTTCAATTCAAATAAAATAAAAATTCAAACACATTCTTCTCCCTCCAATTCTTCACTTAGAAACTCTTAGGCTTAATATCACTTTTCAAAATAGCATTTAAAAATAAAGCGCGCGCGTAGAAGTTAAAGACGGTTCCTATAGGATACTATAGTCGTTATGGGTGCCTAACACCTTCCCGTAGCGAAAACAACTCCCGGACCTCGATTCTCAAGGGTTTTGCTTACTTTTTCCCTTCCCAAGAAAAAATGAGATATCACCGGTTAGAAAGGTTCAAATGTAATCAATGTTTGACACCCGAAAAACCAAGATAAAACAGCTGGCGACTTCACTGGGGAGATTCGAGAGTTACGCCTAGTCTTTATTTCCACGCTTGCGCCTTGTTTTTACTTGTTTCTTTTACTTGCTTTCCTATGTGAATAAATGATTAATTTATTGCAAACGTGTGGGGTGAGAATATCAAAAGTCCTGCACCCGGGCTGAGTGAACTTAGGATTTAGGAGGGATATAATCGACAATTCAATTCGGGGGTTGCCTCGTGTTTTGGATTATGCGATCAATCCCACATAGCTGAGGCATTTTAGGGGTGATGTTGTCGACGCGTGTTGTCGCGTTTAGGCACTTTACTTCTAATTGTTCTATGACGCTATGAACCGTAGATAACCAAACCCATCCATGGCCATTTTCTAGGATGTAGTGCGGAGGCTAAACCGAGTGTTGTCTCGAGTTTTAGTCGTCACGCGATACTACACTCAAGTTAGACCTTCTTACGGATAATCATGGAGCGAGTGTTGTCTCGTGACACCATGATATACGTCGGAGAGGTTGCAACTTGGGAACCTTTTTAGAACCCGGTTACTATTTCCTAAAGCCTTAGTTTCACCGGACACCGCGTCCACGCATGACTCCTCGACTTTGAATTTCAACCCACCATGTTTTCTCCGAACTTGAACACAATCATGCATTCATGCATACATGCATACATGCATAAACTTTTTTCCATGCATTTATCGGAGGACTTAGACAAGTCATCTTTTGAACATCACGGATGTGAACACCAAGTGATACCATCTCAACTAAACTTCTAGTTTTGCTCAAGATCTTCAAATAAAACCGTGTTTCTCCGTGATGTTCACGACCACTTTGACAAGTCTTCTGACAAAAAAGAGTCTTTTTGCATTTGCATATCATGCACCATATGCATCATTCATCGGTCACAAATGGCTTCCCGTGCTCATTGTCTCCTGGTTCTTCTGCCGCAGTCTGAAAAGTGGCTCGTGCTCGCAAGATTCACCAACCAGATAGAGTTCAGCAGACAAGATGGTACAAGAGAAGAAACATGGCTAACCTTGAGGAAGAGAATGCCAGCCCCTCGGGCCAGCCCATTGAAGATTCTAATCTGGACGAGATTTTGAGGCTTATTAAAAAGAGCGATTATAAGATTGTAGACCAGCTGCTGCAAACTCCGCCAAAGATATCCATCTTATCTCTGCTCTTGAGTTCAGAAGCTCACAGGAAAGTGTTGATGAAAGTACTGGAACAAGCATATGTTGATCATGAAGTCTCTGTGGATCAGTTCGATGGAATAGTGGGTAACATTACTGCTTGCAATAACTTGGGGTTTGGTGATGATGAGTTCCCCGAAGCAGGAAAACACCACAACTTGGCTTTGCATATCTCAGTACACTGCAAGTCTGACATGATATCCAATGTGCTGGTGGACACTGGATCATCCTTGAATGTAATGCCTGAGTATACGCTGAGACAGTTGAGTCATCATGGAATTTCTCTGAGGGGAAGCAGCTATTTGGTTAAAGCTTTCGACGGATCTCGTAAAGATGTTCTTGGGGAAGTAGATCTACCGATTACCATTGGTCCTGAGACATTTCAGATTACTTTCCAGGTCATGGACATCAATGCCTCTTACAGTTGTCTCCTCGGAAGACCGTGGATTCACGACGCTGGAGCAGTAACTTCTACTCTGCACCAAAAGCTCAAGTTTGTGAGGAATGGTAAGATTGTCACTGTACATGGTGAAGAAGCATATCTGGTTAGCCAAGTGTCATATTTCTCTTGTGTTGAAGCAGGGTCCGCTGAAGGGACGTCATTTCAAGGCTTGACTGTTGAAGGCGCGGAGCCTCGAAGAACTGGTACTGCTATGGCCTCATTGAAAGACGCCCAGAAGGCTGTTCAAGAAGGGCAAGCTGCTGGCTGGGGCAAAGTGATTCAGATCTTGGAAAACAAGCGCAAAGAGGGCCTTGGATTCTCCCCAACCTCTGGCGTTTCAACAGGAACTTTCTACAGTGCTGGGTTTATCAATGCTATTACTGAAGATGCTGCTGAAAGTAGTTATGTGCCTACATTTGTTATACCAGGAGGCACCGTGAGAAATTGGGAGGCCATTGATGTTCCTTTAGTCATGCATGCTTCCATGTAATGTGTCTTGTTGCTCATGTTTTCTTTGTTTTCAAAATAACAATCCTTTCGCTCTGCCCAAGGCGAAAGTGATATCGTTGTAAGGGCATGTTTGTTTCAGCATTGCCGTTATCAATAAAAAGTTGTCGTCTTTCTCACGACTCTTTGTTTTTATACTTTTTAATGCCTTTTTCTTGGAAATAATGGTAATGCCAGAAAAAAACCAAAACATCTGTATTTTCTTATTAATTTCAAAAATCTGCATGAAAAACTTTTTCTAAAAATCATCCCAATCATATTATGCAGATTGAACCATAATAAACCCGTTGAACACAGTGACCCTATGGTTCCTCCAAATTTTGAATTCCCTGTATATGAAGCTGAAGATGAGGAAGATAATGAAGAGATACCGTATGAGATCACTCGACTGCTTGAGCAAGAAAGAAGAGCCATTCAGCCTCACCAGGAAGAGATTGAGCTCATCAACCTGGGTACTGAAGAGAACAAGCGAGAGATCAAGATCGGTGCTGCACTTGAGCCAGAAGTGAAAAGGAAGATTATTCAGCTTCTCCATGATTATCCAGATGTCTTTGCATGGTCCTATGAAGATATGCCGGGTCTAGATCCCAAGATTGTGGAACATCGGATACCGACAAGACCTGAATGTCCTCCTGTCAAACAGAAATTGAGAAGGTCTCGTCCAGACATGGCTCTTAAGATCAAGGCTGAAGTACAAAAGCAAATTGATGCGGGTTTCCTCATGACAGCTGAATATCCTGAATGGATTGCCAACATTGTACCAGTACCAAAGAAAGATGGGAAAGTTCGAATGTGTGTTGATTACAGAGATCTGAATAAAGCCAGTCCGAAAGATAACTTCCCATTACCTCATATTGATGTGCTTGTTGACAGTACTGCCCAATCCAAAGTGTTCTCCTTCATGGATGGTTTCTCTGGCTATAACCAGATACGGATGTCACCTGAAGATAGAGAAATGACGTCCTTCAATACCCCGTGGGGAACGTTCTGTTATAAAGTGATGCCGTTTGGTTTGATAAATGCTGGTGCTACCTATCAAAGGGGTATGACCACTCTGTTTCATGATATGATTCACAAAGAGATTGAAGTATATGTTGATGACATGATTGTGAAGTCAAGTGATGAAGAGCAGCATGTGGTGTATTTGAAAAAGATGTTTGAAAGATTGAGAAAATACAAGCTGCGATTGAATCCTAACAAGTGCACATTTGGTGTAAGATCTGGAAAGTTGCTAGGCTTCATTGTCAGTCAAAGAGGCATCGAAGTTGATCCTGACAAAGTCCGAGCCATCATAGAAATGCCGGCCCCTCAAACTGAAAAGCAAGTCAGAGGTTTCCTCGGACGTCTGAATTATATTTCAAGATTCATATCTCACATGACTACTACTTGTGGACCAATTTTCAAATTGCTCAGAAAGAATCAGCCTGCTGTGTGGAATGATGAATGCCAGGAAGCTTTTGATAGCATTAAAGAATACCTGTTGGAACCACCTATCCTTATCCCGCCGGTGGAAGGAAGGCCTTTGATTATGTATCTGTCAGTGTTGTATGATTCTGTGGGCTGTGTCCTCGGTCAACAAGACGAGACTGGTAAGAAAGAGCATGCCATCTACTATCTGAGCAAGAAGTTCACCGACTGTGAGACTCAGTATACAATGCTTGAAAAGACATGTTGTGCTTTAGCTTGGGCTGCCAAACGCCTGCGTCATTATATGGTGAATCATACAACTTGGTTGATAACCCGAATGGATCCAATCAAGTACATCTTTGAGAAGCCTGCTGTTACTGGAAGGATTGCACGTTGGCAAATGTTGTTGTCTGAATATGATATATTGTACAAAGCTCAGAAAGCAATCAAAGGAAGTATCCTTGCTGAGCATCTTGCTTGTCAACCTCTTGATGATTACCAGCCGATTAAGTTTGATTTCCCTGATGAAGAGATTATGTATCTGAAAGCAAAAGACTGTGAAGAACCACTGATCAATGAGGGGCCAGACCCCAATAGCAAATGGGGATTGGTGTTTGATGGTGCTGTCAATGCTTATGGTAAAGGAATTGGGGCCATCATTGTAACTCCACAGGGGCACCACATTCCTTTCACTGCGCGAATAACTTTTGAATGCACAAACAACATAGCTGAATATGAAGCATGCATCTTGGGCATTGAAGAAGCCCTTGATCTGAGAATTAAGCACCTTGACATCTAAGGAGATTCTGCACTTGTTATTAATCAGATAAAGGGTGAATGGGAGACTCATCATGAGAAGCTGATCCCATACCGTGACTATGCAAGACGTCTGTTGACATACTTTACCAAGGTTGAGCTGCACCACATCCCTCGGGATGAAAATCAGATGGCTGATGCTCTTGCTACTTTGTCTTCTATGTTTCGTGTAAATCACTGGAATGATGTGCCCGTAATCAAAGTACAGCGTCTTGATAGACCTACTCACGTGTTTACTATTGAAAATATGCCAGATCAAGCTGACAGAGATGTGAATGATAAAAATCCTTGGTATTACAACATCAAACAATTCTTGCAGAATCGTGAATATCCACCCGGTGCTTCCAACAGGGATAAAAAGACTTTGAGACGATGGGCTAGTAAATTCCTTCTGGACGGAGAAATCCTATACAAGAGGAACTATGACATGGTCTTATTGAGATGTGTTGATAAATAAGAAGCTGAGAAGTTGATGCATGATGTACATGATGGTACTTTTGGGACCCATGCTTCGGGTCATACTATGTCAAGGAAACTGTTAAGAGCCGGCTATTACTGGATAACCATGGAGCGTGACTGCCACAAACATGCCAAGAGATGCCACAAATGTCAAATTTATGCTGACAAGATTCATGTGCCTCCACATGCCCTCAATGTGATCTCTTCCCCATGGCCTTTCTCTATGTGGGGCATTGACATGATCGGAAGAATTGAACCAAAGGCTTCCAACGGACATCGTTTCATTCTAGTGGCAATTGACTATTTCACCAAGTGGGTTGAAGCTGCTTCCTATGCAAATGTGACCAAGCAAGTGGTTGTCAAGTTTATCAAGAATCATCACTGACAATGGTTCCAATCTGAACAATAGCATGATGCAAGCTTTATGTGAAGAATTCAAGATTGAACATCACAACTCTTCTCCTTATAGACCTCAGATGAATGGTGGAGTTGAGGCCGCTAACAAGAACATCAAGAAGATTGTTCAGAAGATGGTCACTACTTACAAAGACTGGCATGAAATGCTACCTTTTGCCTTGCATGGTTACCGTACTACAGTGCGCAGTTCAACCGGGGCAACCCCTTTCTCTTTGGTATATGGCATGGAGGCAGTCCTCCCTCTGGAAGTAGAGATTCCATCTCTTCGGGTGATCATGGAAGCAAAATTAACTGAGGCTGAATGGTGTCAAAGTCGGTACGATCAATTGAATCTGATTGAAGAGAAACGTATGGACGCTATGACTCATGGACAGTTGTATCAAGTGCGAATGAAGAATGCTTTTGACAAGAAAGTCCGACCTCGAGAATTCAAGGAAGGCGAACTTGTATTGAAAAGAAGAATAAGTCAGCAACCCGACCCAAGGGGCAAGTGGACACCTAACTATGAAGGCCCTTATGTTGTCAAGAAGGCTTTCTCTGGTGGTGCTTTGATTCTTACACACATGGATGGCGTCGAACTCCCAAATCCTGTTAATGCCGATATAGTCAAGAAATACTTTGTCTAAAAAAGAAAAGAACAGTGTGGTAGGTCGAAAACCCGAAAGGGCGGCCTAGGCAAAAATGCGCTTCCCGGTGGATCGAAAACCCGAAAGGGCGGTCCAGGCAAAAGTTAGGGACAAAAAAAAACGAATATGAAGAAGCTCGCTGAGATTGTACGCAACTCAGGCAAAAATGAGCGCCTCGATGAGCCGAAAACCCGAAAGGGCGGTTCATGCAAAAATGAGGTTGACAATAAAAGACAAGTAACTATATCTGGCAAATCACCATCACCCCTTTGGGGCATCTGCAACTGTCAATGATCATCTTCATCAGAAACTTCTGTACTTGTGAATTCAAAATTTCTATGAAATGTAGCGGTCATCGTGTTCAATGTATCACCAACCAATAAAATTACCATTTTCCAAGCTTTGTAAATCCGTGAAGTCATGCCTTTGGCTGACCCTCACTCTTCTACATCAATTTGAGCCTGTGCTATTGTTTGAAACTCTATTTTTCTTTCTACTTTCAATACTATATACAAAATATTTTCTTTCCATTTTGATAATGTCAATATCTGAAACAAACATTTTTGAAAATTGAAAATCTTTTCCTGTCTATTTTGAAAGCAAACCTGAGCAATAAGGTACATTTCAATGACACATGCATGAATAAATGAATGTCAATGTCTATTTCAATACTTGTTACAAGCAGGTTACTCCCCAGGATGATCTGTGGTCAATGGCAAGAATGAAAAAACAGAATGAAAATGAAAAAATTGAAAAAATGAAAATGAAAAGCTCGCTAAGTTGAAAACCCGAAAGGGCGGCTTAGGCAAAAATGAGCACCCCGCTGATTGACAACCTATGAAGGCAATTCAGGCAAAAATGGGGCAATGAAAAGAATTTTATTCCCCGGTGAATCGAAAACCCGAAAGGGCGGTTCAGGCAAAAATGGGGTTGAAAATGAAAGAATGAAAGAATGAAAATGATATGAAAAGCATTGACCACAGGTGCGAACATCCAATGTTTACCCAGCACTGACACGCCTCGCAACGACGACCTGTATCCAAGAATCTTCCAAGGATCCTTTCTTTACAGTTTATATTGCCCTCAGCCATGGTTTCGATACGTCTCTCAACGACGGTCTCTCCAAAGAGGTTTTTCCCCTGTGAATATGTTGCAGCACGAGCCACTACGTGCCCAATCTTCCAATGTTTTGTCTTCCTTTGTGAAACTTCTCTGTCAAGTTACAAACCAATCATGCATTCCAAGCATTCATACGTGCATAACCATGCATTTTATGTGCTCATACATTCAATAATCTTGTTATACCATACATACATGCTGCATTTCCAATTTCAACTTTCAATCCAACTCAGTTCCCAATTTCAACTCAATCCAAATTGCAACTATCAAACTCAATTTCAATCTCAATTTCAATTCCAACTGTCAATTTCAAATCATTTCAACTGTCAAATTCGATGCAATCTCAACTCTCAAATTCCAATTTCAATTCAATTCAATCTCAATTCGAAGCAATCTCAATTTCAATTTCAACTTGATCTCCAATTTCAATCCAATCTCAATGTCAATGTCAATTTCAATTTTCAATTCAATTCCAATCTCAATGTCAATTTCAACTCTCCAATCCAATGTCTATGTCTATGTCTCTGCTCAATCTCAATTCTTAATCTCTCTTTCAATCTTAAACTTTCAATTCAATTCAAATCAATGTCAATTCACTCTCAATTTGCTCTTGGGCCAACAAAAATGGTCATGTCTATCTTCAAATCAAGTCAATGACAATTTACCCTCAATAGGTATCTTGTCAAATCAGACTCCCAACATGTCTTGTTATCGGTCAAGTGACTAGTTCGATCCAAAGAACAACTTGTACCCACTTATATACCTATACTTCCGGACAAACGACAAGTTCGATCCGAAGAACAGTTTGTACCCAGCTTATGCTCTGTTATCAGTCAAACGACAAGTTCGACCCAAAGAACAGTTTGCACCTACCTACATGATGTGGTAATCCAACGGCGAGTTCGATCCAAAGAACAGTCTATATCTACCCTTTTGTCTATATCTCCAGCCAAACAGCCAGTTCGATCCAAAGAACAGTTCATGCCAACCTATCTGTTCGTATTTTCAATCAAGTGTCAAGTTCGATCCAAAGAACAGCTTGTATCTGCCTATATGTCTATGTTTCCGGTCAAGTGTCAAGTCCGATCCCAAGAACAACTTGCACCTATCTTTTGTTTTATATTTCTTGGTCAAGTGGCTAGTTCGATCCAAAGAACAACTTGTACCCTATTTTCTATCCCCTGGTTTGTCTACCCTGTCAATGTCCACCTGGATCCCCAGTGACATGGCATGCTCCATAGACCCCAGTCGTTTGTCTCGCATTCATAATCAAAGTATTGCATGGCATTCATGTTTTGAAAATCTGAAAACGTATTTTTATGTCCAAAAACAGTGCAAATGTCAAATATTTAAGTATCTCCGTCCTGTCAACTCAAAGACTTCGTCTCTTGAATCTCCGGACAAAGAAACTTAAATAGGGGCAGCTGTTATACCCTAATTTTGGACCTAAAAATACTAACTCAATTCTCCTTTTTTTGTATTTCAAGTCATTTGATATATCTCTGATCAATTACATCTTTCTTTGCATTTTATTTCAATGTTATTTGCAAAATCCACATAAAAGGGCATTTTAGTCATTTCCTATGTTAAATTTTCTTTCAGTCTTTTAAAATTTTTTGAGTCCTTTCAAATAGTTTGAATAAGTCTTCATTTCAATTCTATGTCAAAATCCATTTTATAAAAAAAATTTGCATTTGAAGTCATTATGAGTCAGTTTTGCCCCTAGGGGCATTTTAGTCTTTTCAAGTGTCAAAACTTTGTTCAAATCTTAAAAATTGTCTCTGAGTCTTTTAATTTGCTTGTATAAGCTCTTGCTTTAATTCCCTGTTAAAAATCCATTTTAAAATTTGCATCTGAGTCATTTTTAGTCGTTTTAGCCCCAGGGGCATTTTGGTCATTTCACACGAAATTTCGGCAGAGAGAGGTTACTTTAAAGTACCTCATTTAAGCCATTGGTTCGTTTTAGTCCGTTTTGTCATTTTTAATCGTTTCGCTCTACGTTTATTTCAAATTACATTTTTTAAATTCAATTTTATTAATTTTTGCATTTTAGTCCTTTTGTGTCATTTTTTATTTTTCATTTTGGTCCTTATCTTTTATTATTTTGCAGTTTAGTCCTTTTGGTCCAAGTCATTAGTCCAGTCCACGTGTCAATTTTTCATTTGTCCAGTTAGTTACAGTCCAGTGCCACGTGTCACTATCACACAGGTCCACAGGTCCAAGTGTCAGCTATAAAGGGGCCTAATCATCACAGACCCAGACATTCGGTTACACATCACCACAAACACACTTCAGTTTCTCTCACTTCACCAAAACAGATCAAAAGCCAAAAAAATGAAGAACACAATGAACAACTTCATCATCTTCAAACCCTAACCACTTTTCCAGAATCACAATACACACAAATCCTCTCAAATTCATGCCAATTTTCATCAATTCGGTCACAAACAAACAGAATTCAGCAAGTATTTCATCAAATCAGTCCCAATTCAACAAATTTTGAAGGTTCTCAGTGACTCTTTCCAAGAATCATCATCATCGAACCTTTCTCTCGCAATTCGAGCACGAATGCGATCACGAGAGAGAGATTGAGGAAGAGAAGAAGAGGATCGAAGAAACCAGCACGAAATCACATCAAAATCTGAAACCCTAGGGTTTCAAATCAAGAACCGAAGCATCAACGTAAAGGCACAAGGAGAAGGAAGAGAAGCAGATCAAGCATCAAGAGATTCACAGAAATCAAAAGAAGAAGAACCTCCGAAGAGTTCGTCCTCCCTCTCATTCAAGTACCAAATCTTTCTTCCTGTCCTTTCTTCACTTTTTCCTCGCAAATCGAAGTAACTTGTTTCATACACATGCTCGTAGTCGCAAATCAACGTAGATAGGGGCGTTGTAAGTTTTTTTCCTTCTTCAAAACATCGTTTAAAAAGAGTTAAAAACAAACAAGAACATCAACGCCGTGAATAGTTTTTCTCCGATCTACGTTGATTCGTGAGTCCTTTTGAGAAACTAGCCTCAGGATCGAATAGAGGAGAGAAAGAGCTTTAGAAACATGTGATTAGGTCGTGGATCTAGGTGGTTTGAGGCTCCGACGCGGCGGCGCCACCGCCGGCCACCGCGTCGGAGAAATGAAGAAGATGACCGGTGTTAGGTCGGAGAAGAGAGAGTTTGCAGACTCTCTCTCTCTAAGAACATTGTAGAGAGAGAAGTGGTTAAGGTTTGTGTGGTGTTTCCCTTTGTTTAAGCTTATATACCAGCGTGTTAATCACACGCGCGCGCATGCACCCTCATAGTGTGTTCCCCTGTGTTCTGAGTCGTTGGATCCAGGGTTTTTCCTCCCTGGATCAATCCAACGCTCCAGGACCTTCCCTGTGATCCAAGATCCAGATGTGTATGGGCTTGGGCCTGCTTGCTGCACTGGTTTTCGTTTTTTACCTGTTTCTTGCTATTTTGAACCTTACTCTTGATAATTGCACCTCTGATGAACTTGAATTTTTAAAAAAAAAAGGTTCCATTAAAATTCATAGAGTTTTTCTTGATGGTTTTGTGATGTTTTTTTGATAGTTTTATACTGGAAAATTGATAGGGAATATTGATGCTACTTCTTGTTTCATTTCTTGAATTTCATGTTAAAAATTGGTAAAAATTGGCTTAATTTTGTTTCTAATTTTTGATTTACATTTGTGATTCATAATATGTGATTTTGTGAGGAATTTATCACAGCTTGAATGTGTTTTTCTGGTCATGTGCATATATTGTTTACTTGCTTGCTTTGCAAGCAATGTTGGTAAATAAATAGTGTAAATAGGTCTAAATTCACATTAAAATGCAAGGCTTGCTATGACTCTTAGATTCTCATTTGGAAACCTGGATTTCATGTCTTGAAAATATGTTGAACCATGAGAATTATAAGTCATAATTAAGCCTTGCCTTGGTGAGGAATTTTAGGTCTATTTTACATTAATCTTGCTTGTTTTATATCCATCTTTTTTTCCTTTTGGTTATGATAGCTTTACTTACCTATATCTCCATTCTCTATGTCTTATATTACTAACATCTTCCTCTATTGTATTTCATACATCATGAGCATTTCATCTCCCATCTCACATCTTCATCCTTTTATTTTTCTACACTTTAAAGTTCATGCAAAAATTAGAATGTAAAGACTTAGGAGTTTTTGTAATATTTTACTTTCATGCGATTTAAAATTCTTGCAAGACCATAGAATGTATCTAGGCCAATGATGTAAAGGACAATGGACTTTAATAATGTACACCGACACAAGCACCGACACATGCACACACATCACTTTAGGTATATGGCTAGAATATGCATGTTTAGATGTATGTTTAGGATTGTATGTTTAGATGAATGCTTAGGATTTACACTTAGAAAAATCAATTTTCCAAAAAAATATGAACAATTTCACTCAAATGTTTTTCTTAATAAACCTTGGGATCAAAATCCCATTGAATTTTCCTTTTCTTTTTCTTAAACAAAAATCTTAAAGAATTTCAATCATACTTAGACCTTTTTGCAATTGACTAATTCCACCTCACTCTTTTCATAATCTCATGCCTTGAGGCCTCTCTCTCACTCATTCTTCAAAATCCCATTTTCAAACTTAAAATCAACCAACAAAAACAAAAACATTTTTTGGAAGAGAACTACGGCGGATTTGATCCCTTAAACGGGTACGTAGGCAAGGAACAAAATTCCTTCAATTCAAATAAAATAAAAATTCAAACACATTCTTCTCCCTCCAATTCTTCACTTAGAAACTCTTAGGCTTAATATCACTTTTCAAAATAGCATTTAAAAATAAAGCGCACGCGTAGAAATTAAAGACGGTTCCTATAGGATACTATAGTCGTTATGGGTGCCTAACACCTTCCCGTAGCGAAAACAACTCCCGGACCTCGATTCTCAAGGGTTTTGCTTACTTTTTCCCTTCCCAAGAAAAAATGAGATATCACCGGTTAGAAAGGTTCAAATGTAATCAATGTTTGACACCCGAAAAACCAAGATAAAACACCAATTGCCTAACTTCCCAATTGAGATGTACAGCAATAGCCAAGATGATTCTCACTGAGCTGGATTTGACCACAGGGCTGAATGTTTCATCAAAGTCTAGGCCTGCTGTTTGCTGAAACCCTCTTGCAACCAGTCTTGCTTTCCTCCTTTCAATTGAGCCATCTGCTTTGTACTTGGTCTTGAAGATCCATTTTGAGTCTATGATGTTTTCTTGACCCTGAAGTGGTACCAATGTCCAGGTTTGATTAGACATCAGGGCGTTGAATTCTGCATCCATAGCTGCTTTCCATTTTGGTTTGATCAATGCCTCCTTGACATTTTCTGGTTCTCTGTCATCTCTGTGTGACTCTACCAATCCTATGTAGGGTTGCTTCGGTTTGTGAATCCCAGCTTTGCTTCTAGTGCACATCCAATGAGTGTTGGTGTTGTCTTGCTGAGTTTGTTGGTTGATCTCAGGTGGAGTTTGACTGCTGCTATCCACTGGTTCTGCTGAGGTTGAATCATCTACTTCACTTCCTCTATCTGCATCAGCATCAGCAATGGACTCACTGAGAACTGGTTGACCTTCACCAGTATCATTATCAGCTGGACTGTTAGTTGAATTTTCTTCCTGAAGGTTTCCATCAAAGTTGTCTGGTTCAGCTGTGTTGTTTATAATGGTACCTGCAGAAGAAATAGGCAACATAATAGATGTATTTTCAGTCAGCCTCTTTAAGGGGTTTCTTGTGTCAATGAAACCATCATGGAATGGAAAGTGATTCTCATTGAAGATCACATGTCTTGAGACAAAAATTCTCCCATGAGAGTTGATAGACTTATAGCCTTTGTGTGAATTGCTGTAACCGAGGAATACACATCTAGTTGTATGGAATTGAAGCTTGTGTTGATTGTATGGTTTGAGGCAAGGGTAGCAGGCACAACCAAATGGTTTCAAGTCCTCATAGTTTGGTTCTTTCTTGAAAATTAAGGAGTATGGACTGTTATTTGGATTTACTGATGATGGCAATCTATTAATTAGGTAGACAGCAGTGGAGAAAGCTTCCCACCAGTAATGTAGGGGCATTTTTTCCTGTGCTAAAAGTGTTAATCCTAATTCAGCAATATGTCTATGCTTTCTTTCAGCCCTGCCATTTTGTTGAGAGGTGTAGGGACAAGACATTCTGCATAGAATTCCTGATTCCGTGGCAATTTTTTGAACTGGTTTATATTCCCCACCTCCATCACATTGAATGATTTTTATTTTCTTGTTAAATTGATTTTCAACCATAGCTTTGAACTGATTGAAGGCATGTATTGTTTCTGATTTTTGTTTCAAGGGAAAAATCCATGTGAATCTACTAAAATCATCAATAAAGTGGACATAATATTTAAACCCAGATGAGGACAAAATAGGGGCAGGACCCCATACATCGGTATGAATTAAATCTAAAATTTCTGCAGCATGAGAGGAAGAAGATTTGAAAGGTAACAAGTGTAATTTGCCAAACTGACAAGCTTCACAGAATGTGAATTTGTCACTAGATGATATCTTTACATTGCAGTCCTTCAACACCTTTTCCAAAACTTTATTATTGGGATGTCCAAGCTTTCTATGCCAGTTTTCCTTGACAGACATGTAGACACACGAATCTTTATTGATCTGAGGGCTGACATCAGAAAGTTGGTATAGGCCATTTTTAAGTTTCCCCTTTAAAAGTGCCTTCCCTGTTAGCTTGTCCTTCACAAAGCAGAAATTTGCATCAAATTCAACAAGTATATTATTGTCAGCAGTTAACTTAGATATACTCAATAAATTCTTGGTGATTTCTGGCACATATAGCACATCATGCATGTTGAGGTTACTCAATTTGGTTGAACCTGAGGCAATTATTTTCAATTTTTCACCATTACCAACTAACAGAGAATTCTTACCATTGTTTTCAGTCAGGTCTTGGATTTTGTCAGTTTGGTGTGTCACATGATTGCTAGCTCCACTGTCAAAATACCAGTCATAGTCCTGACCATGATATGGTGAGGCTACAAAGGCACTGTGTGTTCCTTGTTTCTCACCATCAGCATAGTGTTTTTTTCCTGTATAGGACTTATCAAAACGATAATAACATTCTACTGCGGTATGACCGATTCTGCCACATACCTGACATGTTGGTTTTGACATTCTTCCTCTTCCTCTGCCCCCTCTCATGCCTCTGGAATTAGATCCTCTCCAGTTGCCTCGTGACCCAAATTTGTTGCCTCCCGACTCATTTTTACTTGCAAAGTTTGCAGAGGCATTCAGGTTGATACTGCTGAAGCTGCTGAGTTGATCTAATCTGCTTTCAAAGCCTAGTAATTGGGCTTGCAAATCAACCCAACTTAAGTTGATATGGTCGGACAGTTTGACTACTATTGGATTGTATTCAGTATCCAACCCATTTAATGTCTGAATCATCAGATCAGAATTGGAAATGGGTGATCCTGCCAGTTTCAATTTGTCAGCAAGATTCTTCATCTTAGCAAGGTATTCCTCCATCTTCATCTCTCCTTTGCGTGTGTTGTGAAATTCGGATTTCAGGTAAATGATTCTTGATCTGGTGTGTGCACCTGCAAGGCTTTGAGCTTCATCCCAAAGTTGCTTGGAGGTTTCGCAATGTAGGAGCTGAGTTGCAATATCAATTGTCATTGAATTTATCAGCCATCCTAAGAGGGCTTGATCATGAGCTTGCCAATCCTCATAGTTAGGATTGATTTTCTTGGTTGTGTCAGTTGAACTTGAGGTGACAAATTGTTCTGGACATTCTTTTGTCCCTAACATATAGCCATCGAGTTTGCAGCCTCTAATCAATGGTAAGACCAATGATTTCCATAGTGGATAGTTATCTCTGTCCAACTTGACAGAAACTGTTTGAGGAAGGTCATTTTTCTGGTTTGAGTTTGCAGCGGATGACATGATTGGTTTGGTTGGATCGAGAGCCTTCAAGCTTAAGTGCTCTGATGCCAAGATAGAAAATGGTACTGTTTGTTGTGTTTGGATACATAGACAAGGTATACTTAAATACATGTAATGATATGAAATCACTATCCTAAAATCATGCTAATTGTAATTACAGTAATTGCTAGTAATGCAGAATAATATACAATAAATGTATTGACCATATCATAGAAATAAAGTCATGATCCTTAATAATGAATTGTGGGATTCTGACTTTCTCTAACTACACCTACTATAGACATTATGATCTAATGAAATTTAAATATCAAAATACAAAGGATACTAAAATCCTATGAAGCCCCTGATACCTGACACGATACGGATACGATAAGATACCAATACGGAAAAAATTTCAAAAATTCTGATACGATACAACCTCAATAGCTTGTTAGAAAAATTAATTTAAAATTAATAGTACAAGTGCACAATACATAAACATAACTAAAAATGATAATAAACAAACATCACATCAATGAAAATGATAAAAAAAAACAAGTGACAATTACATATTTTTTCGCACAAATTAAAATATTGTTAAACATCATTAGTATCATCCAAAGAGAACATCACTAGTACTATCAAAAAAGAACCTCATTATCTAATGTTGACTTGTTAACACTAATTGTGTCAAGAAACAACTATGCTAATCAAGGAATAATGTAGCTTTCAACTTTAGTTTATTTGGATCTTTTTTATTTATTTTCAAAGAACTGATAAAAGAGTAATTACTTCAATTCGTCTCACAATAGGAGGAAGAACAAGGTTGCACAAAAAGCTTTAAAGCAAGCTTTTGGAGTAAAAGTGTAGAAGATCCATGAATCACAACCAAAATGTTGGATTTGATTGATATCTATTTTCAATTAATTTAAAAGAGGAAAAATCACTGCCACAAGATGAGAACTTGAAGCAAGCTTTCTGAGGTTCATTTAAGCAAACGAACTTGTAATAATTTCTTCTCCTAGAGATATTTTTTTCTGTCAAACAAAGATATAAACAGAGGGAAGAGATGGGATGAAATAGAGCAACAGAAGAGAAGAGAAGAACATAACATGTAGTGAGAAAAGAAGAACAAAAATGCGTGATGGTCATTATTTTTATAAAGAAAAATTATTAATTGTCCGACACATCTCAGATATGCATCAGTCAAGATATATCGGTCGCATATCGATGTCGGATACGCGTCGAACATAATTTTTCACCATTTTTAGAGTATCGGGACTTCACAGGTGATATACATCCAACGATCCAATGTTGAAATGTTTTTCCCTTTCCATATAAAATCTATCATATATTTTGATTCTCATCAGAATATCTATCTACTACATCTATCACCCTCTGCCATAATGAATATATCCAATGTTACTATCATTGTGAGTAGTTTAATTGGTTTGATATAAGGGTTAAAGAACTAGAGATCTTGAGTTCAAACTCAAATGAGAATAAGTAAATATTAATCTAACAACTAATTATTAGCATTTTTTTAGAGAAACGAACTAGTAACATGTCATTAAAAAAAAGTTTTGCATACTGGTTGACTTGATTACTCGTTAATTTGCATCAGAGATGAACACTAGTTTTATAATTAATTAATGGGTCTTGTTAACGAGTGCCCCGGGATACTCTTTAAGCATGCTAAATTAAGAAATTATTCTTTATAAATGTCAAAGTTTCCAATTTTCCAATGCACTGATTACACAAACTTTTATAAAAAGTTACCATTTAAAGCCCTGATCCAGTGCCCCCAGGGGAACTAGTTAACATTTCCCTTAATTTATTACCGAAACTATTTACTAGACCTTAACGATTCAGCAGTATACATAAAGCCTGGATGGCAATATAACACTAATGCAAATGAATCTCAGAGCATTAAATTGAAAGGCTTATGGTCATATATGTGTCCTAACCAAAACTACTCTAGGTCTTATTATCATGTGTTGAAGAATTGATAATTTGTTGTCTATACTTGACAAGTTCCACATCCTGTAACATAAGTTCTTCATAACCAACTGACATCAGATGTTAGGAAAGAAAATTTCACACCCTCTAAAAAAAAAATTAATTTTACTCAGAAGTATAATCTAAACGAAATATGTTGTCCGAAAGTGTACTTTTGAAAACATGTTTTTTAGAAATTTTCTATGTTTTTTATGAAGTTTCAAAAAGATAATCTTTAACATGAACTATATTCTAAACATGAATCAAGAGGAAATCTATTATAATCAATAATTGGATTAGTGAAATTAATTTTTTTTTAAGGATGAAATTCAATTTTTATAATGCGTTATTAAATAGAGTAACTCAACTAAAAGTTACTTCTAGAGTCAACATATACACACTCATTCGAAAGACCTAATTGTTATAACAATATAATCGTTAGCTTGATTGTTTAACCCAACACAAGTGTAGCCGATCCTTTTTTATTTATACTCACTTAACTATCTTAGTGTAAGTTAGGTCTTATGGACTAAATATTTCATACAAATACAGACACTAAATGTCAAGCCTAAAAGATTAAGGCACTCTTAATGACCGATAATTGGTACTCAACAACATGCTTTTGGAGTTAATTTGGAAATTGTATTATGATCATAGAATTTAGCTTGTGAATTAGTCAAGTGAAAAAAATCATGTGGTTACTTATAGTCGACCTTAAATGTATGAGATCTATGATGATCATTATTACTTAGAGTCGACCTTAATGCAAGAAAAGCATGATGACTTTGTATTTATATTCCTTCTATATTGTTTTCTCTCTTGTCTTATCTACAATTTTTCTTTTATCTTACTCCGTCACAAAGTATACCTAAATACAGTAAAGTCACAATGACCTTCCCATCACAAAATCATCGAATTCAAATCCTGTGATCCATGGTAATGGAGGAGGTACATGCATCCCCTAGTGTCGAAATAAATAGTAATAGAAAAAAACATCGGTGATAGCATATTGAGTGTGAGATTAAAAAGAATTCTGATGTAGCCCTTACTGTTTTTTCTTTTCTTTTTAATATTTGGTTTTTTTCCTTCTACTTTATTGTTTATTACTCTTAGTACTATCATAATTTCTATTTTAGTGTTTTCCTTTCACTGTATCATTTTAGGTGAAGTTTGTTTTTGTCGTCAAATTTGGTGAAAATGTTCTTTCACCGTTAATACTATTTTTACTTTTGCAGAGGACTGTTAATACTTTATATAAAACTAATTCGCTTATATATGTGTGTTTTCTATGGTGATAAAGTTTATATTGTATTTTGTCAAAAAAAAAAGTTTATATTGTATTAATTGCTTAAATAAAGTACATATTGATCTTGTCAAAAAAAAAATTTTTTTTGAATGTAAACTGATTTATATTTGGATAGAATAATGTAAAAGTGAGTTGGAGAATAAATTCAAAGTTAAAACCAATTTTAGACATAAGACTAAGAGTTTATTTTCAAATTAGATTCATTATTGTGTCAAAAAAAAATTAGATTCATTATAAAATAAAATAAATTATATTTGAAAACCTTATTAAAAAAAATAACAATTCTATTCAAAAACATTCAAACATATCAAAACAATTCTACTCATTTAAAATCAATTTTGACTCTTTTCAAATCCAAATTCATTAAAATTCATTTTCATCAAACCAAAATCCATTTTGAGTTTTTTTTATTCATCCAAATCCAAATTCATCAAATCAATCCATTTTGTCGGCTTAAGTTGTGCCAAAGAAATGATAATATTTAGAAGAAAAAAAAAGATTATTATTTTTTGGTTACTTAGAAAAAGATATGGTCTATACTCTATAATGGTAACATAAAAAATCAAAATTGGTAAAATTAAGTGGTCAAGACTGTTTTGACCAAGAACCTAAATCAAAAGATTTCCTTCTTCTTCTTAATAAATAGCAGCTCCCACATAACATTCATTGTCACATTCAATTCTCAACACCCACTCATTTCTCAAATATCTCAACATTCATTTTCATGGTCTCTAGTTTTCCCTTTTTCTTCTTCATTTCTATCTGGGTCTTCCACCTGCGTTGAGTTGTTTGGTGAAACATAATTAAGGTACTATGATCAAAAACCTAAAATCATGTCAAGAAACTTGTTCACGTTTATCAATAGACAAAGCCTAATCCACCAAAAACATCCCTCAAGAGACAAAAAACACACATGCCTTAGGATATATTTTGTCCACTTTTGCAACTTAAATCTAATGCAAAAAAAAAAGTTTCTTTGAATGGTTTTGTTATTTCTCAGAGTTCAAACCTACACACATACAAATATTCACCCTTTTGTTTTCTAAGCTAGCTACTACCCTCCTTCACTTGCTTTTTTCTTATTTGCAAAAAGTGAGAAAGAAAAATACATTTTCTAGTTTTTTATTTGTACCCCAAATAGATATAAAGGTGTTAATTATTTGATCTAATTGCATAAAGTTATAGAACAACACAATGGCAACCAAGTATGCGATTGTAACTGGCGTAACTTGTTTTTTTAATGATAAATGTTAATAGTTAGTCATTAGATTAATTTTTTCTTTTCGAAAGATTTTGAATCCAAAACCTTCAACTTTGTATCACTTACGAAAAACCAATTGAAATCAGTATCTTATCTTTATCTTTTCATCACCACATTTTGCAAAATATAAAATATCATCCATTTTTTTCAAACACTTTTTTTTGGTTTATTTGGCCAAATTCACCCCTACCCGCATTCTATTTGGTCAGAGTTTAAAAATCTTTTAATGTTGCTCTTTCATATTTCGTTTTCACCTCCATTCCTTTTTGGTATAAAGACTTTGGGTTAAATATATTTTCTTTATCTCGAATGTTTTTTTTAGCCTTTTGTTCCTCGTCAACTAGTCTCTCTTTCATATTAAAAAGTTGTATATTTAATATAAAATGTACAAATTCGAATATAAATTTATTATTTTAAACTTTTTAACATTTGTAATTATAAACTGTTTGAAATCAAGGTCGTAAAACCATTCTGGTGTGTTTCAAACTTTTTAAGGAACACTCCGTCGAATCACACTCAACTAATAGAAGACAATGAAAAACTTTAGCCATTCTATATTTATTAAATTCTATATAAGTTCTGGCTAAGTTGATGTTATACCATGTGAACTTTTTATTTAAGAGTTGGCCTTTAACATGTTTCATTTCAGTTACTCATACTTGGAATATTCTCTCATTTATATTAAAATCATCATAATTTTTTTCCTTTATGTTCCAAAATATCGTTGAAATCCCCGAATAACATCAAAGTTGATAAGTTTGACTTCTTAGTCTTAACCAAATATATATAAAAAAATAACTCTCTTCTCTATTAATTAATTAGTGCATAAATCAACAGAAAAAACACATTAATACATTTTAGAAGAAAATTCTCTACAATCAAAATTTATCTCTTATATTTTAAGCTATTTAGTTTCAAAAAATAACTTAAAAATAAAATATAATTTTTAGTCGAAGGAAAATTGCTTCTAAAATATATTGTGTGTCTTTTCTGGCAATTTTTGAATTGAATGATAGATAAGAGATATATTCTTTTTTCACATATTTGATTAAGCTCAATGAGTCAATCCCATACTCCTTTTGGCGGTTACCACTCCGAAGTTAATCATTTTGAATAACATTGCTACTTGAAACAATTTATCAAATTGTCTGTTTTGTTTATAATTCATTTTGGAGGGAGTATATTTGAATAGTAAAAAAATACGATATGTGTTTATAATTAAGGACTAAGGGTGTAATTATCTTTTTTTCTTCATTTGTAATGAAATTGATCTTAAAATTGATGTGTACATTTTATTAGCCTATGTTTGTATTGGTAGTGGATTTGTTGTGTACGTTCAGAGAGATCCTACAATTTGTAGCTTCTCTATTATCAATTTTCCAAAGCTATCAAACGCATGGTGAAACGCCAAAACAAACACAAACTTAGTTAAGTTGTTGGGAGTTCAGACACAAGTTGTGACAGCTTGGTGTTTTTTTTCTTTTTCGTTCTACTTCAAAAACTCATTTTATACCAATACTTTTTAGTGAAATGAAGGAGACTAAGCTCAAGCAAATAATCAATTTAATGTGACATCTTTTTAATTTTTAAAATGCATGACACGTGTTGTGGCAAATTGAACTTTGTAGATGGAAAGTAGACACACAAAATGACTATAAAGGTGGGGTGGTTCAATCAAAAACTTTCGTGGAAATTTGTCATTAGCCAAGTGAGTAGATCATATGCATTTTTTTAATTGTAAACAAAAATATATATAAAAAAACAAAAAAATACGAAGAGTACAAGAAGTAATCGAAACAATATACAACAAAATGGAAAATAGAAAAGCGAAGAGATATAAACACCAACGTGCTAAGGTTAAAGAGGGAGACCGCAACTTAAAAACACCACTAGCAAGCCTCGTGAGTACCAGAGCAAGAGATAACCAGAAGGGCAACGAAAACCAAACACCCGACAAACAAACATAACCTAATCGACCGTTGCTGATCAACCATCACCAATTTCGTAAAAAAGTTCAATTCATTCAGGGACTTTTAAATGGACTACACGACCGAATAAGTTGATATATTATTTGCATGTTTGAATCTATGACATGTTAATTAAAATACAGTTTAATAGCCATATAATGTTCATGTAAATCAATTTTACAGTATCAAAATCAAATATTTGACTTATAAGATGATATGACAAAATGATGAATTTTAATTAGTTTTCCAAATTCCTTAAATCTCACAAAAATATACTACTAATTATGTTGTCTAATGCATAAAGTTCAATATTTCTAATAACACAAGTTGTGATCACTTGTACACACATTTAATATGGCCTGTACTTTTTTTATCAGTTGTTCCTTGTACCTTTGTTCAACAAATTGTACTTCAATTAACAACCACACATGGTCCCCAATTTCAATTGCTTGTCCTTTCTGCGACATCCATCTACTTAAGAAAATGCAAAACAAATTGTAACACTTATATGCTTCTAAGCTTCAACAATACCAAACTTCAATAATACCAACTAGCTTCACAATTTTTCTAAGCATCTTCATTCAACAATCCATCTCCAATCAAAATACAATAACAACTTTACATCTCTAAATCTTTTTTTTGGTTACATTACATCTCTAAATCTTATAGTACATAACCACACAATGACACAGTGACAAAGCTTTCATAATTTACTTGATATGAGTCCCCCAATCTTCTGATTTTCCGTTTAGGATTTTTTTCTTAATTGTTATCTCCTAATTAAAATTAATTGTTCATTTGAATGTAATATTATTATTTTTTTATTTCACATGTATTATGGATTCAACTTGCTGTTTATGCATTTGCACACTTTTTTTTTTCTTTCTCTTTTAATATTATTAAAATTAATATCTTTCACATTTTTATATTAATCAAATTACTGAAGAAAGTTATGCGGTGATGGTATAGAATTGCATCATAAAATTAATAACTTTTATTTACATTGATTCAACTCAAATTGTGAAGCGAACGTTGAATATGAAATGGCTTTGCGATGTTTTGTTACAAAAATAAAAATGATAAGAGGAGGATGAAGCTGAAGCGAGAGCTGCAAACTTATTTATTTTATTTTTTTTGAGGGGAGAGCTGCAAACTTATGTTCATCGTAGAAATACTATATAAAAGACCCAGCTTGACATCCATTCAAATTTGTCACAATTGATGGCTGAAAAAGGGTATGTTTTTGTTTAATTTAACATATTGTTCTCTTGATTCTTTTCATTTTTAATTAGTTTTGGTTAAACTCTTATTAATCTTTATTACCCCCTTTAAAAAGACTTAATAAAAATGTCATATAGAATTGGATAAGGGAACAAAAAAATAGTCAATTTTGATAATAAACAATAAATCTTTCATTGGTCTTGACCATTGATCATATGTCTGCATATGATCAATTGTTCTAAGTCAATTTTGATATTCATTGTGCACTTTATAAAGAATGTCTAAATATATAGCCAATTTTAACTGTAAACTTTTAGTTTAATTTATTCTAAAATAATAAATTTCAACTTGAAGTATTTGGATGAGAACATGCAGAACTTTTTGTTAATAGAACAATTAAATTTTTACAAAGGGGAAACCCTAAAAATGGCGGATGCTCTATTCTATAAAAATGTGGGTTAGATTCACTGTTCTCTGCTTCAGCTGTTTTGCTAAATGTAGAGAGAAAAAGGCGATTATCACAATGAAAGAGCTTTAGTGGAAAATACTAATTCCATCTGATTTTCTATTCTTATGATTATTTTAACTTAATTGGATTGTTTAATTTGTTTTGTTCGGAGTTGTAGTTTTTATTAGGAAACACAATGAAATTAATAGAAATGATTCTTATTATCTGAAATGAGAGATTACATCAAGTATATATACATAAAACTGGATGTACTCTAAGCTATCATGCACCATCTATACATGAAAGAAACCCTAAGCTCAGTTACTTGCTGCGCAAGTAATAGCTTCCTAAGTAATATTTCTATCATCCTTATCAATGTGTAATAGCCCCCCACAAGTTGGAGGCTGATAAATGTTGATCAGTCCCAACTTGGATAAGAGTAGATTGAATGTCTTGGGAAGCAATGCCTTAGTAAAGAAATCAGCAACTTGATCTGTGGATGAAACAGGAAGCAACTTGAGGATACCAGCTTGTAACTTTTCTCTGATCAAATGACAATCAATTTCTAAGTGTTTTGTGCGTACATGAAATACAGGATTAGAGGCAATATGAATTGCACTCTGATTGTCACAATAAAGGACAGGTAGCCTGGTGCATGAAATATGCAGATCTTTGAGAAGATAAAGAATCCACTGCAACTCACATGTGGCTGAAGCTAATGCCCTGTACTCAGCTTCAGAAGAAGATCTTAAGACTGTGATTTGTTTCTTAGTTCTCCATGAAATCATGGAGTTGCCCAAGAAGAAGCACTGACCAGAAATGGACCTTCTTGTATCAAGGCAACCAGCCCAGTCTGCATCAGTAAAACCTTGCAGAGTGAGAGAAGATTTTCTGGGAAAGAACAAACCCTTGCCTGGACAACCCTTAAGATATTTCAATACCCTTAAGGCTGCATGATGGTGAGTTTGTGTAGGTTTAGATAGGAATTGACTCAGTTGCTGGGTGATAAAGGTAATGTCAGGCCTTGTGGTATTAAGGTAAAGAAGCCTCCCTACAAGTCTCCTATATGCAGCAATATCATCAAAAGGAGGACTTGAATCATGATAAAGTTTGATGGAGGGGTCAGAAGGAGTAGAAACTGGTTTGGAACTGATAGTGCCTGAATCATTGAGCAAATCCAAACAATACTTCCTTTGACACAATGAAATACCCAGTTTTGAATGAGCAACTTCAATCCCTAAAAAATATTTTAGCTTCCCTAAGTCTTTGATTTTGAATAAAGAATCCAAAACTGACTTGATATGATCAAATTCACTAAGAGAGTTTCCTGCAAGAATAATATCATCAACATAAACCAGAAGGATGGTGAATGAGGATGAAGTTTTCTTGACAAACAAGGAATGATCAGAAGCTACTTGAGAGTACTCTTGATCTGAAAGTGTAGAGGTTAGTCTTTCATACCACTTTCTACTGGCCTGCTTCAGACCATACAAAGACTTTTGTAACTTGCACACTTGATTTTGCTTATCAGTCTTAATACCAGGAGGAATCTGCATGTAAACATCTTCCTGAAGCTCTCCATGAAGAAAAGCGTTGTTGACATCAAGTTGATGCACATGCCAACTGTGAATAGATGACAAAGCAATCACAAGTCTGACAGTGGTGAGCTTGGCAACTGGAGAGTATGTATCAAAATAATCTAAGCCTTCAACTTGATTATATCCCTTGGCAACCAATCTTGCCTTATATCTCTCAATAGTGCCATCAACATGGTATTTAACTTTGTAAATCCATCTGCATCCAATTGGTTTAACATTGGGTGGTAAATCCACAAGCTTCCAAGTGCCAGTTTTCTCAAGAGCCTGAAGTTCAACTTGCATAGCATGCTTCCAACAATCATATTTACTTGCTTCAGCATATGTGGTAGGCTCAGGATGAGAATGGAAAGACATAACAAAGGAAGAATGATGAGTAGAGAGTTTATGATGTGAAAGATAATGAGAAATAGGATATGTAGATGCATGAATATTATTGCAGATGTAATCATTAAGGTAAGAAGGTGTAGTGGTGTTTCTGGTGGAATGTCTATGAATGACAGGTGGTTCAATATCTGTAACAATGGGAGGTTGGGATGAAGGGATGGAAGGAACAAGAGGAGGGACAATATCATCAATAATGGGAGGTTGAGTAGTTGAGGGAGTAGGTTCAATAATATCTGAAGTTGGGGAATGAGAGAAATACTCCCAATCAGGAGAAGTAGATGATGAAGAATGAGGATATGGTAAATAATTTTCATGAAAACTAACATGTCTAGACACAAAAATCTCTCTTGATTGAAGATCATAGAGAGCAAAACCCTTATATCCAGACTTGTATCCCAAGAAAAGAGACTTCCTGGCTCTAGGTTGGAGTTTGGTTCTGTGAGAATGCAAGGTTGAAGCATAACATAAACAACCAAAAACTTTGAAAAGGGCAATGTCAGGAAGTTTATTGTAAAGAAGAAAATAGGGAGATTGGTTTTGAAGTAAAGGTGTAGGTACTCTATTTATGAGAAAAACAACATGATGAATGGCATAAGACCAATATGAAGGAGGAAGTTTTGACTGATAAAGCAAAGCTCTACCAACATTCAGTATGTGTTGGTGCTTTCTTTCAACTCTCCCATTTTGTTGGGGAGTTTCAACACAAGACATTTGGTGGACAATACCATGTAAGGCATAAAAGGAAGGTAACATGAATTCAGGGCCATTATCAGTTCTAAGGAATTTAGGTGTAGTATGAAAATGATTTTGAATCATGGTAATGAAATTCTTAACATGGGATGACACTTCAGCCTTGGTTTTCAGAAGTATAACCCAGAGGAATCTGCTGTGGTCATCTAAGATAGTAAGAAAGTATCTATGACCATGAACTGAAGTAATTGAAAGAGGACCCCAAATGTCTAAATGGAGAAGTTCAAAATTAGTAGCAGCATAAGAAGAACTAGAAGTAAAGGGCAAATGTTTGTGCTTGGCAAAGTGACAAAGATCACAAGCATCTTTATTATTATTAAGAGTAATAGCAGGATACAAATTTGACATTACATGAAGTCTCTAATGAGACAAATGACCAAGTCTAAAATGCCAAAGGGCATGATTAGGTACATGATGAGTAGCTTTATTACAAGTAGGGTTTAAAACTGCATTACAAGAAAATTGAGACAGATTAAGAGACTCAAAATTAGAAGTTTTGTATGATGGTTAAAATTTGTAGAAGCCATCTATCTGCTCAGCCAAACCAATCATCTTCAAAGATTGTTGGTCCTGTATAAGACATTTTTCAAGGGAAAAATGAAAGAAACATGTTAAAGATTCACAACATTTAGCAACAGATATAAGATTGAGAGTGAAATGGGGTGAATAAAGAACATGACTCAGATGAAACTTTGAATTGAAAGAGACATTACCAACAAAATGAGCTAACACAGAGTTACCATTGGGTAAAGATACATAAAGAGGTTTGATTCTATAGAATGAACTAAAAAATGCAATGTCACAACAAATATGTTCATTAGCACCAGAATCAACAAGCCAAAATGAAGGTTTGCTTGCTAAAGAAGAAACATAAGCAGATATACCTGCTGGAGGATCAGGAGTGGAAATGCTGGCAGATGCAATGTGGTTTTAGGTGGCTTGAGGAGGAGAAGATGCTGAAACAACCAAATTTGATTGTTGTAACATGGATACAAGTTGAGCTAATTGCTCTTGAGAGAAACTAGCAGAAGAAGAGCTTGCAGATGCACCCAAACCAGAAGAAGTCATTGCACCATTTTCAAAGTCATCTTGAGAAGCAGCATTCACTCTTGGTGAAGATTTGTTGTTGACATTTGGGTAACCATGTTTCAGATAACAGAAATCCACAGTGTGATTTGTACGGTTACAGAAAGTACAAAGTCTAGAAGGTTTATTGGATTGAAAACCTTTGCCACGTTGATAAGTGTTTAAAAGTGATATATTTCATATAGGAGTTTAGGCATTTTAGTGACTTGTTTTGCAAGATTCTCTATGGGAAACTCCAAATATTGTGTTAATATGTCATTTATGCTTTTGAGCCTTATTCTACCCTTGTTGTGCAGGAAAATACAAGCAAGGAGCAAGAAAAGTCAAAATTCAAGGAAACCACGCCATTAGCGTAATCTACGCTATTAGCGTGAGGAAGAAAAGCCCAAGGTCAGAAGGGTACGCCAATGGCGCACCTGAAGCGTGAAATCTGGAGCACTTGTGAAGAACACGCCATTAGCGTAAGCTACGCTATTAGCGTAATCACTCCAAAAAGGTACGCTAATAGCGTAGCTGGAGCGTAGCAGACCATGAAGAACCACGCCATTAGCGTGAGAGTCGCTATTAGCGTAACTAATCCAGAAAGCTACGCCATTAGCGTGGCTGGAGCGTAGAAGCAGGGCAAGGCCAACGTGGCAGCAGCCCATTGGCCAGATTATAGGCCGACTTACCACGCCATTAGCGTGGCAGGCGCTATTGGCGTAGGTACAAAAATACAGGCCCATTTAAATAGCATTCTTACCTCTCTTTTAGGTCATTCACTATTCCATTGAAACATTTTATACATTTCTAGAGAGAGGTTAGAGCTATTTCATAGAGAGAAACACAAAGCAAGTGATTAAGGAGTAGATTCAACCCTAGATTCATTGAGACATCAAGGATCTTGGCATGGAATCTTCATCTTTCCTTCATTCCTTGCATTAGTTTACATGTCTATGTGTAACTATCACCTTCTTTGTAGTATTGAGGTAACAATCAAGCTATTATGTAATCTTTTGATCTTTTAATATATAAGGTTCTAGCTTAATGATTCAATATTGTTGTTATTCTTGCTTTTAATGCTTTCAAAGAGATTCAAGATGATTTGGACACAAACTCTTGAATCTAGAACTAGAATAACAATCTATCTTATGTTATATCACTCATGACAAGTTTGTAAACCTTTGATAATTACTTTTAATCAAGATTTTAATGCTTTCGGATACTTAATCAGGCTGGACACGGTCGATTAAGTTATCCGATCGACTTTGTTATCGTTTAAGGAATTTGGACACGAATGTTTAAACGCTAACTTGGAAATAACGATGTCGCTTTGGACACGAAGGATATTGTAGAAATGATTGTAATAATATTGGTTATAAAGCTAGAATCTGTTAATCGATTGAGAGATTGCTGCTGTTATGCTTGCTCGTTATCTTATACCGCAAGCGAAATAGTTCGATACCCTCTCGTTTTTACTTTTGTAATCTATGGATATAGTGTTACAAACAAACAAATTATATCCAAACCCTTAATGTGAACTATTGTGAAAATGCTTATAATAAACGTAACTCCCTGTGGAAACGATCCTATATATACTCACGTGTACATAGTTATATGACATGTAGGAAAAATCTTACATCAAAATGGCGCCGTTGCCGGGGAGTAGCGTATTTTTATATTATAAGTTTTGAAACAATTTTGTCATGTTAAGTCAATTTTGCACAAAATTCTTTCATGCATATACTCATACATTTATATCATTCATTATTTTTGATGCTAACCACCTGGTATAGTCTTGGTAAACTTTGTATATGCGAGGTACCGTTTCTAAAGAAGACCTTCAATTTGATCCAGAAATAGAGAAAACTGCTAGGTTACTTAAGAAGCAAGCAAAGGAAGCTAAGAGATTAGCCAGGCTGGCTCAGCCGGAATCTTTACTTTTTATTCCTTCTCCGTCAGGTTCGGTGCATACTATATCACTTGGTGATTCTTCACATTCTTCACCACATTCATCTCCGAAGAGTGAACCAGAAGTAGTCATGGCTCAGGAAGATTATAATGATGCTCTACCTATGTGGGTTAGTCCGAGGAGGCTAGCTAATCTTGGCAATCGTAATGCCAAATCAATTGAGCTGAAGTCGGGGTTGATAAACTTGATAACTCATAACCAGTTTACCGGTACGGATCATGAGGATCCATATAAACATTTAACCAACTTCTATGTTATCGCCGGTACACTTGGTGCAAAGGAAGATGAGGAAGAGGGTGTGTTTGTGCAATTGTTTCCTCATTCTTTGATCGGGAAGGCTAAGGAGTGGTATCTTGATCAACCAACTTCTTTGATGGAAAATTGGGGTGAGCTAGAGAAAGCATTTCAAGAGAGGTTCTTTCCGGAGGATAGGCATCTTGAGGCTAAAACTTCAATTACAACTTTTGCTCAAGGCCAAAGTGAGACTCTTTGTGAAGCTTGGGAGCGCTATAAATCATTGCTAAGGAATTGTCCAAAGCATGGTTTTGATAGCCAAATGCAACTATATCTTTTTCGTCAAGGGCTATAAGACATGTCCAAGACGATGCTAGATGCAAGTGCTGGAGGTTCTATTTCTATGAAAAATCCAGCTGATGCTGTCAAAATCATTAACCAAATGGCTATCAACACAAGAAAATCTTCTCACAACCGGAATCCTCAACAAAGGAAAGCTGGTATCCTTGAACTAGAAGCAAATGATGCGGTCTTAGCTCAAAATAAGCTTCTCACTCAACAAATAGAAGCTATGCAAAAGGAGATGAGAGCTATGCCAAAACAAATTCTTGAATCTCTCAAGCAAGAAGGAGGAACCACTCAAGTCAATACTTGTGGACTTTGTACGGGGGATCATCCCACCGGCTATTGTCCCGAACCCGGTTCTTTTGAAGAGGAAGAGGTCAACTATGTGGGAAACCAACAAAGGCCTAACCAACCACAACAAGCCGGAACCTCACAACAATCCCAAAATCCGGGTACTTCCAATTCTCAAGGAAGATATCCGGCCACTCAAAACTTTCAGAGACCGTGGAGAGCACCTTACAACAATAACTACCAATATCCGCAATCAAATTTCTACCAACAACCTTTCCCTCAATTCCAACAACCCTTCAATAATCAATACCAATTCCCACCACCAAATAACCCCCAACAACCTAACAATTCCCAAAGCACCGAGGAGGTCTTGAAGCAATTCATGCAAATGTCCATGGCTAACCAGAAAAACACCGACACGTCCATCAAAGGCCTTGAGATGCAAGTTGGTCAGTTAGCACAACAAATGGCCCAAGGTCCTCCGCAAGTGGGAACTTTCACCGCAAACACTCAACCAAATCCTAAGGAGCATCACAAAGCATAGCAATCACAAGCTATAGCTACTAGGAGTGGTAGAGTAGTAGGTAGAGGGGTAGGTGATGATGTTGTTGTTGAAAAGAAGGATGATGAAGTTGTTAACGAGGAGGACAAAGAGAAGTTCGAGGAGGATAGTGTAGAGATAGAGAAGGAAGTGTATATAAAGAATAAAGAAGAATTAGTTGAAAAAGAAAAAAATCAAAAAAAAGATCTAGTGGAACAAGAGGAGATGGAGAGGAAGAATAAAGATGTGGGGAAAGATAAAGGGAAGAAACAAGAAGTTGAGAAGCAAGTGGTGGCTCAACGCTTACCATACCCACATGCTCCATCGAAGAAAGACAAAGAGCGGCAATACGCAAGGTTTCTTGAACTCTTCAAGAAGTTGCAAATTGATATACCATTCTCAGAAGCCTTGGAGCAAATGCCGGTCTATGCGAAGTTCATGAAAGATATCCTTTCCAAGAAAAGAAGAATCAACGATGAAGAGACGATCCAAATTGATGCCAATTGTAGTGCTATTATTCAAAGAACGTTGCCTAAGAAAGAGCAAGATCTGGGAAGAGTCACTCTACCTATAGCTATTGGCACAACGCATGTAGGTAAAGCACTACTTGATCTTGGATCAAGCATCAATCTCATGCCTTTGTCCGTTGCCAAAAGAGTTGGTGACCTTTGTATAAAGCGGACTAGGATGATGTTGCAATTGGCCGACAAATCCTTTGCAAAACCATTAGGTATGGCCGAAGATGTTCTTGTAAAAGTGGACAAATTTATTTTTCCGGCTGACTTTGTGGTTATGGATGTCGAAGAAGATGAGGATGTGCCTATCTTAATGGGAAGGAATTTCATGCAAACGGCTCGGATGATGATTGATCTTGATGATAATATCATGAAGGTCAAGGTAAATGATGAAGAGGTTACCTTCAACATCCGAGAAGCTTTGAAATACTCGAAAGACAAGGGTGCATGTTTCAAAATGGATGCAACCGAAGAAGTCATCTTGACTACTCGGAAGCAATTGCACAATAGAACACCCCTTGAGAGTGCTTTGGTGGACGCACTCAATGCTATTGATGAAGATGAAGCAAGAGACATTGAAGAGTGTTTGAAGGAGCTAGATTCCTTGAAGGAGATTCTTCCTAATCAAGCCATACTTGAAGATTTGAAAGAAGAATCCAAGGAAGAAGCGAAAGTTGATGACACCAAGGTAGAATTAAATGTTTTACCATCTAATTTGAAATATGTTTTTCTTGAGAAAGATGGTACAAAACCGGTGATCATTAGTAGCTCCTTGTCCATCGATGAAGAAACTAAGTTGGTAGAGGTTCTCAAGGCCAACAAGGAAGCGATAGGGTGGAAATTATCCGACTTGAAAGGGATAAGTCCATCTTATTGTATGCACAAGATTATGATGGAAGAAAACTTCAAGCCGGTAGCACAACCACAACGCCGCTTAAATCCAAACATGAAAGAGGTGGTGCGAAAGGAAGTAGTGAAGTTACTTGAAGCCGGCATGATCTATCCTATCTCGGATAGTGCTTGGGTAAGCCCGGTTCAAGTAGTTCCCAAGAAAGGAGGAATGACGGTGATCGCTAATGATAAAGATGAGTTGATCCCAACTAGAACCGTCACCGGATAGAGGATGTGTATAGATTATAGAAGACTCAATCAAGCAACAAGGAAGGATCACTTCCCCTTGCCCTTCATGGATCAAATGCTTGAAAGACTCTCCGGTCAATCCTTTTATTGCTTCCTAGATGGTTACTCCGGTTACAATCAAATCGCCATGAACCCAGATGATCACGAGAAGACGGCTTTCACTTGCCCCTTTGGTATTTTTGCTTATCGAAGAATGCCATTTGGCTCGTGTAATGCACCCGCAACTTTTCAACGGTGTGTTCAAGCAATCTTCTCCAAACTTATTGGTAAATGCATGGAGGTGTTCATGGATGATTTCTCAGTTTTCGGTTCGTCATTTGATATGTGTTTGAATAGCTTGGATACCGTGCTGAAGCGGTGTATTGAAACTAGCTTGGTGCTCAATTGGGAGAAATGTCATTTCATGGTTACCGAGGGTATTGTCCTTGGTCATAAGATTTCTGCTAAGGGTATTGAGGTAGACCAAGCAAAGGTCGACGTTATTGGAAAGCTTCCACCACCGGTGAATGTCAAAGGTGTTCGGAGTTTTCTTGGTCATGCCGGGTTCTACCGGAGGTTCATCAAAGACTTCTCAAAGATCACAAAGCCTATGAGCAACTTGCTCAACAAAGATAAGTCTTTTGTTTTTGATAATGAATGTCTTGATGCATTTGAATCTTTAAAAGAAAAGTTGACCACCGCACCAATAATCATTGCTCCTAATTGGGACTTAAATTTTGAATTAATGTGTGATGCAAGTGATTATGCTGTTGGTGCGGTCTTTGGGTCAACGTAAGGACAAAATTTTTCATGCTATTCACTATGCAAGTAAGGTTTTAAATGAGGCACAAATCAATTATGCCACAACTGAAAAAGAGTTACTTGCAATAGTTTATGCAATGGAGAAATTTCGTTCTTACTTTGTAGGTTCCAAAATTGTTGTTTATACTGACCATGCAGCTATCAAGTATCTCCTTACTAAGTCCGACTCAAAGCCAAGGCTCATCCGTTGGATGTTGTTGCTTCAAGAGTTTGACCTAGAGATCAAAGATAAGAAAGGCACGGAGAATCTTGTAGCTGATCACCTTTCAAGGTTGACAAACAATGAGGTAACCAAGAATGAACTGGAAGTTCGTGAAGAATTTCCAGATGAACGGTTGCTAGCAATCAATGTGAGACCGTGGTTTGCCGACATGGTGAACTACAAAGCAACCGGGTTCATTCCAGAAGATTTTGAATGGCAACAACGCAAAAAGTTCCTCCATGATGCTAACCACTTTGTGTGGGATGAGCCTTATTTGTTCAAAATTGGAGCGGACAATCTCTTGCGTAGGTGTGTGGATGATGAAGAGGCAAAGAAGATCCTATGGCAATGTCATAATTCGCCCTATGGAGGTCACTTCAACGGGGAGAGAACAGCCGCAAAGGTACTTCAATCCGGGTTCTATTGGCCAACTCTATTCAAAGATGCCAATACACATTGCAAGCATTGTGATGAATGCCAAAGAACCGGATCAATGTCAAAAAGAAATGAGATGCCTCTACAACTCATCCTTGAAGTGGAAGTGTTTGATTGTTGGGGTATAGATTTTGTTGGCCCTTTTCCTTCATCATATTCAAATGAGTACATCTTGGTAGCTGTTGATTATGTTTCAAAGTGGGTGGAAGCCGTGGCATCGCCTAAAGCCGATAGCAAGACGGTAGTGAAGTTCCTAAAAAAGAATATTTTCACCCGGTTTGGTACACCAAGAGTTCTCATTAGTGATGGAGGGTCACACTTTTGCAATGCACAATTTGCCAAAGCACTAGATCATTATGGAGTCAAGCACAAAGTAGCATCACCGTATCATCCGCAAACGAATGGACAAGCCGAAGTTTCCAACCGGGAGGTCAAACAAATACTTGAGAAGACGGTCTCTACATCTCGGAAGGATTGGTCGGCTAAACTTGATGAAGCTTTGTGGGCATATAGGACTGCATACAAGTCTCCTATAGGCCTCACTCCTTTCCAAATGGTCTATGGCAAATCTTGTCACTTACCGGTCGAGCTCGAACATAAAGCATTTTGGGCATTGAAGTTCCTCAACTTTGATCAAGAGAAGGCCGATGAAAGAAGAAAAGTTCAAATGCATGAGCTTGAAGAATTGAGAAATCAAGCTTATGAATCTTCAAAGCTCTACAAAGAAAGGACCAAGAAGTATCATGACAAGAAGATCATTCTGAGACAATTCATGCCGGGGCAAATGGTGTTACTTTTCAATTCAAGACTAAGACTGTTTCTGGGCAAATTGAAGTCTAAGTGGTCCGGACCTTTCATGGTTAAAGAGGTCAAACCATATGGAGCTGTTGAGCTTGAGGATCCAGTCACAAAAGCCAACTGGACTGTGAATGGGCAGAGACTTAAGCCCTACTTCGGTGGCGAAATTGATCGGTGTTTGACGACGATTTCACTAATCGAACCATGATTACATCAAAAATGCGTCGAGCTCATGACGTAAAACAAGCTCTTGCTGGGAGGTACACCCAGTTTTGTAAGTATTTTTATGTTTTATTGCATATAGTAGTAGTACATAAGCATTGAAAGTAAAAATGAAACAAGTTTGAAAAACTGATCCTGAAGCCTCACGCCAATAGCGTAAATTTCGCTATTAGCGTGGAAGCTCCAGAAAGCCACGCTAGTAGCGTGAGTTTGGCGTGGGAGAAAAAAATTTGGTGGGCCCAGGGGATTAACTCCCCTTAACTTCCCACAACTCCTCATTTTTTTTCCCTTTTACGGTTTCACTCTCTCATTTTCTCACACACACAAAAACTTTTCTCTCTCACACATTAACCCTAAAACTCAAACCCATTTTTCAATTCAAATCAAGCAACCATTTTGCATCATTCTTTCTTGCATTTGTGATGCTGCTCACTACATTAACAGGTTTGATTTTCTTTTCCTTTCCTTGTCCTTAATTTGAAAAAATTCATGTTTTGGCATGATTAGCAATGGTTAGGTTAGGGTTAGAATTTTGCTTTGTGGTTAGAGACTGTTATTCATTGATTATAGTTTGAAAAGGAACAAGAATCATAACCCACATGCAACAAACATTCTTTTTGAATTTAAACCCATTTGTAAATTTTTGAATAAAACAAGGGTTTGAATGATTTTTGTGCAAATGTTGTGATTTTGATTCCTTTTCATGATTCTATTGAGTTGTTGAGACATAGGATGAAACTTAGGGTTGAAATTTGCTGATTTGTGCTGAGAAATTGCAGGAACAAAGATTTTGAAAATTTGAAAATTGCAGGAACGAAGAAATACGCTAATAGCGTATTCTACGCTAATAGCGAAATTTTTCCAGAAATTTTCGCTATTAGCGTGGCAGGCGCTATTAGCGTGGTTCTTCATACTTGCCCAGATTTTCAAAATTTTTGATGTTTTTAAATGATAAATTCCAGTTTGTGCTAATATTTCCTATGCAATATGTTGGTATTTCCTGGTTATTTTGCAGATGGCACCTAAGAACCAAGACAAAATCACCGGAACCAAACGTCCTAGAGGCAAAGGTGCCTCCACCTCTGCCACACCTGTAGCCCCAAACCGTTTCCCCACCCCTGTTCACTCTGCCAGGTTTAAGAAGATGGCTCAATACAAAACCTGGCATGAGAAAACTTTTGACATTCACCCCGATGGTGAACATTGTGACCTCCTCTACATTTTCACCGATAGTAAGTGGCATAAACTCCTTTACCCTACAACTGAGATTAACACTGATTTAGTAAAGGAGTTCTATTGCAATGCTACACCTGATGCCTCACCCACTACCCTGGCTGATGCCTTTTCTTGGACTTCATATGTGAGAGGGAAGCAAATCCCTTTTGATAGGGATTCAATCAATGAATTCTTCGGCAATCCCTTAGTCCTTCCACCTTCAGAAGATCCAACTGACCCTCCTTTGTGTACTTATGCTAAGAGAAATGCTCAAGGAAATTGGACCTATGAGCAAATTGAGCGGGATATCATGAACAAGGGAAGGTACTTTGTGAAAAATGATAGGGGAGAGATCAGGCATGCTCTCACAAAAGAGATGAATGCTAAGGCCTGCTTAGTGTTCCAATTTCTTGTCCACAATGCTTTACCCCGAGCCCGTACATCCGATGCCCCAAAAGCTGTCCTACCACTCATCTGGTGTATTATGAAGAAAGTCAAGGTTGATATTGCTCGCATAATAGCCAATGAGCTGAAGGCTGTGGCATTAAAGGTTGCCACTGGTGCTAAGAAGGTTGCACTATTCTATCCCGGACTTATCATGGCCTTGCTTAAGGCCCATGGAGTACCCATTACTGGACCCTTTGATGAAGATATTGAGGGGACCATTAATGATACTTCTATCCGCACCTGGGAGAAGAGACAGCAGTGGTGTTCCCAAAGCCATTTTTCTGATGATGAGGGTGGCCCATCTGAGGGCCCTGGTTGTTATACCCTAATTTTGGACCTAAAAATACTTGTTCAATTCTTCTTTTCTTGCATTATAAGTCATTTGATATGTCTCTGATCAATTGCATCTTTCTCTGCATTTTATTTCAATGTTATTTGCAAAATTCATGAAAAAGGGCATTTTAGTCATTTCCTATGTCAAAAGTTCTTTCAGTCTTTTAAAATTTTGTTTGAGTGTTTTCAAGTGGTTTGAATAAGTCTTTGTTTCATTCTATGTCGAAACCCTTGCCAAAAATTGCATTTGAAGTCATGTTGAGTCAGTTTTGCCCCTAGGGGCATTTTGGTCTTTTCATGTGTCAAAACCCTGTTTAAATCCTAAAAATTGTCTCTGAGTCTTTTAATTTTGATTGTATGAGTCTTTGCTTCAAATTCCTGTAAAAGATCCATTTTAAAATTTGTATCTGGGTCATTTTCAGTCGTTTTAGCCCTAGGGGCATTTTGGTCATTTCACACGAAATTTCGGCAGAGAGAGGTTACTTTAAAGTACCTCATTTAAGCCATTGGTTCATTTTAGTCCGTTTTGTCAATTTTAATCGTTTCACTTTACGTTATTTCCAAATTACATTTTTTACCAATTTTTATTTTAATTACATTTTTAGTCCTTTTTTGTCAGTTTTGCAGTCTAGTCCATTATTTTTAGTCATTTGCAAATAGGTCCAAAAGTTAGTTACAGTCCAGTGCCACATGGCAGTCTATCATTGGTCCAGGTCCATACATGTGTCAGCTATAAATAAGCCAACTCATCAGTCAAAGGGTCAACAATTTTCTCATTCTGCACATTCCCCAAAAAAATCTCAGAAACAGTTACAGTTTTCTCTCTCTTCCATTCACAAATCAAAACCGAAAATTCACACAAATCCTGAAGAACATTGAAGAAAGAAGATGAATCTTCATCTTCAACCTTCAACAACATTCATAACAAATTTTCCAGAACACTGAATCTCACCGATCCAAAACCATCAAGACTCACACCAGAATCATCATCAAGCATCAACAAGATCGAATTCAAGCATTTCAAACTCAAATTTCTCGCAAACCGAATTCTAATTCAACAAAATTCCAAGAAATCCTCCACTGTAATCAATTCAAATCATCACTGTAACCTCGTTACTTCTCAAGAATTTCCAGAAGTTCATCAAACACAAAAGCAGAACCGAATCACAGTGGCCAAATCTGTGAGACGATCCACAATAACAACACCGCAACAATAACTCACAAATCGTAAAGAAAAAGGGAAAGTGAAAGGAAGAAGACGAATGACCATCAGGATCGTCACTGGACGGCAAAACGAGAAAGAAGACAGCACAAGTTCACCGGAACGGTAACGAATCGGAGATATCTCCTTGAAGTTTTCCCGTTGCTCTCCTCCTCCAATTTCGAACCAGAGGTAACTGTCCGTCTCTCTCTCGTTTTCCCTTTCGTATTTCGTTGTGGCATGTGGTTTGCTCTTGTTTTTTTTTCGAAATGAAAGTCTAGATCTAGGGCTATTCGTGGTTGTTTTCATATTTTTGGCCACGGATCTGTGAAGAGGAGAAGGAGAACGAGCTTTTAGTATAAAATTTTTTTAAAAAAAAAAACAGAAAAAGGCTCCGACGCGGCGGCTCTCCGGCCGACCACCGCGTCGGAGCGGCTCTGGTCACCTTCTCCGTTTCCACTTCCGGCGTGTTCTGCAACTAGAGAGAGAGAGAGGGACTTGTTAGAGAGAGAAGGGAGTTGATGGAATGATGAATGAACCGGTTCAGGCTCTTTTATAGCCTATCAACCGAACCGGCTCGACCCATTCTTGCTCCACCGACCCAGCTTTGACCCGTCCTAACCCAGGCCTGTTCGTTTTGGGCCCATGCCTTCCATGCCTGTGTGCTTGCTTGCTATACACACCCCTGTTTCCTGCGTTCTTGCTGTAAAAATTGCTCACTGCACCCCTGCCTTGCCTATAACTTCTTGAAAAATTCCATAAAAATTCGTACATGTTTCTTTACTTTTTGTGATCCTTTTATGATATTTGTTGTGTTGAAAATTGATAAAAAATAGTGTGGTGTTTTCTTGCTTTAATTGTGAGATTTTATGTTAAAAACTTGTGGTTTTTTTGCCTAATTTCGATTCCTATTCTTGGTGGATATTCTTGATTCATGATATATAATTTTTGTGAAGGTTTTGCTGCTGTTTGAATGTGTTTTTGCTGTATGTGTGTGTATTGTGCCTAGTTGCTTGCTTTGCAAGATTTGTTTGTGAATAAATAATGTAAAATATGCTTAAATTCACTATTAAAATGCATGGTCTATCACGTCCCTTTGATCCCCATTTTACAATCTGAGTTCATGTCTTTAAAATGTGTTAAAAGGTGAGGATCATAAGTCATGTAAAGCTTGCATTTTGTAGTAGGATTTTAGCTCTATTTTGCATCATTTTCGCTATGTTTTTGTGGTAATTTCTTTGCTTTTGTTATAGTAATTTTTACTTGCTTTTACTTCTTGATATTGTCATGTGCTACTAACCATTTTGTTTCATGTTTCATGTATCCATCATAAGCATCCACATTTCATATTCCTCTCCATCTTATTTCTTGCACTTTAAGTTTCAATTTCATGCAAAATTAGAATGTAAATACTTAGGAGTTTTTGTATTTTACTTTTATGCCATTTTAATTTCTTGGCAAAGAGGCCATAGAATGTATCTAGGGTATGATGTAAAGGACAATGGACTCTAATAATGTACACCGACACAAGCACCTACACATGCACACACATCACTATATAGTTAGAATATGCATGTTTAGATGTATGTTTAGGATTGTATGTTTAGATGTATGTTTAGGCTTTAGACTTAGAAAAAACCAATTTTCCAAAAAATATGAACAAACTTCACTCAAATCTTTTTTACAATAAACCTTGGGGTCAAAACCCCATTGAATTTTCCTTTTATTTTCTTAATCAAACTTCAATGAAAAATAATCAAACTTTGACTTCTTTTGCAAAATGACTAATCAAACCTCACTCTTTTCATAAATTCTCATGCCTTTAAGGCCTCTCTCTTATTCTTCAAACTCCATTTTCAAACTTAAAATCAACCAACAAAAACAAAAACATTTTTGGAAGAGAACTACGGTGGATTTGATCCCTTAAACGGGTACGTAGGCAAGGAACAAAATTCCTTCAATTCAACTAAAATAAAAATTCAAAAACATTCTTCTCCCTCCAATTCTTCATTTAGTAACTCTTAGGTGTATATATCATTTCAAAATAGCATTTAAAAATAAAGCGCGCGCGTAGAAATTAAAGACGGTTCCTATAGGATACTATAGTCGTTATGGGTGCCTAACACCTTCCCGTAGCGAAAACAACTCCCGGACCTCGATTCTCAAGGGTTTTGCTTACTTTTTCCCTTCCCAAGAAAAAATAAGATATCACCGGTTTAAAAGGTTCAAACGTAATCAATGTTTGACACCCGAAAACCAAGATAAAACAGCTGGCGACTTCACTGGGGACAAATTCGAGAGTTACGCCTAGTCTTTATTTCCACGCTTGCGCTCTTTTTACTTGTTTCTTTCACTTGCTTTCCTATGTGAATAAATGTTTAATTTCTTGCTAACGTGTGGGGTGAGAATATCAAAAGTCCTGCACCCGGGCTGAGTGAACTTAGGATTTAGGAGGGATATAATCGACAATTCATTCCGGGGGTTGCCTCGTGTTTTGGATTATGTGATCAATCCCACATAGTTGAGGCATTTTGGGGGTGATGTTGTCGGCGCGTGTTGTCGCGTTTAGGCACTTTACTTCTAATTGTTCTATGACGCTATGAACCGTAGATAACCAAACCCATCCATGGCCATTTTCTAGGACGTAGTGCGGAGGCTAAACCGAGTGTTGTCTCGAGTTTTAGTCGTCACACGATACTACACTCAAGTTAGACCTTCTTACGTATAATCGCGGGGCGAGTGTTGTCTCGTGACACCATGATATACGTCGGAGAGGTTGCAACTTGGGAACCTTTTTAGAACCCGGTTACTATTATCCTAAAGCCCTAGTTTCACCGGACACCGTGTCCACCCGTGACTCCTTGACTTTGAACTTCAACCCGCCATGTTTTCTCCGAACTTGAACATAATCGTGCATTCATGCATACATGCATACATGCATAAACTTTTTTCCATGCATTGTTATCGAAGGGCTTAGACAAGTTGAATTTGTAAACATTGTAGGGATGAAGATGACTAAGTCCTACAAGTTCAAGGAAGTGGATTTGGCTAGTTTGAGAGATTTGGCACTCAAGATTGAGGATCCGACTGGTTTCCGACGTCGTTACGGGGCCTTACTTCCTATTCTCCATACTAATGTGGATGAGAAGCTTGTGCACACTCTAGTGCAATTCTATGATCAGGGGTATCGGTGCTTCACTTTCCCAGACTTTCAGTTGGTGCCTACTCTAGAGGCTTATTCTTCCTTGATGGATCTGTCTATTGCTAAGGGGGTACCTTTCTCAGGACTTGAGCCTCCTCTTACTCCATTGGTTATTGCTAAAGATCTCTATCTCAAGACCACCGATGTCTCCAAGAATCTTGTCACTAAGGCTCGTATCCGAGGGTTCACTTCAGAGTATCTTCTTGGGAAAGCTCACCTCAATACCACTTGTCAGGACACTCTTGAGGCTATTCTTGCACTTCTCATCTGTGGGCTTATTCTCTTTCCAAATCTTGATGGCTTCGTGGACATGAATGCTATTATGATCTTCCACTCCAAGAACCCGGTCCCTACTTTGCTAGCTGACACATACCATGCTATTCACGATCGTTCCAACAAAGGTCGCGGATACATTCTTTGTTGTGTGCCTCTCCTCTATAGGTGATTTATTTCGCACCTTCCGAAGTCTTTCCACGACAATCCGGAGAATTGGTCTATTTCACAGAGGATTATGGCTCTCACTCCTAATACAGTGGTTTGGCTCACTCCCGCTTCTAGGGTCAAGGAAATCATCTTTGGTGGTGGAAAGTTTCTTAATGTACCTCTTCTTGGTACCCGGGGTGGAATCAACTATAACCCGGAGCTTGCTTTGCGACAATTTGGTTTCCCGATGAAAGATAAGCCCATCAATCTTGCTACGGCTCCTTATTTCTTTCACTACTCCAGTGCTCCCACGAGAATTAGAGAGGATTTCATGGAAACTTGGACTAAGCTTCGGAAGAAAGAGGTGAAGCATATGGGTGTAAGGTCCGGAATTGCTCATGAGGCCTATACACAGTGGGTGATAAACCAAGCTGAGGAGATTGGTATGCCTTACCCCTCTATGAGATATGTGTCCGCATCTATTCCTACCATGCCTTTGCCTCTACTCCCGCCTACTCAGGAGATGTATCAGGAACACCTAGCCATGGAGAGTCGGGAGAAGCATCAGTGGAGAGCTAGATACTATGAGGCTGAGAACTTGATCATGACTTTGGATGGAAAGGATGAGCAGCAGACTCATGAGGTCTTGACACTGAAGAAAGAGCTAGCTAAGGCTAAGAGAGAGATTGAGGAGAAAGATAGATTGCTTATGAGGGACTCCAAGAGGGCTAGGAGTGCCCATGACTTCTATGCACGATACTGTGACTATGAGTCTGAGTCTGAGGATGATGCTTCCACTTCCTATGCTTGAGGATTTCCATTTCCTGTTGTTATTTCTATTTGTTTATGTTGAAATTGTCTTGTAAAACTATATGTTGGTTGTTTCCCGTTTATGATAATTGTTGTTTAGTAATGTTTACAAGTCTTTAATTTGTCTAAAACCCTTCGATAACACAAAAAGAGTCTTTTTGCATATGCATTAACACATTTCATGCATCATATGCATTCATTGGTCACAAAAAAACTTCTCTCGTGCTCATTGCCTCCTGGTTTTGTCCGCCGCAGTCTGAAAAGTGGCTCGTACTCGCAAAGTCTACCAACCAGATAGAATTCATCAGACAAGATTTCACAAGAGAAGAATTATGGCTAACTTTGAGGAAGAAAATGCTCAGCTCCGTGCCGAATTGGCTGCTATAAAAGAAGACTTGGCTAAGGCTCATGACGTTATGTCCACTATGATGGCTGCACAGGAACAACCAGCCACTTCTGTTCCAGTTACTGCTGAGGTGATTCCCTCTATCCCACTGTCTACTGTGGCTACTGATGCTCGGTTTGTTATGCCCAACGGCCGTCCTTATGGACTCCCACCTTTCTACTCTCCTACTACTGCTGCTGGTGTCTCTGGTTTTGCTGGTCAAGGACAGATTCCTGTGTCCACTGCTATGCCTCAAGTGACTACTGTTGTTACCGACCCTATTGTACACACTGTACAACAGGTGATTGATGTTGACACTCCGCGTGGACAAGATCCCGCAATGGAAGCTATGAGAAGACAGTTGATGGAGTTGGCTGGAGAACTCCGTGAGGTCAAGGCTAGCCGAGGAAACAATGGTGCTCCTGCTAAAGCTCGTGATCTATGCTTGGTGTCCCGATTTGAGGTTCCTAAGAAATTCAAAGAGCCAGAATTTGACAAATACAATGGAACTTCTTGTCCGCACAACCATGTTATCCGGTATGTCCGAAAGATGGCCAACTACGCAGATAATGACGCACTGATGATCCACTGCTTCCAAAGTAGCTTGACAGATGATGCAGCAGATTGGTACACTATTTTGAGCAAAGACAACATCCATACTTTTGAGGATCTGGCTGCTGCTTTTGAGAGTCAATATGAATTCAATACCCGTCTAAGGCCAAATAGAGACTCTCTTAAAGCCTTGTCTCAGAAATCAGATGAAACCTTCCGAGAATATGCTCAAAGATGGAGAGGGGCAGCTGCCCGTGTTTCTCCTCGACTTGATGAGGAAGAATTAACACAGACATTCCTGAAGACTCTGAAGAAGGAATATAAGGAGAGAATGATAGTCTCTGCCCCAAACAACTTCTCTGATATGGTTACAATGGGAACTCGTCTAGAGGAGGCCGTCCGAGATGGTATTATTGTTCTTGAGAAAGGTGAGTCTTCAACCAGTGCACCAAAGAAGTATGGTAATGGTCATCATAAGAAGAAAGAATCTGATGTAGGGATGGTGTCTGGTAACCCATCTGCAGCGGCTACACAATTACCTCTGCCCTACCACTACATGCAGTACTCTCAGCATCCTTTCTTCCCACCATTCTACCAGCAATATCCTCTGCCACCGGGCCAACCACCAGTGCCCGTCAATGCCATCGCTCAGCAAGTGCAACAACAGCCTCCTACTCAACAACAACAGCAGCAGCAACAGGGTCCCCGACCCAAACCTTCCTTTCCACCAATACCAATGCGGTATGGTGAGCTGCTCCCAACTCTACTGGCCAAGGGACACTGTGTCACTAGACCAGGCAGGCCTCCGCCTAATCCATTGCCTCCCAGGTTCCGACAGGATCTAACATGTGAATTTCATCAGGGAGCTCAGGGCCATGATGTTGAGGGTTGCCTTGCTCTGAAATATATTGTGAAGGACCTAATAGAAAAGGGACGGTTGACTTTTGAGAATAGTGTTCCTCATGTTCTTGACAATCCACTCCCAAACCATGCTGCTGTTAATATGATTGAGGCTTTTGAAAGGGTCCCCGTTCCTCAAGAGGATCCCATGTTGGATGTCCGCAATGTTGTTACACCCTTGGTACCGTTACATGTTAAACTTTGCCAGGCTTCTCTGTTCAACCATAATCACGCTGCTTGTTCAGAATGTCTTCAGAATTCTATGGGCTGTTGTGTGGTGCAAGATGATATCCAGAGCCTGATGGATGACAAGCACTTAATTGCCAGTGATGTATGTGTGATTGTGCCAGTGTTCCATGACTCCCCTGTTGAAAGTGTATCTCAGATGAGAAATGTTGAGCCTTTGGTGATCAGGTTACCTGGTCCGGTATCTTATACCTCTACCAAAGCAATTCCTTACAAGTACAGTGCAACCATGATTGAGAATGGAGTAGAAGTGCCTCTGGTATCCCCAGCTACAGTTGACAATGTTGCCGGTGAAATTACTACTCTGAGAAGCGGAAAAGTCCGTCCACCCTTGTTTCAAAAGAAGGTGGTGACACCTATTGCCACAATAACTCCACCAGTTGTTCCTCCTGGTGACAAGAACACCGGCCCAGCAGGCCAATCTATTGAAGAGTCCAATCTGGACGAAATCCTGAGGCTTATCAAGAAAAGTGACTATAAGATTGTTGACCAGCTGCTACAAACCCCATCAAAGATATCCATCTTGTCTCTGCTCATGAGCTCAGAAGTTCACAGGAAGGTGTTGATGAAGATACTTGAGCAAGCTTATGTTGACCATGAAGTCTCTGTGGAGCAATTCAATGGAATAGTGGGTAATATCACCGCTTGCAATAGCTTGGGATTCGGTGACGATGAGCTCCCCGAAGCGGGAAAACACCACAACTTGGCTTTACACATCTCGGTGCACTGCAAGTCTGATATGATATCCAACGTGTTGGTGGACACCGGATCATCATTGAATGTAATGCCTGAGTCCACGCTAAGGCAATTGAGTCATCATGGAATTTCTCTGAGGGGTAGCAGCTATCTGGTTAAAGCTTTTGATGGATCCCGCAAAGATGTTCTCGGGGAAGTGGACTTGCCAATTACCATTGGTCCCGAAACATTTCAGATTACCTTCCAAGTCATGGATATCAATGCTTCTTACAGTTGTCTCCTCGGAAGGCCGTGGATTCACGACGCTGGAGCAGTCACTTCCACTTTGCATCAGAAGCTCAAGTTCATGAGGAATGGTAAGATTGTCACCGTGCATGGTGAAGAAGCATATCTGGTTAGCCAAGTATCATCTTTCTCTTGTGTTGAAGCAGGGTCCGCTGAAGGGACGTCGTTTCAAGGTTTGACCGTTGAGGGTACAGAACCCCGAAGGGCTGGTACTAGCATGGCTTCACTGAAAGATGCCCAGAAGGCTGTTCAAGCAGGGCAAGCTGCTGGCTGGGGCAAAGTAATTCAGATTTTGGAAAACAAGCGCAAAGAAGGTCTTGGATTCTCCCCAACATCGGGTGTCTCAACAGGAACTTTCTACAGTGCTGGGTTCATCAATGCTATTACTGAAGATGCTGCTGAGAGTAGTTATGTGCCCACATTTGTTATACCAGGAGGCACTGTGAGAAATTGGGAGGCCATTGATGTTCCCTTAGTCATGCATGCTTCCATGTAATGTGTCTTGTTGCTCATGTTTTTTGTTTTCAAAATAACAATCCTTTCGCTCTGCCCAAGGCGAAAGTGATATCATTGTAAGGGCGTGTTTGTTTCGGCATTGCCGTTATCAATAAAAGTTGTCGTTTTTCTCACGACTCTTTGTTTTTTTACTTTTTAGTGCCTTTTTCTTGGAAATAATGGTAATGCCAGAAAAAACCAAAACATTTGTTATTTTCTTATTAATTTCAAAAATCTGCATGAAAAACTTTTTCTAAAAAAGATCATCCCAATCATATTATGCAGATTGAACCATAATAAACCCGTTGAACACAGTGACCCTATGGTTCCTCCAAATTTTGAATTCCCTGTATATGAAGCTGAAGATGAGGAGGATGATGAAGAGATACCGTATGAAATTACTCGACTGCTTGAGCAAGAAAGAAGAGCCATTCAGCCTCACCAGGAGGAGATTGAACTTATCAACCTGGGTACTGAAGAGAACAAGCGAGAGATCAAGATTGGTGCTGCACTTGAGCCAGAGGTGAAAAAGAAGATTATTCAGCTTCTCCACGATTATCCAGATGTCTTTGCATGGTCCTATGAAGATATGTCGGGTCTAGATCCCAAGATTGTGGAACATCGGATACCGACAAGGCCTGAATGTCCTCCTGTCAAACAGAAATTGAGAAGGTCTCGTCCAGACATGGCCCTTAAGATCAAGGCCGAAGTACAAAAGCAAATTGATGCAGGTTTCCTCATGACAGCTGAATACCCTGAGTGGATTGCCAACATCGTACCAGTACCAAAGAAAGATGGGAAAGTTCGAATGTGTGTTGATTACAGAGACCTGAATAAAGCCAGTCCAAAAGATAACTTCCCATTGCCTCATATTGATGTGCTTGTTGACAGTACTGCTCAATCCAAAGTGTTCTCCTTCATGGATGGTTTCTCTGGTTATAATCAGATACGAATGTCTCCGGAAGATAGAGAAAAGACGTCCTTCATCACTCCGTGGGGAACGTTCTGTTATAAAGTGATGCCGTTCGGCTTGATAAATGCTGGTGCTACCTATCAAAGAGGTATGACAACTCTGTTTCATGATATGATTCACAAAGAGATTGAGGTATATGTCGATGATATGATTGTGAAGTCAAGTGATGAAGAGCAGCATGTTGTGTATTTGAAAAAGATGTTTGAAAGATTGAGAAAGTACAAGCTGCGGCTGAATCCTAACAAGTGCACATTTGGTGTAAGATCCGGAAAGTTGCTAGGCTTCATTGTCAGCCAGAGAGGCATTGAAGTTGATCCTGACAAAGTCCGAGCCATCAGAGAGATGCCGGCCCCTCAAACTGAGAAGCAAGTCAGAGGTTTCCTCGGACGTCTGAATTATATTTCAAGATTCATATCTCACATGACTACTACTTGTGGTCCCATTTTCAAATTGCTCAGAAAGAATCAGCCTGTTGTATGGAATGATGAATGCCAGGAAGCTTTTGATAGCATCAAAGAATACCTGTTGGAACCACCTATCCTTGTCCCGCCAGTAGAAGGAAGGCCTTTGATTATGTATCTGTCTGTGTTGGATGATTCAGTGGGCTGTGTTCTCGGTCAGCAAGATGAGACTGGTAAGAAAGAGCATGCTATCTACTATCTGAGCAAGAAGTTCACCGACTGCGAGACTCGGTATACAATGCTCGAAAAGACCTGTTGTGCTTTAGCTTGGGCTGCCAAACGCCTGCGTCATTATATGGTGAATCATACAACTTGGTTGATATCCCGAATGGACCCAATCAAGTACATCTTTGAAAAGCCTGCTGTTACTGGGAAGATTGCGCGTTGGCAGATGTTATTGTCTGAATATGATATTGTGTACAAAGCTCAGAAAGCAATCAAAGGAAGTGTCCTTGCTGAGCATCTTGCTTGTCAACCTCTTGATGATTACCAGCCAATTAAATTTGATTTCCCTGATGAAGAGATTATGTATCTGAAAGCAAAAGACTGTGAAGAACCACTGATCAATGAAGGGCCGGATCCCAATAGCAAGTGGGGATTGGTGTTTGATGGTGCTGTTAATGCTTACGGTAAAGGAATTGGAGCCATCATTGTAACTCCGCAGGGGCACCACATTCCTTTCACTGCTCGAATAACTTTTGAATGCACAAACAACATAGCTGAATATGAAGCATGCATCTTGGGCATCGAAGAAGCCCTTGACCTGAGAATTAAGCACCTGGACATCTATGGAGATTCTGCACTTGTTATTAATCAGATAAAGGGTGAGTGGGAGACTCATCATGAGAAGTTGATCCCATACCGTGACTATGCAAGACGTCTATTGACATACTTTACCAAGGTTGAGCTGCACCACATCCCCCGGGATGAAAATCAGATGGCTGACGCTCTTGCTACTCTGTCTTCCATGTTCCGTGTCAATCACTGGAATGATGTGCCCGTAATCAAAGTACAGCGTCTTGATAGACCCGCTCATGTGTTTACCATTGAAAAAATGCCGGATCAAGCTGACGAAGATGTGAATGATAAAAACCTTGGTATTACAACATCAAACAATTCTTGCAGAATCGTGAATATCCACCTGGTGCTTCCAACAGAGATAAGAAGACTTTGAGACGATGGGCTAGCAGATTCCTTCTGGACGGAGAAATCCTATACAAGAGGAACTATGACATGGTCTTGCTAAGGTGTGTTGATAAGCAAGAAGCTGAGAAATTGATGCATGATGTACATGACGGTACTTTTGGGACCCATGCTTCGGGTCACACCATGTCAAGAAAGCTGTTAAGAGCCGGCTATTACTGGATAACTATGGAGCGTGACTGCCACAAACATGCTAAAAGATGCCACAAATGTCAAATTTATGCTGACAAGATTCATGTGCCTCCACACGCTCTCAATGTTATCTCTTCCCCATGGCCTTTCTCTATGTGGGGCATTGATATGATCGGAAGAATTGAACCAAAAGCTTCCAACGGACATCGTTTCATTCTAGTGGCAATTGACTACTTCACCAAGTGGGTTGAGGCTGCTTCCTATGCAAATGTGACCAAGCAAGTGGTTGTCAAGTTTATCAAGAATAACATCATCTGTCGATATGGTGTTCCCAACAAGATCATCACCGACAATGGTTCCAATCTGAACAATAGCATGATGCAAGCTTTATGTGAAGAATTCAAAATTGAACATCACAACTCTTCTCCTTATAGACCTCAGATGAATGGTGCAGTTGAGGCCGCTAACAAGAACATCAAGAAGATTGTTCAGAAGATGGTCACTACTTACAAAGACTGGCATGAAATGCTGCCTTATGCCTTGCATGGTTATCGTACTACAGTGAGTAGTTCAACCGGGGCAACTCCCTTCTCTTTGGTGTATGGTATGGAAGCAGTTCTCCCTCTGGAAGTGGAGATTCCATCTCTTCGAGTGATTATGGAAGCAAAATTAACTGAGGCTGAATGGTGTCAAAGTCGGTATGATCAATTGAATCTGATTGAAGAGAAACGTATGGATGCCATGACTCATGGACAGTTGTATCAAGTGCGAATGAAGAATGCTTTTGACAAGAAAGTCCGACCTCGAGAATTCAAGGAAGGCGAACTTGTATTGAAAAGAAGGATAAGTCAACAACCCGACCCAAGGGGCAAGTGGACACCTAACTATGAAGGTCCTTATGTTATCAAGAAGGCTTTCTCCGGTGGTGCTTTGATTCTTACACACATGGATGGTGTTGAGCTTCCAAATCCTGTTAATGCCGATATAGTCAAGAAATACTTTGTCTAAAAAAGAAAAGAACAGCGTGGTAGGTCGAAAACCCGAAAGGGCGGCCTAGGCAAAAATGCGCTTCCCGGTGGATCGAAAACCCGAAAGGGCGATCCAGGCAAAAGTTAGGGACAAAAAAATGAATATGAAAGAGCTCGCTGAGATTGTATGCAACTCAGGCAAGAATGAGCGCCTCGATGAGCCGAAAACCCGAAAGGGCGGTTCATGCAAAAATGAGGTTGACAATAAAAGACAAGTAACTATACCTGGCAAATCACCATCACCCCTTGGGGCATCTACAACTGTCAATGATCGTCTTCATCAGAGGCTTCTATACTTGTGAATTCAAAATTTCTATGAAATATAGTGGTCATCGTGTTCAATGTATCACCAACCAATAAAATTACCATTTTCCAAGCTTTGTAAATCCGTGAAGCCATGCCTTTGGCTGACTTTCACTCTTCTACATCAATTTGAGCCTGTGCTATTGTTTGAAACTCTATTCTTCTTTCTACTTTCAATGTTATATACAAAACATTTTCTTTCTATTTTGATAATGTCAATATCTGAAACAAACATCTTTGAAAATTGAAAAATCTTTTTCTGTCTATTTTGAAAGCAAACCTGAGCAACAGGGTACATTTCAATGAAATATGCATGAATAAATGAATGTCAATGTCTGTTTCGATACATGTTACAAGCAGGTTACTCCCCAGGATGGTCTGTGGTCAATGGCAAGAATGAAAAAACAGAATGAAAATGAAAGTGAAAAAATGAAAAAAATACAAATGAAAAGCTCGCTAAGTTGAAAACCCGAAAGGGCAGCTTAGGCAAGAATGAGCACCCCGCTGATTGACAACCTATGAAGGCAATTCAGGCAAAAATGGGGCAATGAAAAGAATTTATTCCCCGGTGAATCGAAAACCCGAAAGGGCGGTTCAGGCAAAAGTGGGGTTTGAAAATGAAAGATGGAAAGAATTTAAAAGCATTGACCACAGATGCGAACATCCAATGTTTACCCAGCACTGACACGCCTAGCAACGGCGACCTGTATCCAAGAACCTTCCAAGGGTCCTCCTTTACAAGTTTTATTGCCCTCAGCCATGGTTTTGATACGTCTCTCAAACGACGGTCTCTCCAAAGAGGTTTTCCCCTGTGAATATGTCGCAGCACGAGCCACGACGTGCCCAATCTTCCAATGTCTTGTCTGCCTTTGTGAAATTTCTCTGCCAAATTGCCAACCAATCATGCATCTCAAGCATTCATACATGCATAATCATGCATTTTATGTGCTCATACATCCAATAATCTTGCTATACCATACATACATGTTGCATATCCAATGTCAATGTCAATGTCAATGTCAATGTTAATGTCAAATGCCAATGTCAATGTCAATGTCAATGCCAATATCCAATGTCAATGTCAATGTTAATGTCAAATGTCAATGTCAATGTCAATATCCAATGTCAATGTCAATGTCAATGTCAATGTCAAATGTCAATGTCAATGTCAAATGTCAAATGTCAATGTCAATGTCAATGTCAATGTCAATATCCAATGTCAATGTCAATGTTAATGTCAAATGCCAATGTCAATGTCAATGTCAATGCCAATATCCAATGTCGATGTCAATGTCAATGTCAATGCCAATGTCAATGCCAATGTCAATGTCAATGTCAATTTCAATTTCCAAGCCAATGTCAATGTCAATGTCAATGTCAATGTCAATGTCAATTTCAATTTCCATGCCAATGTCAATGTCAATGTCAAATTCAACTTTCAATTCAATTCAAATCAATGTCAATTTACTTTTGGGCCAACAAAAATGGTCATGTCTATTTTCAAATCAAGTCAATAACAACTTACTCTCAATTGGTATCTTGTTAAACCAGACTTTCAATTTGTATCTTGTTACTGGTCAAGTGCAAGGTTCAATCCAAAAAGAACCACTTGTACCTGCTTATATGTCTATGTTTCCGGTTAAACGGCAAGTTCGATCCAAAGAACAGTTTGTACCCTTTGCTTATGTTTTGTTTCCGGTCAAACGGCAAGTTCGATCCAAAGAACAGTTTGCACCTACTTACATGTTGTGGTATTGATCAAGTGGCAGGTTCGATCAGAACAGCTTGTATCTACCCTTTGTTTGTATCTCCGATCAAGTGGCAAGTTCGATCCAAAGAACAGCTTGTATCCGTTTCCTGTTTGTATTTCCTTGGTCAAGTGGCAAGTTCGATCCAAAGAACAGCTTGTACCTATTTTTTGTTTGTATTCTCTCGGTCAAGTGGCAAGTTCGATCCAAAGAACAGCTTGTACCCATCTCTTGTTTGTATCTCTTGGTCAAGTGGCAAGTTCGATCCAAAGAACAGCTTGTACCTGTCTATTTGTTGCCCGTTCTTTCTACCTTGATGTCTATAAATCTCTTGGTGGTGTGACACAGCCCGTAGATTCCGGTTCGATTGTCTTGCATTCATAAATGAAATATTGCATGACATTCATGTCTTTGAAAATCTGAAAACGTATTTTTATGTCCGAAAGCAGTGCAAATGTTAATATTTAAGTATCTTCGTCCCGTCAATTCTAAGACTTCGTCTCTTGACTCCCCGGACAAAGAAACTTAAATAAGGGCAGCTGTTATACCCTAATTTTGGACCTAAAAATACTTGTTCAATTCTTCTTTTCTTGCATTATAAGTCATTTGATATGTCTCTGATCAATTGCATCTTTCTCTGCATTTTATTTCAATGTTATTTGCAAAATTCATGAAAAAGGGCATTTTAGTCATTTCCTATGTCAAAAGTTCTTTCAGTCTTTTAAAATTTTGTTTGAGTGTTTTCAAGTGGTTTGAATAAGTCTTTGTTTCATTCTATGTCGAAACCCTTGCCAAAAATTGCATTTGAAGTCATGTTGAGTCAGTTTTGCCCCTAGGGGCATTTTGGTCTTTTCATGTGTCAAAACCCTGTTTAAATCCTAAAAATTGTCTCTGAGTCTTTTAATTTTGATTGTATGAGTCTTTGCTTCAAATTCTTGTAAAAGATCCATTTTAAAATTTGTATCTGGGTCATTTTCAGTCGTTTTAGCCCTAGGGGCATTTTGGTCATTTCACACGAAATTTCGGCAGAGAGAGGTTACTTTAAAGTACCTCATTTAAGCCATTGGTTCATTTTAGTCCGTTTTGTCAATTTTAATCGTTTCACTTTACGTTATTTCCAAATTACATTTTTTACCAATTTTTATTTTAATTACATTTTTAGTCCTTTTTTGTCAGTTTTGCAGTCTAGTCCATTATTTTTAGTCATTTGCAAATAGGTCCAAAAGTTAGTTACAGTCCAGTGCCACATGGCAGTCTATCATTGGTCCAGGTCCATACATGTGTCAGCTATAAATAAGCCAACTCATCAGTCAAAGGGTCAACAATTTTCTCATTCTGCACATTCCCCAAAAAAATCTCAGAAACAGTTACAGTTTTCTCTCTCTTCCATTCACAAATCAAAACCGAAAATTCACACAAATCCTGAAGAACATTGAAGAAAGAAGATGAATCTTCATCTTCAACCTTCAACAACATTCATAACAAATTTTCCAGAACACTGAATCTCACCGATCCAAAACCATCAAGACTCACACCAGAATCATCATCAAGCATCAACAAGATCGAATTCAAGCATTTCAAACTCAAATTTCTCGCAAACCGAATTCTAATTCAACAAAATTCCAAGAAATCCTCCACTGTAATCAATTCAAATCATCACTGTAACCTCGTTACTTCTCAAGAATTTCCAGAAGTTCATCAAACACAAAAGCAGAACCGAATCACAGTGGCCAAATCTGTGAGACGATCCACAATAACAACACCGCAACAATAACTCACAAATCGTAAAGAAAAAGGGAAAGTGAAAGGAAGAAGACGAACGACCATCAGGATCGTCACTGGACGGCAAAACGAGAAAGAAGACAGCACAAGTTCACCGGAACGGTAACGAATCGGAGATATCTCCTTGAAGTTTTCCCGTTGCTCTCCTCCTCCAATTTCGAACCAGAGGTAACTGTCCATCTCTCTCTCGTTTTCCCTTTCGTATTTCGTTGTGGCATGTGGTTTGCTCTTGTTTTTTTTTCGAAATGAACGTCTAGATCTAGGGCTATTCGTGGTTGTTTTCATATTTTTGGCCACGGATCTGTGAAGAGGAGAAGGAGAACGAGCTTTTAGTATAAATTTTTAAAAAAAAAAAACAGAAAAAGGCTCCGACGCGGCGGCTCTCCGGCCGACCACCGCGTCGGAGCGGCTCTGGTCACCTTCTCCGTTTCCACTTCCGGCGTGTTCTGCAACTAGAGAGAGAGAGAGGGACTTGTTAGAGAGAGAAGGGAGTTGATGGAATGATGAATGAACCGGTTCAGGCTCTTTTATAGCCTATCAACCGAACCGGCTCGACCCATTCTTGCTCCACCGACCCAGCTTTGACCCGTCCTAACCCAGGCCTGTTCGTTTTGGGCCCATGCCTTCCATGCCTGTGTGCTTGCTTGCTATACACACCCCTGTTTCCTGCGTTCTTGCTGTAAAAATTGCTCACTGCACCCCTGCCTTGCCTATAACTTCTTGAAAAATTCCGTAAAAATTCGTACATGTTTCTTTACTTTTTGTGATCCTTTTATGATATTTGTTGTGTTGAAAATTGATAAAAAATAGTGTGGTGTTTTCTTGCTTTAATTGTGAGATTTTATGTTAAAAACTTGTGGTTTTTTTGCCTAATTTCGATTCCTATTCTTGGTGGATATTCTTGATTCATGATATATAATTTTTGTGAAGGTTTTGCCGCTGTTTGAATGTGTTTTTGCTGTATGTGTGTGTATTGTGCCTAGTTGCTTGCTTTGCAAGATTTGTTTGTGAATAAATAATGTAAAATATGCTTAAATTCACTATTAAAATGCATGGTCTATCACGTCCCTTTGATCCCCATTTTACAATCTGAGTTCATGTCTTTAAAATGTGTTAAAAGGTGAGGATCATAAGTCATGTGGACCTTGCATTTTGTAGTAGGATTTTAGCTCTATTTTGCATCATTTTCGCTATGTTTTTGTGGTAATTTCTTTGCTTTTGTTATAGTAATTTTTACTTGCTTTTACTTCTTGATATTGTCATGTGCTACTAACCATTTTGTTTCATGTTTCATGTATCCATCATAAGCATCCACATTTCATATTCCTCTCCATCTTATTTCTTGCACTTTAAGTTTCAATTTCATGCAAAATTAGAATGTAAATACTTAGGAGTTTTTGTATTTTACTTTTATGCCATTTTAATTTCTTGGCAAAGAGGCCATAGAATGTATCTAGGGTATGATGTAAAGGACAATGGATTCTAATAATGTACACCGACACAAGCACCTACACATGCACACACATCACTATATAGTTAGAATATGCATGTTTAGATGTATGTTTAGGATTGTATGTTTAGATGTATGTTTAGGCTTTAGACTTAGAAAAAACCAATTTTCCAAAAAATATGAACAAACTTCACTCAAATCTTTTTTACAATAAACCTTGGGGTCAAAACCCCATTGAATTTTCCTTTTATTTTCTTAATCAAACTTCAATGAAAAATAATCAAACTTTGACTTCTTTTGCAAAATGACTAATCAAACCTCACTCTTTTCATAAATTCTCATGCCTTTAAGGCCTCTCTCTTATTCTTCAAACTCCATTTTCAAACTTAAAATCAACCAACAAAAACAAAAACATTTTTGGAAGAGAACTACGGTGGATTTGATCCCTTAAACGGGTACGTAGGCAAGGAACAAAATTCCTTCAATTCAACTAAAATAAAAATTCAAAAACATTCTTCTCCCTCCAATTCTTCATTTAGTAACTCTTAGGTGTATATATCATTTCAAAATAGCATTTAAAAATAAAGCGCGCGCGTAGAAATTAAAGACGGTTCCTATAGGATACTATAGTCGTTATGGGTGCCTAACACCTTCCCGTAGCGAAAACAACTCCCGGACCTCGATTCTCAAGGGTTTTGCTTACTTTTTCCCTTCCCAAGAAAAAATAAGATATCACCGGTTTAAAAGGTTCAAACGTAATCAATGTTTGACACCCGAAAACCAAGATAAAACACTGGTTCCTTTGATTTTTCAGCTTTTCAGACTTTCATGCTGGAGCAACAAATGCATAACCAGTATGTGAGGGACCAGAACAGCTTCTTGATAGATCAGAATGAGGCAATCTATAGGAGCAACATGGGCATTCATCAAGACCTCTACAACGCTCACATGCATCCGGGGAATGCTGATTACCCGGTTATGACACCTGACCAGTACCAGAGCTTTGTTCACTGGCCTGAGGGCAGACCAGGTCCTTATGTGGGGGTGGCAGATGCTATGGATGAAGAGGCTACACCTGATGCTGATGCTGGAGGTGAAGATGATGATTTGGATGTGGACGTGGATCTGGATATGGATGATGATGCTGATGATGATCAGTGATGTGATCATGGCTTTTTAGTGATGTTTTTCATTTTGCTTTCGAACTTATGTTTCTTTATTTCATGTTGGAACTTATTTAATTTGGTTGTTTTTGTACTCTTCGAGCATTGTGGTTTTTAGTGCTCGACCTGATACTTTAGTACTTTATATTATTGTGGTTTAATAATTTAGCTTTGTGGATTTTAACTTATGCTTTGGATGAATTTTTTTTTTGTACATCTTGCTTGTGTTTCTCAAAAGAAAATTGCTCATGAACAATAAATTTTAAAGTGCTCCATGGAACCATGTTTGAGCAAAAGCAGGTGAGTGATAATGATATTACTTGTGAGAAAGCGTAAGGCCAAGGTATTGGTTTCCAGTTATTCTAGGTTTTTAATAAGAATTTGAAACTTGTACTTTGCACAAAACATTTATCATTTAATTCTTTTCATAAACATAAATATTTTTGAACCACTTAGTACTTAACCTAAATGTGAGGTAACTTCAAACTGTTGTATATATATGCTGGAGACCGATAATCACCGTCTAACTTGTTTTAGTTATGTTAAATCTGATAATTATTTTGAACTGTTTGAAAGCATGGAAAGGATCAAGGAACTTTTTGAATTGAGAGTAACCCACTTGACCACATAAAGCCTACCTGTGAGAAGAGCGAGTATCTGATACCCCAATCTGAGCCAAATGAATCAAGTCCTCAAACATGAACTGTCAATATTCATAAGCACAATGCTTGTTGAATTTGCCTGAAATTTTTCAAAAATCCAGTTCATGGTTGAATCTTATAGGACTTTGATAATTTTACTTTGTTGAACCCTTAACCTTTTTGTACTTTGTCCCTTGCCTTAGGATAGGGGAACATTCAATTAGAGTTTTGTTGTATTCAAGTTGGGGAGAAAAAGGAGGCATTATATGTTAAGTTCTGGTGAAGTTGTAAAATAACCTGACAACATTGAATCAAAGAAAAAGTTGTACATTTGAAAAAGAAAAGAAAAGAAAAGAAAAAGAAGAAAAAGAAAGAAAAAATCAAAAATAGAATAAGTTGTCAAGGTTATTGGTTTGATTGTTAATCATCAAAGGTTGTAATTATTGGTAGGGAAGATTTTGAATTTCAAGTTGTATTACAAAGAATGTTCCTCTTTGATAGGCTTTCTGATCAATTCCCCACATATGACATTTCTTTTGTAGCCCGGCCAAGTTATAACCCTTGCAAGACCTTTTGATCCATGTTTTTATGCTTTTTGAGACGATATTTGGATGGACACCTAACTTAAATAGGATGTTAGCATGATTGTTGGATGTGTGTTCATTACCTCACTTATTGTTATCATATCATTGCATTTACTTTTAAAGAAGTGTGTTAGGTGTGGTTCATAGATAGTTATGTTTATGTTTTGAAGTTTATGATGTATAGTTTGTGCTTAGGACATATTTCGCATTCTTAGTTTGTACCTATAGTATCGGAGGACTTCATGCTTGTCCACGCGATCTTATTTGAATCACCATTTGTTTATTTTTGTTTTGAATTGTTTGACACCATGTTGAAAACCTTGTCCAAAGCCTTGTTAGTTTCCTTTTCAATTGATTTGTTTGAGGACAAACAAAAAGCCAAGTTGGGGAGAGTTTGATAAGTGTTTAAAAGTGATATATTTCATATAGGAGTTTAGGCATTTTAGTGACTTGTTTTGCAAGATTCTCTATGGGAAACTCCAAATATTGTGTTAATATGTCATTTATGCTTTTGAGCCTTATTCTACCCTTGTTGTGCAGGAAAATACAAGCAAGGAGCAAGAAAAGTCAAAATTCAAGGAAACCACGCCATTAGCGTAATCTACGCTATTAGCGTGAGGAAGAAAAGCCCAAGGTCAGAAGGGTACGCCAATGGCGCACCTGGAGCGTGAAATCTGGAGCACTTGTGAAGAACACGCCATTAGCGTAAGCTACGCTATTAGCGTAATCACTCCAGAAAGGTACGCTAATAGCGTAGCTGGAGCGTAGCAGACCATGAAGAACCACGCCATTAGCGTGAGAGTCGCTATTAGCGTAACTAATCCAGAAAGCTACGCCATTAGCGTGGCTGGAGCGTAGAAGCAGGACAAGGCCAACGTGGCAGCAGCCCATTGGCCAGATTATAGGCCGACTTACCACGCCATTAGCGTGGCAGGCGCTATTGGCGTAGGTACAAAAATACAGGCCCATTTAAATAGCATTCTTACCTCTCTTTTAGGTCATTCACTATTCCATTGAAACATTTTATACATTTCTAGAGAGAGGTTAGAGCTATTTCATAGAGAGAAACACAAAGCAAGTGATTAAGGAGTAGATTCAACCCTAGATTCATTGAGACATCAAGAATCTTGGCATGGAATCTTCATCTTTCCTTCATTAATTCCTTGCATTAGTTTACATGTCTATGTGTAACTATCACCTTCTTTGTAGTATTGAGGTAACAATCAAGCTATTATGTAATCTTTTGATCTTTTAATATATAAGGTTCTAGCTTAATGATTCGATATTGTTGTTATTCTTGCTTTTAATGCTTTCAAAGAGATTCAAGATGATTTGGACACAAAATCTTGAATCTAGAACTAGAATAACAATCTATCTTATGTTATATCACTCATGACAAGTTTGTAAACCTTTGATAATTACTTTTAATCAAGATTTTAATGCTTTCGGATACTTAATCAGGCTGGACACGGTCGATTAAGTTATCCGATCGACTTTGTTATCGTTTAAGGAATTTGGACACGAATGTTTAAACGCTAACTTGGAAATAACGATGTCGCTTTGGACACGAAGGATATTGTAGAAATGATTGTAATAATATTGGTTATAAAGCTAGAATCTGTTAATCGATTGAGAGATTGCTGCTGTTATGCTTGCTCGTTATCTTATACCGCAAGCGAAATAGTTCGATACCCTCTCGTTTTTACTTTTGTAATCTATGGATATAGTGTTACAAACAAACAAATTATATCCAAACCCTTAATGTGAACTATTGTGAAAATGCTTATAATAAACGTAACTCCCTGTGGAAACGATCCTATATATACTCACGTGTACAAAGTTATATGACATGTAGGAAAAATCTTACATCACACGTCCTTGAGGCTTTCTATTATAGTTGTCAACAGCATTGATTTGTATTGAAGTGTCTTCAGTTACACTCAAAGAAGTAAGAGCAGCATGATTACTCTCTTCCTGAACAACTAAAGAGTAGACTTTGTTCAATGAAGGAAGAGGATCAAGGAGAAGGATTTGAGTTCTCACAACAGAGAAATGATCATTCAACCCTGTAAGAAACTGCATAATCTGGTCCTCATTTCTGTGAACCTTAGCAACTCTAGATGCAGCACAACGACAAGGATGAATACATGAACAATTAGGAATAGGTCTATGTGAAGACAATTCCTCCCACAACGTCTTCATTTCAGTAAAATAATCCAAAACAGATTTTGATCCTTGTTTCAAGTTGTTGATATTAGAACGCAAATTTGCAATGCGAATACGATCAATTTTAGAAATTCCTTCCTTTAAATCAAGCCAAACCTCAATTGCAGAATTGCAAAAAACGATAGTTTGAGCAATTGATTCAGAAACAGAGTTGATAAGCCATGATTGCACCAAATGATTGCACCGTTCCCATGCTGCGCGGTTCAAATCATCTTCATCAGACATAGGAATGGTTCCATTGATGAATCCAAGCTTGTTCTTTGTGCCCAAAGAACGTTCAACAGTGCGACTCCAAGCAATATAGTTAGAACCGTTGAGTTTTGGAGTAATAGCAAGAGAATTAGGACCTTCACTAGGATGAACAAAGTACACTGATTCAGTATCAGGTGAATTGTTCCTTGGCGCCATGGATGAAGCTCAAAATTCAGAAAATCAGAGTATAACAAGATCAGAAATTGATGTTGAAGAAATTCAACAAAAATCAAATGTGATTGAAGAAATTCAATCAAACCGAGAAAAACAAGATCAAGAAAGAAGAATCAAGGTGTGAAATCAAGAAGATTTACACACAAACAACGAGAAATTGATCTAAGAATGAAGATCAATGAAGAACAGAGCACAGCGGAAAAACGGTTACAAAACCGTTATGGATCGTAACAAACTCTTTCTCTTGTGAAAGAGCTCTTGATACCATATTAGGAAACACAATGAAATGAATAGAAATGATTCTTATTATCTGAAATGAGAGATTACATCAAGTATATATACATAAAACTGGATGTACTCTAAGCTATCATGCGCCATCTATACATGAAAGAAACCCTAAGCTCAGTTACTTGCTGCGCAAGTAATAGCTTCCTAAGTAATATTTCTATCATCCTTATCAATGTGTAATAGTTTTTTTTTCTTTTGCACTCGCCTTGTTTTAGATGGCAAAACATTTGTGTTTTCTTCTTCAAGATTTAGTGCGTGCGTTAAGAGAAAAACTTATTAGAGATGCCATTATATCAGTTTCCTCCAATATAATCAAATTGGGTTCGACATAGAGTTTATGGTCTTTATGTCTGATTAATTGATTTGACTAATCAAACATAAAAACCACTAACTCTCTGATCGGATCTTTGTTTGATCAGGATTTGGAGATTGAATCAAATCAACTAACCACTAGGTATGTTATTTAGGAACATTATGGGTGTTGTTGTAATTGGGCATCAGCTAGAAAACTGTAAAGATGGTTCCTTAAAAAGAAAAAAACTGTAGAGATGGAATCTACAAATGGCAGGTTTGTTCTCTCATTTTTCTAACTAATTCCATCTCACATTATCTTATTTGTCGGTATCTTTTCTATTTAAATTTAATTGTTTTATGTATTTTTTATTTTGACAGGAAATTCGGGGTTTTATATAATAAGGAAGAAGACATAAAGTATCATGCATAAGGATACTCTGTTTGGGTGCAGTTGCACTCTTGTTGTTCTCTTTTAATAATTTGATAAAAGTTTCGAACTTTCACACTTGTATATTAATCAATACTCTTGGTGTGAACTTGAATTGATAATTAGCCAGAGCATATGAGCAATTTTGAAAGTATCTTCAGAAATGTTTATTCCTAATTTCTTGAAAGTGGAATGCTTCCACCATCTCTGACATTTACCTTTATGTTTGCACTTGTTGAATCCGTTCAAAGTGGGAAGTGGACATTGAATTGAAATATTTGTAGATGTTTAATTAAAACTGTTCAATTGCCCCCTTCAATTCAATATTTTTGAAGTTATGTAAGTAAATTACCACATATTTTCATGATGTTAAAGGTGTAGAGTGTTCACTGATTTTAATGTAGTACTAGATATAATGTAAATACCGACTAAATAAATATTTGAGTTAAATTGTACATATATACCAAATAAACCTCATTTTTCAGTATTATAATTTATAGTTTAAGCAACAAGTTGCACTTAGACTTAGAGACGAGTCTATAGAATGGATGAAGTCAAATTAGGTTTTGGATAGTAAAATAAGAAGTCACCCTCTGTTTTCAATTTGTTTTAATAGGTTAACTTACCACACATATTGTTGTTAGAGTTAATGAGAGTTCTAAAACCGGTTTATTAAATCATAAGTAAACACCACATAACTGATGTTGTACTAAGTTAATTCCAACAAAGACGAAGAGGGATTCAAGGATTTCCTAATCGTCGTTAAATATTTGAATCACAAACATAATCTTGCATTGGGCAGGGCAATTAAACCTTGCAACCCTTTCTTAATCTCTTAATTACACTCTTTAAATTAAGTTTTGTTAATTGCTAAGTTGAACGACAATCCATGCGGAGACGAAAAACTTACTACTTTGTTACTTGTTACGATTTGATGCACTTGTCAATTTCATCCATCAGAAACCCCACAACAAATAAGGAGGAAAAAACCACGGGGTATGTAAGAGTAGATAACTTTTATTAAGTTGGAGAAATTACAAGACCTCTCTAAATACAAGCAAGACAAGTTACCTTCTCTCATGAAATAGAGAAATACTAACACTAGAAGAAACCATATAGGAGAAACTATATTTCCTTTCTATATTTTTTTCTCACTCTCCACAAACTCTAATTCTTCTTGTTGTGTTACTACTTGATGGGATGCTTGAATTGGTGCAAATAAACTTGATATTTATAGGAGTGGCAAACAATAGTTTCTTACATACAACAAGCCATTTGTCTTCCATGCAAAACACCAAGGGTGAAACATGTCACTTGCATCCCATGCATCATGCAACTATCCATTTTACCACTTTTTATTACATGCACCATTAACACGTGTTTTGTTACAAAATTGGCTTTATCAATCACAATATTAGGCTTGGATCATCGTTTAGGTCAATACCATTCACAATCTTGAGTTTGCCTGATACTCAAGTTAGAGACATCCGTTGGTGTTGTAATATTGTTGTTCTTTAGTTTTTGGTTACTTTTTTACATTTCAAACGGCAAATAATTTTATTCTTCTTTTACTTTTGCAAATTATGCACTAATTAATAATAACACATAAAAATAGATAGAAAAAATTACAGATCTTGGAACATTGCGATATAAATATAGAAATTGAAATTGATCAACTTCTACCATTTCAAAGGGGAACCTGAGACCAATGCTTTTAGTAAGAGCACTCTCTTTTATTGCTTTTCCTTACATATATTTTCTTTTCTGCTTTCAATCAAGTCTTTCCTATTATTGAAAACAATAAAAAATCTCTCCTAGTCTCTAGTAATTTTGAAATAAGCCAAACATTAATTTATGATAGCTATTTTCATTTTTCCTCTATATCATTATTATATTAAATGTTTTTTTTGACAAAATTATTATATTAAATGTTGACTGGTCTATGCATGTACTATGTGGTGTTTCATTGCAACAATAAAAAAAAATCAAAATCAAAATAAAAAAGGTTTCCTTTATCGGGTTCATTGCTTAAACTTGACACTTAAATTTGGTTAAATTCAAATTATGACACAGAGTAAAATAATAATAATTAAAATACAAACAAATAAAATAAAATAAAATACAAGTTGAAAAGAAACAAACATAGTAAAAGGAAGAGGCTCTTGTCTTGTGTTTTACAACATGGGATGTGATCACAAATTCTACACACAATAATTGTGACTTGGACATTTGTTCAACAAACTCTATCTCAATTAACAACCCCTCATGGTCCCCAATTGAATTGTTTGTCCTATCTGCTTCAATACACAAGACCCCTAATTGAGAAAATGTAAATTTCACTACCTATATATATTACTCACTTCAATATAATAATACCATGCAACTAGCACCACAATATTGGTAACCCTCCATATCTCTTTCTTCACAAAAGTCATTACAAACATACTACACAAACCTAAAACCTCCATCTCAATCTCATTTTTTTGCCAATCATATAGACGAACATATTATACTACTCAACTTCAATAATGCCATGCAACTAGCACCACAATATTGTTAACCATCTTCACATAACAACCCATCTCCTATCAAAACAAAACACAATAGCAACTGAGACATCTCCGATCTAAATGTAAATCATAACACCTTCTTTGTCACTCTCAAAATCAGAACCACAAATCTCTATTGCATCAAACACTCTCTCTCATACGCTCACTAAGCCCAATCAAGGGGAATGAATCATGTCAATTGTTTTTTCTCATGTGTTATCAATTTCACTATTAAACATCTATCTCACCTTTTCGAGATTCAATGATGAGTTTTATGTTTAATAATTTTTTTTTAATCAAAATATTAAAAAATTACAATCATGGTTTTATTGTGGCAACTCAACCAAATTATACTTTAAAAAATATAAAGATTAAACATATATTTTAAGGTATCAATTGTGGTCAATGATCCTATAAAGTGAATTATTAAACCTAATATTTTAAAGTCCCGTCATTGAAAATAATTTCACTCGTAGTAAAAATCAGAAAAATGTTTTAACGTCTTGACAATGTCACATCACCAAAAAATGTGTGTCATTTGCTACACTACAAAAAATCGCGTTAATTACAGTGATAAACAAAATTAACCTTTTTTTTTTAAGATTCACTTGCTACTTCACCGAAAACTTTTTTTTTTTTTTTGCAAATAAACATTCAATATCAAAAATACCCAGACCAGTATATCACTTTTTGTCTAAGAATTGAGCCTCAACATGTTTCATTTCGGTTACTCATATTTGGATTCTCAATTTATAGTTACATCCTCGTCCTTCCTTTATGTTTCAAAATATCGTTAATGTCGCCAAAGGCCATAAGCAATGATAAGATTGACTTCTTGAGATTAACCAAATCTATAAAAAAAAAAAAAAAAAACTCTCTTATCTGTTAATATATGCATAAATCAGTAGAAAAGACACATTAATACATTTTAGAATCATATTCCCTTCAATCAAAATTTATTTGTTATATTTTAAGCTATTTAATTTTGAGAAATAACTTAAAAGATAAAACATAAACTTTGGTTGAAGGAAAATTGCTTAAAAAATGTATTGTGTGTTATTCTTCACGATTTTTGCATTGAATGACGGACAAAAGAATATTCTTTTTTCATATATTTGATTAAGTTTAATGAGTAAATCTTACATCTATGTTGATGGTGTTTGGTTGATTTTAGCGAAATTTTAAATCATAAGAAAGAAAGTATAATGAAATTTTGAATGAGAGAATTCCAAATTGGGGTAACGTAAATGAAATGTGGAGTTAAAAGTTCAACTACATGTACTCTCAAGCATTTTGGCTTTGATATATCTAAATTATCTACCTTTTCATGAGGGAGTTCCAACAGAGACATCTTCTAAATTTTGTAACACCTTATCCTTAATTTTCAAAAGACACAAGTTTTGTTTCTAGAATATGAGTTCTCAATTTTTACTTTTCTATGAAGTTATAATTGTATTGCTAAGGGTATGCACTCTCCAGTTATTATGAACTTTTTTTAAATCAAGGTCTGTAACACCCATATCAGACGTATCTAGAAAATCTAGCACGTGCATTAGGTTTAGTACTGGATGCATTAAAATATACAACAATAAAATTTCGAATGAATATTATTTACAACAACATGCGTTCGTACAAAGATATACTACTCATCTTTTCTAAAGTATAAAAAAATACGTCCTTGAAATCCATCACATCCTGCTGCGGGTACGAACGATCACTTGTTCAAACATCCATTCGACTACTAGCTTGCCATCCAACCTGTTTATCTGAAACAAATAAGGATTGGGATGAGACATAATGTCTCAGTGAGTTCCCCTAAATCCTAGGCTATAGGCAACCTCCGGGGAAACATACGGTCACCACGTGTCTATAATACAACCTGACGGTTGATTATACGTGTGTGGTCAGGTTTCCTAGACGGTAGTGCATGCTAGACCCGTCATAGGTTCATCTTACTTGTTATAGGCTTCACTTCCTATACGCGTCATGGCGGTCGAGGGGGAAATCTAAGACCGCTTTGCCAAGAATACGCTCTACGTATCAAGGCCTAAGCATAACATAATCATGGCATGATTCTAAACCGGACGATTAGGGGAAACCTAAGATCGTCATCGGTATAACATACTTGTCTTGCTATATTACATGTCTTGTACTTGTCTTATAGCATCTAGTGCTCTTGTTCTTGAACATAATCGTGCATGGAATCATTCTTACATAATCACAAACATAACATGCATGGACGTACATAAGTTCATTCATTATTATGTTAGCGTTGAACAAACAATCATTATCTTGATTCATTTTACGGAGAGCCCCGGGTGGAGTAACCCCGAGAACAATCCCATCATGACCGATGTACGTACATCGGACTCCCTCAGTGTCGTGCGGGTCCCTTACGGCTTGAACCGTTCCCCTTGAGTCGAGAACCTCCCGTATCCCCATGATGTGGATAACAAGAGACACGAACACCTACGTCTTGTTACTCGGTGACATGCGGGTCCCTTACGGCTTGAATCGTTCTCATTATGAGAACCCCTTGTATCCCCCAGGCGTGGATAGCAAGAGACATGCCACCTACATTAAATTAATCATGGTCTTGTCGTTTATTTAGGTTAAACCTAATCATGCTTACATGTTTACCTCGGAACCTTGATCGATCTGATTAACGGTAAATTCTTACTTCTTCATGCTTGTAAATTCTTAATCATGGTGGAGAGATTAATCAATCAAACCACGACCTAGCTCGCTTGCTATCTTATCCTTGATCATGTGCGAAGATAATAAACTTCGCGTCTTAACATTCTAGGAATTCTTGCTAACATGCTAGTTCTCGACTACTATGTCGAGGCTCTAGTTTTTCCCTTGCTTAAGTAATATCTTGCTACCCCGGTTATATCAAATCATACATAACATTCTCTCATGTACCAAGCATCACTAAACATGTTTAATACTTGCTTCATTCATAAGAAAACTCTTTTAGAAAATCATCATATATGACCTTGGGTCGAGGGGTTTACTTTTATAAAAGACGACACAAAAAGATCCGGAACGAAAAACACCAAATCTGCCAGAACGAGCAAGCAGTACCAGAAGGCACCACTTGCTCGCCATGGCGAGCAACTTTACTGGGGAGGCCAGTACCTACTCGCCATGGCGAGTAGGAGGCGAGCAGATCATGTGTTCTGCTGCTTCTACTTGCTGTGGCGAGCAATAGCTCGCCGTGGCGAGTTGTGACAGTCTAGAACCCCTAAAAATGGTATTTTTGACCCAAAAACCTCAAACCAAGTGTCTCTAAGTATTTTGGAACCTATTGTATCATAAAATACTTGTAAAACACTCATATGGCAAGTATTAACACATTTAGTAAGCATGGCAAGAAAATGGGCAACTAATCATATAACTAAACCCTAGAATTATCATAGTTTTCATATTATTCTTACAAGACATAATCATGATCCCAAAGGGTAGGAAAACTAGCTATGGAATTCACCTAAACAAAGCTGCACAAGGTTCTTTAGCTTCCATGCATCACTTCCATTTGACACCTCAAAACCCTAGCTCTTGATCACTTGTTTTCTTTTGATCATATCACTTCATTCTTGTTGATTTCTTGCAATCTAAGACTCCCTAATCCTTGCTTCCTCATCCATCTTAAAGTTCCTTTCCCAAATCATAGCTTTTACCACCCAAAACCATAATTCTTCATGAACTTCTCTTGAGGAGAAAAAGTGATGAAATCAATCCATTCCAAACTTCATGTCTCTTCATTGATCAGGGTGAAACCATAACATACACAAACTCAAGCTTCCTCTTTACTAACAACAAACCCTAGCTTCATGAAGGAGAGGAGAAATAGAGAAATCAAACAAAATCCACACTTCCTTAAGCTTAAGAGATCATAAAGGAACATGGAGTGAAATTTTACCATGAGAGGATGAAGTTTCATGAAAGATTGGTGAAGAGGAGAAGAGAGAGTGGCGTGAGAGAAGAGAGGGAAGGAAGAGAATGTCTTGCCAACACTTAAGAGAGAGAAAGGATAAGGAATAATGGGATATTTTCCATTAACTTACTTTTCCATGAATTTAATTCCTCTGGCACGATTAACGGGTAATATACCGATACTGACAGGCGGGATATTACAAGGTCGGAAAATCAATTGTCTATAATCTCAAACGTCTTTGAGTCCCAACCCATCAAATCATATCAAACTAACACGAGACAATGGTAAGAAGTTGATGTCTCTAATCCCTTACATCTTCAGAGCCTTGAAATAATATCGACATTCAATAAATATATAAACCCTGTATAAACTATTTGGTGAGTTGTTATTATACCTTGTGAATCTTCTTCCCAACATTGATGAGCTTTCATTGTTGGGCAAAAAAATCACTGGTGTGCAGCAGCAATTTAACAAATTGGTTAGATTGAGTTTTTATATATGTTGAATGGCTAGATAATTTCAAGTTTGTGAAAATGATAGGATTAGACACATCTCCCTAAGATCATTGTATTTATTAGGTAAGTGATTCATTGAACTTGAGCGCGTTTGAAATCCTACTTGATTGGTTTTCCAACATTTATTTTAAGAAATTTCTAAGTTGCAATCCCATTAGAGGGGAAAAATTATTACACAATTTTGTTGTATGCTGTATTTGACCATTGAGATAAACTTGATGTTATTATAGATTGCAAAATAATGGATTTGTTAGATGAAGAGGAGGATCAGGATATATAATCTAGGGGTGACAAAATGGATGGATTGGATGGATATGGATTTGGATCCTAATAGATTGATCAAAAAAGATCCATTAGTCCATTACAATCCACTATTTTTTTTTCTTAAAAAAAACCATCCAATCCATCCAATTAGAATAAAGTTCATCAAATCCACTAGATTTTAATGGATGGATAATCCATCCGATCCATAAATCAAAGTGTATTATTTTTTTTTAAAGTGTGTTATTTTTTTTTGATAGGTGTATTATTAATTGAAGTGTTTTATTCAAAAAAAATTCAAAACAGTTTATTATGATCTCTTTTAAAAAAACAGCTTATTCGAAACAACTTATTATACAAAACAACTTATAAGAATCTCATTTTTAAAACAACTTATTCGTAACAACTTATTTATGCAAAATAGCTTATAACGATCTCATTTTTAAAAACAACTTATTCAAAACAGCTTATTTATGCAAAACAACTTATTACGATCTGATTTTCAAAAACATCTTATTCAAAACAACTTATTTATGCAAAACAGCTTATTACGATCTCATTTTCAAAAACAACTTATTCAAAAAAGCTTATTTATGCAAAACAACTTATTACGATCTCATTTTCATAAACAACTTATTCAAAACAGCTCATTTATACAAAAACAGCTTATTATGATCTCTTTTAAAAAAAACAGCTTATTCGAAACAACTTATTTATACAAAACAACTTATTATGATCTCTTTTTTAAAAAACAACTTATTCGAAACAGCTTAATTATGCAAAACAGCTTATTACGATCTCATTTTCAAAAACAACTTATTCAAAAGAGCTTATTTATACAAAACAGTTTATTACGATCTAATTTTCAAAAACAACTTATTCAAAACAGCTTATTTATGCAAAACAACTTATTACAATCTCATTTTCAAAAACAACTTATTCAAAACAGCTTATTTATGCAAAAACAGCTTATTATGGTCTCTTTAAAAAAACAGCTTATTCGAAACAACTTATTTATACAAAACAACTTATTAGGATCTCTTTTTAAAAAACAACTTATTCGAAACAGCTTAATTGTGCAAAATAGCTTATTACGATCTCTTTTTAGAAACAACTTATTCAAAAGAGCTTATTTATACAAAACAACTTATTAGGATCTCTTTTTTAAAAACAACTTATTAGGATCTCTTTTTTGAAAAACAGCTTATTCAAAGCAGCTTATTTATACAAAACAGCTTATTACGATTTCATTTTCAAAAACAACTTATTCAAAACAGCTTATTTATACAAAACAACTTATTAGGATCTATTTTTTAAAAAACAACTTATTCAAAAAAGCTTAGTTATGCAAAACAGCTTAAAAAACAACTTAAAAAACAGCTTATTCGAAACAACTTATTTATACAAAACAGTTGTCTTAAAAAAACAACTTATTCGAAACAACTGTTTTGCATAAATAAGCTGTTTTGAATAAGTTGTTTTTGAAAATGAGATCGTAATAAGTTGTTTTGTATAAATAAATTGTTTTGAATAAGCTGTTTTTAAAAATGAGATCACAATAAGTTGTTTTGTATAAATAAGCTATTTTGCATAACTAAGCTCTTTTGAATAAGTTATTTTTGAAAATGAGATCGTAATAAGCTGTTATGCATGACTAAGCTCTTTTGAATAAGTTGTTTTTGAAAATGAGATCGTAATAAGCTGTTTTGCATAAATAAGCCGTTTTGAATAAGTTGTTTTTGAAAATGAGATCGTAATAAGCTGTTTTGTATAAATAAGTTGTTTTGAATAAGTTGTTTTTGAAAATGAGATCGTAATAAGCTGTTTTGTATAAATAAGCTGTTTTGAATAAGCTGTTTTTAAAAATGAGATCGTAAGAAGCTGTTTTGCATAATTAAGCTGTTTTGAATAAGTTGTTTTTGAAAATGAGATTGTAATAAGTTGTTTTGCATAAATAAGCTGTTTTTTATAAGTTGTTTTTGAAAATGAGATCGTAATAAGCTGTTTTGTATAAATAAGTTGTTTTGAATAAGTTGTTTTTGAAATTATTCGTTTTGGTATTTTATTTATGAAATTAAAAATAGTGGGAGAGAGATTATTTAATTAAAAAAATTAAAAAAAAATAGTTTAGTTAAAAAAATAAGGTGATAGTAAAAAATATAATTATTTAAATAAAAAAGATTAATATTTTTTGAAGTTATCCATTGGACTTTTTTATTTTAAATAGGTGATCCCTTGGATTTTTAAAATAAGGTGGATGGATCAAATCCATCCATAGGTTTTAATGGATTGATCCAAACCAATCCATTAACAAATATTTTTTGTTTGATGGATGGATTGGATGGATTTTATAGTGGATTGATTGGATGGATATGAATCTCATGGATCATATTGCCACCCCTAATATAATCTAGCATCCCCACATGTGTGTTGAAAATAAGAGCAACCTTACACACGATGTAGATTCCAAACAAAGAGAAGATACTAGGGGCTGTTTTATAACACATGGAGGAGAAGACAATAGAGTTGTAATGGAGAAACAAGATATGCAAGGTACAAGTATGAATAACAAACTATTGGTAGTTAAAATTGAAAAGATATTGTGAGTATGAGTATATGAATATTATAGATATTCTAGTTCTCTTACATGTAGAAAGCATATTCCATGAAGTGGATAACTTAAACTTGATATGCATTGCGAGAATAGCAACTTGATTGATATTGAAATATCCAGAAACGTAAATTATATAATTGCATAGAATTGAGAAAAAAAATAAACTAGAGTGATTCTTTGGCCTGCGCCTTGCGCATGTGAAGCTGCGCCATGCGCATGTGCAGTAAATGTACCCTACGCCACACACGGAACAAGTGTAGGAGGCGCGACAGTTCTAAAATTCCGGATTTTGAGATTTATATATAAAAGGACGCTCTGTTCTAACCTAAGAGTCGAAACTCGGCATAGACAGCCAAGGAACACGTTTTTGGGAAGTTCAAAGTTGTAGATTTATGTTGAAAAACAAGATTGAAGACTTTTGTTCATCATCAATCTACGTATAATTTCTCAAACTTCATTGCTTTGTATATTTCAATTGTATGAGTAGCTAAATTTCTTAGATTATGTCAATAGGTGAACTTCTTTAGATCTACATGAAACTTGTAATTTTTTAGATCTTACCCTTAATTGTAATTTTTTTATTATCATTTGTGCAATTGTAAACCCAATATCATTTATTTATCTATATTTCTAACGCTTTTTTCATAATTACTAACCCTAACTTTGGAACTCAAACTGAGATAACCATTCAAATGATAATGGATTTAGTAATTTTGAATTATCTTATTGTGATTTCAAGAATTAACGTTCGACAAAACTTTCGATGATCATAAATTCATCTAAGAAATTTGGGTGTTATCAGAGAAAAGGGTTCTAAGGCAATAAGACATTTTGATGATCGTCGTAGTACTAAGCAAGCAATTGTAGTATTTGAATGCAATTACCAAGTAGTGAAAAAAAAGCTATTCGAAAGTATTGTCTTTAATTTTCTGTTATGGATGAGTCACTTTTAGTAGTATCAAAGTATTTATAATTATCGATCTACGGGGACTTTGTTAATGAACTGTTCAGTTACTTTGATTGTTAAAAGTGGTGGTAGTAGTAAAAGTGGTGGTAGTAATATAGCAGCTCATATATTAGCAGGCCTAACCCATAGCACAGATTATCAATGTAGGATGAAGATTGCACTTTACTAAATAGAAATTGCTCACAAGCCCTTAAAACACTTTATTGGTAGTTAATTGGTGTTTGGGCCAATTTTAAAAAGTGATTCGACCGATTTAAAAAGTGTTGTAAGTTTATTAACTATCGTTTTGGAGCGAACAATAGTAACCGTTGTTCAGAGATGTTTTTAAGATGTTTGTAGGCAATTGATATGTGTTTAAAGAGCCATATCCCATCTTGGATTGAGGAGGCTCCTTCATTAGTCCAAGCCAAATTGTATTCTAACCTGAATCATAATTAATACATTCTCTATTTTGTTTTTTTTTTTTTTTACCAAAGCAAAGTTAATTATTATCATTAATCAATCAGTGTTCAATACAAGAAGGATAAGAATAAAAAATACGGTGACTAGCCCAAGAACAAGCCGCCCTAGCTAAGCTATGAGCAACCATGTTCGCTTGTCTCCTAACAAACTTCACCTCGAAGTTGGAATGTAAAGATAACTGAAAAATAATACTAGAAACAATAGCATAAAATTCCCAACATTCTCTATTTTGTTTAAAAAATAGAAAGTCCCTCCACTTCTGGACTTTATTTCTTATATGATATGATATGATTTTTTCTAAATTATTCCATGATTTATCATCATGTATTGTGTAGCTCCATGACATCTCCTACTTACTATCCTTTTTTTGTTGGAAATAATGTTGCATGCATGCATCCATTTTTATTCATATTATTTTATATTGCTGGCTCCCATTCCATTCTTCACTCATTCAGTTGGAGGCTTAACTAAGGACTTTTATCCACAACATAAAATGGAGCAAGATTTGGTACTAGTTGAGATGGTTAGCGTAAAATAGTTTAATATATATATATATCTGTGTGTATGGTGACCCAAGCCTAAAGGAGATAAGTTATATATTCTCTATTAGTAATTCTCCCGAATAAGAACATTTTATTAATTATTGTACTACAAGAAAAAAAATCATTTTACAAAAAATACATTTAATGTTAAATGATTGTACCTTAACATACACTCCTTGTTTTTCTTGTAAGAAAGCACGACCTGAAGCAGACATTAAATCATTCATAATTAAAAATCATAAATAAAAAAAGGAAAGGAAAAAAAAAAAAAGAGGACATACGATAACCGTTTTATTTTAAACTACACTCCACTTAACTATTTTTTGACATAAGTCAAATTTACTTTTGACTAACTTTTTATATTTGTAATATTTGGTGACAAGAACCACATGCTTGTACCATTTAATTTCCCATTTTCATGCAACCGCAATAAAAAAGGTTGAAGTAGGAAGAGAATTTGCTATAAAAAAGGGAGATATTTTCTAAGAAGAATAAAGGTAATATGTTATTTGTACAACCCAAATTGTTGGACAACCATATATTATACCTTTCCAATTCCATCCACCTTTTCTTTTTCTTAAGGAATATGTTAACTAGTGCCCTCGGAGCACTGGTTAAATGAGCAAATATAGTAGCTTTTGTATTGGAAGTTGTGTAATCAATTTCTCAAAAGTCAAAAAGTGTTACTTTTAATTCAAATTTTCTTTTTTTGGATTCCTTAACCAGTGCTCCGGGGACGCCGGTTAACAGGACCCTTTTCTTAATAATATTTGTGTACATCTCGATTTGCGTGTCAGGCTTAAATTTTCACAAAACATATACGGTGTGCATATGACAACCGATTTTGGTTGTTAATTCACCAAATTTATAAGTATTATTTTAAAATATGGATAAGCTTGATATGAAATCAGTCTGATGATATGTTATGTTAAACCCATTTTTAATGTGTATCAATTTATTCTTCAATTCTTTTTTAAATTACGACATTGAATAAGAAATTCAAAGTTTGAAGAGCATGAACTCTAATTTGGTGATTTTTTTAGGTGCAATTTGAAATTTTTAGTTTAATAAAATTAATTAACTTATTAATGAATTAAAATTCAACAATTGAGTTTAATGTGAATCATGTGGCAATATAGGTTAGTGAACTAAAGAAGGAAGAAGAAGAGGCAGCGAGAGAGAGAGAGAGAGGGAGAGTTGTTGGGTTTGATTTGATGTAGATAGAATATGATAAGATTTTGTGGGAAGATTGGTGGCATTTAGCCTGGGAATGGGGAGTTCTTTCCCACCATGGGAAAGTCCCCTTTTTCCAGGCAGGTGGCAGTTGCTGCAGGTTGTGAATACAACAGTGTTTATTTTAAAGTAATCTAAAAACAATTAAAAAACCAATGGAGTACTATTTCTCTCTCTTAACTAGTATCAGCCAATACTTCCAGTGATCTTCCTTCCATCACCACCGCTACTCATAGTCTAACTTTCTTTCACTTGCTCTTGCTAAAAAAAAATCTTGGAGATTTTTATTTTATTTTTTAAAAGGTTACGCTAAATTGATGCAATATTTTCCTTTTGATTCCAAGTCATTGGTGATGGGTGGTGTGCTTCGTTCGTTCCTTCAGCTTCTTTTGTATCTATCCATGTCATATTTTCTTCACAAAATTTAAAGAATGAAATTTTATTTGTAAATTGAACAATTTACATGCTTAATAAAAAGATTAAAGCACCAATCAAGTATTGTCTTGATGAATTTCACTTTGATAATATTTGCAAGTGAGTCAATAGGAATTTCTTTCTTAGCCTATATCATGATAAAGAAAAAAAATCTTAGAAGACTCATTCAAGCTGTTACAACTAAAACTGGAAAACAGGAAATTGTGTTGGGTAATAAACAATTGTTGAAGAATTGGATCTAGGAGAAACCCATGAGTGTTTGCCTAGAAGAGGATGAGTATGCAAATTGCAATTGAAATCAGAAATGCTGCATAAAATTGGATATTGGCACACTAGCTGAGAAACATTGTTATTCAAGAGATGCTTGAGCAAGAGCAATTGAAGAAAAGACCTACCGTTAGTGGTGGCGGTGCTAAGCAATCACAAAAAACAATGGCTGAGAGAGAGAAACTGTAGTTATTTAATGAATTGTTATTTAATGATTTTGGTGGGGTCGAAATTATTGGTTCACAATACCCATCAAAAAGTTACTTCCCTTACCAAGTCATAAATCTGGGCATCCAAATAAATAAGTATTAAATCTATGGCTGTCCTTCAACTTTCCCATGATGGGAAAGAACTTCCCTTTCCCATACTAAACCTCACCGGGAAGATTTTATCCAATATTAGAAAACATTGGTCGAAGTTGGACTAATCTTTCCATGGGTGTAAACTATCCTAACCATCTTAGTGGACTTTGCAATTGAGATAAAAGATTTCAAAGTTGGTATCTTATATTTCTCTGTATTTTATTTGAAAGATTATATTTCTCTATTTATCACCACATTTTACAAAATATGAAAAACCATACATTCTTTTTCTCATACACTTTATTCTCTCTTCTTTACTTGTTTATTTTAACAAGATCAACCCTACCCACATTTTTCCTTCTTCAAAGAAAATAAAGTTTAACTCCGCCAGCTTGGTCTAGTAGTAAAAAGACAAATCTTGAATCTAAAAGGTCATGGGTTTGAGGCAAATTAGTGTCTTTGAAAGGAGATAAATGTAAATACATTTGTAAGTGTTCATTGAGTTTGAAGGTCTTCCATGTCTTCGACTGGAGCATCATCCCCTCACTCTCAATTTTTGCGATAAAAAAATTAAAGATTTGTTTTCGTCAAACTCATCATGTTTGGATTAGTCCGAAAGATGAACGTGCAAATCATAACAAATTTGCTGAACCCAACGATATCTATAACATTATAAATTAGGAAATTGTAGTTTAGAATGTCATTGATATTGCTGGGGAACAAATTTGTTATTATTTGTAATTTGTTGTTTAAACTAATTTAATTGTAACCTATTTTATTCTCACAAGAGAAAAAAAAAGTTAAAGGATGGTAGAAGAGTGAAGGAACTCTAAGTTGGGTAAATGTTCTGATGACAAGAAAATGAACGGTAACAACATGAAATGGAACAACAAAAAGAGGAAGATGTAGAGGTTGGCCATCACTTAGAATGATCGTTATTTCTCAAAATTAAATATCTTAAAAGATAAGAAAGGAACTTTGGTTGAAGGGAAGTTACTTCCTAAATTGATTGACGTCTCTCTTCTACTCATTTATGTACTGGATTATAGACAAAAGAATATATGTTAAAAGACATGCAATTGATAAAAGATTTAATGTTTAGTCATAGATCAATAGATACAAATGATAGCATATTGTAACAAAGAAGGAAGAAGAAATTGTGTACCTTTGAATTAGGTTCACGAAGGATAACCGCCAACAAGTATGAGAGGGGATGATTGCCCTCATTACATCTAGGTTTTCACTGTTGTTCAGAATGTTTAATCGTCTGATGGGATGACGTTTAAATAGCTAAATGATTGAGGGCATGAACCTCTCGTTGGACTTAGCTAAATGGTTCAACCCATCACGGTCCATTTAGTAACAATAGCCTAATCACTCATATTCATCAACTAATTAGTACTTAACACAATAGACCATAATTTATATTATAAGATTAACTTATAATAATTGATTAATTAAATAATTAATCCAACAATTTGATGATTGTATTTTTTTTTTTGTTCCTTATAAGTATTCAAAAGTTGTTCTCTACAAGAATTGATATCATTCCATTATGATGGTATTTCTTCGAGTTTTTAGTTCCCCAAATGTTTTGTGTCTAGTATTTTGGTCCCTGTTTTTAAGTCAGATCATGTATCAAATTATGATTTTTTAACAAAATTTTGCAGGAAGTTTAATGATGTGACTACACTCGAAATGAGATCATTCAAGCGTGATAGCCAAAATGAAACTTGTTTGTTAAGCTTCCGTTGGTGGGAAGAAAATTCACATGAAGCTGGTTAGATAGGGACTTTATATATATGAGCATTTTTAAGGTTCTAAAGATACATATATCAAAAAAAATCTGCCTCGAATGGTTTAGAGATGCATTTATCATCAATGGAATGGGATCCGTCTCTAATTTTGTCTCTAAAAAGTTTAGTGACACATACAAAGAATGAAAGAATATTAGGGATGGATTATATCTCTAATTTCAATTTTTTTAGTAGTGAGTTTAGGTTCATCAATCCACCCATTGAAATATATTTTCAACGACCATTTACTTTGGTTCAAAATACTCCAGAAGATGACGGTATAAAGGACAAGAAACAGAGGTAGAGCACCAGAAGGAACTTGATGTTCCTCTATATAGGTAGATAGAAAGATGTCTTGATTACCCGTTGAGGTTTTGTATTTATTTGTCACTTTGTGTTCGATTGTCGGCTACTCTTAAAATCCTAAAAATTGAAGAATTGAAGATAGTTTTTTTTTTTTTTTTTTTATAGAAAAAGAACAAACCAAAATAAAATCAAATATTCGTTTATTGTGTTCTTAATATTGTTTTTCTTTAAGTAAGAAAAGAACGTAGGGGAATAATAAGCATTCACTTGTAGAATATGTTGTGTAAGGTTTGATAAAAGATTGAAAATGATGAAAGATTTCAAAATCAGGGTTTATGAATTAGGTTTATTGGATTTAATTTAGCTTGTTCAAAAAAGGTTTATTGGATTTAAGGTGGGTTAATTAGTGTAAAGTGATTATTTTAGTTGGGTTATTATGAATACGATGCTTGTATTTGATTTGGATATTTTGATATGTCAACCTAGTTGAAATGTCAAACTATCACTTTATAGGTATTCCGTTCTTGTTTCAAGCCGATGATTAGTTGTTAAGCGGTCTCTTTTATCTGGTTTACGAAAACCTTCTTTACTACACACAAATCTTCCTGACAAAACCATTCCATCTTTGCTTTTGTTCAAGTACTCTGTCAAACATTAAATTCAATTTTTTCACCATAATCATTCCAAAAATCCCTAGCCTCTTCCCAAGTATAAAATTGTTTTCCTAGTCGAGGTTTCCACTCAAATTCGTTATCCATGTAGATGGCTTGTGGTGCAACAATAGAATCAATTGGCAACCTAATCGATTGAAATAAAAAAGAACGACTTAAAATATATACTATAATCACACAAGAGTATAAAGCTACTACAACTTAAATAATATGAAATGAAATGATAGATTTGGTTAACTAAGTCTACTATCACAATTTTCATTCCACATAAACAAATTTCGAATGGATTGTAACCTTGAGACAATGGAGACAATGAATTTGAGACAATGGAAGAGGCGATGAATGCGTGTCGCAATAGGGAGAGACAACGTCGAATACTGGTGCGAAGACAATGACAACGGTGACGGCAATGACAATCAAGAAGCACAACAGTGGTAATCGATGGAGCACGGCGACGACATCGTCAACCAAAGAGCACACAACGGCACCAACAATAGTTGCATGTGACGGCGTCAACAGATAGCACACGACAACGACGTCAATATAGTTGATGTTCAGAGTTCACTGGGTCTGTGTTGTTGTGGAAGAAGATGAAGCGGTTTCTATTATTTCTACAGGAAGCCAGAACGTGAAAAGAGAGGGAAATGAAAATGACACATTAAAATGAATGAAGGACTAAGATTAGTTAAGGTGTCATTAAAATGAATGGACTGCTAAAATTATTTCACTGGAGAAAAAGGAGAAAATTTCCACCGGAGTGGATCCTCTCCCTATCAAAAACAGTAAGGTAATTAATGTTTTAAAATTTACTCAAAACAAGTGTTTCACTGGGTCAAAGAAGAGATTGGTTTAGCGACATAGGTGGGATTGTCATTATCTCCTTGCCATGATCACAAGTATCTTAGGTGTTAATCTCCAAATTACCTGACATTCATCATTTGATGTCATAACCTTCATTTGGTGAATGGGCTCAATGCTTAATGTAGGAGCAGAAAACAATAAATTGCATTCAAAAGTCCCTAAACTTAACTAAGCACCAAGAAATTGCAATGACATTATATCCTGAATAAAAATGAGTTTTATTAAATATTAAAGAATGTGTATCATGTAACAAATGTGATTAAAAAAAATGTACTATACAAATAGAATGGTCCCACATTTACATAAAAACCCACATTTTCTTTCCTAGATGTAGCATCACTAAAGCAATCAATATGGCTTATTCTTCATAATCTCTTCTATGTCTTCTTCATACTCAAAAAATCAAGAAATGGTTTATCTGAGACAGGTATCAACTTCACAACAAAACCAATTGGCCAAGAAACAGCACCAAAACCAATACAAATAATCCATTCTTTCCAATTCAACCTTTCTGTACCAGCAAACTTCTTCAAAAATTCAACCATCACAACTTGAAGCACCAATGTCACACCAATAATTCCCAAAAACAACTTGCTTCTAAATATTCCTTCAAAAACATTCTTCTTCTCCAATTTCCTTGCATTAAACTCATTAAACACTTGACATAGAACAAATGTATTAAATATCAATGTGTCATTTACCTTTGATGTCACACCAAAAATATCCTCACCTTTGAATTGAAGAGTTAACAAAATTACTATTTGGTACAAAGCTTGTGACACAAGATTCCTCCACATAATGTTAGTTATAAGAGGCTTTGTTCTACCAACAGGTTTTTTATCCATTAATTCCTTGGTAGGCTTTTCAGTTGCAAGAGCCAATGCACCTAATGTATCCATAATCAAATTCACCCATAATAATTGTACTGCTGTTAATGGTACTTCACCGGCTGAAACCGCGGCTACGAAATTGATAACAAGTGCTGCCACATTCACTGTTAATTGAAATTGAATGAACTTTTGAATGTTGTTGTAAACACATCTTCCCCAGTTTAGAACTGTTACTATAGATGCAAAATTGTCGTCTAATATAACAATATCTGAACTCTCTTTTGCAACTTCTGTACCTTGAATTCCCATTGAAAGACCGATATCGGCTTCTTTCAATGCCGGTGCATCATTTGTTCCATCTCCTGTTACAGCAACTACATGGCCTTTTTGTTTTAAACATTGAACCATTAGAAGTTTGTCAAATGGAGAAGATCTTGCCATCACAGATATTTTTTCGACTTTTTCTAATCTCTCTTCGGGTGTGAAGTTGCGAAATTGTTCGCCTTCAACCACGGTTTCATCTGTGTCCTGGTTAGGTTGAAGAATTCCGCATTCAAATGCTATAGCTTTCGCAGTGAAAACATTGTCACCTATAATCAGATATAAAGTTACCCTTTATTTTCATTTTCATATAGACTCGTATGCATAAATAGAGAATTTTTTATTCAATATCGAAAGATCATGTTACTCATAAATTAGATATTATAGTAATACCTGTAATCATTTTGACATTCACACCGGCATGTTGGCAAGCTTCCACCGCTGTCTTCACCCCTGGACGACACGGATCCTTAATACCGACAAGCCCTAACAATGTTAAATCATTCTCTTTTACCACCATCTTGGTGTTGTCGCCTTCATCTCCTAGCTTTTCGTCTGCGACTTCTGTATACGCTAAAGCGATGCAACGAAGACTACTAGCCGCCATACCTTGAATAATGCTTTCGAATTTCAGCATAGATTCATTGTCAAGATCTTTCAAAATTCCGTAACCATCATAGTATCTTGAGCACATTCTTAGAACCATCTCTGCTGCTCCTTTCCAATGTGCAATAGTTTTGTTGTCAACATTCCTTCTCAACAAAATTCCACTTCTTTTCTTCTTTGAGTTGAAAGTCTCAACTTGAATAAAAGAACAACATTTTGTCAAGTGCTCCATATCCATTTTCAATTCCAAAACAGCCCAAGATAGTATTGCTTTTTCTGTTGGACTGCCTGAAAACTCGAATTCAGAATCCGAACCTGATTTCGATTTGTGAACACCTCCAGTTGTATTGAGTGCAACTCCTTCTTTGATCAATTGAAGAACAGATGGATCAACATTTGAATATGCACCCTTTTCCAATGGCTCTAGACCAAGCCAAAACTTCGTCACCTTCATCTGATTCAAAGTGAGTGTACCTGTTACAAATCACAATATCAAAAGTAAGACTCCTTGTTACAACTTTTTTCTTAAAAAATAAATTTTAGAGAATCAAAATGAATAATCACTTTTGAAAACAACTTTTAAAGAATCAAGTTTTTTTCAAATGATACCTGTTTTGTCGGTGCAAATAGTAGTAGCAGATCCCATAGTCTCACATGCAGAGAGTTTTCTCACCATTGCTTGATCAGCCATCATTTTCTTCATTGAATATGCAAGTGTCAGTGTCACAGCTAATGGCAAACCCTCAGGAATTGCAACAACAACAATAGTAACAGCATCAGCAATAATTCCAATAATTGCATTCATCACATCATCGAAACTAGTCTTTCTACCGTTGAACTCTCTAACTCCGTTATCGGTCTTTGTGTTCCCGGTGAAATATCGAATCAATAGAACAACAAGGACTAAAAACGCGACAACCAAACCAACTTTTCCGATCGATGATGTTAACTTATTCAACCTTGTTTGCAAAGGTGTTTCTTCGTTGATATCATTGCTTATCGAACTCATCATTTGTCCCCATGTTGTGTTCATACCAACCGATGTAACAAGCATTTTTGCATATCCATCGACAACTTTTGTTCCGGAAAGTAAAAAAGGATGAAAATTTCGATTTATCTCTACATGATCGCTCTCACCTGTCATGCTCGATTCATCAACTCTCAACGAATGTCCATCTACGAACAATCCATCAGCCGGTACTTGATCACCAATCTTCAAACAAACAACATCACCAACAACAATATCAAATATTGATACCTTTAACCGACGACCACTTCGAACCAAATCAATTTGAATGTCATTGCTAACTTGAGACAATTTATCAAATTGTTTGTTTTGTTTGAAGTTGCTTATTGATGACATCGAAATTACGATGAAAACAGCGAGGAAAATGCTACCACCATCATACCAACCTTCTTTGATTCCATGTTGCTTGATACCAAAGCCAAGTGAAAGTGTAGCACAAACCAAAAGGATTATAATAGTTACATCCTTAAAAGCTTCAACAACAAAATGAATAAAACTTTTAGAAGGTGGTTTTTTGTAATTGTTGGAACCAAACACTTGTTTCCTAATTGCAATGTCTTCAAAATCATTAGTATCATCACTTTTGATACCAAGCTCAATGTTTGTTTTAAGTGATGAAGCAACACCTTCAACTCCACCATGATTTTGAAGTGTTTCAATGTTTTTCTCTTTGACAATATCTATGAGAGTTTCTTGATCAATGGTAAATGAGTGTGGTGGATTTAAATCAACCACGGTGAAAGATGGAGTAGGTGTGATTTTTGGTTTCTTGGTAAAATGTGACATGAAAGCCCTAGAACAATAGATTTTCATGAAAGCATTGTGCCATCTTTTGTTGTGTGTGTTATTGGTGTTTTTTGGTGCATTGAGAAGTGTCTCAATGTCGTTCATGTTTGTGAAAAATGGCATTGACATGGTTTCAAGAACAAAAGTATAACAACAATAATTATAATAACAAAATAAAAAATTATACGAAGAAAATGATGAATTATAATAAGGGTATGAAGATGGATGAATTGAAAGATTTTGAGACTATAGTTGACACAATAGGACCAATGCAATTCGTATGTCAAATTGATGTAAATATTGGATGATAATAACTTTGTATCATGTTAACATGTTATATAAAATGAGTAAAATTAATTTACGCGGTTACTTGTAAATGCATGATATATTTCTTAGCATGCAAGTACGTATGATTCAATTTCTTGATGAAATGGAGAGTTAGCAAATTCACACTGCTTTTGGGAAGAAATTAATTTGGCGTGTCGACTATAAGATTCTAAAATAAAATTTTTTCTTTGTTAAGGAATGAAGGAAGTTACTAGGAAGTGGTGTGATAGTGCTTGTTGACATCATAGTCGACAAGATTTTGAAAAGATGAAGTTATGTTATACCCCACGTATTGACCACGTATGTGTTCTTTCTTTCATTCTTCCTCGTTGTTTGACAGGAAGTCCAAAGTACAAATTACGGTTAAGTTCGCCTATAATCTTACTTTGGTCGATAAACCATCACAAATTAGTATTTGACTCTATTAATATTTTAAATTAGTCATTATCTTTGTCAAAATTTCTCAACTAAATTCCTTGTCATGTGAAAAAAAAAAACCATAAAACATAGATCTAGTGGAGAAATTTTTAACAAAGACGGAGACTGATTTAAAATAATAATAGATTCAAGGACTTAATTGTGAATGACTTAAAAATATATGGACAAATTTGATGGTTTATTCAATTTTACTCCTTATGTACCAAATTATATATTTTTTTGACAAAATAATCAATATTCATTCATTCAAGTTGATAAAGTATATTGATACAGTACAAATTCAAAATCATTAAAAAAAATGAATCTACCAACAAACATATATGTTTTTTTTTTGTCTAGTAGTCTAGTGGTTGGAGCTCACACAATTAATTTTTGTCTAGTAGTCTAGTGGTTGGAGCTCACACAATTAATTTTTGTCTAGTAGTCTAGTGGTTGGAGCTCACACAATTAAAAATTATTTTGTCTAGTAGTCTAGTGGTTGGAGCTCACACAATTAAAAATTTTGTCTAGTAGTCTAGTGGTTGGAGCTCACACAATTAAAAATTAGAGCTCACACAATTAAATATGGAGAAGTGGGGTGTCCAGGGTTCGAACCCCGGTCCCTGCATAAATTATGCAATGTCCCTACCAACTGAACTAAGCTCACGGTGACACAAACATACTCCCTCCGTCCCTATATCTAAGCACCTTTTATTAGAGGCAGATGATGCTTATACATTGAGACGGATGGAGTATATGTTAATAACATTAAACAATCAAGCATTTATGTCTACAAATATGACTATATGCATGTCTCGACAATACTGTCTCCCTACATGGAAACAACGTTGAAGTTGTTTGACTGCGCAGTCAACAAGGTTTCCAAACGATGAAGTTATGATATACCCCACCCCACGTATGTGTTCTTTCTTTCATTCTTCCTTATTTTGTACAGGAAGTACAAGTTACGGTAAAGTTCATCTATAATTTCAGGGGAATCCAAGAGCAGGGGACGCGGCGAAATGTGAATAAAATAGAACTTCTTGCTGATTGAGATAAGGAATGGATAATGTTTTTTTTTTTTTTTGAAGAAGGATAATGTTGTTGAATGCGTAGGTAATCATAAAATCTCACTATTTTATTTTGGGTTAATTATGTTTCTAGTCCCTATAAAATAGCGACCTTGTAAGTTTAGTCCTTACTTAATTTTAATAGCATTTTTAGTCCCTATAAAAAAAAATTTACTTATAATTTTAGTCCCTGCTAAAACAAAGTTTGATTAATTATCCTTAAACTCTTAAATTTTTGAACGATTTTTTTGAGACAAGATTAGAACACTATGAAAGGTTCGTTTACTAAAATTTAGAATTTTCAGACATGAAATGAATTAAATATGAATTTTTTAAAACGACAAAAGTTAAAGATAAAAAGTAATAAAATCTGGATGTAGAAATCAAATTTTGCGATAATTTTTTGCGGGGGAACTTTTAGTAATGTTCTAAACATGTCTGCAAAAAATTGTTCAAAAATTTAAGAGTTTAAGCATAAATTAAACAAATTTGAATTGAGTAGGGACTAATACTCAGGGCAAAAAAACAAAATTAGGGACTAAAAATGTTATTAAAATTAAGTAAGGACTAAACTTACAAGGTCGCTATTTTATAGGGACTAGAAACATAATTAACCCTTTTATTTTTGGACAGATATTGTTCACATGATAGGTCAACATATGTTGACTATAAGAAAAATATGTTGACTATAAGAAGAAAAATTTGTCCTTAAAAAAAATTGTGAAATTTTCAGAATCGGATATTTGATCATGAGCAAGTAAGAAACGCGTTTGTTAACGAAATTTTATTATTAGGTAAACTTTAGTTAAAAATTACATGTGTGATCCATTAACTTAATTTTAAATGAAGATTTAATAAACTCATTTAGATCAATATCTTTTTATACCATTTGCTTTTAACATTTGTTGACCTTCTATGTAAAGTTAAAAGGGTTATGCACAACAATGTCATGACTCTTAGGTTCATGAATATTGTGTTCAAGGCCGGCACTAGGTATATGCCAAAGGTGCGACAGCCAAGGTCCCATGGCGGTACGAGGCCCCAACTTTTGTTTATGGTGGGACGTGTATATGGAAATATTCGGTTTTTGGGGAGTGTATATAACAAAGTTTACTGAAAGGCCCAAAATATTGACATAATGAAAGGCTGAGCTGAAGTCTGTTAATTTTTTTTGGCCCTGCTGATATGATTTGTTATATATACCCCAGTATATCACAAAGATTTCTATATACACCATCCCTATCAAAAAAATTTGGTTGTTCTTATGATTTGCCAAAAAATTTATTATCGCATAAATTTTTTATATTTTATTTTTTTTCCTAAAAATGTGCTTCATTAATATTAAAAATATTGGTGATATTAATTATCAAGAAATTGGGATAATTTTATAACAAAACAAATTATATTTTAGTTGAAAATGGGTCTACTAGAGAAATTAATTTTAATATTGTCTTTCAAAGGTTCCAAAAAATTAAATTATATCATTATAGTAATGTCAATTTTCTTGAATTGATTAAAAGGATTGCAAAATTGAATTTGATAATGCAAAATCGTGCTAGACGCATTTATGATCATGAAACCGATGTGAGACGAATTTAGGATCATGTGACCCACTCATTTTTATTTATTTTGTTGTTCTTTTATATCAATAGCTGCATTTGACATACGATTTTGTGGGGTGCCAGCATAGCTAAGATATCAACTGTCAAAATTAATTTGTGTCTCATCAATTTCAATGAGGTAATTTCTTTTCATAAGTGTGATAAAATTATTGATATAAGTTATTAAGTGTGCTAAAATTCACCATTGAAGGTACAAATTTAACAATGGTCTAACATTGATTTTGTATCATCATAATGAACTTGTTAAAGATATTTATAACATATAAAAAGATGAATGTTGTACTTCTAGCATACAAAGGAGTTCTTGTATCTATGATTCCTCTAAAAAGTCTAACACTAATTTTGTATCATGAATTATTGTTGTTATGAGTTTAACATTGGAGAATTTTTCATCCAAAAGTTTAAAATTTAATTCATTACATGCTGATATACTTTTACTTTTTTTGTGTTATTATTCTTAGGTGCTAAAATTTAGTCTACTTCATAGGTGTTATTGTTCTCTATTTCTAAGGTGTTTTATTTTGATTTGCGTTCTATGAAGCATTTGATTTATTTTCAGATGTTGCATAAAAAACATCTATTTGGTAGTGAAAAGCGGAAAAAAACCGAAATGAAGACATAATAAAATCACAACAATGAGCTAATTTTTTTTTTATGATATATTATGTAAATGACGCTTTTCTCATATTATGTCTAAGACATGTAAAACTCTAGGAACGATCCTGGTTGTGTTTCCGATAATTTTTTTTTTCTATCCAAAAAGCCCAACGGCGAAGCTTGTCGCTCACTTGCCTTCTATTCATGTGTAATTAATCATTGATATGTAAATTAAATATATTTAAATTATTAAGTATTTTTTCATTTAGAATAGTTTGGTGTTGTTGACTTAAAACCATACTCTTCTTCAAAGTCTCAAAAGAGATTTTGTCTGTCTTCGAAATGAGCTAGATTAACTTCTTACAAAAACAATTTAGCATTTCAACTTTTTTTTTTTATGATATATTTGTTTTTTTCGATCTATTTGCATAAGTTTTTCAAACTTTTAATCTATGATGTATTTTCTTGACCTCTCGGTCTTCAATCTACCGTTATTCACTCATATTTGCATTTCAGTCTTTGAAGTTTGAATTTTGTTATGCAAATGGAATAAAAAGGTAAAAATGACATAAATACCAAAAGTCAAGGGACCGTGTAATTTTATCAAAACTTTATCTAGATCCTAGATAATTGTGGGCCCAAATATTTATCTGTTGAAAATATTTTGGAAAATAAGTGATCATAAAATAATTCTCTCTTTTTAGCCCTCGGCTGAAACCCTAATTTCTTCTCCTTCATCCACCAAAGAGGGGTGGTTTAGGGTCAATTTTTGACCCCAAATCACCCCTCTAAATCGTTTTTCTGCTTCCCTTCTATTTAAATAAGTGATTTTCACATCGAATTAGGTTTTCCTTTTGTGATTTCGTCGTCTTAGCGACGCTGGTTTTTTTGTCGTCTTTGTGCGACGTTGTTTGTCTTTTCCCTTATTCAGGTGTTTGTTCGATTCAGATTGTCAGATCAGCTTCGATCTAGTGCTGATCCAACCAATGACTTTGGCGTCATCAACATTGCAGATCCGGAGGCATGGCTATTCCGGAGATTTTAAAGTCATATTTGTAGGCTTATGTACTTTGCCGTTTTATGTTATTAATATGGATGTTGTGAGTTCTTCACAATTTCATCCTTTTTGTTTTTAGCGAATTTGTATTGCATCGAATGAATGAACGTCGTTTGTTTTTTGTCAGAAAAAAAATGATCATAAAATAATTGTGTTTCATAAAATAAATTGTGAAAAATTGTGACCTAATGTATATATATGCATCAAAACTATACTTTGTTTTTTAAAATAAATGGGTTTCACAATTAATATAGCTTTGTTGAGTTTGGAAACGCATGCTTGTGACATAAATATGAGAAATAAGATGTTGGAAGACGTTCTTTAACGTGTGTGAATTTTTTTTTTATAAAAATTGTTGGAAATTAGGTCCAAATAAAAACAGATTTCATAAAACATATTCAATAATTATGAATTAATAGCGGAATCAAACACAATATTGAACATGATTATGATCAGATCTACGACATGTTTGATTTATCAAGATATTAATAATTAGGTATCAAAAATACCTGGATGAAGTTTGATGACAACCCTCTCAACAACATTCTGAATCAAAGAGGAGAAACCGTGATCTGAAATACACAGCATGGGATTACTGGCGGCTGATTTGGTTCTTCATCAACTCCTACCTTTATGTCTCTAGTTCTCTATTGAGGAAGTGCAAAGTTGTAAGCAAAAATAAAATAATATAATGTGTGCAAAGTAACGTATTTTTCACTTATTATACAAATTCGAATTCGAATTTTATTGTCTAGGATAAGCCTAGTACTTTGAAAAAAAGTAATGAAACAAAAGAACGTATGCAATTGTTTGAGACAAACTTTGACAATGACATAATTGATAGCTAGCACAAATATGAACCGATGAAGAAACTTCCATATATTACTATGATTTATGAAAAAGAAACATTGCCCATAATTGGATATATTCTTCATTACAACACGAAAGAATCAACCATCAACAATTGTTTGACAAATTGAGAACATATAGCCAAAATTTTAAGAAAGGAATAAATAGAAATTTCTTCCACAATTCCACATATATGTGGGCCCATTCACCCGCAACTGCATAAAGCATAGCACTTTCATTCATTGTGTTGCTTTAACATGCACACTATATATAAATACCCTCTAGTTCTTCTATACCAAGCCCTCATGATCCAATAAAAACCAAACCCTAGACTTAAAACAAGGTGAGAGAGTAATAATAATAGAGAAAATTGATTAATATTTTTTCTTGTGAGTATAAGTGATTCAAATATGGATGCAGCAGCTGGTGGTGATTTCAAAAACGTTACATCTCCCACTCCTTATCTCTTTGGTGGCCTAGCTCTCATGCTTGCAATTATAACATTTGCATTAATTATTCTAGCATGCACTTGTCACGAAAATTCTTTATCTACTAACGTTGGTGGGAATGAAGAGAAAGATACCATGAATGTGGAAATGGTAGTGGATTTAGAGCCTAAGAATGTTGTAATAATGGCTGGAGATACTAATCCTACATACTTGGCTAAACCTCTATCATCAACATGCCATACTGAAGAAATGGTTTAGAAGTATGCATGGTGTGGTTACAATGCGAATATTTATATTGCGAGAAAATGTGACAGATGCGGTCAAAATTACGATCTCATTGTAGAGAACTCGCGGTCAAAATTACGCAAAATATGTTATGTTGCAGCCGCAATTATGATTGCGGACCACAATTTAGAACCATGAAAATCTGTCATGATTGAAATAATCATTGGAGCACAATGGAGAAAACAAAGAACGATACCATCTTATTAATGTTTTATGTCCATTTGACATTTATTTGTATCATTCATTCTTTAATAACTCATGCTGATTTTGTATTGTTTTTGAGTAGAAATGATTTAGAGTTGATGATTTTAGATTTTGTTGGGATCATTATGAAAGAATTCATTTTGTATATAATTGATGTGTATTTGAAAATTATATATTATCAGAATAAATTTACAAAGTTAATTATTTTGGATAATAAAATAGAATCCGTATGTGTATATTTGGAAAATTGTTATGTCAAAAGTGAAATTTATTCTATAAAGATCAAGCCAAAACCAGTTCTGAGCTTGAAGATCGATGTGATCCAGTATCACACAATAACTAATCTTGTTTGAAAATGTATACAAAGTTAAGTTATTTTGGATGATAAAATAGAATCTGTATGTGAATATTTGAAAATTTGTTATTTCAAAGTGAAATTTATTCTATAGAAAATATTACAATTTTCAATAATCTAAAAACTAATTATTATGCAATAAACACATTTTATAAGTCTTCGTGAACTTAGCTTAATTGGTATGAACAATGCATAATATATGCAAGGTTCGGGGTTCGAACCCCGGGCGCAAAAAAAAAAAAAAAACACATTTTATAAGAAGAAATAAACTTATATTAAAAAGAGAATACAATGGATGTTTCAATCTAAATAGGTTGGTAGTTGTAGAGACATCAATATATAGAGACTTTGATGTGACCTCAAAATTTCATATTTCCCCCCCCCCCCCCCCCCCCCCCCCCCCCCCCCCCCACACACTAAAGATGTGTGAGCCAAACCACCGGTCTATTTGACAAAAGAAAATTAAATAGAAGACAAACCATAAGAAAGATAAGAAATGCAACATAACAGTCTCCGTGAGTTTATCTCAGTTGGTAAGAACAATGCATAATATATGCAGAGGTCGGACACCCCACTTCTCCACATTTAAAATGTGTGAGCTCTAGACACTAGACTACTTTGACAAAAAAAAATGCAACATAACATACTCAATATTGAAAAAGTAATGTCCCACCTCACTAACTACTTCCTACAAATACATTGGATATGAGTATGATTAACTCACCACTTATAAAAAAAACATTTTGATAATTTAGATCAAGCCAAAAACCAGTTCTGAGCTTAAGCTCGATGACCGATGTGATCCAGTATCACACAATCATTATCTTGTTCGAAAATGTATACATGCATGTTTTGCAGTATCTTATCTTATTTTATCTTATTACTTAAAGTTGGTATGTTAACGAAGTAACACTTTGCCGCCTAAACTAATTCAATATCTCACCTTAACGAAATAGAATGTCACATAAGGACAAGTGACAACCCCCTTTGGAATGGTAATCCAAGGCACAAAACATAGAGAAGATCAATTGGAGCGATTAACAGAGGAAACATATTTAACTTAGATTCAAATCCGATCTCTATCTCTATACAAAACATATTATTGTTGAGAATTGAGATAGTAAAATTCTTGGAAGAATATATTGAATCACATTCTTGTTGGATTAACATCCTCTCTATTTGATCGATGAATCTATTTGAAGATAGATAAACACAAGAGTCAATATTCGAGAACCACAACATATATATCAATTCTCAACCAATAAACATAACAAATTAGGTGTATTAGTTATCTCTCTTTTTTGGTAAACATATATGCATGTATAAATCAATTCACTTATTAGTTATAACACTTTTACGTGTGGTTTTGTGGTGACAAAAGAAATGATTTTGTAAAATTTATTTTAGTTCAAAATGAGTTCAATATAGTTTTTTTTTTGAAATATAAACTGTCTTATGCTTGAGTTTAAATACCTAATGTAAAAATGTGTTGAACAAAAAATTTAAGTATAAAAATCATGTTTAGATTCAAAAACCGTAAATCATAACTTCAAGTTAAATTCCCTTAAAAAAACTTCAAGTTAAATCAATTATAGACACAATTAATTTTGTCAATCTTATAATTCGGATTGGATCTATCTGAAACTTACAAAAATCAGTTTGTAATGTGATAATCACCCCCACTTATAAATGTATATTCAAGCTTTATCTCATCAAATGTAAGAGTATTAACACATCCTCTTTTTTCCTGGACTGGTTATCTAAATCACCAACCAAGTGTCTCGATCATAGTAATCTGATAGCATGTGGTCCAACCCATATTCGATAAATTTGATACCATTTTAACTCGATCTTTAACTCGATCTTTCAAACAAATACATAGATTATAAGTTGTGACCGAGACTAGTAGAGAGGGTGGATTAGTCTCTTTTGCACCTGTTAGGTTGTTCTTAACCAAGGCCAAATTCAAATTCGAAATGAGAATAAAAGCACAGTCAACAATATCTCTATTTATATGATACAAGCAATTTCCACTTTATTCATGCTCCCTACTTTGTTTCCATTATAAGCTTTTGCAACCACTCTGCCTATACCTAGGCAGAATTTTGTCGCAATATACAAAAAGCAGGGAATCAAAAGATAAGTAATCTATATTAGCAAAATATAACATTTTAGGTTTATTTAATAAATGATGTTGTCTATATTAAAGACCATGTATATCATTTATTGAATGAATATGAATGTCCAAAGGGTGTACTATTTAGCATGACTCTTAATTACATGTGGAACATTTGCTCATTAGAAAAAATTTGCTTATTGGAAAACACTTTCAAGGAGTAACGACAATTTCTTACGAAAGTATACTGAGAAATAAACAAGTTTTGTATTGTCACAAGATCAAATTAACAGTGTTTAGACACATGGAAAAAATACTTATCTCTAAATGTCTTTTATGTGTGTGCTTAAACATTCTACTCTACATTTGTTTTCAACCTCCCACAAGGCGAAGATGTCATTTTCACAAGTACACATCAATAAATTCATTAAAAAAAACATAATTTAATTAAACCTTCCTCCTTTATATATTCACCTCTACCCTCGTTGTTATCTTGTCATCCATCTTCATTCATATTCTCACTTCGAACCTTCTCTTGCTTCTTATTTACCACTTCATTTTTAACATTTCGTTGATTAATGCTCGGGCTGATGAGCAATTCCAAAACAAAAAATCATATTAACTTCATCTTTTCCATGGTTTCCTTAGAATCAAGAATTTTTTTTTTATCCATATATTTGTGTGAATTGGTTTCATTATCTCACCGATTCTTCTGTCATTCTTTCCACATGAACATAAAGAGTTCTTTTTTTTTTTTTTGAAAGAAAAGAGTTCCTTTTCTAGTGGTCTCTCTTTTCGTCTTTTCATTTTGTCCTATTACTTTATAAAACATTTGTGTTATTTGCATACTTTTGCTCTAGTTTTGATTATTTGTTCTATTTTTCAATTTATGTTGTACATGTTTATTGTATAGATAATTTAGAGATAGTTTGATTGTCAGTACGTAGATGCAAATTTAATTTGCTTTTTCCAAATCTTTGTTATAACCCACCTTTAAAAATTGTGAAAACAATAATAATTTATTAATAATTGGAAAACAGTAACATTGTTTCTTTTCTTGATTACTACATAGAGGGCTAAACAGCTAGAAAAAGTCAAAGATTACACCTAAATCAAATGAGAGGTATGGACAATCTTATTACATCTAACAACAAATGAACAAAATGAGTCGATCAAGACTCAAAGAATCTAAGTTCACCATCCAAAAAACACTCATAATTTGTTAACGCATCATGATGCTGATTAGCTTCATGAAAAGATTTTTTCGACAAAAGCTTCATGAAAAGATTGTTAAACAACATCCTCCCACTTTAAATAAAAGAACCAAATAAAATAAAGTAATTTTTTAATTGTTTTCTAAATTTGTTTGTTTCAAATAAATTAATTAAGAAATCAAGTCTTAGTATAGTAAATAAAATATTTCAACATATATTAAAAATTGTAGTAATATAGTTTACGAAATGTATGCAAATATATCAAAAGTAATAATATCTTAAAATTGTCCTCATGAGCATAAGGACATTGTAGGATACAGGAGACGAAGTTTAAACCCCAAATATCTCATTTATTCATATTATTAATTTAGGAGTGAATTTCTAACCAGTAGACTATTTGACAAAAAAATAAAGGGTTAATTATGTTTCTAGTCCCTATAAAATAGCGACCTTGTAAGTTTAGTCCTTACTTAATTTTAATAGCATTTTTAGTCCCTAATTTTGTTTTTTTGCCCTGAGTATTAGTCCCTACTCAATTCAAATTTGTTTAATTTATGCTTAAACTCTTAAATTTTTGAACAATTTTTTGCAGACATGTTTAGAACATTACTAAAAGTTCCTCCGCAAAAAATTATGGCAAAATTTGATTTCTACATCCAGATTTTATTACTTTTTATCTTTAACTTTTGTCGTTTTAAAAAATTCATATTTAATTCATTTCATGTCTGAAAATTCTAAATTTTAGTAAACGAACCTTTCATAGTGTTCTAATCTTGTCTCAAAAAAAATCGTTCAAAAATTTAAGAGTTTAAGGATAATTAATCAAACTTTGTTTTGGCAGGGACTAAAATTATAAGTAAATTTTTTTTATAGGGACTAAAAATGCTATTAAAATTAAGTAAGGACTAAACTTACAAAGTCGCTATTTTATAGGGACTAGAAACATAATTAACCCATGTTTTATCTTGGTTTTCGGGTGTCAAACATTGATTACGTTTGAACCTTTCTAACCAGTGATATCTTATTTTTTCTTGGGAAGGGAAAAAGTAAGCAAAACCCTTGAGAATCGAGGTCCGGGAGTTGTTTTCGCTACGGGAAGGTGTTAGGCACCCATAACGACTATAGTATCCTATAGGAACCGTCTTTAACTTCTACGCGCGCGCTTTGTTTTTAAATGCTATTTTGAAAGTGTTATTAAACCTAGAGTTTGCTAAGTGAAGAATTGGAGGGAGAAGAATGTTTTTGGATTTTTATTTTAGTTGAATTGAAGGAATTTTGTTCCTTGCCTACGTACCCGTTTAAGGGATCAAATCCACCGTAGTTCTCTTCCAAAAATGTTTTTGTTTTTGTTGGTTGATTTTAAGTTTGAAAATGGGATTTTGAAGAATAGAAAGAGGCCTCAAGGGCATGAGATTGTAAAAAGTGGGGTTGAATTAGTTATTTGCAAAATGTGGTCTAAACATGATTAGAGTTCATTGAAATTTGATTAAGAAAAAGAAAAGGAAAATTCAATGGGATTTTGATCCCAAGGTTTATTTTGAAAATGATTTGAGTGAAGTTTGTTCAAGTTTTTTGAAAAATGATTTTTTCTAAGTATAAAGCCTAAACATTCATCTAAACATACAATCCTAGACATACATCTAAACATGCATATTCTAGCTATATATCTAAAGTGATGTGTGTGCATGTGTCGGTGCTTGTGTCGGTGTACATTATTAGAGTCCATTGTCCTTATTACATCATTGGCCTAGATACATTCTATGGTCTTGCAAGAAATTAAAAGCATAAAAGTAAAATATTACAAGAGCTCCTAAGTTTTTACATTCTAATTTTTGCATGAATTTTAAAGTGTAGGAAAATAAAAGGATGAAAAATGTGGGATGGAAGATGAAATGCTCATGATGTATGAAACAATGAACAAATGGTTAGTAATATAAAGCAAAGAGTGGTAGAAAATGTAAACAAGAGAAGTACTAGGAACAAATGCAATATTATCAAGCAAGGAAATAAAACCTAATCAAAAGAAAGTGGTAAAATGTGCCCAATATTCATCACAATACCAAGGCAAGGCTATGTCCTATAATTCTCATGTTGTGACAAGCTTTTCAAAAGGTTTATTTCAGCCACAACATGAGAACTACAAAGCCATATCAAGCTCTTAAAGATTATGAATCATCATGAGCCTATTTTACCATTTATTCACATATTAAAGCATCCACATAACTTGCATCCCAAGAAATCAATCAAATTGCATTCTCTAATCAGTAAAGAAAAGACCACTCAGAGGCTAACATATTCACAAATTTGCACACCAACATCCATATCAATTTAACAAAATATTATACGAAAATATAGCAAACAAATCACAAGAAAAATGAACAAAACACAAGTGACAAGTATATATCTCTTTTATCAATTTTAATATGTAAAACACTCACAAAAATATCAAGAAACACCTTGAAAACACACAAGAATTTTAGATGCTTCTATGAAAAGATTTTTGAGTCAAAAGAGGTGTGAAAAGCAAGAACAACGTACAAAATAGCAAGAAAACATGAAAGGGAAGCAATCTGCGCAGGAGATAGGCCCAGGCCCAAGGGAATATGGATCCTGGATCATCCAAACGCACCAGAAGCGTTGGATTGATCCAGATCCAACTAAACCTAGATCTGATGGTGGAGGGAGGACCTAGGGCGAACCAGAATTGAACCGGTCCGGTTCAGCAGCCTTTATAAAGGCTGGAAGACCGGTCCAATTCATTCTGCAACTCTCTTTCTCTCTCTATGTTGTTCTAGTGAGAGAAGCTCTCACTTCTCTCTTCCTCTCCGTCGTCTTCTTCGACGGACACAACGGAGGAGGTGCGGTGGCGCCGCCGCACCTGAACACCTTTTCTGAAAAACTTTACACCGTTGTGTTCGTCTTGGCTCCCTCTCTATGATTCTGATACTGATTTTTCAAAATTAGGAATGGATTCGAATAGATCTACACTTGCATCTACGTTTTAGGGTTTCAAAATTTCCTTCTAATCTCTTCGAAACTAAACCCTATCTTGACTTATTTTACATGCTGATGATGAATTTATGCTTTATTTCGAAGAATAAACGGTGAATCTTCATGATTTTTGAAATTAGGGTTTCGTTTCCATTTTTTCGAATTTTTTCGAATTTCCACTTCAATTCACCGTTTAATCTTTCATTCAGAACCTTCGATGACGATTACAAACTAAACGAGAAGGATTTGTGTACTTACCTGAGTTGATTTGGAGATTCGAACGAAATTCTTCAGAAAACCTTGAAGCTTGGATGTTCTTGATGCTTCTGGTAAGTTCTTGCAAAGAAACTGAAAATAAATCAGTTCTTGACTCTCTTCTTCTTCACTGATCGAACTCAATCTTCGATTTCTTCGTCTTCTCCACTGTGATCGTGTGGATTTGCTGCTTTGGTGGCAAATTTACACCGGAATTGCAGTGTTTCAAGTTCGATGATGAAGATTCAGTGATGAATCTCGGAGAACTTCATTGAATTCACTTCAATTCTTTATTCTGGTGAAGCTAGGGTTTCATCAATGTTCTTCGTGTTCTTGTTATTTTTGGCTTTTTGATCGTAACTGAATAGAGAGAGAAAAAGGAATTCTGTTTCTGTGTGTTTGATGTGTTGGCAATTTGTGAATGGTATCCTCTGTGCATTGATGACTTGGTCCCTTATATAGGCTGCCATGTGGCCTTGGTGGCCAATGGTAGCTTGCCACCTGTCTGGACTTGACCCTTGCTGAGTTTGGGACTTGGGGGTCTTTCTGCAATTGTTGAAAATTTCATGGACCATTCTGTAATTCGAAAAAAGGACTGGACTGCAAGTAAAAAGGACCAAAAAAAACTGGACCCAAAAAAGGACTTAAATGTAATTGACCACAAAAACAAAAGTTTGACCTAACAAGGAAAAAAGGACTAAAGTGCAATTTTAAAAGTTTTAAAGGACTGAAATGCAATTTTTAACAGTTTTAGGGACTAAAATAAAAATAAAAATAAAAATAAAAATAAAATTGGAATAAAATTGATAACTTGGAAAAACGTAAAGTGAAACGATTAAAATTGACAAAACGGACTAAAATGAACCAATGACTTAAATGAGGTACTTTAAAGTAACCTCTCTCTGTCAAAATTTCGTGTGAAATGACCAAAATGCCCCTAGGGCTAAAACGACTGAAAATGACTCAGATGCAAATTTTAAAATGGATTCTTGGTAGAGAATTGAGACAAAAGTTTATTTAAACCAATTTGAAAGACTCAGAGACATTTTTCAAGGTTTGAACAGAGTTTTGACACTTGAAAAGACTAAAATGCCCCTAGGGGCAAACTGACTCAAAATGACTCAAATGATATGTTTGGAATGGATTTTGACATAGAATTGAAATGGGGACTTATTCAAACTACTTGAAAGGACTCAAACAAATTTTTAAAAGACTTGAAAGAAATTTTGACATAGGAAATGACTAAAATACCCTTCTATGTGAATTTTGCAAATAACATTGAAATAAAATGCAGAGAAAGATGTAATTGATCAGAGACAGTTCAAATGGCTTGTAATGCAAGAAAAGAAGAATTGAGTTAGTATTTTTAGGTCCAAAATTAGGGTATAACAGCTGCCCCTATTTAAGTTTCTTTGTCCGGAGAGTCAAGAGACGAAGTCTTAGAGTTGACGGGACGAAGATACTTAAATATTAACATTTGCACTGCTTTTGGACATAAAAATACGCTTTCAGAGTTTCAAAGATATGAATTCCATGTAGTACTTTAATTATGAATGCAAGACAAACAACTGGAGTCCATGGAACATGTCATGTCACTGGGGCTTCAGGTGGACATTAACAGGGTAGACGAACCCGGGAGTAGAAAATAAGGTACAAGTTGTTCTTTGGGTCGAACTAGTCACTTGACCAAGGAATACAAAACAAGAGACAGACACAAGCTGTTCTTGGGATCGAACTTGGCACTTGGCCGGAAACATAGACATATAGGCAGATACAAGCGGTTCTTTGGATCGAACTTGACACTTGATTGAAGATACAAACAGATAGGCAGACACAAACTGTTCTTTGGGATCGAACTGGCCGTTTGGCTGGAGACATAGACAAAAGGGTAGATATAAACTGTTCTTTGGATTGAACTTGCTTGTTGGATTATCACCACGTCATGTGGGAAGGTGCAAACTGTTCTTTTAGATCGAACTTGCCGTTTGACCGATAACAAAGCATAAGCTGGGTACAAACTGTTCTTTGAATTGAACTTGTCGTTTGTCCGGAGGTATAGGCATATAAGCAGGTACAAGTGGTTCTTTTTGGATCGAACCTGGCACTTGACCAGTAACAAGATACAATTTGAAAATTTGTTTTAACAAGATACCAATTGAGGGTAAATTGTCATTGACTTGATTTGAGAGTAGACATGACCATTTTTGTTGGCCCAAAAGAAAATTGAGAGTAAATTGACATTGATACAGACATTGAATCGAAAATTTGACATTGAAGGAGAGATTGAGAATTGAGATTGAGCAGAGACATAGGCATAGACATTGGATTGAGAGTTGAAATTGACATTAAGATTGGACTGGAATTGAATTTGAAATTTGAAATCGACATTGACATTGACATTGAGATTGGATTGAGATTGAGATTGGAAATTGCTTCGAATTGACATTGAATTGAAATTGAGATTGCTTCGAATTTGACATTGAATTGAAATTCAAATTGAGATTGGAGATTCCATCGAATTTGACAGTTGAATTTGAATTTGACAGTTGGAATTGAAATTGAAATTGAAATTGAGTTTGACAGTTGAAATTTGGATTGAATTTGACAGTTGAGAGTTGGATATGCAACATGTATGTATGGTATAGCAAGATTATTGGATGTATGAACACATAAAATGCATGGTTATGCATGTATGAATGCTTGAAATGCATGATTGGTTTGTAATTTGATAAAGGAGTTTCACAAAGGCAGATGAAACATTGGAAGTTTGGGCACGTAGTGGCTCGTGCTGCAACATATTCACAGGGGAAAAAAAACCTCTTTGGAGAGACCGTCATTGAGAGACGTATCAAAACCATGGCTGAGGGCAATAACACTTGTAAAGGAAATAGCCTTGGAAAGTTCTTGGATACAGGTCGCCGTTGCTAGGCGTGTCAGTGCTGGGTAAACATTGGATGTTCGCATCTGTGGTCAATGCTTTTTAATATTTCATTCTTTCATTTTTCAATCCCTATTTTTGCCTGAACCGCCCTTTCGGGTTTTCGATTCACCGGGGAATAAATTCTTTTCATTGCCCCATTTTTGCCTGAATTGCCTTCATAGGTTGTCAATCAGCGGGGTGCTCATTTTTGCCTAAGCCGCCCTTTCGGGTTTTCAACTTAGCGAGCTTTTCATTTGCATTTTTCCATTTTTTCTTTTCATTCTGTTTTTTCATTCTTGCCATTGACCACAGATCATCCTGGGGAGTAACCTGCCTGTAACATGTATTGAAATGGACATTGACATTCATTTATTCATGCATGTTTCATTGAAATGTACCCTGTTGCTCAGGTTTGCTTTCAAAATAGACAAAAAGATTTTTCAATTTTCATAAATGTTTGTTTCAGACATTGACATGATCAAATAGAAAGAAAGTATTTTGTATATAGCATTGAAAGTAGAAAGAAAAATAGAGTTTCAAACAACAGCACAGGCTCAAATTGATGTAGAAGAGTGAAAGTCAGCCAAAGGCATGACTTCGTGGATTTACAAAGCTTGGAAAATGGTAATTTTATTGGTTGGTGATACATTGAACACGATGACCGCTACATTTCATAGAAATTTTGAATCCACAAGTACGGAAACCTCTGATGAAGACGATCATTGACAGTTGCAGATGCCCCAAGGGGTGATGGTGATTTGCCAGATATAGTTACTTGTCTTTATTGTCAACCTCATTTTTGCATGAACCGCCCTTTCGGGTTTTCGGCTCATCGAGGCGCTCATTCTTGCCTGAGTTGCGTACAATCTCAGCGAGCTTTTTTCATATTCATTTTTTTTGTCCCAAACTTTTGCCTGGATCGCCCTTTCGGGTTTTCGATCCACCGGGAAGCGCATTTTTGCCTAGGCCGCCCTTTCGGGTTTTCGACCTACCACGCTGTTCTTTTCTTTCTAGACAAAGTATTTCTTGACTATATCGGCATTAACAGGATTTGGGAGTTCAACACCATCCATGTGTGTGAGAATCAGAGCACCACCAGAGAAAGCCTTCTTGACAACATAAGGACCTTCATAGTTAGGTGTCCACTTGCCCCTTGGGTCGGGTTGCTGGCTTATTCTTCTTTTCAATACAAGTTCGCCTTCCTTGAATTCTCGAGGTCGGACTTTCTTGTCAAAAGCATTCTTCATTCACACTTGATACAACTGTCCATGAGCCATAGCATCCATACGTTTCTCTTCAATCAGATTCAATTGATCATAACGACTTTGACACCATTCAGCCTCAGTTAATTTTGCTTCCATGATTACTCGAAGAGATGGAATCTCCACTTCCAGAGGGAGAACTGCTTCCATGCCATATACTAAAGAGAAAGGAGTTGCCCCAGTTGAACTGCGCACTGTAGTACGGTAACCATGCAAGGCAAATGGTAGCATCTCGTGCCAGTCTTTGTAAGTAGTGACCATCTTCTGAACAATCTTCTTGATGTTCTTGTTAGCGGCCTCAACTGCACCATTCATCTGAGGTCTATAAGGAGACGAGTTGTGATGTTCAATCTTGAATTCTTCACATAAAGCTTGCATCATGCTATTGTTCAGATTGGAACCGTTGTCAGTGATGATCTTGTTGGGAACACCGTATCGACAGATGATATTATTCTTGATAAACTTGACAACCACTTGCTTGGTCACATTTGCATAGGAAGCAGCTTCAACCCATTTGGTGAAATAGTCAATTGCCACTAGAATGAAACGGTGTCCATTGGAAGCTTTTGGTTCAATTCTTCCGATCATATCAATGCCCCACATAGAGAAAGGCCATGGGGAAGATATAACATTGAGAGCCTGTGGAGGCACATGAATCTTGTCAGCATAAATTTGACACTTGTGGCATTTCTTAGCATGTTTGTGACAGTCACGCTCCATAGTTATCCAGTAATAGCCGGCTCTTAACAGTTTTCTTGACATGGTGTGACCCGAAGCATGGGTCCCAAAAGTACCATCATGTACATCATGCATCAACTTCTCAGCTTCTTGTTTGTCAACACATCTCAACAAGACCATGTCATAGTTCCTCTTGTATAGGATTTCTCCGTCCAGAAGAAATCTACTGGCCCATCTTCTCAAGGTCTTTTTATCCCTGTTGGAAGCACCAGGTGGATATTCACGATTCTGCAAGAATTGTTTGATATTGTAATACCAAGGCTTTTTATCATTCACATCTTTATCAGCTTGATCTGGCATATTTTCGATAGTAAACACATGAGCGGGTCTATCAAGACGCTGCACCTTGATTACAGGCACGTCATTCCAATGATTCACACGAAACATGGAAGACAAAGTAGCAAGAGCATCAGCCATCTGGTTTTCATCCCGAGGGATGTGGTGCAGCTCAACCTTGGTAAAGTATGTCAACAGACGTCTGGCATAGTCACAGTAAGGGATCAGTTTCTCATGATGAGTCTCCCATTCACCCTTTATCTGATTAATAACAAGTGCAGAATCTCCATAGATGTCAAGGTGCTTAATTCTCAGATCAAGGGCTTCTTCAATGCCCAAGATGCATGCTTCATATTCAGCTATGTTGTTTGTGCATTCAAAAGTTATTCGAGCAGTGAAAGGAATGTGGTGCCCCTGCGGAGTTACAATGATGGCCCCAATTCCTTTACCATAAGCATTAACAGCACCATCAAACACCAATCCCCATTTGCTATTGGGATCCGGCCCTTCATTGATCAGTGGTTCTTCACAGTCTTTCGCTTTCAGATACATAATCTCTTCATCAGGGAAATCAAACTTAATTGGCTGGTAATCGTCAAGAGGTTGACAAGCAAGATGCTCAGCGAGGACACTTCCTTTGATTGCTTTCTGAGCTTTGTACACAATATCATATTCAGACAACAACATTTGCCAACGTGCAATCTTTCCAGTAACAGCAGGCTTCTCAAAGATGTACTTGATTGGATCCATTCGGGATATCAACCAAGTTGTATGATTCACCATATAATGACGCAGGCGTTTGGCAGCCCAAGCTAAAGCACAACAAGTCTTTTCAAGCATTGTGTACCGAGTCTCACAGTCGGTGAACTTCTTGCTCAGATAGTAGATGGCATGCTCTTTCCTACCAGTCTCATCTTGTTGACCGAGAACACAACCCACTGAATCATCCAACACTGATAGATACATAATCAAAGGCCTTCCTTCCACTGGTGGGACAAGGATAGGTGGCTCTAACAGGTATTCTTTAATGCTATCAAAAGCTTCCTGGCATTCATCATTCCACACAACAGGCTGATTCTTTCTGAGCAATTTGAAAATTGGTCCACAAGTAGTGGTCATGTGAGATATAAATCTTGAAATATAGTTCAGACGTCCGAGGAAACCTCTGACTTGCTTTTCAGTTTGAGGGGCCGGCATCTCTCTGATGGCTCGGACTTTGTCAGGATCAACTTCAATGCCTCTCTGGCTGACAATGAAGCCTAGCAATTTCCCAGATCTTACACCGAATGTGCACTTGTTAGGATTCAATCGCAGCTTGTACTTTCTCAATCTTTCAAACATCTTTTTCAGATACACCACATGCTGCTCTTCATCACTTGACTTCACAATCATATCATCAACATATACCTCAATCTCTTTGTGAATCATATCATAAAATAGAGTTGTCATACCTCTTTGATAGGTAGCACCAGCATTTATCAAGCCAAACGGCATCACTTTATAACAGAACGTTCCCCACGGAGTGATGAAGGACGTCTTTTCTCTATCTTCAGGTGACATTCGTATCTGATTATAACCAGAGAAACCATCCATAAAGGAGAACACTTTGGATTGAGCAGTACTGTCAACAAGCACATGAATATGAGGCAATGGGAAGTTATCTTTTGGACTGGCTTTGTTCAGATCTCTGTAATCAACACACATTCGAACTTTCCCATCTTTCTTCGGTACTGGCACAATGTTGGCAATCCACTCAGGATATTCAGCTGTCATGAGGAAACCCGCATCAATTTGCTTTTGTACTTCAGCCTTGATCTTAAGAGCCATGTCTGGACGAGACCTTCTCAATTTCTGTTTGACAGGAGGACATTCAGGTCTTGTCGGTATTCGGTGTTCCACAATCTTGGGATCTAGACCCGGCATATCTTCATAGGACCATGCAAAGACATCTGGATAATCATGGAGGAGCTGAATAATCTTCCTTTTCACTTCTGGCTCAAGTGCAGCACCAATCTTGATCTCTCGTTTGTTCTCTTCAGTACCCAGGTTGATGAACTCAATCTCTACCTGGTGAGGCTGAATGGCTCTTCTTTCTTGCTCAAGCAGTCGAGTGATCTCATACGGTATCTCTTCATCATCATCCTCATCTTCAGCTTCATATACAGGGAATTCAAAATTTGGAGGAACCATAGGGTCACTGTGTTCAACGGGTTTATTATGGTTCAATCTGCATAATATGATTGGGATGATTTTTAGAAAAAGTTTTTCATGCAGATTTTTGAAATTAATAAGAAAATAACAAATGTTTTGGTTTTTTCTGGAATTACCATTATTTCCAAGAAAAAGGCACTAAAAAGTAAAAAACAAAGAGTCGTGAGAAAAGACGACAACTTTTATTGATAACGGCAATGCCGAAACAAACACGCCCTTACAATGATATCACTTTCGCCTTGGGCAGAGCGAAAGGATTGTTATTTTGAAAACAAAGAAAAACATGAGCAACAAGACACATTACATGGAAGCATGCATGACTAAAGGAACATCAATGGCCTCCCAATTTCTCATAGTGCCTCCTGGTACAACAAAAGTGGGCACATGACTACTTCCAGCAGCATCTTCAGCAATAGCATTGATGAACCCAGCACTGTAGAAGGTTCCTGTTGAAACACCAGAGGTTGGGGAGAATCCAAGGCCTTCTTTGTGCTTGTTTTCCAAGATCTGAATCACTTTGCCCCAGCCAGCAGCTTGCCCTGCTTGAACGGCCTTCTGTGCGTCTTTCAACGAAGCCATGCTAGTACCAGCCCTCCGGGGCTCTGCACCTTCAACAGTTAAGCCTTGAAATGACGTCCCTTCAGCGGACCCTGCTTCAACACAAGAGAAAGATGACACTTGGCTAACCAGATATGCTTCTTCACCATGCACAGTGACGATCTTACCGTTCCTCATGAACTTGAGCTTTTGATGCAAAGTAGAAGTTACTGCCCCAGCGTCGTGAATCCACGACCTTCCGAGGAGACAGCTGTAAGAAGCATTGATATCCATAACCTGGAAAGTGATCTGAAATGTCTCAGGACCAATGGTGATTGGCAAGTCTACTTCCCCGAGAACATCCTTGCGAGATCCATCGAAGGCCTTAACCAGATAGCTACTTCCCCTCAAAGAGATCCCATGATGGCTCAATTGCCTTAATGTGGATTCAGGCATTACATTCAGAGATGATCCAGTGTCCACCAGCACATTGGATATCATGTCAGACTTACAGTGTACTGAGATATGCAGAGCCAGGTTATGGTGTTTCCCTGCTTCGGGGAGTTCATCGTCACCAAACCCCAAGTTGTTGCAGATTCACCCTTTTCAAGGACAATAATACCCTCTCGGACAGCCTCCTCTAGACGAGTTCCCATTGTAACCATATCAGAGAAGTTGTTCGGGGCAGAGATTATCATTCTTTCCTTATATTCCTTCTTCAGAGTCTTCAGGAATGTCTGTGTCAATTCTTCCTCATCAAGTCGAGGGGAAACACGGGCAGCTGCCCCTCTCCACCTCTGAGCATATTCACGGAAGGTTTCATCTGATTTCTGAGACAAGGATTTAAGAGAGTCCCTATTTGGTTTCAGACGAGTATTGAATTCATATTGACCCTCAAAAGCAGTAGCGAGTTCCTCAAAAGTATGGATGTTGTCTTTGCTCAAACTAGTGTACCAATCTGCTGCATCATCTGCCAAGCTACTCTGGAAGCAATGGATCATCAGTGCATCATTATCTGCGTAGTTAGCCATCTTTCGGACGTACCGGATAACATGGTTGTGTGGACAAGAAGTTCCATTGTATTTGTCAAATTCTGGCTCTTTGAACTTCTTAGGAACCTCAAATCGGGATACCAAGCATAGATCACGAGCTTTAGCAGGAGCACCATTGCTTCCCCGGCTAGCCTTGACCTCGCGGAGTTCTCCAGCCAACTCCCTTAACTGTCTCTTCATAGCTTCCATTGCGGGATCTTGTCCACGCGGAGTGTCAACATCAATCACCTGTTGCACCGTGTGTACAATAGGGTCGGTAACAACAGTAGTCACTTGAGGCATAGCGGTGGATACAGGAATCTGTCCTTGACCAGTAACACCAGAGACACCAGCAGCAGTATTAGGAGAATAGTAAGCTGAGAGGCCATAAGGACGGCCGTTGGGCATAACAAAACGAGCATCAGTAGCCACAGTAGACAATGGGATAGAGGGAATCACCTCAGCAGAAACTGGAATAGAAGTGGCTGGTTGTTCCTGTGCAGCCATCATAGTGGACATAGCGTCATGAGCCTTAGCCAAGTCTTCTTTCATAGCTGGCAATTCGGCACGGAGCTGAGCATTCTCTTCTTCAAAGTTAGCCATCATTCTTCTCTTGTGAAGTCTTGTTTGATGAATTCTATCTGGTTGGTGGACTTTGCGAACACGAGCCACTTTTCAGACTGCGGCGGACAAAACCAAGAGGCAATGAGCACGAGAGAAGTTTTTTGTGACAAATGAATGCATATGATGCATGAAATGTGTAAATGCATATGCAAAAAGATTCTTTTTATGTGTTATCGAAGGGTTTTAGACAAACTAGAAATTTGTAAACATTACTAAACAACAATTAACATAAACGGGAAACAAACAACCCACATATAGTTTTACAAGACGATTCCCTTTGAAATGCTAAGCCAAGGGATATACTTTGAAATGTAAAACAACATAAACAACTGGAAATAACAACAGGAAAAAGGAATCCTCAAGCATAGGAAGTGGAAGCATCATCCTCAGACTCAGACTCATAGCTGCAGTATCGTGCATAGAAGTCACGGGCACCCCTAGCCCTCTTAGAGTCTCCAATAAGCAACCTATCTTTCTCTTCAATCTCTCTCTTAGCCTTAGCTAACTCTTTCTTCAGTGTCAAGACCTCATGAGTCTTCTGCTCATCCTTTCCATCCAAAGTCATGATCAAGTTCTCAGCCTCATAGTATCTAGCCCTCCACTGATGCTTCTCCCGACTCTCCATAGCTAGATGCTCTTGATACATCTCCTGAGTAGGTGCGAGTAGTGGTAAAGGCATGGTAGGAATAGACGCAGACACATATCTCATAGAGGGGTAAGGCATACCAATCTCCTCAGCTTGGTTTATCACCCACTGTGTATAGGCCTCATGAGCGACACCGGACCTTACACCCATATGCTTCACCTCTTTCTTCCGAAGTTTAGACCAAGCTTCTATGAAATCCTCTCTTATGCCTGTGGGAGCATTGGAGTAGTGAAAGAAGTAAGGAGCTGTAGCAAGATTGATGGGCTTATCTTTCATCGGAAAACCAAATTGTTGCAAAGCAAGCTCCGGGTTATAGTTGATTCCACCCCGGGTACCAAGAAGAGGTACATTAAGAAACTTCCCACCACCGAAGATAATTTCCTTAACTCGAGAAGCTGGAGTAAGCCAAACCACTTCATTAGGAGTGAGAGCCATAATCCTCTGTGAAATAGACCAATTCTCCGGATTGGTGCGGAAAGACTCCGGAAGGTGCGAAATAAACCACCTATAGAGGAGAGGCACACAACAAAGAATGTATCCACGACCCTTGCCGGAACGATCATGAATAGCATGGTATGTGTCAGCTAGCAAAGTAGGAACCGGATTCTTGGAGTGGAAGATCATAATAGCATTCATGTCCACAAAGTCATCAAGATTCGGAAAGAGAATAAGCCCATAGATGAGAAGTGCAAGAATAGCCTCAAGAGTGTCCTGACAAATGGTATTGAGGTTGGCTTTCCCAAAAAGATACTCTGAAGTGAACCCTCGGATGCGTGCCTTAGTAACAAGATTTTTGGAGACATCGGTGGTCTTGAGATAGAGATCTTTAGCAATAACCAATGGGGTAAGAGGATGCTCAAGTCCTGAGAAAGGTACCCCCTTAGCAATAGATAGACCCATCAAGGAAGAATAAGCCTCTAGAGTAGGCACCAGCTGAAAGTCCGGAAAAGTGAAGCACCGATAGTCCCGATCATAGAATTGCACTAGAGTGTGCACAAGCTTCTCATCCACATTAGTCTGGAGAATAGTAAGTAAAGCCCCGTAACGACGTCGGAAACCAGTCGGATCCTCAATCTTGAGTGCCAAATCTCTCAAACTAGCCAAATCCACTTCCTTGAACTTGTAGGAATTAGTCCTCTTCATTCCTACAATGTTTACAAATCCAACTTGTCTAAGCACTTCGATAACAATGCATGGAAAAAGTTTATGCATGTATGCATGTATGCATGAATGCATGATTATGTTCAAGTTCGGAGAAAACATGGTGGGTTGAAGTTCAAAGTCGAGGAGTCATGGGTGGACACGGTGTCCGGTGAATCTAGGGCTTTAGGATAATAGTAACCAGGTTCTAAAAAGTTCCCAAGTTGCAACCTCTCTGACGTATATCACGGTGTCACGAGACAGCACTCGCTCCATGATTATCCGTAAGAAGGTCTAACTTGAGTGTAGTATCGCGTGACAACTAAAACTCGAGACAACACTTGGTTTAGTCTCCGCACTACGTCCTAGGAAATGGCCATGGATAGGTTTGGTTATCTACGGTTCATAGCGTCATAGAACAATTAGAAGTAAAGTGCCTAAACGCGACAACACGCGCCGACAACATCACCTCCAAAATGCCTTAGCTATGTGGGATTGATCGCATAATCCAAAACACGAGGCAACCCCCGGAATGAATTGTCGATTATATCCCTCCTAAATCCTAAGTTCACTCAGCCCGGGTGTAGGACTTTTGATATTCTCACCCCACACGTTTGCAAGAAATTAAACATTTATTCACATAGGAAAGCAAGTAAAAGAAACAAGTAAAAAGAGCGCAAGCGTGGAAATAAAGACTAGGCGTAACTCTCGAATCTCCCCAGTGAAGTCGCCAGCTGTTTTATCTTGGTTTTCGGGTGTCAAACATCGATTACGTTTGAACCTTTCTAACCGGTGATATCTTATTTTTTCTTGGGAAGGGAAAAAGTAAGCAAAACCCTTGAGAATCGAGGTCCGGGAGTTGTTTTCGCTACGGGAAGGTGTTAGGCACCCATAACGACTATAGTATCCTATAGGAACCGTCTTTAACTTCTACGCGCGCGCTTTGTTTTTAAATGCTATTTTGAAAGTGTTATTAAACCTAGAGTTTGCTAAGTGAAGAATTGGAGGGAGAAGAATGTTTTTGGATTTTTATTTTAGTTGAATTGAAGGAATTTTGTTCCTTGCCTACGTACCCGTTTAAGGGATCAAATCCACCGTAGTTCTCTTCCAAAAATGTTTTTGTTTTTGTTGGTTGATTTTAAGTTTGAAAATGGGATTTTGAAGAATAGAAAGAGGCCTCAAGGGCATGAGATTGTAAAAAGTGGGGTTGAATTAGTTATTTGCAAAATGTGGTCTAAACATGATTAGAGTTCATTGAAATTTGATTAAGAAAAAGAAAAGGAAAATTCAATGGGATTTTGATCCCAAGGTTTATTTTGAAAATGATTTGAGTGAAGTTTGTTCAAGTTTTTTGAAAAATGATTTTTTCTAAGTATAAAGCCTAAACATTCATCTAAACATACAATCCTAGACATACATCTAAACATGCATATTCTAGCTATATATCTAAAGTGATGTGTGTGCATGTGTCGGTGCTTGTGTCGGTGTACATTATTAGAGTCCATTGTCCTTATTACATCATTGGCCTAGATACATTCTATGGTCTTGCAAGAAATTAAAAGCATAAAAGTAAAATATTACAAGAGCTCCTAAGTTTTTACATTCTAATTTTTGCATGAATTTTAAAGTGTAGGAAAATAAAAGGATGAAAAATGTGGGATGGAAGATGAAATGCTCATGATGTATGAAACAATGAACAAATGGTTAGTAATATAAAGCAAAGAGTGGTAGAAAATGTAAACAAGAGAAGTACTAGGAACAAATGCAATATTATCAAGCAAGGAAATAAAACCTAATCAAAAGAAAGTGGTAAAATGTGCCCAATATTCATCACAATACCAAGGCAAGGCTATGTCCTATAATTCTCATGTTGTGACAAGCTTTTCAAAAGGTTTATTTCAGCCACAACATGAGAACTACAAAGCCATATCAAGCTCTTAAAGATTATGAATCATCATGAGCCTATTTTACCATTTATTCACATATTAAAGCATCCACATAACTTGCATCCCAAGAAATCAATCAAATTGCATTCTCTAATCAGTAAAGAAAAGACCACTCAGAGGCTAACATATTCACAAATTTGCACACCAACATCCATATCAATTTAACAAAATATTATACGAAAATATAGCAAACAAATCACAAGAAAAATGAACAAAACACAAGTGACAAGTATATATCTCTTTTATCAATTTTAATATGTAAAACACTCACAAAATATCAAGAAACACCTTGAAAACACACAAGAATTTTAGATGCTTCTATGAAAAGATTTTTGAGTCAAAAGAGGTGTGAAAAGCAAGAACAACGTACAAAATAGCAAGAAAACATGAAAGGGAAGCAATCTGCGCAGGAGATAGGCCCAGGCCCAAGGGAATATGGATCCTGGATCATCCAAACGCACCAGAAGCGTTGGATTGATCCAGATCCAACTAAACCTAGATCTGATGGTGGAGGGAGGACCTAGGGCGAACCAGAATTGAACCGGTCCGGTTCAGCAGCCTTTATAAAGGCTGGAAGACCGGTCCAATTCATTCTGCAACTCTCTTTCTCTCTCTATGTTGTTCTAGTGAGAGAAGCTCTCACTTCTCTCTTCCTCTCCGTCGTCTTCTCCGACGGACACAACGGAGGAGGTGCGGTGGCGCCGCCGTACCTGAACACCTTTTCTGAAAAACTTTACACCGTTGTGTTCGTCTTGGCTCCCTCTCTATGATTCTGATACTGATTTTTCAAAATTAGGCATGGATTCGAACAGATCTACACTTGCATCTACGTTTTAGGGTTTCAAAATTTCCTTCTAATCTCTTCGAAACTAAACCCTATCTTGACTTATTTTACATGCTGATGATGAATTTATGCTTTATTTCGAAGAATAAACGGTGAATCTTCATGATTTTTGAAATTAGGGTTTCGTTTCCATTTTTTCGAATTTTTTCGAATTTCCACTTCAATTCACCGTTTAATCTTTCATTCAGAACCTTCGATGACGATTACAAACTAAACGAGAAGGATTTGTGTACTTACCTGAGTTGATTTGGAGATTCGAACGAAATTCTTCAGAAAACCTTGAAGCTTGGATGTTCTTGATGCTTCTGGTAAGTTCTTGCAAAGAAACTGAAAATAAATCAGTTCTTGACTCTCTTCTTCTTCACTGATCGAACTCAATCTTCGATTTCTTCGTCTTCTCCACTGTGATCGTGTGGATTTGCTGCTTTGGTGGCAAATTTACACCGGAATTGCAGTGTTTCAAGTTCGATGATGAAGATTCAGTGATGAATCTCGGAGAACTTCATTGAATTCACTTCAATTCTTTATTCTGGTGAAGCTAGGGTTTCATCAATGTTCTTCGTGTTCTTGTTATTTTTGGCTTTTTGATCGTAACTGAATAGAGAGAGAAAAAGGAATTCTGTTTCTGTGTGTTTGATGTGTTGGCAATTTGTGAATGGTATCCTCTGTGCATTGATGACTTGGTCCCTTATATAGGCTGCCATGTGGCCTTGGTGGCCAATGGTAGCTTGCCACCTGTCTGGACTTGACCCTTGCTGAGTTTGGGACTTGGGGGTCTTTCTGCAATTGTTGAAAATTTCATGGACCATTCTGTAATTCGAAAAAAGGACTGGACTGCAAGTAAAAAGGACCAAAAAAAACTGGACCCAAAAAAGGACTTAAATGTAATTGACCACAAAAACAAAAGTTTGACCTAACAAGGAAAAAAGGACTAAAGTGCAATTTTAAAAGGTTTAAAGGACTGAAATGCAATTTTTAACAGTTTTAGGGACTAAAATAAAAATAAAAATAAAAATAAAATTGGAATAAAATTGATAACTTGGAAAAACGTAAAGTGAAACGATTAAAATTGACAAAACGGACTAAAATGAACCAATGACTTAAATGAGGTACTTTAAAGTAACCTCTCTCTGTCAAAATTTCGTGTGAAATGACCAAAATGCCCCTGGGGCTAAAACGACTGAAAATGACTCAGATGCAAATTTTAAAATGGATTCTTGGTAGAGAATTGAGACAAAAGTTTATTTAAACCAATTTGAAAGACTCAGAGACATTTTTCAAGGTTTGAACAGAGTTTTGACACTTGAAAAGACTAAAATGCCCCTAGGGGCAAACTGACTCAAAATGACTCAAATGATATGTTTGGAATGGATTTTGACATAGAATTGAAATGGGGACTTATTCAAACTACTTGAAAGGACTCAAACAAATTTTTAAAAGACTTGAAAGAAATTTTGACATAGGAAATGACTAAAATACCCTTCTATGTGAATTTTGCAAATAACATTGAAATAAAATGCAGAGAAAGATGTAATTGATCAGAGACAGTTCAAATGGCTTGTAATGCAAGAAAAGAAGAATTGAGTTAGTATTTTTAGGTCCAAAATTAGGGTATAACAACCCAAAAATAAATAAATTGGTTCATTCGTAATTTCGTATCCTTCAAATGGAAAGATTTTAAACCAATTCACTCTATATAAAAGTGCCAATACAAGGAGTTAAGATCATCTTCATTTGCTAAAACAATGATGATATTTAACGCGAGAGCAAAATTCACGAGGCTGTCCCGAATAATTTACATCATTGGATATGTTGTTTAGTTGAAAACATGGGGTGGCAGATGCAAAATGGGTCCCGCAATAATTAAAAAAAGGCCCCACATCCATATTTGTGTGTGTCGTGATCCTGTCGGGTAAAATTATTTCGGGAGATGCAGCATTTTCCTTGCTAAAAACAAATAGACAATGTCGTGTAGTGAGAGATAGATACAAAAAAAAAAAAGTATGTAGTGAGTCCTACCACTTATAAATGGAGAGGATCTTGACTGCATTATAAGTTGTCTTTGGTATCTCATTAGAAGTATTTTTTGTTGCAGTTTTTTTTTTGTTTGTTAAAGCCCCCCATAATTTATACTTGTAGATCAACTAAATCGTTAACCAAACCCCGTCAACCAAGTACATTCGAAAATCAACATGAAAATTGAAGTCTTAAAACAAATTGTTATTAAGTCTACTATAAATTAGAGTAAAATGTAAATCAACATGGTTTCCTTTAGAGGTGAACATCATACAACATTTGCGTCAGCTCTTGTAGAAATATAGTTATGCAGTATGCATGATTGGATGCGACAATTTCACGAACTCTTATAATACATAGGTGTAAAAGTTATTGAGAACATCTCTATCAATTGTGTATGTGACTGTGTAACCCAATTTCAGTAAGAGAAGGTGAATATGTCGGATGGTGTACACCGACGGATTTCTGGTTGATTTACGTTTCACTATCATTTACATTATTCTTATTTACATTTTGGTTTAAAACTTTAATTATGTTTGTGGGTCTAGTTTACATTTTAGTTTTTCTACATTTGGTATTGATTTTTGGATTAGACAGGATATTGTCTATAAAATAAAGAGTCTTGTTAACCAGTGCCCCACTGGTTAAGGAAACAAATATAGTAATATTTGTCTTGAAAGTTGTGTAATCAATGCATTAAAAGATTAAAAAGTGTCTTTTTTGACTTTTACTTTCTTCTTTTAGCTTCCTTAACCAGTGCCCCGGGGGCACTCGTTAATATTTTCCTAAAATAAATTCATTTTGAAGTTTCAAGTTATGACCGACTATTTTAGATAAAGTAATTTTTTTTATTTTTTGATGATTTCGATCAATTACTTAAGTTACTTATCTTACAACCTTTTTCACAGTTAATGTGTGTAAATTTTACTGTTGAACTTTTAGACAAATTATACAAAGATATGAGGATTACAATAACCATATATTGTGTCCCTACTGTTGAACTGAACTTTTTAGAAAAAATATGTTTGATTACAATATGTTTAGTCCTTACTTAATTTTATAATGATACAAATTTAGTTTGGTTTATATTCTACCTCTGTCCATATATATATGACCATTTTGTCAAAATCACGGAAATTAAGAAAGTGGATATTTGTATTAAAATTGTTTGTAATTACTATTGTTTTTACAATTTTATCCTTTAGAGATAGTCAGTTTATGTTTTAAACATGTTATTTATTGTTGATTGAAGAAAAAGATGTAATAATAAATAGGGGCACGTATGTAAAGAAATAATTAATGTTGTTGGAAATAGCAAATGAGTCTTATAAACGGGGACAAAAAAAATTCTCAAAAGGGTCTTATAATTAGGGACTTTTTAATATATATATATATATATATATATATATATATATATATATATATATATATTAAAATAACGTGCAAAGTTTTCTCTTTTGAGGAAGTGCAAAGTTGAAACCATAAATTAAATAATATAATGTGCAAAGTAACGCATTTTTCACTTATTATACAAATTCGAATTTTATTGTCTAGGACAAGCCTAGTATGCTTTGGAAAAAATGCAATGAAACAAAAGAACGTATGCAATTGTTTGAGACAATGTCCTGGTCCCTCCTTTAATTTTGACAATGAAAGAATTGATAGCTAGCACAAATATCAACCGATGAAGAAACTTCCATATAATGAAAAAGAAACAATGCCCATGATTGGATATATGCTTCATTATAACACGGAAGAATCAACCATCAACAATTGTTTGACAAATTGAGACCATATCGCCAAAATTTTAAGAAAGGAATAAATTGAAATTTCTTCCACAATTCCACATATATGTGGGCCCATTCACCCGCAACTTCATAAAGCATAGCACTTTCATTCATTGTGTTGCTTTACCATGCACTATAAATACCCTCTAGTTCTTCTATACCAAGCCCTCATGATCCAATAAAAACCAAACCCTAGACTTAAAACAAGGTGAGAGAGTAATAATAATAGAGAAAATTGATTAATATTTTTTCTTGTGAGTATAAGTGATTCAAATATGGATGCAGCAGCTGGTGGTGGTATAAAAAACGTTACCTCTCCCACTCCTTACCTCTTTGGTGGCCTAGGTCTTATGCTTGCAATTATAACCTTTGCATTAATTATTCTATCATGCACTTGTCACGAAAATTCTTTATCTACAAACGCTGGTGGGAATGAAGAGAAAGATACCAAGAATGTGGAAATGGTGGTGGATTTAGAGCCTAAGATTGTTGTAATAATGGCTGGAGATACTAATCCTACTTACTTGGCTAAACCTGTGTCATCAACATGTCATAGTGAAGAAATGGTTTAGAAGTATGCATGGTTTTTTCATGGTTTTAAGTTATGGTTGTGGGGGTACCATGATGCAAATGTTTATATTACAAGAAAGTACATTTCATGAAGTCGAAATTACGGGTGTGATGTCATTGCAGAAAGCTAAAAACGCTCAATTATACAACCACGACTGCAGTTGCGGACCACAATTTAAAACCATGATAGGATGTCGTGAATGAAATCATCAGCAAAATGGAGAGAAGATGAATAACAAAGACACCATCTAATTAATATTTTATGTCCATTGACATTTATTTGTACTATTCTTTACTCATGTTCATTTTGTGGAGTCTTATTAGAGTAGAAATGATATATATAAGGTGTGATGGTTTTAGATTTAGTAGGAATGATTTTGAAAGAAATGAATTCAGTTTGTATATAATTTGTTTGAATTTGAAATTATATTATCAGAATATATTTTAAACAAGTTCTTTGGATGATAAAATAGTTTTTTTTACAATATGTTTCAATCTAAATAGAAGAGCGACCATAAGAAATGAAAGAAAGAGAAAGGTATGCTTGTCAAAAAGGCAAAATATTCTCACTTCTCACCTTGATATGATCCAATATCACACAATCACTTTGTTTGACAAGGTATGCTTGTTCACGATAACTCAAACAGCTAACAGAAGAGATTGTCAAAAATCAAATAATATACCTACACAAAACACAATAAAAGAGAAGTCACATCATGCAAACATGTTTAAATCAGATTCCTACAGAAAACACAAGCAATTGCCAAGTCATATGTAGGCCCATTTGTTAAAAAAAAGTATTTTACACAAATTATTTTGATTAATAGCATTTTTAAAATAAGATAGAGATATAAATCTTTTTTTTATTATAATTTTAAACAAACAATATATCACAATTTTCTTTGGGGTCGATCCAACAAATTTAAAGGCCTAACGTAAATTTTACGGTGAGGTCTTTTAAAATAAATAAATAAAGCAGTATAAGACTAATAAAAATAAAATAAGAAAAATTAAGTTTTAATAAGTCTTAAGTTCAAAGTTCAAACCTCGGTCCAAGAGAATACGACGCTTTGATAACTTGGCTAACTGAGCTAATTGAACATCTATGACTAATCTACAATATTTATATAATTATAATTTAATTGTATCTTTCTCCCTGTTTTAGCACAAAATCTTGAGGCATGAAACCCTAGTTTGAACTACTTGCCCTTGTACCCACCATTATTTTCTTTAGAATCTCTAAAAGTATTTTAAATTATTTACATCGCAGAGTTTAGATGCGGCTTACATGTTATATTCCCTTTGTCTGTCTTATTAATTTTCAGTCCATATTATAGAATATCTTATCCATATATCATAGAATATATTTACTTTGATTATACTTGAAGTTACACGGTTAGCACAACTATAATATATATGGAGGAGTAATACAATTGGACTGGATTGGATACATTTTTTTCGCTAAAAACCAATAATAAGATTTATCAAAAAAGGAAAAACCAATAATAAGAGGGGAATTTTCAGCTGGATTCCGAATCAAATTTACTACTAGAAAATTGTCATTTTCAGACGAAATTTCGTACAAAATCAATTTCATCTCAAATGTTCTTTTAATTATGGACGGAATTCAGACGAATTTATTCTTTTACAAGTGTTTCTTTTGTTTGTCCTTTGATGTTCCGATAAGAAAGATTGAAACATTTTAGGTTCATAGATAAAACTGTACCATATTTACATATTAAAGGTATGATGATCATGAAATTGTCAAAATAAAAAAAGAGAGATGATCATGAACGGTATATCCTTAGGATTGCGAACATAGTCCGGGAGAGAGTAATAAGGTGTGAGGAAAACTACCTTTATTATTGTCTAGATTTTTTTATATAGATTTTCACCGTTTGTTTAACTCTTTGTTGGGATAATATTTAAACAGCTAACCAGTTGAGGGCAGAGATCTTTCACTATGCTTAACATAATGGTTCAACTTATTATGGTCCACTTAAAAACAAAGCTCAATCCAATAATTCATCAATAATAATCAGTACTTAATAACAATAATGCATAATTTATATAATTAATAATTGATGCATAATTTATATTATTAATAATTGATAAAAGTCAATCCATAATTGATTAATTAAATAATTAATATAGATCATAATTTAGTACATCTCTTGCTTTAGGCGTCATTCCATGTTGTTCGTGCTTCCAATAGTCTACCATTCCAGCTGACCATCTCACCATTCTTCCAATTTGTCCCTCTCACCATTCTTAACCTCTAACAATTTAGATGGTAATGCTTCTATACTTTTTCTAATAAATTTTTGGAGTTATGAAATATGAAATATAAGACGTAAACTTGCATACTCTGTTAGTTTTAGCTTGTAAAAAAATGTCCCAATCTTTTCCACGGCAGGAAATGGATCAAAATGTTGAGATCATCTTTTGATTGATCTGCCGCACCACCACACCGGTGTATTGCATGAGGTCTTAGCCTTCAAAAATTTGATTCACATATCTCGTAAATTTGTCCACATTTGATTCAGTTGACTGAGAGCCTCCCTATCCACCAATTGTGCCTACACGAACTACCTGGGTATCTCATATTATACCGTAACTTATTCCAAGACGAATGTTATGACCAATTTTGGTATTGTTTTGAAGCAAAACCATAAGTAAGACTTCATACATCGATTAACAACTTCAGTTTGACAATTCATTTTTGACGGTAAGCAAACTTATCTTCACTACTGTTCCGTATAAGTGATTTTTTGAATGGCTTACAAGTAACAATTTTGAAAATAAGTTTCTTGCACCATCCAAAAAATACAAATGTTAAACAAAAGTTGTTGATCAATGTTTGGACTCTTAACTATCTTGTTTTATTTTAGAACAACCTCAAAATCGATCGTATTGGCTATCTTGGGCCGAGTAATGGTACAATACTACTTTCTTGAAAACACACTATATGAAGATTTGTATGGATGAAGGTCGCACCAACTCCTTCGGTTTTTACAAACCAAAGTAGATGTCATGACGGCAAAAATAGTGGATATGGATAAGGTTCTTCGCAAACTAAAACAAATCTTGATGCAGTCCCAACAACAAATGAAAAATTATGCACATAGAAAGAGGCGGGAATTGTCTCGAGATAGGTGAAATGCAGGTTCATGAAACAATATTATATTGAGAATGAGAGCGATGGTGAGAATGAGAATCACAGTGTACCTTCGAACTCAAGGAGAGAAAAAAAGAGTGATGAGAAAGATTCCAAATAAAAAACTATTTAAAGAAAAGTATTATAATGTTTAATACACAGTTTTCTACAAAATTTTCACTATTTGAAGCTTTTAAACAATGACTTTAAAGTGGGTCAATATTATTTTCTCTAAAAAAAATAAAAACAAACAAAATAAGGACATGGAAAAGAAGTTTCTAGAAAAAGCAATGAACTCATAAATGAGAGAGGGAGGTGCACGGCGGACATGGTGGTTTGACGACGTCTAATTGGTGGTTGTGTGGTGGGTGTATATGCCAGTTATTTTCTCTCACTTTGATGCTTTAAAACAGTTAATATTAATAATTAGTTGTTAAATTAATGTTTACTCTTTTGTTCGAGTTTGAATATCTCTAACTCCTTATTTATCGGTTGAACTATCTACCCCTCTCCTCTCACTTTGATGTTAATTTTTCTTCTCTAATTCTCTATATATGGTTGGTAATGTTAGTGGTGGATACTTATGTCAAACTCGGTGGATTATGAGGTGAATGTAAGGATTGAGTTTGCTTGATCTTTTAAGAAAAAGTCTAAGAAGCGTAAGAAGAGCCTTCACTCATGCAAATGGAATTAACATTTTTTTTCTAGTTGCTATAACAACCAATTCTAAGAACTTGTAACAAAAAGATGAGTGGTAGATTATAACAACTTGTTCTGCTTTTTGTGGACGATTGAGATCAATTTACAGAGATATCTTGTCGATCAAACGGTGGGGGACACGGGGTTTGGTTGTTATGTGCAACTATGAGAGTGTCCTTGTTTACTTGTTGGAGGTAGAAAACAAATGCATATGACAGAATTGCATAGTAGTAGTTGGCTCCAGCACTCTTTGTGAAAGAAAAGACCGAATAGAAAAGTTGAATAAAAAAAGGTAGGAATCAATGGTGTTGGTGGAAATAACTATAAGCAATGGTTCTTGTAGAAATTGAATCGAGTGAATAAATTGATCCAAACATGATAATATGATTTTGTAGAAATTGATCTAAACATGACAATATTGGTCAAAATAACAAATTTTTAAGGGTAGAAATCGATCTAAACAAATAAATATGACTTTCAATTAATGTGATTCAAGCAAACAAACTGGATTTAACGAGTCAAACCAAACAGTTCATAAATTTTAAACGATTTGAACTTGAGCTGAAAAAATAGTTTGTGTCGAAAGCGGGTGGAGTTTCAAGCTAAACCAGTTCTTATCGAGTTGAATCGAACTCAGAAAGGTTCGACTCGACTCAATTCCAACCCTAATTTAAACATTGTTTCAAATGCGTGATACTTTTATTACTTATGTTTAGTTTCTGTAAATTTCTCTACAAAAAATTTAAAAACAAACTCAAAAAATTCAAAAGACTCCAAACTCTATAATGTCCCGACTTTGAATTTCTACTCCCAACCCAATAGCAGGGTCGTCCCAAGGGCTAAATAACTCATTTAAGTGACAAAAACTATGTAAACATAAGTTTTAAGAACATAAAGCACACCCATTATGTCCCGTCTATATTACTCTAACCAAGGTAATCAAAACCGGACCGGTTATTAAACCGGTGTACCTATGGGTTCAAGTTTTAAGGTCGGACCGGGCTTCAACCGGGGTTGAACCGCTTTTAATTTAAATATGTATTTTTATTTTTATATAAAGAAAAAATAATATAATATTCATATTTTACTCTACTGAAAATAAAATCCACTCATCAATTCCTCATTTCCTCTAAAAAAAATGAAACAATTCCTCATTTTTTTGGCAAACTTTTCCTAATACTTATATTAAAATTTAAATGATACAATAAATTTTTTATTTTATTACTGATTATAATTTATTTGGTTGCAACAATGTTTTTTTCCTTCATAATTTGTGATAAGTTTATTAATACTACTGAACAAAAAAGCAAAAATTGTTGGATAACATGACTTGTATGTTGTAGCAAGAATCCTGCTCTTTACCCAAATCGTTTCGCTCATTCCCAAAGTAAAATACCAAACTACCCCTACGCATGTTAACATGCGTTACGCAAGTTAACTTGCGTAGCGTGACTTAAGTCATGTAGCGTGAGTTAAGTCACGCTAAGTGCCGTTTTTAGTTCAAAACCCAGCATGCAAGCCCAAAACACCATTTTTTCTTTCCCTCCACCTCCAAAAACCCAAAAATTTGGGTCATAATCTCAACTTCAAATCATTGCAAATCGTCAGGAAGCAAGTTTCTACGCTCATCAAGCATCAAAGAACAGGTAATGTATCACCAAAACTCATCTTATTTTCCTGGTTTTTCTGCCTGTCACGTCATTTTTGTCAGTAGGTGCTAGGGCTGAGCGTGAGTTAACTCACGCTAGTTGTAAGGTGTGCGTAAGTTAACTTGCGTAGGAAGATAACACTAGCGCAAGTTAACTCACGCTAGTGTGTTGCCCAGTCTGTTGCCCAGATTTTGAAATTTTGCGCCACTTTTTTTTACATGCTTTGCTTGCTGCACAAGTCATTTATTTATTTTTTCTTTGTATTTTTTTATTGAGTAGACATTGAGTGGCATGGTGGAACTTGTGGCGGAGGATGGCGTTGAGCCCAAACCGGGCAAAAACAAAGCTTCCGGTGAACCTTCCGGCATAGGCAAACCAACCAATGAAGTGAAGTTTAAAGTGAAAATTCCTTTTCAAGTTGAAGCTCACATACTTCACAATCAAGCAAACCCGGTACCTACCGGTAACTTTGAAGAGAAGCCTAAACCGGTACCTACCGGTGTTCGTGTTATTGAAGAAAACACTGGTTCATTTTTTACAACAAACGAGAGATGGAAAGATCGAGAAGAATTGCTTGGTTGGGTTCGTCGACAAGCGGCTAGGGCGGGATTTACTATTTCTATAGATAAATCTAGTACAATAGCGTCATACATGACGATGCAATGTGAGAGGAGTGGTGAATACAAGCCGCCTAAGACGAGGAAGAAACCGAAGCTTGAAGGCACGGGATCAAGGAAGTGCAATTGTCCGTTTAGGTTGAAATGCTTCTTTGAAAAAAAAAACACAAGAATGGTGGATTGTAATGCTTTGTGGAGTTCACAACCATGAATTGGCGCCAAACTTATCCGGCCACCTTCTTGCGGGTCGACTAAAAGGGGAGGAGAAGCAAAGAGTTATCGACATGACAAAGAGCTTGGCAAAGCCTAGGAATATTCTCACGGATTTGAAGGAAAGAAACAAAGAAAGTGTGACAGGCATCAATCAAGTGTATAATGCACGAACTAGATGGCGCAAGGGGCAAAGGGAGGACAAGACCGAGTTGCAATACTTGATTACAAAGTTGGAGAAGCATCGGTATGTCTATTTCACAAGAGCAAATAGTGAGGAAACCACTCTTGAAGATCTATTCTTTGCTCATCCGGATTCAATTGATATGCTCAACACTTTTCCCACCGTTTTGGTCATGGACTCCACCTACAAAACCAATACATACCGAATGCCATTATTTGAGATTGTTGGTGTCACCTCTACCAAATTGACCTATTCGGTTGCGTTTGCCTTTCTTTTCTTTGAAAGAGAGAATAACTTCATATGGACACTTGAGATGTTGGTTGGTCTTTTGACCTCAAAACACAACATGCCTAAGGAGATTGTCACGGATAGGGACCCCGCTTTGATGAAAGCCGTTGCCGAAGTTCTCCCTAAAACGGACCATGTATTTTGCTATTTTCATATTGAGAAGAATGTAAGATCTAGGTGCATCACGGATTGTAAAGTCAATGCCAATCCTTCGAAAGGAAAAGGAAAAGTTGTTGCCAAAGAAGCAAAGGAAGCGGATGATGACAAGCAATGTGAGGTTGTTAAGAAAATAGTGAATGCTTGGAGAGATGTGGTTAACTCTCCTACGGAGGATTCATTTGCAATTGCTTGGTTGACATTCAAAGATGAGGTATGCGGACCTTTTCCATTGTTTGTTAAATATGTTGAGGAAACTGTTTTGCCCCTTAAGAAGCATTTTGTGAGGGCATGGACGAATACATACTTGCATCTAGGGTGTAGCAGCACCAACATTGTTGAATCGGCTCATGCACAATTGAAAAGATACTTGAGGAGTAGTGTGGGAGATTTGGCAACATGTTGGGATGAAATCAACAAAATGTTGAAAAACCAATTCGGTGAGATACATGGGAGTTTTGGGAGGAGCAAAACCGTCATGGTGCACAAATACAAAAAAAAAACAAGTTATTCTCCGAGTTGGAGGGGTTTGTCTCTAAGGCCGCTTTGGGTTTCATCGATGAAGAATATGAACGCTCTAGGAGATTCGGCTTTGCCAAAGAAGATTGTGGTTGTGTGCAAATGGCAACGTTCGGGTTACCTTGTCCTTGCATTCTTGCCGAGAAGAGAAAGAAAAAATTGCCTATTCTTTTGGATGAAATACATCCTCATTGGCGAAGTTTAGGTGTAATTGGACAAGAGGTTGATGCCAATTTTTCCATTATGGAGGAATGGAACGCCATTCAAGAACGTCTCAAGAGGGCCCCTTACAAGATGAAACTCTTCATCAAATACAAGTTACGTGAACTAGGGTTTCCAGAGGAGACAATGTTAAAGCCACCTCCGAAAAATATGTCCACTAAGGGAGCACCTAAAAGGGTGAAGGCTACACCGAAAACGAGGTCCACGGGTCGAATCCCCTCTAGGTGGGAAACTATTGATGCTCAAAATCCCGATAGTCAATGCTCGCATGGCAAGAGTAAGTCTCATAAGACTAAAGGTTCTCGTCTTGGCCCTTGCTTCCGCTCACAAACTTCAACTCCTACTTCAAAAAAACAACCTTATTTGCAAATACCATACATTTCACAAATTCCAAATTTCATGAGACCTTACGTTGAAGACATTGTGAATGTTAGAGGTGATGGTAATTGTGGTTTCCGGGTCGTAGCTAGGCACATGGGATTTCATGAGGATGATCATGTTTTGGTTCGTCATGCACTTATTAATGAGTTGAAAACTTACAAGAGTGACTACTTGCCAATATATGTTACCGAGAGCCGTTACAAACTTATCTTGGATGGTTTACACCCTCCAACAAGTAAAAGTGGTATTACACCTCTAGAGAAGTGGTTGACCACTCCGGATATGGGTCACATTGTTGCTAGTTGCTACAATAGAGTGGTTGTTCTATTGACTTTGTCCGAATTGGGTGGTTCATGTGAGACATATTTTCCAATCCGGAGTGCTCCACCACTTAATGCACATTCCAACATAATGTGCCTTTGCTTGATTCCGGACCACTTTCTTCATGTGAAGTTGAAAGAAAATTGTCCGCTACCACCTCCTCCTAAGGAGTGGATGACTCACAAGATTGGTGATGCGGAGCAATGGCTTTTTCAGTTTTTGGATAGAAACGCCGCCTTCGATGAGCTCATGTCTAAGGAGCCAAAGCCGCCAAAGAAACCAACAAATGAGCACAATCCTATTACTTTGGACACCCCGGAAAAGCCAAAGCAAGAGAACGAAGTCATGGATGAAGATGGAGATTATGCACTATCACTAGTTTAGTTAGATAGGTTATGACACTTTTGGGTCGGTGGGTGTTCGTACTATTTTTTGGTGGTATTACTCCCCGACATATTTTTTGGTGGCCTATTGTGTAATTTTGATATTTATGGCCAATATGTAACTAATATTATATAAATATATGAAAATAATTATTTTGGATCGTTTACGTGTCATTAAGTGTGTTTAAATTATTACGGGTCATTACCGGCGTATTTGTAAAATTTGGACCGTTTGGATCGTTTATGTGTGATTATGTGATTGTGAGAAAAACGATGTTTTTAATTAATTTTGATCAATTATGTCGTATTATCCGATAAACTTCTTAAACTGACGTAATTTGGTTAAGTTATGAATGTGGCGTGATTACAGGTCTTTCTAGACTTATCAAAAGTCTGTTCTGTTACTGCATGCATGCAGTTTCTGCTTCTGCTATGAACGTGAGTTAACTCACGCCAGTGCAAATGGAAACGTGAGTTAACTCACGCACTCCATAACACTAACGCATGTTAACATGCGTTATTTTTTTTTACAAATAACACCAACGCATGTTAACATGCGCAGTGTTTTCAACAAATAATACTAATGCATGTTAACCTACGTAACGCATGTTAACATGCGTTAATATTTGCACTAGCGTAACTTAACATGCGTAGGGGTAGTTTGGTATTTTACTTTGGGAATGAGCGAAACGATTTGGGTAAAGAGCGTGATTCTTGTAGCAAAATGATATATTTTAGGCCCAAGCCCAAATGAACCCTAAAGCTAACATTCTTTTATATTGAAAGCATGTTATCTTGGCATATTCTTCAGCTGCCGCCGTAAACCATCTGCTTTCATTTTTCTTCTTGCTTCTACTGTGTTCATTTCTATCTTCTAGATTTTTTCTTTTTCGATACCCTTTCATGTAAATACAAAGCACCACCACCCTTGAGATCATGATGAGAATCATTGTAAAGGGAAGATAAAGTTTTTTGATTGTTTACTAAAGAATCATTGTAAAAAAACGATTGATTTTGATTTTAAGGGAAAAAAAAAGTAAAACGCGGTCCAACCGGCAAAAACCGATGGACCGCCGGTTTTCCCGGTTTTGGCCGGTTTTTCACTAGTTACCCGGTTATACACCGGTTTTTAACTTTGCCGGTTTTTTGGGTCATCCGGACCGGATACTGGTCCGGTTCACGGTTCAACTGGTTGAACCGGCCGGTCCGGTCCGGTTTTAATTACCATGACTCTAACAAAGATGTATCTACGAAGTATCTCAATCATATTTGATAATATTTATTTTAAAACAATAAAAGAATTGGATTAGGTATGGCAAAAAAATATGTGCCCGTGGGTAATGTGGATAACATCCGTTATGGGACGGGGCAAGTAGCTTAATGGGTATCCACACGAGTATAATAAACGGTATTTAAATACTCGTTTCTTTACAGATGTGAATATAGATTTGTTGGTACTTGTGTTTGCGGGTATCCGTACCCGTTGATAAATTAGATAAATTACTAATATTTATATATGTGTTTTCTAAAATAACCATAGTTTCTAATTATTTGAAAATCCCTATAAGTCTTTTAATACATTTTATACATAAGGTTTGACTTTTTATACTTTTTTAAGCTTGAAATACATAAGTCTTTTAATACTTTTTTTTAGACGTTGATTAATTGTAAATTTGTTTGGATTTTAAGAATTTATATAGATTATGTAAGGACTATGAAATTTGTATGGATTATGAAATGAGAACTGCTAGCGGCAGTCTCTCACACACTCGCGGTCAAACACTCGCCCATATGCTATTGCCACATCAACATACTTTTAGATCTGAAACTAGGCAACCGGCTCTTTCTTTTTTTATTTTTAATTTTTATGGGCAAGAAGGGAAAAGTTCGCTCTCATCTCTTCCAAGTCCAATCCATCAAACGCCACTCTCTCTTCCATTTAAATCTCGCTCTACCGTGAAAAAAAAAAACAACCTCCCTTAAAACACAAACTGCTCCCTCATCCTCACACTCACCCATCAGTATCTCACACCTCCAATCAAACTCCAGTTGTCCCACAACACAGGTAACCACAACCACAACGTTGTTGTGCTTTTTCGATCGATCAAGAATAAGGATTTATCCAGATCAATAACTTCCTTAGATCTTGAATCTGACACTCACAACAAATTATTTCTACCAAAGATTAACAACACACAGAGATCAGGAAAAGTAAGAGTACTAATTTCACAAAATTTGTATTATGTAACGAGATTCAAGACATAATTGACTTTGTTCTGAAAAAAAAAACATAAAAGAGGGATGGTTTTGGTTCTGAAGTTTTACGCATGATGCAACATAGAGAGGTGGGGATTTTTTTTATAGGAGATGCAGAGCACATGAAAATGGGTGTTTCTGGATTTTTATTATATTAAAAAATAAAAATCTTAAATTGCTTCAACCGACTGCACCGGTTAACCGGTTTAAATTTAAAAAAGTTGACTGACGTGTGCCAATAATCAGGCGAGTGTTTGATCGCGAGTGTGTGAGAGACTGCCGCTAGTAGTTCCCTTATGAAATTTGTATGGTTTACAAAATTTGAATGGATTATGTAAGACTTAATTATGAAATTAAAAAGGATGTTTAAAAATTAATGTTTTTAGATAATTAAAAAAACATTTTTACAAAAATTTATGGGTATCTGCGAATATCTGTGGGTACCTAAATACCTGTGCGATACCTGCATGGGTACGGGCACGTGTACCATATTTATCCAACAAAGTGGAGACGGATATCATACCATCTGTACCCATAAATATCCATTGACATCCTTAAATTGGATAATAATATGGTTTAAATAGTAGTTATATGTGGTGACCATCTCAGACCTTACAAGTTGAAAACAATTTAGGAGTTCCAAAATGAAACTAATTAGAACAGTTCGAAAAATAAACTATAAACCCTTTAAAGGTTTGAGAAGTGAGCTATGTACGACTTTCAAAGTGGACATTACCCTTGTTCGAGTCTGAGGAATTGGGAGTAGTGACAGAAATCCAAGTGCACCATCATAGTTTTGAAAACCGGACCGGCCGGTCCGACCGGTTGGACCGTGAACCAGTGGTGTGTCCGGTTCGAGCTGCCTACCGGATCGGTCGTGTAATTGGATCAGTGTAAACCGGAATGGCTCGGTCAAAACCGGAAAAAACCGGTGACTCGGCCGGTTTACAAAACCGTCCGGTTCAATGCTTCGCTTAAAAAAAAGAAAAAAAAAAGAAGAGAAATGTCTAGAGAAGGAGCAGATGATGCATCTTAACACGCAGATCTGCTTTTTGGTTGAAGCTCCACAGGAAAAAGTAGCAGATTGAGAAAACGAAGAATTGAGCAAACCTTCATGGTATGTAATTTAGGGTCATAACATTCACCGGCAAAAACGCAGATCTGCTTATGGCGGCTGTTGTTTATAACTTCATGGTGATGCTGTTACTTTACAGCTATTATATTAGTTGATGTTTAGGGTTTTCAGGGTTGAATAATGGGCTTGTGAAATAAGCCCAATATTAATCTTTCATGAACCTGCAATTAGCCCGTGCCAACAAAAGTTATAATTATAAGAAAAAGCAATGTTACTTTTTTTTACAATTACATAGCATATCCCTATCCAAAGAAAACAATTACAAAACGTTTTAATTTTTTATAAGATAATTTTCCTTCAATTTATTTTTATAAGATAATTTGTTTTTCTTTTGACCAAAAATAAAAATAATTTGTATTTTATTTATATTTTATGATTTTAAAAAATAAATATAGTTTGATATATACATTTAGGTATGTAATTTATTTATCTTGTAGACATTTTTGTGAAACTTTATGTGTGTCATTAATTTTTTAAGACTGCAACATCTAATTCAATCTAATTTAATACTTATACAAAAAATTATAGAGACCGAGTCAAACGACCGAGCCATCCGATTCAAACCGGTTTAGTCATGCGGTTCGACCAGCGACCCAATGGTCCGACCAATGACTCGGTGACCCAATGCCCTTGCCGAGTCGATCACCGGTCCGGTTTTTAAAACTATGTGCACCATCATTGGGAATACATTGTTTTTTTTTTTTTGTCAAGTAACTTGTTGGTTAAAGCTCACACATTTTAAATGTGGAGAAGTGAGATGTATGGAGTTCGAACTCTGACCCCTGCTTATATTATGCATTCTCCCTACCGACTGAATTAAGCTCACTAGAACTGAAAATACATTGATTTATCAAAGTGGTTTCGGATGTAAAGTTTGATTTTGCGATTGCATTTATTTTCTTTTTATAATTTGTAATAAATAAACAAAAGGTTTAATTGCAGTTTTGCTCCCCCTATTTTCATCATTTTACGAAATTGGTCCCCCTATCAAATATTTTTTCTGAAATATTATGATATGCTATATTTTAAATGAAGTTTTCAAGTGAATTTCGTTGTAATTTCATCAATGTTGATCTTTTTTCATCTTCAGATCATATTCCGCGGCATTTAAAATTTATCACATCACATTTCTATAGTTTAAAAATATGATGGAGTGACCAAAACTGACGAATTTTAAAATAAGGGTACCAATTCTGCAAAATGGTGAAAATAGGGGGGCCAAAACTGCAATTAAACTAAACAAAAAGAACGTAGATGTTTAATTATGGGAAGATCCATCAAAAAAATAAATTTGGAGGGATATAGTGTATAAAAGGTGCATAATAATATTGGTAGATTTGGTTAATATAAAGGTAAATAATTTGGGTCCATTATGGATCAATATTTTTCACGAGTTCATTCTATACGCAACCCGTTATATATAGTCAGATGGGTTCCGTATAAAATGAGCTTGCAAAAAACTGGCCCATACTAGACCAAAAACTGTTACCTCTGAATTGATCTAACCCTCACAATAATACTTTGCACCATATATACACTCTATCTTTTTTATTTTTATTTTTTATTTTCCTCAATGTTTATTAATTTACCTCTCTCCTAAACAAAAATAAAAAATTGATTGTTCTCTGATTTGAATCAAGCAATTATTATGGCCATAGGTCTAACAATTTTCTTTTCAAATTCTTTTGTAATCCTTTGTTCCTTTTCCCTATTTTCACCTCCTTCTATTTTTGTTTATTCTCTTCTTTGTATCGAGAAACAATGACAGTTAAAATGTCCATGGTGTTGTCACCACAACTCTTCAAAATGATTAACATTTGGGTGTTGAAAAAGTCAGTGGCACCAGTGACAAGGACAATGTAATATCCCGCCTGTCAGTGTCGGAATATTACCGTCGATCGGGCCATAAGATTAATATAAAGGAAAGTAAATTTATGGAGAATATTATTAAGTGATGACAGTCAAATACAAGCTAAGTCTCAGAGTCGTATTTAACACGCTTAAGGTAAAGGGTATTTTGGTAATTTCATGTTAAGGGAGTATTTAATTGATTTTGGGGCTAAATATCTTCACAATCTTTTCCCTTTCTCTCTCTAGGGTTTGAGTTGGTAAGAAGCTCTCCCTCCTCTCTCTACTCCCACGCCTTCTTTCTCTCTTTCTCTTCCTCTATTCTTTCCAACTTCTTCCATACATGGCAAGGCTTACCTTATGATCTTTCAAGACACCATAATCATATGAAGCTTGATTTGAGTTGTCTTTCTCTTCTTCTTCACCAATCCTTCCTAAATCTTCATCTTTTCTTGGTAAGTTTCTAGACTATGTTCTTTATGGTTTCATAAGCTTAAGGAAGCTTAGTTTTGTTTGATTCTCAACTTTTCCTTCCCTCCATTAAGTTAAGGTTTTGGTTATAAGGGAGTTGAAGCATGAAGTGGTGCAAGAAGTGGTTCCTCCATGATCAAAGAGGATGATTAAAGGTTGGGTTGAAGAACTAAGTGAGGATTGTGATTCTTGGAACTTTGGGATCAAGGAAGCAAACTAGGGATTGGTTGTAAAGGGGAAGATGATGCTTGCTTGAGCTTGAGGCTTGGAATTGCTTTAAGAACTTGCAAGGTGAGTTCCTTAGATAGTTTCCACCCTTGGAATTATGTGATTATGCTTGCAAGAAAACATGTAGTTAATTATTGTTTATACATAGAAATTATTACCCCAATTGTGTGACATGCTTACTTGACTTGTGAAACACTTGCTTAATTTATGTTTTAAAGGTTCCTAATGGTTTTAAGGGTCATATAACATTTGGAGATGCTTGGATTGAGGTTTTTAAGTCAAAAATATCAATTTTGAGGTTGCTGGACTGTCACAACTCGCCACGGCGAGCTATTACTCGCCACGGCGAGTTAGAGGGCCAACCAGGGGGTCCTGCTCGCCCCCAACTCGCAGCTGCGAGCTGCTACTCTCCTCCCCAGCAAATCTACTCGCCATGGCGAGTAAGACAGTGAGGAAACTCACTGTTTTGCTTGCTTTTGGCAGGCTTGGCGTTTCGCGAGGCGGTTTTCTCCGTAGTATCTTCTTACAAAAGTGAACCCCTCAAATCAAGATCCTAAATGTTAATCTTTGAAAGAAAACTCCCTTATAAATGAAGCAAGTGTTTGACAAGTGTATTCAAGCATGGTACACGAGAGATGATACGATAAGAATCGGGTAGCATGATACTTCTTAAGTAAAGGAAGCTAGAGCCTCGACATAGTAGTCGAGAACTAGAATAATAGCAAGAATCACTAGGGTGATTAGGAGCGAAGTATGTTATCTTCGCACATGATTATGATCGATATAGCAAGCATTAATTCGTGGATAGGATAGATATTTCTCCACCATGATATGAATGACAAGTAAGAACATTTACCGTTAATCAGATCGATCTAGGATCCAAGGTAAATATGTATGTATGAATAGGTTTAACCTAAATTGACGACAATATCATGATATGTATAAGTAGGTGGCATGTCTCTTGTTATCCACATCAGGGGGATACAAGGGGTTCTCAATATGAGAACGATTCAAGCCGTAAGGGACCCGCATGTCACCGAAACCGCAAGACTATGTAATAACCGCATGGCGGTGCTCGTGTCTCTTGTTATCCACGTCAGGGGGATACGGGAGGTTCTCGACCTAAGGGGAACGGTTTAAGCCGCAAGGGACCCGCACGACACCGAGGGAGTCCGATGTACGTACTTCGGTCATGTATGGGATTGTACTCGGGGTTACTCCACCCGGGACTTTCCGTAAAATGAATCAAGATAATGATGTTTGTTCAACGCTAACATAATGGTTAATGAACTTAGATGCGATTATGATATGATATGATTATGACTACGAATGAAACCATGTATGATATGCTAAGTACAAGACATGACTAGGTCAAGTAAAGAATGTGATGCCGAAGATGATCTTAGGTTTCCCTAATCGTCCGGCTTAGGATTGTGTCATGAACATGATTACATGAAGACCTCGATGTGTTTACCGTATCTTGGCATAGTGGTCTTAGGTTCCCTTGACCGCCATGACACATAAGATTATAGAAAGCTTATAACAAGTAAGATGAAGTTAAGACGGTCCTAGTATTCACAACCGTCTAAGCATGCAAGCCCCCACACACGTATAATCAACCGTGAGGTTGTAAAGTAGACACGTGGTGACCGTAGGTTCCCTTGAGGTTGCCTGTAGCCTAGGATTAGGTGGAACTCACTGAGACATTATGTCTCATCCCAATCCTTATTTGTTTCAGATATCAGGTGGATTAGCAAGCTAGTAGCCGAATGGATGATGCGACAAGTGTTCGTTCGTACTTGCAGCTGGATGGTGTGGATTTTATAGGATGCTTCTATTATGCTTAGAAAGTTAAGTTGTATTATCATTGTACGAACGCCCTTGTTGTCTTTTATATTCATTCGAAGTTTTATTGTTGTAAATTTTTAATGTATCCAGTACTAAATTAACGCACTTGCTAGACTTTCTAGATACGTCTAGTATGGGTGTTACAGACAATGTAGGCCAAGAAAGCACTACCCTTAATAAGATGCTAGAGGAACTGAATGTTTACAAGTGAGAGATATATACATATAGGGTTTTGCTAGAAGCCACCCATGAAGGTGTCTTTTAGCAACCCACACCTCAAGGTATCATTTTCACTTTTTAGTTATAACTTTGCTAAAAGACACCTTCATCAAAATTAGTTGGTGTCTTTTAACAAATGTTCATAGAATAACTAGCTAAAATACACCTTCATAAAAGGTGTCTTCTAGCAAAACCCATACTTATATTATCGAAATCAGATATAGTATCCAAAAGTAAGTTAAACTAAGAGCCTGTTTGAAACATTTCCTAAAAACTCTTTTTTAGTTTTTAAAAACTTGAAAAATTAAAAACTTGTTTGCTAAACTATTTTTAAAATTACAGTTTTGGAAACTGTTTTGAATTTTTTAGTTTTGGGGACTAAAAACTAAAACGTGTAAAATGATAACTATTGTGAGAAGAGGACTTGTATATTTCAAAAACTGAAAACAAAAACTATTTCAAACAGGCCCTAACAGATCGTTTGGTGCACATGATATGATAGACACATGATAAAATAAAAAAATGGATAAGAATATGATATGATAGTGACATGATAACATTTATCCTATCACACGTTTGTTGCACACATGATAAGAATGATGATATTATTTTATCCTTTCATGATTTGATACACACTTCATATTGATATTGACATGATAAAATATACATCTAATAGCAAAATTTTCGTTGTAAAAGAAATTCATTTTTTTTTAAGTTGCATTATTAATTTTTTTACGGGAAAATTTAATATAATTACCAAGCAAAATTCATTGACATTTACATAATCCATGGCAAAAAGTATTGTAATAAGCAAAAAATTTAAGAAGCAAATGCAAATATATTAATAAAAGGCACAGAAGGTACCACCGCAACTCGTCTCGAGCTAAAAAGAAGGGAAAACAAGCAAAAACACAACACCAAAGCTACAGAGAAGAGGAATCAATTGATATTGAAAAGCAATAGCAATCGCAAATTGAATCCATTGAAATATCTTTATTTTCAGCTATTTTCATTCTTCATAGGTTCTGGCTCCGTAAAGATAAGGGTCGCCGGAAAAAGAAAAGAGATTGGAGTTGGCTCTGGCGAAGGGAAAAATGGACCAGAGACGGGTGGCAGTCATAGAGAAAGTGGGAGAGAAGCAGGAGTAGATCACAAAGAATGAGAGTAATGGACATTAAAAAATAAAAAGTGGGAGTCACAAGGAGTCGAAGATGGTTACGCGCTAATGATTTTGCTATCCTATTCCTAACCCAACTAAAACAAAGGATTAAAATAATGAAGGATGAATAGGATAGGATAAGCAATGAGATAATTTTATCATTTCCTATTGGTGCACCAAACAAGGGATTTAGGTGGGATTTGATAATTTTATTATATCCTATCTTCTTATCATGTGCACCAAACGGATGTTTGTGTTTAACAACACTATACTTAACAAAATCTTTGGAATTGAAATAATTTATAATAGTTGTCCAGACGATTCTGCGTCTAGATGATTAGGGGTCCTGTGGATCATCATAGGGCTCCAAAGGATCACCCCTAAAGGATCATTAGAGAAGATGCATTGGATCATTAGTCTATTATTCAGTTGTTATGATGTATATAATATTGATTAGTAGGTAGTTAGTGGATATAAGATGGAGTTAGTTACAAACTAACTTATCATAAGATTTACTTGTTAGTCAAGTAACCATAGTTAGTTAGTTGCACTTCATCACAAAAGTTTGTGATGTTTTGCATTTGTGTTAATAAAAGACACATGTTGTATTGAGAATGTAACATAATCACTCTGGTTGAATAAACATTTTACAATCCAATAATCACTTTTGAATTTTCCCTTCTCTTTCTCTAGTCTAAGATTTCACTCCTCTCATCCTTTCCCTTTATTTTCATGTTTCACTTGAGTTTTACCACAAAATTACAAGATTATCCGAAAACCCACTACATACTAACTATATAACAATAACATGTTGGTTACAATTTTTAAAAATAAAATAAAATTATATCGCACAATGGAGGAGATTTTCTTTATTTTAGAAATTGGAATAAGCATATTTTATAAAATAAAAAAATATAAAGAATCAGCTGAAAATTAAGTTTGGTTCCACTAAAAAATGTAGCACTAAATACCAACAAAAAAAAATGTAGCACTTTTGCGAGTCAATCTATATTAGAGTCACTTAAAAACATTTATTTTGTTGAAAGTGTGAAACTATGTGTATTTGAAGACAGCATGTATATGTTTTTTTTCCCTTCTTCTTTGAGACGTGTACTTGATTAAGAAAAAAAGTTATGATTGATAGCCCATATGAAAACATTCTAATGATTACCCTAAGAGTATTTTTTTAATTTATTTATTACAAGATTATTATTTGAAGATTCCAAATAGAAAACTACTCCTATTTATGAAACTATTACAAGGTTTTTATTACAACATTCTAATGTTTAATAATACACAATTTTTTACAAAATCCCTATGATTCCTCTCATAAGTGTTACTTGCCTATCTACAACCAAATAAATTACTAATCTTTCTCATTTTCTCATCTATGGCGTCACCTTGCTACTATCAATTAAGAGTGATTTGACCAACTTAATTACCTAATTATTGTATGTCCCATTTCATTTTGTTACTATTGTTGTCTTAGAAGGGAACATATTTTTAAATTGTTATAAAACTTCTATTAACTATATATTTTTTACATTTTTGCGACTGATTCGATTAATTTCTACGTGGCATGACCCGTGCCGCACGGGTCAAGAGTCTAGTTTTCTATAAACTCTCACATTTTTTTTTAAGAAGATAAATTATCCCACCTAAATTGGCATTGGATTGACATTGGAGAGAATCGAACCTAAGACCTCGAGGAGGAGCACACTCCCAGATCCTAAGCCAATGCCACCAGACCAACCCAAATGGATTTAAACTCTCACTATTTTATAATTAGGAAAGGTTAACTAGTGTCGCTTGGCATTTTAAGAATAATATGTATCCGATGTTTCAAAGTTGAAGTGTTTGACGTTTTTAATGAATCATTTTTTAATTTGGAATATTTAAAGAGTGTTTTAATCTATTAAACACAAGTAATGATATTTGTAACTGTTTTATGTCAACTTCTGGTACAACATTCTTCTTCTCTCTTCTTATTGGTCAAAAACTATAGAGAAAAAAGTAAAAGAGATAGTAAGAACACAATAAGCGTATGAAAAAGAGTTGTCTAAATGATGTTCTAAAATAGTTGTACAAATATTATTTCCTATTAAACAATTATTTTAGGTTAAGAGCAGTCTTTAATATTTTTCCAATAAAATTAGGTTTGATTAAGTAAATGAATGATCCCTATAAATATGCAGAATGTCGTTTTTAGTCTATATAAAAAAATTGCACTTTTAATCCTTTTAACATTTTCCTTTAGCATTTTTAAGGACCAAAAACGCTGGCGGAAAATTATACAAAGACAAAAAAATGTTAATGCAAAATTTTGACTAAGTGCAATTTTTGTTGTGGGGATTAAAAACGAAATCATGGGGATATTTAAATGAATCATTTAATTAATTAAAAAACAAATAAAATAAGAACATGTAGAAGAAGTTTCTGGAAAAAGCAATAAACTCACAAATGAGGGAGGGAGGCGCACGACGGGCATGGTGGTCTGACATATTTGTTAAAGACAAGATCTCAGCTGAAGGAGGCTTTCGAACCAAATGAAGAGAAGTTAGACAGCAAACAAAAGGTTATGGGATGGATGTATATGCCAATTAGGGCTTGATTGGATAAACAACTTATTTATAGTTTATAACATAAGTACTTTACACAATAGGCTAGCGCTTATGCATAAGTTTGTATAAGCTATTTTTATGCAAAAGGTAAAATAATGTTGAATTATTTTTGTATATGCTATGAGTTGTTTTTATAAAATATATTGGAGAACTAATGAAAATATGTTAGAATTTTTATTATAAAAATTGTCATAAGCTATTTATAAAAATTCTCACAAAACTTATAACAATTGATAAGCTCAAATAAAGCAATCGAAACCCATCCAAAGTTTCACTCATTTTGATATTAATTTTTCCTCTCTAATTCTCTATAAAAGGTTGATAATGTTAGTGGTGGATACTTAAGTCAAACTTGATGGATTATGAGGTGAAGGTAGGGATTGAGATTGCTTGATCTTTTGAGAAAAAGAGTTGGAAGAGGAAGAAGAGCCTTCACTCATGCAAATGGAATCAACATCTATTTTTTTCAAGTTGCTATAACAACCAATTCTTGGAACTTATATATAAAGAAAGCAGTTGTGCTATATGGTGCGACAAGCACCCCACGAATTGCACGAAAGAATGACTGTCCCCACCATCCAATTTTTTTTTTATATTTTTTTAATATTAACATTAAAATAAATAAATAAATATATGGAAGAGACAATCACGGCACACGTTTTGATTTTGGACAATCACAGTACAATCTTCCTTCTCCATAACCTTATATGTTCTGATTTTGTTCAACAACACAAACTCACCGGTTACCAACATTCACCGCCGTTTTCAAACTCGTTGTCGTCATTCTCTTATGCCTCTGTTTATCAGCATTGCTACTCTAACCTCAACCATCAATTGAAATTTGATTTCCCTATTTTAGCATCCAGTTCAAGAGACAATAGTAAGTCTAATTTATCTATTTATTTATTGTTTTAGAATTAATCCTGTTGCCTTTACTTTTAATTCAGTTGATTAATTTAAGTTTCTTTTTTAAAAAATTTGTTGCATTAGTGGAGAAAACTTTTAGATCTTTTGAAGAAGATGAAGAAGAGAGTGATCACATAAATGAAAATTGTGAGGATAATTTAACAGAAAATGAAGATGATGAACCTAAGGTTGGCATGAAATTTAATTCTACAGAGGAAGTTGACAAATATTACAAGAATTATGCAAGATGTTTAGGTTTTGGAGTTAGCACAATCAGTACAAAAAAGGGAGATGATGGAAAAAAGTATTTTACTCTAGGGTGTAACCGTGCAAGAAGCTATGTGAGTAAGTCCAAAAATCTTTTAAAGCCAAATCCTAGCATGAAAACACACTGTAAGGCTAGAATAAATGTATGCGTGTCTTCAGATGGAACAATTACTATTTCTAAGGTTGCTCTTGAACATAATCATGACTTAATAAGTCCAAGCAAATCAAGATATTTTAGATGCAACAAGAATATAGACCCTAGTATAAAAAGGAGATTGGAGGTTAATGACCAAGCTGGGATTAATGTAAGTAGAAATTTTCGGTCTATGGTTGTTGAAGCAAATGGATATGATAACCTTACATTCGGGGAAAAAGATGTTAGAAACTACATTGACAAAGTGAGGCGGCTTCGACTTGGGACAGGAGACGCTGAAGCCATTCAAAATTATTTTGTTAGAATGCAAAGACAAAATAGTGAATTTTATTATGTAATGGATGTGGATGACAAAAGTCGTTTACGAAATGTTTTTTGGGCAGATGCGAGATGTAGGGCTGCTTATGAGTATTTTGGTGAAGTAATAACCTTCGACACCACTTACTTAACAAATAAATATGACATGCCTTTTGCTCCTTTTGTTGGAGTAAATCATCATGGTCAGTCAGTTCTGTTAGGTTGCGCCCTATTGTCGAAGGAGGATACTAAAACTTTTTCTTGGTTGTTCACTACTTGGTTAGAATGTATGCGTGGGCGTGCTCCACAAGCCATAATTACTGACCAGGATGGAGCAATGAAGAATGCAGTTGAGGCCGTCTTCCCGAAAGCTCGCCATCGATGGTGCTTGTGGCATATAATGAAAAAGGTTCCAGAAAAATTGAGTAGACTCTCTAACTATGAGTCTATCAAAATACTTTTGCATGATGCGGTGTATGATTCTTTGAGCATAAGTGATTTCATGGAGATGTGGGAAAAAATGATTGAATGTTATGAACTTCATGATAATGAATGGTTGAAAGGGTTGTTTGATGAGCGTCATCGTTAGGTTCCTGTGTATGTGAGAGACACATTTTGGGCTGGAATGTCAACAACACAACGAAGTGAAAGTATGAACGCATTTTTTGATGGATATGTGCACTCAAAGACATCATTGAAGCAATTTGTTGAACAATATGATAATGCATTGAAAGATAAAATTGAAAAGGAAAATATGGCTGATTTTAGTTCATCCAATAGAATTATTGCTTGTATAAGTCATTTTGGATTTGAATCTCAATTTCAAAAGGCATATACCAATGCAAAATTCAAAGAGTTTCAAGTAGAAGTGGCTTCTATGATGTACTGTCATGCTTTCTTTGAGAGAATGGAGGCTTTGAACTTAACATATTGTGTTACAGAAAGTAAAAAGGTATTTGATACAATTAAAGACATAATGTTCAAGGTATTCTTCAATGAGAAAGACTTTGAAATACGATGTACATGCTGTTTATTTGAGTTTAAGGGTATTTTATGTAGACATATCCTTTGTGTTCTTAAGCTCACAGCTAAAACAGAGTCAGTGCCCTCTTGTTATATATTGCCAAGATGGAGGAAGGATATTAAGCGAAGATATACACTTATTAAAAATGTTTTTGATCAATTAGCCGGAAATGAAGAGTTGCAGCGTGTAGCTAAAGCCTGCGATGCCTTTTACGGATTTGCTTCTTCATGTATCCATACTGAAAATGATTTATCAAAAGTAATGGATAGAATAGAGAACTTAAAACTGGATATGACATGTCAAGAAAGTTTTTCAGAGATCACTGAAGGAGATAACTTAGTTCAAAATCAGATGACTAAAATTCTTGATCCTGTAGCGACTCGAAGTAAAGGGCGTCCTCCTTCAAAAAGGAAGGCTTCTAAAGTTGATCAAATTGTGAAAAAGAAGCTTGCTGGAAAGAAAGGACAAAAAAGCAACAAAAAAAGTAACACTTATCAAAGTCAAGAAGAGGTAATCTTGAAATTTTCAAGTTTATTTTATCTCCTTCACACGTAATAAAATGTATGTCTAATTTATTTATTTTTATGTAGGGGCCTAGTATATCTAAAGTTCAAGAAAATCAAGAGTTCTCTATATCTCATACCATTGATCTTGATGTGATTGACACACAAGAGAGCATTCAAGTAAAACAAATGTTAGCTCCCTTCAATCCAAATCAAAAATATCTTGATGTTAATCAGGTGAATATAGATTTCAACACTCCAATTTTATTTACACATATAAATATATATTATGAAAATAACTCATTCAAAATCTATTGGTTTTAGGTTCCATATTCTTCTCAAAGCATAGACCACAATGTTTCATATTTAGAACTTTTACAGGTATTGATTTATGATTTGTTTTCGCAATATAGTCAAATTTCAACATAAGTCACTAATTATTTCATTCGTGTGTACTTTTTGCAGGCACAACACCATATAAATGATCATTCATCATCATGATGGGGTGAAAATGGTTATTAAACTATTGGAGTAAAATTTGAGTTTATATTGTAAGGTGGAGTCTTATTGTTTCAACTGTGTAGTTTTCCTGCATATTTGCAGTAGTTTCTCTGTTGTGGGGTGTATGTAAGTTGCAGGGCAGTGCCATTTCTCAGTTTGGTCTAGTTTGGTTTCATTTTGGCTTTAACGTTACTTAGCCTTCATTTATCATTTTAAACTTTTTGTAATTTTTCCATCATTGCACTCTTTCTGATTGGTTGAATGTTTTAATATATTTCAATTTCAGTCCTTTTTATGTAATTGATTTTGAAACAGAGATTATCAATCAAGTTGAAACTTGATTTGCGAAAGTATCAATCTTCAATATATTAAATATTCAAATATTACAACAATGTTATTCTAAAAAAAATATATTACATTTACGTAATTACATTAACAATATAAAGGGCGCCATATATTGGAGAAAAATTGAGTTTCTGTTAGCAGGCATATGGAGTTTCTGTTAGCAGGCATATGGAGAAAAATTGAGTTTCTGTTAGCAGGCATATGGTAGCCTCATTTTCCTGCTATATCAGAGCCCTTTGTATTTTTTTTATTTGTGGCTGCGAGTTTTTGTTGTGTTTCTTGCACACACTCAACGTGAATAAATTGCTGTTTCTAAAAAGAATAATCATGTTGAATATTGATTTTGGAAAGTATCATTCTTCAATATTAAATATTCAAATATTACAACAAAGTTATTCTAAAGGGCGCCATATATAGGTGGATCACCCTGAAAATCACAAAGACAGACTAATGTTTCTGCTCAATAGGAATAATACATCGATCAATCTCAAATAAAGATGCAGAAGCTGAGAAAAACACGATCAGCACAATGCCTACACAACAGCTGCTCAACAAGAAAAGCCATGCTGAGCACAAACTTAATAAACCAAGCAAGCCGTCGGAAAACCTCAAACAAAACAGCAGCTGCAAACGCACCACAAGTACAAGATACCATTCCATATTAGGCCAGCAACACTATCTATTTTATCATTTCTCTTTAGCATCATTGTTTCTCTTGTGCTATTCAGCTCCTGCAAACAGCTTTGGCGTAATTGATTCTCTTGTGCTATTCAGCTTCTGCAAATAGAAGAAATAAAGATAGTATCGATTGAATTTTTAGCAAAGCATAGGTTTTAATAGTTCTATAATTATCAAGACAATATAGTGTGTGGAGTATCATAAAATAGAGAAACAAAAATACCAAGCAGATGCACAATATAATGACAATTTATTCAAAAACTTTCAATGTACACAATATGTGCAACAAGCTCTTTCTCTATGTTATTCTAACAAAATCTAAGTTGTCTCTCTACCTCTACAGCAGCTGCAAAACATGCTTAAAATGTAACCAAGGGATAACAATCCAACATGGACACGTCGACACGGGCACGTCCTTCCTTTCCATTCTTCTCCAGGTTTCAAAGTGATAGCCTTTTCAATATTAGCAGCCTCTACACAAAGCATATGCTTATACTCATCATCCCCAAAATCAGCCATAGCCTTCGCTTTCTTATCCCAAGGATTCCACACCACTGGCGGGAAAAAAAATAATAAAAAAGGTTAGACCAATATCCACTCAAATTTGACAACTTAGAAGTTACAACCTAATTGTAATAAAAGGTTTATGTAATAATAATCTATCAATTTCATACTTCTGAGTGTAAGTTTATGTAATAACAATCTATCAATTTCATATTTCTGATCTCAGTGTCCCGTAGGGACTACACTATATTACAACCCAAGCTTGAACATTCCCAATCAAGGCATCCAAAGGTATTCAAGTGAGACTTGGAAAATGTCATTACTAGCTAAAAACAGAGTTACTGCAATAAAATTAAATAAAATAAAAATGGAATTGAGAATTGAAAAGCTAACAAATGGAAGAGATGAGGCATAAGGCTTGGGAACATCTCAACTTGATTGAGAATTAGACAAAATCTAATCTTTAATGAAATTGAAGTCGTTGAGGTAGAGATGTCACCGAGAGAGAATTCGAGATTGGGGATCGGAGATTGGGGATCCGCGTTCTGATTGGTTTCCGGTGATCAGAATGATTGGGGATCGGAGGTTGATTGGTTTCCGGTGATTATAGGTTCATTCTCGTTGAATTTCTGCATCTATGTTCAGACCAGAAGCTGCAGTAGTTGGACAAAACAACTCTAAGGTTAATTTCGGTATTTTGTATGAAAAAGAGTGGGGACCTCAGTTGCCAGCGCATTCGCGGGATACACACGATGGTTTTTGCAGTTGTGCTATATGGTGCGACAAGCACCCCACGAATTGCACGAAAGAATGACTGTCCCCACCATCCAATTTTTTTTTTATATTTTTTTAATATTAACATTAAAATAAATAAATAAATATATGGAAGAGACAATCACGGCACACGTTTTGATTTTGGACAATCACAGTACAATCTTCCTTCTCCATAACCTTATATGTTCTGATTTTGTTCAACAACACAAACTCACCGGTTACCAACATTCACCGCCGTTTTCAAACTCGTTGTCGTCATTCTCTTATGCCTCTGTTTATCAGCATTGCTACTCTAACCTCAACCATCAATTGAAATTTGATTTCCCTATTTTAGCATCCAGTTCAAGAGACAATAGTAAGTCTAATTTATCTATTTATTTATTGTTTTAGAATTAATCCTGTTGCCTTTACTTTTAATTCAGTTGATTAATTTAAGTTTCTTTTTTAAAAAATTTGTTGCATTAGTGGAGAAAACTTTTAGATCTTTTGAAGAAGATGAAGAAGAGAGTGATCACATAAATGAAAATTGTGAGGATAATTTAACAGAAAATGAAGATGATGAACCTAAGGTTGGCATGAAATTTAATTCTACAGAGGAAGTTGACAAATATTACAAGAATTATGCAAGATGTTTAGGTTTTGGAGTTAGCACAATCAGTACAAAAAAGGGAGATGATGGAAAAAAGTATTTTACTCTAGGGTGTAACCGTGCAAGAAGCTATGTGAGTAAGTCCAAAAATCTTTTAAAGCCAAATCCTAGCATGAAAACACACTGTAAGGCTAGAATAAATGTATGCGTGTCTTCAGATGGAACAATTACTATTTCTAAGGTTGCTCTTGAACATAATCATGACTTAATAAGTCCAAGCAAATCAAGATATTTTAGATGCAACAAGAATATAGACCCTAGTATAAAAAGGAGATTGGAGGTTAATGACCAAGCTGGGATTAATGTAAGTAGAAATTTTCGGTCTATGGTTGTTGAAGCAAATGGATATGATAACCTTACATTCGGGGAAAAAGATGTTAGAAACTACATTGACAAAGTGAGGCGGCTTCGACTTGGGACAGGAGACGCTGAAGCCATTCAAAATTATTTTGTTAGAATGCAAAGACAAAATAGTGAATTTTATTATGTAATGGATGTGGATGACAAAAGTCGTTTACGAAATGTTTTTTGGGCAGATGCGAGATGTAGGGCTGCTTATGAGTATTTTGGTGAAGTAATAACCTTCGACACCACTTACTTAACAAATAAATATGACATGCCTTTTGCTCCTTTTGTTGGAGTAAATCATCATGGTCAGTCAGTTCTGTTAGGTTGCGCCCTATTGTCGAAGGAGGATACTAAAACTTTTTCTTGGTTGTTCACTACTTGGTTAGAATGTATGCGTGGGCGTGCTCCACAAGCCATAATTACTGACCAGGATGGAGCAATGAAGAATGCAGTTGAGGCCGTCTTCCCGAAAGCTCGCCATCGATGGTGCTTGTGGCATATAATGAAAAAGGTTCCAGAAAAATTGAGTAGACTCTCTAACTATGAGTCTATCAAAATACTTTTGCATGATGCGGTGTATGATTCTTTGAGCATAAGTGATTTCATGGAGATGTGGGAAAAAATGATTGAATGTTATGAACTTCATGATAATGAATGGTTGAAAGGGTTGTTTGATGAGCGTCATCGTTAGGTTCCTGTGTATGTGAGAGACACATTTTGGGCTGGAATGTCAACAACACAACGAAGTGAAAGTATGAACGCATTTTTTGATGGATATGTGCACTCAAAGACATCATTGAAGCAATTTGTTGAACAATATGATAATGCATTGAAAGATAAAATTGAAAAGGAAAATATGGCTGATTTTAGTTCATCCAATAGAATTATTGCTTGTATAAGTCATTTTGGATTTGAATCTCAATTTCAAAAGGCATATACCAATGCAAAATTCAAAGAGTTTCAAGTAGAAGTGGCTTCTATGATGTACTGTCATGCTTTCTTTGAGAGAATGGAGGCTTTGAACTTAACATATTGTGTTACAGAAAGTAAAAAGGTATTTGATACAATTAAAGACATAATGTTCAAGGTATTCTTCAATGAGAAAGACTTTGAAATACGATGTACATGCTGTTTATTTGAGTTTAAGGGTATTTTATGTAGACATATCCTTTGTGTTCTTAAGCTCACAGCTAAAACAGAGTCAGTGCCCTCTTGTTATATATTGCCAAGATGGAGGAAGGATATTAAGCGAAGATATACACTTATTAAAAATGTTTTTGATCAATTAGCCGGAAATGAAGAGTTGCAGCGTGTAGCTAAAGCCTGCGATGCCTTTTACGGATTTGCTTCTTCATGTATCCATACTGAAAATGATTTATCAAAAGTAATGGATAGAATAGAGAACTTAAAACTGGATATGACATGTCAAGAAAGTTTTTCAGAGATCACTGAAGGAGATAACTTAGTTCAAAATCAGATGACTAAAATTCTTGATCCTGTAGCGACTCGAAGTAAAGGGCGTCCTCCTTCAAAAAGGAAGGCTTCTAAAGTTGATCAAATTGTGAAAAAGAAGCTTGCTGGAAAGAAAGGACAAAAAAGCAACAAAAAAAGTAACACTTATCAAAGTCAAGAAGAGGTAATCTTGAAATTTTCAAGTTTATTTTATCTCCTTCACACGTAATAAAATGTATGTCTAATTTATTTATTTTTATGTAGGGGCCTAGTATATCTAAAGTTCAAGAAAATCAAGAGTTCTCTATATCTCATACCATTGATCTTGATGTGATTGACACACAAGAGAGCATTCAAGTAAAACAAATGTTAGCTCCCTTCAATCCAAATCAAAAATATCTTGATGTTAATCAGGTGAATATAGATTTCAACACTCCAATTTTATTTACACATATAAATATATATTATGAAAATAACTCATTCAAAATCTATTGGTTTTAGGTTCCATATTCTTCTCAAAGCATAGACCACAATGTTTCATATTTAGAACTTTTACAGGTATTGATTTATGATTTGTTTTCGCAATATAGTCAAATTTCAACATAAGTCACTAATTATTTCATTCGTGTGTACTTTTTGCAGGCACAACACCATATAAATGATCATTCATCATCATGATGGGGTGAAAATGGTTATTAAACTATTGGAGTAAAATTTGAGTTTATATTGTAAGGTGGAGTCTTATTGTTTCAACTGTGTAGTTTTCCTGCATATTTGCAGTAGTTTCTCTGTTGTGGGGTGTATGTAAGTTGCAGGGCAGTGCCATTTCTCAGTTTGGTCTAGTTTGGTTTCATTTTGGCTTTAACGTTACTTAGCCTTCATTTATCATTTTAAACTTTTTGTAATTTTTCCATCATTGCACTCTTTCTGATTGGTTGAATGTTTTAATATATTTCAATTTCAGTCCTTTTTATGTAATTGATTTTGAAACAGAGATTATCAATCAAGTTGAAACTTGATTTGCGAAAGTATCAATCTTCAATATATTAAATATTCAAATATTACAACAATGTTATTCTAAAAAAAATATATTACATTTACGTAATTACATTAACAATATAAAGGGCGCCATATATTGGAGAAAAATTGAGTTTCTGTTAGCAGGCATATGGAGTTTCTGTTAGCAGGCATATGGAGAAAAATTGAGTTTCTGTTAGCAGGCATATGGTAGCCTCATTTTCCTGCTATATCAGAGCCCTTTGTATTTTTTTTATTTGTGGCTGCGAGTTTTTGTTGTGTTTCTTGCACACACTCAACGTGAATAAATTGCTGTTTCTAAAAAGAATAATCATGTTGAATATTGATTTTGGAAAGTATCATTCTTCAATATTAAATATTCAAATATTACAACAAAGTTATTCTAAAGGGCGCCATATATAGGTGGATCACCCTGAAAATCACAAAGACAGACTAATGTTTCTGCTCAATAGGAATAATACATCGATCAATCTCAAATAAAGATGCAGAAGCTGAGAAAAACACGATCAGCACAATGCCTACACAACAGCTGCTCAACAAGAAAAGCCATGCTGAGCACAAACTTAATAAACCAAGCAAGCCGTCGGAAAACCTCAAACAAAACAGCAGCTGCAAACGCACCACAAGTACAAGATACCATTCCATATTAGGCCAGCAACACTATCTATTTTATCATTTCTCTTTAGCATCATTGTTTCTCTTGTGCTATTCAGCTCCTGCAAACAGCTTTGGCGTAATTGATTCTCTTGTGCTATTCAGCTTCTGCAAATAGAAGAAATAAAGATAGTATCGATTGAATTTTTAGCAAAGCATAGGTTTTAATAGTTCTATAATTATCAAGACAATATAGTGTGTGGAGTATCATAAAATAGAGAAACAAAAATACCAAGCAGATGCACAATATAATGACAATTTATTCAAAAACTTTCAATGTACACAATATGTGCAACAAGCTCTTTCTCTATGTTATTCTAACAAAATCTAAGTTGTCTCTCTACCTCTACAGCAGCTGCAAAACATGCTTAAAATGTAACCAAGGGATAACAATCCAACATGGACACGTCGACACGGGCACGTCCTTCCTTTCCATTCTTCTCCAGGTTTCAAAGTGATAGCCTTTTCAATATTAGCAGCCTCTACACAAAGCATATGCTTATACTCATCATCCCCAAAATCAGCCATAGCCTTCGCTTTCTTATCCCAAGGATTCCACACCACTGGCGGGAAAAAAAATAATAAAAAAGGTTAGACCAATATCCACTCAAATTTGACAACTTAGAAGTTACAACCTAATTGTAATAAAAGGTTTATGTAATAATAATCTATCAATTTCATACTTCTGAGTGTAAGTTTATGTAATAACAATCTATCAATTTCATATTTCTGATCTCAGTGTCCCGTAGGGACTACACTATATTACAACCCAAGCTTGAACATTCCCAATCAAGGCATCCAAAGGTATTCAAGTGAGACTTGGAAAATGTCATTACTAGCTAAAAACAGAGTTACTGCAATAAAATTAAATAAAATAAAAATGGAATTGAGAATTGAAAAGCTAACAAATGGAAGAGATGAGGCATAAGGCTTGGGAACATCTCAACTTGATTGAGAATTAGACAAAATCTAATCTTTAATGAAATTGAAGTCGTTGAGGTAGAGATGTCACCGAGAGAGAATTCGAGATTGGGGATCGGAGATTGGGGATCCGCGTTCTGATTGGTTTCCGGTGATCAGAATGATTGGGGATCGGAGGTTGATTGGTTTCCGGTGATTATAGGTTCATTCTCGTTGAATTTCTGCATCTATGTTCAGACCAGAAGCTGCAGTAGTTGGACAAAACAACTCTAAGGTTAATTTCGGTATTTTGTATGAAAAAGAGTGGGGACCTCAGTTGCCAGCGCATTCGCGGGATACACACGATGGTTTTTGTCGCACAATTGAGCATTTTCCTAAAGAAAATGATGAGCATTGGCGTATATCAAATAAAATGAGTAATAGATTATAACAACCATTGTTCTGCTTTTTGTGGACGATTGAGATCGATTTGCAAAGGTTGTTATCCATCAAACGGTGAGGGACAAGGTTAGGTTGTTTTGTGTCCTTGTTTACTTGTTGGAGGTAGAAAACAAGGAAGGGAAGAAAAAGACCTAATAAAAATACTACATTAATTGAACACTATAGATTATGGTACGATACTATGATAAATCTTACTTGATCATAGTTTCAAATAAAAGTTATGAGTGTACACTCTTAAATAAAAATAATTAAAAGAGAATGATTAGTAGATGTGATTAAATTGTATCCTTTTTTTCATTTGTGTATATTTGTCTAAATAAATTTTATTTGAAACCGTACTTAAAAATAAATAAGACTTACTTTGCAAAGTAATATCACTAATGCATTCTTGTCTTTTATATCTCTATATTGTTTTTGGGTTTTGTCTAACATACACGAACAAAATGATTTGGTATAGATTTAGGTTTTTTTTTTTCTTCATGATTTTATATATTATTTGTAAGTATTTTATCGTTGTATGACATTAGATTAGATGTTGTGAGCTTGTTTCTAGATTTAACTTTTATATTTTCAGCGATGTTGAATAATTAATCTTTTGTAGAAAAAAACTACCACGTGCCTTTGGTTTCCCATTTTCATTTTCATACAACAACACAAAGGATCCAAGACAGATAGTTGTCAATAAAAGGGGTAATTTTCATTCAAACAATAATTTTAGAGCTCTCTCACCTATTTTCTAACAAAACTACAAACCCACCATCATTCCATATGACATATCCAACCTTCACTTTCACCACCACCTTCAAACCCATTTTTCATGTGAGTTCCTCTTCTGACTCGCTTTCTCAATAGAAAAAACATAATCTTTAACTTCACCTTCACTTCAAATTTGACACAACCACTAATAACACCAACCCTTGTAGAGTTAGATTAGATGTCATAGATTTGATCACAATTGTGTGAGATCCAACAATAGAGGGAGAAGAACTTTTGGTATTCCCTCTACTGAAGTCTCATCCTTAATTAGCGTGTCTATCATGGCCAAATCTATGTGAGGCAAGCTGGAAGAAAACATGAATAGTAAAAAAATATGGAGCATAATAATATGAAATAAATTAACTTAGTCTAAAAAATCGTTATCAACATCATTCTCATCTTCGAAACTACCGCTACCGGTAACATATGAGGTTTAGTTTTCTTTTTACATCCAGGGTTTGATTTTGGGATGGGAGGTAGCGTGGGTTATAGGGGTATGGAGGTTGGTCGTCATCATCGTCGAAGATAAAGGCATTCTACTCAAATATTCTATGAAAAAGGTAGAACTTCTTAGAGGAGAATTGACTAAGGTACAAAGTGAAAAATAAGAAATTATTAAATGGAGAAGACGATGTTTTTGAGAGACTAGTTTCCTTTCACAAACGTGGTCTTCTCTATGTAATTCTTTGTTTTTCACTTTGTAACCCTAGTTCAATCTCTCTCAACGAAGAATTGCCTCTTTCTTAGTATGTTTGACGGTCAACCTTCATCAGATGATGTCAATCAATCTCCTTGCTTGCCGGCACCCACTTTAGCTCATATGGCCACCACCATTTGTACAGTCTGTGGTGGTTACAACGACAAGAATGTAGAAGATGAAGATGTTGAAAAATACTAAAAAGAATGAGGTTGTAGAGGAGTCAAAGAGGATTGTGAATTCTATATCGCTCACATGGAACTCTATTTACGGTACATCTGGCTAATTATGAATTAGACAATCTTCAAGTTACAAGCATATAAGTAACTAGGACCGAGACTTTTTTTTTAATATTGAGATTTAAACTTGAAAATTATCACTGTAGGTTAGAATTGAATCATTTGATATGTTAGTGTGTAAATGGTCACATTATTATTCTTCTAAACAACAAAAGGATTTTTTATTTTTTTGGTCAAGCAACAAAAGGAATTTTATTAATGAGTAATGATATTTTGACATCTATTTGATGACAACTTTGTTGACAACCTTGTTTTTCTCACTTCTTATTGGTCAAAAACAATGGAGAGAGAAAAAGGAAGAGAGAGGATAACAATATCATGTGAGTATGAGAGAGAAAGTTGTCTAAAAATTGTCAAAAAGTGGTTGTCAAAATATCATTTCTCTTTATTAATAAAAACAATGGAAGAAATAAAATGAATAGTAGACCCGCCGATAAAGTAAGAGTCGGTTTTGTGTCTAAAACTTTTTTCAACATAGCTATGCTATGCCTTCTAGAGATATATTGTTAGATTAAGTTTCCATTGATCCTATGTTCCTATAACAAAAAACCAATAAAATCAATAAACTAAACGCGGAATATAGAAATTGCTACAGCGTCGTGAGTGCACTGCCTTGATTCTTCTAAGCTCTTACTCTCTCAATATAGATTATTGTTGTTTTTGGATTTCCAAACTGTTAAATTTGAATTTTCAAATTCTATCATCTACCGAAGTTGTTACTAGGTTGAGTCACGACCAGGTCGCTCTTTTAAGACGTTTCGTGGCACTACCCAAAATTGTGCAAGGTAGACTATCAACCACGCCACCTCCAGGATAAAACAAGCCCAGCTACAACTGTTCGATTAACTACTGCACTGTAGAAAAATCGTTCGAGAATTACACCCTCAAAATATGGCTCAATCGTTTGATCGAAGCCACTCGATACGGTACGTAACCGCTCTATTCGAAACCGTTCAAATTAATATGGTATTATTACCATTCTATTATGGTGCTGAGACCACTCAAATATGGTGTTACCACCATTCTAACTTCTCCAAAACATGAATATGGCACTACGACCACTCAAATATGGTGATACCACCATTTCTCTTTAAAATAATATATATATACTGTTAAGATCATTCTTTAATATGATCTTAATAGTACTCTATATTCCGAAGAATCATATATTATCGAAGGGACTATGAACTTAAGACCAAGGGACTATGGTCTTAAGAACACTCTTAATACCGAAGGGACAGAAAGGAGTAGAAGCAGAAGAAACTTGTTAAAAACAAGTCGGAGGGAGAAGAGAGGAAAAAACACAGGAAGCATCGACTGTGAATTTTCGGTGTGTAGAATCAAATGGGGCGAGCTCTCCTTTTATAGGGAGAGTTTGTAACAAAAAACGAGTGACTTGGGGATTAAGTCTGCTTAATCCTTAAGCAAACGCGTTTTGTTTCTTAATTGGATATATCCGGAAGTTTCTGGATACGCGTTATGGATCGGGTCGGATCGTAACAAATTTATTTGTTACGCGTAGCGCTTACGGATAATGATTAAATTAATTAATTAATTAATTTAACATTTTCAAGTGACAAAAAAAATATATATTAATTTTTTTAAGCGTTCACCCGTTCACAAAATTGGGTACCCCAAGGGCACACCCTTGGAGGTCACTTTGCCCATATATAAACACTTACTAGTTGGGGTGACCCTCCAATGTGGGACATTTTTAAGTCACACCCACACACTAGTTCTTTCATAGTGTTTTTCTTTCCAATTTTCTTCACTAGAATTAACTAGTGTTCCAACAATTATGTATTTCTGTTTAATGTTATGAGAGCAAACTTGGGAACCAAAGGCTCTCGTAAATTGCTACTTATAGGCTTGATTCTACCATCAAAAATTAAAAGCCATTAAAAATCCATTACACCCATTATAATGGTCACAAGACCATTGAAAAGAAAATGGTGGTTTGGAGGTGAGGAGATTAAAGGAGTTTAATTTAATTTTGATTGGTAAATGGTGTTCAAGGGAGTTGGTGGAAAGCGAGATTTTTTAGAATTAAGTTTTAAGTGCTTGTTATGGTGAGGACGAGGGAGGTTGCGCTATGAAGGAGGAGGAGGATATATATGTGCGGTGGCAGAATTTTAATAGGATATTAGAGATGGTGCTGGCATGAGAGAGGGTAGTTGGTTGCTTGATAACATTGGGCGTCCTCTACTCTAGACGGGATCCTTGGTTGAATGTGTGTGTACCTTTTAGTGTTAGGTTCAGTAGGCTTTATGAATTACCTGAAAAAAGCGACTGTATCATATATGAATTCTATAGAGTGGTGGCGAATGGATAGGCTTGGCAGCTCTGAAGCACGGGTACTCCAATTTGCAAAACGTACCCGTACCGGGTACTCCGCGGGTACTGGTACTCGTATGGCACTCGTACTGTACGCACCCATGAGTACCAATTTTTTTTGTTTTTGTTTTTAAACCTTGGTACGGTTACGGTACTGCGGTGGTACTCTCAGGGTACTCGTATGTTTTTCACAAAGTACTAATACTAGGGGAGTAGGATGTTGCACACACGATAGTGCTACACCTTTAACAAATAAATATACAAGTGGAACTGGCAGTACAAACAATGATTTTCCTCTCAAGGCTTATGTGACAATTGTGCAAGAAAGGCATGAAGGAAAAGGAAATAATGCAACCTAGAACTGCAACTATTGCAATATATCATACAACGGTTCTTATTTTAGCATAAGATGTCATTTGCTCCGAGAAAAGAAAAAGGGATAGCTATTTGTCCAAAAAGTAACAAATGAATATCTTGCTGAGATGAAAGAACTTGACAGAATTGCTAATGAAAAAGCAATATAATTTCCTCATGCTAAGTTATTTTAAATTAAAAAAAAATTATCCTAACGTACCCGTACCTTTGTTTTTTGAGAAATGCCGTATCCCGTACCCGTACCGGGTACCGTACCCGCACCCGTGCAACACAGCTTGGCAGTGGTGTAGGAGGTTGTTTGCTTGGAGGAATAGCTGGTGGTGGAGTGTTTGCAATCCAAATATGTAACGTTAGATTTTGATTATGAGGCTTAACTTTATTCCTTGTTTTATTGCTATATCTTTGTTCTATATGTTTTTTTATCTTCGGTTTTTCTTTGTTATGTAATTTTGTGACTTCTTTAAATCCTCTCTAATACGGCATGTGTTGGAAGGACTTTTTGCATTGATAATATTTTTGGCCTCTTAAAAAAAAAATTAATTCCTCGAGCTTCCCTAATTATCGAACAAAAAGATGAATATGAGAAAATTAAAGATTTGGTTTTTTCTAAGGATTATTTTTATCGGGTTGTAGATAGGAGATATTGAAGACAAATATAACCAATGCAGTGTATAGTTGTTTATCTCCAGGTGTGGTGGTGGTGGTGGTTCTAGCATTTTTATTCCTCTTATCTAATACTAGCGGAAAACGGATACGTTCTTTTTATTGCGCTAATGTATGTAAAATGATCACTTAACACGATTGCGCTAATGTGTGTAAAATGATCACTTAACACGATTCAATTTAATTTTCTCTTTATTTCCTTTGAATAATTTATTTTTAAACTAGTTAGACAATTATGATTTCTTTTAAAAAAAAAGACAATTATGATTAAAAATTAGATAAAAAAAAACTTGAATATCTTTTTTGTTAGGCAACAATTTTTTACTATCATGTTCACTTTTATTTGTTAAATAATAAATCAACCATTGATAAAAAAAAAAAAAAGACTAGTACTGCCTCGTGCTTCCTTTGTTTGAAGTAAAAAATAAAAACTTAGAACAAAATCTAAGGGGTTAAATTGAGACGTGATATTTGATGAGAGCACATCGTGGAGTAAGCAGCAAGACATATACAGTGTATAACCTAACAATGAAGGCAAGAGTGCAACAAGGCAAAAGTTGTGTTAGAAGTAAGAAGGACCGATAGAGAAAGGATTCAATAAGTGAGATTGAATTACTATGATGTATATTCCCTGATCAAGCTATTGTAGAAGATGGTGAATAATAAGACTTGGGAGCTAGTAGACAAGTCAATAAACAATAAAACTATTGACTTGTAGAGGCCAAATAAATACAAAGGCTTTGTCTCGCTTGAAAAACATGCTCTGACGACGAGAGAAAGGTGAATTCATGGTTTAGGAAGGTTACCTCGATTGGAGGAATCCTAGAGGCGACGAATTGACCAAAAACGAGGTCCACCGGTCGAATCCCCTCTAGGTGGGAGACTATTGATGCTCAAAATCCCGATAGTCAATGCTCACATGCCAAGAGTAATGCTCAAAAGACTAAAGGTTCACGTCTTGGCACTTGCTCCCGTTCACAAACTTCGATTCCTACTTCAAAAAAACAACCTTATTTGCAAATACCATACATTTCACAAATTCCAAATCTCATGAGACCTTACGTTGAAGACATTGTGAATGTTAGAGGGGATGGTAATTGTGGTTTCCGGGTCGTAGCTAGGCACATGGGATTGAATGAGGAAGATCGTGTTTTGGTTCGTCATGCACTTATTAATGAGTTGAAAACTCACAAGAGTGACTACTTGCCGATATATGCTACCGAAAGCCGTTACAAACTTATCTTGGATGGTTTACACCTTCCAACAAGTAAAATTGGTATTGCGCCTCCAGAGAAGTGGTTGACCACTCCGGATATGGGTCACATTATTGCTAGTTGCTACAATAGAGCGGTTGTTCTATTGACTTTGCCCGAAATGGGTGGTTCATGTGAGACATATTTTCCAATCCGGAGTGCTCCACCACTAAAGCCACATTCCAACATAATGTGCCTTTGCTTGATTCCCGACCACTTTCTTCATGTGAAGTTGAAAGAAAATTGTCCACTACCACCTCCTCCTAAGGAGTGGATGACTCACAAGATTGGTGAGACGGGGCAATGGCTTTTTGAGTTTTTGGATAGAAACGCCGCCTTCGATGAGCTCATGTCTAAGGAGCCGAAGCCGCCAAAGAAACCAACAAATGAGCACAATCCTATTACTTTGGACACTCCGGAAAAGCCAAAGCAAGAGATCGAAGTCATGGATGAAGACGAAGATTATGCACTATCACTAGTCTAGTTAGATAGGTTATGACACTTTTGGGTCGGTCGGTGTTCGTCCTATTTTTTGGTGGTATTACACCCCGACATATTTTTTGGTGGCCGGTTGTGTAGTTTTGATATTTATGGCCAATATGTAACTAATATTATATAAATATATGAAATGAATTATTTTGGATCGTTTACGTGTCATTAAGTGTGTTTAAATTATTACGGGTCATTACCGGCGAATTTGTGAAATTTGGACTGTTTGGATCGTTTATGTGTGATTACGTGATTGTGAGAAAAACAATGTTTTTAAGTAATTTTGATCGATTATGTCGTATTATCCAATAATCTTCTTAAACTGGTGTAATTCGGTTAAGTTATGAATGTGGCGTGATTACGGGTCTTTCTAGACTTTTCAAAAGTCTATTCTGTTACTGCACTACATTAATGCAGTTTATGTTCTCTGCTATGAACGTGAGTTAACTCACGCTAGTTCAAATGGCAACGTGAGTTAATTCACGTTACACATTACACTAGCGCATTAACATACGCTAAATTCTCTACAAATAACACTAGCGCATGTTAACTTACGCAACGTATGTTAACTTACGTAGTCATTTGCACTGGCGTGAGTTAACATGTGTAGGGGTATATTCCTCCGGCCTTAAATAAGATTGCAATTAACATGTAGTTGGGTATCTTACTTGCAGGGCGTGCCATTATTGTGCCAAAGAATAAAAATTAACTACTCCAATATTGATTTAACATACACCATTCATTCAATTAATGATGTATAAACCACATATATCATTTATTTTTGGTCAATTATATTTATTAGAGGCAAAATAACTAGTACTGCACCTTAAATTTTGTCAAAAAAAAAAGTATTGCACCTATTAGTATTGCAACAATATTTTAATACTATATTACACTTTAAATTAGTTTTGTAATGATATTTTAGTACTCACTCAATTGCACTTTAATTTTTAAGGTTAAATATGTTTTTAATCCCTACAAAATTATAAATTTTTGCAACAATAACTTATGTTTTGATAAGGATCAAAAACATAAGGTAGTGTTAACTTGTGCCATTAGAGCACATGTTAAGAAATAAAAAAATAATATTCTCTTAAATTTTATGCATTTAATTCATTAAAGCATTAAAGATTAAGTTTAATGCACACATTTCAATACATTATTTTTACATTTAGCTTCTAAACTAGTGTTTTAAAGGCACAAGTTAACATTTCCCAAAACATAATTAAGTTATTATTGTTATCGATGAGGTGAGGAATGATGATCAATTTTCTAATCAAATTTGGTTCACATAATTAAATAAATACAAGGCAAAAATTAGAAAGGAAAGTGGTTGATGAAGGGACATTGGTCAATTCAGAATTGATGAGAGATAGCAAAAATAAAGAAGAATTGATAAAAGGGAACTGTTGGAAAGTTATCACCAATATGCTCTTCAATCTTTTACACCATTTAACTATTTTATTTTCATCTTCAACTTCACTTCATCCAATTTTGTAAAACTGTTTAAAAACCGTATATTGTTTTTAAGTTTTGGGGACTAAAATAGAGAAAGAGATGAAAAGGCAAGCTAAGATTTTACTTATAAATGTATTTTGTCTCAAAAATTAATTATAATTTGATCCTATAATTTGAAGCTTTTAATTTTAGAATCAACTTTTACCTTCAAATTTATCGTTTAACTCATTTTGGTTTTACGTAATTAAATATAGGTAAAATTACACTTTGAATCCCTTGACTTAATTTGGAGTAACAGTTTATTCTTTTATCTTTTTTTCATTTCAATTTTGTCTTTTAAATCAATTTACATATGAATTTTCAAACTTCAAATCTAATATTCATATGTAAACATGGATGAAAGACCATAGATCTGAGAAAAATTGAAAGATCATAAGAAAATAAAAACATGAATTTGAAACTTGAAAATTCATATTCAAATGACACAGAAGGACAAAATTGAAATGAAAAAAAAAATAACCAAACTATTACTCGAAGTTAAGTTAAGAGACTAAAAATATTAATTTTGTTTTAAATATATATCACATTTGTTAAAAAAAATTGTAAATCACTTTAATTCAATACATACACTTTTAGTCAAAACTTGTAACAGTAAGATATTAATATTTAACTATTGCATGGGAATTTGAGATAATCATGTACTCCCTCCGTTTCAAAATACATATCTAAGTCAACCACTTCACATATGTCAATGCACAATTTTGACCGTTAATATCTTTAATTATCTAAAGTAAAAAATTATAAAAATTTAATATTTTGAAAATATTTGTCGAGACAAATCAAACAACATCTTACATGCTAATATTTGTATTTATACATTAGTTAAAAAGTATGGTCAAAGTAAGTCAAGTGAATAGTGCACATTGCAAAAATTGGACATGTATTTTGAAACGGAGGGAGTATTAATTTCAAATATAAGATATGTAGAAATAATTTTTGTCCGAATTGTTCATTAAAGAGTTATGCTTAGCTGGATTTAAATATGAACTAGACTTTTGACCCGTAAGATCATGGGTCGATCAATAATCACAAATTAGATTATTAGAGATACAATATTACAGTCAAATGATAATAAAAAAATTATAAAGAAAAAAGATAAAAAGAATACAAAATTATATTGTTGCACGTGTCAATTTTATTTATTACTTTTATAGTTAAACATCAAAATTAATGCAGTTCATGGTTCCTAACAAATTATTTAAGGTAGCCGAGTTTGCAAGAAAATTAGGGTATTCTATTTGTAAACGTATTAAATAATTGTACAACAACTTGTCAAAAAAAATCTACATAAACAATAGGTTAAGTGCAGACCTAATAAAATTAATAAATAATAAGGATAAGGATTAAGATATCTATTAGATTAAAAAAAATCTACATAAACAATAGGTTAAGTTGTTGCAGACCTAATAAAATTAATAAATAATATGGATAAGGATTAAGATATCTATTAAATTTTTGCTTTGAAAAATATTCACGGTTATTAGAGAGAGAAATGAAAAACATATATGATGCAAATTTAGAGCCAAAATTTTAGGATAGAGTTGTTGCAAACCTAATAAGCGATTAGTGGAGGGAAAAAAATTAGGTTAAGTTGCTGCAGACTTAACAAAATTAATAAATATGGTAAGTTAATAATATGGTTTTAAGTGATCTTGTTAAGTATTGCTGCAATCTGTACTACTCCCTCTGTCCCAAAATATAAGCAAAAATGAGTCAACATAAGTTATTGTACTTGGTACAAATTTTGAACTAAATACATTAACTTTTATTGATCAATTTTTGCTTATATTTTGGGACGGAGGGAGTATCATAAATACAAAGTAAAATATATTGATTTAAGAGTGATAAAAGTTTCGACCAAAAAAAAGAGTGATAAAAGTAGTATTAATTAGAGTTATAAAAGGAAAAAAGTAATTAATATTATATCGAAAAGTGAAATGACTTAGTTATTTTGAGACACATTTTTTTATAAATGACTCAGTTATGATAGGATGGAAAGAGTGTTTTTTTTTTTGGAGAATGTTAACCAATGTCTTGAGGCATTGGTTAAGTAGCTAAAAGATGTAAGATTTTATTAAAAAGTAGTGTACTAATTAATTAGTGAAAAATAACAGTTTATATTTCCAAAATAATTTTTCTACTTTTAGATTCCTTAACCGATGCCTCTGGGTACTGAGTAACAAAGACTTTTTTTTTTAAGAAAAGGACGGAAAGAGTATTATACTTCTGCAAGGATAAAGCAATAAATGAAATTAGATTAATTGGTTGAATTGAAAGTATACAAATATACACCCTCCGGTCACTAATATAAGCAAAAGTTTGATTTTTAGATTCATTCATTAAATGACGTATGTAGTCTTTATTATAGGCTACATACTTCATTTAATGAATGAATCTAAAAATCAAACTTTTGCTTATATTAATGACTGAATGGTATATTATGATTTGGTTGAATAATTAACTATAGTGTTGAAATGATTTGTGCATAGACTTGCATGGACTGGAATTTTCAACAAATGGCAGTGTGCAATGAAAAAAGACAAAATTAAAGCTGATCATGCATTGAGAGCAATTCAAAGAAAGGATATGTTGGCAGGCTCGCGCATGGGAATGAGCAGTAATAAGCATTATACTATGCGGTTGTTATTCAGTGTCCGATTGGTTCAGCTTTGAATATAATTGATTCTGAGAGAATTGATTCTGATAGAATTGATTCTGACAGAATTGATTTTGAGAGAATTGATTTATGTTTGGATACAATTATGTAGAATTGATTAAACAAAATGATTTATGTTTGGATGCAATTATGTAGAATTGCTTTTGAATGTATAATTACTAAAATAGACATAGCTAAAGGAGAATTGATAAAGAATGAGAATTGATAAAGGGCAATAAAGTAAAATAACATGTTGTAATAATAAAATATACAAATCTATACACGTTGTTCAAGGAGAATTGATTCTAGAAAAGCTAGAAGCTAGGATTTGTAGCTTCATGGAGAATTGCTTTTGAAGGATATAAGCAATTCTGAAAAGCTGAACCAAACACGTTGTTTTTGGCTAGAATTGCTTTTGGCACTGTAGAGAATTGATTTTGGGCTAGAATTGCTTCTCAGAACCCAAACCAAACAGGCACTCAATACTCAATAGTAGCTTGTATTATAAACCCTAGGTGACATTTATAATCAACTTTAAATTGGTTATTTTTATTAGATAAGATATTACTCCGGTCACATTTATAAGAAGAAAAAAAAATGTTTAAATATTTTGAATAACAAATATATCTAACATATAAATGTGATCAGATATATTAATTATTTAATGAATCTAAAAAGTTGTTTGTTGTTTATAAATGTGATCGGATAAAGTATGAAAATAACACCCTAGTTGCATATAAATGTGATCGGAAGAAAGTACAAATTAATATTAATTTGAGCAAATAGTTGAAAAAAATAATATGGGAAAGAAAAAACCATATTGAATTAAAACATTGACACAGACATTGTTTCAGGAATCTTAACTTTAACACAGTGTTTACATTGATGTATGGACTGTTATTGAGAGGCTCATTCTTCTTTTGAATTTTAATGCGTGTACCCTTATTTATGATTTGATTCGATTTTGTTTAATTTGTCTTATCACACTTTATATTTACTTTGCTCAGAATTAAAAACAATAGTAGGAGTAGTTGATTTGTAGAGGGTGTCAAATGGGTTGGCCCGGCTACATAAATGGGTCAGCTCAGCCCAACCCAATTTTAATTGGGCAGCAAATTTTAAAGCCTCACCCGATCTTTGTGGACCATGGGTCAGCCCAGCTGGGCCCGTTTATTTTTTACTTTTAAAATTTATTCATTCTTTTTTATGAATTTTTTATATATTAATCACTCACAACTATTTTTTTTGATAAAATATGATTGGAATTGGATGGACATAAAAGTGTAAATAATTTTTACTTTAACATTGAATATTAATGAAACTCTAGAATATTCATTCAATTAAATCAAATTAATAATTTATAAACTTTAAAATTCTAAACTGAATTCATTCATTTTTATTAAGTTTATTTATTTAAATGTTTTTTATCAATAAATTTTAAAATAGTTGATAATTTTTTTTTTTCAAAAATATACTTTTATTTAACAAAAATAAAATAAAATGGTAATAATGGGCTGGTTTTTTAACCCCAGTCCGGCCCAAAAATAAACCCGGCCTATTTTTTACGGTTCTATTGATTTGTGTGGTCATTTTTTCCTTAATGTAGGTAGGTTAGTTATAATAAATAAATTATCCTGTATTAGTCTATTTTATACCAAAAAAAAAAATTATAAATAGATATGTATCGATAAAAATTATATATTATGTAATAAATATCAATTTGATCTCCTTCAAAAAAAAAAAAATATCAATTTGATCTATACTGTTTCTTTTCAAATCAAAGCACAAATATGTAAAAACTTTCTTTGCTTCACATATCTTTCCCCCAACCAACAAACAATTTCAACACTTCCTATAAATAATACATACAATAACTCACAACAGTTTCACTTCCACTTCTCCTTCTACGTACAAATCTCTCCTTGCTTCCATCACATGGAGGAATTATCATTTGATTCTATGCAGCAATATGAAGACTTGAAAAAAGAATTGGGTAACACTGCAAATAATTGGGAGATAGAGTACTGTCAGGTTTGTTGTTGGAAAACCTCCATATTTTTATATTTATGACTAATATAAGTATAAACCATTATATACTAGGGGCTGATTGGAAACTAGTTCTAGTCTGTTTTACTTGCATCTGTGGGCACATTTTAGTTTGTCAGTGTGTCTCGAAGAGGTTGGTATCATTTTGTGTTTAAGATTGATTCCAGCCTCTTTTAGAGCCCCTTCTTCATCAGAAGGGATACTATTACTATCTAATTCCATTTTGGTGTGGCAGTGGTGTATTTTTTTCTGCATATCACTCATGGTCTGCTCAGCATCTCCCTTTTGCCTATACTATTAGTAGATTGGCTTGCTTGTTGGTATTTTAAAGTTGTGGCTATGCATCATATAAGTCTTGGCTTTGACTTATTTTTAATAAATTTGCTTTTTTTTTTTGAGGGAACAAAAAAAAAGAAACGTTATTGAATATGTATTCATAAATTATTTTGAAATAAATTGATAAGATTTTATGGATATTTGTTATTTTTTAAGGAATAACACTTTTTTTTTAAGGAATAACTTTTGCAATTTTTTTAATTATTTGTGAAGTAACACAGTTTCACTTCCACTTCTACTTCTACGGTTAGCACTTTGGTGCCATTAATGGCACCGTGCCATTAAATCTGGGCCATTAATGGCACCAAGATAGATGTGTTGTATGGCCCCAGATGTAATGACAATGTGTTTGTGTGGCCCAGATTTAATGGCACGGTGCCATTAATGGCACCAAAGTGCTACCCTACTTCTACCAATCTCTCCTTGCTTCCATCACAGTTGTATGTATTCCTTACTCTTGCAGGTATATACACCTCTCTCTCTTTCTCACACACATACATTTGTGAAGTGTTGGTTCTGAACTGCTGTCTTGGTTCAGGGATAGTTTTGTTAAGGGTGTGTTATTTTATTATTCAGGTTATATCTTCAGGTTATAAGGTTTTGTGAGGGACTGTAATTTGTTAATTATTATTATTATTCAGGTTATATCTTCTCTAATTGTCTTTAAAAGAAGAAGGAAAAAGTGATAATAATCACTAATAAATGGGGTAGCTTTCGGTGGTGGAGATACACATATCAAATTGCAAGGTGAGTGATACATGTATTGATTTATTTATGAACTTATTTCCTAAATTTCTCCCTCTATGATTGTCAAAAGTAATAATCAATGAAATTGAAATAGATGATTTTATTTAGTGTAACCGATTTACTCTTTCCCTCTATGTGTGATGGGTAAATAGATAGATTCCAAATTGCTTTTAGAGCATCCACAATGGTAGTTCCCTAACAAGGACTCTTTAAATGGATCCCACGTGACACATCACTTATTTATAATCTTTTAATAAAGGTACCTATTAAGGACTCAATGACTCCAATGACAATACACTAATAAGGACTCCAATGAAAAGTACTTAAATATGTCCCACTATCTTTACATATTAAACAAAAATAATTTATCTATTACTCATTTTTACAAGTGGGACCAAGTAGTACACATTTTATTACTTCTTTATGCAAGTGGGATCAAGTAGTACACATTTTATTACTTCTTTATGCAAGTGGGACCAAGTAGTACACATTTTATTACTTTTTTAAACGTGGGACCCGTTAGTTACTCAGGAGAGAGAGGGTCCTTATATAGTTGCCCGTTCCTTAACGGGGACCCAATTTTTCTTCCTCCAATGGAGGGTCCTTAACGGGGAGTGGTCCTTGTTAAGCAAGGACCCCCCATTGGAGATGCTCTTACTTTGTTTACTTGTCTCACCAACCAAATATCAAGTTGCAAACTCTCTTGTATTTTTATTGATTTTTTAATCATAACCTTCCTTTACTTATACTAAAAATTTACTATATATTTATCTGAATCAACTCACGCTGGAACAGAGGTAGGTAACACAACACAACAATACAATAGATCTCTTGTTCATTTTTTAATCATATCATACCTTCTTTAGCTTATACTTAAAATTTACTATACTATTTGCAGAGGCCAACATGATTTACCTATAATCCTCGTCTGGGGTTTAATTTATTTATTTTTTAAAGGTTTGCAGCGATTTGAAATTTGAAAAGGACACAAAACGTATAATTTGCAACTTAGCTGAGAAACGTGATTTAATGCATTTGGTATCAGATGAACAAGTTGATAAACGTGAGGCTGTGGATGAATTGTTGGTTGAGTTGAAAAAGAGATATATATATATATATATATATATATATATATATATATATATATATATATTTTCTTGAATAATTTCTATTAAAATATATCATTATGATTCAAGAACAAAATATTATGTTGATTTATTTTCTCTTTTATTGATCGCATTAGAAAAATATTTATATACCTTTATGATTTAAGAAACAAAAATCTATGTTGATTGTTTTTAGAAGCGTGTTGATTAATTTTAATTTTGAAGGATATTTTTTTTTCGTTCTAATTTGTTCTGATACCTTGCCTTTTGTTGTTGTTTTTAGGGATATGTTAAAAAATAGTAAATTTTGAGTTTTTTTTTTAACTAATTTTGTTTTAAATATATATCATATTAGTTAAAAAAATAGTAAATCACTTTAATTCAATATACACACTTTTGGTCAAAATACATTTTACCTCACATGACGTGGTGTTGAAAAAGTACTCTCTCAATCACATTTATAATATAGATTAAATAAATTAAATTAAATAATGAATGAACTTAAAAATTAATTTCTGCTTATAAATAAAGTCTTGCTAACAAGTTCTTTTAGGATAATGGTTAAGGCATACATAGAAAAATTATCTTAAAAATATAAGTTGACTTTTAATTAAATAATAATTATAACATTTTTCCTAAAAAAATATTTGTTTCGATTGGTTAACCGATGCTAAAGACGCAATCGTTTTATAAGAGCATCTCCAATGGGGAGTTCTTACTTAACAAGGACCACTCCCTATTAAGGACCCTCCATTAGAGAAAGAAAAAACAAGTCCTTATTAAGCAACTGATCACACACATTTTTGAGTTGATATTCCAACATTGTGATATTATAAAAACCATACTTTGTTGACATGCTCACCTAAAGTCTAAAACACCAAAGAAAAAAAATGAACTAAAGAGAGAGAATAATTAACCATGAGCATTCTTGCATCTACCAAAGATTTTGGTCTGTCAAAATGATATAGTTCATGCATAGACAAAAATATTGAGTACTACTACACAATTGTATTGCAAACGATAGCGTACAAACTACAAACCACACAAGCAGATAGCTTTGTACACACATTCAAAGAAATCAACAACTGCAGAGAGATACAAATAATGGAGACAATGAACAAGCACAAGAAAACTCAAAAAGTTCGAGATCATACTCATGTTCCTACACTAAATAACCACATACACTAATCTTCAGTATGTTCCACAAACACAGGTAATCTATATCTAATGTCGAAATACTAGTCATCAACATGGTCCCTTGGAGTTTCATCTGCATTGCTGCCCCCAATCTCTTCCTCTCTTCCTCTCAGCAACACCAGCACTAAGATATCCTTGAAAACAACAACCAAAAGCAAGTATCAGAACAAATTAGAAAGAAAAAAAATACCTTTCAAAATCAAAATTAATCAACACACTTCTAAAAAAAGAAATCAACATAGTTTTTGGTTTCTTAAATAATAAAGGTATATAAATATTTTTCTAATACGAACAATAAAAGAGAAAATAAATCAATACAGTTTTGTTCTTATATCATAAGGTATATTTTAATAGAAATTATTCCAAAAAAAATACCTCTCTTTTTCAAGTTAAGCAACAATTTAGCAACAACCACACGCTTGTCTTGTGTAGTTACTACCATTAAATCCCGTTTTCCAGCTCGGGTGTAAATGATATGTTCTTCTTCCTTTCCAAGATTCAAATCTTTGTAAATCTTGTCAACTTCACTTAAAAGGGCCATATCATCCACCCTTGGCCCATCATGGGCGGATCAACAGCTGGAAAGTGTGGAACGTGTGCAAAGTGTTAAATAGAAGCAAAATTGGTGCTAGTAGCCATGCTGGTCCTTGGAAGAGCATGAACTAATTTCGGGATAGCGAATTTTGTTTCAAACAACTTTTTTTTGCCTCTTTCAAAGATGCCCAGTCAACAGCAGGTATATTAAGCTGATAGAATAAAACAAACCAAATAAGCTTAAGATTAAATTTGTAGAAAAGAAGGAAAGAAAAAAAATAAAAGAAGTCATTACATTTCTGTTTTTCATTATTGTTCGGATCGCAACAAGTCTCGTGCGCACCTCCGATCCCGTTTTCTGAGCACCGTATTGTTTCTTATCTATGTATTCATTCAACATCTTTGCCACTCATTTCCATATGTCGTGTTGAGATAAATCAAAATGCAAATAGTCCGGATGATTTGAAGTTATCTTGTAAATTTTTTTCAACATGAAATTATCATGTTTAAAGGTCCCGCCAGGATCCTTCTCTAAAATGGCATAAAACTGAAAAATAAAGAAAAGGTAAAATCAGGGTACTGTAAAAAAATGGCATTTAAAAAAACCCAAAGAAGCCATATAAAAAAATGTAAATCAGGGTACTGAAAAACCAAAGAAGCCAACGTCAACTGTTTTTCTATCCAAATGTCAACATGAACGTTAGGAGAACAAAATCTAAAAAATGAAACATAAACCAAAAGATTTTGAAGTCGATTACAGTAATCATAGCCCATTACTAGCGTTTATCCTATGACCTATTATATATCAAAAACCTCTTCCAGATCTAAGAAAATAAATCAAAAATTAGTGAAAATAAAACTTACATTTCTTTCACTAATGTTCGAGGTTGTCATCTTCAATTTGTTTTTTTTTTCCCGTGGTCTTTTAAAAGAAGAACATGATGTAACACTACTGCAAGTAGGACGTTTTTTGAGATTTGTTTGCTTTTGTTGTTGAGTGTATTTTTTCATGTAAATTGTATAATCAAGTACACAATTCTGATTATATATAAACTACTTCTACACAAAAAAACATATTAACTACACTCTGTGAGGTTGTTGAACTGAATTAAAAAGAATGAAGTTAATGGGATCGATATCTGGAAAAAAAAAAGGAATGAAGTTAATGGATTAACTTCATTTTTTTTTAGATATCGATCCCATTAACTTCATTCTTTTTAATTCAGTTCAACAACCTCACAGAGTGTAGTTAATATGTTTTTTGTGTAGAAGTAGTTTATATATAATCAGAATTGTGTAATTGATTATACAATTTACATGAAAAAAAAACACTCAACAACAAAAGCAAACAAATCTCAAAAAACGTCCTACTTGCAGTAGTGTTACATCCTGTTCTTCTTTTAAAAGACCACGGGAAAAAAAAAACAAATTGAAGATGACAACCTCGAACATTAGTGAAAGAAATGTAAGTTTTATTTTCACTAATTTTTGATATATTTTCTTAGATCTGGAAGAGGTTTTTGATATATAATAGGCCATAAGATAAACGCTAGTAATAGGCTATGATTACTGTAATCGACTTCAAAATCTTTTGGTTTATGTTTCATTTTTTAGATTATGTTCTCCTAACGTTCATGTTGACATTTGGATAGAAAAACAGTTGACGTTGGCTTCTTTGGTTTTTCAGTACCCTGATTTGCATTTTCTTTATTTTTCAGTTTTATGCCATTTTGGAGAAGGTTCCTGGCTGGACCTTTAAATATGATAATTTCATGTTGAAAAAATTTTATAAGATAATTTCAAATCATCCGGACTATTTGGATTTTGACTTATCTCAACACGACATATGGAAAAGAGTGGCAAAGATGTTGAATGAATACATAGTTAGGAAACAATACGGTGCTCAGAAAATGGGATCGGAGGTGCGCAAGAGACTTGTTGCGATCCGAACAATGATGAAAAAAAGAAATGTAATGACTTCTTTTATTTTTTCTTTCCTTCTTTTCTACAAATTTAACCTTAAACTTATTTGGTTTGTTTTATTCTATCAACTTAATATACCTGCTGCTGACTGGGCATCTTTGAAAGAGGCAAAAAAAAGTTGTTTGAAACAAAATTCACTATCCCGAAATTAGTTCATGCTCTTCCAAGGACCAGCATGGCTACTAGCACCAATTTTGCTTCTATTTAACACTTTTCATACGTTCCACACTTTACAGCTGTTGATCCGTCCATGATGGACCAAGGGTGGATGATATGACCCTTTTAAGTGAAGTTGACAAGATTTACAAAGATTTGAATCTTGGAAGGGAAGAAGAACATATCATTTGCACCCGAGCTGGAAAACGGGATTTAATGCATTTGGTAGTAACTACACATGACAAGCGGGTGGCTGTTGCTTAACTTGAAAAAGAGAGGTATTTTTTTTTTGAATAATTTCTATTAAAATATACCCTTATGATATTAGAACAAAACTGTATTGATTTATTTTCTCTTTTATTGTTCGTATTAGAAAAATATTGGCTAAAGTGCAATTTTGGCCCTCTATCTTTCAAAAAGTTGCGATTTTGGCCCCCTAAGTATGAAAACTACAATTTTGGTCCCCCATGTTTAGGGAAATATGCTCTTTTAACCCCCTAACTTAAGGGAAATATGTCTATTGACCCCTTATCTTTTCAAAATGTTGCGATTATGGCCCCTTATCTTTTCAAAATGGCCCCTTTTTTTGGACACGTGTCGCCTTCTCAGCAGTTTTCAAAGTTAGGGGGCCAAAATTGTAGTTTTCAAAGTTAGGGGGCCAAAATCGCAACTTTTTGAAAGATAAGGGGTCAAAGTTGCACTTTAGCCAAAAATATTTATATACCTTTATGATTTAAGAAACCAAAAACTATGTTGATTTTTTTTTTTAGAAGTGTCTTGATTAATTTTGATTTTGAAGGGTATTTTTTTTTCTTCTAATTTGTTATGATACTTGCTTTTGGTTGTTGTTTTCAGGGATATCTTAGTGCTGGTGTTGCTGAGAGGAAGAGATTGGGGGGCAACAATGCAGATGAAACTCCAAGGGACCCTGTTGATGACTAGTAACTCCAAGGGACCCTGTTGATGACTAGTATTTCGACATTAGATATAGATTACCTGTGTTTGTGGAACATACTGAAGATTAGTGTAGGAACATGAGTATGATCTCGAACTTTTTGAGTTTTCTTGCGCTGGTTCATTGTCTCCATTATTCTGCAGTTGTTGATTTCTTTGAATGTGTGTACAAAGCTATCTGCTTGTGTGGTTTGTGGTTTGTACTCTATCGTTTGCAATACAATTGTGTAGTAGTACTCAATATTCTTGTCTATGCATGAACTATATCATTTTGGCATGCCAAAATCTTTGGTAGATGCAAGAATGCACATGGTTAATTATTCTCTCTCTTTAGTTCATTTTTTTTTCTTTGGTGTTTTAGACTTTTAGGTGAGCATGTCAGCAAAGTATGGTTTTTATAATATCACAATGTTGGAATATCAACTCAAAAATGTGTGAATCCAAAGTATGCAAAGAGATGAGATGTGTACCTTCAAAGTCAGTTATTCAATTCTTTTAAAAATAGGGGAGAGGATAAAGTTTAGACACTATTTTGATGGATTAAAATTTTTTATAAATATATGTATCTATAGTTCAAAGATCAAATTAAAAAGTGATAATTTAGAACTAATGGAAAGCGCATCACAATTTTGAAAGCTAATTTTTGTTTGTTTGTTGAAAGCTAGTTATACATGGGCGCCGTTTTCGGTAGGAGACTTAAATAGGTCTCCTACGGTAGGAGACATTAATAAAAACTAATTATTTTTTTGTATAACAAAAAATGACATGTGTTGATGTTGGATTGATGAAGAACACTGATCTTACCATAATACCTCCACACTAGATTTTTTTTCATTTGGTAGATTTAAGAGAGAGACGTGTGCTGTAGCAACGTTACATTACTCCTCTCGCTCTCTCTCTCTCTCCAGAAATTTCCATGAAGCTTTAATGGATTATGCATACATTGTTCACTCTGGATTTTTTCTCTATGCATTTTTCAATTAATTCGTTTTGTTTTATTTTATTTATTTGGCAGGTTAATGTTAAGATTTTTCATGATTTTGTTGAATAGGGTGGTTCATATTTCTTCTATTTCTCCAGATCTGTAGATGTTTCATCTTTGGAGGCACTCAGATTCCAATTTCTCTCTCTCTCTCTCTCTTCTTCTTCTTAAACTAGTTTGTCCTAATAGAAACATCAACGTCAATCCACTATCTTACTACCAACAACATGAACCCAAGAAATATGAATGTAACAAACTCATAAGTATAAAATGCAATCATAACCCAGAAAAAAGAATCTAAAAAGAAGAAAAGAAACTAATTCATTCAATGAAAAGTTATGTCAAGAAGAAAATTAATAGTGGGAAGAAAGCCGCTCATATTATTGGTTCTGTTTTGTTACTTTCTCTCTCTACAACCAAAGTAACCATCGCCGTTTTCTCTCTCTACAACAAATCACATGCTTGATTCTTCTCCAGGGAAGCATTAAATTAGAAACGAAAGAGTGTAAATTTAAATCTTGCGGAAAATCATTAACCCAATTTCAATTTAGATTAAGTAACTCCATAGATGTTAGATGTCCATGAGAATTATGAAGGTGGGAGTAAGAACAAGAGATTGATGTTGTTGTTGGTGGTGGACGAGTAAGCGACATGGAGGGGAAAGTGAAAGATGATGGAACAGTGTAAAAATAATCTAATGTTTAGAGAGTATGATAATACTATGGTCTTTAAAAACTTTCAAGTATATCCAATGGTTGACATCAATTTTGTAAAAAAAAAAAAAAAAAAGTTATGTCTCCTACGGTAGGAGACCCAAAGAGGTCCCCTACCGTAGCCTTTGCCTTATACATGTATACAAGCTAGTTTATCTTATTACAAGATTTTTGAGTCCAACTTGAAATTGCCAATTGATAGCAAATAAAATAATATTGAATAGGACTTTCTCTTCAAGAATTGGATTGAAACAATAACGATAAGATTTGAATATTATCCTATCGTTTACGAAAGCTAATTAATTGTTAATTCTGGAGACATTTGGTTCTAGGTATTATGTTTTCCCATTTGTTTGTTGAATGAAAATTTTAGTCTAAATTCTTACTCTGTCCCTCACATAATGCTAAAAAATTTCTTTTGCTTTTTATAAATGTGAAACACTATGATCGAATATCTTACTTACTAAAGCTTATCCCCTAAAGCTATCATTAACCCTAATTTCCCCCCCTTATTTTTCCCTCCACTTTACAAGCATTAAATCCTTCTATATGCTAATCCTAATCAACATTCCACTGTGCATTCCAATTAAATGCTCCCACCACTCATGTAATCTGCCGATGCACTGCTCAAGAAGGTGAGTATTGCAAAACCCGAATGTGGATTTACGAGTATGTCTCCCACATTAATTTTTTTTCATTTCCAAAAAAGCAAACTCTCTCCTTCTCTTTCTCCATCTTCTTGCTTCATCATCCCCTACCTTTTGGATCATCTCCTCCCCCATCATCTACTCATTTATACACCTCCTCGCAAGAAACCTGCATCTGCTTACAACTTTTATTGTCCCTCACAGCTAGAAAGTTAATGCCATAGTCCTACTCTTCTTATACTTCTCCTTTCTTCAACTCCAGTGGCACTGAACTCGGCGGCCAATCCATGGCTACGATTCGCGACGGTTACTATTTGACTTTCACTTGATGGCGAGGGCATTTGGGAGGCCGAATTTGATTCAAGAAGATTGAAATTTGGCAAAACCTTAAAAGGTATAAGAAGCACGATTTATTATATGATGAAACTAAAAAATTGGATTTTTTTCCGTAGATATCAGCAAATGAGATTGGAGGCCTACTAGGAGGAAATTAAAGGTGAGTTATTATTTTAATTAAGTGACTTTAGGATATTACCTTTTTTTTAATGTTTTTTCTGCAAATGCTTCTCGGCATGTTTGTCCATTTATGCTTCAGAAGGTTGCCTATTGCCCCGTTAGTATTATTATTATTAGTAAGAATCTGTATGGAATAAGAAACAATATTCTTATGAGTTAGAATCATTTAAATCTAATTGGGATAAGAGAAACTACATTTTATATTCAATGGTTTTATATTGTGTAGTCTGATCGGTATTTGTGAAATTATGTAGTAAAATTGGCTGCTACAAAACGTGGAATGTTGCAATTTTGTTTTAGTTTGATCGATGTAGGGTTTCAGTAGTATGAATTAAAAGTAAAGGTTTTTGATAGTTGCTTATATAGGGAGATATTGTCTTTTCAGATTAGAACTCTTTCATGACTATTGAATTAGCTTGGAAATATCTAAACTCTAATTTTTAAGCAAATTCAAATTATTTGCTGCTTACTTTTGATATTGTGAATTGACATATGTAAAGTGATTGATGTAATTGAAATATCTTGATGATTTGCAGTTGTATTTTGAGAGTTAAATGAAATTAAAAGAATGGCAAAAAACAAAACATCTCACACCATGCATACTACTACTAAGCAAGTGGGTACTAGAGAATTCGGAGGAGTTGATGCCCCATGACAGTGTGTACATATGGTAATTTTAATAGGTATTTACTATTTTAAGTTTGGCTCCAATTTAAATTAACTATTTAAATTTTGATTTGGATTTGGTTTGTGAGAAGTTGAGTTGAATTGTGTTAATTGAAATGTTTTGGAATATATTTGCTTCATCCCTTTCAGGTTTCATACTTGATGTTAGTTTTTATTTTTCATTAGTATCAATCAATATTTAATATGAATCAAGTAATGTGTGTTAGTATGAATAGAAATAGCCAAGTGATTTAAATTGCTTTTGGCGCAGATCATGCCATTGTTGCAGAATTTTCTCTTGATGGGTTCATGTTGGTTTTTTGAAACCAAAAACTATTTAGTGCTGAGTTTTTGGAGCTGTTTTTAGTGCCTCCGGTCTGGTGTGTTTTTTGCAAATTTGCTTCGGGTTTGTGAAGCAGCAGGTTTGTTAATTACGGAGATGTCCAATTTTTGGAGCACTGCTTTGTTCGTTTAGGGGTTGAGAATGAGTAAACTACGGTGGTCACATGATGCACAACCGATATTCTGCTCTGTTGCTGGAAAAAAGCACAATTTGTGTAACATTTTTAATATCCAAGATCAGGTATGTGCCATTGAGACGCATCTGCATTGTTCCTACAGTTTAAACAATTTTGAATCCTCTTGCAAAACAGACGTGGCTCGAACAGATGACATGTGAAGCATCCCCTTCAATATTATTTCAGTAACATTCATTCCTTGATTTCCACAACACATAGTGACCATTTTCTGATCATTTAAAGGCAAGAGCTTCAACAAGTTTAGGATTGTTGTGCTAGAGTCTTCATTTGCTGCTACCACAGGCACCATTTTGAATGTTTTACGCATTTATAAGATATATTGAGGCATTTTGTTACAATTGTTTTGATTGAATTGTTATTATTATGTATATTATGGTGTTGAATAAATGGCTTTCCTGAATTCAACGATGCAGTAATTTGAGAGGCTACAATTGTTGCAAATGGTTCATTTGAGATTGGTAAGATTCCACTTCGTGCCTAGATGGAGGTCACATAGTCCTGGACTTTTCTTATTGGTTAATTTCAAACTGGATTCTATAACCATGCTTCAGTTCATGTTGGATGCATCCTGTCTGATTGAGTGTGGTCCTTTACTTTTAAATTAGCATGTCATTGATATACGCATCTAAGTAGCGTGTTCCAATTTTAGTCGTGTTGATATATGGATACTATTTCAGTTTGACAGTTCTATCTTGATTGGGGAATTGATGTATCAGCATCAGCAGAGAGTGGGGTTCGCAAACTGTATTTTAGGCTAATTTTCTGCTCACCACATTCATTTGGACAAATGCTGTATTTGTTGATAGGTACGTTATAATTCTGCAGCTCATGCTTCTTTGTGGCAGCAGTTACCTCTGTTGTTTAGTTATATGAGTTTAGGTGATCAAGTTTCTTTCAATTTAAGCTTAAGAATATGTTTTTATTTCCTGAAGTTTGAGTTGTTTTGATTTCTCTTTTGTTTGCCACATTTTGGTGGTGTAATTTGGTTCTATGACCATATACTTTTGTAATATTTAATTTAGTATCTTGCACAATTGGCTGCTATTTTCCTTTTATTATTTTATTTTTCCTTCTTTTCGGCATCTTGCACAATTGGCTGGCTGCTTGGCAGTTTTCGAATTTTCTTTTAATTAGACCATTTTAGCAAAAAAAATGTATCTTCCTTAAACATAATTTTTAACTTTTCACTCTTGATTTTGTCAAAAAACTTTTCATTCTTGATATCAATCTTTTCTTTAGGTGTTTTATCATTTGACAGAACAGAGGAGAACATACTATTTATTTCACATCAATTTTTTTTCATGATATACTTTATTCTTATATATTACGGTTAATATGACCCGTGCGACACATGCTTATCTTTTAGCCCCATTTTAATCTATTTCGATTTTTTTTCCATCTGCTTGCAATTTCTATGATCATTACTTTAGTTGTGTGTGACTTTTTATGAAGTTCTTTGAATTATAATATGTTGTTAATATTTGGCAACTTTCTAAAAAGTTTTTATTAAGAAGCCGTTTTTCTTTAGACAGATACTACCCACACCCCAAATAATTCAAGTTACACCCCAAAGTTACTAATATACCCTTTATTCATGTTCACTGCACATTAATTTTGTATACGTAAATTCAGTTTATATAGTGTATGTAAACTCAGTTTACGTAGTGTATGTAAACTCAGTTTACATGAGTTAAGTAAACTGAGTTTACATACACTACGTACACTGAGTTTACATACACTACGTAAACTGAATTTACATAAATAAGTTAAGACTGAGTTTTAGTTCATGTAAACTGAGTTTACGTAGTTTTACATACACCAAGTAAACTGAGTTTAGGTGTATGTTATTCCTTTTTAGAATATGTACGTAAACTAAATTCACGTGAGACCTATATTTAAACTTAAATTACGTTACCTTTCTACGTAAACTTAAATCAAACAAATCGATGTAGATAGACAAACGTGAAATTAACAACAACTATAAACATCCATAAATCATAAAGCAAACGATAAATAGAAACTCGAAGAAATTTATGAAATTCACTTACTTGTATTAATCGAGTACGTATCAATGGAAGAGATGTTGATTCAATTGATGATTTTTGTAGGTATTGATTGCATATCCATGGTGGTTTGTGGGTGAAAAGGGGTGAGGGTTCAGAATGATAGTAAAAGAAGGGTTTTTAGAAATTTAGAAGAAGATGGTAATTTTGGTATTATTGTAAAAATTTTAATAAATTTGGGTGTAACTATGATTATATGGGGTGAAACTAGAAAGAGTCTTTTCTTTATAGGAGCTTCTCTTATTCTTTTAGTGTTTCTTCATTTTTGCGTTTTCTATTAGAGAGGAAGTAGAAAACCAATAGTCTCATTTTGCTTTATTTCAGGCTTCATAAGTCAATGACAAATAACATGTTTCAGCCCTATCTGTTGAAGAGGTCTATCTGTTCAGCCCTAATTTGAAGATATCCCTGCATTAATGAGTATATTGTATGTAATATACACGTTTGTGAGACTCACCGTGGCTTCAATACGAAACTGTTATATGTGCACAAGCATCTTAAATGAATATTCCTCAGTACTTTATGACAGAAACCACATGTTTGGGTTTAACTCTAAAATCATATATTCAAGGGTGTGATTGTTAATAGTTGTTCCTCAATGTATCATTCTTGAATTGTGGATGAGACTATTTATTGATTTTTTCTAAGTTTTTGTTATTTTCATCCTTGAAATATCATCTCATTGAATAGTATCATAGCTCTAATAAACTTTGTGACGTCATTATTGATTATGATGTGAATCATTGTTGCAGTACTCTGAACAAATCAATTCCAAATCACATTGATTCTTTGCATAATGTAGGAATGGCTTATTATATACCGACTCATCTTGAAGATGTAAATTTTTCTAAGAATAAGGTCTTGATTTGTACCTTGAAATTTTTCTAAGAGTTAGCAGTTGTTGGTAGTTTCAATCCCTCATGATGTTGAAAAAATAATTTGTGGGCTTTTGTTTGTTTGTTATCATTTTTGTTTAAAGAGTCTCCTAATATTTTGGACTGGAAAATGGTTACAAGTTGAATTAGAATATTTAGGAACTAAGTTTATCATCCAAGGTTTAAACTATAATCTGTTCACTTATTTTAATTACAAATACTTGCAAATATTTTAATTTCAAAATGGTTACAGGACTGAAGATATTAATAATTAAGATGGTGAAGATATGGATGAGACGTCTAACGTCGTGTGTGAATAAGTATTTAAAAAATGTGTAATACCCCCTATTATGTATTTTGTTGTAAAATTCTTGGTTGGCGATATGATATTTCACCAAACAATACATTTTGTGACTCTGATAATTGTTCTTTACGTAGTTTAATTATTTAAGTTCCATTCCAAAATATTACGTTTTATTGAGTATCAAAATATTTCAACTCATCGGGTCGGCGATCTAGTATTCAATATAGGAAACATCATTTAAGGGTCAAAGAAAACGTTTTTATTTTTCTCTATAGAGAATGATTTGGTGGTGTATAAAAATTAAATGGAATGATTGAATTAATGGTACATAAAAAATATTATTTAAGATCATATTATTGGAAAAAAATAAAAACGATTGTGATATTTTATACCTTTTTTTTTTCCGTTTTTCACATGATGCCCATAGAATTCAAAATTCTTTCCATTTTTATTGTATTTTTGGGTTTTCAACCGTGCTCACTATTTGTTAAAAAAAATGCTCGCTACTCAATTTTTTTCAATGGGTCCAAAACCAATAATCTTGGAGTTTGATTGTTCGTCTTTTGTTTGTTTTTGATGTATCAAACATGATCATCTATTGTCACTAGACAGTAGACATGGTGATGATGGATGCATTTTTCTGCATTTGTATTAATTTTTTTTATTATTATAGTTAATTTATCTTATTCGATTAGTACATATGTTTTTGGCTTCATTTTTAGTTATTAAAGGGTCAAATAATCACATAATAAGAAATAATACAAAAATATTGGAAAAAATAATATAACAAATAGTACCGAAAAAATTGGGCAGAAGATAGAAAATTAAATGGGATGTTAAATGAGTGTTTGAGAATAACTGGTGTTTTTTTTTTTTTTTTTTTGACGTTAAAGACAATTTCAATTACCAAAGTCTGGCAATAAATCAAATGCCAAGACTGCAGAAATACAAGGCGGAGTTTCTTCTACCCATATGCAATCTAAATTCTTAAGAGCATATTTAGCTAAATAATGAGCAGCTTGGTTGGCTTCACGCCTAACATGCAAAAAATTTAAACTACGAAAACTACCCTTAAAACTAATACAATCTCGAATAATAGAGCCAACATAGTTGGAAGATTGTTGGTGAGCATTCAACACTAAAACCACATTAGAAGCATCTGATTCTGCTATAAGATTCAGAAAAGACATGTCTTTTGTAAATTTCAAACCCTTCCGCATAGCTAAAACTTCTGCAACCTCTGAATTTGGTAATGAACAGACTTGCCAACAACTAGCACCAACGACAACACATTCATTATCTCTCACCATAACACCAATACCCCACTTATCACCCTCTATCGGACCTGCTGTGTCAACATTAAGCTTATAGAAACCACTAAACGGAGGTGTCCAGTGAACATCAGATATTGGCATAATTGGACCTCTACTCAGTGTCTCCACCAACATCATACTAGCACTCTTAAAATTCACAATAGATCTTTGTGCCTTTTGAATAGTGGCAATCACATCAACATCAGTCCCCTCAAAACATTTCTTATTTCTAGCACACCATACACAAGGCCAGAACATGAACTATAATATCCTCATCGACATCAATAATATTTTTCTCTAGCCACTTATGAAAAGGAACATACCTGAATTCATGCGAATCAAATACCGCCCCTAAAGAGGAAGCAAACCATATTTGCTTTGACCAATGACATTCCATAAAAAGATGTGAAATTGTCTCATTATGTTCCCCACAAAGAACACACAATGGGTCACTGCTTATTCCTCTTTTAAACAGATCATTTTTTTACTGGTGTTTTAATATAAGGGCTGTTTAAAATATAATTAATTCATTAAATCAAGATAAAATGAAAGTCGTGGATGTGGAGTAATAATTTTTTTGTTTTTGTGTGAACTCTTATTGTCATGGAAAGAGATTTGATAGAGGAAAAAAAAACATTTCATCGTCCATTACCTCACCTTCGTATTGTTAATGGATTCTACAACCAAATACGATTATGTCTTGACAACAATAAAAAATTTATAATTATGTCATTGAAAATAATAAGTAAAAACTGGTACAATTATATCTCTGATTAAAAATAATAATTTGATGCCCTCACAAAAAATATTTTGAAGTATAATGAGATAGAGACTAAATTTTCAAATTTATTTTTGGAATTAAAAAGGTGCTTTTATTTTTTCTTAGCAACTAAATTAGGTCTCAATTTTTATACGAAACTAAATTTTGTCTTCACTCAAAATTCTAAATTTTGTCTTCACTAAAAATTCAATTGTGTCTTCATTCACTATGATAACCTATAAATGTAAATTTTACAAAATCATATTTCTAATCAAACATTTTTTAAAAATATATAACACCAATTAACCTCTCATTATCGTATTTATAGCAATATCAATGACAATCAAATGGTTTCAACGCAAAGATGTATATGACAACATGTATTTTAAAGTAAATAATGATGCAGATTTTCTTGCATTTTAAATTTTAACTTTGACCATTATTTTCTTTATTTGCATTTCCACATATTTCATCTATTGTAGATCAATAATTATATATATATATATATATATTTTTTAATTTGTTGGGTATAATGTAACTCATTTATCAAAGACCAAAACTGAAGGAATTTAAAATAATATAGTACGTATTTTATCTATTCATCATAACACATTGACGTTTTCCCATGGTTTGTTCCCCACCAAAGACCAAAAGTGAAGGAAATTGAAATAAAAAAATTGAAGTAATTTTTTAATTTAAAATAAAAAATTAGGCAAATGACATAAAAAAAGCTAAGAAATCAATTCATCGTAATGTTCATAGTTCTGCGGGAGAATACAATGAGTTAGATCACCACATTTGGCTAAGAGAATCCCCACAAATGAGATTGACACCATATTTTGACCCAAAACCTTAAGACATTAGGTATATGGGTCATGTCACTAATATGTTGTTTAATATCCACTCTTGCATCCAACGTAAAAGTTTAACTCTCCTATGACACATTACCATCGCTCTTTTAAGTGTGAGACTCTTTGTATTTGTGACTTAGTGAGATAGCCTAATAAGGTCAGAGGCACAACATCGTAAAAAAAGTGGGTTGATGGGGGTTTCAAAGAGGGGTGTTTTTTCTTCTTCTTTCTTTCATGAGATAGAAAGCAAATTAGAAAAAGAAAAAAGATGAAAAAGGAATTTGAACATAAAGAAATAATAAAGAAATATAATAAGTTGCTGTTAATTTTATAGTTTTGCCTTGACAAAAAAAAATATACGAGGATGGATGGAGATTTATGTTCCTTTCTTTCATGAGAATGGAGAAAGAAAATTAGAAAATAAGGAAGAAGAAAACGAAATTTGAGATTGAGATAAATGATACCGGTAAAAAAATTGTGTTTTGTCCATTAGGTTATAAAGAATAAACTGAGTCGAAGTAGTTAGAGATTTTTGAGTAATTAATTTTTCAAAAATTAGACTTAAATAAAAAAACACAATAATATTTAAAAAAAAAAATCAAATAAGCACGGATTTTGTGAATTCAATGTAACACATTAGAGTTTTTCTATGGTTAAATCCCACTAGATACCGAACGTGAATACATTTACAATAATAGGGATTTGCTTAAAAAATGGCATGAAAGTGCTACAACCAAAAATTTATATTTAATATAGAAATTAAACATCTACTCTTATATTGGTCATCTCATTTATATGTGTCTCAACGTCTACTCTTGCATCTAATGTGGAACTTTAAATCATAATTGACATACACATTAACATATATTTCTTAAGTGTGAGACTTTATGCGTCTGTGAACTGGTGACATAAACAAATAAGGTCAGACAGAGGCATAACTTGTTAAAAGGGTTGATTGACGGTGATTTCATGGAAAGAGATTTATGATTCTAGCTATCATTAAAAGAGACAAAGGAAATTAGAAAAATAAAGAATACGAAAAAAGAATTTGAATATGAGATAAATGGTAGAAAAAAAGTAGTGAGTGTTTCGTTTGTGGAAGTATTGAAAATAGAGAGTTATTGATAAATTTTATGGTTTATTTGAAGAAGTTTTGTGATTTATCAGCAGTTATTTTACCCAAAAAATAAACTCAATAAAAAATATCACAAAATTTTAAAATGTGGCTTTGTCAACTCAGCAAAACACATTTAAAATGTGGGTTTGTCAACACAGCAAAACACATGCTTTTTTTCATTGTTAGATTCCACCAAAAAGCAAAAGTCAAGGTGTTTTAAATATTAGAGGTTGGATAAAAAAATTTGCATGAAAATGATTGGCATCCAATAACGTATATTTAATATAAAAAAAATAAGCAAACTAAATCCAAACACTAACAAAACAATTCATCATGATGTTCGGAGGTCTTAGAGTGCCTACAGTGGGTTTCATCACCACATTTGACTAAGAGAAACCCCACATGTGAAATTCACACCACATCTAAACTGTTATACCCTAATTTTGGACCTAAATTTTTTTTCTCAAAATGTTTTCTATCTCTGATATGTGTCTTTGACCTTAAAGAGATTGCCTGTTTGCTACTGTCTCACTCTGAACATTCTACTCTGCTTTGTTTGCATATTCTACTGTCTATGTTTAAAAATATTTCCAATTGTGACTTTGTCTATGTTTTCTTGCATTTAAAACCATTCAAAGGGTTTTTCTTGCATATCAAGTCATTTGAAATTGTCTCTGATCAATTGCATATTTCTCTGCATTTTATTTCAATGTTATTTGCAAAAATCATGGAAAAGGGCATTTTAGTCATTTCATGCACTCAAATTCATTTTAATCCCTGAAAATTGTCTCTGAGTCTTTTCAATTGGTTTGTATGAACTCTTGCTTTAATTCCATGTTAAAAACCATTTCGAAATTTGCATTTGAATCATTTTAAGTTAGTTTAGTCCCTAGGGGCATTTTAGTCATTTCCTGTGTTAAAATTCCTTTTAATCTTTGAAAATTATCTCTGAGTCTTTTCAATTAGTTTGTATAAATCCTTGCTTTAATTCCATGTTAAAATCCATTTCAAAATTGCATTTGAGTCATTTTGGGTCAATTTAATCCCTAGGGGGCATTTTGGTCATTTCACATAAAATTTTGACAGAGAGAGTTACTTTAAAGTACCTCATTTTGTAGTTGGTTCATTTTAGTCCTTTTTGTTCTTTTTAACTGTTTCACTTTACGTTATTTTCCATTTTACATTTTTTACCCAATTTTATTATTATTTTCATTTTTAGTCCTTTGACAGTTTTGCATTTCAGTCCTTTAAGTTTCAAGTTTTTGTTTTTAGTCCTTTTTTGTTATTTTGCACTTTGGTCATTGTCTTTAGTCATTTGCAGATCTGTCCAGAAGTTGGTTACAGCCTAAGTGCCACATGGCATCAGCAGATTGGTCCAAAGTTCACAGTCATCACATATAAAACCCAGTCATCACAGTCAAAGTTAAGACAGATTCTCATTATTGCACATTTCCCCAAAAAATCATAAAAAATCAGAGAGAGAAAATTTCTCTCTCCTTTCTCTCTCAACAACCGTAACAACCTTCCACCACCCTCCCTTCCACCGTAACAGAATTTTCCGATCACAAACCACCACAAACCGCCACTTCCACCACCCAAAATTCATCACCATCTATCACCAAACCATCACCTACCTCCATATTCTTCTACATTCATCCCTAACCACTGTCATCATTCATTTCCAGAACTTGAAACTGCAAGAAACACGCTTCACACATCACCGTCGCTAATCCGAATTTACAACGACCTCAAGTTTCTGATTCGTGCAACAACAACAGTGTTACAACGACGGTCGCGAAATCATCAACGAGTTCGCATCACCAGAAAGAGTGAACTCGAAGCTTCTCGAGATCGCAAGGAAGCAAGAAGAGAAGAGAAGGAGACAACCGGTTCGAACTCAGGAACGAGGTGTTGCTGCAACTTTTCCAATCGCAAGTTTACAGTACCAGATCTGAACGACAAGAGGTAACTCTTCCTCTTTTCCCTATTTCGTTGTGTGTTTTCGAAGCTTTATGTGAAGATTTGTGTGTTTGTGCGTTTCGTTTTGGAATTTCAAAGTCAGATCTATAATCTACATGAAAAGGGATATTCAAAAGTGTAGTTGTTTTCAAAAAAACGAGGTGTTTAGGATCTCCGGCGCGGCGGCGCTGCCCTGTTGGGCCGGCAGCCACCACGCCGGCGTTCTTAAGGATCGTCGGAGAAGAAAGAGTGGAGAAGAGAGCTTCTCACTCTAGAAAACTCTAGAGAGAGAAGGATTGGGAGAAAATGAAGTTAAAACCGGTTCAAACTCATATATACTGCCATAAACCGGGTTGACCCGTTCTTGGACCGATCCACTCTCTCCCTAAGCCCAATAACTGTTTTCTGCTTCTGCATGCCTGCGTGATTGTTTTGCTGCGCGTACCCCCCCTGCTTCCTGCTTTTCTTGTTGGAAACTGCTATATACATCTCCTGCATGTTATTTTTCTATGTTAAAAATTCCAAAAAAATGCCTATTATTTTCCTTTGATATTTTTGTTGATTCTTGATAACTCTCATATGTTAATACTGAAAAAATATATATGTGAAAATATTTTGTCTTTGGTTGATTCATTTCTTTCCAATTTTGTTGAAAAAACCTTGTTAAAAACTTCTAAAAAAACTTGTGGTTTCTTTTGCATTTGTTTTTGATGAATCTTGATGACTTTTGCATGATAAATCTTGATCAAATTCGTGTGAAAAATATTTTGTGATCTTGTTAATTCTTTGTTTTGTTTCTTGTCAAGATTTTCGTAAAAAAAAAAACTTCTAAGTCTTTGTGAACTTTTTCTTGTGATAATTTTGGTGCTTTAAACCTATCCTTTAGGATGTGGTTTCATGCCAAAATTCACCTATTATGTGTAAATATTCTCATGCTTTTAGCTCACTTTTTGTTAAGTGTTTTTTGAGAATTTTTGAGATGATTTGGAACTTGGTTTTTTGTGCATAAAAGTGGCTTTGAACATGTAACTTTTGGAGTGAATTTGCCTATTAAATGTGATGTATGCTTGCTGTTTTGATTTAGATTTTTTATGAACTTTGTGTTGTAAATAATGCGAAATACTCTTGTGAAATAAAAGTGCATAAAGAACTTGAAAACCTTATAATTTTGGGCATGTTAACTTTCCTTGATTCTCATGTTTGTTTCATAGGAATAAATCACTTGAAATTTCTTAATGTTGTGAGAATCTAGGTCTTGAGCTTGCTTTAGAATTATATTGAATTTCAAGTCCTTTTTGTCACTTTTTGTTAAATTTGTTAGTTTACCTATCTTGCAAGTTATAATTGTCCTACTATGCATTTTGTTATTTTGTTTCACTTGTTCTACTAACCCCTTTTGTTTCATGTCTCATTTCCATAGCATCTTACATCATATTCCATCTCCCTTTCTCACCCCTTTTCTTGCACTTTATTTTTGCTTTAATTCATTTATGTGAGATTAAGTTCTCACAAGGGTAGTAGTGTGTATCTAGGCCATATGTAACGGACAATGGACTCTAACTATGTACACCGACACATGCACCGACACAAGCACACACCTCACATGGATACTTTAGATGTATGCTTAGGGTATGCATGCTTTAGATGTATGTTTAGGGTTTGTATGCTTTAGATGTATGCTTAGGAACTTTGAAACTTAGACAAAAATTCTCTTTTCCAAAAAATGTGAACAACTTCACTCAAATAATTTTCCAAAGAAACCTTGGGATCAAAATCCCATTGAATTTTCCCTTTTATTTTCTTAATAAATGATAAAACAATTGCTAAATACTTTGACTAAAATTTTGTAAATAAATTGACCAACCTCACTCTTTTCCAAACCTCATGCCCTTGAGGCCTCTTTCTTTTCTTCAACTTCCATTTTCAAAACTTAAAATCAACCAACAAAAACAAAAACATTTTTTGGAAGAGAACTACATGGAGTTTGATCCCTTAAAAGGGTATGTAGGCAAGAAGTCAAAACTTCTCCAAGTCCAATAAAACAAAAATTCAAACACATTCTTCTCCCTCCAATTCTTAACATAGCAAACCCTTAGGTGTAAATAACATTTTCAAATAGCATTTAAACATAAAGCGCGTGTGTAGAAAGTAAAGACGGTTCCTATAGGATACTATAGTCGTTATGGGTGCCTAACACCTTCCCATGACGAAAACAACTCCCGGACCTCGATTCCCAAGGGTTTTTCTTATTTTTCCCTTCCCAAGGAAAAATGAGATATCAAAGGTTAAAAAGGTTCAAACTTAATCAATGTTTGACACCCAAAAAACCAAGATAAAACAGCTGGCGACTTCACTGAGGAGTTTTGAGAGTTACGCCTAGTCTTTATTTTCACGCTTGCGCTTTTGTGTTTACTTGCTTCTTACTTGCTTTCTTATGTGAATAAATGTTTAAATTCTTGCAAAACGTGTGGGGGTGAGAATATTAAAGCCATGCACCCGGGCGGAGTGAACTTAGGATTTAGGGGGGATATAATCGACAATTCATTCCGAGGGTTGCCTCGTGTATTGGATTATGCGATCAATCCCACATAGCTGAGGCATTTTGGGGGTGATGTTGTCGGCGCGTGTTTGTCGCGTTTAGGCACTTTGCTTCCAATTGTTCTATGACGCTATGGACCGTAGATAACCGAACCCATCCATGGCCATTTTCTAGGATGTAGTGCGGAGGCTAAACCGAGTGTTGTCTCGAGTTTTAGTCGTCACGCGATACTACACTCAAGTTAGACCTTCTTGCAAATAATCATGGAGTGAGTGTTTGTCTCGTGGCACCATGATATGCGTGGGAGAGGTTGCGACTTGGGAAATTTTTTAGAACCCAATTACTATTACCCAAAGCCTTAGTTTCACCGGACACCGTGTCCACCCATGACTCCTTGACTTCAAATCTTAACCCACTATGTTCTGTCCGTACTTGAATGTGATCATGCATACATGCATACATGCATAAACTTTTTTCCATGCATTTATCGAAGGGGCTTAGACAAATTGAATTTGTAAACATTGTAGGAATGGGGAAGACTAAGTCCTACAAGTTCATGAAGGTTGATTTGGTTAGTTTGAGAGATTTGGCACTCAAGGTCAAGGATCCGACCGGTTTCCGACATCGTTACGGGGACTTACTTACTCTTCTTCGGACTAATGTGGAGGAGAAGCTTGTGCATACGCTAGTGCAATTCTATGATCAGGAATATCGGTGCTTTACTTTTCCTGACTTTCAGTTGATACCTACTCTTGAGGCTTATTCTTACTTGACAGGTTTACCCATAGCCGAAGGGACACCTTTCACGGGTCTGAGCATCCTCCTATTCCTTTGGTTATTGCCCGTGATCTTTATATCCAGACCTACGATGTTTCCAAGAATCTTGTCACTAAGGCTCACATCTGAGGGTTCACTTCAAAGTATCTCCTTGAGAAAGCCAATCTCAAAACCACTTGTCAGGACTCTCTTGAGGCTATTCTCGCACTACTCATCTATGGGCTCATCCTTTTTCCAAATCTTGACAACTTCGTGGATATGAATGCTATCATGATCTTCCGCTCCAAGAATCCGGTCCCTACTTTGCTGGCTGACACATACCATGCTATTCACGATCGATCTGGCAAGGGTCGTGGATACATTCTTTGCTGTGTACCTCTCCTATACAAGTGGTTTATTTAGCACCTTCCTAAGTCTTTCCATGATAATCCGGAGAATTGGACTGTTTCACAGCGGATTATGGCTCTCACCCCCAACGAAGTGGTTTGGCTCACTCCCGCCGCTAAGGTCAAAGAAATTATCTTCGGTGGTGGGAAGTTTCTTAATGTACCTCTTCTTGGTACCCGGGGTGGAATCAACTATAACCCGGAGCTCGCCTTGCGACAATTTGGCTTCCCGATGAAAGATAAGCCCATCTATCTTGCTACGTCTCCTTATTTCTTCCATTACTCTAATGCTCCTACAGGAATAAGAGAAGATTTCATAGAGGCTGGATCCAAGATTCGGAAGAAAGATGTGAAGCACATGGGTGTGAGATCCGGTATTGCTCATGAGGCCTATACTCAATGGGTAATAAACCAGGCTGAGAAGATTGGTATGCCTTACCCCGCCATGAGATATGTGTCTGCATCTATTCCAACCATGCCTTTGCCTCTACTTCTGCCTACTCAGGAGATGTATCAGGAACATCTAGCCATGGAGAGCCGAGAGAAGCATAAGTGGAAGGCTAGATACCATGAGGCTGAGAATCTGATCATGGCTTTGGATGGAAAAGATGAGCAGAAGACTCATGAGGTTTTGAAATTAAAAAGGGAGTTGGCTAAGGCTAGGAAAGAAATTGAAGAAAAAGATAGTTTGCTTATGAGGGATTCCAAGAGGGCTAGAGGTGCCCGTGACTTCTATGCCCGATATTGCAGCTATGAGTCTGAGTCTGAGCCTGAGGATGGTCCTTCTACTTCCTATGCTTGAGCATTCCTGTTTTCTTGTCGGTGTTTCTAGTTGTTGTTTTTGTATTTTACATTTTAAAGTCTATCCCTTGGCTTGGTATTTCAAAGGGAATCGTCCTGTAAAACTATATGTTGGTTGTTGGTTTCCCATTTATGTTAATTGTTATGTAGTAATGTTTACAAAAGTCCTAATTTGTCTAAAAAAACCCTTCGATAACACAAAAAGAGTCTTTTTGCATATGCATATGTACATATCATGCATCATATGCATCATACATTGGTCACCAAAAGTCACAAAACTTCCCTTGTGCTCATTACCTCCTAGTTCTTCTGCCGCAGTCTGAAAGGTGGCCCGTGCTCGTAAAGTTTACCAACCAGCTAGAGTTCATCAGACAAGATTGTACAAGAGAAGAAACATGGCTAACATTGAGGAAGAGAATGCTCAGCTCCGCGCCGAATTGGCTGCTATGAAAGAAGACTTGGCCAAAGCTCATGACACTATGTCTACCTTGCTGGCCGCACAAGAACAACCGGCCACCTCTGTCCCGGCTACTACTGAAACGATTCCATCCATCCCTTTATCCACAGTGGCTTCTGATGCTCGGTTTGTTATGCCCAATGGGCGTCCTTATGGACTCTCAGCTTTCTATGCTCCTAACACTGCAGCTGGTATTTCTGGTATTGCCAATCAAGGACAGATTCCCGCAACGACTCTTGCTCCTACAACTACCTCTCTGCCTCAAGTGACTACTGTTGTTACCGATCCTGTTGTACACATTGTGCGTCAGGTGATCGATGTTGATACTCCACGTGGACATGACCCTGTAATGGAGGCTATGAAAGAACAGTTAAGAGAGCTAGCTGGAGAGCTCCGTGAAGTCAAAGCTAGCCGTGGGAATGGTGTTTCTGCTAAGGCTCGTGATCTATGCCTGGTGTCCCAGTTTGAGGTTCCTAGGAAGTTCAAAGTGCCAGATTTTGACAAGTATAATGGACTTTCTTGTCCACATAGCCACGTAATTCGGTACGTTCGGAAGATGGCCAACTACGCAGATAATGATGCACTGATGATCCACTGCTTCCAGAACAACCTGACAGAAGATGCGGCAGACTGGTACACTGGTTTGAGCAAAGACAATATCCATACTTTTGAGGAACTCGCTGCTGCTTTTGAAAATCATTATGAGTTTAACACCCGTTTGAAGCCGAATAGGGATTCTCTTAAGTCTTTGTCTCAGAAGACGGACGAAACTTTCCGTGACAGAAGATGTAGCTGCCCGTATTTCTCCTCGGCTTGATGAGGAAGAACTGACACAGACATTCCTGAAAACTTTGAAGAAAGAATATATGGAAAGAATGATAGTCTCTGCACCAAACAACTTCTCCGACATGGTTACTATGGGAACTCGTCTAGAGGATGCTGTCAGAGAAGGCATCATTGTTCTTGAAAAAGGTGAATCCTCAGCTAGTGCGCCAAAGAAGTACGATAATGGCCACCATAAGAAGAAAGAATCCGAAGTAGGGATGGTATCCGGTAACCAGTCTACAGCTGCTGTCGCTCCTATTAATGCTGCTCAGTTACCTCTACCCTACCAATACATGCAGTAATCTCAACATCCTTTCTTCCCACCGTTCTACCAGCAATATCCTTTTCCACCGGGTCAACCACCAGTGCCCGTTAATGCCATTGCTCAGCAGGTACAACAGCAGCCTCCTGCTCAACAGCAACAGCCGCAACAACAGGGGCCCTCGGCCCAGGCCTTATTTTCCACTGATACCAATGTGGTATGCTGATCTGCTCCCATCCCTACTTGCTAAAGGACATTGCGTCACCAGGCCAGGCAAGCCTCCGCCTACTCCATTACCTTCCAGGTTCCGATAGGATCTCAAATGTGAGTTCCATCAGGGCGCTCAAGGCCATGATGTTGAAGGTTGCTATGCTCTGAAGTATGTCGTAAAGGATCTAATAGATAGAGGATAGTTGACTTTTGAAAATAGTGTCCCACATGTTCTTGACAATCCGCTTCCAAATCATGCGACTGTTAATATGATTGAGGCTTTCGAAAGAGTCTGTGCTCTTGATGAGGTTGAAATATCTCGGGTTCCCCAAGAAGCCCCCGCTTTAGATGTCCGTAATGTTGCCACTCCTCTGGTCCCACTACATGTCAAGCTCTGCCAAGCTTCCTTGTTTAGTCATGATCATGCTTCCTGTTCAGAGTGTCTTCAGAATCCTATGGGTTGTTGTACCGTGTAGGGTGACATACAAAGCTTAATGGATAACAAACACTTGGTCGCCAGTGACGTTTGTATGATTGTGCCAGTGTTTCATGATTCCCCAGCCGAGAGGGTACCTCAGACAAGGAAAGTCGAACCCTTGGTGATCAGGCTAACTGGTCCGGTATCTTATGCCTCTACTAAGGCAATCCCTTACAAGTATGATGCGACTATGATTGAGAATGGGGTAGAAGTACCTCTGGTATCCCCAACTGCGGTTAGTAATATTGCTGAAGAAACTACAACTCTGAGAAGTGGAAGGGTCCGTCCACCCTTGTTCCAAAAGAAGGTTGTTACACCTGCTGCCACAGTAACTCCACCAGTTGCTCCTCCTGTTGACAAGAATGCCAGTCCATCGGGTCAATCTATTGAAGAGTCCAATCTGGACGAGATTTTGAGGCTCATCAAAAAGAGCGACTATAAGATTGTGGACCAGCTGCTGCAAACTCCATCAAAAATATCCATCTTGTCTTTGCTCCTGAGCTCGGAAGCTCACAGGAAAGTGTTGATGAAAGTACTGGAGCAGGCCTATGTTGATCATGAAGTCTCCGTGGATCAGTTCGACGGAATAGTGGGTAACATTACTGCTTGTAATAACTTGTGGTTTGGTGACGATGAACTCCCCGAAGCTGGGAAATACCACAATTTAGCTTTGCATATCTTGGTGCACTGTAAGTCTGACATGCTATCCAATGTGTTGGTGGACACTGGATCATCCTTAAATGTAATGCCTGAGTCTACACTGAGACAGTTGAGCCATCACGGAATTTCTCTGAGGGGAAGCATTTATTTGGTTAAGGCTTTTGACGGATCTCGTAAGGATGTTCTTGAAGAGGAAGATCTTCCAATTACCATTGGTCCGGAGACGTTCCAAGTAACTTTCCAAGTCATGGACATCAACGCCTCTTATAGTTGCCTCCATGGAAGACCGTGGATTCACGATGCTGGGGCAGTGACTTCCACTCTGCATCAAAAGCTCAAGTTTATGAGGAACGGTAAGTTTGTCACTGTACATGGTGAAGAAGCGTATCTGGTTAGCCAAGTGTCATCTTTCTCTTGTGTTGAAGCAGGGTCCGCTGAAGGGACGTCATTCCAGGGATTGACTATTGAAGGTGCGGAGCCTCGAAGAGCTAGTGCTACTATGGCCTCATTGAAAGATGCCCAGAAGGCTGTTCAAGAAGGACAAGCTGCTGGCTGGGGCAAAGTGATACAGATTCTGGAGAATAAGCGCAAAGAGGGCCTTGGGTTCTCCCCAACCTCGGGCGTTTCAACAGGAACATTCTACAGTGCTGGGTTTATCAATGCTATTGCCGAAGATGCTTCTGAGAGTAGTTATGCGCCTGTGTTTGTTGTACCAGGAGGCACTGTGAGAAATTGGGAGGCCATTGATATTCCTTTAGTCATGCATGCTTCCATGTAATGCGTCTTGTTGCTCATGTTTTCTTTGTTTTCAAAATAACAATCCTTTCGCTCTGCCCAAGGCGAAAGTGATATCGTTGTAAGGGCATGTTTGTTTCGGCATTGCCGTTATCAATAAAAATTGTCCTCTTTTCCGCGACTCTTTGTTTTTTTACTTTTTAGTGCCTTTTTCTTGGAAATAATGGTAATGCCATAAAAAAACCAAAACGTTTTTATATTCTTATTAATTTCAAAAATCTGCATGAAAGAACTTTTTCTAAAATTATCCCAATCATATTATGCAGATTGAACCATAATAAACCCGTTGAGCACAGTTGTCGCGTCATTTTTCGGAGATCAAGGCTATTTGATTAGCTTTTGACTCACTAATTTATTTCACGACCGAACATTTTTATTTTTTAAGAAAAGGGGAAGAAAGTTCAAACTACCCCATATTTTGAAAAGATTTAGGGTTCGGGGGTTAGTTACATAAAGGGAAGGTATTAGCACCCTTTATGTCCGTTGTACTCTACGGGAACCTCTTGGTTTTATTTAATTAGTGTGCTATAACTTGCTTACTTTTTGAAAAAAAAAATGGAATTTAAATGATTAAAGAAAGGAGACCTAGTTTATCTACATTTTATTGATTTGGAAGGACAAAGTCCTCTGCCTACGTACCCATGAAGGATCAAAATCACGTAGTTCGTGGTTAAAAAACTGACGTTTAATTGGTTGTGTTGTTTTTTATTAGTTTGAAAAAGGTTTTAAAAATGGAAAAGCCAAATGGCAAAATGAATTTGTTTGTATTTTTTATATTAATGAAAAATGACTTACAATATGACTAAATTGATTGAAGTTTGATTAAGGAAAGAAAATAAAAAGAGACGTCACTTGATTTAAGATCAAGGTTTATTTAAAAAAATATTTTTGTGTTGTTTTTGTTGTTTTTGAATGATAAACTAACGGAGCATAAAAAAATAAAAGCGTAGGGACCTTATGGCGGCGTTGGACCACCACAAGGACTTTTTACCTAAAGTACCAAGCAGGATAAAGGCATACACACACGCACGCACACATGCACCTAAACTATTACATAAAACCTATTATACATTCTAAAGTCTGCGGAAAAAAATAAATATGCATGATTACATTAAACCTAAATTTACATTCTAAGTTATGTGCAATAAAAATAAATGACATAAAAAATGAATATGTAAATATGCATGAAAATAAACCTAGGCTAAAAAATGCATGAATGATTTTACATTAAGCCTAATTATACATTCTACATCAATGCGAATAAAAATAAATTGCATAAAATAAATACATTAAATAGATGAAAGATAAATATGTAACCTAATCTAATAAACATGAAGATAATAAAGTGCAAAAGGTAAACTAAAATGGTATAGGAACGCAGTAAAATGAAATGCAATTGAAATGAAAATGCATGAGTAAAAATAAAAATAAGATGCTAAAAATTAAAACATGCACGTTAGAAACAAAGAAATAAAACAGGGGGTGTAATCATGAAAGTGGGAGGTTGCAGAAGTAAAAATGAGGAAAAATTGGGCTGAGCAGCATGTAGGGGCGTGGGGCTGGTTTGGGCTTAAGGGATTAGGTCTGGATCAATACAGACCATTAGATTTGGATCAAAGGGTCATGGAGGGCGAGGGTGCGTGATAGAAACCTACGCTCACGCACACAGGATCTAACAAGACTATATATAGGCTGTGGCTTCAGATTTTCATTCATTTTCAATGTTATTTCTCTCTCTTCCCTTTGCTTTTCTCTCGTTTCTCCTTCATTCTTTCTTCTTCTCTCTTATTCTTTCTTCCTTATAAACATGAACAGCAAGAACACTTTCCCTCCTTCGACCCAGAATCCGGCGACGGTAAGGGGGTTCCGACGGCGGTGCGGCGGCCGGTGGGGCAACGCCACCGCGTCGGAACCCTAATTTTTTTTAATTTTTTTTTGTTTCGGATTCTTCTTGTCGGAACCCTAATTTTTTTTAATTTTTTTTTGTTTCGGATTCTTCTTCTTCTACTTTTCCACAATTTGTTTCGTTTTTTTTCTTTCTACTCCTATTTTGGTTTTAAAAAAAAATCAAATAATCCAAAGTTTTGAACTTAAACCTATATCTAAATGAAAAGGAACGTGTTATACCTTCGCTGCTTTTGGTTCTGGTCTATGGGGCTGCCGATTTGAGTTGTTCCTCTGGTCGTAGTGTCTCTGTCTGGATCGGTTCTGTTGTTGTTTGTTGTTATGTTGATGTCAATTTGAATCAGGTTTTGAGACTGGTTCTGGATCGTGATGCTTCTTCTGTGTGTTGTGTGATTCTGGCTCCGTCTCTCTGCTTCTCCGGTTCGAAATTGTCCTGCCCTGTGTGCAGGTTGATGATTGTATTTATAGTGCTAGGCCAAGGCTAGGTTTGTTGTTAAGGAGCAAAAATTATGTGATTGGATTTGGATTGGAAGAGAACCGAGAGAGCAATCTGTTCCTGTGTTTAAGGCGTGAAACTGGATTAGGATGGATGAGAGCAGACGCGTGACATGCTTGGGAGTGAATCTGGACTATTTTTCGTCGGATTAGGATGGTAACTTTCTGGATTGAGACGAAAAGGAGAGCGTGACAGGCTGGGTTTTCTTGTATCGGGACTGTTTTTGGACTCATGGACAAAAGGATAATAATAATAATAATAATAATAATAATAATAAAGTAAAGAAATAAAAGATAAAGACTAAAAAGAAGTGACTTAAAAAAATGAAAATAAAATAAATAAAGACTAATTAATAAAGACTAATTTAAAATTAATAAAGACTAATTAAAATGATAAAGGGTAAAATCGAAATTAATTAATTAAAAAAAAAAATAAAAATAAAATAAAAGATGGAATTAGATGAAAATAAAATAAAGATAGAAGAGGGCCTGACTCAGACGAAATATGAGGTATTTTAAAATACCTCTCTGCCGAATTTTCAACTGAAAATCAGAGATCGATCAGGGTCATGCGACATATGAATGTAGGGTCTATCGACACGTGTCAATGGTATCTTAGGTCAAAAAATGGGGTATGACAGATGCCCCTATTTAAGTTTCTTCGTGCGGAGATTTGAAGATGGAATCTTCGAGTTGACGGGCCGAAGAGACTTAAATACAAAGTGCACCATTTTTGACCTAAGATGCTTATGGAATGCTCCTGAAACTCATGTATGAATGCAGGACGACAAAGTGGACTTGACTCAGACGAGAAGCAACAACGGGATACCCAAATTTGTTGAAGAATGGGATCCGACTCTGCTAGGGGGAATGTAGTTTCACTGGGGGAAGATTGTCCACTACCGTATTGGTTTTGGGACGATAGTTTAATGAAGACAAAACATTTTAGCGACATCTCTTGAACAGCTATGCCGGGGATGACACTTTTGAAATTGAAATTAAAATTTGAAATTGATTAGTGACGTCACTGGAACAGCCAACGCTGGGGATGACACTATTGGAATTAAAATTGAAATTGAAATTGCGATTGAAATTGAAATTGATTAGTGACATCACTGGAACAGCTAACGCTGGGGATGACACTATTGGAATTAAAATTGAAATTGAAATTGCGATTGAAATTGAAATTGATTAGTGACATCGCTGGAACAGCTAACGCTGGGGATGACACTTTTGAACTTGAAATTGAAATTGATTGAAATTGAAATTGAAATGGAAATTGATTAGTGACATCACTAGAACAGCCAACGCTGCGGATGACGCTATTGAACTTGAAATTGAAATTTGAAATTGATTAGTGCCATCACTGGAACAGCCAACGCTGGGGATGACACTATTGAAATTGAAATTGAAATTGATTGAAATTGAAATAGAAATTGATTAGCGACATCACTAGAACAGCTAACGCTGGGGATGACACTTTTGAACTTGAAATTGAAATTTGAAATTGATTAGTGACATCACTGGAACAGCTAACGCTGGGGATGACACTTTTGGACTTGAAATTGAAATTGAAATTGAAATTGAAATGGAAATTGATTAGTGACATCACTGGAACAGCTAACGCAGGGGATGACACTATTGAAATTGAAATTGAAATTGATTGGCGACATTGTGATAAATGCGACCATGTATGAATGATGTTGTGTATGAATGAAGGTAATAATGCATGAATGTATGAATGGATGAATGAATATAATGAGTGTATGGACTGGATTGTGACAGATGAATTTGATGAAACGAGACAAGACAGGTAAGATGGGAAGCGGACTGACACCGCAGTACATACACTCGGCAAACTTCATTGGAGATGATATTATTGCAAACAAAATCGAGCCATTGACGGGGTGGAGTCAGGCACAAGGTAGCAATTGATGCCCCCTGGGGATAAAGCTCATTGTTGACCCAAAAATCTGGAAGAAGTCGCCATTTGTAAACCAGCACAGAATGCTCTTCCAATGACCCACTTTAGTCGTCGTGCCTTTTCTTCGTTTATTATTTATTTGAATCCCTAACTTTTGCCTGGATCGCCCTTTCGGGTTTTCAATCCACCGGGAGTATATTCCTTTTTTATGCCCCTAATTTTTGCCTGGACCGCCCTTTTCGGGTTTTCAGTCCATCGGGACGCTCTCTATTGCCTAAGCCGCCTTTTCAGGTTTTCGACTCAGCGAGCTTTTATTTTTCCATTTTTTTTAGGGCTTCCCACAGTGTCTAGCCATGCTTGTTTAGTAGGATTTAACCACCCTTGAGGAGAACATAGACGCGCACCTCTTTTACTCTCGAGCCCTACAATGCACCTATTCATTTATGCTTTCTTTAAGGGATGTGAAAAAGTTTTAAGAATTTTGCTTCAAAATATTATCATCAAGAAAATAGAAGAAATTTTGGAAAAACAAAATAAATGAGAATTCCAAGCGAAAGGGCGAAGGCTCAAATTTTATTGATTGAGTGGTGGCCTGCAAATGGCGCGACTCCATAGATCTTTACAAAATTTTGAAAAATGGTAATTTAAAATGGAGAGGTACTTTGAACTTCATAACCCTATTTTCCCTAGCAACTTTGAATTCCGCTGCTTTTGATGCTTCAGATTGGAGATTCTTTGATAGCAGGTATGTCCCAAGTGGGTGCGCCAGATCGGATGCAGTTACTTTGTCTTTTTTTTTTCTTTTTTTTTTATCCTTAACTTTTGCATAGACCGCCCTTTCGGGTTTTCAGCCTATCAGGATGATTTTCTGTTTAATGTCTCTAACTTTTGCCTGGACCGCCCTTTCGGGTTTTCAGTCCACCAAGACGCTCATTTTTGCCTAAGCCGCCCTTTTCGGGTTTTCGACTCACCGAGCTGTTCTTATGATTTTTAGACAAAGTATTTCTTGACTGCATCCGTGTTTACAGTACGTGGAAGTTCTTCACCATCCATGGTTTGAAGAGTCATGGCACCACCGGAGAAGGCTCTTTTGACAACATATGGACCTTCATAGTTAGGAGTCCACTTGCCCCTAGAGTCGGGCTGGAAGGTCAAAATCTTTCTGAGCACAAGATCACCTTCTTTGAATTCACGGGGACGAACTTTCTTGTCAAAATCCTGCTTCATCCTCTTCTGATATAGTTGACCGTGACATAAGGCAGTCATGCGCTTTTCCTCAATCAGATTCAATTGATCATATCTACTTCGAACCCATTCAACCTCTGATAACTCAGCTTCCATCAGAACTCTCATTGAAGGAATCTCAACTTCTACGGGGAGTACAGCCTCCATACCATATACCAAAGAGAAGGGGGTTGCCCCAGTTGACGTGCGTACGGAAGTACGATATCCGTGTAATGAGAAGGGAAGCATCTCATGCCAATCTTTATAAGTCACCACCATCTTCTGGACGATCTTCTTTATGTTCTTATTTGTAGCTTCGACAACACCATTCATTTGAGGTCTGTAAGGCGAAGAATTATGATGCTCGATCTTGAAATCATCACATAACTCCTTCATCATCTTGTTGTTCAGATTCGTCCCGTTGTCCGTAATGATCCGGCTAGGGACACCGTAGCGGCAGATAATATGATTCTTGATAAACTTGACCACCACTTGCTTGGTCACATTAGCATATGATGCTGCTTCAACCCACTTGGTGAAATAGTCAATAGCCACTAGAATGAAGCGGTGCCCGTTTGACGCTTTTGGTTCAATCCTTCCGGTCATGTCAATGCCCCACATAGAAAAAGGCCAGGGAGACGAAAGAACATTGAGTGCAGTTGGCGGCACATGAATCTTATCGGCATAGATCTGACACTTATGACACTTCCTTGCATGCTTGTAACAATCAGCTTCCATTGTCATCCAGTAATAGCCTGCCCTCAACAATTTCTTAGCCATCGTGTGCCCGCTAGAATGAGTTCCGAAGGAGCCTTCATGTATTTCATGCATCAATAAATCTGCCTCGTGCTTGTCCACACATCTGAGTAACACCATGTCAAAGTTTCTTTTATACAAAACGTCCCCGTTCAGGAAGAAATTGCCAGATAGTCTTCTTAGAGTCTTCTTGTCTCTATTGGAAGCTCCGAGCGGATACTCTTGACTCTGAAGGAAACACTTGATATCATGGAACCATGGCTTATCATCAACAACTTCTTCAGTAGCAAATACATGAGCAGGTCTCTCAAGACGTCTGATACGGATCAATGGCACTTCATTCCAACGATTTACTTGGTACATTGAAGACAAGGTTGCTAGGGCATCTGCCATCTGGTTCTCATCACGGGGAATGTGGTGTAACTCGACTTTGTTGAAGAAGGTCAATAATCGTCTTGCATAGTCTTTGTAGGGAATCAAGCTGGGGTGACGGGTCTCCCATTCTCCTGTGATTTGATTGATTACAAGGGCTGAGTCACCATAAACGTCAAGGATCTTGATTCTCAGATCGATGGCTTCTTCAAGACCCATAATACATGCTTCGTATTCTGCCATGTTGTTGGTACAGTCGAATGTCAGCCTAGCAGTGAAGGGGATATGTGCACCCTCAGGAGTAATAATGATTGCCCCAATTCCGCTTCCATAAACATTAACAGCTCCGTCGAAGATTAGACCCCATCTTGATTCAGGATCTGGACCTTCTCCGAATAACGGCTCGTCACAATCTTTCATCTTCAAATACATAATCTCTTCATCAGGAAAGTCGAACTTGATAGGCTGATAATCCTCAACTGGTTGGTGAGCCAAATGATCTGCAATAATACTCCCTTTGATTGCTTTCTGGGTACGGTACTCGATGTCATATTCAGATAACAACATCTGCCATCGGGCGAATCTTCCTGTTACTGCGGCCTTCTCGAAGATGTACTTGATCGGATCCATTTTAGAAATCAACCAAGTAGTATGATTAATCATATAATGACGAAGGCGTTTGGCAGCCCAAGCTAGAGCACAACATGTCTTTTCAAGCATGGAATATCGAGACTCACAATCAGTAAACTTCTTGCTCAAGTAATAAATAGCGTGCTCCTTTCTTCCAGTTTCATCTTGTTGCCCGAGTACACAACCCATAGAATCTTCTAACACAGTCAGGTACATGATCAGAGGTCTTCCTTCAACTGGAGGGATAAAGATTGGAGGTTCTAGCAAATATTCTTTGATGCTGTCAAAGGCTTTCTGGCACTCTTCTGTCCACACAATACCTTGCTCTTTGCGGAGTAGCTTGAATATCGGCCCACATGTTGCAGTCATATGAGAAATAAAACGGGAGATGTAGTTCAGTCGTCCGAGAAACCCTCTTACTTGTTTTTCTGTTTGTGGAGCGGGCATCTCTCTGATGGCTCTGACCTTGTCGGGATCTACGTCAATACCTTTCTGGCTGACAATGAAGCCCAAAAGCTTTCCGGATCTGACGCCAAAGGTGCACTTGTTAGGATTCAAACGGAGTTGATACTTTCTCAGTCGTTGGAACATCTTCAGCAAATACTCGACATGCTCATCTTCAGTACCTGACTTGACAATCATATCATCTACATAAACCTCAATCTCTTTGTGCATCATGTCGTGGAAAAGAGTAGTCATACCTCTCTGATAAGTAGCACCTGCATTTATTAACCCAAACGGCATTACTCTGTAACAGAAAGTGCCCCAAGGTGTAATGAAAGATGTCTTCTCTCTATCTTCGGGTGCCATCTTGATCTGATTGTAACCGGAGAAACCATCCATGAAGGAGAAAACTTTGGATTTTGCAGTATTATCAACCAGTACATCAATGTGAGGCAGTGGAAAATCATCTTTGGGACTTGCTTTGTTCAGATCACGGTAATCAACACACATTCTGACTTTACCATCCTTCTTCGGAACAGGCACAATGTTGGCAAGCCATTGAGGGTATTCTGATGTGACAAGGAACCCTGCGTCAATCTGTTTCTGTACTTCTTCTTTAATCTTGAGGGCCATATCAGGACGGGCTCTTCTCAACTTCTGCTTGACCGGTGGACATTCAGGCTTCAACGGCAAACGGTGCACCACAATATCTGTATCCAGACCCGGCATATCTTTGTACGACCAAGCAAATATATCAACATATTCTTTGAGAAGTTCTATTACTCGCTTCTGGACACTTGCTTCAAGTGATGCCCCAATCTTGATTTCTTTCTTGTCTTCTTCAGTACCCAAGTTGATCACCTCTATTGCTTCCCCATAAGGCTGAATGGTCTTTCTTTCTCGTTCGAGCAGCCGAGAGATCTCGTCGGGAATCTCTTCATTCTCTTCCTCTTCCGCCTCATACACAGGGGATTCAAAGTTGGGAGAGATCATAGGGCTATGTTGTTCAAAGGGTTCATTGATGTTTAAGCTGCACATATGATTGATGATTTTAGAAAATAAGTAAATGCAGATTTTTCGAAGGTGAATATATTTTTTTGGTTTTTTTGTATTACCATTTTTTCAAAAAAAGCAGAAAAATAAAACGAAAGTCAGGAATAAAACGACATTTTTATTTAATTGACGATAATTCCTTGAAGCAAATGGCCCTAGATAAATTCACTTTCGCTTGGGGCGGGGCGAAAGGATTTTTGAAAAAAAACATAAAACGAACAAATGCATTACTTTGACAAGTGAGCGATAAAAGGAACATCTACAGCGACCCAATTGCGGCTAGACCCTCCATGAGTCACGAAGCTTGTTGGCACTCCCTCATGATTGTCTTCAATGATAGCATTGACTTCTGACAGGGCATTGATGAAACCAGCACTGTGGAAAGCACTTCTTGTTGGCACGACGACGTTCCAGGGCAAATCAGTTGACGGGGAGAAACCCAGTCCTTCTCGGCGCTTGTTCTCTGGCAATTCTATCAACTTTCCCCAACTTGCAGACCCTCCAGCTTGTATCACATTTTGAGCATCTTTTAGAGAGGAAATAGATGCCCCACTCTTCTTGGTATTCTCTTCTTCCATGGCAAGTCCTTGGAATGAAGTCCCCTCAACACTGTCAGCCCCGATGAAAGAGAAAGACGACAAATGGCTCACTAGCAAAGCTTCCTCACCATTCACAGTTACTAGCTTTCCATTTTGCACAAATTTTAACTTCTGATGCAATGTGGAGGTTACTGCCCCAGCTTCATGAATCCAGGGTCGGCCCAACAGACAACTGTACGATGCTTGGATGTCCATCACTTGAAAGGTAATTTGGAAAACATGTGGACCAATTGTAATAGGCAGATCCACCACCCCATGAACATTCTTCCTTGAACCGTCGAAAGCTTTCACCATTACATCACTTCGTCTTAGAGGCGTACCTTTGTAGGAAAGTTGATCATAAGTTGTTTTGGCCATTACATTTAACGACGACCCAGTATCTACTAGCACATTTGACAAAGCATCGGTCTTGCAGTTCACAGATATATGGAGAGCCAGATTATGGTTCCTTCCTTCTTTCGGAAGCTCTTCATCACTGAAACTCAGATTGTTGCATGCAGTGATGTTCCCCACTATTCCTCCAAATTGACCAACAGTCACATCGTAGTCCACAAAAGCTTGTTCCAGGACCTTCATTAGAGCCTCCTTATGAGCATCAGAATTCAGCAGTAGAGACATTATGGATATCTTTGATGGTGTCTGCATCAGTTGATCAACCACCTTGTACTCACTCTTCTTGATTAGCTTGAGAATCTCATCAATCTCAGAATTTGTATTGGTCCCACTAGACTGACCAATATCTTTGACCGCACTGGGATCTTTAGCTTGAGTCTCCCTGATTACCGGAGCACTAACTTTCTTTGGGAGCACCACAGGAACAATACGCCCTTTTCTCAGCACTCTACTGTCTTCAGCGAAATTCCCCATAGACGGCAGGGGCGGTATTGCAACTTCACGACCATCTTCAATCATAGTAGCATTGTACTTGTAAGGGATGGCCTTCTCTGAAGTGTAAGGCAATGGACCAGGCAAACAAATTACTAAAGGAGCAGAAACTGACTTCCGACTGTCGTAGAATATCTCTAAAGGCCCCTCAGGAGTTATAACACATACATCGTCACATTTTCTTTCAACAACAAGTTCTCCTCGGTCTAAAAGTCCTTGAATGTCACCTTTTACTTTCTGACAACCCCAGGGACTTAGGAGGCATACTCCGCAACCATCATGATCATGTTCGAATAAGTTCACTTCGCACAACTTGGCATGTAATGGGACCAAAGGCGTCCGGATACACTGAACATCGAGGATGAGGTGAGTCTTTTGGCAACCTTCGACCATGTTGACAGATGTAGCACCATGGTTTGGGAATGGATTGGTTTGAACATTCGGTGTTGAGTCTGTGAAGGTTATCTTCTTGTCATTGATAAGCTTCTGAACTGCATACTTAAAGCTATAGCAATTTTCGATATTATGACCTCGGCCTCCCTGATGAAAATCACAAGTCTGGTCAAGTCTATACCATGCTGGCAATTTTTCTGGCACTGGAGAAGGTGCTCTGGTCTGGACCAAATTCTTTTTGAGTAACCCTGGGAGTAATTCTGCATAGGTGACGGGGATCGGGTCAATTTGCATTTTTTGTGGTTGAGAATGTTGTGGTTGATAGGGTTGTTGTTGATATGGACGTTGTTGGTGTTGTTGGTATGGTTGTTGGGGATATTGTTGTGGAGGATATTGTTGTGGAGGATATTGTTGATGGTATTGTGGTTGTTGTGGATATTGTGGGAATTGAGGTTGTTGTGGATATTGTGGGAATTGAGGTTGGCCATTTGGTGGTTGGATGGTATTGGCAGCAGGTATGATGGCAGCGACGTGTTGATAGGCTGAATAATTTTGTTGAGGTCTCCCATGGGTCACCATACCGACCTCTTGTTCTTTCTTCTTCGGGAGGTGGTTCCCAGATTTCTTGGTTCCAGTCGCAGATGTTTCTTCTTTTACTAAACGTCCTTCTCGGACTCCTTCTTCCAACTGTACACCCATACTAACCATCTCAGCAAAGTTCCTGGGCGTACTTCCGACCATCTGTTTGTAATAGAATTGATCGAGAGTTTTTAAGAAGAGCTTGGTCATCTCCTTTTCTTCTATACGCGGGCTGACTTGGGCAGCGGTATCCCTCCATCGCTGAGCATACTCTTTAAATGCTTCCCCGTTTCCCTGAGTCATAGCCTGAAGATCGCTTCGGTCCGGGGCCATATCCACATTGTAACTGTATTGTTCTACAAAAGCATCGCATAGGTCACGGAAAGTTTGAATCTTTGTTTTGTCCAAGTTCATGTACCATTTTGAGGCAGGACTAGCCAAACTTTCTTGGAAGAAATAGATAAGGACTTTGTCATCTTTGGCATAGGCAGACATCCTTCTCACATACATTGTTAGATGCTCCTCAGGACAGGAGTTCCCTTTATACTTCTCGAAATCTGGTACCTTGAACTTGTGGAGTACTTGGACGTCCGGTACTAAACAGAGATCGTAAGCAGTCTTCCCAAACATCTTCCTTCCATGGAGAGCTCTCATCTCTCGTTGCATCTCATCGTATTTTTCTTGCAAGTCATTCACTCTGTCATAGTTCTCCATGTTCCCTGAATGGTATATGGGTTCTTCATCTTGTGGAATGGTATGCATCACCGGAGCCGAATAGGTCATAGCGGCTGGAGGAGCTCCTACCAGAGGTGGAGGAACATGAGTTGCATTTTGGCGAGTAGGTATCGGAACTTCGGTCATGATAGGGCGGAATACTTCACTGAGGCAAACTGGCACACCCCAAGAACGACCTTCTGGCATAGAATTCGAAGCTTCACACACAATGGGATGGAGTATTTCGTCGGCAGTGAAAGGCGAGAACCGAGGCGCAGAACGTTGCGGAGCAGAGTGTATTGGAGTATCTGCACATATTGTCCATCCAGGGGTAGCAGAGGCGGCAGCAGAGGCGGATGTTTCGGCCTGAGTTCTGACTGGGGGAGGAGGCGGTGGTGCTTGTGCCTGTGCTTGAGCTTGTGCTAGTGCTTGAGCTTGTGATTGGGCTAGAGCTTGTGCTTGGGCTAGTGCTTGAGCTTGCGCTTCAGCTTGTGCTTGAGCTCGAACCTGTGCTTCCGCCATTGTCTTCATTACTTCAGCCATTTCATCCATCTTAGTCTGCATGGCTGTCATTTCTCCACGGAGCACTTGGTTTTCTTGTTCGAGAAAATCCATCTTCTTCTTCACGTTTGCTCGAGTGTAGATAGTGCGGGTAGGCTTGTAGAGGATACGTGGGGCCACCTTTTGAAATGGGCTGACCTTTTTCTGGAAAAGAAAACTTGTGTGAGACTCTGGATTTGAAACCATGGAATGCAAAATGATGCATGATGTTATGCAAAAATAGACACATTTTTTTTTTATCGAAGGACTTATAAAAGCAAATTTGTAAACATCATAATTGAAAAATTCCATTGAATATTTAAAGTACTACAAGATAATTCCCTTTTAACAAAACTGAGCCAAGGGATAGACTCCAAAGTACATCACAAAAAGCTAAAAAATAACATAAAGTGGTGAAACAACTGGGAATATCTTGATCTTTTGTAGTGGACTACTCCTCGAAGTCCGGGTGTGCCCCTGCGAAGAAATCCATGCGCTCCTTCTTGCTGATAAATTGTGCGAGCCTCGCACTTTGAGCTTGAATCTGAGCGTTTTTCTCGATCAATTGTCGCTCTTTGTTGAGGAGCTCATGCTTGAGCTGCAGTATTTCCACATCTTTATCCCCTACTTCAGACATAGCTTCCTCGTACTTCCTTTTCCAAGTGGTACACACACGGTTTAAGTCAGCCATTTTCTCTTGGTACTTTTCTTGGGTACTAAGGGGTAGGGGTAAAGGTATTGTTGGAGTGGTTGAGGACAAGTACCTCGGTATAGAGTAAGGCATCATATACTCAGCAGCTCTATCGATCACCCATTGGGTATAGGTTTCATAAGTGAGGTCTGACTTGTCCCCTAATTGATTGCTGTTTTTCCTGCGGATGGTACGCCAAGCTTTCACGAACTGGTCTCTCATACCTTTGCTATTGGTGAGGTTAAGATAGAATGTGCCCTCTAGTGCAATGTTGCAAGGCTTTTCTTTCATAGGATACCCGAACTATCGTCTAGCTAGGATAGGGTTGTAGCTGATTCCCCCATGAATACCGAGGAGAGGCACATTACCGAAGTCTCCACATGAGTCAATGATGGTTCCGGTGTCGTAAGCTGGGTTGTACCAAACTACATCGGCTGGAGCAAGGGACATGATTTTCTCTGAGTATATAGCTTTGTCTTTGGAGAGGTAGAATTGAGGTAGGTGTGAGATGTACCACCTATAGAGTAAAGGTGCACAGCAAAGGATGGTTCCGCCCTGCTTATCGGTTCTATGGTGGATGGAGTGGTAAGTATCAGCAAGGAGAGTAGGGACAGGGTTTTTGGTGAGGAAAATTTGGATGGCATTAACATCGACAAAACCATTAACGTTGGGGAAAAGCACAAGGCCATATATGAGCAAGGCCAGGATGGACTCGAAAGCAACGGTATTCTTTGATGCAGCAAAAATGTTGGCTTTACTGATTAGGAATTTGGAAGTTAGCCCCTGGATTTTCTCTTTCCCTTTGGTAGTGAGGTTATCAGTTATGTCGGATATCTTGAGGTGAAGGGCTTTTGCAATATCTGATGCCTTAGGGGCCCCCTCGAGACCACTGAAAGGTACTATATCAAGTATGGGTAGACCGACCAAATAGGAATATTCTTCTAGGGTGGGGACAAGCTGGTAGTCCGGGAAGGTGAAGCAGTGGAGGCGAGGATCATAGAATTGGACCAGAGTCTTGAGGATCCCTTCATCGAACTTTGTGTTGAGAATCTTGAGCAACTTCCCATGATGAGCCTGAAAACCCGCTGGATTAGTGATGACATCTCCTAAACTCCTCAAGCTTCCCAGATCTTGGCTTTGGAAGCTATACTTCTTAATACTCCTAGTAGCCATATCTACAATGTTTACAAAAAAACTTGTTTAAGTCCTTCGATATTTTTTAATGAGAAAAAGAATTTGTTTTATGAATGAATGCATGTATGCATGATTATGCTAACACAAAATGGTGAAAATATGGTGAGGTTAAGTCACATGTTGGAGTCAAGGGTAACAACGCCATTAGGTAAGGACTATGGTTTCATTTGTATTTGTAACAAGGGTTCTACCAAGTTCCCAAATTACAACTACCCTTATGAATATATCGGTGTATAGGAATGCTCCTAGTCCAATATCATCCACAAGGAAGTCTAGTTTGAGTGTAGTATCGCGTGACAACTAAAGTAAAGAATGCTCTTGGTTTAGCCACTGCACTACGTCCTAAAAAGGCCAAGATGGGTTAAGGGTTACTAAGGTCCACGGCTTCACGAGACACTCACATTGAAAGTAATAACGTCGACATGAATGCTCATGACAACAAGAGTACTACCTTCCGTGAGGCCTCCGCCGAGTAGGGTTATCACATGTACACATGGTCCAAGAATGCTCTTGGTATGGCACTATGATTATACCCCGTCCTATCTTATATTTCTCTCAAGTCCGGGTTAGGACTTATCTCACCACTCACGTTAAGAAAAGAAGAAAGAAGGAGAAGGGAGAACATATATACAGGTATTTCCAGCTTTTATTTTTTTGATTTTTTAAGCAAGTTATAGCACAAAATTTAAATAAGACCAAGTTAGGCTCAACCCTCTCAGGGGGGTCCCCAGTGAAGTCGCCATTTCTGTCGCGTCATTTTTCGGAGATCAAGGCTATTTGATTAGCTTTTGACTCACTAATTTATTTCACGACCGAACATTTTTATTTTTTAAGAAAAGGGGAAGAAAGTTCAAACTACCCCATATTTTGAAAAGATTTAGGGTTCGGGGGTTAGTTACATAAAGGGAAGGTATTAGCACCCTTTATGTCCGTTGTACTCTACGGGAACCTCTTGGTTTTATTTAATTAGTGTGCTATAACTTGCTTACTTTTTGAAAAAAAAAATGGAATTTAAATGATTAAAGAAAGGAGACCTAGTTTATCTACATTTTATTGATTTGGAAGGACAAAGTCCTCTGCCTACGTACCCATGAAGGATCAAAATCACGTAGTTCGTGGTTAAAAAACTGACGTTTAATTGGTTGTGTTGTTTTTTATTAGTTTGAAAAAGGTTTTAAAAATGGAAAAGCCAAATGGCAAAATGAATTTGTTTGTATTTTTTATATTAATGAAAAATGACTTAAAATATGACTAAATTGATTGAAGTTTGATTAAGGAAAGAAAATAAAAAGAGACGTCACTTGATTTAAGATCAAGGTTTATTTAAAAATAAAAAGGTTTTAAAAAGGTTTTAAAAATGGAAAAGCCAAATGGCAAAATGAATTTGTTTGTATTTTTTATATTAATGAAAAATGACTTAAAATATGACTAAATTGATTGAAGTTTGATTAAGGAAAGAAAATAAAAAGAGACGTCACTTGATTTAAGATCAAGGTTTATTTAAAAAAATATTTTTGTGTTGTTTTTGTTGTTTTTGAATGATAAACTAACGGAGCATAAAAAAAATAAAAGCGTAGGGACCTTATGGCGGCGTTGGACCACCACAAGGACTTTTTACCTAAAGTACCAAGCAGGATAAAGGCATACACACACACACGCACACATGCACCTAAACTATTACATAAAACCTATTATACATTCTAAAGTCTGCGGAAAAAAATAAATATGCATGATTACATTAAACCTAAATTTACATTCTAAGTTATGTGCAATAAAAATAAATGACATAAAAAAATGAATATGTAAATATGCATGAAAATAAACCTAGGCTAAAAAATGCATGAATGATTTTACATTAAGCCTAATTATACATTCTACATCAATGCGAATAAAAATAAATTGCATAAAATAAATACATTAAATAGACGAAAGATAAATATGTAACCTAATCTAATAAACATGAAGATAATAAAGTGCAAAAGGTAAACTAAAATGGTATAGGAACGCAGTAAAATGAAATGCAATTGAAATGAAAATGCATGAGTAAAAATAAAAATAAGATGCTAAAAATTAAAACATGCACGTTAGAAACAAAGAAATAAAACAGGGGGTGTAATCATGAAGGTGGGAGGTTGCAGAAGTAAAAATGAGGAAAAATTGGGCTGAGCAGCATGTAGGGGCGTGGGGCTGGTTTGGGCTTAAGGGATTAGGTCTGGATCAATACAGACCATTAGATTTGGATCAAAGGGTCATGGAGGGCGAGGGTGCGTGATAGAAACCTACGCTCACGCACACAGGATCTAACAGGACTATATATAGGCTGTGGCTTCAGATTTTCATTCATTTTCAATGTTATTTCTCTCTCTTCCCTTTGCTTTTCTCTCGTTTCTCCTTCATTCTTTCTTCTTCTCTCTTATTCTTTCTTCCTTATAAACATGAACAGCAAGAACACTTTCCCTCCTTCGACCCAGAATCCGGCGACGGTAAGGGGGTTCCCACGGCGGTGCGGCGGCCGGTGGGGCAACGCCACCGCGTCGGAACCCTAATTTTTTTTAATTTTTTTTGTTTCGGATTCTTCTTCTTCTACTTTTCCACAATTTGTTTCGTTTTTTTTCTTTCTACTCCTATTTTGGTTTTAAAAAAAAATCAAATAATCCAAAGTTTTGAACTTAAACCTATATCTAAATGAAAAGGAACGTGTTATACCTTCGCTGCTTTTGGTTCTGGTCTATGGGGCTGCCGATTTGAGTTGTTCCTCTGGTCGTAGTGTCTCTGTCTGGATCGGTTCTGTTGTTGTTTGTTGTTATGTTGATGTCGATTTGAATCAGGTTTTGAGACTGGTTCAGGATCGTGATGCTTCTTCTGTGTGTTGTGTGATTCTGGCTCCGTCTCTCTGCTTCTCCGGTTCAAAATTGTCCTGCCCTGTGTGCAGGTTGATGATTGTATTTATAGTGCTAGGCCAAGGCTAGGTTTGTTGTTAAGGAGCAAAAATTATGTGATTGGATTTGGATTGGAAGAGAACCGAGAGAGCAATCTGTTCCTGTGTTTAAGGCGTGAAACTGGATTAGGATGGATGAGAGCAGACGCGTGACATGCTTGGGAGTGAATCTGGACTGTTTTTCGTCGGATTAGGATGGTAACTTTCTGGATTGAGACGAAAAGGAGAGCGTGACAGGCTGGGTTTTCTTGTATCGGGACTGTTTTTGGACTCATGGACAAAAGGATGATAATAATAATAAGAATAATAATAATAATAATAATAATAAAGTAAAGAAATAAAAGATAAAGACTAAAAAGAAGTGACTTAAAAAAATGAAAATAAAATAAATAAAGACTAATTAATAAAGACTAATTTAAAATTAATAAAGACTAATTAAAATGACAAAGGGTAAAATCGAAATTAATTAATTAAAAAAAAAATAAAAGATGGAATCAGATGAAAATAAAATAAAGATAGAAGAGGGCCTGACTCAGACGAAATATGAGGTATTTTAAAATACCTCTCTGCCGAATTTTCAACTGAAAATCAGAGATCGATCAGGGTCATGCGACATATGAATGTAGGGTCTATCGACACGTGTCAATGGTATCTTAGGTCAAAAAATTGGGTATGACAACAGTGACCCTACGTTTCCTCCAAATTTTGAATTCCCTGTATATGAAGCTGAAGATGAAGAGATACCGTATGAGACCACTCGACTGCTTGAGCAAGAAAGAAGAGCCATTCAGCCTCACCAGGAAGAAATTGAGCTCGTCAACCTGGGCACCGAAGAGAACAAAGGGTTTTTCTTATTTTTCCCTTCCCAAGAAAAAATGAGATATCAAAGGTTAAAAAGGTTCAAACTTAATCAATGTTTGACACCCGAAAAACCAAGATAAAACAATCCTCTTCATTCCGATTAACTCTTGGCCGGCCTCTTGCCCTTCGCGCTCCAGACATTATGGCTCTAACTGTCATATTTAAGTCAAAGTGATCAGTTTCAACCAAATATAACAATGAGGACACATATCCTAAGCTCAAAAAGAACAACTACTTGTATTGTACTCTTAATGACCCAAGGCACGATCTGAATCGACCTGCTCTGATACCAATTGTAACACCCATATATGAAAATATCTAGAATATTCATAAGAGTGCTATAACTGATATTGGATACATTAATTATACAATATTGGAACAAAGTTAAGTCTTGAGTCTACATACAACAACATTCCAAAGTTCTTATGTTACATTATTACACCAAGGTTTTGTCACAACAGAGTACAAATACAACATATATATATAACCACACAACTCATAATGTAACATATGCATCCTTAATCCACACCATGAAAGCTCCAAGAAGACACGATCACTCCAGGACCTTTTCTTTACCTTTACCTCGTGAAACCTGTGAACCTGAACAAATAAGGAGTGGGATGAGACATAATGCCTCAGCGAGTTCTCCTAGCCCTAGTCTAGTGATAACCTTGGGGAAAACCTACGGTTATCACGTGACTAAAATACAACCTGTCGGTTGATTATACATGTGTGGACATAATTATCTAGACGAATGTGCACACTAGAATTCGTCTTAGAATCTTCATAACATGTTTTAGGCTTTACTATATCATACGTGTCATGGCGGTCAAAGGGATCCTAGAACCGCTTTGCTAAGATACGTTAAACGCACCGAAGCCTACACTATATATTTCATGACACAACCCTATACCGGACGAATAGGGAAACCTAAGTTCGTCTTCGGTAAATCATTCACTTCATAATCTATTTCAACAATGGTTCATATCTAACATAATCATAACATGCATAGTCATATTCGTTAAGTCATTATGTTAGCGTGAGTCAAACAACATTATCTTGGTTCGTTTTACGGAGAGCCCCGAGTGGAGTAACCCCGAGAACTTTCCCATACATGACCGATGTACGTACATCGGACTCCCTCGGTGTCGTGCGGGTCCCTTACGGCTTGAATCGTTCCCCTTAGGTCGGGAACCTCTTGTATCCCCCTGACGTGGATAACAAGAGACACGAGCACCTACATCTTATATTAGTCATGTTCATATACATACATATTCATACTTGTTCATAGGTATAGAAGATATTCTACGTATCACAACTCATAGTTCCTAGAAAGTAACATAACATTCTATTCTCGACGACTATGCCGAGGCTCTATGTTCAATCTCCTCCTTAGATTATCACTACCCATCATGCTTAAACTCTCTTTAGTCGTTCTTGTGACTCATGTTAAAATAGCCATGTCTTTTGATTCAAAGTTCCATTAATGATTGGTACATCTATCTATTAATTTCTGAGAACCAAAAATGTCATAAACCCAAATAACAAGCCATTTAGAAATTCAAAGTTTTAACCAAGTCAAGTTTGTTCCAGTTGTAAAATAAGTGAAAACAGTAAAAATATACTTCAAAACGATCGCATCGGACCCCCACACGACTGGCCCCAAGCACCCGAGCACAAAACAACACAAAAGTTGCCCTGTCAAGGGCGCCTGGCGCCAGAGAGTGGGCGCCTCGCGCTAGCTCTCTGACTTTGGGCGCCTAGCGCCCTTGTTCAGGCGTAGCGCTGCGAACCTGCGTTTTTCAGCTGCGGGTTTTTGGCATTTTCGACCCAAAACTCCAAATTTTGATCTCCTAAATGTACCAACTCATTCCAAATGTTGTTAACAAGTTTATGTACTCAAAATAGCTTTCAAAAACTTATCCAATAACATGTTTCATGGCAATTTATCATGTAATCATCAAGAATAACATTGGGGTTATTAAAGTTCCATAAAAGCTAAATGAACATAAAAACATGATTTCATCGCAAGATTATCAACCCATAGGTAGGTATTGTATCTATAGAACTCACCTTGCCCAAAAGAAAAGGATTATAAGCCCAAACCAAAACCCTAGAAATCACTACTCTTGATTGAGAAAAGAGTAGGATGAAGATGCTTGCTTCTATGCACCCAATATTTACTTGATCACTTGCTTATGAAATCTTGAACAAATTTTGAGCAAAGATTGAAGGATTGGATCGATTCCTAGAGAGGGAAGAGAGGAAGAGAAAAGTTTGCAAACCTAGAGGGAGAAAATTGAATGAAAAATGAAGATTTTGGGCCTAATTTCCATATATAGTCCTCAAACGCAAATGACTCATATACCCTTCTGCTTAAACGTGTGCATTAGTATCGTTTTCAGATATTACGTTAATTCCTAATACGCGGGATGTTACAATATATGTGTCCTAACCAAAACTACTCTAGGTCTTATTATCATGTGTTGAAGAATTGATAATTTGTTGTCTATACTTGACAAGTTCCACATCCTGTAACATAAGTTCTTCATAACCAACTGACATCAGATGTTAGGAAAGAACATTTCACACCCTCTAAAAAAAAATTAATTTTACTCAGAAGTATAATCTAAACGAAATATGTTGTCCGAAAGTGTACTTTTGAAAACATGTTTTTTAGAAATTTTCTATGTTTTTTATGAAGTTTCAAAAAGATAATCTTTAACATGAACTATATTCTAAACATGAATCAAGAGGAAATCTATTATAATCAATAATTGGATTAGTGAAATTAATTTTTTTTTAAGGATGAAATTCAATTTTTATAATGCGTTATTAAATAGAGTAACTCAACTAAAAGTTACTTCTAGAGTCAACATATACACACTCATTCGAAAGACCTAATTGTTATAACAATATAATCGTTAGCTTGATTGTTTAACCCAACACAAGTGTAGCCGATCCTTTTTTATTTATACTCACTTAACTATCTTAGTGTAAGTTAGGTCTTATGTGAAGGTGAGAAAAACACAAGAAGGGGGGTTGAATTGTGTTTTAGAAAAATTCTTCGTTTCTCCTAAAAACTGAACACACTGATCAGAAGCTAAGCGAGACAGCTTCTGAAGTGATAATCAGGATCTAAATGCAGCGGAATAAAACAGAGAGAGAGAGAAGAAGAACGACACAAAGCAATTATACTGGTTCCTTCCACAATCCGGAAGTAGTCCAGTCCCCCTTGCACTTCCAAGGAGATTTCACTATGAGTAATATCTGATTACAAATGCTCAAGCACACAAGCAAGAGACTTCCAATGCTCAAGCACACAAGCAAGAGACTTCCTTTGCTCAAGAACACAATCAAGAGACTTCCTGCTCAAGCACAACTGCAAGAGACTTCCTAACTAAACAAAATTACACAGAAAATTGTTTAAGGTTGAACACTTGATATACAATCAGAGGTGCTCACAATACAAATCAGATACAGACTCAATGGACTTAAGAATTTCTAAGATATGACTTTGAGACACAGAAATTCTAAGTGAATGCAGAACAATTTCAGCAGAGGTTTGGTACTTGTGAAAATCTTGTGAGTCTTTCGTTCAGCGTTCTTGCATTGCCAATTCTCTAGGTCTTCACTCCTTTATATAGAGGTGTGAGAGAGACGTTGTGAAATTGCCAGCACACCAAAGAGTCGTTGTTGAAGCTTGATCTTTCACCAATAATCTTTTGCCTGATTTGGCTGTTGTCCTATGAAGAACAAATTTGAAATCCATTCCTTATCCAAAGGAACATCTATGCAGGCGAAACCGTATTCTGGAGCTGTTTTCTTGTCCTGTAGCGCGGACACAAAACAGAGTAGTGGAGAACGTGGTTGTACAATTCGTACAAAGTACAATGTCAACGCTTTCGTCCAAATTGCAAACACACGCCTTCAAACACCTTTGAAATGACCGTTGCAAACTCCACTAATCCTTTGTTTGTGTTTTCGAATCCAATAGACAGCTTTTGCATTGATAATTCTTCAATTCTTGATTCTTTGCAAATCCAGTTGATATTCAGCTTCTGGTGAAATGGCTTCTGATGAGGCAGCTTCTGATGATGCAGCTTCTGATGATATGACTTCTGCAGCTTCTGATGACGCAGCTTCTGATGATGTGGCTTCTGGACCTCTTGTCTTCAGAAGCACTATTCTTCAGGAGCAGCTTACTTCAGGAGCGCTATTTCTTCAGGAGCAGCTTGACTTCAGGAGCGCTTTTTCTCTTCAGTAGCAAGTTGCCTTCAGGAGCGTCCAAGCTTCAAATTTTTGTTGTTTCCATAGCTCTTTATTTGCTCATTCAGAACCAATGATGATGTAACTTTATAATTATGGTCCTGTACACTTGAACAAATATTAGCTAGTCCAATTTACAATTTTTAATACCTTGTTATCATCAAAACCCTTTAAGGTTCATTGTTAAACACATTTTGTTCCAACATTATGGACTAAATATTTGATACAAATACAGACACTAAACGTCAAGCCTAAAAGATTAAGGCACTCTTAATGACCGATAATTGGTACTCAACAACATGCTTTTGGAGTTAATTTGGAACTTGTATTATGATCATAGAATTTAGCTTGTGAATTAGTCAAGTGAAAAAAATCATGTGGTTACTTATAGTCGACCTTAAATGTATGAGATCTATGATGATCATTATTACTTAGAGTCGACCTTAATGCAAGAAAAGCATGATGACTTTGTATTTATATTCCTTCTATATTGTTTTCTCTCTTGTCTTATCTACAATTTTTCTTTTATCTTACTCCGTCATAAAGTATACCTAAATACAGTAAAGTCACAATGACCTTCCCATCACAAAATCATCGAATTCAAATCCTGTGATCCATGGTAATGGAGGAGGTACATGCATCCCCTTGTGTGGAAATAAATAGTAATAGAAAAAAGCATCGGTGATAGCATATTGAGTGTGAGATTAAAAAGAATTCTGATGTAGCCCTTACTGTTTTTTCTTTTCTTTTTAATTTTTGGTTTTTTTCCTTCTACTTTATTGTTTGTTACTCTTAGTACTATCATAATTTCTATTTTAGTGTTTTCCCTTCACTGTATCATTTTAGGTGAAGTTTGTTTTTGTCGTCAAATTTGGTGAAAATGTTCTTTCACCGTTAATACTATTTTTACTTTTGCAGAGGACTGTTAATACTTTATATAAAACTAATTCGCTTATATATGTGTGTTTTCTATGGTGATAAAGTTTATATTGTATTTTGTCAAAAAAAAAGTTTATATTGTATTAATTGCTTAAATAAAGTACATATTGATCTTGTCAAATTTTTTTTTTTTTTTGAATGTAAACTGATTTATATTTGGATAGAATAATGTAAAAGTGAGTTGGAGAATAAATTCAAAGTTAAAACCAATTTTAGACATAAGACTAAGAGTTTATTTTCAAATTAGATTCATTATTGTGTCAAAAAAAAATTAGATTCATTATAAAATAAAATAAATTATATTTGAAAACCTTATTAAAAAAAATAACAATTCTATTCAAAAACATTCAAACATATCAAAACAATTCTACTCATTTAAAATCAATTTTGACTCTTTTCAAATCCAAATTCATTAAAATTCATTTTCATCAAACCAATCCATTTTGAGTTTTTTTTATTCATCCAAATCCAAATTCATCAAATCAATCCATTTTGTCGGCTTAAGTTGTGCCAAAGAAATGATAATATTTAGAAGAAAAAAAAAGATTATTATTTTTTGGTTACTTAGAAAAAGATATGGTCTATACTCTATAATGGTAACATAAAAAATCAAAATTGGTAAAATTAAGTGGTCAAGACTGTTTTGACCAAGAACCTAAATCAAAAGATTTCCTTCTTCTTCTTAATAAATAGCAGCTCCCACATAACATTCATTGTCACATTCAATTCTCAACACCCACTCATTTCTCAAATATCTCAACATTCATTTTCATGGTCTCTAGTTTTCCCTTTTTCTTCTTCATTTCTATCTGGGTCTTCCACCTGCGTTGAGTTGTTTGGTGAAACATAATTAAGGTACTATGATCAAAAACCTAAAATCATGTCAAGAAACTTGTTCACGTTTATCAATAGACAAAGCCTAATCCACCAAAAACATCCCTCAAGAGACAAAAAACACACATGCCTTAGGATATATTTTGTCCACTTTTGCAACTTAAATCTAATGCAAAAAAAAAGTTTCTTTGAATGGTTTTGTTATTTCTCAGAGTTCAAACCTACACACATACAAATATTCACCCTTTTGTTTTCTAAGCTAGCTACTACCCTCCTTCACTTGCTTTTTTCTTATTTGCAAAAAGTGAGAAAGAAAAATACATTTGCTAGTTTTTTATTTGTAAATAGATATAAAGGTGTTAATTATTTGATCTAATTGCATAAAGTTATAGAACAACACAATGGCAACCAAGTATGCGATTGTAACTGGCGTAACTTGTTTTTTTAATGATAAATGTTAATAGTTAGTCATTAGATTAATTTTTTCTTTTCGAAAGATTTTGAATCCAAAACCTTCAACTTTGTATCACTTACGAAAAACCAATTGAAATCAGTATCTTATCTTTATCTTTTCATCACCACATTTTGCAAAATATAAAATATCATCCATTTTTTTCAAACACTTTTTTTTGGTTTATTTGGCCAAATTCACCCCTACCCGCATTCTATTTGGTCAGAGTTTAAAAATCTTTTAATGTTGCTCTTTCATATTTCGTTTTCACCTCCATTCCTTTTTGGTATAAAGACTTTGGGTTAAATATATTTTCTTTATCTCGAATGTTTTTTTTAGCCTTTTGTTCCTCGTCAACTAGTCTCTTTTTCATATTAAAAAGTTGTATATTTAATATAAAATGTACAAATTCGAATATAAATTTATTATTTTAAACTTTTTAACATTTGTAATTATAAACTGTTTGAAATCAAGGTCGTAAAACCATTCTGGTGTGTTTCAAACTTTTTAAGGAACACTCCGTCGAATCATACTCAACTAATAGAAGACAATGAAAAACTTTAGCCATTGTATATTTATTAAATTCTATATAAGTTCTGGCTAAGTTGATGTTATACCATGTGAACTTTTTATTTAAGAGTTGGCCTTTAACATGTTTCATTTCAGTTACTCATACTTGGAATATTCTCTCATTTATATTAAAATCATCATAATTTTTTTCCTTTATGTTCCAAAATATCGTTGAAATCCCCGAATAACATCAAAGTTGATAAGTTTGACTTCTTAGTCTTAACCAAATATATATAAAAAAATAACTCTCTTCTCTATTAATTAATTAGTGCATAAATCAACAGAAAAAACACATTAATACATTTTAGAAGAAAATTCTCTACAATCAAAATTTATCTCTTATATTTTAAGCTATTTAGTTTCAAAAAATAACTTAAAAATAAAATATAATTTTTAGTCGAAGGAAAATTGCTTCTAAAATATATTGTGTGTCTTTTCTGGCAATTTTTGAATTGAATGATAGATAAGAGATATATTCTTTTTTCACATATTTGATTAAGCTCAATGAGTCAATCTCATACTCCTTTTGGCGGTTACCACTCCGAAGTTAATCATTTTGAATAACATTGCTACTTGAAACAATTTATCAAATTGTCTGTTTTGTTTATAATTCATTTTGGAGGGAGTATATTTGAATAGTAAAAAAATACGATATGTGTTTATAATTAAGGACTAAGGGTGTAATTATCTTTTTTTCTTCATTTGTAATGAAATTGATCTTAAAATTGATGTGTACATTTTATTAGCCTATGTTTGTATTGGTAGTGGATTTGTTGTGTACGTTCAGAGAGATCCTACAATTTGTAGCTTCTCTATTATCAATTTTCCAAAGCTATCAAACGCATGGTGAAACGCCAAAACAAACATAAACTTAGTTAAGTTGTTGGGAGTTCAGACACAAGTTGTGACAGCTTGGTGTTTTTTTTTCTTTTTCGTTCTACTTCAAAAACTCATTTTATACCAATACTTTTTAGTGAAATGAAGGAGACTAAGCTCAAGCAAATAATCAATTTAATGTGACATCTTTTTAATTTTTAAAATGCATGACACGGGTTGTGGCAAATTGAACTTTGTAGATGGAAAGTAGACACACAAAATGACTATAAAGGTGGGGTGGTTCAATCAAAAACTTTGGTGGAAATTTGTCATTAGCCAAGTGAGTAGATCATATGCATTTTTTTAATTGTAAACAAAAATATATATAAAAAAACAAAAAAGTACGAAGAGTACAAGAAGTAATCGAAACAATATACAACAAAATGGAAAATAGAAAAACGAAGAGATATAAACACCAACGTGCAAAGGTTAAAGAGGGAGACCGCAACTTAAAAACACCACTAGCAAGCCTCGTGAGTACCAGAGCAAGAGATAACCAGAAGGGCAACGAAAACCAAACACCCGACAAACAAACATAACCTAATCGACCGTTGCTCAACCATCACCAATTTCGCAAAAAAGTTCAATTCATTCAGGGACTTTTAAATGGACTACACGACCGAATAAGTTGATATATTATTTGCATGTTTGAATCTATGACATGTTAATTAAAATACAGTTTAATAGCCATATACTGTTCATGTAAATCAATTTTACAGTATCAAAATCAAATATTTGACTTATAAGATGATATGACAAAATGATGAATTTTAATTAGTTTTCCATATTCCTTAAATCTCACAAAAATATACTACTAATTATGTTGTCTAATGCATAAAGTTCAATATTTCTAATAACACAAGTTGTGATCACTTGTACACACATTTAATATGGCCTGTACTTTTTTATCAGTTGTTCCTTGTACCTTTGTTCAACAAATTGTACATCAATTAACAACCACACATGGTCCCCAATTTCAATTGCTTGTCCTTTCTGCGACATCCATCTACTTAAGAAAATGCAGAACAAATTGTAACACTTATATGCTTCTAAGCTTCAACAATACCAAACTTCAATAATACCAACTAGCTTCACAATTTTTCTAAGCATCTTCATTCAACAATCCATCTCCAATCAAAATACAATAACAACTTTACATCTCTAAATCTTTTTTTTTGGTTACATTACATCTCTAAATCTTATAGTACATAACCACACAATGACACAGTGACAAAGCTTTCATAATTTACTCTTGATATGAGTCCCTCCATCTTCTGATTTTCCGTTTATGAATTTTTTTCTTATTTGTTATCTCCTAATTAAAATTAATTGTTCATTTGAATGTAATATATATATATTTTTTTTAATTTCACATAACTTTTGGGGTTTTATAAGAAGGAAGAAGACAAAGTATTATGGATTCAACTTGCTGTTTATGCATTTGCACACTTTTTTTTTTCTCTTTTAATATTATTAAAATTAATATCTTTCGCATTTTTATATCAATCAAATTACTGAAGAAAGTTATGCGGTGATGGTATAGAATTGCATCATAAAATTAATAACTTTTATTTACATTGATTCAACTCAAATTGTGAAGCGAACGTTGAATATGAAATGATAAGAGGAGGATGAAGCTGAAGTGAGAGCTGCAAACTTATGTTCATCGTAGAAATACTATATAAAAGACCCAGCTTGACATCCATTCAAATTTGTCACAATTGATGGCTGAAAAAGGGTATGTTTTTGTTTAATTTAACATATTGTTCTCTTGATTCTTTTCATTTTTAATTAATTTTGGTTAAACTCTTATTAATCTTTATTACCCCCTATAAAAAGACTTAATAAAAATGTCATATAGAATTGGATAAGGGAACAAAAAATAGTCAATTTTGATAATAAAAGACAATAAATCTTTCATTGGTCTTGACCATTGATCATATGTCTGCATATGATCAATTGTTTGTCTGCATATGAAATTGTTCTAAGTCAATTTTGATATTCATTGTTCTTTATTACCCCTTTAAATTGTTACGTGTATCAATATTGTGCACTTGATTATCAAAATATGGATAAAGAATGTCTAAATATATAGCCAATTTTAACTGTAAACTTTTAGTTTAATTTATTATAAAATAATAAATTTCAACTTGAGGTATTTGGATGAGAACATGCAGAGCTTTTTGTTAATAGAAAAATTAAATTTTTACAAAGGGGAAACCCTAGAAATGGCGGATGCTCTATTCTATAAAAATGTGGGTTAGATTCACTGTTCTCTGCTTCAGCTGTTTTGCTAAATGTAGAGAGAAAAAGGCGATGATCACAATGAAAGAGCTTTAGTGGAAAATACTAATTCAATTGGAAAATCAGAATCTTGGTGAAATTTGCAATTGAATTGGGTGTTCCCGTGGTGACAGATCTCTCTAAATTGAATTGGAAAATACTAATTCTTATGATTATTTTAACTTAATTGGATTGTTTAATTTGTTTTGTTCGGAGTTGTAGTTTTTTCTTTCTTTTGCACTCGCCTTGTTTTAGATGGCGAAACATTTGTGTTGTTTTCTTCTTCAAGATTTAGTGCGTGCGTTAAGAGAAAAACTTATTAGAGATGCCATTATATCAATTTCCTCCAATATAATCAAATTGGGTTCGACATAGAGTTTATGGTCTTTATGTCTGATTAATTGATTTGACTAATCAAACATAAAAACCACTAGCTCTCTGATCGAATCTTTGTTTGATCAGGATTTGGAGATTGAATCAAATCAACTAACCACTAGGTATGTTATTTAGGAACATTATGGGTGTTGTTGTAATTGGGCATCAGCTAGAAAACTGTAAAGATGGTTCCTTAAAAAGAAAAAACTGTAGAGATGGAATCTACAAATGGTAGGTTTGTTCTCTCATTTTTCTAACTAATTCCACTCACATTATCTTATTTGTCGGTATCTTTGCTATTTAAATTTAATTGTTTTATGTATTTTTTATTTTGACAGGAAATTCGTGGTTTTATATAATAAGGAAGAAGACATAAAGTATCATGCATAATGATAATCTGTTTGGGTGCAGTTGCACTCTTGTTGTTCTCTTTTAATAATTTGATAAAAGTTTCGAACTTTCACACTTGTATATTAATCAATACTCTTGCTGTGACCTTGAATTGATAATTAGCCAGAGCATATGAGCAATTTTGAAAGTATCAGCTTCAGAAATGTTTATTCCTAATTTCTTGAAAGTGGAATGCTTCCACCATCTCTGACATTTACCTTTATGTTTACACTTGTTGAATCCGTTCAAAGTGGGAAGTGGACATTGAATTGAAACATTTGTAGATGTTTAATTAAAACTGTTCAATTGCACCCTTCAATTCAATATTTTTGAAGTTATATAAGTAAATTACCACATATTTCATGATGTTAAAGATGTAGAGTGTTCACTGATTTCAAAGTAGTACTAGATATAATGTAAATACTGACTAAATAAATCTTTGAGTAAAGTGTACATATATACGAAATAAACCTCGTTTTTCAGTATTATAATTTATAGTTTAAGCAACAGCTAGTTGCACTTAGACTTAGAGACGAGTCTATAGAATGGATGAAGTCAAATTAGGTTTTGGATAGTAAAATAAGAAGTCACCCTCTGTTTTCAATTTGTTTTAATAGGTTAACTTACCACACATATTGTTGTTAGAGTTAATGAGAGTTCTAAAACCGGTTTATTAAATCATAAGTAAACACCACATAACTGATGTTGTACTAAGTTAATTCCAACAAAGACGAAGAGGGATTCAAGGATTTCCTAATCGTCGTTAAATATTTGAATCACAAATATAATCTTGCATTGGGCAGGGCAATTAAACCTTGCAACCCTTTCTTAATCTCTTAATTACACTCTCTAAATTAAGTTTTGTTAATTGCTAAGTTGAACGACAATCCATGCGGAGACGAAAAACTTACTACTTTGTTACTTGTTACGATTTGATGCACTTGTCAATTTCATCCATCAGAAACCCCACAACAAATAAGGAGGAAAAAACCACGGGGTATGTAAGAGTAGATAACTTTTATTAAGTTGGAGAAATTACAAGACCTCTCTAAATACAAGCAAGACAAGTTACCTTCTCTCATGAAATAGAGAAATACTAACACTAGAAGAAACCATATAGGAGAAACTATATTTCCTTTCTATATTTTTTTCTCACTCTCCACAAACTCTAATTCTTCTTGTTGTGTTACTACTTGATGGGATGCTTGAATTGGTGCAAATAAACTTGATATTTATAGGAGTGGCAAACAATAGGAGTGGCAAATAAACTTGATGACATACAACAAGCCATTTGTCTTCCATGCAAAACACCAAAGGGTGAAACATGTCACTTGCATCCCATGCATCATGCAACTATCCATTTTACCACTTTTTATTACATGCACCATTAACACGTGTTTTGTTACAAAATTGGCTTTATCAATCACAATATTAGGCTTGGATCATCATTTAGGTCAATACCATTCACAATCTTGAGTTTGCCTGATACTCAAGTTAGAGACATCCGTTGGTGTTGTAATATTGTTGTTCTTTAGTTTTTGGTTACTTTTTTACATTTCAAACGGCAAATAATTTTATTCTTCTTTTACTTTTGCAAATTATGCACTAATTAATAATAACACATAAAAATAGATAGAAAAAATTACAGATCTTGGAACATTGCGATATAAATATAGAAATTGAAATTGATCAACTTCTACCATTTGAAAGGGGAACCTGAGACCAATGCTTTTAGTAAGAGCACTCTCTTTTATTGCTTTTCCTTACATATATTTTCTTTTCTGCTTTCAATCAAGTCTTTCCTATTATTGAAAACAATAAAAAATCTCTCCTAGTCACTAGTAATTTTGAAATAAGCCAAACATTAATTTATGATAGCTATTTTCATTTTTCCTCTATATCGTTATTATATTAAATGTTTTTTTTTGACAAAATTATTATATTAAATGTTGACTGGTCTATGCATGTACTATGTGGTGTTTCATTGCAACAATAAAAAAAAAAATCAAAATCAAAATAAAAAAGGTTTCCTTTATCGGGTTCATTGCTTAAACTTGACACTTAAATTTGGTTAAATTCAAATTATGACACAGAGTAAAATAATAATAATTAAAATACAAACAAATAAAATAAAATAAAATACAAGTTGAAAAGAAACAAACATAGTAAAAGGAAGAGGCTCTTGTCTTGTGTTTTACAACATGGGATGTGATCACAAATTCTACACACAATAATTGTGACTTGGACATTTGTTCAACAAACTCTATCTCAATTAACAACCCCTCATGGTCCCCAATTGAATTGTTTGTCCTATCTGCTTCAATACACAAGACCCCTAATTGAGAAAATGTAAATTTCACTACCTATATATATTACTCACTTCAATATAATAATACCATGCAACTAGCACCACAATATTGGTAACCCTCCATATCTCTTTCTTCACAAAAGTCATTACAAACATACTACACAAACCTAAAACCTCCATCTCAATCTCATTTTTTTGCCAATCATATAGACGAACATATTATACTACTCAACTTCAATAATGCCATGCAACTAGCACCACAATATTGTTAACCATCTTCACATAACAACCCATCTCCTATCAAAACAAAACACAATAGCAACTGAGACATCTCCGATCTAAATGTAAATCATAACACCTTCTTTGTCACTCTCAAAATCAGAACCACAAATCTCTATTGCATCAAACACTCTCTCTCATACGCTCACTAAGCCCAATCAAAGGGAATGAATCATGTCAATTGTTTTTTCTCATGTGTTATCAATTTCACTATTAAACATCTATCTCACCTTTTCGAGATTCAATGATGAGTTTTATGTTTAATAATTTTTTTTTAATCAAAATATTAAAAAATTACAATCATGGTTTTATTGTGGCAACTCAACCAAATTATACTTTAAAAAATATAAAGATTAAACATATATTTTAAGGTATCAATTATGGTCAATGATCCTATAAAGTGAATTATTAAACCTAATATTTTAAAGTCCCGTCATTGAAAATAATTTCACTCGTAGTAAAAATCAGAAAAATGTTTTAACGTCTTGACAATGTCACATCACCAAAAAATGTGTGTCATTTGCTACACTACAAAAAATCGCGTTAATTACAGTGATAAACAAAATTAACCTTTTTTTTTTTAAGATTCACTTGCTACTTCACCGAAAACTTTTTTTTTTTTTGCAAATAAACATTCAATATCAAAAATACCCAAACCAGTATATCACTTTTTGTCTAAGAATTGAGCCTCAACATGTTTCATTTCGGTTACTCATATTTGGATTCTCAATTTATAGTTACATCCTCGTCCTTCCTTTATGTTTCAAAATATCGTTAATGTCGCCAAAGGCCATAAGCAATGATAAGATTGACTTCTTGAGATTAACCAAATCTATAAAAAAAAAAAAAAAACTCTCTTATCTGTTAATATATGCATAAATCAGTAGAAAAGACACATTAATACATTTTAGAATCATATTCCCTTCAATCAAAATTTATTTGTTATATTTTCAGCTATTTAATTTTGAGAAATAACTTAAAAGATAAAACATAAACTTTGGTTGAAGGAAAATTGCTTAAAAAATGTATTGTGTGTTATTCTTCACGATTTTTGCATTGAATGACGGACAAAAGAATATTCTTTTTTCATATATTTGATTAAGTTCAATGAGTAAATCTTACATCTGTGTTGATGGAGTTTGGATGATTGTAGCGAAATTTTAAATCATAAGAAAGAAAGTATAATGAAATTTTGAATGAGAGAATTCTAAATTGGGGTAACGTAAATGAAATGTGGAGTTAAAAGTTCAACTACATGTACTCTCAAGCATTTTGGCTTTGATATATCTAAATTATCTACCTTTTTCATGAGGGAGTTCCAACAAAGACATCTCTAAGCAAACATAAATACATAAGATAAAAAAAAAGTCTTTTTTTTTTTTGAAAAAAAAAAGTCTTTTTTTATTTTATTTTATCAATATCAGGGAATGTTTATCTCCAAAAATGAGCATTTGGTTTTAGGCTTATTGCTTATAAATTAGTATAATTAAGAAAAGCATTTGGTTTTAGGCTTATTGCTTATAAATTAGTATAATTAAAAAAAACATGTTTGATAACTATCATTTTTACACGAGCTTAATTATAACTTATTTTCATGAGCTTATGACGATTAATGATAAGCTAATTCAAGTAGCTTACATCATAAATCTTATTACTTACAACATTTTATCTCCGTTTTGTCTTTCTAAACTTAATTGAAAAAATTAATATTAATTAAGTGCATTTTTTTATGTCATTTCATATTTATATGCTACGTCAACCATATATTTTACCAAATAGTACAAATTTAATTTACACAGTTTAATTTATCCGCTATAAGTTACCTTATCAGATATCCGCTCTGTTTTTACAAAGAGAGCCTTGAGAGAGGCATCTCTAAATCTAATAAAAAATATAACTCATCTACCTTTTTATCAACCTCATAATTAATAAATAACCAACACAATAACCTCCCTTTCAATGAAACACTTTTTTCTCTCAATAATAAATCTCCCTCTTTAAAACTTTTCATTCCCTTTTACCCTCGTTGTTTCCTTCTTCACATAACATAGGATCCAACAAGCTGTTATTTTTTATTGGTTTTGTTTGGTAAAATTAAGGTACCGCGCGCCATGTTCAAACCCTAAATTTTTCATAATAAAAAATCATGAATTAAAAGCATAAATGAATGGAAAAATAGAATACCACAGTAACAATTAACTTTATACACCATTTTCTGATACAAGTCAATACTATTTTTGTGTAACTTAGTTTTGCAATTTTTGGCCACACAAGCACCACCTGCTTGTACCATTTGTTCTCACATTTTCATATACAACCACAAAGAGAATACAAGGCTGATAGGAAGAATAGAATTGCCAATAAAAAGAGGAAATTTTTTCAAATATGATTAGATGAAGTGAGGTTTTAACTTCAAATTTTTTAGAAGAGAACAAAACTAAAAACCCACCATCTTTTCATCTTCAACCTTAAAACTCTTAGCCTATTTTTTAGTCTGTGATGTGTTGTGTTACCAGTTTTTGCAAAAGTAAGAAAAATCATGCATTCTTTTTTTCAAAATAATAATAATAATAATATTTCTTTGTTATGACCCAAGCTGATGAACCAGAAGAGATGGCTGAGTTTAGTGAAGAGGATGATCCACCTATACCAGACTCTAGGCCCAAACGCAAGACAACAAGGCCCAAACACTTGAATGATTATCATGTGCTCAAGTTGGCTGTTAAAAACCACTAGGTGGCATGTTAGAGGAATGTTCTAGAAAGAAGTCTATATTCCCAATGTCTATCTTTATGTTTTGTCTTTGTCTAGAGGTGACCGTTAGATTATAATGAGTCACCATCTTATCTTAGTACCAATGAAAGCTGTCTACCAGCTACTAGGATGTAGGGCTAGCTGTCATCTGGCCCCCTATTTATGTAGTATTCAATGAAGGGAATGGACATATGAAATTAAGTAAAAGAAGTGTTTTTTCTTTCTGTCTTTTATTACCTAGCTTTTATCTGCCTTTATTTCCACAATCCTTTTTGCTCTCTTCCACACCCTTACATTGCTGCTTTCATTGCTATGGCCTCATCCAACAATGATGATGTTACGGCTGTGCTTCGCCAAATCCTTCACAATCAACAAAGTTTTGAGACAAATCTCACCAACCTCTCCACTGAAGTATCCAACCTACGTACACGCTTAGCACCCCCAGGTTTTCAAGCCATGGGATCTGACATACCATCACCAACATACCACACTTCCGCCATCAAACTTGAGCTCCCAAGGTTTGATGGATCTGACCCTTTAGGTTGGATTTTCAAAATCAAGCAATTCTTTGAGTTTCATAACATACCAGAAGATCAACGCTTGAGAATGTCTTCTTTTTACATGGAAGGGGAAGCCTTGACATGGTACCAATGGATGCACTCCAATGACCAACTCCTCTCGTGGCCCATGTTCCTCCATGCTTTGGAGCTTCGGTTTGCGCCGTCTCACTATGACGATCCAAAAGGCGCCGTGAACAAAATCTATGCTATAATTGTGACGAAAAGTATGTTTTTGGTCACAAATGCAAAAGACAGTTTCATCTTCTCATTGCTGAACCAGAAGATACCACTGATACACCTCCAGATCCAACAACTTTATTACTACCCGAACCCACTACCCAAGTACCCGAACCCACTGTGTCAGATGACCCGGCCCAAATAAGTTTACATGCTTTAATGGGTCACACCATTCCCCAAACTCTTAGAGTGTTGGGTCATATAGCCAAATCACCGGTCCAGGTTCTCATTGATTCTGGTAGCACACACAATTTTATTCAGGACCGGGTTGCAAGACAACTGGGCCTCCCACTACACCAAGCCCAATCTTTCAGTGTATTGGTAGGAAATGGAGAAGCTTTAAAATGTGCCTTCATGTGCCCACAAGTTCTACTCAATCTTGACTCCCATGAGTTCCTTGTGGATTTATTTGTGCTACCTCTTAGCGGAGCAGATCTGGTTTTGGGTGTCCAGTGGCTTCGTTCATTAGGTCCTGTGCTTACTGATTATGACGCACTGACCTTGAAGTTTGTCCGAGGTAATCAGGTCATACAAATTTCTGCCGGTCCTAAACCACTACCAGAAGCGGCATCACTGCATCAGTTGCGCCGTCTCGCCTCCACTGATGCCCTTGACACCGTATGCCAACTCCACCTCTTATCCCCAAACCCAAGTGAATCACAACTTTCCCCAGCTATTCAACAGTTACTTACCGAATTCAACACCATTTTTTCTGAACCTACCACTTTACCTCCACCCCGAGTAATCAACCACCACATCCCACTGTTAGAAGGAGAAAACCCTGTCAATGTTCGCCCATATCGATACCCACAGTTTCAGAAGCAGGAGATTGAGAAACAGATTCGTGAGATGCTCCGTCAAGGAGTCATTCAACCCAGTTCTAGTGCCTTCTCTTCGCCGGTGCTGTTAGTCCGAAAAAAGGATGGGACATGGCGTTTCTGTGTTGATTATAGAGCTGTTAACGCCATCACAGTGAAAGACAGGTTCCCTATTCCATCCATTGATGAGCTTCTTGATGACTTATATGGTACAAATTGGTTTTCCAAACTAGACCTTCGATCGGGGTACCATCAGATTCGCATGAATCCAAGTGATATTCATAAGACTGCTTTCCGCACTCACCAAGGGCACTATGAGTTTCTCGTCATGCCTTTTGGATTAAGCAATGCACCATCATCCTTCCAAGCGTCCATGAATCTAATCTTTGAGCCGTATTTGCGCAAGTTTGTGATCGTTTTTTTTGACGACATCTTAGTCTACAGCCGTAACATGGAAGATCACTTAGTTCATTTGAAACTGGTTTTTCAATGTCTGATGGAACACTGTTTTTATTTGAAACAGTCTAAATGCGTCTTGGCTCAACAGTCTATTGAGTATTTGGGCCATATTGTGTCTCCCAAGGGTGTGGGACCTGATCCAACCAAAATTTTAGCAATGACACAATGGCCAGCACCAAAAACGATCAAACAACTAAGAGGTTTTCTAGGACTCACTGGGTTCTACCGTAAGTTCGTTATGTATTACGCGAAGATTGCTCAACCTTTAACGGAACTGCTTAAGAAAGACGCATTTCAGTGGAGTGACCAAGCAGAAGCAACTTTTAACAAGCTCAAAGAGGCGATGACCAAGACTCTGGTATTCGCATTACCCAATTTTGAGGAGGATTTCATCATTGAAACAGATGCCTCTGGTATTGGTATAGGGGCTGTGTTGATACAGAAGGGGCACCCTATTGCGTTTTTTAGTCAGAAATTTTGCCCAAAATTGCTCAATTCTTCAACATATGTTCGGGAACTATGCGCAATTACTCCGGCTGTTAAAAAATGGAGAACTTATTTGCTGGGAAGAAAGTTCACCATCTACACCGACCAACGAAGCCTTAGGGAGCTTATGACCCAAGTGATTCAAACACCTGAACAGCAGTATTACTTGGCAAAATTGCTTGGATTCCACTATGAGATTGTGTATAAACCAGGTGGGCAGAACAGAGTTGCAGACGCTTTGTCACACGTTCAAGACAATTCAATGTTTGCTATTACAGTACCTCAGTGGGAGTTCCTGAATAAGCTACAGGAATTGCTTCAATCTGATCTTGAGATGATCAAATTAATCCAAGAAGTACAACTGGATCCGGCAAAACATCCCCACTTCCAACTGTGACGTAAGCTTCTGTTCTTCGACAATAAGCTATTTATTCCAGACTCATCCACTCTCAAAACAGTGTTGTTAGAAGAATTCCATGCTTCCACCATAGCAGGGCACAGCGGAATCACGAAGACTTATGGTCGTCTCAAGGAGAATGTGTATTGGGTAGGCATGAAGCGCGATGTTGTTAAATTTGTTAATGCGTGTCTTATCTGCCAACAAACCAAAAACTCCACTCAGCTTCCCTACGGCTTACTAAAACTGCTGCCCATACCAACTGCAGTTTGGGAAGATATTTCCTTAGACTTCATCGTTGGGCTCCCTTCATTTCAAAGTCACACGGTCATTCTAGTGGTGGTTGACCGCCTATCCAAAGCCGCACACTTTGGATCTCTACCTACCAACTTTACAGCTTGCAAAGTGGCTGAACTTTTCTGCCAAATGATCTGCAAACTCCATGGTATGCCTCACAGTATTGTATCAGACCGTGACCCCATCTTCCTTAGCCATTTCTGGCAAGAGCTTTTCAAACTAAGTGGTACCAAGTTAAGGATGTCGTCTGCCTACCATCCACAAAGTGACGGTCAAACTGAGATTGTCAATAAGACTTTGCAGCAATATTTGCGGTGCTTTGTTCATGATCAACCAAAAAAATGGGGCAAATTCTTACATTGGGCTGAGTGGCACTACAACACATCCATTCATGCGTCGACAGGGCTCACACCGTTTGAAGTGGTCTATGGAAGACCACCTCCATCCCTCCCTCAATACATCCGAGAAAGCACAAATCTGGAAGCGGCGGAGTCTGAGCTTACAATCCGTGATGAAATTCTAACAAAGTTGAAGAATAAGCTCAAGAAAGCCCAATAATCCATGAAGCTGTACGCAGATAAGAATCGTGGTCCTCATACTTTCCTGCCAGGAGATCTCGTTTTTGTGAAGCTTCGTTCGTATCGTCAATCCACCTTGGGAGAGCAACTGACTAACAAGCTTACCAAGAGGTATTATGGGGCCTTCAAACTGCTGAAAGCCATAAACGACGTTGCTTTTCAAGTGGAACTGCCACCCACCAGTCGCATTCATCCGGTTTTCCACGTTTCTCAGCTGAAACCTTGTCAAGCTCACAACTCTGCAGCCCTTCCACTGCCACCAAAGGACCATGATAATTTACCTCTTGTCGAACCGGCTCACATCTTGGACTGGCAACCCCCCAAGGTATTGATTCAATGGTCCGGCCTATACCTTGAAGATGCAACATGGGAAGACATTGACGAGATGAAGAAGCTGTATCCATCCTTCCACCTTGAGGACAAGGTGTTTGTGGAAGGGGAAGGGGATGTTATGACCCAAGTTGATGAACCAGAAGAGATGGCTGGGTTTAGTGAAGAGGATGATCCACCTATACCAGACTCTAGGCCCAAACGCAAGACAACAAGGCCCAAACACTTGAATGATTATCATGTGCCCAAGTTGGCTGTTAAAAACCACTAGGTGGCATGTTAGAGGAATGTTCTAGAAAAAAGTCTATATTCCCAATGTCTATCTTTATGTTTTGTCTTTGTCTAGAGGTGACCGTTAGATTATAATGAGTCACCATCTTATCTTAGTACCAATGAAAGTTGTCTACCAGCTACTAGGATGTAGGGCTAGCTGTCATCTGGCCCCCTATTTATGTAGTATTCAATGAAGGGAATGGACATATGAAATTAAGTAAAAGAAGTGTTTTTTCTTTCTATCTTTTATTACCTAGCTTTTATCTGCCTTTATTTCCACAATCCTTTTTGCTCTCTTCCACACCCTTACATTCTTTCACTTATTTTCTTGTTTATTTAACGAGACAAATCCCTACTTACTTTTTGTTTTTGTTCAAAGTTGAAGTCTTTGTACTATTTATAATAAATGGATGAGTTGTTAGTGGGCTAGTGAATGAGTCAAAAAGCTTTCAAAATCGGTATATCATCTTTCTCTTTTCATCATCCCAGTAGTCTTATCTTTAACTTCACAAAAATTTAACATCCAACAACTTGTAATTCACACTTGCACCTTGTATATCCTTAGCCCATTGGTTCAAGTTTCAACTCCCTAGTGTTTTCTCAATATGTTGAAAAAAAAACAAGCCCTAATATCTTCTGTTTATATTTGAATTCTACATCATCGTACGCAGATTAGGTTGCTTTCTATTAGAATATGTCTATATTAGAAAATGTCTATATTCATTGTATGTTTGACTTGTAAATATTCATTAGCAATGAATATAGACATATTCTAATACTCTCAACTTCAACACATGTAGGATCGTTCCATTATTTGCATGGCTTTTCTTCTTAATCCAGTAAACCGTCTATTTTGTATCTATAATATCACTAACAACTTTAGTTTTCGAAAGAAACAAGTTTTGTTTCTTGATATGAGCTCTCAATTTTTTTCTTACTTTTCTATGAAGTTATAATTGTAAATGAAGTTTTGTCTCCGGTTATCATGGACTTTTTTTAAATCAAGTTTGGAAAATCAATCGTCTATAATCTCAAACGTCTTTGAGCCCAAACCCATCAAATCACATCAAACTAACACGAGACAATGGTCCGATGTTGATCTGCCTGATCCGTTACATTTCAGAGCCTTGAAATAATATCGACATTCAATAAATATATAAACCATGTATAAACTATTTGGTGAGTTGTTATTATACCTTGTGAATCTTCTTCCCAACATTGATGAGCTTTCAATGTTGGGCAAAAAATTCAGTGGTGTGCAGCAGCAATTTAACAAATTGGTTAGATTGAGTTTTTATATATGTTGAATGGCTAGATAATTTCAAGATTTTGAAAATGATAGGATTAGATAGATCTGTCTAAGATCATTGTATTTCTTAGGTAAGTGATTCAATGAACTTGAGCGCGATTGAAATCCTACTTGATTGGTTTTCCAACATTTATTTTAAGAAATTCCTAAGTTGCAAGCCCATTACAGGGGCAAAAATTATTACACAACATTGTTGTATGATGTATTTGACCATTGAGATAACTTGTTGTTATTATAGATTACAAAATAAAGGATTTGCTAGATGAAGAGGAGGATCAGGATATATAATCTAGCATCCCTACATGTGTGTTGAAAATAAGAGCAACCTAACACACGATGTAGATTCCAAACACAAAGAGAAGATACTAGGGGCTGTTTTATAACACATGGAGGAGAAGACAATAGAGTTGTAATGGAGAAACAAGATATGCAAGGTACAAGTATGAATAACAAATTGGTAGTTAAAATTGAAAAGATATTGTGAGTATGAGTATATGAATATTATAGATATTCTAGTTCTCTTACATGTAAAAAGCATACTCCATGAAATGGATAACTTAAACTTGATATGCATTGCGAGAATAGCAACTTGATTGATATTGAAATATCCAGAAACGTAAATTATATAATTGCATAGAATTGAGAAAAAAATAAACTAGAGTGATTCTTTGGCCTGCGCCTTGCGCATGTGCAGTAAATGCACCCTATGCCACACACGGAACAAGTGTAGGAGGCGCGACAGTTCTAAAATTCCGGATTTTGAGATTTCTTTATAAAGGGACGCTCAGTTCTAACCTAAGAGTCGAAACTCGGCATAGACAGCCAAGGAACACGTTTTTGGGAAGTTCAAAGTTGTAGATGTTGAAAAACAAGATTGAAGACTTTTGTTCATCATCAATCTACGTATAATTTCTCAAACTTCATTGCTATGTATATTTCAATTATATGAGTAGCTAAATTTCTTAGATTAGGTCAATAGATGAACTTTTTAGATCTACATGAACCTTGTAATTTTTTAGATCTTTCCCTTAATTGTAATTTTTTATATTATCATTTGTGCAATTGTTAACCCAATATCATTCAGTTATCTATATTTCTAACGCTTTTTATAATTACTAACCCTAACTTTGGAACTCAAAATGAGATAACCGTTCAATTGATAATGGATTCAGTAATTTTGAATTATCTTATTGTGATTTCAAGAATTAACGTTTAATAAAACTTTCGATGATCACGAAATCAGCTAAGAAATTTGGGTGTTGTGGTCAGAGAAAAGGGTTCTAAAGCAATAAGACGTTTTGATGATCGTCGTAGTACTAAGCAATCAATTGTAGTATTTGAATGCAATTACCAAGTAGTGAAAAAAAAAAGCTATTCGAAAGCCTAATCACCTTAAATTCCTTATCTTAATCAAAGCATGTCTTTAGTTTTCTGTTATGGATGAGTCACTTTTAGTAGTATCAAAGTATTTATAATTATCGATCTACGAGGACTTTGTAAATGAACTGTTCAGTTACTTTGATTGTTAAAAGTGATGGTAGTAGTAAAATAGATTGTTTGGATCCTGGATGGTTCGAAGCTGGCCAAAGGAATTGCAAAGGGTCATGTATTCAGAAACTATGTTGATAGCATGATAAAGGAAACGAAACATTTAGCTGGTTATTTCAATAGAGAAAGTATATATAGCAGCTCATATATTAGCAGGCCTGACCCATAGCACAGATTATTAATGTAGGATGAAGATTGCACTTTACTAAATAAAAATTGCTCACAAGCCCTTAAAACACTTTATTGGTAGTTAATTGGTGTTTGGGCCAATTTTAAAAAGTGATTCGACCGATTTAAAAAGTGTCTTAAGTTAATTAACTATCGTTTTGGAGCGAACGATAGTAACCGTTGTTCAGAGATGTTTTTAAGATGTTTGTAGGCAATTGATATGTGTTTAAAGAGCAATATCCCCATCTTGGATTGAGGAGGCTCCTTCATTAGTCAAGCCAAATTGTATTCTAACCTGAATCATAATTAATAAATTCTCTATTTTGTTTAAAAAATAGAATGTCCCTCCACTTCTAGACTTTATTTCTTATATGATATGATATGATATGATTTTCTCTAAATTATTCCATGATTTATCATCATGTATTGTGTAGCTCCATGACATCTCCTACTTACTATCGTTTTTTTGTTGGAAACAATGTTGCATGCATGCATGTCAAGCCAAAAAGTGGTATGACTAACCCATTCCAAAGACCTGGCAAATATAGGGAAATAGTTTAAATGACAAACCATTTTTATTCATATTATTTTATATTGCTGGCTCCCATTCCATTCTTCACTCATTTAGTTGGAGGCTTAACTAAGGACTTTTATCCACAACATAAAATGGAGCAAGATTTGGTACTAGTTGAGATGGTTAGCGTAAAATAGTTTAATATATATCTGTGTGTATGTTGACCCAAGCCTAAAGGAGATAAGTTATATATTCTCTATTAGTAATTCTCCCGAATAAGAACATTTTATTAATTATTGTACTACAAGAAAAAAAATCATTTTACAAAAAAATACATTTAATGTTAAATGATTGTACCTTAACATACACTCCTTGTTTTTCTTGTAAGAAAGCACGGCCTGAAGCAGACATTAAATCATTCATAATTAAAAATCATAAATAAAAAAAGGAAAGGAAAAAAAAAAAAAGAGGACATACGATAACCGTTTTATTTTAAACTACACTCCACTTAACTATTTTTTGACATAAGTCAAATTTACTTTTGACTAACTTTTTATATTTGTAATATTTGGTCACAAGAACCACATGCTTGTACCATTTAATTTTCCATTTTCATGCAACCGCACAACGGATCCAAGGTTGAAGTAGGAAGAGAATTTGCTATAAAAAAGGGAGATATTTTCTAAGAAGAATAAAGGTAATAAGTTCTAACAAAGGGGACCCCTAACAATTCCCTCAAAAAAAAAAAAGGGGACCCCTAACAAAGTATATAGTAGATTTTGGAAGGAAAGTTGAATATATATAGAGCATAGTGAACCAAACAAGCAATCATTTTCTATCCATTGTAAGTCTGTAAGAAAACTATGTATCCACCATCTTTAACATTTTTCCTTCACCAACACCTTCAAGCAAAAATATAAAACAAAATAAACTACAAACTCATTTTACATGATTGAGTGCTCTTCCTTTCTCAAAAGATCGAACATACTACTTATACCTTCAAGTTCACTTGATAATGCTTTTGTTGAAACAGAAGCTTCTTGTCCCTCTACCTCTTATTTATTTATTTTTTTATTTTTATTTTGTTTGTAATGTTTTAGATTGTGGGGGTGTGTTGCGATTTGAGCTTTCAGCTCTTAGGTTATTTATTTGGGCTATGTAGTGTTGTTTATTTATTTTGTTTGTAAATCATGCATTCTTTTTTCAAACAGTTTCTTTCTTTCACTTGTTTTCTTGTTTAATTAACGGAATAATCTCGGAAAGGAACACATAAATAGATGAACAAAATTAAAAGATATAAGGAATAATGAAAAATGATGTGACTAATATTTTTTTTTTTAAATTTTTTTTCATTTATGAATGTGTGTCCAAATATTTTTTTATTTGGGTTTGTGACTAAGTAAGACTAGCTCATAATCTTCCTGCTTACTTTTTGTTTTTGATCAATGTTGAAGTCTTTGTATAACAACGGAAGGAGTTGTTACTTGTTAGTATAGTTTGGACCCATGCAAAGATTTGTCCAATTTGAACCAATTTTCTCTGCCATTAGATTAAACCTTTCCCACAAAATTTTAGGCAAATGTTATTTGTACAACCCAAATTGTTGGACAACCATATATTATACCTTTCCAATTCCATCCACCTTTTCTTTTGCTTAATAATATTTGTGTACATCTCGATTTGCGTGTCAGGCTTAAATTTTCACGAAACATATACGGTGTGCATATGACAACCGATTTTGGTTGTTAATATGCTCACCAAAATTATAAGTATTATTTTAAAATATGGATAAGCTTGATATGAAATCAGTCTGATGATAATGTTATGTTAAACCCATTTTTAATGTGTATCAATTTATTCTTCAATTCTTTTTTAAATTACGACATTGAATAAGAAATTCAAAGTTCGAAGAGCATGAACTCTAATTTGGTGATTTTTTTAGGTGCAATTTGAAATTTTTAGTTTAATAAAATTAATTAACTCATTAATGAATTAAAATTCAACAATTGAGTTTAATGTGAATCATGTGGCAATATAGGTTAGTGAACTAAAGAAGAAGAGGGAGGGGGGGAGAGAGAGAGAGAGAGAGAGAGAGAGAGAGAGAGAGAGAGAGAGAGAGAGAGAGAGAGAGAGAGAGAGAGAGAGAGAGAGAGAGAGAGAGAGAGAGAGAGAGAGAGTTGTTGGGTTTGATTTGATGTAGATAGAATATGATAAGATTTTGTGGGAAGATTTTATCAAATATTAGAAAACATTGGTCGAAGTTGGACTAATCTTTCCATGGGTGCAAACTATCCTAACCATCTTAGTGGACTTTGCAATTGAGATAAAAGATTTCAAGTTGGTATCTTATATTTCTCTGTATTTTATTTGAAAGATTATATTTCTCTATTTATCACCACATTTTACAAAATATGAAAAACCATACATTCTTTTTCTCATACACTTTATTCTCTCTTCTTTTCTTGTTTATTTTAACAAGATCAACCCTACCCACATTTTTCCTTCTTCAAAGAAAATAGTTTAACTCCGCCAGCTTGGTCTAGTAGTAAAAAGACAAATCTTGAATCTAAAAGGTCACGGGTTTGAGGCAAATTAGTGTCTTTGAAAGGAGATAAATGTAAATACATTTGTAAGTGTTCATTGAGTTTGAAGGTCTTCCATATCTTCGACTGGAGCATCATCCCCTTACTCTCAATTTTTGCGATAAAAAAATTAAAGATTAGTTTTCGTCAAACTCATCATGTTTGGATTAGTCCGAAAGATGAACGTGCAAATCATAACAAATTTGTTGAACCCAACGATATCTATAACATTATAAATTAGGAAATTGTAGTTTAGAATGTCATTGATATTGCTGGGGAACAAATTCGTTATTATTTGTAATTTGTTGTTTAAACTAATTTAATTGTAACCTATTTTATTCTCACAAGAGAAAAAAAAAGTTAAAGGATGGTAGAAGAGTGAAGGAACTCTGAGTTGGGTAAATGTTCTGATGACAAGAAAATGAACGGTAACAACATGAAATGGAACAACAAAAAGAGGAAGATGTAGAGGTTGGCCATCACTTAGAATGATCGTTATTTCTCAAAATTAAATATCTCAAAAGATAAGAAATGAACTTTGGTTGAAGGGAAGTTACTTCCTAACTTGATTGACGTCTCTCTTCTACTCATTTATGTACTGGATTATAGACAAAAGAATATATGTTAAAAGACATGCAATTGATAAAAGATTTAATGTTTTTTTTGGTAGTGAAAAGATTTAATGTTTAGTTATAGATCAATAGATACAAATGATAGCATATTGTAACAAAGAAGGAAGAAGAAATTGTGTACCTTTGAATTAGGTTCACGAAGGATAACCGCCAACAAGTATGAGAGGAGATGATTGCCCTCATTACATCTAGGTTTCCACCGTTGTTCAGAATCTTTAATCGTCTGATGGGATGACGTTTAAATAGCTAAAAGACTGAGGGCACGGACCTCTCGTTGGGCTTAACTAAATGGTTCAACCCATCACGGTCCATTTAGTAACAATAGTCTAATCACTCATATTCATCAACTAATTAGTGCTTAACACAATAGACCATAATTTATATTATAAGATTAACTTATAATGATTGATTAATTAAATAATTAATCCAACAAGAATTGATTTTTTTTTGTTCCTGTCGCGTCATTTTTTGGAGATCAAGGCTATTTGATTAGCTTTTGACTCATTAATTATTTCACGACTGAACATTTAATTTTTTAAAGAAAAGGGGAAAAAGTTCGAACTACCCCTTATTGAAAAGATTTTAGGTTCGGGGGTTAGTTACATAAAGGGAAGGTATTAGCACCCTTTATGTCCGTAGTAATCTACGGGAACCTCTTGGTTTCATTTAATTGATGTGCTATAACTTGCTTGTTTAGAAAAAAAGAAAGGGATTTAAAATGAAAAAGAGGAAGACCTAATTATCTACATTTTATTGATTTGGAAGGACAAGTGTCCTCTGCCTACGTACCCGTGAGGGATCAAAACCTCGTAGTTCGGGGTAAAAACTGACGTTTGATTGGTTGTGTATTTTTTATTAGTTTTGAAAAAGGTTTTAAAAGGAAAAGCCAAATGGCAAATAAATTTGTTTGTGTTTTTTAATTTGAAAGAAAATGGACTCAAAATAAGTTAAATTGATTGATATTTGATTAAGAAAATAAAATAAAAAGGGACGTCACTTGATTTAGGATCAAGGTTTATTTAAGAAAATATTTTTGTGATTTTTGGTTATTTGCATGTTTTTGTTGTTTTTGAATAATTGGAATTAAACTATCGGAGCAGAAAAAATAAAAGCGTAGGGATTTTGCGGTCACGTTGGATCACCACGAAAAAACCCTTAACCTAAACTAGAGAGAAAATAAAATGCATACACACGCACGCACCCATGCACCTAAAGCAATTACATTAAGCCTGTTATACATTCTAAAGTCTGCGGAAAAGGTAAATAACAGAAAAATAAATATGCATGATTTACACTAAGCCTATATTTACATTCTAATATCCATGTAATAAAAATAAATGACGGAAAATAATATGTAATAGGTGGAATAATAAAGATGCATGAGAAATAAAAAAATGCTAAAGAAAAGAAAGAAAAAAAAAATGCATGAAGAAGAAATTAAAAAAAAAAAAATGCAAAGGGGTCACCAATTCTCTTTATGATTGAATCTCTTTGGAGAGCAGCCATGGCCTTGCAATTGGAATGGAATAGAAAAGCCACTGCAAACACCTACAACGAGTTGTTAACGATAGATTCTCTAGATAAAAGAAGCGGCTGCTACCTGAAACAATTCAAAGCAATATGATATCGAAAACAGTGCATCCACGCAGCAGTTTATGTATATGTATATATGTGGAACACGGCAATCAAAAATAACAATAGCAAAAGTGGTGCTCAAATTGTAATATGGAACTAGAAATTAAAAAAGAATTGCCTCCAACAAGAATTCTAAAAAGTATATTATATTATGGTAGCTAGAAGGTTTGGAGCATTCACAAAGCCTCACGTCACTAGCCAATTGCAACAAAATAATTCTTCTTCCTTGGAATTGAATTTTTTTGAAGGGAATCATTGGAATTGAAATATAGAGCAGCAACGAGTAAGGCAAATTAAAATAAATGGAAAGCTGACGTGAAAGCAATGAAATTGCAACAATATGAAAATAATGGAATTGCAACAGTAGCGTGAAAGCAATAACAAAAGCTTCCAATTGAATTTGAATGGATAATTGTAAAACAAATGTTCTCAAGGGTTCTGAACTATGCTAGCTAACGTGAATTAAAATAAAAAATGCAACGCTGAAACTTCAAACTGTGCAGAAATAAGGGTTTTGGAATTAGGTTAAATTGCGGTGACCAAGGTTATGGTTAGCATGTTTTGGTTGTTATTTATAGGGCAAGGGTTTGTTTAATAGGAGCAGAAAAATCTGTGGCTTGGGGAGAACTATAGGTATCTGTTCCTGGAAGCTTGCTTAAAGGATTGAGGTGTGTGAAAGGATTGGGATGGAGGATGAAAACGTGACAGGCTGTATTAGATTTGAACTTGGACTGTTTTTCGACACACTATTTGGACTTATCACTAAAATAAAAGTAAAAAAAATAAATAAAGGGTTTTTGAACTTATCTAAAAAATAAATAATAAAAAAAATAATAAAAGAAAAGGATAAAAATAAAGAGAAAAGATTAAAATTAATTAAAACCTAAAACTTAAATAAATTAAAGTTAATTACAAAGATAATAAAATAAAAGATGGAAATAAAGATAAAAATAAATGAAACTTAAAGAGAGAAGAGGGTCCGACTCGGAACAAAAAAAATGAGGTATTCTAAAATACATCTCTGCCGAATTTTTCACCGAAAAGTCAAAGACTTAATCAGGGTCAAAGGGCACGTGTCGGTGTATGAATGTAGGATCCTTAGGTCAAAAATTGGGGTATGACAGATGCCCCTATTTAAGTTTCTTCATCCGGAGATTTGAAGATGAAATCTTTGATTTGACGGGTCGAAGAGACTTAAATACAAAGTACACCAATTTTCGACCTAAGATGCTATGAATGCTCGTGATGCAAGTATGAATGCAGGATGACAAATATGATTTGACTGAGACGAGAAACAAAAACGGGATACCCAAATTCGTTGAAGAAAAGGGATCCGACTCTGCTAGAGGGAATGTAGTTTCACTGGGGAAAATGATTGTCTACTACCGTATTGGTTTGGGACGATAGTAAAATAAAGACAAAACTTTTTAGTGACATCTCTTGAACAGCTAAACTGGGGATGACACTGAAGAAAATAAAATGTGATTCCAAACTGAAACATGACGAAAGGTAAACTCAAGCGGTCCGTTGTTTAGGACTTGCCACTTGAAACAGGATAAAGTGTACTCAAGCGGTCCGTTGTTTAGGACTTGCCACTTGAAACAGGATAAAGGTAAACTCAAGCTGTCCGTTGTTTAGGGCTTGCCACTTGAAACAAGATAAAAATAGACTCAAGCTGTCCGTTGTTTAGGACTTGCCACTTGAAACAAGATAAAATGTAGACTCAAGCTGTCCGTTGTTTAGGACTTGCCACTTGAAACAAGATAAAAATAGACTCAAGCTGTCCGTTGTCTAGGACTTGCCACTTGGAACAAGATAAAATGTAGACTCAAGCTGTCCGTTGTCTAGGACTTGCCACTTGAAACAAAATAAAGGTAGACTCAAGCTGTCCGTTGTCTAGGACTTGCCACTTGAAACAAGATAAAGGTAGACTCAAGCTGTCCGTTGTTTAGGACTTGCCACTTGACACTGACGGGTGACATCTCTTGACCAGACACACTGGGGATGACACTTTTGATGATGAGAAGGTAAATGTCAGATGTTCATGCGTAGAAACTTGCGGCTTGACACAATGATAAGTAGAGACCAAATTGAAAAGGCATGACCGAAACAAAATTTTGGTGACTAATGCAATCATGTATGAATTGACATTATGAATATATTGTGTATGTATGAATGTATGAGTACGTGAAAGTATTAATGTATGAATGCATGATTGTATGAATGTATGATTGTATGAATGTATGAATGTAACTTGTATGATTGTATGAACTGTATATGACAGACGACTCGATGAAACGAGACAAGATATGTAGGATGGGAGGCGGACTGACATCGCAGTACAAACACTCGGCAAACTTCCTTGGAGATGATATTATTGTGAACAAATTGAGCCATTGATGTGGTGAAACCCGACACAAGGTAGCAACTGATACCTCCTGGGGAGAGAGCCCAATGTTTAACCGAAATCTGGAAGAAGTCGCCATTTGTAAACCAACGTGGAGTGCCTTTCCCCTGGCATGCTTCAACAGTCATTTTTTTTTATGCTTTTTTTTTTTTGAAAAATCCCTAACTTTTGCCTGGACCGCCTTTTCGAGTTGTCAGTCCACCGGGAATATATTCCTTTTTTTGTGCCCCTAATTTTTGCCTGGACCGCCCTTTCGGGTTTTCAGTCCACCAGGACGCTCTCTATTGCCTAAGCCGCCCTTTCAGGTTTTCAACTTAGCGAGCTTTTATTTTTGTATTTCTTTTTGTTCTTTTTTTTTTTGACTGAAAGCATCTTGCTCGAAGCAGAGGTCCTCTTCATTGTGCTTAACCATGTTTCTCTTCAGGAATGTAACCGTTCTCGAGGCGGATGTTGATGTACGCTTCAACTACTCACGAGTTCAAAGAGAGTGTGTTTGTTGTTCACACTTTTCAAAAGATGTAAAGAAAAGTTTCGTATTTTTGAAAATTTTTGCTTCAAGTATTGCCATCAAAAAAATAGAAGAAATTCTACAAATAGAATAAACGGGAGTTCCAAATAAATGGTACAGGCTCAAATTTGATGAATTGAGTGGTGGCCTACCAATGGCGTGGCTCCACGAATCTTTGAAAATTTTGAAAAATGGTAAATATAATGGGAAGGGTACATCGAACACATTAACCGTTATTCTCCCTAACAACTTTGAATGCCCCTGTTCCGAGTCTTTGATCTGCAGATGCTTCGAATCGGAGGTTCTTTGATAGCAATTATGCCCCATGCTTTGAATCGGAGGTTCTTTGATAGCAGGTACGCCCCAAGTGGATTGTGCCTGACCGGATGCAGTTACTTTGTCATGATCCTTAACTTTTGCATAGATCGCCCTTTTGGGGTTTTCAATCTATCAGGATAATCATCATCATTTTTTTTTGTCTCTAATTTTTGTCTGGACCGCCCTTTCGGGTTTTCAGTCCACCGAGACGCTCATTTTTGCCTAAGCCGCCTTTTTAGGTTTGCGACTTATCGAGCTTTTATTTTTTGACAAAGTATTGCTTGACTGCACCGATATTCATAGGACGTGCAGGTTTGTCACCATCCATAGTTGCGAAAGTCATTGCACACGAGCCTTCATAGTTAGGCATCCACTTGCCCCTAAAGTCTGGTTGAAAAGTAGTACAAAGCTCCCTTCTTGAAATTCATCGGGACGAACGTTCTTGTTAGAAGCTTGTTTCAAACCTCTTTTGATATATTTGCACAAGGTCGTCATTCGTTTAAATTCGATCAAGCTTGGACTTTAGCAGAACTCCTATTGGCGGGACTTTGACCTGCACGGGAAGCACGACCTCCATGTTGAATACTGAGGGAAGGAGGGGGGGGGGGGGGGGGGGGTTGCCCCTGTTGAAGCATGATACCCACGTAAGGTAACAGTAACATCTCATGCCAGTCTTTGTAAATGACTGCCATCTTTTGAATAATTTCTTGATTTTTGATTGCAGCTTCGACGGCTAAGATGCCCCAATATGCAAGAGATCTTGTCGGGAATCTCTTCATTCCCTTCTTCAGCTTCAGACACATGGAACTCAAAGTTGGAAGAGAGGACATGGTTAATGCGTTCAACGGGTTTATTAATGCATGATTTGATTATTGATTTTGACAAATAAGTATAAATTATGATTATGCAGATATTTGAGAATGATTATTTTTTTTGGTTTTTTGTATTACCATTTTTCCAGAACAAGCACAAAATAAAAAACAAAGTTGGGATCAAAACGACCTTTTTATTAACGATGAAAATAGTTAAAGCAAAAAGCCCTACACAAGTTCACTTTCGTCTCGGGCGGGACGAAAGGATTTTTTTGAACAGCGAAAAGCAACAAACAAACAAAAACAGCGGAAGGAACGTCAACAGCGACCCAATTACAGCCAACCATTCCTTGTGTTAAGTCTTAGAAGGTCAGACGGTTGGTCCGGATCAAATTTTGAACTGCCTTCTTCATTGCATTACAATGTTCAATATCATGGCCAGGTGCCCCTTGATGGAAGGTACAGAAAAGGTCAGATCTATACCATGCTGGCAATCTTGTTGGTACCGGAGGAGGCGCCTTGGTCTGGACTAGATTCCTTTCGAGCAACTGTGGAAGCAAAACCGCATATTTTATAGGAATCAGATCATACTGCGGTGTTTTTTGAGCATGGTGATGTGGATTGACTTGCTGACCTTTCACCATATTCACTCCCTGGTCTTTCTCTTTTGAACTGCCAGCGAGGACATTTTCATTGACCAGTCGTCCTTCTCGGACTCCTTCTTCCAGCTGTACACCCATACCGACCATCTCTGCAAAGTTTTTGGGCACACTTCCGACCATCTTCTTGTAGTAGAACTGATTGAGAGTTTTCAAGAAAAGTTTGGTCATCTCCTTCTCTTCTATACGCGGGCTGACCTGGGCAGCGAAATTTCTCCACCGCTGAGCATATTCCTTGAACGTTTCTTTGTCTCCCTGAGTCATAGCCTGAAGATCGCTTCGGTCTGGGGCCATATCCACATTGTAACTGTATTGTTCTACAAAAGCATCACACAGATCACGGAAAGTTTGAATCCTTGTTTTGTCTAGATTCACGTACCACTTTGAAGCAGGACTGGCCAAACTCTCTTGAAAGTAATAGATAAGGATTGGATCATCCTTGGCATAGGCAGACATTCTTCTCACATACATTGTTAGATGTTTCCCAGGACAGGAGTTCCCCTTATACTTCTCGAAATCCGGTACCTTGAACTTGTGTGGTATCTGTACGTTCGGCACCAAACAGAGATCGTAAGCAGATTTCCCAAACCCTTTCTTTCCATGGAGGGCTCTCACATCTCGCTGAATTTCATCATATTTTTGCTGCAAGTCATTAACTCTATCATAGGCCCCCACACTCCCAGAATGGAAGATGGGTTCCTCTTGTTGTGGGATAATATGAACGGCAGGTGCTGAGTAGGTCACGACAGCTGGAGGAATTGTCGTAACTTGCTGAGGAACATGAGTTGCTCGTTGAAAAGTAGGCATCTGATCCTCACAAGCAATGGGACGGAGTATTTCGCCAGCAGTGAGAGGCGGGAACTAAGGTACGGAACGTTGCGGTGTAGAGTACTCTGGAGTATCGGCACAAAATGTCCATTCGGGGCCAGTAGAAACAATTTCGGCTAGAGTCCTGATAGGAGGAGGAGGAGGTGCTTGAGCAACCGTCAGTGCCTTCATTAATTCAGTCATTTCGTCCATCTTGGTCTGCATGGCTGCCATTTCCTCCCGGAGCAATTGATTTTCTTGCTCGAGAAAATCCATCTTCTCTTTATGATTGCTCGAGTGTTATACATGCGAGTTGATTTCGGACGAGGACGCCATGACACTTTTGAGATAGATTGACCTTTTATTGAGAAAAAAATGACTTATGAGACTCAGATTTGAAACTTATGAATGCAAAATGATGCATGATATGCTTATGCAAAAATGGACACATTTTTATTTTATTGAAGGATTCGTCAAAGTGATGTAAACATCATTAGGAACATTGTTTCATTTGATAATTGAAAATATTACAAACAGTTTCCTTTTTAAAAGCGAAAGAAAAGTCAAGGGAAAAGTCCCTAACAAAGCTAAAGTCTAGTTAAGACTTTTAAAGTTGTATTTCTTGGTGTTCCTGTTTACAAGGTCAATACCTTTGATGTTTACAAGACGACTTATCTAAGTCCTTCGATGTTTTGATGAGAAAAAGTTTTTATGAATGAATGCATGTATGCATGGTGAGGTTAGGTATACAATGTTGGAGCTTAGGGATAACAACGCCATTTGGTAAGGACTATGGTTTCAAAAGTACCTATATCACGGGTTCTACCAAGTTCCCAAAGTTTTCAACCACTTCCGAATATTTGTTAGGTGACGAGAGTACTCTCGTTCCAACAATATCCGTAGGTTAGTCTCGTTTGGTTGTAGTATCACGTGTCAACCAATACGAGAGTACTCTCGACTAGCCATCGCACTACGTCCTAAAAAGCCAAGATGGGTTAAAGGTGACTAAAGGTTCTCAACTTCGACGGTCACTTGAAAGTAACATGCCATACGCGAGTACTCACGTCGACAAACGTATACCTCAAAGATCCCTCCATTGAGTGGGTTATCACATGTACCAATACCGAAGAGTACTCTTGGCATGGATACTATGATTATACCCGATCCTATCTTAAGTTCCCTCAAGTCCGGGTGTAGGACTTATCTCACCACTCACGTTTAAGAAAGGAGAAAGAAGAAGGAAGAACAGACATATACACGAATTTCCATCTTTTATTTTTATTTTTTTAAGCAAGTAATAGCACAAAAATTAAATAAGACCAAGTTAGGCTCAACCCTCTTAGGGGGATTCCCCAGTGAAGTCGCCATTTCTGTCGCGTCATTTTTTGGAGATCAAGGCTATTTGATTAGCTTTTGACTCATTAATTATTTCACGACTGAACATTTAATTTTTTAAAGAAAAGGGGAAAAAGTTCGAACTACCCCTTATTGAAAAGATTTTAGGTTCGGGGGTTAGTTACATAAAGGGAAGGTATTAGCACCCTTTATGTCCGTAGTAATCTACGGGAACCTCTTGGTTTCATTTAATTGATGTGCTATAACTTGCTTGTTTTGAAAAAAAGAAAGGGATTTAAAATGAAAAAGAGGAAGACCTAATTATCTACATTTTATTGATTTGGAAGGACAAGTGTCCTCTGCCTACGTACCCGTGAGTGATCAAAACCTCGTAGTTCGGGGTAAAAACTGACGTTTGATTGGTTGTGTATTTTTTATTAGTTTTGAAAAAGGTTTTAAAAGGAAAAGCCAAATGGCAAATAAATTTGTTTGTGTTTTTTAATTTGAAAGAAAATGGACTCAAAATAAGTTAAATTGATTGATATTTGATTAAGAAAATAAAATAAAAAGGGACGTCACTTGATTAGGATCAAGGTTTATTTAAGAAAATATTTTTGTGATTTTTGGTTATTTGCATGTTTTTGTTGTTTTTGAATAATTGGAATTAAACTATCGGAGCAGAAAAAATAAAAGCGTAGGGATTTTGCGGTCACGTTGGATCACCACGAAAAAACCCTTAACCTAAACTAGAGAGAAAATAAAATGCATACACACGCACGCACCCATGCACCTAAAGCTATTACATTAAGCCTGTTATACATTCTAAAGTCTGCGGAAAAGGTAAATAACAGAAAAATAAATATGCATGATTTACACTAAGCCTATATTTACATTCTAATATCCATGTAATAAAAATAAATGACGGAAAATAATATGTAATAGGTGGAATAATAAAGATGCATGAGAAATAAAAAAATGCTAAAGAAAAGAAAGAAAAAAAAAATGCATGAAGAAGAAATTAAAAAAAAAAAAATGCAAAGGGGTCACCAATTCTCTTTATGATTGAATCTCTTTGGAGAGCAGCCATGGCCTTGCAATTGGAATGGAATAGAAAAGCCACTGCAAACACCTACAACGAGTTGTTAACGATAGATTCTCTAGATAAAAGAAGCGGCTGCTACCTGAAACAATTCAAAGCAATATGATATCGAAAACAGTGCATCCACGCAGCAGTTTATGTATATGTATATATGTGGAACACGGCAATCAAAAATAACAATAGCAAAAGTGGTGCTCAAATTGTAATATGGAACTAGAAATTAAAAAAGAATTGCCTCCAACAAGAATTCTAAAAAGTATATTATATTATGGTAGCTAGAAGGTTTGGAGCATTCACAAAGCCTCACGTCACTAGCCAATTGCAACAAAATAATTCTTCTTCCTTGGAATTGAATTTTTTTGAAGGGAATCATTGGAATTGAAATATAGAGCAGCAACGAGTAAGGCAAATTAAAATAAATGGAAAGCTGACGTGAAAGCAATGAAATTGCAACAATATGAAAATAATGGAATTGCAACAGTAGCGTGAAAGCAATAACAAAAGCTTCCAATTGAATTTGAATGGATAATTGTAAAACAAATGTTCTCAAGGGTTCTGAACTATGCTAGCTAACGTGAATTAAAATAAAAAATGCAACGCTGAAACTTCAAACTGTGCAGAAATAAGGGTTTTGGAATTAGGTTAAATTGCGGTGACCAAGGTTATGGTTAGCATGTTTTGGTTGTTATTTATAGGGCAAGGGTTTGTTTAATAGGAGCAGAAAAATCTGTGGCTTGGGGAGAACTATAGGTATCTGTTCCTGGAAGCTTGCTTAAAGGATTGAGGTGTGTGAAAGGATTGGGATGGAGGATGAAAACGTGACAGGCTGTATTAGATTTGAACTTGGACTGTTTTTCGACACACTATTTGGACTTATCACTAAAATAAAAGTAAAAAAAATAAATAAAGGGTTTTTGAACTTATCTAAAAAATAAATAATAAAAAAAATAATAAAAGAAAAGGATAAAAATAAAGAGAAAAGATTAAAATTAATTAAAACCTAAAACTTAAATAAATTAAAGTTAATTACAAAGATAATAAAATAAAAGATGGAAATAAAGATAAAAATAAATGAAACTTAAAGAGAGAAGAGGGTCCGACTCGGAACAAAAAAAATGAGGTATTCTAAAATACATCTCTGCCGAATTTTTCACCGAAAAGTCAAAGACTTAATCAGGGTCAAAGGGCACGTGTCGGTGTATGAATGTAGGATCCTTAGGTCAAAAATTGGGGTATGATAGATGCCCCTATTTAAGTTTCTTCATCCGGAGATTTGAAGATGAAATCTTTGATTTGACGGGTCGAAGAGACTTAAATACAAAGTACACCAATTTTCGACCTAAGATGCTATGAATGCTCGTGATGCAAGTATGAATGCAGGATGACAAATATGATTTGACTGAGACGAGAAACAAAAACGGGATACCCAAATTCGTTGAAGAAAAGGGATCCGACTCTGCTAGAGGGAATGTAGTTTCACTGGGGAAAATGATTGTCTACTACCGTATTGGTTTGGGACGATAGTAAAATAAAGACAAAACTTTTTAGTGACATCTCTTGAACAGCTAAACTGGGGATGACACTGAAGAAAATAAAATGTGATTCCAAACTGAAACATGACGAAAGGTAAACTCAAGCGGTCCGTTGTTTAGGACTTGCCACTTGAAACAGGATAAAGTGTACTCAAGCGGTCCGTTGTTTAGGACTTGCCACTTGAAACAGGATAAAGGTAAACTCAAGCTGTCCGTTGTTTAGGGCTTGCCACTTGAAACAAGATAAAAATAGACTCAAGCTGTCCGTTGTTTAGGACTTGCCACTTGAAACAAGATAAAATGTAGACTCAAGCTGTCCGTTGTTTAGGACTTGCCACTTGAAACAAGATAAAAATAGACTCAAGCTGTCCGTTGTCTAGGACTTGCCACTTGGAACAAGATAAAATGTAGACTCAAGCTGTCCGTTGTCTAGGACTTGCCACTTGAAACAAAATAAAGGTAGACTCAAGCTGTCCGTTGTCTAGGACTTGCCACTTGAAACAAGATAAAGGTAGACTCAAGCTGTCCGTTGTTTAGGACTTGCCACTTGACACTGACGGGTGACATCTCTTGACCAGACACACTGGGGATGACACTTTTGATGATGAGAAGGTAAATGTCAGATGTTCATGCGTAGAAACTTGCGGCTTGACACAATGATAAGTAGAGACCAAATTGAAAAGGCATGACCGAAACAAAATTTTGGTGACTAATGCAATCATGTATGAATTGACATTATGAATATATTGTGTATGTATGAATGTATGAGTACGTGAAAGTATTAATGTATGAATGCATGATTGTATGAATGTATGATTGTATGAATGTATGAATGTAACTTGTATGATTGTATGAACTGTATATGACAGACGACTCGATGAAACGAGACAAGATATGTAGGATGGGAGGCGGACTGACATCGCAGTACAAACACTCGGCAAACTTCCTTGGAGATGATATTATTGTGAACAAATTGAGCCATTGATGTGGTGAAACCCGACACAAGGTAGCAACTGATACCTCCTGGGGAGAGAGCCCAATGTTTAACCGAAATCTGGAAGAAGTCGCCATTTGTAAACCAACGTGGAGTGCCTTTCCCCTGGCATGCTTCAACAGTCATTTTTTTTTTATGCTTTTTTTTTTTTGAAAAATCCCTAACTTTTGCCTGGACCGCCTTTTCGAGTTGTCAGTCCACCGGGAATATATTCCTTTTTTTGTGCCCCTAATTTTTGCCTGGACCGCCCTTTCGGGTTTTCAGTCCACCAGGACGCTCTCTATTGCCTAAGCCGCCCTTTCAGGTTTTCAACTTAGCGAGCTTTTATTTTTGTATTTCTTTTTGTTCTTTTTTTTTTTGACTGAAAGCATCTTGCTCGAAGCAGAGGTCCTCTTCATTGTGCTTAACCATGTTTCTCTTCAGGAATGTAACCGTTCTCGAGGCGGATGTTGATGTACGCTTCAACTACTCACGAGTTCAAAGAGAGTGTGTTTGTTGTTCACACTTTTCAAAAGATGTAAAGAAAAGTTTCGTATTTTTGAAAATTTTTGCTTCAAGTATTGCCATCAAAAAAATAGAAGAAATTCTACAAATAGAATAAACGGGAGTTCCAAATAAATGGTACAGGCTCAAATTTGATGAATTGAGTGGTGGCCTACCAATGGCGTGGCTCCACGAATCTTTGAAAATTTTGAAAAATGGTAAATATAATGGGAAGGGTACATCGAACACATTAACCGTTATTCTCCCTAACAACTTTGAATGCCCCTGTTCCGAGTCTTTGATCTGCAGATGCTTCGAATCGGAGGTTCTTTGATAGCAATTATGCCCCATGCTTTGAATCGGAGGTTCTTTGATAGCAGGTACGCCCCAAGTGGATTGTGCCTGACCGGATGCAGTTACTTTGTCATGATCCTTAACTTTTGCATAGATCGCCCTTTTGGGGTTTTCAATCTATCAGGATAATCATCATCATTTTTTTTTGTCTCTAATTTTTGTCTGGACCGCCCTTTCGGGTTTTCAGTCCACCGAGACGCTCATTTTTGCCTAAGCCGCCTTTTTAGGTTTGCGACTTATCGAGCTTTTATTTTTTGACAAAGTATTGCTTGACTGCACCGATATTCATAGGACGTGCAGGTTTGTCACCATCCATAGTTGCGAAAGTCATTGCACACGAGCCTTCATAGTTAGGCATCCACTTGCCCCTAAAGTCTGGTTGAAAAGTAGTACAAAGCTCCCTTCTTGAAATTCATCGGGACGAACGTTCTTGTTAGAAGCTTGTTTCAAACCTCTTTTGATATATTTGCACAAGGTCGTCATTCGTTTAAATTCGATCAAGCTTGGACTTTAGCAGAACTCCTATTGGCGGGACTTTGACCTGCACGGGAAGCACGACCTCCATGTTGAATACTGAGGGAAGGAGGGGGGGGGGGGGGGGGGGGGTTGCCCCTGTTGAAGCATGATACCCACGTAAGGTAACAGTAACATCTCATGCCAGTCTTTGTAAATGACTGCCATCTTTTGAATAATTTCTTGATTTTTGATTGCAGCTTCGACGGCTAAGATGCCCCAATATGCAAGAGATCTTGTCGGGAATCTCTTCATTCCCTTCTTCAGCTTCAGACACATGGAACTCAAAGTTGGAAGAGAGGACATGGTTAATGCGTTCAACGGGTTTATTAATGCATGATTTGATTATTGATTTTGACAAATAAGTATAAATTATGATTATGCAGATATTTGAGAATGATTATTTTTTTTGGTTTTTTGTATTACCATTTTTCCAGAACAAGCACAAAATAAAAAACAAAGTTGGGATCAAAACGACCTTTTTATTAACGATGAAAATAGTTAAAGCAAAAAGCCCTACACAAGTTCACTTTCGTCTCGGGCGGGACGAAAGGATTTTTTTGAACAGCGAAAAGCAACAAACAAACAAAAACAGCGGAAGGAACGTCAACAGCGACCCAATTACAGCTAACCATTCCTTGTGTTAAGTCTTAGAAGGTCAGACGGTTGGTCCGGATCAAATTTTGAACTGCCTTCTTCATTGCATTACAATGTTCAATATCATGGCCAGGTGCCCCTTGATGGAAGGTACAGAAAAGGTCAGATCTATACCATGCTGGCAATCTTGTTGGTACCGGAGGAGGCGCCTTGGTCTGGACTAGATTCCTTTCGAGCAACTGTGGAAGCAAAACCGCATATTTTATAGGAATCAGATCATACTGCGGTGTTTTTTGAGCATGGTGATGTGGATTGACTTGCTGACCTTTCACCATATTCACTCCCTGGTCTTTCTCTTTTGAACTGCCAGCGAGGACATTTTCATTGACCAGTCGTCCTTCTCGGACTCCTTCTTCCAGCTGTACACCCATACCGACCATCTCTGCAAAGTTTTTGGGCACACTTCCGACCATCTTCTTGTAGTAGAACTGATTGAGAGTTTTCAAGAAAAGTTTGGTCATCTCCTTCTCTTCTATACGCGGGCTGACCTGGGCAGCGAAATTTCTCCACCGCTGAGCATATTCCTTGAACGTTTCTTTGTCTCCCTGAGTCATAGCCTGAAGATCGCTTCGGTCTGGGGCCATATCCACATTGTAACTGTATTGTTCTACAAAAGCATCACACAGATCACGAAAAGTTTGAATCCTTGTTTTGTCTAGATTCACGTACCACTTTGAAGCAGGACTGGCCAAACTCTCTTGAAAGTAATAGATAAGGATTGGATCATCCTTGGCATAGGCAGACATTCTTCTCACATACATTGTTAGATGTTTCCCAGGACAGGAGTTCCCCTTATACTTCTCGAAATCCGGTACCTTGAACTTGTGTGGTATCTGTACGTTCGGCACCAAACAGAGATCGTAAGCAGATTTCCCAAACCCTTTCTTTCCATGGAGGGCTCTCACATCTCGCTGAATTTCATCATATTTTTGCTGCAAGTCATTAACTCTATCATAGGCCCCCACACTCCCAGAATGGAAGATGGGTTCCTCTTGTTGTGGGATAATATGAACGGCAGGTGCTGAGTAGGTCACGACAGCTGGAGGAATTGTCGTAACTTGCTGAGGAACATGAGTTGCTCGTTGAAAAGTAGGCATCTGATCCTCACAAGCAATGGGACGGAGTATTTCGCCAGCAGTGAGAGGCGGGAACTAAGGTACGGAACGTTGCGGTGTAGAGTACTCTGGAGTATCGGCACAAAATGTCCATTCGGGGCCAGTAGAAACAATTTCGGCTAGAGTCCTGATAGGAGGAGGAGGAGGTGCTTGAGCAACCGTCAGTGCCTTCATTAATTCAGTCATTTCGTCCATCTTGGTCTGCATGGCTGCCATTTCCTCCCGGAGCAATTGATTTTCTTGCTCGAGAAAATCCATCTTCTCTTTATGATTGCTCGAGTGTTATACATGCGAGTTGATTTCGGACGAGGACGCCATGACACTTTTGAGATAGATTGACCTTTTATTGAGAAAAAAATGACTTATGAGACTCAGATTTGAAACTTATGAATGCAAAATGATGCATGATATGCTTATGCAAAAATGGACACATTTTTATTTTATTGAAGGATTCGTCAAAGTGATGTAAACATCATTAGGAACATTGTTTCATTTGATAATTGAAAATATTACAAACAGTTTCCTTTTTAAAAGCGAAAGAAAAGTCAAGGGAAAAGTCCCTAACAAAGCTAAAGTCTAGTTAAGACTTTTAAAGTTGTATTTCTTGGTGTTCCTGTTTACAAGGTCAATACCTTTGATGTTTACAAGACGACTTATCTAAGTCCTTCGATGTTTTGATGAGAAAAAGTTTTTATGAATGAATGCATGTATGCATGGTGAGGTTAGGTATACAATGTTGGAGCTTAGGGATAACAACGCCATTTGGTAAGGACTATGGTTTCAAAAGTACCTATATCACGGGTTCTACCAAGTTCCCAAAGTTTTCAACCACTTCCGAATATTTGTTAGGTGACGAGAGTACTCTCGTTCCAACAATATCCGTAGGTTAGTCTCGTTTGGTTGTAGTATCACGTGTCAACCAATACGAGAGTACTCTCGACTAGCCATCGCACTACGTCCTAAAAAGCCAAGATGGGTTAAAGGTGACTAAAGGTTCTCAACTTCGACGGTCACTTGAAAGTAACATGCCATACGCGAGTACTCACGTCGACAAACGTATACCTCAAAGATCCCTCCATTGAGTGGGTTATCACATGTACCAATACCGAAGAGTACTCTTGGCATGGATACTATGATTATACCCGATCCTATCTTAAGTTCCCTCAAGTCCGGGTGTAGGACTTATCTCACCACTCACGTTTAAGAAAGGAGAAAGAAGAAGGAAGAACAGACATATACACGAATTTCCATCTTTTATTTTTATTTTTTTAAGCAAGTAATAGCACAAAAATTAAATAAGACCAAGTTAGGCTCAACCCTCTTAGGGGGATTCCCCAGTGAAGTCGTCATTTCTGTCGAGTCATTTTTTGGAGATCAAGGCTATTTGATTAGCTTTTGACTCATTAATTATTTCACGACTGAACATTTAATTTTTTAAAGAAAAGGGGAAAAAGTTCGAACTACCCCTTATTGAAAAGATTTTAGGTTCGGGGGTTAGTTACATAAAGGGAAGGTATTAGCACCCTTTATGTCCGTAGTAATCTACGGGAACCTCTTGGTTTCATTTAATTGATGTGCTATAACTTGCTTGTTTTGAAAAAAAGAAAGGGATTTAAAATGAAAAAGAGGAAGACCTAATTATCTACATTTTATTGATTTGGAAGGACAAGTGTCCTCTGCCTACGTACCCGTGAGTGATCAAAACCTCGTAGTTCGGGGTAAAAACTGACGTTTGATTGGTTGTGTATTTTTTATTAGTTTTGAAAAAGGTTTTAAAAGGAAAAGCCAAATGGCAAATAAATTTGTTTGTGTTTTTTAATTTGAAAGAAAATGGACTCAAAATAAGTTAAATTGATTGATATTTGATTAAGAAAATAAAATAAAAAGGGACGTCACTTGATTAGGATCAAGGTTTATTTAAGAAAATATTTTTGTGATTTTTGGTTATTTGCATGTTTTTGTTGTTTTTGAATAATTGAAATTAAACTATCGGAGCAGAAAAAATAAAAGCGTAGGGATTTTGCGGTCACGTTGGATCACCACGAAAAAACCCTTAACCTAAACTAGAGAGAAAATAAAATGCATACACACGCACGCACCCATGCACCTAAAGCTATTACATTAAGCCTGTTATGCGGAAAAGGTGAATAACAGAAAAATAAATATGCATGATTTACACTAAGCCTATATTTACATTCTAATATCCATGTAATAAAAATAAATGACGGAAAATAATATGTAATAGGTGGAATAATAAAGATGCATGAGAAATAAAAAAATGCTAAAGAAAAGAAAGAAAAAAAAAATGCATGAAGAAGAAATTAAAAAAAAAAAAATGCAAAGGGGTCACCAATTCTCTTTATGATTGAATCTCTTTGGAGAGCAGCCATGGCCTTGCAATTGGAATGGAATAGAAAAGCCACTGCAAACACCTACAACGAGTTGTTAACGATAGATTCTCTAGATAAAAGAAGCGGCTGCTACCTGAAACAATTCAAAGCAATATGATATCGAAAACAGTGCATCCACGCAGCAGTTTATGTATATGTATATATGTGGAACACGGCAATCAAAAATAACAATAGCAAAAGTGGTGCTCAAATTGTAATATGGAACTAGAAATTAAAAAAGAATTGCCTCCAACAAGAATTCTAAAAAGTATATTATATTATGGTAGCTAGAAGGTTTGGAGCATTCACAAAGCCTCACGTCACTAGCCAATTGCAACAAAATAATTCTTCTTCCTTGGAATTGAATTTTTTTGAAGGGAATCATTGGAATTGAAATATAGAGCAGCAACGAGTAAGGCAAATTAAAATAAATGGAAAGCTGACGTGAAAGCAATGAAATTGCAACAATATGAAAATAATGGAATTGCAACAGTAGCGTGAAAGCAATAACAAAAGCTTCCAATTGAATTTGAATGGATAATTGTAAAACAAATGTTCTCAAGGGTTCTGAACTATGCTAGCTAACGTGAATTAAAATAAAAAATGCAACGCTGAAACTTCAAACTGTGCAGAAATAAGGGTTTTGGAATTAGGTTAAATTGCGGTGACCAAGGTTATGGTTAGCATGTTTTGGTTGTTATTTATAGGGCAAGGGTTTGTTTAATAGGAGCAGAAAAATCTGTGGCTTGGGGAGAACTATAGGTATCTGTTCCTGGAAGCTTGCTTAAAGGATTGAGGTGTGTGAAAGGATTGGGATGGAGGATGAAAACGTGACAGGCTGTATTAGATTTGAACTTGGACTGTTTTTCGACACACTATTTGGACTTATCACTAAAATAAAAGTAAAAAAAATAAATAAAGGGTTTTTGAACTTATCTAAAAAATAAATAATAAAAAAAATAATAAAAGAAAAGGATAAAAATAAAGAGAAAAGATTAAAATTAATTAAAACCTAAAACTTAAATAAATTAAAGTTAATTACAAAGATAATAAAATAAAAGATGGAAATAAAGATAAAAATAAATGAAACTTAAAGAGAGAAGAGGGTCCGACTCGGAACAAAAAAAATGAGGTATTCTAAAATACATCTCTGCCGAATTTTTCACCGAAAAGTCAAAGACTTAATCAGGGTCAAAGGGCACGTGTCGGTGTATGAATGTAGGATCCTTAGGTCAAAAATTGGGGTATGACAGTTCCTTATAAGTATTCAAAAGTTGTTCTGTACAAGAATTGATATCATTCCATTGTGATGGTATTTCTTCGAGTTTTTAGTTCCCCAAATGTTTTGTGTCTAGTATTTTGGTCCCTGTTTTTAAGTCAGATCATGTATCAAATTATGATTTTTTAACAAAATTTTGCAGGAAGTTTAATGATGTGACTACACTCGAAATGAGATCATTCAAGCGTGGTAGCCAGGGGCGGATCTAGACATGATGATTTGGTGTGGCAAAAATTTATAATACGATATATATATTGGTAATGAGAAAATTAAACAGAAAAAACACTACAGCCAAATGGCTAAGGTAAGACTGTTTCTAAGAACTGTTTCAACTAAGTGGTGGATGGGATTCGAACATGAGACTTAGGACTTAGAATTGAAACAGTTGTTGTGGAAGAAGATGAAGCCCTACATTAAGCATTGAGCCCATTCACCAAATGAAGGTTATGACATCAAATGATGAATGTCAGGAAATTTGGAGATTAACACCTAAGATACTTGTGATCATGGCAAGGAGATAATGACAATCCCACCTATGTCGCTAAACCAATCTCTTCTTTGACCCAGTGAAACACTTGTTTTGAGTAAATTTTAAAACATTAATTACCTTACTGTTTTTGATAGGGAGAGGATCCACTCCGGTGGAAATTTCCTCCTTTTTCTCCAGTGAAATAATTTTAGCAGTCCATTCATTTTAATGACACCTTAACTAATCTTAGTCCTTCATTCATTTTAATGTGTCATTTTCATTTCCCTCTCTTTTCACGTTCTGGCTTCCTGTAGAAATAATAGAAACCGCTTCATCTTCTTCCACAACAACACAGACCTAGTGAACTCTGAACATCAACTATATTGACGTCGTTGTCGTGTGCAATCTGTTGACGCCGTCACATGCAATCTGTAGAAACCGCTTTTGTTCAAGTACTCTGTCGAACATTAAATCCAATTTTTTCACCATAATCATTCCAAAAACCCCTAGCCTCTTCCCAAGTATAAAATTGTTTTCCTAGTTGAGGTTTCCACTCAAATTCGTTATCCATGTAGATGGCTTGTGGTGCAACAATAGAATCAATTGGCAACCTAATCGATTGAAATAAAAAAGAACGACTTAAAATATATACTATAATCAGACAAGAGTATAAAGCTACTACAACTTAAATAATATGAAATGAAATGATAGATTTGGTTACCTAAGTCTACTATCACAATTTTCATTCCACATAAACAAATTTCGAATGGATTGTAACCTTGAGACAATGGAGACAATGAATTTGAGACAATGGCAGAGGCGATGAATGCGTGTCGCAATAGGGAGAGACAACGTCGAATACTGGTGCGAAGACAACGACAACGGTGACGGCGATGACAATCAAGAAGCACAACAGTGGTAATCGATGGAGCACAACGACGACATCGTCAACCAAAGAGCACACAACGGCACCAACAATAGTTGCATGTGACGGCGTCAACAGATTGCACACGACAACGACGTCAATATAGTTGATGTTCAGAGTTCACTAGGTCTGTGTTGTTGTGGAAGAAGATGAAGCGGTTTCTATTATTTCTACAGGAAGCCAGAACGTGAAAAGAGAGGGAAATGAAAATGACACATTAAAATGAATGAAGGACTAAGATTAGTTAAGGTGTCATTAAAATGAATGGACTGCTAAAATTATTTCACTGGAGAAAAAGGAGGAAATTTCCACCGGAGTGGATCCTCTCCCTATCAAAAACAGTAAGGTAATTAATGTTTTAAAATTTACTCAAAACAAGTGTTTCACTGGGTCAAAGAAGAGATTGGTTTAGCGACATAGGTGGGATTGTCATTATCTCCTTGCCATGATCACAAGTATCTTAGGTGTTAATCTCCAAATTTCCTGACATTCATCATTTGATGTCATAACCTTCATTTGGTGAATGGGCTCAATGCTTAATGTAGGAGCAGAAAACAATAAATTGCATTCAAAAGTCCCTAAACTTAACTAAGCACCAAGAAATTGCATTGACATTATATCCTGAATAAAAATGTGTTTTATTAAATATTAAAGAATGTGTATCATGTAACAAATGTGATTAAAAATATGTACTATACAAATAGAATGGTCCCACATTTACATAAAAACCCACATTTTCTTTCCTAGATGTAGCATCACTAAAGCAATCAATATGGCTTATTCTTCAAAATCTCTTCTAAGTCTTCTTCATTCTCAAAAAATCAAGAAATGGTTTATCTGAGACAGGAATCAACTTCACAACAAAACCAATTGGCCAAGAAACAGCACCAAAACCAATACAAACAATCCATTCACTCCAATTCAACCTTTCTGTACCAGCAAACTTCTTCAAAAACTCAACCATCACAACTTGAAGCACCAATGTCACACCAATAATTCCCAAAAACAACTTACTCTTAAAAATCCCTTCAAACACATTCTTCTTCTCCAATTTCCTTGCATTAAACTCATTAAACACTTGACATAGAACAAATGTATTAAATATCAATGTATCATTTACCTTTGATGTCACACCAAAAATATCCTCACCTTTGAATTGAAGAGTTAACAAAATTATTATTTGGTACAAAGCTTGTGCCACAAGATTCCTCCACATAATGTTAGTTATAAGAGGCTTTGTTCTACCAACTGGTTTTTTATACATTAATTCCTTGGTAGGTTTTTCAGTTGCAAGAGCCAATGCACCTAATGTATCCATAATCAAATTCACCCATAATAATTGGACTGCTGTTAATGGTACTTCACCGGCTGAAACCGCGGCTACGAAATTGATAACAAGTGCTGCCACATTCACTGTTAATTGAAATTGAATGAATTTTTGAATGTTGTTGTAAACACATCTTCCCCAGTTTAGAACTGTTACTATAGATGCAAAATTGTCATCTAATATAACAATATCTGAACTCTCTTTTGCAACTTCTGTACCTTGAATTCCCATTGAAAGTCCGATATCGGCTTCTTTCAATGCCGGTGCATCGTTTGTTCCATCTCCTGTTACAGCAACTACATGGCCTTTTTGTTTTAAACATTGAACCATTAGAAGTTTGTCAAATGGAGAAGATCTTGCCATCACAGAGATTTTCTCAACTTTTTCTAATCTCTCTTCGTGCGTAAAATTGCGAAATTGTTCGCCTTCAACCACCGTTTCATCTGTGTCCTGGTTAGGTCGAAGAATTCCGCATTCAAATGCTATAGCTTTCGCAGTGAAAACATTGTCACCTATAATCAGATATAAAGTTACCCTTTATTTTCATTTTCATATAGACTCGTATGCATAAATAGAGAATTTTTTATTCAATATCGAAAGATCATGTTACTCATAAATTAGATATTATAGTAATACCTGTAATCATTTTGACATTCACACCGGCATGTTGGCAAGCTTCCACCGCTGTCTTCACCCCTGGACGACACGGATCCTTAATACCGACAAGCCCTAACAATGTTAAATCATTCTCTTTTACCACCATCTTGGTGTTGTCGCCTTCATCTCCTAGCTTTTCGTCTGCGACTTCTGTATACGCTAAAGCGATGCAACGAAGACTACTAGCCGCCATACCTTGAATAATGCTTTCGAATTTCAGCATAGATTCATTGTCAAGATCTTTCAAAATTCCGTAACCATCATAGTATCTTGAGCACATTCTTAGAACCATCTCTGCTGCTCCTTTGCAATGTGCAATAGTTTTGTTGTCAACATTCCTTCTCAACAAAATTCCACTTCTTTTCTTCTTTGAGTTGAAAGTCTCAACTTGAATAATAGAACAACATTTTGTCAAGTGCTCCATATCCATTTTCAATTCCAAAACAGCCCAAGATAGTATTGCTTTTTCTGTTGGACTGCCTGAAAACTCGAATTCAGAATCCGAACCTAATTTCGATTTGTGAACACCACCAGTTGTATTGAGTGCAATTCCTTCTTTGATCAATTGAAGAACATATGGATCAACATTTGAATATGCACCCTCTTCCAATGGTTCTAAACCAAGCCAAAACTTCGTCACCTTCATCTGATTCAAAGTGAGTGTACCTAATATCAAAAGTAAGACTCCTTGTTACAACCTTTTTCTTAAAAAATCAATTTTTGAGAAACAAAATGAATAATCACTTTTGTAAACAGCTTTTAAAGAATCAATTATTTTTTCAAATGGTACCTGTTTTGTCGGTGCAAATAGTAGTAGCAGATCCCATAGTCTCACATGCAGAGAGTTTTCTCACCATTGCTTGATCAGCCATCATTTTCTTCATTGAATAAGCAAGTGTCAATGTCACAGCTAATGGCAAACCCTCAGGGATTGCAACAACGACAATAGTAACAGCATCAGCAATGATTCCAATAATTGCATTCATCACATCATCGAAACTAGTCTTTTTACCGTTGAACTCTCTAACTCCGTTATCGGTCTTTGTGTTCCCGGTGAAATATCGAATCAATAGAACAACAAGGACTAAAAACGCGACAACCAAACCAACTTTTCCGATCGATGATGTTAGCTTATTCAACCTTGTTTGCAAAGGCGTCTCCTCGTCGATGTCATTGCTTATTGAACTCATCATTTGTCCCCATGTCGTGTTCATACCAACCGATGTAACAAGCATTTTTGCATATCCATCGACAACTTTTGTTCCGGAAAGTAAAAAAGGATGAAAATTTCGATTTATCTCTACATGATCGCTCTCACCTGTCATGCTCGATTCATCAACTCTCAACGAATGTCCATCTACGAACAATCCATCAGCCGGTACTTGATCACCAATCTTCAAACAAACAACATCACCAACAACAATATCAAATATTGATACCTTTAACCGACGACCACTTCGAACCAAATCAATTTGAATGTCATTGCTAACTTGAGACAATTTATCAAATTGTTTGTTTTGTTTGAAGTTGCTTATTGATGACATCGAAATAACGATGAAAACAGCTAGGAAAATGCTACCACCATCATACCAACCTTCTTTGATTCCATGTTGCTTGATACCAAAGCCAAGTGAAAGTGTAGCACAAACCAAAAGGATTATAATAGTTACATCCTTAAAAGCTTCAACAACAAAATGAATGAAACTTTTAGAAGGTGGTTTTTTGTAATTGTTGGAACCAAACACTTGTTTCCTAATTGCAATGTCTCCAAAATCATGATCATCACTTTTGACACCAAACTCAATGTTGGTTTTAAGTGATGAAGCAACACCTTCAACTCCACCATGATTTTGAAGTGTGTCGATGTTTTTCTCTTTGACAATATCTATGAGAGTTTCTTGATCAATGGTAAAAGGGTGTGGTGAATTGAAATCAACCACGGTGAAAGATGGAATAGGTGTGATTTTTGGTTTCTTGGTAAAATGTGACATGAAAGCCCTAGAACAATAGATTTTCATGAAAGCATTGTGCCATCTTTTGTTGTGTGTGTGATTGGTGTTTTTTGGTGCATTGAGAAGTGTCTCAATGTCGTTCATGTTTGTGAAAAATGTCATTGACATGGTTTCAAGAACAAAAGTATAACAATAATAATTTTGAGATGGTAATAATAATAATTATAATAACAAAATAAAATTTATATGAAGAAAATTATGAAGGAGAATGAATCGAAAGATTTTGAGACTATAGTTGACACAATAGGACCAATGCAATTCGTATGTCAAATTGATGTAAATATTGGATGATAATAACTTCGTATCATGTTTAACATTATATATGGATGAGTAAAATTAATCTACGCGGTTACTTATAAATGCATGATATATTTCTTAACATGCAGGTACGTAATACGTATGATTCAATTTGTTGATGAAAGGGAAAGTTAGCAATTCATACTGCTTTTGGGAAAAAATTAATTTGGCGTGTCGACTATAAGATTCTAAAATCAATTTTTTTTATTTGTTAAGGAATGAAGGAAGTTACTAGGAAGTGGACTGGTGGGAGTGCTCTAATTAATTTGGTATGTTTGACGTCATAGTCGACAAGATTTTGAAAAGATGAAGTTATGTTATGCCCCACGTATTGACCACGTATGTGTTCTTTCTTTCATTCTTCCTCGTTGTTTGACAGAAAGTACATATGAGTACAACTTACGGTTAAGTTCACATGTAATTTTACTTCGTCTAAACCAAGTCCGAGACGAGTAATTCTTCCATTGACATAAACCTAAATGAAAATCATTTAACCGCACACACAATTAAAAAAAATAAAAAAGAAATAAATTAGACACATAATTTTTTACTTTTATCTTTAATTTTGTTTATCTATGTGTGTGTCTAAGTGTTTTTTGTTTGTGTTTCTATCCAACCAAGAATTTCTCGTCAGAGTCTTGGTAGGCTACTATCAAATCAGTCTTCGATTATATTAATATATTAAGTCGATTTTTATCAAAAGTTTTTCAATTAGATTCATCATCATGTGATAAAACATAAAGACATAAACCTGATTAATTTTTTTTTCTGACAAAGACGGGAAGTAATTTAAAATAATAGTAGGGTGAAGGACTAAATTGTGAATTACTTAAAAAGACCTGGAAAATTTGATGGTTTATTCAATTTTATTCCTTATGTACGAAATTATATTTTTTTACAAAAATAATCGATATTCATTCTTTCAAGTTGATAGAGTATATTGATACAATACACATTCATAATCGTTAAAAAAAGATGAATCTGTAAACAAACATGTATGTTAATAGCATAAAACAACCTAATATTTATGTCTACAAATATGATTATATGCAGGGATGGAGAATAGTATCTCCCTAGATTAGGGATGGAAATAGGTCAGGCCGGCCTACAGGGGCCTACGGCCTAGCCTACGACAGACCAGACTTTTTTCTTAAATAGAAAAGGCCTAGGCTTTTTTAAAAGCCTATTTAGCTTAATAGGCTAGGCCACAGGCCATTCAAAAAGTCTCTTAGGCCTATTAGGCCGGCCTATTTAAGTAAATATGAATAATATTATTTATTATTATATTATATTTTGTACTTTGAATTCAAATAAAAACGTGTACTTTTTCAGTAATTTAAGCTTATTAGTATAAATTATTTTTTTGCATATCTAAATGTATTATTATAAACTAGAACTGAAATACAATACAATATATAGTCAAATTCCCTAAAAACTCATGTTCATTATCAAAAGAGAGTTTAATCGAATTGATATATTAGTTTGCTAGTCTATTTACACTTAGATCACATTGTTGATTTAAATATGTTCATATGAAATAGGCTTTTAAACAGGCTAGCAGGTCGTATCAGACTTTCAGAATGTCAGGTTCAGGCCTAAAAAGTAAGCCTATGACAGGCCGCAGGCCAGGCTTAGGCCTTCAAAAAAATTGGCAGACCAGGCTCAGGCCTTACAAAGCCTAGCTCGGCCTAGCCTATTCTCATCCCTACCCTAGATATACAACATTGAAGTTATGTTTTGACTTCACAGTCAGCAAGGTTTCCAAACGATGAAGTTATGATATACCCTACGTATGTGTTCTTTCTTTCATTCTTCCTCATTTGTACAGGAAGTACAAGTTACGGTAAAGTTCATCTATAATTTTATTTTATGATTTTTCATTTTTAATACAATTATCCCAAATATGGCATATGAAAATTCAATGGAAAAATCCTCTAACCACACATGTAATTTTAACTAAAGTTTACCTAATAATAAAATTTCGTTAACAAACACGTTTCTTAGTTGCTCATGATCAATATCCCATTCTCAAACTGTATATACAAGTTGCAAATTTCACAATTTCTTTTAAGGACAATTTTTCTTCTTCTTATAGTCAACATATGTTGACCTATCATGTTAACATTATCTGTCCAAAAATAAAATAGTGAGATTTTATGATGACCTATGCATTCAACAAACATTATCCATTCCTTATTTCAATCAGCAAGAAGTTTTATTCACATTTCGCTGCGTCCCCTTACTTGATACGTTAAGTCAAACATTTCAACAACGCCACAAAAAAAAAAAAAATTGGTGCCTCAAAGTAATGTTACAACTGCGCTTGGATTCCCCTAAAAAAACTGTTCTTGGTTTTTTTTTTTTAAGCAATCAAAATTATATATAAAACAGAGGACTATCTTCCCGGTACAAGGCGTACCTCAAAAGACAACCTAAAAATACACCAAGAGTTTAGTAACAAGTAGCAAAATTAGCCAATACCCGCACATAAGAAAGAGTTTTGGCACTAATTATGAAAACTATAATGGAAAAGCGCAACATTTGCTTTAAACCACCAAAAGGAAAGGAGTTTAACGTTCTCCAGAAGTTGCGCAAGAGAACTTTGTTTACCACGGAAAATTATGTCATTCCTTTCCTTCCATATAACTCAAGTAGCAAACCAAATCAAATGCATAAGAGAGCATCTAGATTTTGCAAACCCTGTGGAGTAACCAAACTGATGAAAATGATCCACAATATGAGGTGAATCCGCTGAGTGAACAAAGCCAGTTCCTAACAAGCTGTCAAATCTTACTGAAAAAATCACAAGATAAAAATAAATGATCTGCTGATTCCTGAAGACCGCAACCAGTAACACAAAGCTGAGCCTCGGATGAAATTATGCCTCTACGGACCAAGTTCGATTTAGAAGGCAATCGATTACGAAACAAGCGCCAAGCGAACACCGAAACCTTCAAAGGAACATCCTTCCTCCAAAGAACAGACACAGGTACATGGACATGTTGTGGCGTCGAAGCTGTGAGCAACCGATAGGCCCCATTAACAGAGTACCCATTAACTTCATCAGGAATCCACCTCCACATATCGTCGGTATCAACCTGCAACATAACAGTTAGCAATAAATTCCTACACTGCACTACCATCTTCTCTTCCCACGCCCATAACCTCCTACGCCACTTCCAAGCCTCTCCACCCTCCTCCCACCCTCAATCAAACATTTGCGCCACAATAGAAAATTTATTTTCAGATAATTCATACAAGCGGCGAAATTTATCACACAACGGAACATCACTAACTCACCTATCCAACCAACACAATGTACTGACACCATTACCGACCTTAAGGCGTAAGTTGTCAGAAAACCAACTATACATCACCGAAACACTCCCGTCACGAATGCCTGTTCTTGGATTATTAATTTTGGCCCTTAGAATTCGACTTTAGATAATTAATTTAGTTCTAGAACAAGTTTTTGGTTGATCAATTTTGCCCAAAAAAATTATCAAGAGTTTAATTTATATCTTTGAGTCAAGGAAAATAATTTTCAATATACTAAATCATATTGTATTTAATTTATCTTTTGACAAAAAAATAATGTTTCACTTTTTATTTATGATATTAAAAAAATAATTTAGCAAAATCAGTACTTTATTACTCTCATGTCTTTAGTCATTTTTATCGGAAACAAAAATGTCAATTTTTTTGTTCTTTTGTTTCTTTAATTAATAAGAAATATTTATAAATTTTTAAATGTATTAGATGATAATTATATTTGTCTCAGTGAGCTTAGCTCAATTGACGGGGATATTATATAATATATACAGAGGGTTCGAACCCCAAACCTCCCATTTATTCTCCTTAAAATGATAATTTCTAGTCTTTGGGCTACTTGACCATAAAAAGAAGAAAAAATGATCATTAAATTTCATTTGTACACTTATTTATTTATTATAAGAGAGAATATTAAAAGTAAGGGAACTTCTACGGTACACCCACAAATTAGGGTGTACCGGTACTCTTGTTTAAAAAATTTAAAATTAACTATTATTTTTTATGGAAAAAATAGCTGTTTAGAAAATATCATTTCATAAAAAAAACATCATTTCATTTTTTTTATAAAAATCATACTAAATTTTTTTACATTTTATTGTAAAAAATAATAAAAATTCTCTATTATGAGTAATAAAAATTCAGAAAAATTAAATTTTATTGCGTTGACCTTTTTCGTAAATAAGATTTAGCTATTATAATTATAGGTGATAGAAAATAATTTTTTCCTGCAAAAAATAACTCATTTAACTATTAATTTAAGGATTTGGTGTACCAATACACTCAAATTTTTGGGTGTACCATAGAATTTGCCTAAAAGTAAACGAGTGGATTAAATTAAAAGTTCATTTAAAGGAGTATATATTAAATAAAAATAAGTACTTTCAAAATATTTATTTGATATTGATGATTTATTATTTATGTATTTTGTTTGGAACAGAACGGGTAATTTTTTTACTAAAAGAATATCTTATGTTATTTATGTTTCCATTGAATCTTTTTTTGTTGTGGCACTAAGGGAGGGGGATATGTGGTTGTAGAAACCTGGAGAGGTTAGAAGTGAGCTTGTTACGTAATTTTTGAATCATTTCTTTGGGGTCCCTTGGGCAAGACGCACTTAATTCATGGTTTGGAAATTCTTGAACATTCAGAGAAACTCAAAATTTAAGGTTCTTAGTGAGGTTTTCTAAGGTTTTATCTTGTGTTTTATTACTTTAATTCCAAAGATGATAATCCCAAACTCACCAAAGGAAGGTATTCGGTAGACGGGGTATTGGTGCTGAACAAAGTGGTTGATCTAACTAAGAGTTTCTCTCATTCAAAAGTGATTATGGAAGAGTTTAATTTATGGAAGATTATGGAAGAGTTTCTCTCCTTCAAAAGTGACTGTTATATCGTGGTAAATGTTTCTTTGTTGGCTATCAATCAAAATTAATTTGACATAAGAATTATCTGATATTATAATTAATATTAAATAATTAAAAAAAATCGACTTGCACAACAAAAGCTTCGTGCTATATAGCACAACTCTTTTGTGATCAACGTGCCTTCAGAAGGTAACAATTAATATGCAAAATCATCAACATGAAAGTTTTTATTTTTTGGACTAAAATCAGGTGATATGAGGTTCCTCAATGACTAAATAGTAGCTGTATTTTTTTTATCGTATATCAAACTTGTTTCCATATTTTTATTCTCAGAGACCACATTCTATTGTTATATATATATATGGGTTTTGCTAGAAGACACATTTTATGAAGGTGTCTTTTAGCAAGTTATTCTATGAGCATTTATTAAAACACACCAACTAATTTTTATGAAGATGTCTTTTAGCAAAGTTACAACTAAAAAGTGGAAATCACACCTGAGGTGTGGATTGCTAAAAGACACATTCATGGGTGGCTTCTAGCAAGACCATATATATATATACCACACTAAACTTAGACATGCTATTATTAAAATAACGTGCAAAGTTTTCTTTTTGAGGAAGTACAAAGCTGAAACCAAAAATTAAATAATATAATGTGTGCAAAGTAACGCATTTTTCACTTATTATACAAATTCGAATTTTATTGTCTAGGACAAGCCTAGTATGCTTTGAAAAAAAAAAAAGCAATGAAACAAAAGAACGTACGCAATTGTTTGAGACAATGCCATGGGTCCTCCTTTTAATTTTGACAATGAAAGAATTGATAGCTAGCACAAATATCAACCGATGACGAAACTCCATATAATGAAAAAGAAACATTGCCCATGATTGGATATATTCTTCATTACAACACGAAAGAATCAACCATCAACAATTGTTTGACAAATTGAGACCATATCGAAAATTATAAGAAAGGAATAAATAGAAATTTCTTCCACATTTCCACATGTGGGTCCATTCACACGCAACTTCATAAATCATAGCACTTTCATTCACTATAAATACCTTTATGCCAAGCCTTCATGATCCAATAAAAACCCAAACCCTAGACTTAAAACAAGGTGAGAGAGTAATAGCAATAGAGAAAATTTATTAATTTTTTTTTTGTGAGTATAAGTGATTCAAATATGGATGCAGCAGCTGGTGGTGGTTTCAAGAACGTTACCTCTCCCACTCCTTACCTCTTTGGTGGTTTAGCTCTCATGCTTGCAATTATAACATTTGCATTAATTATTCTAGCATGCACTTGTCACGAAAATTCTTTATCTACAAACGCTGGTGGGAATGAAGAGAAAGCTACCAAGAATGTGGAAATGGTGGTGGATTTAGAGCCTAAGATTGTTGTAATAATGGCTGGAGATACTAATCCTTCATACTTGGCTAAACCTCTATCAACAACATGCCATACTGAAGAAGTTTAGAAGTATGCATGGTGTGGTTACGATATAAGAATATTAATATTGCGAAAAAAATGTGACAAATGTGGTCAAAATTACGATCTCATTGTGGAGAACTTAAAATCTTTTATGATGAAGCCGCAAATGATTGCGGACCACAATTTGAAACCATAAAAATCTGTCATGATTGAAATAATCATCGAAGCGCAATGGAGAAAACAAAGAACGATACCATCTTATTAATGTTTTATGTCCATTTGACATTTATTTGTACTATTTCTTTAACTCATGCTGATTTTGTGAAGTTTTTGAGTAGAAATTATATAAGGTGTGATGATTTTAGATTTTGTTGGGATGATTATGAAAGAATTCATTTTGTATATAATTGATGTGCATTTGAAAATTATATTACCAGAATAAGTTTACAAAGTTAATTATGTTGGATAATAAAATAGAATCTGCATGTGTATATTTGTAAATTTGTTTTGTCAAAAGTGAAATTTATTCTATAGAGATCAAGCCAAAAACCAGTTCTGAGCTTGAAGCTCGATGACAGATGTATATATGCATGTTTTGCGGTATTTTATCTTATCTTATTACTTAAAGTTGGTACGTTAATGAAGTAACACTTTGCTGCCTAAACTACTTCAATATCCCACCTTAACGAAATAGAATGTCACATAAGGACAAGTGACAACCCCCTTTGGAATGGTAATCCAAGGCATAAATCATAGAGAAGATCGACTAGAGAGATTAACGGAGGAAACATATTTAACTTAGGTTCAAATCCGATCTCTATCTCTATACAAAACATATTCTTGTTTAGAATTGAGATAGTAAAATTCTTGGAAGAATATATTGAATCACATTCTTGTTGGATAACATCCTCTCTATTTGATTGATAAATCTATTTGAAGATAGATAAACACAAGAGTCAATAATCGAGAACCACAACATAGATATCAATTCTCAACCAAAAAACATAACAAATTAGGTGTATTAGTTGTCTCTCTTTTTTGGTAAACATATATCAATTCACTTATTAGTTATAACACTTTTACGATGTATGTGGTTTTGTGGTGACAAAAGAAATGATTTTGTAAAATTTATTTTAGTTCAAAATGAGTTCAATATAGTTTTTTTTTTTTTTTTTTTGTTGAAATATAAACTGTCTTATGCTTGAGTTTAAATACCTAATGTAAAAATGTGTTCAACAAAAATTTTAAGTATAAAAATCATGTTTAGATTCAAAAACCATAAATGATAACTTCAAGTTAATTCCCTAAAAAAAAGAAACTTCAAGTTAAATCAATTATAGAGACAACTAATTTTGTCAATCTTATAATTCGGGTTGGATCTAACTCAAACTTAAAAAAAATCAGTTTGTAAGGTGATAATCACCCCCACTTATCAACATATATTCAAGCTTTATCTCATCAAATATAGGAGTATTAAAACATGCTCTTATGCTCACGACTGGATATCTAGAATACCAACCAAGTCTCAATCATAGTAATCTGATAGCATGTGGACCAACCCATATTTGATAAATTTGATACCATTTTAAAATTTAATTTGAGCTTTAACTCAATCTTTCAAACACATACTTAGATTGTAAGTTGTGACCGAGACTAGTGGATTAATCTCTTTTGAACATGTTAGGTTGTTCTTAACCAAGGCCAAATTCAAATTGGAAATGAGAATAAAAGAATAGTCAACAATATCTCTATTTCTATAATACAAGCAATCTCCACTTTATTCATGCTCCCTACTTTGTTTCCATTATAAGTTTTTGCAACCACTCTGCCTCTACCTATGCAGAATTTTGTCCCAATATACAAAAATCATGGATTCAAAAGTACACATCAATGAATTCAGTTTTTAAAAAAGAAGAAAACATAATTTAACTAAACCTTTCCTCCTTTATAAACTCACCTCTACCCTCATTGTTATCTCGTCATCCATCTTCATTCATATTTTCACTTCAAACCTACAAACATAGATCTCAATCTTTTGTTACTACGCTCCTTCTCTTGCTTCTTTATTTACCACTACATTACCATTTCGTTGATTAGTTCATACTTAACTACCCTGCCTTATTTAAGCCTTTCATTTTTTCAAAACGTTGAGTTCAAAATCCAAAACAAAAAATCATATTAACTTCATCTTTTTCATTGGTTTCCTTAGAATCAATAATTTTTGGCTAAAATGCACTTTTTGCCCCCTAATTTCAAAATGTTGGAATTTTGGCCCTCTATTAACAAAATGCGATTTTGGCCTCTTTCGTCCCAAAATTGTTGAGAAGATGCTGCGTGTCCCAAAAAAGGGTCATAATCGCAACTTTTTGTAAAGATAAGGGGTCAAAAAACATATTTCTCTTATGTTGGGGGGGGGGGGGGGGGGGGGGGGGTCAAAAGAGCATATTTCCCTAAACATGGGGGACCATTTTTTCCTTTTTTTAATAAGGGGCCAAAATCGCAACATTTTAAAACTTAAAGGGCGAAAAGTGCAGTTTAGCCATAATTTTTTTATCCTTAAATTGCTGTGAATTGGTTTCTTTATCTCACCGATTCTTCTGTCTTTCTTTCCACATGAACATAAAGAGTCCTTTTCTGTTGATCTCTCTTCTCATCTTTTCACTTTGTCCTATTTCTTTATAATACATTCGTGTTATTTGCATACTTTTACTCTAGTTTTGATTATTGTTCTATTTTTCATTTTATGTTGTACATGTTTTTTGTATAGATAATTTACAGATAGTTTGATTATCACATATTTTTTTAAATCATTGTTATAGCCCCCACCTTTAAAAATTTGTGAAAAAATTTAATTTATTACATAGAGGGCTAAACAACCAGAAAAAAATGAACAAAATGAGTCGAAGAACGGCCATGCCCATCAACCAAGTACATTCGAAAATCAACATGAAAATCGAAGTCTTAAAACAAATTTTTATTCGGTCTACTGTAAATCGGAGCAAAACGTAAATCAACAATGTTTTCGTTAGGGGTGAACATCATACAACATTTATGTCATCTCTTGCATAAATATTGTAATGCATTCTCATGCACAATTGGCTGCGACAATTTCACGAACTCTTTATGATACATGGGTGTAAGAGTTCCTGAAAACGTCTCTATAAGTTGTGTATGTGACCGTGCAACAATTTTTTTTGCCAGAGAAAGTAAACATGTCAGATGGTGTACACCACTAGTGGAGAATATGACGCTTTGATAACTTGGCTAACTGAGCTAAGTGAACATCTATGACTAATCTACAATATTATATAATTATAATTTAATGGTATCATTCTCCCTCTTTTAGGACAAAATCTTGAGGCATGAAACCCTAGTTTGAACTACTTGCCCTTGTACCCACCATCATTTTATTTAGAATCTCTAAAATTAATCTTTAAATTATTTATATCAAAATGATTTTAAGAAAAAGCTTACACACGAGCATCATTAAAACATCAAAAGTGCTTTTTTTAAGAAGCTTAACAAACGGTCCGTAATCGCTTTCGTACAAACTATATTCACTACATTTGAGATAGTAAAATTCTTGCAAGGATATATTGAAACACATTCTTGTTGGGGAGAGCATATCGCGAGCAATAATAGTCAAATGACCTAAAACCATATGAGAGAGAGAGAGAGGGAAAAATCACATTTCCAACCAAAATTTTAAAAAATTAGTATGCAAGTAATATAAAGCACTCACATTTAAATCCGACAATTTTATGTAAATGAAAATTAGTTGTTTGCTTATATAGACAAGTAACAGGTTTAGATGCAGCTTATATGTTATATTCCGTTTGTCTGTCTTCTTATTTTAGATACATCTAAAGTCCGTGTGAAACTTTGACATGGGTTTGTGGCAGATAATGCGTTATAATAATTCTTTTTTCTTTTTAGCAAATTCCTTCCAATATCTGGCGAAAATAATTTGCCTTGTGATTTCTCATATATTTTTTGTGAACGTAATCATTGTGGTGATGGGTGTTTGGCTCTTGATTTTCTGATTGATGGAGTGCAACATGGAATTACATTCCTCATAATATAAAAAATGTCATTATTAGAAATATAGTAGAGTTGTCCCCGTGAGCATAGTTTAATTGCTAATAAAGACATTGCATAAACTTTCATCTATCAATATGCCTATTGAAACATCTTTCTTGAACATGGTAAATATGCTCACATTCGTCACATCCTCTACATCTCTTTGACTTTTATCCCGATCATTGGCTATCATAAGGAAGATGTCATGACCAAATTGTCCATGAAATTTGTCTTCTTGCTTAATCTTTTCTTATCCTTAGTTTTTTATGTTTTGTGCTGGCTTCAGTGTTATCTTGTTCCAAAACTAAGGGGAGCATTGGGACGGTAATAGTAGTGATGTTTATGTTCAAATCGCATGGCCTTAAGTTTTACAGATTTACACTTCTCTCCGACCTCACACTGTTTCTTAAACCAATCAAACCATGAGAGAAATAAGAAATAGGAAAACACACAACCATTTAATTCCTGAAATGTAGCTCGTTGTCACATTAATTCTTGAATGTAGCAAAAATGCAAACCCATTTACAAGTGTTTCTTTTGTTTGTCCCGTTTGATGTTCCAATAAGAAAGATTGAAACATTTTAGGAGTTTTATTGTCTAGGACAAGGGTAGTATGCTTTGGAAAAAAAGCAATGAAACAAAAGAACGTACGCAATTGTTTGAGACAATATCCTTTAATTTTGACAATGAAAGAATATTGATAGCTAGCACAAATATCAACCGATGAAGAAACTTCCATATAATGAAAAAGAAACATTGCCCATGATTGGATATATGCTTCATTATAACACGAAAGAATCAACCATCGACAATTGTTTGACAAATTTAAAGAAAGGAATAAATAGAAATTTCTTCCACAATTCCACATGTGGGTCCATTCACACGCAACTTCATAAATCATAGCACTTTCATTCATTGTGTTGCTTTACCATGCACTATAAATACACTAGTTCTTTTATACCAAGTCTTCATGATCCAATAAAAACCCAAACCCTAGACTTGAAACAAGGTGAGAGATTAATAATAATAGAGAAAATTTATCAATTTTTTTTTTGTGAGTATAAGTGATTCAAATATGGATGCAGCAGCTGGTGGTGGTTTCAAAAACGTTACATCTCCCACTCCTTATCTCTTTGGTGGTTTAGCTTGTTGGAACAAAATGTGTTTAACAATGAACCTTAAAAAGTTTTGATGATAACAAGGTATTAAAAATTGTAAATTGGACTAGCTAATATTTGTTCAAGTGTACAGGACCACAGTTAAAAAAAAAATTACATCATTGATTGGTTCTGAATGAGCAAATAAAGAGCAAAAGAAAATGAAGCTTAGATGATTCTGAAGGCAATACGCTCCTGAAAGTAAAAGCGCTCCTGAAGTCAAGCTGCTCCTGAAGAAATAGTGCTCCTGAAGAAGTAGTGCTCCTGAAGAATAGTGCTTCTGAAGACAATAGGTCCAGAAGCCACATCATCAGAAGCTGCACCATCATAAGCTGCACCATCAGAAGCTGCAGAAGCTGCATCATCAGAAGCTGTCTCATCAGAAGTCATTTCACCAGAAGCTGAAGATCAACTGGATTTGCAGAACATTCAAAGATTGAAGAATCTACATTGCAAAAGTTGTCTATTGGTTTCGAAAACACAGCAGAAAATCAGTGGAACATTGCAACGGTCATTTCAAAGGTGTTTGAAGGCATGTGCTTGCAATTTGGACGAAAGCGTTGACATTGTACTTTGTACGAATTGTACAACCACGTTCTCCACTACTCTATTTTGTGTCCACCCTACAAGACAAGAAAACAGCTCCAGAATACGGTCTCGCCTGCATATATGTTCCTTTGGATAAGGAATGGATTTCAAATTGGTTCTTCATAGGACAACAACCAAATCAGGCAAAAGATCATTGGTGAAAGGTCAAGCTTCAACAACGACTCTTTGGTGTGCTGGCAATTTCACAACGTCTCTTTCACACCTCTATATAAAGGAGTAAAGACCTAGAGATTTGGTAATGCAAGAACGCTGAACGAAAGACTCACAAGATTTTTACAAGTGCCAAACCTCTGCTGAAATTGTTCTGCATTCACTTAGAATTTCTGTGTCTCAAAGTCATATCTTAGAAATTCTTAAGTCCATTGAGTCTGTATCTGATTTGTATTGTGAGCACCTCTGATTGTATATCAAGTGTTCAACCTTAAACAATTTTCTGTGTAATTTTGTTTAGTTAGGAAGTCTCTTGCAGTTGTGCTTGAGCAGGAAGTCTCTTGATTGTGTTCTTGAGCAAAGGAAGTCTCTAGCTTGTGTGCTTGAGCAAAGGAAGTCTCTTGCTTGTGTGCTTGAGCATTTGTAATCAGATATTACTCATAGTGAAATCTCCTTGGAAGTGCAAGGGGGACTGGACTACTTCCGGATTGTGGAAGGAACCAGTATAATTGCTTTGTGTCGTTCTTCTTCTCTCTCTCTGTTTCATTCCGCTGCATTTAGATTCTGATCATCACTTCAGAAGCTGTCTCACTTAGCTTCTGATTAGTGTGTTCAGTTTTTAGGAGAAACGAAGAATTTTTCAAAACACAATTCAACCCCCCTTCTTGTGTTTTTCTCACCTTCAATTGGTATCTAGAGCCTTGGTCTGTTGTGTAACACTTAACCGTGCAACAGTCAAAGATCTGAGAAAAACATGTATATTCCTCCTCCTACTGGTTCTGGTGATACTAGCTATAAAAATGTCTCACATGATTATAGTGATAGTAAGAAATCCAGTGTTGGAAAAGTTCCAAAGTTCAATGGAGATGCTGAAGAGTTCTCTTGGTGGAAGACCAACTTTTACAGTTACATCATGAGCCTAGATGAAGAATTATGGGATATTCTGGAAGATGGTGTTGGTGATTTAGTCCTTGATGAAGAAGGAGCTGCTGTGGATAGAAAGAAACATACTCCAGAACTGAGGAAACTCTACAAGAAGCATCATATTATCAGAGGAGCCCTTGTCACTGCCATACCCAAAGCAGAATACATGAAGATGAGTGACAAATCCACTGCTAAAGCTATGTTTGCTTCTCTCTGTTCAAATTATGAAGGGAGCAAGAAGGTCAAAGAAGCAAAGGCTCTCCTGCTTGTACATCAGTATGAGTTATTCAAGATGAAGGATGATGAAACTATTGAGGAGATGTACTCAAGGTTTCAAACCTTAGTTTCTGGGCTACAGATTCTAAAGAAGAGCTATGTTGCTTTTGATCATGTAAGCAAGATACTCAGGAGCTTACCTGCCAGATGGAGACCAAAAGTGACTGCCATTGAGGAAGCTAAAGATTTAAACACTTTAAGTGTCGAAGATCTTGTTAGTTCTCTCAAAGTTCATGAGTTAAGTCTTAATGAACATGAGTATACTAAGAAGTGTAAATCAATAGCTCTTCCATCCAAAGGCAAGTCATCAAAAGCTCTCAAAGTGGTTGAATCTGAAGAGGAAGAACAGTCAAGTTCAGATTCTGAACCAGATGCTGCTGAAATGGCCATGCTCTCAAACAGACTTCAATATCTGGCCAAGAAGAACGGAAAGTTTCTCGCCAAAAGGGGTAACTCCAGAAGCTCAAGGAAAGAAGATCAGAAGGGATGCTTCAACTGTAAGAAGCCGGGACACTTCATTGCTGAATGCCCTGATCTTCAAAGAGAAAAGTCAAAGGACAAGTCAAAGAGGTCTACATTCAAACGAAGCAAATTCAAGAAGCAGATTAAGCAGAGTTTAATGGCAACCTGGGATGATTTGGGTAGTGAATCTGGATCTGATAAAGAGGAAGCTGATGAAGATGCAAAGGTAGCTGTTGGGTTGGTAGCAACAGCAACTTCAGAAGCTGGATCAGATTCAGACTCAGGAGATGAAAACGAGGTATATTCCAAAATTCCCAGAGATGAACTTGTTGAGTCACTTAAAGAACTTCTTACACATTTTGAAGTAAGAACCAATGAGTTGAAGGATTTAAAAGAAAAATATGCTGATTTGGTACAACAGCAAAAATCAACTCTATTGGATCTGAAAGCTTCTGAACAAGGACTTAGGGGCTTTGACTTAATGTGTAAAACATATGAAGATCAGCTCAGGTTCTTATGTCAGAAGCTACAAGAAAAGTGTAATGAAAAATCTTTAAGTAATCATGAAATTGCTCTTGAAGATTTTATTATATCTGGCATTGACAGAAGCAGAGTAGCTTCTATGATTTATAGCATTTACAAGAACAATGGCAGAGGAATTGGTTTTCCAGAAGTGAAACTTGAGAAAACCAATCTAAAATCTTGTTGTGAATGCATCAAGGAAGGTCTGAAAACCTTCTTTGTACCAGAAGGGGCTGAGTTGGAAACTGTTGTTCAATCAGAACCTAAAGCTTCTAGTTCTAAGGCTAAGATTACTTCAAAGCCAAAGAACTCTAAGTCAAAGGCTATGATCAAATCTGATTCCAAGATTTCAAAGGTTAGGATCCTGAAAAGATCAGAACCTATTCCTCAGAGTCTGGTGAAACCAAAATCTGGGGTTCTGAAGTCTAAATTTCAGAAGAAGTCAGTTACTGCTTCTGAAGTACCAAAACCTACGGTGATGGTTAATCAGAAGCAACCCAACTTACAGCACAAGGTACAAGAAGTGAAGAGTAAAGCCTTAAGTACTAACCTTCCAGGACCCATAGGACAATGGGTACCTAAATCTAAAAATGTCAATGATGCAGGTATGTCTAAGAGCAGTGCCAAAGCAAAGATCATGGTACCTAGACAGCGGTTGCTCAAGACACATGACAGGAGACAAGTCCATGTTCCTCAGCCTAACAATGAAAGAGGGAGGAAATGTGAAGTTTGGAGGAAACCAGACAGGCAAGATCATAGGTACAGGAACTATTGGTAATTCCTCTACCTCAATTAATAATGTATGGTTGGTAGATGGTCTTGAACATAACCTTTTGAGCATTAGTCAATTTTGTGATAATGGTTATGATGTGCTTTTTGAAAAACCTAACTGTACAGTAATCAACAAGGAAGACAAATCCATTGTGTTCAAGGGAAAGAGAGTTGACAATGTCTATAAAATCAATTTTTCTGAATTGGCTGATCAGAAGGTGATTTGCCTATTATCAGTGAATGATAAGAAATGGATGTGGCACAGAAGGTTGGGACATGCTAACTGGAGGTTAATCTCTAAGCTTAGTAAGTTACAACTTGTGAAAGGGCTACCAGACATTGACTATCATTCAGATGCACTCTGTGGTGCATGTCAGAGAGGGAAAATTGTGAAATCATCTTTTAAAACCAAAGACATCGTTTCAACCTCAAGACCTTTAGAATTACTCCATATTGATTTATTTGGACCAGTGAGTACTGCATCCTTATATGGAAGTAAATATGGATTAGTCATTGTTGATGATTACAGCAGACGGACTTGGGTGAAATTCATAAAGAGTAAAGATGTTGCGTGTGATGTATTCAGTAGCTTCTGCACTCAAATTCAATCTGAAAAAGAATCAAAAATTTTGAAAGTCAGAAGTGATCATGGTGGAGAATTTGAAAATGAGCCATTTGAAGCTTTTTGTGGAAAACATGGAATTTTCCATGAATTCTCTTCTCCTAGAACACCACAACAAAATGGGGTTGTAGAGAGAAAGAATAGAACTTTACAAGAAATGGCCAGAACCATGATTCATGAAAACAATTTACCAAAACATTTTTGGGCAGAAGCAGTGAATACGGCATGCTATGTTCAAAACAGGATCTATATCAGACCTATTTTGGAGAAAACAGCATATGAACTCTTTAAAGGAAGAAAACCCAATATCTCTTACTTTCATCAATTTGGATGTACATGTTACATTCTGAACAACAAGCTCTACCTAAAGAAATTTGATGCCAAGGCCCAAAGAGGAATCTTCTTAGGTTACTCTGAAAGGTCAAAGGCATACAGAGTGTATAATTCAGAAACACTCTGTGTTGAAGAATCTATGCACATTAGATTTGATGACAAAGAGCTTGAAAATAAAACTTCAAAGCAAGGTGAAAGTTTTGCAGAGATACAGGTTCCTGAAGTTGCTCCAGAACCTGATCAGATAGCTGAGTCTGAAGATAGTCCAGAAGCTGAACCCACATCAGAAGCGCAGGATGAAGCTGCTTCTGATGAAGCACAAGATGGCTCACATCAAGAAGATCCTCCCAGAAACACATTCAAACACAAGTCTTCACATCCTGAGGAGCTAATCATTGGAAACAAAGATAGTCCAAGAAGAACAAGATCACATTTCAGACAAGTAGTGTCAATGATTGGACTAATATCAATGATTGAACCTACAACAGTTGATGAAGCACTTTCAGATGATGGATGGATCCTTGCTATGCAAGAAGAGTTGAATCAATTTCAAAGAAATGATGTGTGGGATCTGGTACCCAAACCTCAGCACAAGAACATTATTGGAACAAAATGGGTATTCAGAAACAAGCTGAATGAGCAAGGTGAAGTAACAAGAAACAAAGCCAGGCTTGTTGCACAAGGGTATAGTCAACAAGAAGGCATTGATTACACTGAAACGTTTGCTCCAGTTGCAAGATTGGAAGCAATCAGGTTACTTCTTTCCTATGCAGTTAATCATGGCATAATATTATATCAAATGGATGTCAAGAGTGCATTTCTAAATGGTGTCATAGAAGAAGAAGTGTATGTCAAGCAACCTCCTGGATTTGAGGATATTAAATATCCTGACCATGTTTTTAAACTGAAGAAATCACTATATGGCTTGAAACAAGCTCCCAGAGCTTGGTATGATAGACTAAGTAATTTCTTAATCAAGAATGATTTTAAAAGAGGACAGGTTGATACTACACTCTTCAGAAGGACCCTTGGGAAAGATATTCTTGTTGTGCAAATATATGTTGATGATATAATATTTGGTTCTACTAATGCATCTCTTTGCAAGGAATTTTCTGAGTTAATGCAGGATGAATTTGAAATGAGCATGATGGGAGAGCTGAAGTTCTTCCTTGGCATTCAAATCAATCAATGCAAAGATGGAGTCTATGTTCATCAATCAAAGTACACAAAGGAGCTTCTGAAGAAGTTCAAACTTGAAGATTGTAAAGTGATGAACACTCCAATGCACCCTACGTGCACCTTAAGCAAAGAAGATGAAGGAGCTAAAGTAGATCAGAAGCTGTATAGAGGTATGATTGGTTCTTTGTTATACCTCACTGCATCTAGGCCATATATTTTATTCAGTGTATGCTTGTGTGCAAGATTCCAATCAGATCCTAGAGAATCTCATATGACTGCTGTCAAGAGAATCTTCAGGTATTTGAAAGGAACAACTAATCTTGGACTCCTTTATAGGAAATCCTTAGATTATAAGCTAATTGGATTCTGTGATGCTGATTATGCTGGTGATAGGATTGAAAGAAAGTCAACCAGTGGCAATTGTCAATTTCTGGGTGATAATCTTATATCCTGGGCTAGCAAAAGACAAACAACTATTGCTATGTCTACAGCAGAAGCAGAATACATTTCGGCTGCAAGTTGTTGTACACAACTACTTTGGATGAAACATCAGTTGGAAGATTATCAGATAACTGCTAACAGTATTCCCATTTATTGTGATAATACTGCTGCTATTTGTTTGTCTAAAAATCCAATTTTGCATTCAAGAGCTAAGCACATTGAAATCAAACACCATTTTATCAGAGATTATGTTCAAAAAGGAATTTTAGATATACAATTCATTGATACTGAAAATCAATGGGCTGATATATTTACTAAGCCTTTAACTGTTGAAAGATTTGATTTTATAAAGAAAAATTTGAACATGCACTACGTGTCTGATTAGATGTTTGCTTGCTCCTGAATAGGATTTTAGGTTTTGAAGTTAGTTCAGAAGCAGTAGTCCATCAGAAGCTCCTTATTGAGGTTCTGAGGAAAACTCGCTTCTGATGATGACGTCAGCATCTGAAGTCCAGAAGCTGGATTTATTGCTTCTGAATAGTTGAATTAGTGGAAACGTTGGGAGTTACTTTTTAAAAGTAACTTCTGGCCCACTAACTTGGTAGTTAGTCTGTGAACTTCTTACGTGGCCTGTATATGTTGGTGTATAACAAAAAGGGCAATGATGATTTAATAGCTTTGAAAGTACTTTTCACGCGCCCCCAATTTTGTCATTAATGTTTGTTTGTTTGTCTCTTTTGAATTGCAATCGTTTTACTTTTAACACTTTTTCAATTCACACACTACTCACTCACAACAAACACATTTTGCTCTCAAACCTCTTGCGAAGTAAGCGCAAAAACCTTAGAACCCTAAATTCTCTAAATCTTCTTCAATCATCATCAAATGGCATCATCAAGCTCTAAAGTTTCAGAATCTACTTCAAGCAAGCAAGGCGCAACAGAATCTGGGTCAGTCTACAAAGAAAAGACTATGGATATTCCATGGAAATCCTTAATCGTCCAAGTAGAATCGCCAGTGGACTTCACTTCACTTAAGAAGTACGAAGTGGACATGGAAGGTTATGTAGAAACTCAGAAGCTGTCCGGATACTTCAAGATGCTAAATGGGCCAACGTATGTGAACTTGGTCAAAGATTTCTGGTTAAGGGCTGAAATCGTCAATGGAAAGCCTGTGAAGGTAGCAGGTAAACAAGCTGGGTCGAAGAAAGGAAAGATGGAGATAGAGTTGAATCCCACTTACTTCAGTAGCCTTGAGATAAGGTCTGAAGTGATGGGTATTCCCGTAACCATCACAGAGGAGATAATTGCTAAAGCTTGTAGAATGAATGCAGAAGGAAGGTTTCAAGAAATAGTTAAGAAGGATGATGTCCTGCTGCAAAACTACTACAACACTCTTCTGGGTGGTAACAAAGATGCTAAGCCTTCTGAAATGGAGATTCACAACAGAATGTTGGTGAAATTCAATAACGATTGCTTCTTTCAAAGAGCAGGTGGGTCTGATCAACCCAACAACCAACAAAAGCTAGCAATTTACTTCATGACCAATCTGGAAAAGATAAACTTCCCAAGATATGTAATGGATCATCTCTGCTGGGCTATTAAGGAAGGCACAGTCAAAGGAAGGAAACAAGTGCCCTATGGAAGATTGCTCTCTGAGATCTTTTATCAAGGGAGAGTGCTGGATTTATTGAGAAAGACAAGGGATGCTTCTGATAAATGCTTCAAAGTTTCTACTGCAGAGAAGACTATCAGTAGCAAGACATTGCATTCTATGCACCTATTCAAGACAGCCCCTAAAGATGAGAAGTGGTTAGAGATGACAACTGCTGAAACTGAGATAATCAGGGACTTTCCTCCCATCTTTAAGGAAAGTGACTCTGATTTCCTAGTTCAATCAGTTGCTAAGTATGTCTTGGAGGAAGATGCAAGCTCTCAGGAAGTAACTACTCCTATTAAGACCAAAGGGAAGAAAGTTAAAGGAGTTACTGCGTCAGAAGCCACTGATAATAAGCCCAAGCAAAAGAAGGATGCTAAGAGAAAGAGAGGGAAAGCTGAAACAGTTTACTACAAGGAAAACTGGATGAAGCTCTTGAAGAAATAGAAGAAGAAGAGGCTGAGCCAAAGCTGAAAAGGAAGAAGGCCCCTGTTGACAAGAAAAGTTCCATGGTTGAAATGACTCCAGCCATGAAGAGAATGGGTAAGGAACTTTCTGATGACTATTTAGCAAATAGGCGAGAAGTGAAAGCCATGAAAGAACTTGAAAGAGAACAGGAATGAGAAAGAATACTAATCGTGGATGAAGCTGATGATGAAAATGTAGAGCAAGTTCAGAATCTTGGAACTTCAGAAGCAGTAGATAACTCAGCAATGTTATCTAAGGTATCTCAAGGTTCTTACACATCTTATAGCACATCCTCTATTCCTTCTGAAGACACATCTCTTTTAGATCACCTAGAAAGTCATTATCTAGGTGAACTACCCCAATCTGGCTTTACCACAACTTCAGAGAAAACCTCTGAGACAACTCCAGAAGCAGCTGCTTCTGATAAAGTTGTCTCAGAAGACCCCCCACAATAAACACCTTCACCAGAAAAAGCCTCTTCACCCCCTACAACTTCATCACCCCCAATCATTCCTGAACCATCTGTTCCTGAACAACCAACTCCTCAAAAGACCGTTCCTGAACATTCTGTTCCTGTTCCTGAACAACCAGTTACTAAACCCACTCCTGAACCTGAACCTGAAACTGCCGCTCCTGAACACATTGTTCCTGAGCTAACCTCTGCTTCCATAACTCCTTCACCAGTACAAGTTATCAAGATCACCCATCATACTGGTGTATGTGATATGGACACAGACTCTGAGGATGATTAATATGATCATGCCTCTGATATGGTAGTTGACCCCACTCCTGACCAACCATCAACCAGCCAATCATCAACTACAAATGACCAATCATCATCAAACCTACCAATTGTTCCCCTAGCCCCTCCAAAACCCCCTAAACAACCTTCACCTCCCACCATTTACCTGGATTCTCAAGTACTAAAAGATGTGTGGGAAGATATTGCTTCTAAAGTTCTCAGACTGATAGCAGGTAGAAATGACTTGGGTCATACAATAAGCTATCAGAAGCAGTGAAGAAGGATCAAGGAAAGGGTCATCAACCTGATTTCAGCTCTGCATGATTCCTGCATTGAGGCTCAAGAGCAAGCCAAGCAGAAGCTGGAAGAGTGGTTGAATGGAATTGAAGAGAATGCTGGAGATGTAGAAATTCTTGGTACTTGGGTGAAGAATCCACTCAGTATCAGAGGCAGAGAACCTGATGAATTCCTGCCTAAGGAGCTGCATCTGATCATTCCTTCTGAGATTCTGGAAAAGATTGATGTACCTAACCTGGCTTTAGCTCAGGAGAACAAGGTGCTCAAAGAAGAAAATGAAAAGCTGGAAACAGAGCTACTAGAGCAGAAGCTGAAGATATCAAAGTTGGAAGCTGACATGCAAGAAGCCAAGATCAGAGAAGACAACTACAGAAAAGATATGGACAAGAAGTATGCTGATGTTCAAGAGCTTCTGAAGAAGATTTTAGAGAAATAAGCCAAACCCATAGTTGCACACTTTTAGCTTATTTTTCTGTCTTTTTAGGCTTTTGATATTCTTTGTTCATTTCAGCTTCTGAATTAGTTCTTTTTGCTTCTGATATTATAAGCTTCTGAATTCTTCCTGCTTCTGAAAATCTTTAACTGTTTATACCTTGTATGTCATTATTTGCTTTGATAATAATGCTTGCTATGACTGTTTATTTAATCTTTGAAGATGGTTAAAATGCTTTTAATTGATTTGAATTATGATCTGAACCTTTAATCTTATGTTTTTTCTCATCTCTTCTTTTTGTTTATGTCTTTTTGCTAATGACAAAAGGGGGATTATATGTGATAGTATTTAAAGGCTCTGAGCCCCATTAATTAATGTTTGAAAATTTTGAAAATTTCTATCCTTTTTTATCGGTGTATCAAAAAGGGGGAGTATCAAATTTCAAATAACAATTAATTGAACCATTCTTCTTATCTATAAGTCAATTCTTTCAATTTTTTAGCTCTGATATTATTGTGCGAAAAATGAATTTAATTAACCTAGATAGAACTTAGGGGGAGCTTACAAACCTCACCTTAAAGACTATCAGACTCAGGGGGAGTTAGAGCTTACAAACCTCAGACTCTGAGCTTACAAACCTCAGAACCCCAAGGTCAACTTGTTAATTAGATTAACAACAATTGATCAATTTTTAAATACTATTGTTTGTCATCATCAAAAAGGGGGAGATTGTTGGAACAAAATGTGTTTAACAATGAACCTTAAAAAGTTTTGATGATAACAAGGTATTAAAAATTGTAAATTGGACTAGCTAATATTTGTTCAAGTGTACAGGACCACAGTTAAAAAAAAAATTACATCATTGATTGGTTCTGAATGAGCAAATAAAGAGCAAAAGAAAATGAAGCTTAGATGATTCTGAAGGCAATACGCTCCTGAAAGTAAAAGCGCTCCTGAAGTCAAGCTGCTCCTGAAGAAATAGTGCTCCTGAAGAAGTAGTGCTCCTGAAGAATAGTGCTTCTGAAGACAAGAGGTCCAGAAGCCACATCATCAGAAGCTGCACCATCAGAAGCTGCAGAAGCTGCACCATCAGAAGCTGCAGAAGCTGCATCAACAGAAGCTGCCTCATCAGAAGTCATTTCACCAGAAGCTGAAGATCAACTGGATTTGCAGAACATTCAAAGATTGAAGAATCTACATTGCAAAAGCTGTCTATTGGTTTCGAAAACACAGCAGAAAATCAGTGGAACATTGCAACGGTCATTTCAAAGGTGTTTGAAGGCATGTGCTTGCAATTTGGACGAAAGCGTTGACATTGTACTTTGTACGAATTGTACAACCACGTTCTCCACTACTCTGTTTTGTGTCCACGCTACAAGACTAGAAAACAGCTCCAGAATACGGTCTCGCCTGCATATATGTTCCTTTGGATAAGGAATGGATTTCAAATTGGTTCTTCATAGGACAACAACCAAATCAGGCAAAAGATCATTGGTGAAAGATCAAGCTTCAACAACGACTCTTTGGTGTGCTGGCAATTTCACAACGTCTCTTTCACACCTCTATATAAAGGAGTAAAGACCTAGAGATTTGGTAATGCAAGAACGCTGAACGAAAGACTCACAAGATTTTTACAAGTGCCAAACCTCTGCTGAAATTGTTCTGCATTCACTTAGAATTTCTGTGTCTCAAAGTCATATCTTAGAAATTCTTAAGTCCATTGAGTCTGTATCTGATTTGTATTGTGAGCACCTCTGATTGTATATCAAGTGTTCAACCTTAAACAATTTTCTGTGTAATTTTGTTTAGTTAGGAAGTCTCTTGCAGTTGTGCTTGAGCAGGAAGTCTCTTGATTGTGTTCTTGAGCAAAGGAAGTCTCTAGCTTGTGTGCTTGAGCAAAGGAAGTCTCTTGCTTGTGTGTTTGAGCATTTGTAATCAGATATTACTCATAGTGAAATCTCCTTGGAAGTGCAAGGGGGACTGGACTACTTCCGGATTGTGGAAGGAACCAGTATAATTGTTTTGTGTCGTTCTTCTTCTCTCTCTCTGTTTTATTCCGCTGCATTTAGATTCTGATCATCACTTCAGAAGCTGTCCCACTTAGCTTCTGATTAGTGTGTTCAGTTTTTAGGAGAAACGAAGAATTTTTCAAAACACAATTCAACCCCCCTTCTTGTGTTTTTCTCACCTTCATAGCTCTCATGCTTGCAATTATAACATTTGCATTAATTATTCTAGCATGCACTTGTAAAGAAAATTCTTTATCTACAAACGCTGGTGGGAATGAAGAGAAAGATATAAAGAACGTGGAAATGGTGGTGGATTTAGAGCCTAAGATTGTTGTAATTATGGCTGGAGATACTAATCCTACTTACTTGGCTAAACCTGTGTCATCAACATGCCATACTGAAGAAATGGTTTAGAAGTATGCATGGTGTGGTTACAATGCAAATAATTATATTACGAAAAAAATGTGGCCGATGCCGTCAAAATTACATTTTCATTGCGGAGAACTCAATCTTTCATGTTGCAACCGCAATTATGATTGCGGACCACAATTTGAAACCATAAAAATCTGTCATGATTGAAATAATCATCGGAGCACAATGGAGAAAACAATGAACGATACCATCATATTAATGTTTTATGTCCATTTGACATTTATTTGTACTATTATTCTTTAACTCATGCTGATTTTGTGGAGTTTTAGAGTAGAAATGATATAAGGTGTGATGATTTTAGATTTTGTAGGGATGATTATGAAAGAATTCATTTTGTATATAATGGATTTTTATTTGAAAATTATATCATAGAATAATATGTTTTCATGTCTTTGTATTTGAAAATTTGTTACGTCAAAGTGAATTTTATTCAATAAAAAATATTGCAATTTTCAATAATCTGAAAACTATTCCGCTAAAAATAACCTGAGAACTAATTATTATATACTAAACACGTTTTTGTTTAAGAAGAAATAAATTTATATTAAAAAGGACATTTTGATAATTTAGATCAAGTCAAATGTTAAAAAATTAATCCATAACTGCCGTTAGTTAGAGTTTGTTATAAACACGTTGTTAGTTAGCTAGTTGTATATAGATAGCTTATGCTACAAGCAGGTGTGATATACATATAAAAGGCTATGTAATGTGTACATTCACTACTTAATGAGATTTATATTACTAGCAAAACTCTCTCCAATCTCTTCTCTCTCAATTTACAGTTTTGCTTGTTAATTCTTCATCTTGCTTAAAAACAACTTATTGAGAAAAAAACCAGTTCTCAGTGTGAACCTTGATGACCGATGTGATCCACTATCACACAATCACCAATCTTATTTGAAAATGTATATATCCTTGTTTTGAGATATCTTATCTTATCTTATTACTTAAATTTGGTATGTTAGTGAAGTAACATTGTGCTACCTAAACTACATCAATATCCCGCCTTAACGAAATAGAATGTCACATAAGGACAAGTGACAAGCCCCTTTGGAATGGTAATCCAAGCCACAAACCATAGAGAAGATCGATTAACGGAGGAAACATATTTAAATTAGATTCAAATCCGATCTCTATCTCTATACAAAACATATTCTTGTTAAGAACTGCGATAGTAAAATTCTTGTAAGACTATATTGACACACATTCTTGTTGGGTTAACATTCTCTCTATTTGATCAACGTATCTATTTGAAGATAGATAAACACAAAAGAGTTAATAATCAAAAACCATGATAGAGATACCACTTCTACACCAAAAAACATAAGAAATTAGGTGTATTAGTGGTCTCTCTTTTTTGTTAACATATCTATATAAATCTATTCACTTTATTAGTTATAACACTCTTATGGTGTATGTGGTTTTGCGGTGACAAAAGAAATGATTTTGTAAAATTTATTTAATTAAAAATAAGTTCAATAATTTTTTGTTGTTGAAATATAAAGTGTTTTATGCTTGAGTTTAAATACCTAAAAGTGTTTTGAATAGTAAATTGAAGTATAAAAGTCATGTTTAGATTCAAAAACCATAAATCCTAACTTCAAGTTAAATTCCCTCAAAAAATAAAAAATAAACTTTAAGTTAAAATCAATTATAGAGACGATTAATTTGACCAATCTTATAATTCCGGTTGGATCTAACTCAAACTGACCAAAATTAGTTTGTAAGGTGATGATCGTCCCCACTTATGAACATATATTCAAGTTATATATCTCATCAAATGTACGAGTATTAACATATCCTCTTATGTCCAGGACCGGATATCTGGAGCATCAACCAAGTTTGTCAATCCTAGCAATCTGATAGGATGTGTTCCAACCCATATTTGATAAATTTGATACCATTTTAAAATTTAAATTGAGTTTAACTCAATCTTTCAAACATATACTTAGAAGGATTGTAAGTTGTGACCGAGACTAGTAGAGAGGGTGGATAGTCTCTATTGCACCTGTTAGGTTGTTCTTAACCAAGGCCAAATTCAAATTCGAAATGAGAATAAAAGCACAGTCAACAATTTCTCTATTTCAATAATACAAGCAATTTCCACTTTATTCATGCTCCCTACTTTGTTTCCATTTTAGGTTTTTGCAACCACTCTGCCTCTACCTATGCAGAATTTTGTACCAATATACGAAGGAAGTGAAAATAGGAAAATGTGAAATCAATAGGGAAATAGTCTTTACTTGATTAATTTATTTTAACCAAATTAATCTAAAGCGAATAAATAGATAAATAGACATGAAAGTAAAAACATTCGAATAAATTTTTCAATTTCTAAATTTTCTTATATTTGAGTTGGTCATATTCATTATTTTTGTTTTTTTTTTATTATTGAAACTTATTTTTTCATAAAGTGAAAGAAATCAATATCATTTTATCACTTGTAACATTTGCTCGTTAGAAAAAATTTGCATGACTCTTAATTACACGTGTAACATTTGCTCATTACAAAAAATTTGCTCATTAGCAAAAACTTTCAATGAGTAACGGCAATTCCTAATGAAAAAAATCGACAATTCCTTATAAAAGTATACTGAGAAATAAACAAATTTTGTATCGTCACAAGATCAAATTTAATTATAGTGTTTAGACAAATGGAAAAATCACTTATCTCTAAATGTTTTTTTTATGTGTACACTTAAACATTGTACTCTAAAAACCCAAAAAAACATTGTACTCTACATTTGTTTTCAACCTCCCACAAGGGGACGATGTCATTTTCACAACATCAAAAAATTCAGTTTTAAAAAATGAAGAAAAACATAATATAATTAAATCTTCCTCCTTTATAAACTATTCACCTCTACCCTCATTGTTATTTTGTCATCCATAATCTTCATTTATATTTGCTTAAAAATAGAGATTCAATCTTTTGTTCTTTTAATTTTTTAAAGCCACTACCCTCCTTCTCTTGCTTCTTATTTACCACTTCATTTTTACCATTTCGTTGATTAATACTAAGGCTGATGAGCAATTCACACTTAACCACCCAGCCTTATTTAAGCCTTCCATTTCTTCAAAACGTTGAGTTCAAAATCCAAGACAAAAAATCATATTAACTTAACCCCTCCAAACTCGCAAATAAAGCATTAGATATAACAGCTTTTTAGGTGAAGATTTAATGTTTTGTTTTATATTACAAACACTATAAAATGTTTTTTAAAACCAATTAAGTTTGATTGAAGTCTAATATGTTTTTCAAAATTTAATCTAAAAATATATTTCAAAATACAAACTCAACCCTACAAAACTCTCCCCTCCAAAATTCAACCATCAAACATACCCTAGAGTTTGTAAAGTGCTTGAAATTAAATTTACAAGTAAAATAAACGGCATAAATGTGAATGTGCAGGAAATTAAAAAGCAAAAAAGATAATGTGCACGAAATTAAAGTGCTATAAATAGATAAATGACTTCAAATTTAAACAAAGTAAAGAAGAAATGACATACTTAATCATGTATGGATATCTACGTTGTTTATGTGTTAGATGTGATTTCCAAATCTTGATATATTGTCATTTTAATATTTCTTCTGCCTCAAAATGAATTTCAGTTGTGCGTTGTTCTTTCGGAAATAATTATTTGTGTTTGATTTTAATCGTAAAATTTGTATTATTTATTAAAACTATCCTTATTAATTGTAGTTAGTAGTAGTTAAGTGGAAGTAATAAAAACATAATTTTCTTCCACTAAATCTTACATTTCCCATATACATTCTCCCATTATTTTTTATTTTTTTTTTGGTGGAATATTCTCCCATTATTTTTCTTAGAGACCACAGTGAATATATCTTCACAAAAAAAATAAATTGGTTCGGACGTAATAATAAAATAATATGCTCGGTGGTGGAGTTTGAGAAAAATTTAGTGTGGGCCACTAAAAACTATAATACATAAATTTAATTTTAAAATCATATTTCATAAAAAATAAATAAGTTTTTTTGACAAAAAAAAAACAGAAAATTAAGTTTTTTTTTTAATGGTGGTCGGGGTTTGATCTCAGACCTTGCAGCATTGTCTCTACCAACTGAGCTAATTAAGCTCAATAAAACAAAACTAAGTTGTAATAATACACATAAAGTTGATCATAAAAAAATTAAAAAATATCTTAAAATGATGTTCTCCACTTATCGAGTAACTACAAATCATCAATAGTAAACTTATAATTTCCCTTTCAATATAAACAGATTGAAACTGACAGTTTTCATTTTTTTTCTTTCTTCTCTACGTGGCAACTCATGGTACTCTGCATCCCATACACACTTTCTTATTTACACAACAAATTGTGTTTGTAGAACTTGCTTTTCAAGACTCCAAATTTTCACAACAAAAGAACGTATGCAATTGTTTGAGACAATGTCATGGGCCCTCCATTATTTTTGACAATGAGAGAATTGATAGCTAGCACAAATATCAACCGATGAAGAAACTTCCATATATTAAGATTTATGAAAAAGAAACATTGCCCATGATTGGATATATTCTTCATTACAACACGAAAGAATCAACCATCAACAATTGTTTGACAAATTGAGACCATATCGAAAATTATAAGAAAGGAATAAATAGAAATTTCTTCCACATTTCCACATGTGGGTCCATTCACACGCAACTTCATAAATCAAAGCACTTTCATTCACTATAAATACCCTCTACTTCTTTTATACCAAGCCTTCATGATCCAATAAAAACCCAAACCCTAGACTTGAAACAAGGTGAGAGATTAATAATAATAGAGAAAGTTTATTAATTTTTTTTGTGAGTATATGTGATTCAAATATGGATGCAGCAGCTGGTGGTGGTTTCAAAAACGTTACATCTCCCACTCCTTATCTCTTTGGTGGCCTAGCTCTCATGCTTACAATTATAACATTTGCATTAATTATTGTAGCATGCACTTGTCAAGAAAATTCTTTATCTTCAAACGCTGGTGGGAATGAAGAGAAAGATACCAAGAATGTGGAAATGGTGGTGGATTTAGAGCCTAAGATTGTTGTAATTATGGCTGGAGATACTAATCCTACTTACTTGGCTAAACCTGTGTCATCAACATGCCATAGTGAAGAAATGGTTTAGAAGTATGCATGGTTTTTTCATGGTTTTAAGTTATGGAATATGGTTGTGGGTTACCATGATGCAAATGTTTATCTTACAAGAAAGTACATTTCACGCAGTTGAACAAGTTATGGGTGTGATGTCATTGCAGAAAGCTAAAAACGCTCAATTATACAACCACGACTGCAGTTGCAGACCACAATTTAAAACCATGATAGGAGTTCGTGAATGAAATCATCAGCAAAATGGAGAGAAGATAAATAACAAAGACACCATCTAATTAATGTTTTATGCCCATTGACATTTATTTGTACTATTCTTTACTCATGCTGATTTTGTGGAGTCTTATTAGTGTAGAAATGATATATGTAAGGTGTGATGGTTTTAGATTTAGTAGGAATGATTTTGAAAGAAATGAATTCAGTTTGTATATAATTTGTTTGTATTTGAAATTATATTATCAGAATAAATTTTGAAAAAGTTCTTTTGGATGATAAAATAGTTTTTTTTTTTTTTATGTACAGAATATATATTTTTTAAAACTAATAATATACTACACATTTTTATAGTTTTTTTTTTTTTTATGTACAGAATATATATTTTTTAAAACTAATAATATACTACACATTTTTTTTAAGAAGATAAAGATTTAGCATTTATATTGCAAAGGGAATACAATATGTTTCAATCTAAATAGAAGAGCGACCATAAGAAATATAAGAAAGAGAAAGGTATGCTTGTCAAAAAGGCAAAATATTCTAAGCTTGAATGAACCTTGATATGATCCAATATCACGTACACAATCACTTTGTTTGACAAGGTATGCTTGTTCACGATAACTTAAACAGCTCACACAGAAGAGATTGTCAAAAATCAAATAATATACCTACACAAATACAATAAAAGAGAAGTCACATCATGCAAACATGTTTAAATCAGATTCAATGCAATCCCTACACAAAACACAAGCAATTGCCGAGTCATATGTAGGCCCATTTGTTAAAAAAAAAAAAAAAGTTTTTACACAAAAAATTATTTTGATTGATAGCTTTTGTTGAAAATCATTTTTAAAAGAAGAGATATAATTTTTTTTTATAATTTTAAACAAACAATATATCACACTTTTCTTTGAGGTCGATCCAACATATTTAAAGACCTAACCTAAATTTTACATTGAGGTCTTTTAAAATAAATAAATAAGTAGACAAATAAACAATAAAAATAAGAAAAATTAAGTTTTAATAAGTCTTAAGTTCAAAGTTCAAATCTCCGTCCAAGAGAATATGACGCTTTGATAACTTGGCTAACTGAGCTAAGTGAACATCTATGACTAATCTACAATATTATAAAATTATAATTTGATAGTATCTTTCTCTCTCTTTTAGCACAAAATCTTGAGGCATGAAACCCTAGTTTGAACTACTTGCCCTCGTACCCGCCATCATTTTCTTTAGAATCGCTAAAAATAATCTTTAAATTATTTATATCAAAATGATATTAAGAAAAAGCTTACACATGAGAATCATTAAAACATCAAAAGTGCTTTTTTAAGAAGCTTAAACAAATGGGTCTATAATCGCTCTCTCGTACAAACTATATTCACTACATTTAGTAAAATTCTTGCAAGGATATATTGAAACACATTCTTGATGGAGAGAGGGAGCAATAATAGTCAAATGACCTAAAAACCATATGAAAGGGAGACATCACATTTCCAACCAAAATTTTAAAAAATTAGTATGCAAGTAATATAAAGCACTCACATTTAAATCCGACAATTTCATGTAAATAAAATCAGTTGTTTGCTTATATAGACAAGAAACAGAGTTTAGATGTGGCTTACATGTTATATTCCCTTTGTCTGCCTTCTTATTAATTTTGAGTCCATATTATAGAATATCTTATCCATATATCATAGAATATATTTGGCAAAATTACACAAATAGTCCCTTAACTTAATTTTAGGTAACATTTTAGTCCTTTATCTTTTTATTTTCCCGTTTTCATCCTTTATCTTTTTAAAACATTGCACTGTTACCCTTCTGTTAACCATCTATTAAAAAAAACACTGTTTATATTAAAATATTATTTAACTATTTCTTTTTTGCTAATTACCCTTTTTGCCCTTGAACCCTTTTGCTATTTTCAGACAAAGAAACACAACAACCCAGAAAACGCATTATTCATGTGTTTTTCAACCCAGAAAGCATTTGCGCTTTATAACCCAGAAGCATGTGCGATCATTCTTTATGTAGGCGCAAGCAACACCTTGTGAACTTTCATTCATCATCATATATACAGAAATCATGCAAACACGAGGTGAACAATAGACCAACAACTGCTTTGAGAAATTAAAATCAAACATTATTTTCTAATAGTTGAAAGCAGATGATTTCTTTTGCAATATTTAACATATAAGATATAACTCATTACTTGTAGACTACCTGATGAATCATGATTTTTTGGAAACATTATATGTAGAGATATAGAATTGCCCAAGAAACGGAAATCCAGAAATAAAACATATACTCACATTGCAAGATCTCAAAAACCAACAAGATTTTTAAATGATTTGATGAGTTAGCAGTGATATATAGTTTTTCATTCATGTATTTCTTATGTTGTTATGATGTATGAAAGTCAATAACCTTCTCTATACATGGTTCGATCCATTAATGGGGATGTCATGAATTTCAAGATTTGATTTTTTAGGGTTGCAGCTGCTGCTTCACATCTAACATTGGAGAAGAAGAAGATAACGTCCAATTTGTTTTTTAACAGAATATTTAACGGATACCACTTAAAGGGTAAAGGTGCAACATTTTAAAAAGATAAAGGACTAAAACGGGAAAATAAAAAGATAAAGGACTAAAACGTTACCTAAAATTAAGTTAAGGGACTATTTATGTAATTTTGCCAATATATTTACTTTGATTATACTTGAAGTTACACGGATAGCACAACTATAATATATATGGAGGATTAATACAATTGGACTGGATTGGATACATTTTTTACGCTAAAAACCAATAATAAGATTTATCAAAAAAAGAAAAACCAATAATAAGAGGGAAATTTTCAGTTGGATTCCGAATCAAATTTACTACTAGAAAATTGCCATTTTCAGACGAAATTTCGGACAAAATCAATTTGTCATCTCAAATGTTCTTTTAATTATGGACGGAATTCAGACGAATTTATTCTTTTACAAGTGTTTCTTTTGTTTGTCCTTTGATGTTCCAATAAGAAAGATAGAAACATTTTAGGTTCATAGATCAAATTGTACCATATTTACATATTAAAGGGATGATGATCATGAAATTGTCAAAATAAAAAAAGAGAGATGATCATGAACGGTATATCCTTAGGATTGCAAACATAGTCCAGGAGAGAGTAAGGTGTGAGACAAACTACCTTTATTATTGTCTAGATTTTTTGATTAAGATTTTCACGGTATATTTAACTCTTTGTTGGGATAATATTTAAGGGCAGAAACCTCTCACTATGCTTAACATAATGGTCAAACTCATCACGCTCCATGATAGACTTTTAGCAATTGTACTAAAATAAATAAATAAGTATAAGCCAAATAAACAATAAAAATAAGAAAAATTAAGTTTTAATAAGTCTTAAGTTCAAAGTTCAAATCTCCGTCCAAGAGAATATGACGCTTTGATAACTTGGCTAATTTAGCTAAGTGAACATCTATGACTACTCTACAATATTATATAATTATAATTTAATGGTATCTTTCTCCCTTTTTAGCACAAAATCTTGAGGCATGAAACCCTAGTTTGAACTACTTGCTCTTGTACTTGCCATCATTTTCTTTAAAATCTCTAAAAATAATCTTTAAATTATTTATATCAAAATGATTTTAAGAAAAAGCTTACACACGAGCATCATTAAAACATCAAAAGTGCTTTTCTTAAGAAGCTTAAACAAACGGGTCCGTAATCACTCTCGTACAAACTATATTCACTACATTTGAGATAGTAAAATTCTTGCAAGGATATATTGAAACATATTCTTGTGGGGAGAGGGATCAATTAATAATAGTCAAAGAAAATGCTTTTTATAGACGTAAACCACGAAACTCTCACAACCGTGTAAATGCACATCCTTTATTTTGGCAACTGCATGTTTGGTAAGTGGGCACTTATTTATTTATTTTTTTTTTGTTGCCAAAGCATTTCCCATTCTTGAAAATATCGGGACAAAAGCTTTCGCTGCATATAGTAGCTCTCATAGTCAAATGACCTAAAAACCATATGAGAGGGAGACATCACATTTCCAACCAAAATTTTAAAAAATTAGTATGCAAGTAATATAAAGCACTCACATTTAAATCCGACAATTTCATGTACATGAAAATTAGTTGTTTGCTTACCTAGACAAGCAACAGAGGTTAGATGCGGCTTACGTGTTATATTCCTTTTGTCTGTCTTCTTATTAATTTTCAGTCCATATTATAGAATATCTTATCCATATTATATATCATAGAATATATTTACTTTGATTATATTTGAAGTTACACGATTAGCACAAATATAATATATATATATATATATATATATATATATATATATATATATATATATATATATATATATATATATATATATATATATATATATATATATATATATATATATATATATATATATATATATATATATATATGGAGGAGTAATACAATTGGACTAGATTGGATACATTTTTTTCGCTAAAAACCAATAATAAGATTTATCAAAAAAAGAAAAACCAATAATAAGAGGAGAATTTTCAGTTGGATTCCTTATCAAATTTACAACTAGAAAATTGCCATTTTCATACGAATTTTCAGGTAAAATCGATTTCATCTCAAATGTTCTTTTAATTAAGGACGGAATTCAGACGAATTTATTCTTTTGTTTGTCCTTTTGTTGTTCCAATAAGAAATATTTTACATATTAAGAGGGATGATGATCATGAAATTGTCAAAATAAAAAAAGAGATAAAAAAAGAGAGATGATCATGAACGGTATATCCTTAGGATTGCAAACCTAGTCCAGGAGAGAGTAAGGTGAGACAAACTACCTTTATTATTGTCTAGATTTTTTGATTTAGATTTTCACCGTTTGTTTAACTCTTTGTTGGGATAATATTTAAACAGCTAACCAGTTGAGGGCAGAGATCTTTCACTATGCTTAACATAATGGTTCAACTTATTATGGTCCACTTAAAAACAAAGCTCAATCCAATAATTCATCAATAATAATCAGTACTTAATAACAATAATGCATAATTTATATAATTAATAATTGACGCATAATTTATATTATTAATAATTGATAAAGTCAATCCATAATTGATTAATTAAATAATTAATATAGATCATAATTGAGTACATCTCTTGCTTTAGGCGTCATTCCATATTGTTCGTGCTTCCAATAGTCTACCATTCCAGCTGACCATCTCACCATTCTTCCAACTTGTCCCTCTCACCATTCTTAACCTCTAACGATTTAGATGGTAATGCTTCTATACTTTTTCTAATAATTTTTTGGAGTTATGAAATATGAAATATAAGACGTAAACTTGCATACTCTGTTAGTTTTAGCTTGTAAAAAAATGTCCCAATCTTTTCCACGGTAGGAAATGGATCAAAATGTTGAGATCATCTTTTGATTGATCTGTCGCACCACCACACCGGTGTATTGCATATGAGGTCTTAGCCTTCAAAAATTCGATTCACATATCTCTTAAGTGAATGTCCTCGTCTCTTTCTTTTTGAATAATTTTTCATCCAACAGATTGGTGTTTCAGTTGACTGAGAGCCTCCCTATCCACCAATTGTGCCTAAACAAGAACTACCTTGGTATCTCATATTATATCGTAACTTATTCCAAGACGAATGTTATGACCAATTTTGGAATTGTTTTGAAGCAAAACCATAGGTAAGACTTCATACATCGATTAACAACTTCAGTTTGACAATTCATTTTGGACGGTGAGCAAGCTTATCTTCACTACTGTTCCTTATAAGTTATTTTTTGAATGGCTTACAAGTAACAATTATGAAAATAAGTTTCTTGCACCATCCAAAAAATATAAATGTTAAACAAAAGTTGTTGATCAATGTTTGGACTCTTAACTATCTTGTTTTATTTTAGAACAGCCTCAAAATCGATTGTATTGGCTATCTTGCGCCGATTAATGGTACAATACAACTTTCTATGAAGATTTGTATAGATGAAGGTTGCACCAACTCCTTCGGTTTTTACAAACCAAAGTAGATGTCATGACGGCAAAAATAGTGGATAGGGATAAGGTTCTTCGCAAACTAAAACAAATCTTGATGCAGTCCCAACAACAAATGAAAAATTATGCACATAGAAAGAGGCGAAAATTGTCTCGAGATAGGTGAAATGGAGGTTCATGAAACAGTATTATTATGAGAATGAGAGCGATGGTGAGAATGAGAATCACAGCGAACCTTCGAACTCAAGGAGAGAAAAAAAGAGTGATGAGAAAGATTCCAAATAAAAAACTATTTAAAGAAAAGTATTATAATGTTTAATACACAGTTTTCTACAAAATTTTCACACTATTTGAAGCTTTTAAACAATGACTTTAAAGTGGGTCAATATTATTTTCTCTAAAAAAACAAAAACAAACAAAATAAGGACATGAAAAAGAAGTTTCTAGAAAGAGCAATGAACTCACAAATGAGAGAGGGAGGTGCACGGCGGACATGGTGGTTTGACAACGTCTAATTGGTGGTTGTGTGGTGGGTGTATATGCCAGTTATTCTCTCTCACTTTGATGCTTTAAAACAGTTAATATTAATAATTAGTTGTTAAATTAATGTTTTCTCTTTTGTTCGAGTTTGAATATCTCTAACTCCTTATTTATCGGTTGAACTATCTACCCCTCCACTCTCACTTTGACGTTAACTTTTCTTCTCTAATTCTCTATATATGGTTGGTAATGTTAGTGGTGGATACTTATGTCAAACTCGGTGGATTATGATGTGAATGTAAGGATTGAGTTTGCTTGATCTTTTAAGAAAAAGTCTAAGAAGAGTAAGAAGAGCCTTCACTCATGCAAATGGAATTAACATTTTTTTTCTAGTTGCTATAACAACCAATTCTAAGAACTTATAACAAAAAGATGAGTGGTAGATTATAACAACTTGTTCTGCTTTTTGTGGACGATTGAGATCAATTTACAGAGATATCTTGTCGATCAAACGGTGGGGGACACGGGGTTTGGTTGTTATGTGTAACTATGAGAGTGTCGACCTTGTTTACTTGTTGGAGGTAGAAAACAAAGGCATATGACAGAATTGCAGAGAGTAGTAGTTGGCTCCAGCACTCTTTGTGAAAGAAATCAATGGTGTTGGTGGAAATAAGTAATGGTTCTTGTAGAAATTGAATCGAGTGAATAAATTGATCCAAACATGATAATATGATTTTGTAGAAATTGATCTAAACAATGACAATATTGGTCAAAATAACAAATTTTTAAGGGTAGAAATCGATCTAAACAAATAAATATGACTTTCAATTAATGTGATTCAAGCAAACAAACCGGATTTAACGAGTCAAACCAAATAGTTCATAAATTTTAAACGATTTGAATTCGAGCTGAAAAAATTGTTTATGTCGAACGCGAGTCGAGTTTCAAGTTGAAACAGTTCTTATCGAGTCGAATCGAACTTGGGAAGGTTCGACTCGACTCATTTCCAACCGTAATTTAAACAGTTTCAAATGCATGATACTTCTCTTATTTATGTTTAGTTTTCGTAAATTTCTCAACAAAATTTTAAAAACAAACTCAAAAAATTCACTTCTGTTTTTGCTTGATTGGATGTTTCGGATTTTTTTGTGTTTTTCCGGCGCTTAGTCACGGAACCTGGTGTACTGTTTCCATTCTTTGCGTTCTTAAGTGTGTCTTACACCTAATTCTGCTTGATAAAATTTGACTTTTTCTACTGACACCCCATAAACGTCCGGTTACACCCTGATTAGACAAAACTGCCCTTGATTCTTTTTCATACGTGAAATGGATTCGCGTACCTACGTTAATTCAATTAGCGTATGCCTACTTTATAAGATCAAAATCTCCAATTCACGTGCATATACAATACATATGAATTCACGTAAACCTACAGTTTACATATACCTCCAAAATACTTACACCATTAGATTCACATACACCATAGAATTCAATTCCACCACATAAATCAAGTAAATTAATCAAATCACATGGTTCACGTAAATTAAGTTTACATACACCCACTTAAAAAGAGTTTCTAGAGACTAATGTAATCTTAATTCACGTATTTTCCCTTTCTATATATCACGTTAATTTAGATCACTGAACAGAATCCATAAGAGAACGTATGTGGATATGTTTGTATCGTGAATTGGGAACTAGTTTCATTCCTCAAAACACAACAAAAATATCATAAGTACAACAAACGAGTTAATGATTGAAAATGAAGCTAGTTAGAGATAAATTGGAATGAATGAGGGAAGTAGAAGTGATGGTAGAAAACAAGTACAGAGGAAAAAAAAAAAACATTAATGAATATAACATGGAATGAATGAGGGAAGTAGAAGTGATGGTAGAAAACAAGTACAGAGGAAAAAAAAAAACATTAATGAATATAACAAAAGGAGAAGATCTAGAGATAAGAGAGCAATGGTAGGAAACAATACAAATCAAAGTCCATGTTAGGAAACAATACAAATCAAAGTCCATGTTTTCGTGAGTATGTATGTGATGATGTTGGTAGAATGAAAAGAAAAGCACAAAGCAAATTTGTGTGAGCGGTGAAGATTATGGAAATTAGGATAAAATATTATGGAAATTAGGATAAAATATTATGGAAATTTTGGGTGTAACAGGATATTTTAAGGGTGTAACTAGAAAGAGTCATAAAATTTAACCGTTTCTAAAAAAAACTCAGAAAATCCAAAAGTCTCCAAACTCTATGATGTCCCCCACTTTGAATTTCTACTCCCAACGCAATAGCAGGGGAAAATTGCTGTTGACACATTAGCTTTGGCTAGGACACACATGTAAAAGACGTTTTTACCCCTTCGGTAGTTAACTGCCGAATTATGAAACCGGCTGCAGTTAACTACCGAGGAAAACTTCGGCAGTTAACTGCTGAGGAAATCTGAAAACTTCGGCAGTTAACTGCCGAGGAAACCTCAAACCTGTTTTTTTTTTTTGACAAAAACCATTAATTCTTTTTATTCTTTAAACCTAAATTTTCCTTAATTAAATTTAATTCTTTAATCCTTTTAAGGAATTAAACATAATTCTTTTTATGATTTCATTCATGTGATTTTGTTGCCATAAATGAAGAAATACGAGAGATGAATAATATCTGCAATCAGTAGTTAATGGACCTAAAATGATGATTCAATTAAAAAAATGCAACAACAAAAACGTTACAAATGATAGAATAATTATATTTGTAATTATTAGCAATTAATTATAATATTTCAGATTTTTTTTGTTGTTGACAAATTATAATATTTCAAATATTATTCATCTCTCTTTCAAATAATTATATTTGTAATTATTCTATCAATAATACTTTTTTTTGTACAAATAAAACCACTTTTCTATTCTTAAAAAAAAAAAACCCCTCTTTTTAATTAAGAAACGTGATTGAATATGTAGTAATTATAAGATCTCATATTTTTTTATTTATGGCAACAAAATTATATGAATGAAATCAACAACTTTATAAAAAGAATCGTGTATTTAATGGCAACAAAATCCATATTTCTTCATTATGGCAACAAAATCACATTAATGAAATCATAAAAAGAATTATGTTTAATTCCATAAAATAATTAAAGAATTAAATTTAATTAAGGAAAATTTAGGTTTAAAGAATTAATGGTTTTTGTAAAAAAAAAAAAACAGGTTTGAGGTTTCCTCGGCAGTTAATTGCCGAAGTTTTCAATTTTCCTCGGTAGTTTACTGCCGAAGTTTTCCTCGTTAGTTAACTGCAGCCGGTTTTATAATTCGGCAGTTAACTACCGAACGGGTAAAAAGGTCTTTTACATGTGTGTCCTAGCCAAAGCTAATGTGTCAACAAAAATTTTCATAGCAGGGTCGTCCCAAGGGTTAAATAACTTATATAAGTAACAAAAAATATGTAAACATAACTTTTAAGAACTTAAAGCTCCCATACTCTAGATGTATCTACGAAGTATCTCCATTGGGGGTGGGAATAGGCCAGGCCAGGCCAGGCTTTGATAGGCCTGAGTCTGGCCTACGAAAAAATTTACAAGCCTGAGCCTGGCCTATGTGGCCTATCATAGGCCTTTTTTTTGGTCTGGCGTGGCCTATTTAAAAGCCTGGACTGGCCTGAAAGCCTACTTTCAGACCTACTTTACATTAAGGCCATCAAATAGTTCATTTGGCCTACTAAATAGGCTAAAGAGGCCTTAAAGCCTACTTAAAAGCCTATTTCACTACAAATAAATTTTAGGGTTAAATATGTTTTTAGTCCCTATAAATATGTCAACTTGTCGTTTTACTCCCTCTAAAATTTTCCTTCGACTTTTAGTCCCTCTAAAATTTTCAATCACTACTTTTGGTCCCTATTTTTAATTTAATTTTTGTATTTTTTAATGAAATTGTGCAGAAATGTGTAAAATATTCTAAAAAAATTTCCTAAAAAAAATTAGAATTTTTTAACAAAACACAAATTAAATATAAATTTTTAACCGTAAAAATTCTGAATTTTTTTTGAGTGATTTTTATAATATTTTGAATTTTTCTGAAAAATTTTATTAAATAATATGAATTCTACATATGAGTTTACTTTAAAAGAGGGACCAAAAGTGAAAATTGAAAATTTTATAAGGACTAAAAGTTGAAGGAAAATTTTAGAAGGACTAAAACGAAAAGTTGACATATTTATGGGGACCAAAAACATATTTAACTCTAAATTTTAACTAGATTAAAGCCTACTTAAAAGCCTACAATAAAGCCTATTAATGGACTAATAGATAGAGAAAAAGGTGTTTATATTTTTAATGTATGCAATTATTTTTATATAAAAAAAAACATTTTTTAATAAATAAGTATTAATAGGTCGGCCTATTAGGCTTGGCAGGCTTTTCTGGAAGCCTAAGCCTGACCTATTTAACTAAACAAGCTTTCTAAAAAACCTAAGCCTAGGCCTATCTACTAAACAGGCCAGACCAAAACATGCCAGGCCGTAGCCGGCCTGGCCTATTCCCAACCCTAATCTCAATCATATTTGATAATATTTATTTGAAAACAATTATAGAATTGGATAATAATATGGTCTAAATAGTGGTTGTATGTGGTGCATCTCAGATCTCAGAAATAGAGAACAATTTAGGAGTTCCAAAATGAAACTACTTAGAACAGTTCCAAAATAGACTGTAAATCATTTAAAGGTTTAGGGTGTGTTTGGATTGAGGGTTTAGGAGGGGAAGGGAGGGGAGGGTTTACTTTTCTTTTTTAAACTACGGACTATATAACATGTTTTTCTAAAATAAATTAAGTGTGATTCAAGTATTATATGATCATTTATCATGTTAATATGTTAACTTTTAAAAAAATATTTCATAGTGTCCGTAATTTAAAAATGAAAAGTAAACTTTCCCCTCCCTTCCCCTCCTAAACCCTTACCCCTGTCTGAGTCTGAGGAATTGGGAGTATAGAACAGAAATCTAATTGCAGCATCATTGGGAATATATTGTTTTTTTGGGGTCAAATAGTATAGTGACTAAAGCTCACACATTTTAAACGTGAAAAAGTGGGATGTCTGGGGTTCGAACCCCGACTCTCGCATATATTATGCATTTGTCTCTACCAACTGAACTAAACTTACGGATACCGAGAAAACATTGCTTTATCAATGTGGTTTCGGATGTATAGTTTGATTTGTGATTGCATTTATTTCTTTTTATAATTTGTAACACATAAACGAAAAGAACATAGATGTATAATTATGGGAAGATCTTCCGTACGTCGACAAAATAAATTTGGAGCCATATAGTGTATAAATGGTGCATAATACTATTGATAGATTTGATTAATCTACACATAAATAATCGGGGTCCATTATAGATCAATATTTTTCATAAGTCCATTCTATACGCAACCTGTTATATATAGTGAGATGGGTTCCGTATAAAATGAATCAACGAAAAATTTGGTCCATATTGGACCATAAATTGTTACGTTTTGAATTTATCTAGCCCTCACATGTTATTGCACCATCTATATACTATCTCCTCCACTTATCGTTTTTCTTTTCGTCAATTTGATCGTTGCTCAATGTTTATTAATTTACCTCTCTCCTAAACAAAAAAAATAATGATTGTTCTCTACTTTGAATCAAGCAATTATTATGGGCATAGGTCTAATAATTTTCTTCTCAAATTCTTATGTAATCCTTTGTTCCTCTTCCCTATTTTCACCTCCTTATATTTTTGTTTATTCTCTTCGTTGTTTCGTGAAACAATGGCAGTTGAAATGTGCATGGTGTTGGCACCACAGCTCTTCAAAATGATTAACATTTGGGTGTTGAAAAAGTCAATGGCAACAGTGACAAGGACAGTGAAGGCCAAGAAAGCACTATACCATTAATAAGATACTAGAGGAACCGAATGTTTACAACTGTGAGATATACATAATTACCGAAATCGGATATAGTATCCAAAAGCTAGTTAAACTAAATGTTTGTGTTTAACGACACTATACTTAACAAAATACTCCAGTCTTTTTTTTTTTTTGAAGGAAAAATACTTCAGTCTTGTTTATAAAAAACAATTTACTTTTTTGATTCATCGAATAATTGATGTATTCGGCTATTTCTAAACTAAATACATTAATTATTTAATGAATCTAAAAAATCATCTTTTTCTTATAAATAGGACCGGAGGATGTATTTGTCATTCCAACAATATATGTCTGTGGCTCTCAACTACCATTATTGTAACCAAAATCTCAAATAAATCAAAACTCAGTCGTGAACTCATCCCAAAACCCACTACATACTAACTATATAACAATAGCAAGTTTTGTCATAAAAAAACAATAACATGTTGGTTGCAATTTTATTTTAAAAAAAACTTATATCGCACAATGGATGATATTTTCTTGGGTTAAATATGTTTTAAATCCATACAAAAATTACAAGCTTTCAAGTTTAATCTCTATAAAAAAATTATTCATTTTTAGTCCCTATTTGTATTTTGTAAGGAGTATATTGGAGGACTAAAAATATCAATTTTTTGTAAAAAGTTTACAAAATAGAAACTATTCTTACAAACTACAATATTACAGAGAACTAAAATTATCACGAAAATTTTGTAGGGATTAAACTTGAAAATTCGTGATTTTGTAGGGGTTAAAAATATATTTTGCCATATTTTATTTATTTAGAAATTGAAATAAGCATATTTTCTATAAAATTAAAAATAAAAAAATCAGCTGAAATAGTAAGTTCGGTTACACTAGAAAATATAGCACTCTTGCTAGTCAATCTATATTAGAGTCATTTAAAAACATTTATTTTTCTGAAAGTGTGAAACTATGGTATATTTGAAGACAACAGTTCCTGTGAGCTTAACTCAGTTAGTAAGAACAATGCATAATATATGCAAGGTCCGGGGTTCGAAGACAACATATATATGTTTTTTTTCCCCTTGAAACAAAATATATATGATTTTTTTTTCTTCTTTCAGACGTGTACTTGATTAAGAAAAAAAAAAGTTAAGATTGATAGCCCATATCACAATTCAACCCACACTCTAAAACATTACAAAAAAATATTCTAATGATTAAGAGTATTTTTAAATTTTTTGTATTACAAGATTATTATTTAAAGATTCCAAATAGAAAACTATTTAAAGAAAAAGTTGACCATTCTAATGTTCAATAATACACAATTTTCTATAAACTATTACTATTATATAATTTGGAAATGTTATAACTAGTGTCGTTTGACATTTTTAAAGGACTTGAAATAGTAAGGTTTTTAAGAATATTATTTCTCATTTGACCATTCTAATGTACAAATATTATTATTTTTTTGACAAGAGTACAAATATTATTTCTCATTAAACAATTATTTTAGGTTAAGAGCGGTCTTTATTATTATTATTTTTAAAAAAAGGATTGATTAAGTAAATAATCCCTATAAATATGCAGAATTTCATTTTTAGTCTATATAAAAAAAATTGCACTTTAGTCCTTTTAACATTTTCCTTTAGCATTTTTAAGGACCAAAAATGCTGGCGGAAAATTTTACAAAGACTGAAAAGTGTTAATGGGAAATTTTGACTAAGCGCAATTTTTTGTGGGGATTAAAAACGAAATCCTTGATATTTAAATGAATCATTTAATTGATTAAAAACAAATAAAATAAGAACATGTAGAAGAAGTTTCTAGAAAAAGCAATAAACTCACAAATGAGGGAGGGAGGCGCACGGTCGGCATGATGGTATGACATATTTGTTAAAGACAAGATCTCGGCCGATGGAGGCTTTCGAACCAAATGAAGAGAAGTTAGACCACAAACAAAAGGTTATGTGATGGGTGTATATGCCAATTAGGGCTTGTTTGGATAAACAACTTATTTATAGTTTATAACATAAGTACTTAATACAATAAGTTTGCGCTTATGCATAAGTTTGAATAAGCTATATTTATGCAAAAGGTAAAATAAATTACTTTTGTATATGCTATAAGTTGTTTTTATAAAATATGTTGGAGAACTAATGAAAATATGTTAGAAAAATATTTGTAAAAATTGTTATATGGTATTTTTAAAAATTCTCACCAAACTTATGTCAATTGATAAGCTCAAATAAAAGGTTGGTAATGTTATAGTGGCTGATACTTGTGTCAAACTCGATGCATTATGAGGTGAAGGTAAAGATTGAGATTGCTTGATCTTTTGAGAAAAAGAGTTGGAAGAGGAACGAGAGCCTTCACACTCATGCAAATAGAATTAACATTTATTTTTTCAAGTTGCTATAACAACTATTGTAACAACCAATTCTAGGAACTTATATAAAAAAAAAAAATGGTGAGCGTTGGCGTGAATCAAATAAAATGAGTAATAAATTATAACAACCATTGTTTTGCTTTTTGTGGACGATTGAGATCGATTTGCAGAGGTTGTTATCCATCAAACGGTGAGGGACAAGGTTAGGTTGTTTTGTGTAACTGTGAGAGTGTCCTTGTTTACTTGTTGGAGGTAGAAAACAAGGAAGGGAAGAAAAAGACCTAATAAGAACACTATAGATTATGGTACGAGACTATGATAAATCTTACTTGATCATAGTTTCAAATAAAATTTATGAGTGTACACTCTTAAATAAAAATAATTAAAAGAGAATGATTAGTAGATGTGATTAAATTGTATCCTTTTTTTCATTTGTGTATATTTGTCTAAATAAATTTTATTTGAAACTGTACTTAAAATTAAATAAGACTTACTTTGCAAAGTAGTATCACTAATGCATTCTTGTCTTTTATATCTCTATGTATTGTTTTTGGGTTTTGTCTAACATACACGAACAAAATGATTTGGTATAGATTTAGGTTTATTTTTTTCTTCATGATTTTATATATTATTTGTAAGTATTTTATCGTTGTATGATATTAGATTAGATGTTGTGAGCTTGTTTCCAGATTTATCTTTTATATTTTCAGCGATGTTGAATAATTAATCTTTTGTAGAAAAAAAACTACCACGTGCCTTTGGTTTCCCATTTTCATTTTCGTACAACAACACAAAGGATCCAAGGCAGATACAAGGAATAGAGTTGTCAATAAAAAGGGGGTAATTTTCTAAGTAGAAGCTAGGTTCTATGTTCTACATTCAAACAAATAGATTTATGGCTCTCTCACCTATTTTCTCACAAAACTACAAAACCCACCATCCTTCCTAATCCAACCTTCACTTTCACCAACACCTTCAAACCCATTTTCATGTGAGTTCCTCTTCTGACTCGCTTTCTCAATAGAAAAAACATACTCTTTAACTTCACCTTCACTTCAAATTTGACACAACCACTAATAACACCAACCCTTGTAGAGTTAGATTAGATGTCATAGATTTGATCACAATTGTGTGAGATCCAACAATAGAGGGAGAAGAACCTTTTGGTATTTCCTTTACTGAAGTCTCATCCTTAGCGTGTATATCAAGGCAAAATCTATGCGAGGCAAGCTGGAAGAAAACATGTATAGTAAGGAATATGGAGCATAATAATATGAAATAAATTAACTTAGTCTAAAAAATCGTTATCAACATCATTCTCATCTTCGAAACTACCGCTACCGGTGGCGGAGCCCTTCATGGGCTAGGGTGGGCCACAGCCCACCCCGGAAAAATTAAAAATTAACGACCATAGGTCTATATTGCGAGATTTTATACAATTTTGTGTCGGTTTTAGGTTTCGGTTTATCCAAATTCTCGCAAAGTGGTGTAGTGGCCCACCCGAAAAATTTAAACAATTCAATTATAGGTCTATTTTGCGAGACTTTAAACAATTTTTCAACGGTTAATTTTAGTGACCCACCCGAGCTTTTTTTTCTGGCTCCGCCACTGACCGCTACCGGTAACATATGAGGTTTAGTTTTCTTTTTACATCCAGTGTTTCAGTTTGGGATGGGAGGTAGCGTGGGTTAGGGGTATGGAGGTTGGTCGTCATCATCGTCGAAGATAAAGGCATTCTACTCAAATATTCTATGAAAAAGGTAGAACTTCTTAGAGGAGAATTGACTAAGGTACAAAGTGAAAAATAAGAAATTATTAAATGGAGAAGACGATGTTTTTGAGAGACTAGTTTCCTTTCACAAACGTGGTCTTCTCTATGTAATTCTTTGTTTTTCACTTTGTAACCCTAGTTCAATCTCTCTCAACGAAGAATTGCCTCTTTCTTAGTATGTTTGACGGTCAACCTTCATCAGATGATGTCAATCAATCTCCTTGCTTGCCGGCACCCACTTTAGCTCATATGGCCACCACCATTTGTACAGTCTGTGGTGGTTACAACGACAAGAATGTAGAAGATGAAGATGTTGAAAAATACTAAAAAGAATGAGGTTGTAGAGGAGTCAAAGAGGATTGTGAATTCTATATCGCTCACATGGAACTCTATTTACGGTACATCTGGCTAATTATGAATGAGACAATCTTCAAGTTACAAGCATATAAGTAACTAGGACCGAGACTTTTTTTTTAATATTGAGATTTAAACTTGAAAATTATCACTGTAGGTTAGAATTGAATCATTTGATATGTTAGTGTGTAAATGGTCACATTATTATTCTTCTAAACAACAAAAGGATTTTTTATTTTTTTGGTCAAGCAACAAAGGAATTTTATTAATAAAAACAATGGAAGAAATAAAATGAATAGTAGACCCGCCGATAAAGTAAGAGTCAGTTTTGTGTCTAAAACTTTTTTCAACATAGCTATGCTATGCCTTCTAGAGATATATTGTTAGATTAAGTTTCCATTGATCGTATGTTCCTATAACAAAAAACCAATAAAATCAATAAACTAAACGCGGAATATAGAAATTGCTACAGCGTCGTGAGTGCACTGCCTTGATTCTTCTAAGCTCTTACTCTCTCAATATAGATTATGTATTTCTGTTTAATGTTATGAGAGCAAACTTGGGAACCAAAGGCTCTCGTAAATTGCTACTTATAGGCTTGATTCTACCATCAAAAATTAAAAGCCATTAAAAATCCATTACACCCATTATAATGGTCACAAGACCATTGAAAAGAAAATGGTGGTTTGGAGGTGAGGAGATTAAAGGAGTTTAACTTAACTTTGATTGGTAAATGGTGTTCAAGGGAGTTGGTGGAAAGCGAGATTTTTTAGAATTAAGTTTTAAGTGCTTGTTATGGTGAGGACGAGGGAGGTTGCGCTATGAAGGAGGAGGAGGATATATATGTGCGGTGGCAAAATTTTAATAGGATATTAGAGATGGTGCTGGCATGAGAGAGGGTAGTTGGTTGCTTGATAACATTGGGCGTCCTCTACTCTAGACGGGATCCTTGGTTGAATGTGTGTGTACCTTTTAGTGTTAGGTTCAGTAGGCTTTATGAATTACCTGAAAAAAGCGACTGTATCATATATGAATTCTATAGAGTGGTGGCGAATGGATAGGCTTGGCAGTGGTGTAGGAGGTTGTTTGCTTGGAGGAATAGCTGGTGGTGGAGTGTTTGCAATCCAAATATGTAAGGTTAGATTTTGATTATGAGGCTTAACTTTATTCCTTGGTTTATTGCTATATCTTAGTTCTATATGTTTTTTTATCTTCGGTTTTTCTTTGTTATGTAATTCTGTGACTTCTTTAAATCCTCTCTGATACGGCATGTGTTGGAAGGACTTTTTGCTTTGATAATATTTTTCATTTTGGCCTCTTAAAAAAGACAATAATCCTTCGAGCTTCCCTAATTATCGAACAAAAAAGATGAATATGAGAAAATTAAAGATTTGGTTTTTTCTAAGGATTATTTTTATCTGGTTGTAGATAGGAAATATTGAAGACAAATATAACCAATGTGTGGTGGTGGTGGTTCTAGCATTTTATTCCTCTTATCTAATACTAGCGGAAAGACAGATACGTTCTTTTTATTGCGCTAATGTGTGTAAAATGATCACTTAACACGATTCAATTTAATTTTCTCTTTATTTCCTTTGAATAATTTATTTTTAAACTAGTTAAGACAATTATGATTTCTTTTAAAAAAAAAAAGACAATTATGATTAAAAATTAGATAAAAAAAAACTTGAATATCTTTTTTGTTACGCAACAATTTTTTACTATCATGTTCACTTTTATTTGTTAAATAATAAATCAACCATTGATAAAATAAAAAAAAAAAAAAAAAAGACTAGTACTGCCTCGTGCTTCCTTTGTTTGTAGTTAAAAAAAAAAATTAGAACAAAATCTCGGGTTAAATTGAGACGTGATATTTGATGAGAGCACATGGTGGAGTAAGCAGCAAGACATATGCAGCGTATAACCTAACAATGAAGGCAAGAGTGCAACAAGGCAAAAGTTGTGTTAGAAGTAACTAAGCAAAGAAGGACCGATAGAGAAAGGATTCAATAAGTGAGATTGAATTACTATGATGTATTCCCTGATCAAGCTATTGTAGAAGATGGTGAATAATAAGACTTGGGAGCTAGTAGACAAGTCAATAAACAATAAAGCTATTGACTTGTAGAGGCCAAATGATGAAGTTTCAAAATATAAGACCTAGTTGCAAGAGGTTTTTACAACGTATTCTAGATTTCAATAAAAAATAATTGCATCAGTGGAGACAATCAGGATTGTTGTTGCTATAATAACTTGTTGAGGTTGGTTTATGTACCACCAACTAGATGTAAAGTTAGCAATTTTGAATGGACCACTTAGGAAATAGGTATATATTTAAGGCAATCAAAAAAAGCCGGCACCTAAAGCTCAGTAAAGATGCTAATTAGGAGCTGGTGAATTCTATTTTATACAAACATATTATTGGCTCACTAAGATATTTGTGTACATAAGATCTGACCTATGTTAAGGCGTTAGTTTGGTTAGCAGATTCACGGAACAATCAAAGACATGTCACCTAATGGCTAATACCTACTTAGAATCTTATGATCTATCATCTATGTGAAAGGTACCATAGATCATGGGATTCTAATTCCTAAAAGGTAGACCTATGACGCGACGCGTGCTTTGAGCCAAGCATCGTGGCACACCTATGAATTTCATAGTCCATAACTATTACGGAAAATTAGGGTTTTGTACACCTATAAATACAAAGGCTTTGTCTCGCTTGAAAAACATGCTCTGACGACGAGAGAAAGGTGAATTCACGGTTTAGGAAGGTTACCTCGATTGGAGGAATCCCAGAGGCTACGAATTGGCCAACGGTGATTTCAATTTATGTATTTATTTTCATATACTTTTGTTTATGTTTGAAATAACATGAGAAAGTCCCTGTGAGCTTAGCTCAGTTGGTAATGACAACGCATAATATATGCAAGGTCTGGGGTTCGAATCCTAGACACCACCAAAAAAAATAACATGAGAAACTAAGATCTTAGGGTTAGGTCATGTAGAAGAACCTCTTTGTAATGGCTTTAACTATCTAATCTATTGGTTTATTTTGTACACCTATTGGTTTATATGAACAAGTTATAACTTGTTCATATAATGCCTTTTGTGTGTCTACGAATGTTCATGAAATGATCCAATCTCAACTGACTGCTAACCTAGACCACTGGATTTGCAGTAGTTATTATTCGTTGTAATTATATTAATTGTTTCTATTTAGTTTTCCTCCAATTAAACATGTTCTTGAAAGCCGTCATGAAGATCACATGAATTAATACTATCTAACTAATTTAAGACAATGACAACGATCGCCTGATCACATGAATTGTCTGATGTAGGCATGGCAACAAACCCCATACCCGCGGTTACCCACCCGAACCAAACCCAATTTGACGGGTTTTCCCCGTTTTGACTGGGTTTGGGTATGGGTATGGGTTTTCCCCGATTTCAAAACACGGGTATGGGACAGGTAACAGGTATATAGGTACCCACCCCGAACCCATATCCAAACCCGTCCCAAATGTAAAAAATTACTTTATGTTGATATGTCATGTTATTTTGTTTGATAATTATCATGTTAATAAAAACTACCATTGATATTTAAAGGAGCAACTAAATCATTTCGTCTAACAAATGTTAAAGTGAGCATATTATTGGATAATGTATTACAACATTGCTCTTGGGGATGCAAAAAACTTCTATTTTTTTTATTAAAAATAGTATTCAATGCATGAACGGGGATGGGGCGGGGATACCCGAACCCGTCGGGGACGGGGATGAGATTCAATTTCTCATCCCCATTGGGTATGGGTAGGGTAACGAGTAAGTATATGAGAATCGGGTATGGAGACGGGGAAGGTAAAACCCGTCCCCACCCCGCCCCATTGCCATGAGGAGTCTGATGTGTTTCATTTTAGATTTAATTGTTCTCGGTTTATTAATACGAACTAGTTAACATAGATTAGTGCGTGTTTCTTAAAAATAAAAAAAAAACATAGATTAGTGCGTGTATTAACTCCTTTGTACAATTAAGAGCCTTAGGCCTAGGAATCTTGGGAATTCTAATTATGAAAAGAGGACGTCAGGTCCAACATGGAAATAGCTACTATCATCAAATATCTTGAAAACTTTATTTAGAGAATTTTAGGAAAGAGGCCTAATTAATAAATAAGCGGTGAAAGAAAGAGGAATCAAGGATGACCTAATCACTTTTTCTCTTTATTTGCTTCAACTCGACCATTGACAAGTGTAACCCCCTGTTACTTAATTCTAATCTAATTCGTAGTAGTAAGTAGGCATTTCACAATCCTTGTGGTGATGAACTTATTATAAAGATTATTACTTGACGACACGTTTAGTATACCTGCTAATTTGAGACAGAAACTAGAACTTGAGTAGGGTAACACTAGATACAATTAGTTTATATACACACAAAACCTTTGAAGAAAAGGAGGTTTGATGAGTTAAAGAAAGTGATAGGGATGGAATCATTTGTCAATAGTATAAGAGAGATAGAATTTTATATGAGAGTAATATTGTTTCAGGTTTGAATGAATATTATTGATAAGTGTTGACCACATATATACAACAGAATGATCCTGTACTTAAGGAAGGAATGATCAATTCCTTAATGACTATCAATAGGTATAATGGTCGTGATTCATTATACAGTTGACCACTATAGATGTTGACTGTTAGCAATGATAGCTAAGATTACATAGTTAACAGAATAATAAATACAATGAGATATACAAAAGTAATTATCCTCTAACATGCCCCCTCAAGATAAAGTTACCATCAGTAACTTTTATCTTGGATGAAATATCGTTGAATTTGGTAGCTGCAAGAGGTTTGGTGAGAATGTCAGCAAGTTGATCTTTGGTTGAAACATGAGAGACATTTAAATTATTTGCTTGTACTTGCTCACGCACAAAGTGGTAGTCCATTGATATGTGTTTCATCCGAGAGTGGAGGACAGGGTTTGCACATAGATAAGTAGCTCCAATGTTATCACAAAGAATTTTTGGTGGATTGGTCATGGGAACCCGAAGTTCACTAAGAAGATTACGAAGCCACATGATTTCAGAGGTTGCAGTAGCAACAGCACGGTATTCAGCTTCTGTGGATGAACGAGCTACCGTACGTTGCTTTTTGGATAGCCAAGAGATGGGGTTTGAACCTAGGAATATGATATAGGCTGAAGTGGAGGTACGGTCATCAGTGTTCCCACCCCAGTCAGCATCTGAATAGGCAATGAGATTGTGTGTGGTTGTGGGATGTAGAAGAATGCCATGATTGATTGTGGTTTTGAGGTATCGAAGAATTCTTTTGAGATGTTGGAGATGAAGGGTGGTGGGTTTGTGCATGAATTGTGCAAGTTTGTTTATTGAGAATGATATGTCAGGCCTGGTGAGATTGAGATATTGAAGAGCTCCAAGAATACTTCTATATTCAGTGGCATCAGTAGATGGAGTTCCATCATGAAGCTGAAGTGTGGCTGTTGCCGAAAGTGGTGTAGGTGACGGCTTGGCACCCTCCATATCAAACCGTTGAAGGATGTCTCTAATATGTTTATGTTGAGAAAGAAGAATGCCTGAAGTGGTGGGAATGATTTCTATACCAAGAAAATAGTGGGGAGCTCCCATATTCTTCAATGAGAATTTTTGAGATAGGCTGGAGATGAATTCTTGCATGAAGTGGTTGTTGTTACCTGTTAGAAGTAAGTCATCAACATACACAAGAAAATAAGAGAGAATACCTCCATTGGCATAAATAAAAAGAGATGGATCACTCTTGCTACATGAAAATCCGTATGACACTGTGAAGTTCTTCAAGGCATCATGCCATGCCCGGGGGGCTTGACGAAGGCCATAGATGGCTTTGTGCAGTTTGCATACATAATGAGGATGTTGAGAATCCTTGAGTCCAGGCGGTTGACTCATGTACACTTGTTCTCGAAGAGACCCTTGAAGGAAAGCATTGTTAACATCAAGTTGGTGCATTTGCCATTTGTGTCCTAGAGCAAGACTGAGTATGATTTTGATTGTTTGAGGCCTAACCACCGGAGCAAAGGTTTCATGAAAGTCTACTCCATGACATTGAGTAAAGCCTTTTGCAACAAGGCTAGCTTTATAGCGAGCAAGAGAGCCATCAGCATGTCTTTTGATGCGAAACAACCATTTGCATCCCACGATGTTGGTGTCTTTTGGAGGTGGGACAAGTGACCATGTTCCATTTCTTAGTAAAGCTTCAAACTCTTCGTAGATGGCTTTCCTCCAATGTTCATGTTTCATAGCTTCTTTGACATTGGAGGGTTCAACATTTTCTGCCAAGGGGTACTTAGTAACTTGAAAAAGTTTTTTTGGCTTGAAAATATTGTTTTGTGATCGAGTCACAGGCCGAGTTGGAGGTAATGGAGCTGCATGGTGATTAGTTTGCAAAGGTATTTGAACAGGAGGTGAAATATTTTGATCATTACCTGATGACGAACTCAAAGTGGAGGGACCCTCTTCATTGATCACCGGACACGGGATAGGTTGATCGGTTATGGTTGGCGAGTGCTCAATACGAGTAGGTGTCGATGGCTGTTGAGTGGATGATGTTGACTCAGTAGAATGGGAGGTTTCATGTTGTAGAGTGTGTGTTGGGTGGGCTTGGGTTGGTATAGGAATTAACGTGTGCATAGGTTGTTGTGGAATGTTTGGTAATTTTGGTGAGGAATTATTGGGTGGTTGGTATGTGTTGTAAGGGAAGATGTGGTCATAAAATTTTACGTGTCTGGAGGTGTATATTTTATTTGTGTTTGGGTCTAGAAAATGGTAAGCGTATTGTGTATCCGCATAGCCGATAAAAATACAAGGGTGGGATCGTGGTTGGAGTTTGTTTGAGGTGTACGGTCTTAGCCATGGGAAGCATAGACATCCGAAGGAATGAAGGTGTAAGGGATTGGGTTCAGTTTTGTGAAGTAATTGGAATGGTGATTTCATTTGAAGGACCGGTGTAGGGAGTCTATTGATGAGGTAAACAGCTGTGCAAAATGCATGGCTCCAAAAAGAAAATGGTAGATTAGCGGTATGTAAGAGAGCCTTGCCGGTTTCGACAATGTGTCGATGTCGACGTTCAGCTGTGGCATTGAGTTCAGGTGTATGAGGTGGGGTGGTGTAATGAGATATGCCATGAGTAGTAAGAAATGTCTTGAGTTTTATAAATTCACCCCCATTATCTGAGTATAAACTTACAATGGGTAAATTAAAATATTTTTCAACAAGATTTTTGAAGGTTGGAAAAATAACAGACACATCAGATTTATTTTTCAACGGGTAAAACCAAATGTATTTTGTGAAGTGGTCTACAATAATCAAATAATAAACACAGCCATTTATTGATTTTGTGGGGGAAGGTCCCCATACATCTGTATACAATAGTTCAAGAGGTTTTGTGCTAGAGACACTAGATGTAGAAAACGGTAACTTATGACTCTTAACTATGTTACACGAGATGCATGGTTGTTGGTCCTTCTGTTTTATTTGCTTGAAGAAAGGAAATTGACTCAAAAAACGATCTGATGGGTGACTAAGGATGTGATGCCATGTGAGGTTGGTGGAGGTTGCATGTAGTGCTGTAGGAGCGGTTGTTGGCTGTGGTAGGATGTAGAGACCTTGCTTATGGTGACCTTTGATTAGAGGGACCCTTGTCTTCAAATCCTTCACCAGAAAATAATCAGAAAAAAATTCCACAGAAATAGGGTTAGTTTGACATAGAGATGAAATAGATAAAAGATTTTTGGAGATTTTGGGAACATGTAAAACATGTGGTAGTTGAAGTGAATGAGATGAAGTATTGATAGATGTTTTACCAGTATGTGTGATGGGTAAGCCTGTTCCATCGCCAACTAGCAACTCATCTCTGCCATGATAAGGATGGTTCAAGTGAAGATTATCCAAAGCATTTGTGATGTGGTGGGTTGCACCTGAATCCATGATCCAATCTTGAGAATCCACATGAGGTGTTGTACGAGCATGATGAGCCATGGGACCATTGGTGCGCTTCGGGTAACCATGTAATTTGTAGCAGACCTTTGCTGTGTGATTTGGTTTGTCATAATATTGACAGATCACTCGGCGTGATTGACCAGAGGACGGGGATCCACCATTGTTGGCAAATGAAGCACTGTGAGTGTTGCCACGTTTCAGCTGAGATGGTTTTCCTTTGAAAGCAGCATTGGCAGTGGCAATTGATGAGAGTGATGCATTGTCTCCAGAGACTTCATCCCTTTTGAGGTTAGTTTCAAAATCTGTGAGCAGATCATGAAGATTTTCAAAGCTGATTGGATTTTCTCGAGCTCGAATCGCGGTTGTTATTTCGCGATATTCAGTTCCAAGACCATTTAATGTGTGAATGACAAGATCAATATCATCAAGAGGGGAATTGATAATAGCCAACTCATCTGCAGTTGCTTTGACATTGGTGAGGTATTCGGTGATAGGGCTGGCTCCTTTGTTAAATCGGGTGAGTCTTTCTTTGAGGTGCATGATACGTGCACGAGTTTTGCTAGCAAACATTTTTTGGAGGACATCCCATGCTTGCTGGGATGTTTTGACATTGCCTAAGGCAGTGATAATGCTAGGATCAACTGAAGTGATAATAGCATGCAAGATAAGTTGATCTTGCCTGTTCCAATAGCTGAAATTTGGATCTGTTTTGACGGGACACGCTACTGTGCCATCAATGAAGCCGGTAAGGTCATATCCAATGAACAAAGCGTTCATCTGAACACGCCAGGCTGGGTAATTGGTGCTCGTGAGTTTGAGCGAGTGGTGTGTGTTGAGGACAACCACCGTATTGGTGCCAACAACAAAGGTGTTGTTGTTGGTGTTGCTGGAAGCAGTTGATGTGCTCATGATGATGAGAAGGGAAGAAAAAAAAAGGTATATAGGCTGCTGGATCGTGATTGCGGTTAAGCTCAGAAGGCTGATACCATATAAGAGAGATAGAATTTTATATGAGAGTAATATTGTTTCAGGTTTGAATGAATATTATTGATAAGTGTTGACCACATATATACAACAGAATGATCCTGTACTTAAGGAAGGAATGATCAATTCCTTAATGACTATCAATAGGTATAATGGTCGTGATTCATTATACAGTTGACCACTATAGATGTTGACTGTTAGCAATGATAGCTAAGATTACATAGTTAACAGAATAATAAATACAATGAGATATACAAAAGTAATTATCCTCTAACAAATAGGAGTTAGTTGAAGTGTTGGGAGATAATGTATATTGGTTGAGGTAATTTCTTGACAAGTAATCCATGTGTTAGTTAGTGTTGAGATTATGATGAGTGTCGCGGAGCCGTCGGAAGCAACTATGAATATTTTTTTGGTGGAAAAGGTGAAATGACTCAAAATTAAAATGAAGTGGAGAAATGGAATGGATAGACAGGGACACCACACTTTCTAATCCAAGAAAGTGATAAGTCTATGGATGCGAGGATCGCCACAAGAAATAATATTTCTTGATAAGATCAAGGATGGTTCAATCCAGAACCACAAGAGACAAGGTTCTCAATACACTTATGTTTAAAATTCTATAAAATTCAACTTATCTTATTTCATAGAGAAGGTTACAATTTATAGAGTTCTCACAAAGTAACTTAATGGACTCTAATAAATTAAAATAAACCCAAATAAATGGTTGATTAGCCTTACATTTATTCTCTACAATTTAAATTATGAAAACGTCACTAAAGGGATGTGAGTAGCCAATTACTTCCTTGAGCTGCACCAAATAATTCTATGTAATGACAAATGAAGTGTGAGCCCATTTACAACTTTCATTCTCCCATGTAGTTGTTATCATTCACACAATCAGTACTGATAGAAGTTTGGCAAGTGCACCAAATACTATCGAAGTAGTAAAAATATCGATCCCACGAGGACTGTTTTTAACTTCAATAATTCAATTGCGTTATAGAAATAGGATGTGTAAAGTTTATATTGGTTTGCCACTAGGCAGTAGATTTGGTTTGTTTTTGTGAAATCAAATAAAAGAAAATAGATTTGGTTAAGAAAATATGGAGAGAGATGAGATCAGGTCTGTCGAATCCTCTATGTTTCCCCTAATTGGTTACTGCACCTATTATTACTAATTATTCTCTAGTTTCACGATAGTTAACAAATTAGCCCTAATCAATCCCTTGAGTTAGGACCCTCTTCTTAAACTACAGCCCCTAATTCCTTAGGTGGTCTAATAATCCTTGAAGGCTTTATGAACGTTAACCTAATATCACTAACAAACGATTATTCATTCCTAGTCTAACCATGTTTATTAGAACAATTCAATTAGGTCTAAGTCGAAAGCTATGGTCAGTAGTCATTCATTCTCACTAAATCATGTTTATATTTAATCAGGATATAAAAAGCATTAAGAACAATTGAATTGAATAAAAACTAGAAATTCATTAATAAGTAATAGAGTTTCACAGCAACATAAATCAACTAGGGTTACATAGGTTCATCTCTGACCTAATCTCTAAGAGATTTAGCTACTCATAATTGAGTTTACAAATAGCATAATCAATGAAAGAATTAAAACATACATAAACTGGGTTAGAGATGATGAAATCCTCTCCGCTGCAGCCTTCTGGGTGTTAAAATAGCACTTTAGCTCTCCAAAATCGTAATCCCCTTTGTTTGATACTGACTTCAGCTTAAATAGGCAAGTTCTGATCGCTTAAAATCGTACTACGATTACATCATTAAACCCTAATTTACTTTCAGCTCCTTCTTGAAATTGTATCACGATTGGTTGGATCGTATTACGATCCAACTCCTTCAAAAACATGCTCTCTGACTTCAAAAAATCGTATTGCGATGGTGAAAATCGCAGTGCGATTGGCTGATTCCAGTTCTTCAAATTTTGTTGATTTTAACAACTTCTGGACACTTTATATTGCTTAGAACTCTATCAAAATGTCAAAATAAGTCCTAAAAATTACGTAATGACAACATGTCATCACAACCCCAAACTTAAACCATTCCTTGTCATCAAGGAATTTATTTGCAATATTGACAGTCGACAGTAAAATAACAACTACCTGATCAAGTGATACCACCAAAAAGTTCAATCACCTTACTAGCTAAAGATGAGCTAGTTTGACTTGTTCGCATCCACCAATTCACAACTCCACGCAACAAATTGAATAGGGTTCACAGTCGACATGCAATCTACATATTACCATACGCTTGAAATGTTTCTAAACGTCAATCAAAATCAATGTCAATGCACACTTTGAGGTCTTTAAGGGTTATAACGGGGCTTAGGTGAAGGTGGGATAATATTTGGATAAGTAGGCTACACAAAATTTGAGTTAGGCATTCCTACGGAAGTTAAAGCACATCATTCAATCCTTCATTCATTCACCTTATGAAACAACAATCAATGCAAAGGTACTAGAGAATATTTTTAACATTAGGGACAATCGAGTTTGATTTTACTCGGATTTTCAATGTTTTGTCCCTTTTTCATCATTCAATTTCATTTTTTCTCTTTTTTTTTGATACACCATTTTTGTGTGTATTTTTCATGATAAAGTTCATTCTTTGTTTTGTTCTCTTATTCTCTAGTACCCCCACCCCAAACTTAATTGGTTGCAAATTCCAATAGCAACCCCAAACTTAATCTTTAGCAACATTCTACAATGCCTAACTCAGAAAAAACAATGAGGGACAAGTCCTAAAAGTCTCTAAGCTTGTAATGTAGTTTGTCACCGAACAAAAAGTTCTAATCCTACCGGCTCAAATTGGCTAAGAAATGGATAATATATAACAATTAAAATCAGGGTAGGCTTCAAAAGGCTCACAGGACCAAGCACTTTTGCCTCAGTGTGCTAATGACAAAGATCAATCAACAATAGAGAAAAATCGCAAGTTCTAAAAACGTAGATGCATGGAATATTCTAATATATGTAAATTGAAAAACAAAATTTGGCAATGAACCTTATGGCTGAGATTTCTGGGAGTTGTGACTACCTATCTTTAATGCCGTACACTTCGCCTTTGAAATACCAAGTCACTCCTCCTTTTGAACTTTTGGAATATCACTTTGATCAAACATTTGTTACTAAACTGTAAAGAGTCACTAACAAACAAATTCGTCAATAATAAACAAGTGCAAATTTATCACAAATGGGGAAATAAGAAGTTCATGGACTTTTGACATTGAAGGGAAAATAAAAACAAAATGAAACGAAAACAAAGTAAATCTAGTGGGTTGCCTCCCACTCAGCGCTTCTTTATCGTCACTAGCTTGACTGCTAAGGATCCTTAGAGGTCCTTCAAAATGAGTCCCACCCTTTCTTTTGGTAGGTCGCCACCTAGGTATGGTTTAACTCTTTGTCCATTCACTTTGAAACTTCGATCTCCTTCATCTGTCACTAGTTCAACAGCTCCATATGGTGACACACTTTTGACCAAGAATGGTCCAGACCATTTTGACTTGAACTTCCCAGGAAACAGCTTCAACCTGGAATTATACAACAAAACTAGTTGTCCACAGTTAATATCCCTAGACACTAAGTTTTTGTCGTGATACCTTTTTGTCCTGGCTTTATAGATGAGCGCATTTTCATACGCTCTAAGCCTCATCTCTTCAAGTTCATTAAGTTTCAAAAGTCTTTTCTTACCAGCAGCCACTTGATCAAAATTTAAGGCCTTAATGGCCCAATAAGCTTTATGTTCTAGCTCGACTGGAAGATGACATGCCTTCCCATAGACTAACTGATAGGGTGAAAACCCAAGATGGGTCTTAAAGGCTGTCATATATGACCACAATGCGTCATCTAATTTCCTAGACCAATCTTTCCTATTTGACGCAACTGTCTTCTCTAGAATCTGTTTCAGCTGTCGGTTTGAAACCTCTACTTGACCACTAGTTTGTGGGTGATAGGGAGTTGCAACTTTGTGCTTAATGTTATACCTTTTGAGCACATTTTCAAGAAAATTATTGCAAAAATGGTTCCCCCCATCACTGATCAATACTCTAGGGGTTCCAAACCTAGTGTAAATATTCTTTTGAAGGAAGTTGACAACAGTTTTGGCATCATTAGCAACACAAGGTATCACTTCAACCTACTTTGTGACATAATCAACACACACTAGAATATGGAGATAAGAGTAAGAGGTAGGGAATGGTCCCATAAAATCAATACCCCAACAGTCAAATGGTTCAACTTCAATGATTCCTTTTAGGGGCATTTCATTCCTCTTTGATATGTTACCTGTCCTTTGGCATCTGTCACATCTTGTGACAAAGTCGTGGCAATCCTTGAAAAGGGTGGGCCACCAGAATCCACTTTGCAAAACTTTTTCAGCTGTTCTTTCTCCACTATGGTGGCCTCCATAAGCTGAGCTATGGCAGTGCCACATGATACTATGTGCTTCCTCACCTGCAACACAACGTCTAATCAAACTGTCAGTACCTACCTTAAACAGATAAGGATCATCCCACAAGTAGTGGTTCGCATCTTTGAAGAAATTTTTCCTCTGAGGATAAGTCATATCATCAGGAACTATGTTACCGGCCTTAAAGTTCGCCATGTCAGCAAACCAGGGCCTTTCTCCAATAGCAAACAGCTGTTCATCGGGGAACTCGGCCTTGATGGCCTTCTCCTTCTTTGTCACCTCATCATTCTCCAGCCTTGAGAGGTGATCGGCTACCACGTTCTCGACTCCCTTCTTGTCACGAATCTCAAGATCAAATTCTTGCAATAATAGGATCCACCTCAACAGTCGAGGCTTTGAATCCCCTTTAGTAAAGAGATATTTAAGAGCTGCATGATCTGTAAAAATAATGACTTTGGAGCCTATTAGATAAGAACGAAATTTTTCCAATGCAAAGATTACAGCAAGCAATTCCTTTTCAGTTGTGGAATAGTTAACTTGATTTTCATTTAAAACCTTCCTTGCATAGTAAATTGCATGGAAAAATTTGTTCTTGCGTTGGCCTAGAACTGCACCAACAACATAATCACTTTCATCACACATAAGTTCAAAAGGTAAATCCCCATCGGGTGCAATGATTATTGGTGCAGTCACCAACTTGTTTTTAATCAAAGAAAAAGCATTTAGACATTCAAAATCAAAATCAAAATTAAACTCGTTTTCTTTGACCAAGAGGTTACAGAGGGATTTGGAAATTTTAGAAAAGTCTTTTATGAAACGCCGATAGAAACCGGCATGCCCCAAGAAACTCCTTACTCCTTTAACATTAACAGGTGGGGGAAGTTTCTCTATAACCTCTATCTTAGCTTGGTCCACCTCAATGCCTTTAGCACTTATTTTATGCCCCAAAACTATACCTTCAGTTACCATAAAATGACATTTTTCCCAATTCAAAACAAGGTTAGTTTCGGTGCATCTTTTAAGTACAACATTTAAATGGAACAAGCATTGATCAAAAGACTTACCAAAAACAGAAAATTCGTCCATAAATACCTCAATGTTCTTCTCTATCCTATCAGAGAAGATGGAGAGCATACACCTTTGAAAGGTCGTCGGCGCATTACACAGCGCAAAGGGCATCCTTCGATAAGCAAACACGCCAAATGGACAAGTGAAGGCAGTCTTTTCTTGATCTTCCGGAGCCACTGCAATTTGATTATACCCCTAATACCCATCCAAGAAGCAATAAAAGGCTTGGCCAGCCAATCTCTCAATCATTTGATCCATGAATGGTAATGGGAAGTGATCCTTTCTTGTTGCGGTATTCAACCTCCGGTAGTCTATACACATTTTCCAACCAGTGACGGTACGAGTGGGTATCAATTCATTTTTTTCATTAGCCACCACCGTCATTCCTCCTTTCTTAGGCACCACGTGAACGGGACTTACCCATGAGCTATCTGAGATAGGGTAGATCATACCTGCATCTAGTAACTTTAGCACCTCTTTCTTCACCACTTCCTTCATTGTTGGGTTAAGTCTCCTTTGAGGTTGAACCACCGGTTTGTATTCAGCCTCCATGTGTATTTTGTGCATGCAATAAGCTGGACTAATACCCTTCAAATCAGAAATGTTCCACCCCAAAGCTCCTTAATTGTCTCTTAACACCCTCATTAATTTTTCTTCTTCCAAAGGTGTCAAGGTATTGCTGATGATTACTGGTTTAGAGGCAACTTTGGTGAGAAAAACATACTTCAAGTGAGAAGGGAGTTCTTTTAACTCTGGATTTTTCTCTCCTTCTCCACTCAAAATTGGAGCATCTATAGAGTACTTGATGACATGCTGTCATTACGTAATTTTTAGGACTTATTGTGACATTTTGATAGAGTTCACGTGCAATTTATACTGTTCTGGAGTGCAAAAAGCTGAAATATTGAAGCCTGTTCGAAGCAAATCGCGCCACGCCAAAACCTAGCCTTGCCGCGATTTTAGAAGGAAATTTGCATATCTCCCTGTTCTTAGGGAATCGCGACGCGCCTTATATCAGCCGTGGCGCGATTTTGTTGTTTCAGGCCCAAAACTCTATAAATACAGCACTAAACCTAAGGAACAAGGGTTACGATTTTGAAGAGCAAAGTGCGATTTTGAGACATCGGAGACGGCTAGAAGGGCGATTTCTTCATCCTTTTACCCATTCATGTATGTTTTAATTATTTCATTGATTATGCTATTTGTAAACTCGATTATGAGTAGCTAAATCTCTTAGAGATTAGATCCGAGATGAATCTTTGTAACCCTAATTGACACATGTTGCTGTGAAACTCTATTTTGTTTATGAATTCAATTCTAGTTTATTCAATTCAATTGTTCTTAATGCTTTTTATATCTTGATCACATATAACTTGATTTCGTGAGAATGAATGACCACTGACCATGGCTTTCAACTTAGACCTAATTGAATTGTTCTAATAAACAGGGTTAGTCTAGGAATAGATAATCGTTTGTTAGTGATAATAGGTTAACGTTCGGTAAAACCTTCAAGAATTATTAGACCACCTAAGGAATTAGGGGCTGTAGTTTAAGAAGAGGGTCCTAACTCAAGGGATTGATTAGGGCTAATTTGTTAATCATCGTAAACTAGAAGAGGGTTCATAACAAATAGGTGCAGTAGACCAATTAGGGGAACTTAGAGGATTCGACGGATCTGATCTCATCTTTCTCTCATATTTTCTTAATCAAATCTAATTTCTTTTATTTGATTTCATAAAATCAAACCAATTCTTCTGCCTAGTGGCAAACTAAAAATAAACTTTACACATCCTAATTATATAACGAAATTGAATTATTGAAGTTAAAAACAATCCTCGTGGGATCGATAATTTTACTACTTCGATAGTATTTGGTGCACTTGCCAAACGTCTATCAAGTTTTTGGCGCCGCTGCCGGGGACTGTTGAATTATTTCAACAAGGCAATTACGTTATAATTTAGGGTTTTTGCAATTTAATTTTCTGTTTTTAATTTTTATTTTTCTGTTTTCATATTCACTTGATTACTTTGCGTTGTGCAGTGCTACTAAGGTATTTTGCTGTTTATACGAGGTAAACAGAGCTCAGACGACTTAGAGTACGATCCGGAAATTGAAAGGACTGCTAGAGCACTTCGGAAAGCTGTCCGGTCGCAAAGGTTAGCTCAGTCCGTTCCACCGGGTGTTTGAGAACAAATACCGGAACTACTCTCAACTGAATCTGAAACGATCTCTTCTCCTAAATCTGCAACTATGGAAGGAGAAGGTGTTGTACCACCGAGACCTAAGCTAGGAGACTACGGGTTAGCCACTCATCGCGGTCAACTGACCCACACTTTTCAACCAGCTAACCCCGTAGCTTTCGACATCAAGACAATTGTCCTCAACGGTTTGAGGGACAAGCAATTCGATGGGACTGAAGCTATGAGTCCTCATGAACACTTGAGCCGCTTTGCTGAAACTTGCGAGTTTTGTGTGCAACCAGCCACCGTGACTGAAGCACAAAAGAAACTAAGGCTATTTCCTTTCACTTTGACGGGAAGAGCAAAAGATTGGTTGCTAACAATACCAAACGGGACTGTCCAAACATGGGAAGAGTTAGAGCTGAAGTTCTTGGAGAAATATTTCCCTATGTCTAAGTATTGGGACAAGAAGATGGAGATCTCTAACTTCAAGCAAGGAGAAGGTGAATCATTGTATGATGCTTGGGAGCGATTCAATTTGCTTCTTAAGAGGTGCCCTAATCATGAGTTCATCGAGAAACAATACCTCCAAATCTTCACTGAGGGGGTAACACCAAACACTAGAATGTTCTTAGATGCTTCCGCGGGAGGTAGTCTCAAGAGCAAAACTGATCATGAAGTCCAAGCTTTAATTGAGAACATGGCTGGAAATGAGTATCGTGCTGAAGCGAAAAAGAAAGAAAGAGGAGTGTTTGGGGTGAGTGAACAAACTGCTATCCTTGCTAACCAAGCAGCTATGAACAAACAAATCGAAGCTCTTACTAAGGAGTTTCAAGGCTTCACTTTGGCTCATAAGCAACAGCAAGTGGTTGCAATCAAATGTCACCTATGTGGTGAAGAACATTCCAATGGTGAATGTGTTCCAGAAGGATCAAGTGAAGAAGCTAACTTCATGGGAGGTTATCAAAGGCAGAATCAATACTACAATTCAGGCATCAATAAGCACCCAAATCTAAGCTACTCAAATAACAATGCTTTGAACTCTCAGATGCTCACTCCTCCTCAACAGCAACAAAGGAAGCCATCAGCTCTTGAGGAAACTATGATGAACTTCATGAAGATGACTCAAGGCAACTTTGAAGAGATGAAGAAGAGTCAAGAAGCTGAAAGAAAGAACAATGAAGCTTCTAGGAAGATGCTTGAAACTCAACTGGGGCAATTAGCTAAGCAATTGGCTGAACAAAGTAAAGGCGGATTCTCAGGTAACACTAAAGACAACCCTAAGAATGAGTCTTGTAATGCTATTGAATTTAGGAGCAAAAAGGTTTTGACACCTTTAGTTCCAAAAGCTCCAAAGAAGGTTGATGAAGTAGTTGAGGTGGAGGAGAATGTTGTAGTTGAAAAAAATGATGAGGATGTAGTTGAAAAAGACAATGATCATGGAGTAGTTGAAAACGAAAGGAAGAAAAAAATAGAGGGAGAAAAAAGTGAGAAGTTAATTGATGAAGATTCAATCTTGAGGAAGACGAAGACTCAAATATTGAAGGATGGAGACAAACCACAAGTTATTCCATCATATGTGAAGCTTCCATACCCTCACCTTTCAAAGAAGAAAGAAAAGGATGAAGGTCAATTCAAGAAGTTCATGCAACTTTTCTCACAACTTCAGGTGAATATTCCTTTCGGCGAAGCTCTTGATCAAATGCCGTTATATGCTAAGTTCATGAAAGACTTGTTGACTAAACGAAGGAAGCCTAAGGATGATGAGAACATTGCACTTTCTGAAAATTGGAGTGCTATTCTTCAAAAGAAGCTACCACCTAAGCTGAAGGATCCTGGTGCTTTTACTATCCCTTGTTCAATTGGACCGGTAGACATTGGAAGAGCTTTATGTGATTTGGGAGCAAGTATCAACCTGATGCCTCTCTCAATGATGAAGAAGCTTAAGTGTGGGGAACCAAAACCAACAAGAATGACCATTACGTTAGCTGATCGGTCAATCTCCTATCCTTTCGGTGTACTTGAAGATGTGCTAGTCAAGGTTAATGACTTGGTGTTTCCAGCAGATTTTGTGATCTTAGATATGGCTGAAGATGAGGATATGCCACTCATTCTAGGAAGACCTTTCCTTGCAACTGGCCGTGCTTTGATTGACATTGAGAAAGGAGAGCTAATGTTGAGATTCCATAAGGAGCAAGTAGTGTTTAATATATTTGAGGCCATGAAACACAAAGATGAAAATCCCAAGTGTTACCGGATTGACATTGTTGAAGAAATAGTTAAAGATGACTCTTGTGAACATCAACCAACACACCCTCTTGAACGTGCAATTGTGAATTCTATAGCAAGATGTGGAGATGATGAAGATCTTGAAGTAAGTGATTGTGTGAAGCAACTAGAAGCAAGCAAGCAAGAGTTAGGTCCGGTAAAAATAGAAGAATTAATGGGTAAGTACTCTATGGATGCTCCTATTTTGAGTGGAGAAGGAGAGAAAAATCCAGAATTAAAAGAACTCCCTTCTCACTTGAAATATGCTTTTCTCACTAAGGATGCCTCTAAACCAGTAATCATCAGCAATACCTTGACACCTTTGGAAGAAGAAAAATTAATGAGGGTGTTAAGAGACAATCAAGGAGCTTTGGGGTGGAACATTTCTGATTTGAAGGGTATTAGTCCAGCTTATTGCATGCATAAAATACACATGGAGGCTGAATACAAACCGGTGATTCAACCTCAAAGGAGACTTAACCCAACAATGAAGGAAGTGGTGAAGAAAGAGGTGCTGAAGTTACTAGATGCAGGTATGATCCACCCTATCTCAGATAGCTCATGGGTAAGTCCAGTTCATGTGGTACCCAAGAAAGGAGGAATGACGGTGGTAGCAAATGAAAAAATGAATTGATACCTACCCGCACCGTCACTGGTTGGAGAATGTGTATAGACTACCGGAGGTTGAATACCGCAACAAGAAAGGACCACTTTCCATTACCATTCATGGATCAAATGATTGAGAGATTGGCTGGCCAAGCCTTTTATTGCTTCTTGGATGGGTATTCGGGGTATAATCAAATTGTAGTGGCTCCGGAGGATCAAGAAAAGACTGCCTTCACTTGTCCATTTGGAGTGTTTGCTTATCGAAGGATGCCCTTTGGGCTGTGTAATACGCCGGCAACCTTTCAAAGGTGCATGCTTTCCATCTTCTCTGATATGATAGAGAAGAACATAGGGGTATTTATGGATGACTTTTCTGTTTTTGGTAAGTCTTTTGATCAATGCCTGTTCCATTTAAATGATGTACTTAAAAGATGCACCGAAACTAACCTTGTTTTGAATTGGGAAAAATGTCATTTTATGGTAACTGAAGGTATAGTTTTGGGGCATAAAATAAGTGCTAAAGGCATTGAGGTGGACCAAGCCAAGATAGAGGTTATAGAGAAACTTCCTCCACCCGTCAACGTTAAAGGAGTGAGGAGTTTCTTGGGGCATGCCGGTTTCTATCGGCGGTTCATAAAAGACTTTTCTAAAATTTCCAAACCCCTCTGTAACCTCTTGGTCAAAGAAAACGAGTTTAATTTTGATTCTGAATGTCTAAATGCTTTTTCTTTGATTAAAAACAAGTTGGTTACTGCACCAATAATCATTGCACCCGATTGGGATTTACCTTTTGAACTTATGTGTGATGCAAGTGATTATGCTGTTTGTGCAGTCCTAGGCCAACGCAAGAACAAATTTTTTCATGCAATTTACTATGCAAGCAAGGTTTTAAATGAAAATCAAGTTAACTATTCCACAACTGAGAAGGAATTGCTTGCGGTAATCTTTGCATTGGAAAAATTTCGTTCTTATCTAATAGGCTCCAAAGTCATTGTTTTTACAGATCATGCAGCTCTCAAATATCTCTTAACTAAAGGGGATTCAAAGCCTCGACTGTTGACGTGGATCCTATTATTGCAAGAATTTGATCTTGAAATTCGTGACAAGAAGGGAGTCGAGAACGTGGTAGCTGACCACCTCTCAAGGCTGGAGAATGATGAGGTAACAAAGAAGGAGAAGGCCATCAAGGCCGAGTTCCCCGATGAACAGCTGTTTGCTATTGGAGAAAGACCTTGGTTTGCTGACATGGCAAACTTTAAGGCCGGCAACATAGTTCCTGATGATCTGACCTACCCTCAGAGGAAAAAGTTCTTCAAAGATGCAAACCACTACTTGTGGGATGACCCGTATCTGTTTAAGGTAGGTACTGACGGTTTGATTAGACGTTGTGTTGCAGGTGAGGAAGCACATAGTATCATGTGGCACTGCCATAGCTCAGCTTATGGAGGCCACCACAGTGGAGAAAGAACAGCTGCAAAAATTTTGCAAAGTGGATTCTGGTGGCCCACCCTTTTCAAAGATTGCCACGACTTTGTCACAAGATGTGACAGATGCCAAAGGACAGGTAACATATCAAAGAGGAATGAAATGCCCCTAAAAGGAATCATTGAAGTTGAACCATTTGATTGTTGGGGTATTGATTTTATGGGACCATTCCCTTCCTCTTACTCTTATCTCCATATTCTAGTCTGTGTTGATTATGTCACAAAGTGGGTTGAAGCGATACCATGTGTTGCTAATGATGCCAAAACGGTTGTCAACTTCCTTCAAAAGAATATTTTCACTAGGTTTGGAACCCCTAGAGTATTGATCAGTGATGGGGGGAAGCATTTTTGCAATAATTTTCTTGAAAATGTGCTCAAAAAGTATAACATTAAGCACAAAGTTGCAACTCCCTATCACCCACAAACTAGTGGTCAAGCAGAGGTTTCAAACCGACAGCTGAAACAGATTCTGGAAAAGACAGTTGCGTCAAATAGGAAAGATTGGTCTAGGAAACTAGATGACGCACTGTAGGCATATGGGACAGCCTTTAAGACCCATCTTGGGTTCTCACCCTATCAGTTAGTCTATGGGAAGGCATGTCATCTTCCAGTCGAGCTAGAACATAAAGCTTATTGGGCCATTAAGGCCTTAAATTTTGTCTAGGAAACTAGATGACGCACTGTAGGCATATGGGACAGCCTTTAAGACCCATCTTGGGTTCTCACCCTATCAGTTAGTCTATGGGAAGGCATGTCATCTTCCAGTCGAGCTAGAACATAAAGCTTATTGGGCCATTAAGGCCTTAAATTTTGATCAAGTAGCCGCTGGTAAGAAAAGAATTTTTAAACTTAATGAACTTGAGGAGATGAGGCTTAGAGCGTATGAAAATGCGCTCATCTATAAAGCCAGGACAAAAAGGTATCATGACAAAAAATTAGTGCCTAGGGATATTAACTGTGGACAACTAGTTTTGTTGTATAATTCCAGGTTGAAGTTGTTTCCTGGGAAGCTCAAGTCAAAATGGTCTGGACCATTCTTGGTCAAAAGTGTGTCACCATATGGAGCTGTTGAACTAGTGACACCTGAAGGAGATCGAAGTTTCAAAGTAAATGGACAAAGAGTTAAACCATACTTAGGTGGCGACCTACCAAAAGGAAGGGTGGCACTCATTCTGAAGGACCTCTGAGGATCCTTAGCAGTCAAGCTAGTGACGATAAAGAAGCGCTAAGTGGGAGGCAACCCACTACATTTACTTTGTTTTCAATTCATTTTCTTTATTTTCTTTTTAATGTCAAAGTCCATTGAACTTATTTCCCTATTGTAATTGCTCCTGCACTTGTTTATTATTAATGAATTTGTTTTGTTTCATGTGACCTATTCCAGTTTAGTAACAGTTGTTTGATGAAACGGTATTCCAAAAGTTCTAAAGGAGGGGTGACTTGATTCAAAGGCGAAGTGTACGGCGTTGCTAGGTAGTCACATACTCCCAGAAATCTCAGCCATAAGGTTCATTGCCAAATTTGTTTTTCAATTTACTTATATTTAGATTAGTTTTCCATGCAACTATATTTCTAGAACTTGCATTGTTTCTCTATTATTGATTGGTCTTTGTCAATTACACAGTGAGGCAAAAGTGCTTGGTCCTGTGAGCCTTTTTGAAGCCTACCCTGTTTTAATTTGTTGAATTTATCCTTTCTTAACCAATTGTGAGCCGGTAGGATTAGAACTTTTTGTTCGGTGACAAACTACATTACAAGCCTAGAGACTTTTAGGACTTGTCCCTTAATGTATTTTCTGAGTTAAGGCATTGTAGAATGTTGCTAAAGATTAAGTTTGGGGTTGCTATTGGAATTTGCAACCAACTAAGTTTGGGGTGGGGGTACTAGAGAATAAGAGAACAAAAATGAAAGAAATATGAAATTGTCATGCAAAATACACACAAAAATGGTGTATCAAAAAAAAAGAAAAGGAAATTGAATGATGAAAAAGGGACAAAACATTGAAAATCCGAGTAACTTCAAACTCGATTGTCCCTAAATGTTAAAAATATTCTCTAGTACCTTTGCATTGATCGTGTTCCAAAAGGTGAATGAATGATGGATTGAATTTTGTGCTTTAACTTCCGTAGGAATGCCTAACTCAAATTTTGTGTAGCCTACTTATCCAAATATATCCCACCTTCACCTAAGCCCCGTTATAACCCTAAAGACCTCAAAAGTGTGTAATGATATTGACTTTGATTGATGTCTAGAAACTTTTCAAGCGTATGGTAATATGTAAACCTGCATGTCGACTGGTAGAACCCTATTTCATATTGATGCGTGGAGTTGTGAACTGGTGGATGCGAACAAGTCAAACTAGCTCATCTTTAGCTAGAAGGAGAATGAACTTTTGGGTACTATCGTTTTGTCAGGTAACTGTTATTTTACTGTCATTTGTCACTGTTGCAAGCAAATTCCTTGAGGACAAGGAATGGTTTAAGTTTGGGGTTGTGATGACATGCTGTCATTACGTAATTTTTAGGACTTATTGTGACATTTTGATAGAGTTCACGTGCAATTTATACTGTTCTGGTGTGCAAAAAGCTGAAATATTGAAGCCTGTTCAAAGCAAATCGCGCCACGCCAAAACCTAGCCTTGCCGCGATTTTAGAAGGAAATTTGCATATCTCCCTGTTCTGAGGGAATCGCGGCGCGCCTTATATCAGCCGTGGCGCGATTTTGTTGTTTCAGGCCCAAAACTCTATAAATACAGCACTCAACCTAAGGAACAAGGGTTACGATTTTGAAGAGCAAAGTGCGATTTTGAGACATCGGAGACGGCTAGAAGGGCGATTTTTTCATCCTTTTACCCATTCATGTATGTTTTAATTATTTCATTGATTATGCTATTTGTAAACTCGATTATGAGTAGCTAAATCTCTTAGAGATTAGATCCGAGATGAATCTTTGTAACCCTAATTGACACATGTTGCTGTGAAACTCTATTTTGTTTATGAATTCAATTCTAGTTTATTCAATTCAATTGTTCTTAATGCTTTTTATATCTTGATCACATATAACTTGATTTCGTGAGAATGAATGACCACTGACCATGGCTTTCAACTTAGACCTAATTGAATTGTTCTAATAAACAGGGTTAGTCTAGGAATAGATAATCGTTTGTTAGTGATAATAGGTTAACGTTCGGTAAAACCTTCAAGAATTATTAGACCACCTAAGGAATTAGGGGTTGTAGTTTAAGAAGAGGGTCCTAACTCAAGGGATTGATTAGGGCTAATTTGTTAATCATCGTAAACTAGAAGAGGGTTCATAACAAATAGGTGCAGTAGACCAATTAGGGGAACTTAGAGGATTCGACGGATCTGATCTCATCTTTCTCTCATATTTTCTTAATCAAATCTAATTTCTTTTATTTGATTTCATAAAATCAAACCAATTCTTCTGCCTAGTGGCAAACTAAAAATAAACTTTACACATCCTAATTATATAACGAAATTGAATTATTGAAGTTAAAAACAGTCCTCGTGGGATCGATAATTTTACTACTTCGATAGTATTTGGTGCACTTGCCAAACGTCTATCAGTACTTACCCACTAATTCTTCACTTTTTACCGGTCTCAACTCTTGCTTGCTTGCTTCAAGTTGCTTGACACAATCACTTACTTCAAGATCTTCATCAGCATCACAACTTGCTATAGAATTCATAATTGCACGTTCAAGAGGTTGTGTTGGTTGAGGTTCACAAGAGTCATCTTCAACTATTTCTTCAACAACGTCAATCCGGTAACACTTTGGATTTTCATCTTTGTGCTTCATTGCCTCAAATATATTAAACACGACTTGCTCCTTATGGAATCTCAACATTAGCTCTCCTTTCTCAATATCAATCAAAGCACGACCAGTTGCAAGGAAAGGTCTTCCTAGAATGAGTGGCATTTCTTCATCTTCAGCCATATCCAAGATCACCAAATCTGCTGGAAATACCAAATCATTAACTTTGACAAGCACATCTTCAAGTATACCGAAAGGATAAGAGATTGACCGATCAACTAAAGTAATGGTCATTCTTGTTGGTTTTGGTTCCCCACACTTAAGCTTCTTCATCATTGAAAGAGGCATCAAGTTGATACTTGCTCCTAGATCACATAAAGCTCTACCAATGTCTACCGGTCCAATGGAACAAGGGATAGTAAAAGCACCAGGATCCTTCAGCTTAGGTGGCAACTTCTTTTGGAGAATAGCACTACAATTCTCTGAAAGTGCTATGTTCTCATCATCCTTAGGCTTCCTTCTTTTAGTCAACAAGTCTTTCATGAACTTGGCATACAACGGCATTTGATCAAGAGCTTCACCGAAAGGAATATTCACCTGAAGTTGTGAGAAAAGTTGCATGAACTTCTTGAATTGACCTTCATCCTTTTCTTTCTTCTTGGCTAAGTGAGGGTATGGAAGCTTCACATATGATGGGATAACATGTGGTTTATCTCCATCTTTCAAGATTTGACTCTTCGACTTCCTCAAGATTGAATCCTCATCTATTAACTTCTCACTTTTTTCTCCCTCTATTTTTTTCTTCCTTTCATTTTCAACTACTCCATGATCATTTTCTTTTTCAACTACACCCTCATTATTCTTTTCAACTTCACCATTTTCCTCTATCTCCTCTACTACATCATCAGCCTTCTTTGGAGCTTTTGGAACTAAACGTGTCAAAACCTTTTTGCTCCTCAATTCAATAGCATTACAAGACTCATTCTTAGGGTTTTCTTTAGTGTTACCTGAGAATCCGCCTTTGTTTTGTTCAGCCAATTGCTTAGCTAATTGCCCCAATTGAGTTTCAAGCATCTTCCTAGAAGCTTCATTGTTCTTTCTTTCAGCTTCTTGACTCTTCTTCATCTCTTCAAAGTCGCCTTGAGTCATCTTCATAAAGTTCATCATAGTTTCCTCAAGAGCTGATGGCTTTCTTTGTTGTTGTTGTTGTGGAGGAGCAAACATCTGAGAGTTCAAAGCGTTGTTATTTGAGTAGCTTAGATTGGGATGCTTGTTGATTCCTGGAGTGTAATATTGATTTTGCCTTTGATAGCCTCCCATGTAGTTAGCTTCCTCACTATATCCTTCTGGTACACATTCTCCATTGGGATGTTCTTCACCACATAAGTCGCACTTGATTGCAGCTACTTGTTGTTGCTTGTGGGCCAAAGTGAAGCCTTGAAACTCCTTAGTTAGAGCCTCGATTTGCTTGTTCATGGCTGCTTGGTTGGCTAAGATAGCAGTTTGTTCACTCACCCCAAACACTCCTCTTTCTTTCTTCTTAGCTTCAGCACTATACTCATTTCCAGCCATGTTTTCTATTAAAGCTTGGACTTCATGATCAGTTTTGCTTTTGAGACTACCTCCTGCGGAAGCATCTAAGAACATTCTAGTGTTTGGTGTTACCCCCTCCGTGAAGATTTGAAGGTATTGTTTCTCCGTGAATTCATGATTAGGGCATCATACAACGACTCACCTTCCCCTTGTTTGAAGTTAGAAATCTCCATCTTCTTTTCCCAATATTTAGACATAGGGAAATATTTCTCTAGGAACTTCAGCTCTAACTCCTCCCATGTTTGGACAGTCCCGTTTGGTATTGTTAACAACCAATCTTTTGCTCTTCCCGTCAAGGTGAAAGGAAATAGCCTTAGTTTCTTTTGTGCTTCAGTCACGGTGGCTGGTTGCACACAAAACTCGCAAGTTTCAGCAAAGCGGCTCAAGTGTTCATGTGGGTTCATAGCTTCAGTTCCATCAAACTGTTTGTCTCTCAAACCGTTGAGAACGGTGGTCTTGATGTCAAAAGCAACGGGGTTAGCTGGTTGAAAAGTGTGGGTCAGTTGACCGCGATGAGTTGCTAACCCATAGTCTCCTAGCTTTGGTCTTGGTGGTACAACTCCTTCCATAGTTGCAGATTTAGGAGAAGAGATTGTTTCAGTTTCAGTAGAGATTGGCTCCGGTATTTGTTCTCGAACACCCGGTGGAACAGAATGAGACAACCTTTGCAACCTGACAGCTTTCCGAAGTGCTCTAGCAGTTCTTTCAATTTCCGGATCGTACTCTAAGTCGTCAGAGCTCTGTTTACCTTGCATAAACAGCAAAATACCTTAGTAGCGCTGCACGATAAAAAGTAATCAAATGAATACTGAAACAGAAAATTTAAAATAAAAATAGAAATTTAAATTGCAGAAATCCTAAATTATAACGTAATTGCCTTGTTGAAATAAATCAACAGTCCCCGGCAATGGCGCCAAAAACTTGATAGAAGTTTGGCAAGTGCACCAAATACTATCGAAGTAGTAAAAATATCGATCCCACGAGGACTGTTTTTAACTTCAATAATTCAATTGCGTTATAGAGATAGGATGTGTAAAGTTTATTTTGGTTTGCCACTAGGCAGTAGATTTGGTTTGATTTTATGAAATCAAATAAAAGAAAATAGATTTGATTAAGAAAATATGGAGAGAGATGAGATCAGGTCTGTCGAATCCTCTATGTTTCCCCTAATTGGTTACTGCACCTATTATTACTAATTATTCTCTAGTTTCACGATAGTTAACAAATTAGCCCTAATCAATCCCTTGAGTTAGGACCCTCTTCTTAAACTACAGCCCCTAATTCCTTAGGTGGTCTAATAATCCTTGAAGGCTTTATGAACGTTAACCTAATATCACTAACAAACGATTATCCATTCCTAGACTAACCATGTTTATTAGAACAATTCAATTAGGTCTAAGTCGAAAGCTATGGTCAGTAGTCATTCGTTCTCACTAAATCATGTTTATATTTGATCAGGATATAAAAAGCATTAAGAACAATTGAATTGAATAAAAACTAGAAATTCATTAATAAGTAATAGAGTTTCACAGCAACATAAATCAACTAGGGTTACATAGGTTCATCTCTGACCTAATCTCTAAGAGATTTAGCTACTCATAATTGAGTTTACAAATAGCATAATCAATGAAAGAATTAAAACATACATAAACTGGGTTAGAGATGATGAAATCCTCTCCGCTGCAGCCTTCTGGGTGTTAAAATCGCACTTTAGCTCTCCAAAATCGTAATCCCCTTTGTTTGAGACTGACTTCAGCTTAAATAGGCAAGTTCTGATCGCTTAAAATCGTACTACGATTATAGAAATCGTACCACGATTACATCATTAAACCCTAATTTACTTTCAGCTCCTTCTTGAAATCGTATCACGATTGGTTGGATCGTATTACGATCCAACTCCTTCAAAAACATGCTCTCTGACTTCAAGAAATCGTATTGCGATGGTGAAAATCGCAATGCGATTGGCTGATTCTAGTTCTTCAAATTTTGTTGCTTTTAACAGCTCCTGGACACTTTTATATTGCTTAGAACTCTATCAAAATGTCAAAATAAGTCCTAAAAATTACGTAATGACAGCATGTCATCACAACCCCAAACTTAAACCATTCCTTGTCCTCAAGGAATTTATTTGCTATATTGACAGTCGACAGTAAAATAACAACTACCTGATCAAGTGATACCACCAAAAAGTTCAATCACCTTACTAGCTAAAGATGAGCTAGTTTGACTTGTTCGCATCCACCAATTCACAACTCCACGCAACAAATTGAATAGGGTTCACAGTCGACATGCAATCTACATATTACCATACGCTTGAAAAGTTTCTAAACGTCAATCAAAATCAATGTCAATGCACACTTTGAGGTCTTTAAGGGTTATAACGGGGCTTAGGTGAAGGTGGGATAATATTTGGATAAGTAGGCTACACAAAATTTGAGTTAGGCATTCCTACGGAAGTTAAAGCACATCATTCAATCCTTCATTCATTCACCTTATGAAACAACAATCAATGCAAAGGTACTAGAGAATATTTTTAACATTAGGGACAATCGAGTTTGATTTTACTCGGATTTTCAATGTTTTGTCCCTTTTTCATATTCAATTTCATTTTTTTCTCTTTTTTTTTTATACACCATTTTTGGTCGCTAACAAATTTTCTTTTTGTGCTTCGGTGGGATACGGAGTTCCTAACATCAATCTTACCTTTTTTTTATAAAAAAAAATGTAGATTTCTTTAACAAATTTGAACAAAAAAACAAATACAAAAATCAGTGTTTCTAAAATACTAACCGATGATCGATCTATAAAGGGTACTGAATTATTGTATCAATGGTCAAATCACATAACTTAACGAAATTGAATCTATTGACTCGATCGTATGATTTGGTCTCTATAAAATGTTGTCTTTTGTATTCGATTAGATTGAACCAAATTACTTTGGTCTTTGAAAAGTTTAAAACAAAATTGACACTAAATAGAAGCACAATTTTTTTTAATAGTCTATATCATCATTATGTAATGGCAACTTAAGAGTTTTTTTTAAAGATAAAGGCAACTTATGAATTAAACTATCATATAACTATTTCCCTACAAAATTACCGTATAACTACATTTTGGTCGGACTTTTCTTTTCTGATAAATTTGGGAAATGCCTTATAAAATGAAGAGAAAATCAACGAATAATAAGAATTATTCCACCAAATACCCATTTTTGAGTTTTTTTAATATTAAAACATTAATATTTATAACTGAACTGTATTGTGTCGTGGTTTTCGTGGTTATTTATTTTTTGTGATATAGCATCGCTGGATAAATTTACCCTATAAACTCAATTTTTTTAATTTCAATCTAAATATACGTCACAACTATAAAGAATTTGAAAACTAACTATCTAATTTAGATAAATATTTTCTATTACAAATTTTTCCTTAATTATATTATAGGATTTTTTTTTCAATTTAAAACCATGTTAAGTTAATTATTTTAGATACAATAGATATTTTGGCCAATCAAAGAGAAGATAACACCATACCCCCTTTTAAATGCACAAAATAAGGATGAAATACGGCATTTCACGTGCTTGGCACATGGGTGAAGTCACATAACAAATCGTGCTCGACACATAGCACGACATGATATAAAGGCGGGAGGTTTAAATGGGAGGTTACAAAAGATAACCTTCAGATAGTCTTAGTGGGCGGTTTCCACTTGTATGAAATGAATGCTTCATTTTTTCACAAGCACAAAAAACATATCACCCCTTCTTGGATCTACACCAGGCCGGAAGGCAAATGGAAGACTCAGATTTCTACAAATCCTGATACAAATACGGTGTGTGGAAAAAGAAGATCACGTAAAGAAAGAAGCACGCTTGCGAGGACATGTACCAACAGCGGCACCGAGATAATGCACTAGTCACCGAGGATGGTATACGAGTGCGGCAACATGTTTCGACAAATCCATTCGCAAGTACGGTAGGTAGAGAAAGAAGAGCGCGTAAAGAAAGAAGCACGCATGCGCGTGGATATGTACAAACAATGACACCGAGACGATACACGAATGCGGCAACGTGTTTCAACAAGGGAATTTCATGTTCACACAGTTTTTATTCAATTTATTAAATAAATATTAAATTTCTGTATAAGTTTGTGTTTAATTTCAAATTTAATTATAGTTATGGTCTCTATATATATATTAGGAAATAGTCAACCTATTTTGAAATAATTTTAATTTTGGTGCATAAAAATAAAAATTATTATGAGGACAACGATTAATAGCACATGCATTTTAACTTCCTTGTCACTAATTTAAGTCTGGGCCAATACAATGCAAGGGTTCTGAATGAAATTAGAGAGAAAAAAAAATTAATAGACATAATGGTCATGGTTAGGGATGGGAATAGGCTAAGCCGAGCTAGGCTTTGCAAGGCCTAAGCCTGACCTGCCATATTTTTTTAAAGCCTAAGCCTGGCCTGCGGCCTGTCATAGGCCTACTTTTTAGGCCTGAGCCTGGTCTTTTGAAAGTCTGATACGGCCTGCTAGCCTGTTTAAAAGCATATATCTTACGAACATCTTTAAGTAAACAATGTGATTTAAGTTTAAATGGACTAGCGAACTAATAGTTCAATTAGATTAAACTCTCTTTTGATAATCAACACAAGGTTTTAATGAATTTGATTATATACTGTATCATATTTTTATTCTAGTTTATAATAATACATTTATATATGCAAAAAATTATTGTATACTAATAAAGCTTAAATTATTGAAAAAGTTCACAAATTTATATTTTAATTCAAAGTACAAAATATAACATAATAAATAATATTATTCATATTACTTAAATAGGCCGGCCTAATAGGCTTAAAAGACTTTTTGAGAGGCATGTGGTCTGGCCTCTTAAATAGGCCGACCTAATAGGCTTAAAAGGCTTTTTGAGAGGCATGTGGCCTGGCCTTTTAAGCTAAATATGCTTAAAAAAAAGCCTAGGCCTTCTCTATTTAAGAAAAAAGTCTGGCCTGGCCTGGCCTGTCGTAGGCTAGGCCGTAGGAATTCTACTCTTTACCGAAACTGTTATGCTCATTCCCAAAGTAAATGTCCAAAATGCCCTTACGTGACTTAAGTCACGCTAATGTATACGTTACCTGAGTTAAGCCACGCAACGTGACTTAACTCACGCACCTTGTAGCTCAGCGTGACTTAAGTCACGCAACACTAAGCCTCTGCGCAAGTTAACTCGCGCTAGTTGGCCGGTGGTAAAAACTGAAGAACAAACGTTTTTTCGACGGTGGTCAATGCTTTTTATTGGTTTTTACACGTTTTTTTTTTAAGTTTTTCTCACGTTTTTGGACCTCATTAAGTGCTAACCTACCTTAAACCTCCTATAAATACCCTCCCAACCATCCTCTTTTCCTCACATTATCTCTCTCCCCCTCTTTCTCTTCTTCTTTTTTTTTTTTTTTTGCTTCTTTAGTCTCTAGGCTTCTTTAGTCTCTAGGCCCCTTTAGGTATATACCAGTGGCTTTTAGGGGAAGTAGTGGTCCATTAGGTTGGGGAAAAGGGCATCATCCCTTGAGGTAAAATTCGAGTTGCTTCCTTTTACTCCCAAAATCTTTTTACAATGGGTAAAAAGAATCATCATGGGGGTATAAAAGGAACCAAATTTAAATTTACCTCAAGGGATCTTGATGTCGTTTTCCCCAATAGGACGGATCACTATTTACCCCAAGAGCTATTGGTATATACCGAAGAGGGTGAAATATGTGAATAAATTATTGTAATGTTTGAATAAATTATTGTATTGTTTGAATTCTATTAATAAAATAAGATGTTGTTATGTGCCTCAATTTTGTTCATTCCTTTTTATTTTATATTTGCTTTTATTTTCTATTTTTGTATTTAATGAATAAATATTAATTTAGTTCATTTCCTTTTATTTATATTTGTATTTATTTAATGAATAATATCGAATCAATATTTATTTTAAGTCCGTAAATAAAATAAATAAAATAATTTGAATTAGAATAAAATTTGCATATTGACTAAATTAGAATAAAGTTACGTATTAAAAAAAATTGAAAAAAAGGCCTAATTGAAAATAATTTAGTGCATAGGTTTTATATGCACTAAATGCAGTCAAAAAATAGTAAAAAAACGTGTAAAACTCAATAAAATCATGATTGAATAACCGACCAAAGTCCAAAAATTGTATTTGCCAAACTTGCGTGAGCTAACTCACGTCGCGTGACTTAAGTCACGCTACTTTAATAACTAGCGTGAGTTAACTCACGCTATGCATGTTAAGTTGCATAGGGGCATTTTGGACTTTTACTTTGAGAATGAGCGAAACCATTTGGGTAAAGAGCGGAATTCAGGCCGTAGACCACGGTAGGCCGGCCTGACCTATTCCCATCCCTAGTCATGGTCTCTGTATATTCATTCACGGAAATAGTCAACCTATCTTGAAATAACTTTAATTTTGTTGCATAAAAATAAAAAGGAGAATGCTAATCAGTGCCCTAAGGGCAATGGTTAAGCATCTAAATCAAGTACGTTTTAATGAAAAAGATGTGTAATCATTACTTTATCAAAAACAACATCTTATATTTCCAAGACAAAATTTCTATTTGTAGGTTCTTAACCATTGCCCTGAGGGCACTAGTTAGCAAGACCCAAATAAAAATCATTATGAGGACAACGATTAATAGCACATGCATCTTAACTGAATTTTGCTCTCCACCCAGCACATTTTGCTCCCACCCTGCAGCCCTTCCATATTTACCTTTGCGCATGTTAACTAACGCAAGTGTAAATGTATGTGTTAGTTAACATGCATTGCGCAACTTAAGTAACGCAAGTGTTAAAACACTGCGTGAGTTAACTTGCGCACCCATTAATCACTGCGTGAGTTGACTCACGCACCCATCACGCACCCAATTACACATGCGTGAGTTAACTCACGCACACTCTGTGCATACAACCAGAAGAGGCAGAAACCTCTTTTTTCCCTATTTTTTCAATCCTTCTTTCATACATTCATTCAAGAACAGAATTTTCATCATTCATTCAATAATACATTCAATTAAGAGCAACTCATAATTATATTACGAAAAATAACGGAATAAAATAAGCGAATAACATAACGGATAATGTCATAAAAACGCTAAAAAGCGCAAGTGTAATAGGATTACAACCAAATCCAACAAAATGTCAAACAAAAAAAAACTACACAAGTCATAAAAGCTACGCAAGTCATGCTGGTCCATCCTGTGGACTCTTACTCCTCCTCTGCGGAGTCGGCACATGCTCCAGCATGCTCCACTCAGACTGTATGCCTTGCATGATGCGAAGAACCTCTGGATTACCAAACACATCTCGATGCCCCCATTGCACTGTCCACTCTGGCTTTGATGTTGCTGATGATCTGGTATGGGTCGGGAGGATGTCTGGCCCACTGCTGCTCAACAAGAACCTCCTCGTAAGGAGGGACAGGACGAGGAGGGGCATCAGCTGCGTAGTTAGGAATGGCCGCAGGGGGTTGCACAATAGGATGTGATACTCTGATGAACCATTTCATGTACCCCCTAGTATGAAACCACGGCTCGTTATGTGGAACCGGATGACCCCTCTGCTGATGTTTGAGGACATGTAGAGCAAACTCCGTGAAGGCCTGGGCCACGTCATCCGCCGCAAGATCCTCTATGTCTGTAGGAGGCCTGGGAATTCTCTGGACATACCCGTACTGCCTAAGAACCCGCTCTGGCAAGTGACTGACCATCCTGTCTCTGCCGGCCATGATCAATCCAGAGTACCAGCATATATCCTGAAAGGGCGTGATGTCTCGTCGTCTCTCGTACGGCCTCCTGGTGACATGAGAAAGGTCCATCGAATCGATGGCAGCTCGGTAGTGTCCCAGATCAGTAAAGCCCCTGGGAGGTTTCCATTTACTCACAAGCGGGGAAACTGTAGGGTCGTAGGCATCATCATCAATCCTCGGAATGATGTTCGAGAAGTGCGCCAAAGTCCATCCCTGCAAACACAAAGAAACAAATATTTATATCACCGCAAGAATTATACAAACAACTAAACATTTACGATCCAATAAGTAAAAAAGAAGAAAAAAAATATTACCACAAGCAATGTCATGTAACCACCACAGGAGGCCACAGATGAGTCGGAGGTAAGAGATAGCTGCTCATATAGGAAAGCAAGTCCCATCCCACCCCATGACCAGCTGTCCAACTCGCCCATATCTTGCAGCGCAAGCAGCCAAAGAAGATTAATGTTTTTGCTGTTCTTGGCGGAAAAAATGGTCCAGCCAAGCAAGAGCAACAAAAACGCCTTAACGCAGGCCAACCTAACTACAGCTCGCTCGTTTTGCTCCTCAACTGTGTGAATCTCAAGAAGCTGATTACACCTATTCAAGAGCTCCTCGTATCGCCTCTTCAGTACACCAAAACTGATGTGAGAACCACCCTGTTTTATCAGCTCCTTAGCGGCATCCTCCTCTGTGAACAGTAGGTCCGCCTGCATCATCTTTATCCCCTCCTCACGGGTTTACTCTCTATCAGGAAGGAGTCTCCTAGTGATGGGGATGCCTAGGAGACACGCCACATCATCTAGTGTGATGGTCATCTCTCCAACAGGTAGATGGAACCTGCTGGTCTCCTCAGACCGGACATATTCACTTCATTCCAAAACCACTCATTTTGTTCCCCCGGAATAGGCAATGCCAAATTTTTAATGCTCAGCTTCTTCCCGTGCGAGATACCTTTCACCCTATGTTTTCTTCGAAACTGAAATACAAAAACAAAACACAACAAACAACACCGTTAAATAAATAACAAGTAAAACAAACATTAAATATATGCTAACATATATGTTAAGTCTAACATTAAATAAGTAAAATAATAATTAGAATAAGTTGTATAAATAGTAAAAGAAGTAAAGTAAACACTGAGTAAGAATAACATAGACATTTAACAACAACATTAATTATTTTAATTGAATTTCAAAACAAAAAAGAAGTAAAATAAACATTAAATTATACTTACATCGGCATCAACCCATATCCTACATGCCACATGTCCACCAAAGTTAGGTAAAAGCGTGAGATCAGAAGGCCCCCCTGGATAGCCATCCGGGCCGACCTCGTACACCACCCTCGACACCCCCTGAAAACGAGGCTCAGGCTGCTCAGGCTGCTCATGCTACTCAGCCTCATCATTCTGCTGAGGCTCCTCAATAACAGGCGGCTCCTCAAAAGCAGGCTCCGGAATAACAAACTGGTACTGGTGAGGCTGAGGCTCCTGAAACTGATACGCATCATGCGGCTACTGATAGACCTCATAATGCAGCTGATACTGAGTCGGGTCCATAGTCTGGGATGGACCCGTCTGCGACGTTGACCCCCCTGCAGCATCATCTCCATCTCTAGCAAGTCTCGTTCCCCCACCTCTCACTCGACCAGCCATAGGAGGGCGTAATGCTTCTTTCTCCCTCCGTGCACTACTAGTAGGGGCCATCCTCCCTGCCCTAAATCTGTCACTCCTATCCTGAGGCGGCTCAGGCGGTCTCTGAGACGTATTCCTCCGAGGCATATCTGCACAACATTTAACAAAACACAAATTCAATATACATTTTCACACGCACATTGTGTCATTTCCAACAATTCAACAACAACACTAAAATTCCAACAATGTCATTTCAATCCGTAAACTACCACATTGCAGTCAAACATGTTATAATCAAAATTAACAAACCATATGCTAATTAATTTGATAAGTCACAATCCAAAAAAACAAAATAATTACCATTGAGACATTTTACCAAACACATGGTGTGCAATTTTCAAACAACTACCTTAATCTAACAATTTGTAGACCCTAAACTACCACATTCTACTCTAAACAACTTCTAAACAACAATTCCTAAGTTAATTCGTCACTAACAATCATCAAAACTAACATGCAAGCCAAATTTATAAAAACCTAAAAATGTTATATTTCTTGAAAAAAACTAAAATTTCTACAAGTTAAATGCAATTAAGTAGGGTAATCTTCACTTACTTGATAATGTGGGAGAAATTGGCTTTGAATGGCGCAAGAATGATGAAAATCGGATATGGGGGGAAAATTTTCGAAGTTGGGAAGTTGGAGAAATGAGGGAAATGTGCTTCTGTGTTGGTGTTATATGACTTAACTAACGCTGCGCAAGTTAACTCACGCAGCGCATGTTAAGTCACGTATACAATATAACTTGCGCAAGTTAAGTTGCGCAGCGTGACTTAACTTGCACAGGGGTAAAAATGGAAGGGCTGCAGGGTGCGAATGATTTGTGCTGGGTGGAGAGCAAAAATCATCTTAACTTCCTTGTCACTATTTAAGTCTGGGCCAATTCAATGCAAAGGGTTCTGAAATTAGAGAAAAAAAAAAGGGTTAATTATGTTTCTAGTCCCTATAAAATAGCGACCTTGTAATTTTAATAGCATTTTTAGTCCCTATAAAAAAAAATTTACTTATAATTTTAGTCTCTGCTAAAACAAAGTTTGATTAATTATCCTTAAACTCTTAAATTTTTGAACGATTTTTTTGAGACAAGATTAGAACACTATGAAAGGTTTGTTTAGTAAAATTTAGAATTTTCTGACTTGAAATGAATTAAATATGCATTTTTTAAAACGACAAAAGTTAAAGATAAAAAGTAATAAAATCTGGATGTAGAAATCAAATTTTGCGATAATTTTTTGCGGACGAACTTTTAGTAATGTTCTAAACATGTCTGCAAAAAATTGTTCAAAAATTTAAGAGTTTAAGCATAAATTAAACAAATTTGAATTGAGTAGGGACTAATACTCAGTGCAGAAAAACAAAATTAGGGACTAAAAATGCTATTAAAATTAAGTAGGGACTAAACTTACAAGGTCGCTATTTTATAGGGACTAGAAACATAATTAACCCAAAAAAAAATAATAGACGTAATATAAAAAATATTACTATAAGATACTTTTGTGCTCCTAGCAATAATAAGAAAGTCAAAAATCAGACACCGTAGTCTATACCTTTATATTAAAAAGTAAAGGCTTAATTAATGATTTGGTCCCTTAAGTTAATTGTTGGTTACATTTTGGTCCCATAAGTTATTAACGTTACAATTTGGTCCTTAAGTTATTTGTTGGTTACATCTTGGTCCCATAAGTTATTAACGTTACAATTTGGTCCCTTAACTTATTTTTTGGTTTCGTTTTGGTACCTTAACTCTTCCTCCGTCAACCACTCTGGTCCTTTATGTTATTAGAGTTAATGTACAAAAACGAAACCAAAAAATAAGTTAAGGGACCAAAACGAAACCAAAAATTAAGTTAAGGGACCAAATTGTAGCGTTAATAACTTATGGGACCAAAATGTAACCAACAAATAACTTAAGGGACCAAATTGTAACGTTAATAACTTATGGGACCAAAATGTAACCAACAAATAACTTAAGGGACCAAAATAGTAATTAAGTCAAAAGTAAATATATGGTAGTGATATCAATAGCACTGCGGGTATATATATGTTTTGCCGTTTTTGCTTTATTTTATCGACCCATATCCTGCATGCCACATGTCCACCAAAGTTAGGTAAAAGCGTGAGATCAGAAGGCCCCCCTGGATAGCCATCCGGGCCGACCTCGTACACCACCCTCGACACCCCCTGAAAACGAGGCTCAGGCTGCTCAGGCTGTTCATGCTACTCAGCCTCATCATTCTGCTGAGGCTCCTCAATAACAGGCGGCTCCTCAAAAGCAGGCTCCGGAATAACAAACTGGTACTGGTGAGGCTGAGGCTCCTGAAACTGATACGCATCATGCGGCTACTGATAGACCTCATAATGCAGCTGATACTGAGTCGGGTCCATAGTCTGGGATGGACCCGTCTGCGACGTTGACCCCCCTGCAGCATCATCTCCATCTCTAGCAAGTATCGTTCCCCCACCTCTCACTCGACCAGCCATAGGAGGGCGTAATGCTTCTTTCTCCCTCCGTGCACTACTAGTAGGGGCCATCCTCCCTGCCCTAAATCTGTCACTCCTATCCTGAGGCGGCTCAGGCGGTCTCTGAGACGTATTCCTCCGAGGCATATCTGCACAACATTTAACGAAACACAAATTCAATATACATTTTCACACGCACATTGTGTCATTTCCAACAATTCAACAACAACACTAAAATTCCAACAATGTCATTTCAATCCGTAAACTACCACATTGCAGTCAAACATGTTATAATCAAAATTAACAAACCATATGCTAATTAATTTGATAAGTCACAATCCAAAAAAACAAAATAATTACCATTGAGACATTTTACCAAACACATGGTGTGCAATTTTCAAACAACTACCTTAATCTAACAATTTGTAGACCCTAAACTACCACATTCTACTCTAAACAACTTCTAAACAACAATTCCTAAGTTAATTCGTCACTAACAATCATCAAAACTAACATGCAAGCCAAATTTATAAAAACCTAAAAATGTTATATTTCTTGAAAAAAACTAAAATTTCTAAAAGTTAAATGCAATTAAGTAGGGTAATCTTCACTTACTTGATAATGTGGGAGAAATTGGCTTTGAATGGCGCAAGAATGATGAAAATCGGATATGGGGGGAAAATTTTCGAAGTTGGGAAGTTGGAGAAATGAGGGAAATGTGCTTCTGTGTTGGTGTTATATGACTTAACTAACGCTGCGCAAGTTAACTCACGCAGCGCATGTTAAGTCACGTATACAATATAACTTGCGCAAGTTAAGTTGCGCAGCGTGACTTAACTTGCACAGGGGTAAAAATGGAAGGGCTGCAGGGTGCGAATGATTTGTGCTGGGTGGAGAACAAAAATCATCTTAACTTCCTTGTCACTATTTAAGTCTGGGCCAATTCAATGCAAAGGGTTCTGAAATTAGAGAAGAAAAAAAAAGGGTTAATTATGTTTCTAGTCCCTATAAAATAGCGACCTTGTAAGTTTAGTCCCTACTTAATTTTAATAGCATTTTTAGTCCCTATAAAAAAAAATTTACTTATAATTTTAGTCTCTGCTAAAACAAAGTTTGATTAATTATTCTTAAACTCTTAAATTTTTGAACGATTTTTTTGAGACAAGATTAGAACACTATGAAAGGTTCGTTTACTAAAATTTAGAATTTTCTGACTTGAAATGAATTAAATATGAATTTTTTAAAACGACAAAAGTTAAAGATAAAAAGTAATAAAATCTGGATGTAGAAATCAAATTTTGCGATAATTTTTTGCGGACGAACTTTTAGTAATGTTCTAAACATGTCTGCAAAAAATTGTTCAAAAATTTAAGAGTTTAAGCATAAATTAAACAAATTTGAATTGAGTAGGGACTAATACTCAGTGCAGAAAAACAAAATTAGGGACTAAAAATGCTATTAAAATTAAGTAGGGACTAAACTTACAAGGTCGCTATTTTATAGGGACTAGAAACATAATTAACCCAAAAAAAAATAATAGACGTAATATAAAAAATATTACTATAAGATACTTTTGTGCTCCTAGCAATAATAAGAAAGTCAAAAATCAGACACCGTAGTCTATACCTTTATATTAAAAAGTAAAGGCTTAATTAATGATTTGGTCCCTTAAGTTAATTGTTGGTTACATTTTGGTCCCATAAGTTATTAACGTTACAATTTGGTCCTTAAGTTATTTGTTGGTTACATCTTGGTCCCATAAGTTATTAACGTTACAATTTGGTCCCTTAACTTATTTTTTGGTTTCGTTTTGGTACCTTAACTCTTCCTCCGTCAACCACTCTGGTCCTTTATGTTATTAGAGTTAATGTACAAAAACGAAACCAAAAAATAAGTTAAGGGACCAAAACGAAACCAAAAATTAAGTTAAGGGACCAAATTGTAGCGTTAATAACTTATGGGACCAAAATGTAACCAACAAATAACTTAAGGGACCAAATTGTAACGTTAATAACTTATGGGACCAAAATGTAACCAACAAATAACTTAAGGGACCAAAATAGTAATTAAGTCAAAAGTAAATATATGGTAGTGATATCAATAACACTGCGGGTATATATATGTTTTGCCGTTTTTGCTTTATTTTATCGACCCATATCCTGCATGCCACATGTCCACCAAAGTTAGGTAAAAGCGTGAGATCAGAAGGCCCCCCTGGATAGCCATCCGGGCCGACCTCGTACACCACCCTCGACACCCCCTGAAAACGAGGCTCAGGCTGCTCAGGCTGCTCATGCTACTCAGCCTCATCATTCTGCTGAGGCTCCTCAATAACAGGCGGCTCCTCAAAAGCAGGCTCCGGAATAACAAACTGGTACTGGTGAGGCTGAGGCTCCTGAAACTGATACGCATCATGCGGCTACTGATAGACCTCATAATGCAGCTGATACTGAGTCGGGTCCATAGTTTGGGATGGACCCGTCTGCAACGTTGACCCCCCTGCAGCATCATCTCCATCTCTAGCAAGTATCGTTCCCCCACCTCTCACTCGACCAGCCATAGGAGGGCGTAATGCTTCTTTCTCCCTCCGTGCACTACTAGTAGGGGCCATCCTCCCTGCCCTAAATCTGTCACTCCTATCCTGAGGCGGCTCAGGCGGTCTCTGAGACGTATTCCTCCGAGGCATATCGGCACAACATTTAACGAAACACAAATTCAATGTACATTTTCACACGCACATTGTGTCATTTCCAACAATTCAACAACAACACTAAAATTCCAACAATGTCATTTCAATCCGTAAACTACCACATTGCAGTCAAACATGTTATAATCAAAATTAACAAACCATATGCTAATTAATTTGATAAGTCACAATCCAAAAAAACAAAATAATTACCATTGAGACATTTTACCAAACACATGGTGTGCAATTTTCTAACAACTACCTTAATCTAACAATTTGTAGACCCTAAACTACCACATTCTACTCTAAACAACTTCTAAACAACAATTCCTAAGTTAATTCGTCACTAACAATCATCAAAACTAACATGCAAGCCAAATTTATAAAAACCTAAAAATGTTATATTTCTTGAAAAAAACTAAAATTTCTAAAAGTTAAATGCAATTAAGTAGGGTAATCTTCACTTACTTGATAATGTGGGAGAAATTGGCTTTGAATGGCGCAAGAATGATGAAAATCGGATATGGGGGGAAAATTTTCGAAGTTGGGAAGTTGGAGAAATGAGGGAAATGTGCTTCTGTGTTGGTGTTATATGACTTAACTAACGCTGCGCAAGTTAACTCACGCAGCGCATGTTAAGTCACGTATACAATATAACTTGCGCAAGTTAAGTTGCGCAGCGTGACTTAACTTGCACAGGGGTAAAAATGGAAGGGCTGCAGGGTGCGAATGATTTGTGCTGGGTGGAGAACAAAAATCATCTTAACTTCCTTGTCACTATTTAAGTCTGGGCCAATTCAATGCAAAGGGTTCTGAAATTAGAGAAGAAAAAAAAAGGGTTAATTATGTTTCTAGTCCCTATAAAATAGCGACCTTGTAAGTTTAGTCCCTACTTAATTTTAATAGCATTTTTAGTCCCTATAAAAAAAAATTTACTTATAATTTTAGTCTCTGCTAAAACAAAGTTTGATTAATTATTCTTAAACTCTTAAATTTTTGAACGATTTTTTTGAGACAAGATTAGAACACTATGAAAGGTTCGTTTACTAAAATTTAGAATTTTCTGACTTGAAATGAATTAAATATGAATTTTTTAAAACGACAAAAGTTAAAGATAAAAAGTAATAAAATCTGGATGTAGAAATCAAATTTTGCGATAATTTTTTGCGGACGAACTTTTAGTAATGTTCTAAACATGTCTGCAAAAAATTGTTCAAAAATTTAAGAGTTTAAGCATAAATTAAACAAATTTGAATTGAGTAGGGACTAATACTCAGTGCAGAAAAACAAAATTAGGGACTAAAAATGCTATTAAAATTAAGTAGGGACTAAACTTACAAGGTCGCTATTTTATAGGGACTAGAAACATAATTAACCCAAAAAAAAATAATAGACGTAATATAAAAAATATTACTATAAGATACTTTTGTGCTCCTAGCAATAATAAGAAAGTCAAAAATCAGACACCGTAGTCTATACCTTTATATTAAAAAGTAAAGGCTTAATTAATGATTTGGTCCCTTAAGTTAATTGTTGGTTACATTTTGGTCCCATAAGTTATTAACGTTACAATTTGGTCCTTAAGTTATTTGTTGGTTACATCTTGGTCCCATAAGTTATTAACGTTACAATTTGGTCCCTTAACTTATTTTTTGGTTTCGTTTTGGTACCTTAACTCTTCCTCCGTCAACCACTCTGGTCCTTTATGTTATTAGAGTTAATGTACAAAAACGAAACCAAAAAATAAGTTAAGGGACCAAAACGAAACCAAAAATTAAGTTAAGGGACCAAATTGTAGCGTTAATAACTTATGGGACCAAAATGTAACCAACAAATAACTTAAGGGACCAAATTGTAACGTTAATAACTTATGGGACCAAAATGTAACCAACAAATAACTTAAGGGACCAAAATAGTAATTAAGTCAAAAGTAAATATATGGTAGTGATATCAATAACACTGCGGGTATATATATGTTTTGCCGTTTTTGCTTTATTTTATCGACCCATATCCTGCATGCCACATGTCCACCAAAGTTAGGTAAAAGCGTGAGATCAGAAGGCCCCCCTGGATAGCCATCCGGGCCGACCTCGTACACCACCCTCGACACCCCCTGAAAACGAGGCTCAGGCTGCTCAGGCTGCTCATGCTACTCAGCCTCATCATTCTGCTGAGGCTCCTCAATAACAGGCGGCTCCTCAAAAGCAGGCTCCGGAATAACAAACTGGTACTGGTGAGGCTGAGGCTCCTGAAACTGATACGCATCATGCGGCTACTGATAGACCTCATAATGCAGCTGATACTGAGTCGGGTCCATAGTTTGGGATGGACCCGTCTGCAACGTTGACCCCCCTGCAGCATCATCTCCATCTCTAGCAAGTATCGTTCCCCCACCTCTCACTCGACCAGCCATAGGAGGGCGTAATGCTTCTTTCTCCCTCCGTGCACTACTAGTAGGGGCCATCCTCCCTGCCCTAAATCTGTCACTCCTATCCTGAGGCGGCTCAGGCGGTCTCTGAGACGTATTCCTCCGAGGCATATCGGCACAACATTTAACGAAACACAAATTCAATGTACATTTTCACACGCACATTGTGTCATTTCCAACAATTCAACAACAACACTAAAATTCCAACAATGTCATTTCAATCCGTAAACTACCACATTGCAGTCAAACATGTTATAATCAAAATTAACAAACCATATGCTAATTAATTTGATAAGTCACAATCCAAAAAAACAAAATAATTACCATTGAGACATTTTACCAAACACATGGTGTGCAATTTTCTAACAACTACCTTAATCTAACAATTTGTAGACCCTAAACTACCACATTCTACTCTAAACAACTTCTAAACAACAATTCCTAAGTTAATTCGTCACTAACAATCATCAAAACTAACATGCAAGCCAAATTTATAAAAACCTAAAAATGTTATATTTCTTGAAAAAAACTAAAATTTCTAAAAGTTAAATGCAATTAAGTAGGGTAATCTTCACTTACTTGATAATGTGGGAGAAATTGGCTTTGAATGGCGCAAGAATGATGAAAATCGGATATGGGGGGAAAATTTTCGAAGTTGGGAAGTTGGAGAAATGAGGGAAATGTGCTTCTGTGTTGGTGTTATATGACTTAACTAACGCTGCGCAAGTTAACTCACGCAGCGCATGTTAAGTCACGTATACAATATAACTTGCGCAAGTTAAGTTGCGCAGCGTGACTTAACTTGCACAGGGGTAAAAATGGAAGGGCTGCAGGGTGCGAATGATTTGTGCTGGGTGGAGAACAAAAATCATCTTAACTTCCTTGTCACTATTTAAGTCTGGGCCAATTCAATGCAAAGGGTTCTGAAATTAGAGAAGAAAAAAAAAGGGTTAATTATGTTTCTAGTCCCTATAAAATAGCGACCTTGTAAGTTTAGTCCCTACTTAATTTTAATAGCATTTTTAGTCCCTATAAAAAAAAATTTACTTATAATTTTAGTCTCTGCTAAAACAAAGTTTGATTAATTATTCTTAAACTCTTAAATTTTTGAACGATTTTTTTGAGACAAGATTAGAACACTATGAAAGGTTCGTTTACTAAAATTTAGAATTTTCTGACTTGAAATGAATTAAATATGAATTTTTTAAAACGACAAAAGTTAAAGATAAAAAGTAATAAAATCTGGATGTAGAAATCAAATTTTGCGATAATTTTTTGCGGACGAACTTTTAGTAATGTTCTAAACATGTCTGCAAAAAATTGTTCAAAAATTTAAGAGTTTAAGCATAAATTAAACAAATTTGAATTGAGTAGGGACTAATACTCAGTGCAGAAAAACAAAATTAGGGACTAAAAATGCTATTAAAATTAAGTAGGGACTAAACTTACAAGGTCGCTATTTTATAGGGACTAGAAACATAATTAACCCAAAAAAAAATAATAGACGTAATATAAAAAATATTACTATAAGATACTTTTGTGCTCCTAGCAATAATAAGAAAGTCAAAAATCAGACACCGTAGTCTATACCTTTATATTAAAAAGTAAAGGCTTAATTAATGATTTGGTCCCTTAAGTTAATTGTTGGTTACATTTTGGTCCCATAAGTTATTAACGTTACAATTTGGTCCTTAAGTTATTTGTTGGTTACATCTTGGTCCCATAAGTTATTAACGTTACAATTTGGTCCCTTAACTTATTTTTTGGTTTCGTTTTGGTACCTTAACTCTTCCTCCGTCAACCACTCTGGTCCTTTATGTTATTAGAGTTAATGTACAAAAACGAAACCAAAAAATAAGTTAAGGGACCAAAACGAAACCAAAAATTAAGTTAAGGGACCAAATTGTAGCGTTAATAACTTATGGGACCAAAATGTAACCAACAAATAACTTAAGGGACCAAATTGTAACGTTAATAACTTATGGGACCAAAATGTAACCAACAAATAACTTAAGGGACCAAAATAGTAATTAAGTCAAAAGTAAATATATGGTAGTGATATCAATAGCACTGCGGGTATATATATGTTTTGCCGTTTTTGCTTTATTTTATCGACCCATATCCTGCATGCCACATGTCCACCAAAGTTAGGTAAAAGCGTGAGATCAGAAGGCCCCCCTGGATAGCCATCCGGGCCGACCTCGTACACCACCCTCGACACCCCCTGAAAACGAGGCTCAGGCTGCTCATGCTACTCAGCCTCATCATTCTGCTGAGGCTCCTCAATAACAGGCGGCTCCTCAAAAGCAGGCTCCGGAATAACAAACTGGTACTGGTGAGGCTGAGGCTCCTGAAACTGATACGCATCATGCGGCTACTGATAGACCTCATAATGCAGCTGATACTGAGTCGGGTCCATAGTTTGGGATGGACCCGTCTGCGACGTTGACCCCCCTGCAGCATCATCTCCATCTCTAGCAAGTCTCGTTCCCCCACCTCTCACTCGACCAGCCATAGGAGGGCGTAATGCTTCTTTCTCCCTCCGTGCACTACTAGTAGGGGCCATCCTCCCTGCCCTAAATCTGTCACTCCTATCCTGAGGCGGCTCAGGCGGTCTCTGAGACGTATTCCTCCGAGGCATATCTGCACAACATTTAACGAAACACAAATTCAATATACATTTTCACACGCACATTGTGTCATTTCCATCAATTCAACAACAACACTAAAATTCCAACAATGTCATTTCAATCCGTAAACTACCACATTGCAGTCAAACATGTTATAATCAAAATTAACAAACCATATGCTAATTAATTTGATAAGTCACAATCCAAAAAAACAAAATAATTACCATTGAGACATTTTACCAAACACATGGTGTGCAATTTTCAAACAACTACCTTAATCTAACAATTTGTAGACCCTAAACTACCACATTCTACTCTAAACAACTTCTAAACAACAATTCCTAAGTTAATTCGTCACTAACAATCATCAAAACTAACATGCAAGCCAAATTTATAAAAACCTAAAAATGTTATATTTCTTGAAAAAAACTAAAATTTCTAAAAGTTAAATGCAATTAAGTAGGGTAATCTTCACTTACTTGATAATGTGGGAGAAATTGGCTTTGAATGGCGCAAGAATGATGAAAATCGGATATGGGGGGAAAATTTTCGAAGTTGGGAAGTTGGAGAAATGAGGGAAATGTGCTTCTGTGTTGGTGTTATATGACTTAACTAACGCTGCGCAAGTTAACTCACGCAGCGCATGTTAAGTCACGTATACAATATAACTTGCGCAAGTTAAGTTGCGCAGCGTGACTTAACTTGCACAGGGGTAAAAATGGAAGGGCTGCAGGGTGCGAATGATTTGTGCTGGGTGGAGAACAAAAATCATCTTAACTTCCTTGTCACTATTTAAGTCTGGGCCAATTCAATGCAAAGGGTTCTGAAATTAGAGAAGAAAAAAAAAGGGTTAATTATGTTTCTAGTCCCTATAAAATAGCGACCTTGTAAGTTTAGTCCCTACTTAATTTTAATAGCATTTTTAGTCCCTACAAAAAAAAATTTACTTATAATTTTAGTCTCTGCTAAAACAAAGTTTGATTAATTATTCTTAAACTCTTAAATTTTTGAACGATTTTTTTGAGACAAGATTAGAACACTATGAAAGGTTCGTTTACTAAAATTTAGAATTTTCTGACTTGAAATGAATTAAATATGAATTTTTTAAAACGACAAAAGTTAAAGATAAAAAGTAATAAAATCTGGATGTAGAAATCAAATTTTGCGATAATTTTTTGCGGACGAACTTTTAGTAATGTTCTAAACATGTCTGCAAAAAATTGTTCAAAAATTTAAGAGTTTAAGCATAAATTAAACAAATTTGAATTGAGTAGGGACTAATACTCAGTGCAGAAAAACAAAATTAGGGACTAAAAATGCTATTAAAATTAAGTAGGGACTAAACTTACAAGGTCGCTATTTTATAGGGACTAGAAACATAATTAACCCAAAAAAAAATAATAGACGTAATATAAAAAATATTACTATAAGATACTTTTGTGCTCCTAGCAATAATAAGAAAGTCAAAAATCAGACACCGTAGTCTATACCTTTATATTAAAAAGTAAAGGCTTAATTAATGATTTGGTCCCTTAAGTTAATTGTTGGTTACATTTTGGTCCCATAAGTTATTAACGTTACAATTTGGTCCTTAAGTTATTTGTTGGTTACATCTTGGTCCCATAAGTTATTAACGTTACAATTTGGTCCCTTAACTTATTTTTTGGTTTCGTTTTGGTACCTTAACTCTTCCTCCGTCAACCACTCTGGTCCTTTATGTTATTAGAGTTAATGTACAAAAACGAAACCAAAAAATAAGTTAAGGGACCAAAACGAAACCAAAAATTAAGTTAAGGGACCAAATTGTAGCGTTAATAACTTATGGGACCAAAATGTAACCAACAAATAACTTAAGGGACCAAATTGTAACGTTAATAACTTATGGGACCAAAATGTAACCAACAAATAACTTAAGGGACCAAAATAGTAATTAAGTCAAAAGTAAATATATGGTAGTGATATCAATAGCACTGCGGGTATATATATGTTTTGCCGTTTTTGCTTTATTTTATCGACCCATATCCTGCATGCCACATGTCCACCAAAGTTAGGTAAAAGCGTGAGATCAGAAGGCCCCCCTGGATAGCCATCCGGGCCGACCTCGTACACCACCCTCGACACCCCCTGAAAACGAGGCTCAGGCTGCTCAGGCTGCTCATGCTACTCAGCCTCATCATTCTGCTGAGGCTCCTCAATAACAGGCGGCTCCTCAAAAGCAGGCTCCGGAATAACAAACTGGTACTGGTGAGGCTGAGGCTCCTGAAACTGATACGCATCATGCGGCTACTGATAGACCTCATAATGCAGCTGATACTGAGTCGGGTCCATAGTCTGGGATGGACCCGTCTGCGACGTTGACCCCCCTGCAGCATCATCTCCATCTCTAGCAAGTCTCGTTCCCCCACCTCTCACTCGACCAGCCATAGGAGGGCGTAATGCTTCTTTCTCCCTCCGTGCACTACTAGTAGGGGCCATCCTCCCTGCCCTAAATTTGTCACTCCTATCCTGAGGCGGCTCAGGCGGTCTCTGAGACGTATTCCTCCGAGGCATATCTGCACAACATTTAACGAAACACAAATTCAATATACATTTTCACACGCACATTGTGTCATTTCCATCAATTCAACAACAACACTAAAATTCCAACAATGTCATTTCAATCCGTAAACTACCACATTGCAGTCAAACATGTTATAATCAAAATTAACAAACCATATGCTAATTAATTTGATAAGTCACAATCCAAAAAAACAAAATAATTACCATTGAGACATTTTACCAAACACATGGTGTGCAATTTTCAAACAACTACCTTAATCTAACAATTTGTAGACCCTAAACTACCACATTCTACTCTAAACAACTTCTAAACAACAATTCCTAAGTTAATTCGTCACTAACAATCATCAAAACTAACATGCAAGCCAAATTTATAAAAACCTAAAAATGTTATATTTCTTGAAAAAAACTAAAATTTCTAAAAGTTAAATGCAATTAAGTAGGGTAATCTTCACTTACTTGATAATGTGGGAGAAATTGGCTTTGAATGGCGCAAGAATGATGAAAATCGGATATGGGGGGAAAATTTTCGAAGTTGGGAAGTTGGAGAAATGAGGGAAATGTGCTTCTGTGTTGGTGTTATATGACTTAACTAACGCTGCGCAAGTTAACTCACGCAGCGCATGTTAAGTCACGTATACAATATAACTTGCGCAAGTTAAGTTGCGCAGCGTGACTTAACTTGCACAGGGGTAAAAATGGAAGGGCTGCAGGGTGCGAATGATTTGTGCTGGGTGGAGAACAAAAATCATCTTAACTTCCTTGTCACTATTTAAGTCTGGGCCAATTCAATGCAAAGGGTTCTGAAATTAGAGAAGAAAAAAAAAGGGTTAATTATGTTTCTAGTCCCTATAAAATAGCGACCTTGTAAGTTTAGTCCCTACTTAATTTTAATAGCATTTTTAGTCCCTACAAAAAAAAATTTACTTATAATTTTAGTCTCTGCTAAAACAAAGTTTGATTAATTATTCTTAAACTCTTAAATTTTTGAACGATTTTTTTGAGACAAGATTAGAACACTATGAAAGGTTCGTTTACTAAAATTTAGAATTTTCTGACTTGAAATGAATTAAATATGAATTTTTTAAAACGACAAAAGTTAAAGATAAAAAGTAATAAAATCTGGATGTAGAAATCAAATTTTGCGATAATTTTTTGCGGACGAACTTTTAGTAATGTTCTAAACATGTCTGCAAAAAATTGTTCAAAAATTTAAGAGTTTAAGCATAAATTAAACAAATTTGAATTGAGTAGGGACTAATACTCAGTGCAGAAAAACAAAATTAGGGACTAAAAATGCTATTAAAATTAAGTAGGGACTAAACTTACAAGGTCGCTATTTTATAGGGACTAGAAACATAATTAACCCAAAAAAAAATAATAGACGTAATATAAAAAATATTACTATAAGATACTTTTGTGCTCCTAGCAATAATAAGAAAGTCAAAAATCAGACACCGTAGTCTATACCTTTATATTAAAAAGTAAAGGCTTAATTAATGATTTGGTCCCTTAAGTTAATTGTTGGTTACATTTTGGTCCCATAAGTTATTAACGTTACAATTTGGTCCTTAAGTTATTTGTTGGTTACATCTTGGTCCCATAAGTTATTAACGTTACAATTTGGTCCCTTAACTTATTTTTTGGTTTCGTTTTGGTACCTTAACTCTTCCTCCGTCAACCACTCTGGTCCTTTATGTTATTAGAGTTAATGTACAAAAACGAAACCAAAAAATAAGTTAAGGGACCAAAACGAAACCAAAAATTAAGTTAAGGGACCAAATTGTAGCGTTAATAACTTATGGGACCAAAATGTAACCAACAAATAACTTAAGGGACCAAATTGTAACGTTAATAACTTATGGGACCAAAATGTAACCAACAAATAACTTAAGGGACCAAAATAGTAATTAAGTCAAAAGTAAATATATGGTAGTGATATCAATAGCACTGCGGGTATATATATGTTTTGCCGTTTTTGCTTTATTTTATCGACCCATATCCTGCATGCCACATGTCCACCAAAGTTAGGTAAAAGCGTGAGATCAGAAGGCCCCCCTGGATAGCCATCCGGGCCGACCTCGTACACCACCCTCGACACCCCCTGAAAACGAGGCTCAGGCTGCTCAGGCTGTTCATGCTACTCAGCCTCATCATTCTGCTGAGGCTCCTCAATAACAGGCGGCTCCTCAAAAGCAGGCTCCGGAATAACAAACTGGTACTGGTGAGGCTGAGGCTCCTGAAACTGATACGCATCATGCGGCTACTGATAGACCTCATAATGCAGCTGATACTGAGTCGGGTCCATAGTCTGGGATGGACCCGTCTGCGACGTTGACCCCCCTGCAGCATCATCTCCATCTCTAGCAAGTCTCGTTCCCCCACCTCTCACTCGACCAGCCATAGGAGGGCGTAATGCTTCTTTCTCCCTCCGTGCACTACTAGTAGGGGTCATCCTCCCTGCCCTAAATCTGTCACTCCTATCCTGAGGCGGCTCAGGCGGTCTCTGAGACGTATTCCTCCGAGGCATATCTGCACAACATTTAACGAAACACAAATTCAATATACATTTTCACACGCACATTGTGTCATTTCCATCAATTCAACAACAACACTAAAATTCCAACAATGTCATTTCAATCCGTAAACTACCACATTGCAGTCAAACATGTTATAATCAAAATTAACAAACCATATGCTAATTAATTTGATAAGTCACAATCCAAAAAAACAAAATAATTACCATTGAGACATTTTACCAAACACATGGTGTGCAATTTTCAAACAACTACCTTAATCTAACAATTTGTAGACCCTAAACTACCACATTCTACTCTAAACAACTTCTAAACAACAATTCCTAAGTTAATTCGTCACTAACAATCATCAAAACTAACATGCAAGCCAAATTTATAAAAACCTAAAAATGTTATATTTCTTGAAAAAAACTAAAATTTCTAAAAGTTAAATGCAATTAAGTAGGGTAATCTTCACTTACTTGATAATGTGGGAGAAATTGGCTTTGAATGGCGCAAGAATGATGAAAATCGGATATGGGGGGAAAATTTTCGAAGTTGGGAAGTTGGAGAAATGAGGGAAATGTGCTTCTGTGTTGGTGTTATATGACTTAACTAACGCTGCGCAAGTTAACTCACGCAGCGCATGTTAAGTCACGTATACAATATAACTTGCGCAAGTTAAGTTGCGCAGCGTGACTTAACTTGCACAGGGGTAAAAATGGAAGGGCTGCAGGGTGCGAATGATTTGTGCTGGGTGGAGAACAAAAATCATCTTAACTTCCTTGTCACTATTTAAGTCTGGGCCAATTCAATGCAAAGGGTTCTGAAATTAGAGAAGAAAAAAAAAGGGTTAATTATGTTTCTAGTCCCTATAAAATAGCGACCTTGTAAGTTTAGTCCCTACTTAATTTTAATAGCATTTTTAGTCCCTATAAAAAAAAATTTACTTATAATTTTAGTCTCTGCTAAAACAAAGTTTGATTAATTATTCTTAAACTCTTAAATTTTTGAACGATTTTTTTGAGACAAGATTAGAACACTATGAAAGGTTCGTTTACTAAAATTTAGAATTTTCTGACTTGAAATGAATTAAATATGAATTTTTTAAAACGACAAAAGTTAAAGATAAAAAGTAATAAAATCTGGATGTAGAAATCAAATTTTGCGATAATTTTTTGCGGACGAACTTTTAGTAATGTTCTAAACATGTCTGCAAAAAATTGTTCAAAAATTTAAGAGTTTAAGCATAAATTAAACAAATTTGAATTGAGTAGGGACTAATACTCAGTGCAGAAAAACAAAATTAGGGACTAAAAATGCTATTAAAATTAAGTAGGGACTAAACTTACAAGGTCGCTATTTTATAGGGACTAGAAACATAATTAACCCAAAAAAAAATAATAGACGTAATATAAAAAATATTACTATAAGATACTTTTGTGCTCCTAGCAATAATAAGAAAGTCAAAAATCAGACACCGTAGTCTATACCTTTATATTAAAAAGTAAAGGCTTAATTAATGATTTGGTCCCTTAAGTTAATTGTTGGTTACATTTTGGTCCCATAAGTTATTAACGTTACAATTTGGTCCTTAAGTTATTTGTTGGTTACATCTTGGTCCCATAAGTTATTAACGTTACAATTTGGTCCCTTAACTTATTTTTTGGTTTCGTTTTGGTACCTTAACTCTTCCTCCGTCAACCACTCTGGTCCTTTATGTTATTAGAGTTAATGTACAAAAACGAAACCAAAAAATAAGTTAAGGGACCAAAACGAAACCAAAAATTAAGTTAAGGGACCAAATTGTAGCGTTAATAACTTATGGGACCAAAATGTAACCAACAAATAACTTAAGGGACCAAATTGTAACGTTAATAACTTATGGGACCAAAATGTAACCAACAAATAACTTAAGGGACCAAAATAGTAATTAAGTCAAAAGTAAATATATGGTAGTGATATCAATAGCACTGCGGGTATATATATGTTTTGCCGTTTTTGCTTTATTTTATCGACCCATATCCTGCATGCCACATGTCCACCAAAGTTAGGTAAAAGCGTGAGATCAGAAGGCCCCCCTGGATAGCCATCCGGGCCGACCTCGTACACCACCCTCGACACCCCCTGAAAACGAGGCTCAGGCTGCTCAGGCTGCTCATGCTACTCAGCCTCATCATTCTGCTGAGGCTCCTCAATAACAGGCGGCTCCTCAAAAGCAGGCTCCGGAATAACAAACTGGTACTGGTGAGGCTGAGGCTCCTGAAACTGATACGCATCATGCGGCTACTGATAGACCTCATAATGCAGCTGATACTGAGTCGGGTCCATAGTCTGGGATGGACCCGTCTGCGACGTTGACCCCCCTGCAGCATCATCTCCATCTCTAGCAAGTCTCGTTCCCCCACCTCTCACTCGACCAGCCATAGGAGGGCGTAATGCTTCTTTCTCCCTCCGTGCACTACTAGTAGGGGCCATCCTCCCTGCCCTAAATCTGTCACTCCTATCCTGAGGCGGCTCAGGCGGTCTCTGAGACGTATTCCTCCGAGGCATATCTGCACAACATTTAACGAAACACAAATTCAATATACATTTTCACACGCACATTGTGTCATTTCCATCAATTCAACAACAACACTAAAATTCCAACAATGTCATTTCAATCCGTAAACTACCACATTGCAGTCAAACATGTTATAATCAAAATTAACAAACCATATGCTAATTAATTTGATAAGTCACAATCCAAAAAAACAAAATAATTACCATTGAGACATTTTACCAAACACATGGTGTGCAATTTTCAAACAACTACCTTAATCTAACAATTTGTAGACCCTAAACTACCACATTCTACTCTAAACAACTTCTAAACAACAATTCCTAAGTTAATTCGTCACTAACAATCATCAAAACTAACATGCAAGCCAAATTTATAAAAACCTAAAAATGTTATATTTCTTGAAAAAAACTAAAATTTCTAAAAGTTAAATGCAATTAAGTAGGGTAATCTTCACTTACTTGATAATGTGGGAGAAATTGGCTTTGAATGGCGCAAGAATGATGAAAATCGGATATGGGGGGAAAATTTTCGAAGTTGGGAAGTTGGAGAAATGAGGGAAATGTGCTTCTGTGTTGGTGTTATATGACTTAACTAACGCTGCGCAAGTTAACTCACGCAGCGCATGTTAAGTCACGTATACAATATAACTTGCGCAAGTTAAGTTGCGCAGCGTGACTTAACTTGCACAGGGGTAAAAATGGAAGGGCTGCAGGGTGCGAATGATTTGTGCTGGGTGGAGAACAAAAATCATCTTAACTTCCTTGTCACTATTTAAGTCTGGGCCAATTCAATGCAAAGGGTTCTGAAATTAGAGAAGAAAAAAAAAGGGTTAATTATGTTTCTAGTCCCTATAAAATAGCGACCTTGTAAGTTTAGTCCCTACTTAATTTTAATAGCATTTTTAGTCCCTACAAAAAAAAATTTACTTATAATTTTAGTCTCTGCTAAAACAAAGTTTGATTAATTATTCTTAAACTCTTAAATTTTTGAACGATTTTTTTGAGACAAGATTAGAACACTATGAAAGGTTCGTTTACTAAAATTTAGAATTTTCTGACTTGAAATGAATTAAATATGAATTTTTTAAAACGACAAAAGTTAAAGATAAAAAGTAATAAAATCTGGATGTAGAAATCAAATTTTGCGATAATTTTTTGCGGACGAACTTTTAGTAATGTTCTAAACATGTCTGCAAAAAATTGTTCAAAAATTTAAGAGTTTAAGCATAAATTAAACAAATTTGAATTGAGTAGGGACTAATACTCAGTGCAGAAAAACAAAATTAGGGACTAAAAATGCTATTAAAATTAAGTAGGGACTAAACTTACAAGGTCGCTATTTTATAGGGACTAGAAACATAATTAACCCAAAAAAAAATAATAGACGTAATATAAAAAATATTACTATAAGATACTTTTGTGCTCCTAGCAATAATAAGAAAGTCAAAAATCAGACACCGTAGTCTATACCTTTATATTAAAAAGTAAAGGCTTAATTAATGATTTGGTCCCTTAAGTTAATTGTTGGTTACATTTTGGTCCCATAAGTTATTAACGTTACAATTTGGTCCTTAAGTTATTTGTTGGTTACATCTTGGTCCCATAAGTTATTAACGTTACAATTTGGTCCCTTAACTTATTTTTTGGTTTCGTTTTGGTACCTTAACTCTTCCTCCGTCAACCACTCTGGTCCTTTATGTTATTAGAGTTAATGTACAAAAACGAAACCAAAAAATAAGTTAAGGGACCAAAACGAAACCAAAAATTAAGTTAAGGGACCAAATTGTAGCGTTAATAACTTATGGGACCAAAATGTAACCAACAAATAACTTAAGGGACCAAATTGTAACGTTAATAACTTATGGGACCAAAATGTAACCAACAAATAACTTAAGGGACCAAAATAGTAATTAAGTCAAAAGTAAATATATGGTAGTGATATCAATAGCACTGCGGGTATATATATGTTTTGCCGTTTTTGCTTTATTTTATCGACCCATATCCTGCATGCCACATGTCCACCAAAGTTAGGTAAAAGCGTGAGATCAGAAGGCCCCCCTGGATAGCCATCCGGGCCGACCTCGTACACCACCCTCGACACCCCCTGAAAACGAGGCTCAGGCTGCTCAGGCTGCTCATGCTACTCAGCCTCATCATTCTGCTGAGGCTCCTCAATAACAGGCGGCTCCTCAAAAGCAGGCTCCGGAATAACAAACTGGTACTGGTGAGGCTGAGGCTCCTGAAACTGATACGCATCATGCGGCTACTGATAGACCTCATAATGCAGCTGATACTGAGTCGGGTCCATAGTCTGGGATGGACCCGTCTGCGACGTTGACCCCCCTGCAGCATCATCTCCATCTCTAGCAAGTCTCGTTCCCCCACCTCTCACTCGACCAGCCATAGGAGGGCGTAATGCTTCTTTCTCCCTCCGTGCACTACTAGTAGGGGCCATCCTCCCTGCCCTAAATCTGTCACTCCTATCCTGAGGCGGCTCAGGCGGTCTCTGAGACGTATTCCTCCGAGGCATATCTGCACAACATTTAACGAAACACAAATTCAATATACATTTTCACACGCACATTGTGTCATTTCCATCAATTCAACAACAACACTAAAATTCCAACAATGTCATTTCAATCCGTAAACTACCACATTGCAGTCAAACATGTTATAATCAAAATTAACAAACCATATGCTAATTAATTTGATAAGTCACAATCCAAAAAAACAAAATAATTACCATTGAGACATTTTACCAAACACATGGTGTGCAATTTTCAAACAACTACCTTAATCTAACAATTTGTAGACCCTAAACTACCACATTCTACTCTAAACAACTTCTAAACAACAATTCCTAAGTTAATTCGTCACTAACAATCATCAAAACTAACATGCAAGCCAAATTTATAAAAACCTAAAAATGTTATATTTCTTGAAAAAAACTAAAATTTCTAAAAGTTAAATGCAATTAAGTAGGGTAATCTTCACTTACTTGATAATGTGGGAGAAATTGGCTTTGAATGGCGCAAGAATGATGAAAATCGGATATGGGGGGAAAATTTTCGAAGTTGGGAAGTTGGAGAAATGAGGGAAATGTGCTTCTGTGTTGGTGTTATATGACTTAACTAACGCTGCGCAAGTTAACTCACGCAGCGCATGTTAAGTCACGTATACAATATAACTTGCGCAAGTTAAGTTGCGCAGCGTGACTTAACTTGCACAGGGGTAAAAATGGAAGGGCTGCAGGGTGCGAATGATTTGTGCTGGGTGGAGAACAAAAATCATCTTAACTTCCTTGTCACTATTTAAGTCTGGGCCAATTCAATGCAAAGGGTTCTGAAATTAGAGAAGAAAAAAAAAGGGTTAATTATGTTTCTAGTCCCTATAAAATAGCGACCTTGTAAGTTTAGTCCCTACTTAATTTTAATAGCATTTTTAGTCCCTATAAAAAAAAATTTACTTATAATTTTAGTCTCTGCTAAAACAAAGTTTGATTAATTATTCTTAAACTCTTAAATTTTTGAACGATTTTTTTGAGACAAGATTAGAACACTATGAAAGGTTCGTTTACTAAAATTTAGAATTTTCTGACTTGAAATGAATTAAATATGAATTTTTTAAAACGACAAAAGTTAAAGATAAAAAGTAATAAAATCTGGATGTAGAAATCAAATTTTGCGATAATTTTTTGCGGACGAACTTTTAGTAATGTTCTAAACATGTCTGCAAAAAATTGTTCAAAAATTTAAGAGTTTAAGCATAAATTAAACAAATTTGAATTGAGTAGGGACTAATACTCAGTGCAGAAAAACAAAATTAGGGACTAAAAATGCTATTAAAATTAAGTAGGGACTAAACTTACAAGGTCGCTATTTTATAGGGACTAGAAACATAATTAACCCAAAAAAAAATAATAGACGTAATATAAAAAATATTACTATAAGATACTTTTGTGCTCCTAGCAATAATAAGAAAGTCAAAAATCAGACACCGTAGTCTATACCTTTATATTAAAAAGTAAAGGCTTAATTAATGATTTGGTCCCTTAAGTTAATTGTTGGTTACATTTTGGTCCCATAAGTTATTAACGTTACAATTTGGTCCTTAAGTTATTTGTTGGTTACATCTTGGTCCCATAAGTTATTAACGTTACAATTTGGTCCCTTAACTTATTTTTTGGTTTCGTTTTGGTACCTTAACTCTTCCTCCGTCAACCACTCTGGTCCTTTATGTTATTAGAGTTAATGTACAAAAACGAAACCAAAAAATAAGTTAAGGGACCAAAACGAAACCAAAAATTAAGTTAAGGGACCAAATTGTAGCGTTAATAACTTATGGGACCAAAATGTAACCAACAAATAACTTAAGGGACCAAATTGTAACGTTAATAACTTATGGGACCAAAATGTAACCAACAAATAACTTAAGGGACCAAAATAGTAATTAAGTCAAAAGTAAATATATGGTAGTGATATCAATAGCACTGCGGGTATATATATGTTTTGCCGTTTTTGCTTTATTTTATCGACCCATATCCTGCATGCCACATGTCCACCAAAGTTAGGTAAAAGCGTGAGATCAGAAGGCCCCCCTGGATAGCCATCCGGGCCGACCTCGTACACCACCCTCGACACCCCCTGAAAACGAGGCTCAGGCTGCTCAGGCTGCTCATGCTACTCAGCCTCATCATTCTGCTGAGGCTCCTCAATAACAGGCGGCTCCTCAAAAGCAGGCTCCGGAATAACAAACTGGTACTGGTGAGGCTGAGGCTCCTGAAACTGATACGCATCATGCGGCTACTGATAGACCTCATAATGCAGCTGATACTGAGTCGGTCCATAGTCTGGGATGGACCCGTCTGCGACGTTGACCCCCCTGCAGCATCATCTCCATCTCTAGCAAGTCTCGTTCCCCCACCTCTCACTCGACCAGCCATAGGAGGGCGTAATGCTTCTTTCTCCCTCCGTGCACTACTAGTAGGGGCCATCCTCCCTGCCCTAAATCTGTCACTCCTATCCTGAGGCGGCTCAGGCGGTCTCTGAGACGTATTCCTCCGAGGCATATCTGCACAACATTTAACAAAACACAAATTCAATATACATTTTCACACGCACATTGTGTCATTTCCAACAATTCAACAACAACACTAAAATTCCAACAATGTCATTTCAATCCGTAAACTACCACATTGCAGTCAAACATGTTATAATCAAAATTAACAAACCATATGCTAATTAATTTGATAAGTCACAATCCAAAAAAACAAAATAATTACCATTGAGACATTTTACCAAACACATGGTGTGCAATTTTCAAACAACTACCTTAATCTAACAATTTGTAGACCCTAAACTACCACATTCTACTCTAAACAACTTCTAAACAACAATTCCTAAGTTAATTCGTCACTAACAATCATCAAAACTAACATGCAAGCCAAATTTATAAAAACCTAAAAATGTTATATTTCTTGAAAAAAACTAAAATTTCTAAAAGTTAAATGCAATTAAGTAGGGTAATCTTCACTTACTTGATAATGTGGAAGAAATTGGCTTTGAATGGCGCAAGAATGATGAAAATCGGATATGGGGGGAAAATTTTCGAAGTTGGGAAGTTGGAGAAATGAGGGAAATGTGCTTCTGTGTTGGTGTTATATGACTTAACTAACGCTGCGCAAGTTAACTCACGCAGCGCATGTTAAGTCACGTATACAATATAACTTGCGCAAGTTAAGTTGCGCAGCGTGACTTAACTTGCACAGGGGTAAAAATGGAAGGGTTGCAGGGTGCGAATGATTTGTGCTGGGTGGAGAACAAAAATCATCTTAACTTCCTTGTCACTATTTAAGTCTGGGCCAATTCAATGCAAAGGGTTCTGAAATTAGAGAAGAAAAAAAAAGGGTTAATTATGTTTCTAGTCCCTATAAAATAGCGACCTTGTAAGTTTAGTCCCTACTTAATTTTAATAGCATTTTTAGTCCCTATAAAAAAAAAATTACTTATAATTTTAGTCTCTGCTAAAACAAAGTTTGATTAATTATCCTTAAACTCTTAAATTTTTGAACGATTTTTTTGAGACAAGATTAGAACACTATGAAAGGTTCGTTTGCTAAAATTTAGAATTTTCTGACTTGAAATGAATTAAATATGAATTTTTTAAAACGACAAAAGTTAAAGATAAAAAGTAATAAAATCTGGATGTAGAAATCAAATTTTGCGATAATTTTTTGCGGACGAACTTTTAGTAATGTTCTAAACATGACTGCAAAAAATTGTTCAAAAATTTAAGAGTTTAAGCATAAATTAAACAAATTTGAATTGAGTAGGGACTAATACTCAGTGCAGAAAAACAAAATAGGGACTAAAAATGCTATTAAAATTAAGTAGGGACTAAACTTACAAGGTCGCTATTTTATAGGGACTAGAAACATAATTAACCCAAAAAAAAATAATAGACGTAATATAAAAAATATTACTATAAGATACTTTTGTGCTCCTAGCAATAATAAGAAAGTCAAAAATCAGACACCGTAGTCTATACCTTTATATTAAAAAGTAAAGGCTTAATTAATGATTTGGTCCCTTAAGTTAATTGTTGGTTACATTTTGGTCCCATAAGTTATTAACGTTACAATTTGGTCCTTAAGTTATTTGTTGGTTACATCTTGGTCCCATAAGTTATTAACGTTACAATTTGGTCCCTTAACTTATTTTTTGGTTTCGTTTTGGTACCTTAACTCTTCCTCCGTCAACCACTCTGGTCCTTTATGTTATTAGAGTTAATGTACAAAAACGAAACCAAAAAATAAGTTAAGGGACCAAAACGAAACCAAAAATTAAGTTAAGGGACCAAATTGTAGCGTTAATAACTTATGGGACCAAAATGTAACCAACAAATAACTTAAGGGACCAAATTGTAACGTTAATAACTTATGGGACCAAAATGTAACCAACAAATAACTTAAGGGACCAAAATAGTAATTAAGTCAAAAGTAAATATATGGTAGTGATATCAATAGCACTGCGGGTATATATATGTTTTGCCGTTTTTGCTTTATTTTATCGACCCATATCCTGCATGCCACATGTCCACCAAAGTTAGGTAAAAGCGTGAGATCAGAAGGCCCCCCTGGATAGCCATCCGGGCCGACCTCGTACACCACCCTCGACACCCCCTGAAAACGAGGCTCAGGCTGCTCAGGCTGCTCATGCTACTCAGCCTCATCATTCTGCTGAGGCTCCTCAATAACAGGCGGCTCCTCAAAAGCAGGCTCCGGAATAACAAACTGGTACTGGTGAGGCTGAGGCTCCTGAAACTGATACGCATCATGCGGCTACTGATAGACCTCATAATGCAGCTGATACTGAGTCGGGTCCATAGTCTGGGATGGACCCGTCTGCGACGTTGACCCCCCTGCAGCATCATCTCCATCTCTAGCAAGTATCGTTCCCCCACCTCTCACTCGACCAGCCATAGGAGGGCGTAATGCTTCTTTCTCCCTCCGTGCACTACTAGTAGGGGCCATCCTCCCTGCCCTAAATCTGTCACTCCTATCCTGAGGCGGCTCAGGCGGTCTCTGAGACGTATTCCTCCGAGGCATATCTGCACAACATTTAACAAAACACAAATTCAATATACATTTTCACACGCACATTGTGTCATTTCCAACAATTCAACAACAACACTAAAATTCCAACAATGTCATTTCAATCCGTAAACTACCACATTGCAGTCAAACATGTTATAATCAAAATTAACAAACCATATGCTAATTAATTTGATAAGTCACAATCCAAAAAAACAAAATAATTACCATTGAGACATTTTACCAAACACATGGTGTGCAATTTTCAAACAACTACCTTAATCTAACAATTTGTAGACCCTAAACTACCACATTCTACTCTAAACAACTTCTAAACAACAATTCCTAAGTTAATTCGTCACTAACAATCATCAAAACTAACATGCAAGCCAAATTTATAAAAACCTAAAAATGTTATATTTCTTGAAAAAAACTAAAATTTCTACAAGTTAAATGCAATTAAGTAGGGTAATCTTCACTTACTTGATAATGTGGGAGAAATTGGCTTTGAATGGCGCAAGAATGATGAAAATCGGATATGGGGGGAAAATTTTCGAAGTTGGGAAGTTGGAGAAATGAGGGAAATGTGCTTCTGTGTTGGTGTTATATGACTTAACTAACGCTGCGCAAGTTAACTCACGCAGCGCATGTTAAGTCACGTATACAATATAACTTGCGCAAGTTAAGTTGCGCAGCGTGACTTAACTTGCACAGGGGTAAAAATGGAAGGGCTGCAGGGTGCGAATGATTTGTGCTGGGTGGAGAACAAAAATCATCTTAACTTCCTTGTCACTATTTAAGTCTGGGCCAATTCAATGCAAAGGGTTCTGAAATTAGAGAAGAAAAAAAAAGGGTTAATTATGTTTCTAGTCCCTATAAAATAGCGACCTTGTAAGTTTAGTCCCTACTTAATTTTAATAGCATTTTTAGTCCCTATAAAAAAAATTACTTATAATTTTAGTCTCTGCTAAAACAAAGTTTGATTAATTATCCTTAAACTCTTAAATTTTTGAACGATTTTTTTGAGACAAGATTAGAACACTATGAAAGGTTCGTTTACTAAAATTTAGAATTTTCTGACTTGAAATGAATTAAATATGAATTTTTTAAAACGACAAAAGTTAAAGATAAAAAGTAATAAAATCTGGATGTAGAAATCAAATTTTGCGATAATTTTTTGCGGACGAACTTTTAGTAATGTTCTAAACATGTCTGCAAAAAATTGTTCAAAAATTTAAGAGTTTAAGCATAAATTAAACAAATTTGAATTGAGTAGGGACTAATACTCAGTGCAGAAAAACAAAATAGGGACTAAAAATGCTATTAAAATTAAGTAGGGACTAAACTTACAAGGTCGCTATTTTATAGGGACTAGAAACATAATTAACCCAAAAAAAAATAATAGACGTAATATAAAAAATATTACTATAAGATACTTTTGTGCTCCTAGCAATAATAAGAAAGTCAAAAATCAGACACCGTAGTCTATACCTTTATATTAAAAAGTAAAGGCTTAATTAATGATTTGGTCCCTTAAGTTAATTGTTGGTTACATTTTGGTCCCATAAGTTATTAACGTTACAATTTGGTCCTTAAGTTATTTGTTGGTTACATCTTGGTCCCATAAGTTATTAACGTTACAATTTGGTCCCTTAACTTATTTTTTGGTTTCGTTTTGGTACCTTAACTCTTCCTCCGTCAACCACTCTGGTCCTTTATGTTATTAGAGTTAATGTACAAAAACGAAACCAAAAAATAAGTTAAGGGACCAAAACGAAACCAAAAATTAAGTTAAGGGACCAAATTGTAGCGTTAATAACTTATGGGACCAAAATGTAACCAACAAATAACTTAAGGGACCAAATTGTAACGTTAATAACTTATGGGACCAAAATGTAACCAACAAATAACTTAAGGGACCAAAATAGTAATTAAGTCAAAAGTAAATATATGGTAGTGATATCAATAGCACTGCGGGTATATATATGTTTTGCCGTTTTTGCTTTATTTTATCGACCCATATCCTGCATGCCACATGTCCACCAAAGTTAGGTAAAAGCGTGAGATCAGAAGGCCCCCCTGGATAGCCATCCGGGCCGACCTCGTACACCACCCTCGACACCCCCTGAAAACGAGGCTCAGGCTGCTCATGCTACTCAGCCTCATCATTCTGCTGAGGCTCCTCAATAACAGGCGGCTCCTCAAAAGCAGGCTCCGGAATAACAAACTGGTACTGGTGAGGCTGAGGCTCCTGAAACTGATACGCATCATGCGGCTACTGATAGACCTCATAATGCAGCTGATACTGAGTCGGGTCCATAGTCTGGGATGGACCCGTCTGCGACGTTGACCCCCCTGCAGCATCATCTCCATCTCTAGCAAGTATCGTTCCCCCACCTCTCACTCGACCAGCCATAGGAGGGCGTAATGCTTCTTTCTCCCTCCGTGCACTACTAGTAGGGGCCATCCTCCCTGCCCTAAATCTGTCACTCCTATCCTGAGGCGGCTCAGGCGGTCTCTGAGACGTATTCCTCCGAGGCATATCTGCACAACATTTAACAAAACACAAATTCAATATACATTTTCACACGCACATTGTGTCATTTCCAACAATTCAACAACAACACTAAAATTCCAACAATGTCATTTCAATCCGTAAACTACCACATTGCAGTCAAACATGTTATAATCAAAATTAACAAACCATATGCTAATTAATTTGATAAGTCACAATCCAAAAAAACAAAATAATTACCATTGAGACATTTTACCAAACACATGGTGTGCAATTTTCAAACAACTACCTTAATCTAACAATTTGTAGACCCTAAACTACCACATTCTACTCTAAACAACTTCTAAACAACAATTCCTAAGTTAATTCGTCACTAACAATCATCAAAACTAACATGCAAGCCAAATTTATAAAAACCTAAAAATGTTATATTTCTTGAAAAAAACTAAAATTTCTACAAGTTAAATGCAATTAAGTAGGGTAATCTTCACTTACTTGATAATGTGGGAGAAATTGGCTTTGAATGGCGCAAGAATGATGAAAATCGGATATGGGGGGAAAATTTTCGAAGTTGGGAAGTTAGAGAAATGAGGGAAATGTGCTTCTGTGTTGGTGTTATATGACTTAACTAACGCTGCGCAAGTTAACTCACGCAGCGCATGTTAAGTCACGTATACAATATAACTTGCGCAAGTTAAGTTGCGCAGCGTGACTTAACTTGCACAGGGGTAAAAATGGAAGGGCTGCAGGGTGCGAATGATTTGTGCTGGGTGGAGAACAAAAATCATCTTAACTTCCTTGTCACTATTTAAGTCTGGGCCAATTCAATGCAAAGGGTTCTGAAATTAGAGAAGAAAAAAAAAGGGTTAATTATGTTTCTAGTCCCTATAAAATAGCGACCTTGTAAGTTTAGTCCCTACTTAATTTTAATAGCATTTTTAGTCCCTATAAAAAAAAATTACTTATAATTTTAGTCTCTGCTAAAACAAAGTTTGATTAATTATCCTTAAACTCTTAAATTTTTGAACGATTTTTTTGAGACAAGATTAGAACACTATGAAAGGTTCCTTTACTAAAATTTAGAATTTTCTGACTTGAAATGAATTAAATATGAATTTTTTAAAACGACAAAAGTTAAAGATAAAAAGTAATAAAATCTGGATGTAGAAATCAAATTTTGCGATAATTTTTTGCGGACGAACTTTTAGTAATGTTCTAAACATGTCTGCAAAAAATTGTTCAAAAATTTAAGAGTTTAAGCATAAATTAAACAAATTTGAATTGAGTAGGGACTAATACTCAGTGCAGAAAAACAAAATAGGGACTAAAAATGCTATTAAAATTAAGTAGGGACTAAACTTACAAGGTCGCTATTTTATAGGGACTAGAAACATAATTAACCCAAAAAAAAATAATAGACGTAATATAAAAAATATTACTATAAGATACTTTTGTGCTCCTAGCAATAATAAGAAAGTCAAAAATCAGACACCGTAGTCTATACCTTTATATTAAAAAGTAAAGGCTTAATTAATGATTTGGTCCCTTAAGTTAATTGTTGGTTACATTTTGGTCCCATAAGTTATTAACGTTACAATTTGGTCCTTAAGTTATTTGTTGGTTACATCTTGGTCCCATAAGTTATTAACGTTACAATTTGGTCCCTTAACTTATTTTTTGGTTTCGTTTTGGTACCTTAACTCTTCCTCCGTCAACCACTCTGGTCCTTTATGTTATTAGAGTTAATGTACAAAAACGAAACCAAAAAATAAGTTAAGGGACCAAAACGAAACCAAAAATTAAGTTAAGGGACCAAATTGTAGCGTTAATAACTTATGGGACCAAAATGTAACCAACAAATAACTTAAGGGACCAAATTGTAACGTTAATAACTTATGGGACCAAAATGTAACCAACAAATAACTTAAGGGACCAAAATAGTAATTAAGTCAAAAGTAAATATATGGTAGTGATATCAATAGCACTGCGGGTATATATATGTTTTGCCGTTTTTGCTTTATTTTATCGACCCATATCCTGCATGCCACATGTCCACCAAAGTTAGGTAAAAGCGTGAGATCAGAAGGCCCCCCTGGATAGCCATCCGGGCCGACCTCGTACACCACCCTCGACACCCCCTGAAAACGAGGCTCAGGCTGCTCAGGCTGCTCATGCTACTCAGCCTCATCATTCTGCTGAGGCTCCTCAATAACAGGCGGCTCCTCAAAAGCAGGCTCCGGAATAACAAACTGGTACTGGTGAGGCTGAGGCTCCTGAAACTGATACGCATCATGCGGCTACTGATAGACCTCATAATGCAGCTGATACTGAGTCGGGTCCATAGTCTGGGATGGACCCGTCTGCGACGTTGACCCCCCTGCAGCATCATCTCCATCTCTAGCAAGTATCGTTCCCCCACCTCTCACTCGACCAGCCATAGGAGGGCGTAATGCTTCTTTCTCCCTCCGTGCACTACTAGTAGGGGCCATCCTCCCTGCCCTAAATCTGTCACTCCTATCCTGAGGCGGCTCAGGCGGTCTCTGAGACGTATTCCTCCGAGGCATATCTGCACAACATTTAACAAAACACAAATTCAATATACATTTTCACACGCACATTGTGTCATTTCCAACAATTCAACAACAACACTAAAATTCCAACAATGTCATTTCAATCCGTAAACTACCACATTGCAGTCAAACATGTTATAATCAAAATTAACAAACCATATGCTAATTAATTTGATAAGTCACAATCCAAAAAAACAAAATAATTACCATTGAGACATTTTACCAAACACATGGTGTGCAATTTTCAAACAACTACCTTAATCTAACAATTTGTAGACCCTAAACTACCACATTCTACTCTAAACAACTTCTAAACAACAATTCCTAAGTTAATTCGTCACTAACAATCATCAAAACTAACATGCAAGCCAAATTTATAAAAACCTAAAAATGTTATATTTCTTGAAAAAAACTAAAATTTCTACAAGTTAAATGCAATTAAGTAGGGTAATCTTCACTTACTTGATAATGTGGGAGAAATTGGCTTTGAATGGCGCAAGAATGATGAAAATCGGATATGGGGGGAAAATTTTCGAAGTTGGGAAGTTGGAGAAATGAGGGAAATGTGCTTCTGTGTTGGTGTTATATGACTTAACTAACGCTGCGCAAGTTAACTCACGCAGCGCATGTTAAGTCACGTATACAATATAACTTGCGCAAGTTAAGTTGCGCAGCGTGACTTAACTTGCACAGGGGTAAAAATGGAAGGGCTGCAGGGTGCGAATGATTTGTGCTGGGTGGAGAACAAAAATCATCTTAACTTCCTTGTCACTATTTAAGTCTGGGCCAATTCAATGCAAAGGGTTCTGAAATTAGAGAAGAAAAAAAAAGGGTTAATTATGTTTCTAGTCCCTATAAAATAGCGACCTTGTAAGTTTAGTCCCTACTTAATTTTAATAGCATTTTTAGTCCCTATAAAAAAAAATTACTTATAATTTTAGTCTCTGCTAAAACAAAGTTTGATTAATTATCCTTAAACTCTTAAATTTTTGAACGATTTTTTTGAGACAAGATTAGAACACTATGAAAGGTTCGTTTACTAAAATTTAGAATTTTCTGACTTGAAATGAATTAAATATGAATTTTTTAAAACGACAAAAGTTAAAGATAAAAAGTAATAAAATCTGGATGTAGAAATCAAATTTTGCGATAATTTTTTGCGGACGAACTTTTAGTAATGTTCTAAACATGTCTGCAAAAAATTGTTCAAAAATTTAAGAGTTTAAGCATAAATTAAACAAATTTGAATTGAGTAGGGACTAATACTCAGTGCAGAAAAACAAAATAGGGACTAAAAATGCTATTAAAATTAAGTAGGGACTAAACTTACAAGGTCGCTATTTTATAGGGACTAGAAACATAATTAACCCAAAAAAAAATAATAGACGTAATATAAAAAATATTACTATAAGATACTTTTGTGCTCCTAGCAATAATAAGAAAGTCAAAAATCAGACACCGTAGTCTATACCTTTATATTAAAAAGTAAAGGCTTAATTAATGATTTGGTCCCTTAAGTTAATTGTTGGTTACATTTTGGTCCCATAAGTTATTAACGTTACAATTTGGTCCTTAAGTTATTTGTTGGTTACATCTTGGTCCCATAAGTTATTAACGTTACAATTTGGTCCCTTAACTTATTTTTTGGTTTCGTTTTGGTACCTTAACTCTTCCTCCGTCAACCACTCTGGTCCTTTATGTTATTAGAGTTAATGTACAAAAACGAAACCAAAAAATAAGTTAAGGGACCAAAACGAAACCAAAAATTAAGTTAAGGGACCAAATTGTAGCGTTAATAACTTATGGGACCAAAATGTAACCAACAAATAACTTAAGGGACCAAATTGTAACGTTAATAACTTATGGGACCAAAATGTAACCAACAAATAACTTAAGGGACCAAAATAGTAATTAAGTCAAAAGTAAATATATGGTAGTGATATCAATAGCACTGCGGGTATATATATGTTTTGCCGTTTTTGCTTTATTTTATCGACCCATATCCTGCATGCCACATGTCCACCAAAGTTAGGTAAAAGCGTGAGATCAGAAGGCCCCCCTGGATAGCCATCCGGGCCGACCTCGTACACCACCCTCGACACCCCCTGAAAACGAGGCTCAGGCTGCTCAGGCTGCTCATGCTACTCAGCCTCATCATTCTGCTGAGGCTCCTCAATAACAGGCGGCTCCTCAAAAGCAGGCTCCGGAATAACAAACTGGTACTGGTGAGGCTGAGGCTCCTGAAACTGATACGCATCATGCGGCTACTGATAGACCTCATAATGCAGCTGATACTGAGTCGGGTCCATAGTCTGGGATGGACCCGTCTGCGACGTTGACCCCCCTGCAGCATCATCTCCATCTCTAGCAAGTATCGTTCCCCCACCTCTCACTCGACCAGCCATAGGAGGGCGTAATGCTTCTTTCTCCCTCCGTGCACTACTAGTAGGGGCCATCCTCCCTGCCCTAAATCTGTCACTCCTATCCTGAGGCGGCTCAGGCGGTCTCTGAGACGTATTCCTCCGAGGCATATCTGCACAACATTTAACAAAACACAAATTCAATATACATTTTCACACGCACATTGTGTCATTTCCAACAATTCAACAACAACACTAAAATTCCAACAATGTCATTTCAATCCGTAAACTACCACATTGCAGTCAAACATGTTATAATCAAAATTAACAAACCATATGCTAATTAATTTGATAAGTCACAATCCAAAAAAACAAAATAATTACCATTGAGACATTTTACCAAACACATGGTGTGCAATTTTCAAACAACTACCTTAATCTAACAATTTGTAGACCCTAAACTACCACATTCTACTCTAAACAACTTCTAAACAACAATTCCTAAGTTAATTCGTCACTAACAATCATCAAAACTAACATGCAAGCCAAATTTATAAAAACCTAAAAATGTTATATTTCTTGAAAAAAACTAAAATTTCTACAAGTTAAATGCAATTAAGTAGGGTAATCTTCACTTACTTGATAATGTGGGAGAAATTGGCTTTGAATGGCGCAAGAATGATGAAAATCGGATATGGGGGGAAAATTTTCGAAGTTGGGAAGTTGGAGAAATGAGGGAAATGTGCTTCTGTGTTGGTGTTATATGACTTAACTAACGCTGCGCAAGTTAACTCACGCAGCGCATGTTAAGTCACGTATACAATATAACTTGCGCAAGTTAAGTTGCGCAGCGTGACTTAACTTGCACAGGGGTAAAAATGGAAGGGCTGCAGGGTGCGAATGATTTGTGCTGGGTGGAGAACAAAAATCATCTTAACTTCCTTGTCACTATTTAAGTCTGGGCCAATTCAATGCAAAGGGTTCTGAAATTAGAGAAGAAAAAAAAAGGGTTAATTATGTTTCTAGTCCCTATAAAATAGCGACCTTGTAAGTTTAGTCCCTACTTAATTTTAATAGCATTTTTAGTCCCTATAAAAAAAAATTTACTTATAATTTTAGTCTCTGCTAAAACAAAGTTTGATTAATTATCCTTAAACTCTTAAATTTTTGAACGATTTTTTTGAGACAAGATTAGAACACTATGAAAGGTTCGTTTACTAAAATTTAGAATTTTCTGACTTGAAATGAATTAAATATGAATTTTTTAAAACGACAAAAGTTAAAGATAAAAAGTAATAAAATCTGGATGTAGAAATCAAATTTTGCGATAATTTTTTGCGGACGAAATTTTAGTAATGTTCTAAACATGTCTGCAAAAAATTGTTCAAAAATTTAAGAGTTTAAGCATAAATTAAACAAATTTGAATTGAGTAGGGACTAATACTCAGTGCAGAAAAACAAAATTAGGGACTAAAAATGCTATTAAAATTAAGTAGGGACTAAACTTACAAGGTCGCTATTTTATAGGGACTAGAAACATAATTAACCCAAAAAAAAATAATAGACGTAATATAAAAAATATTACTATAAGATACTTTTGTGCTCCTAGCAATAATAAGAAAGTCAAAAATCAGACACCGTAGTCTATACCTTTATATTAAAAAGTAAAGGCTTAATTAATGATTTGGTCCCTTAAGTTAATTGTTGGTTACATTTTGGTCCCATAAGTTATTAACGTTACAATTTGGTCCTTAAGTTATTTGTTGGTTACATCTTGGTCCCATAAGTTATTAACGTTACAATTTGGTCCCTTAACTTATTTTTTGGTTTCGTTTTGGTACCTTAACTCTTCCTCCGTCAACCACTCTGGTCCTTTATGTTATTAGAGTTAATGTACAAAAACGAAACCAAAAAATAAGTTAAGGGACCAAAACGAAACCAAAAATTAAGTTAAGGGACCAAATTGTAGCGTTAATAACTTATGGGACCAAAATGTAACCAACAAATAACTTAAGGGACCAAATTGTAACGTTAATAACTTATGGGACCAAAATGTAACCAACAAATAACTTAAGGGACCAAAATAGTAATTAAGTCAAAAGTAAATATATGGTAGTGATATCAATAGCACTGCGGGTATATATATGTTTTGCCGTTTTTGCTTTATTTTATCGACCCATATCCTGCATGCCACATGTCCACCAAAGTTAGGTAAAAGCGTGAGATCAGAAGGCCCCCCTGGATAGCCATCCGGGCCGACCTCGTACACCACCCTCGACACCCCCTGAAAACGAGGCTCAGGCTGCTCAGGCTGCTCATGCTACTCAGCCTCATCATTCTGCTGAGGCTCCTCAATAACAGGCGGCTCCTCAAAAGCAGGCTCCGGAATAACAAACTGGTACTGGTGAGGCTGAGGCTCCTGAAACTGATACGCATCATGCGGCTACTGATAGACCTCATAATGCAGCTGATACTGAGTCGGGTCCATAGTCTGGGATGGACCCGTCTGCGACGTTGACCCCCCTGCAGCATCATCTCCATCTCTAGCAAGTCTCGTTCCCCCACCTCTCACTCGACCAGCCATAGGAGGGCGTAATGCTTCTTTCTCCCTCCGTGCACTACTAGTAGGGGCCATCCTCCCTGCCCTAAATCTGTCACTCCTATCCTGAGGCGGCTCAGGCGGTCTCTGAGACGTATTCCTCCGAGGCATATCTGCACAACATTTAACAAAACACAAATTCAATATACATTTTCACACGCACATTGTGTCATTTCCAACAATTCAACAACAACACTAAAATTCCAACAATGTCATTTCAATCCGTAAACTACCACATTGCAGTCAAACATGTTATAATCAAAATTAACAAACCATATGCTAATTAATTTGATAAGTCACAATCCAAAAAAACAAAATAATTACCATTGAGACATTTTACCAAACACATGGTGTGCAATTTTCAAACAACTACCTTAATCTAACAATTTGTAGACCCTAAACTACCACATTCTACTCTAAACAACTTCTAAACAACAATTCCTAAGTTAATTCGTCACTAACAATCATCAAAACTAACATGCAAGCCAAATTTATAAAAACCTAAAAATGTTATATTTCTTGAAAAAAACTAAAATTTCTACAAGTTAAATGCAATTAAGTAGGGTAATCTTCACTTACTTGATAATGTGGGAGAAATTGGCTTTGAATGGCGCAAGAATGATGAAAATCGGATATGGGGGGAAAATTTTCGAAGTTGGGAAGTTGGAGAAATGAGGGAAATGTGCTTCTGTGTTGGTGTTATATGACTTAACTAACGCTGCGCAAGTTAACTCACGCAGCGCATGTTAAGTCACGTATACAATATAACTTGCGCAAGTTAAGTTGCGCAGCGTGACTTAACTTGCACAGGGGTAAAAATGGAAGGGCTGCAGGGTGCGAATGATTTGTGCTGGGTGGAGAACAAAAATCATCTTAACTTCCTTGTCACTATTTAAGTCTGGGCCAATTCAATGCAAAGGGTTCTGAAATTAGAGAAGAAAAAAAAAGGGTTAATTATGTTTCTAGTCCCTATAAAATAGCGACCTTGTAAGTTTAGTCCCTACTTAATTTTAATAGCATTTTTAGTCCCTATAAAAAAAAATTTACTTATAATTTTAGTCTCTGCTAAAACAAAGTTTGATTAATTATCCTTAAACTCTTAAATTTTTGAACGATTTTTTAGAGACAAGATTAGAACACTATGAAAGGTTCGTTTACTAAAATTTAGAATTTTCTGACTTGAAATGAATTAAATATGAATTTTTTAAAACGACAAAAGTTAAAGATAAAAAGTAATAAAATCTGGATGTAGAAATCAAATTTTGCGATAATTTTTTGCGGACGAACTTTTAGTAATGTTCTAAACATGTCTGCAAAAAATTGTTCAAAAATTTAAGAGTTTAAGCATAAATTAAACAAATTTGAATTGAGTAGGGACTAATACTCAGTGCAGAAAAACAAAATTAAGGACTAAAAATGCTATTAAAATTAAGTAGGGACTAAACTTACAAGGTCGCTATTTTATAGGGACTAGAAACATAATTAACCCAAAAAAAATAATAGACGTAATATAAAAAATATTACTATAAGATACTTTTGTGCTCCTAGCAATAATAAGAAAGTCAAAAATCAGACACCGTAGTCTATACCTTTATATTAAAAAGTAAAGGCTTAATTAATGATTTGGTCCCTTAAGTTAATTGTTGGTTACATTTTGGTCCCATAAGTTTTTAACGTTACAATTTGGTCCTTAAGTTATTTGTTGGTTACATCTTGGTCCCATAAGTTATTAACGTTACAATTTGGTCCCTTAACTTATTTTTTGGTTTCGTTTTGGTACCTTAACTCTTCCTCCGTCAACCACTCTGGTCCTTTATGTTATTAGAGTTAATGTACAAAAACGAAACCAAAAAATAAGTTAAGGGACCAAAACGAAACCAAAAATTAAGTTAAGGGACCAAATTGTAGCGTTAATAACTTATGGGACCAAAATGTAACCAACAAATAACTTAAGGGACCAAATTGTAACGTTAATAACTTATGGGACCAAAATGTAACCAACAAATAACTTAAGGGACCAAAATAGTAATTAAGTCAAAAGTAAATATATGGTAGTGATATCAATAGCACTGCGGGTATATATATGTTTTGCCGTTTTTGCTTTATTTTATCGACCCATATCCTGCATGCCACATGTCCACCAAAGTTAGGTAAAAGCGTGAGATCAGAAGGCCCCCCTGGATAGCCATCCGGGCCGACCTCGTACACCACCCTCGACACCCCCTGAAAACGAGGCTCAGGCTGCTCAGGCTGCTCATGCTACTCAGCCTCATCATTCTGCTGAGGCTCCTCAATAACAGGCGGCTCCTCAAAAGCAGGCTCCGGAATAACAAACTGGTACTGGTGAGGCTGAGGCTCCTGAAACTGATACGCATCATGCGGCTACTGATAGACCTCATAATGCAGTTGATACTGAGTCGGGTCCATAGTTTGGGATGGACCCGTCTGCGACGTTGACCCCCCTGCAGCATCATCTCCATCTCTAGCAAGTCTCGTTCCCCCACCTCTCACTCGACCAGCCATAGGAGGGCGTAATGCTTCTTTCTCCCTCCGTGCACTACTAGTAGGGGCCATCCTCCCTGCCCTAAATCTGTCACTCCTATCCTGAGGCGGCTCAGGCGGTCTCTGAGACGTATTCCTCCGAGGCATATCTGCACAACATTTAACGAAACACAAATTCAATATACATTTTCACACGCACATTGTGTCATTTCCAACAATTCAACAACAACACTAAAATTCCAACAATGTCATTTCAATCCGTAAACTACCACATTGCAGTCAAACATGTTATAATCAAAATTAACAAACCATATGCTAATTAATTTGATAAGTCACAATCCAAAAAAACAAAATAATTACCATTGAGACATTTTACCAAACACATGGTGTGCAATTTTCAAACAACTACCTTAATCTAACAATTTGTAGACCCTAAACTACCACATTCTACTCTAAACAACTTCTAAACAACAATTCCTAAGTTAATTCGTCACTAACAATCATCAAAACTAACATGCAAGCCAAATTTATAAAAACCTAAAAATGTTATATTTCTTGAAAAAAACTAAAATTTCTACAAGTTAAATGCAATTAAGTAGGGTAATCTTCACTTACTTGATAATGTGGGAGAAATTGGCTTTGAATGGCGCAAGAATGATGAAAATCGGATATGGGGGGAAAATTTTCGAAGTTGGGAAGTTGGAGAAATGAGGGAAATGTGCTTCTGTGTTGGTGTTATATGACTTAACTAACGCTGCGCAAGTTAACTCACGCAGCGCATGTTAAGTCACGTATACAATATAACTTGCGCAAGTTAAGTTGCGCAGCGTGACTTAACTTGCACAGGGGTAAAAATGGAAGGGCTGCAGGGTGCGAATGATTTGTGCTGGGTGGAGAACAAAAATCATCTTAACTTCCTTGTCACTATTTAAGTCTGGGCCAATTCAATGCAAAGGGTTCTGAAATTAGAGAAGAAAAAAAAAGGGTTAATTATGTTTCTAGTCCCTATAAAATAGCGACCTTGTAAGTTTAGTCCCTACTTAATTTTAATAGCATTTTTAGTCCCTATAAAAAAAAATTTACTTATAATTTTAGTCTCTGCTAAAACAAAGTTTGATTAATTATCCTTAAACTCTTAAATTTTTGAACGATTTTTTTGAGACAAGATTAGAACACTATGAAAGGTTCGTTTACTAAAATTTAGAATTTTCTGACTTGAAATGAATTAAATATGAATTTTTTAAAACGACAAAAGTTAAAGATAAAAAGTAATAAAATCTGGATGTAGAAATCAAATTTTGCGATAATTTTTTGCGGACGAACTTTTAGTAATGTTCTAAACATGTCTGCAAAAAATTGTTCAAAAATTTAAGAGTTTAAGCATAAATTAAACAAATTTGAATTGAGTAGGGACTAATACTCAGTGCAGAAAAACAAAATTAAGGACTAAAAATGCTATTAAAATTAAGTAGGGACTAAACTTACAAGGTCGCTATTTTATAGGGACTAGAAACATAATTAACCCAAAAAAAATAATAGACGTAATATAAAAAATATTACTATAAGATACTTTTGTGCTCCTAGCAATAATAAGAAAGTCAAAAATCAGACACCGTAGTCTATACCTTTATATTAAAAAGTAAAGGCTTAATTAATGATTTGGTCCCTTAAGTTAATTGTTGGTTACATTTTGGTCCCATAAGTTTTTAACGTTACAATTTGGTCCTTAAGTTATTTGTTGGTTACATCTTGGTCCCATAAGTTATTAACGTTACAATTTGGTCCCTTAACTTATTTTTTGGTTTCGTTTTGGTACCTTAACTCTTCCTCCGTCAACCACTCTGGTCCTTTATGTTATTAGAGTTAATGTACAAAAACGAAACCAAAAAATAAGTTAAGGGACCAAAACGAAACCAAAAATTAAGTTAAGGGACCAAATTGTAGCGTTAATAACTTATGGGACCAAAATGTAACCAACAAATAACTTAAGGGACCAAATTGTAACGTTAATAACTTATGGGACCAAAATGTAACCAACAAATAACTTAAGGGACCAAAATAGTAATTAAGTCAAAAGTAAATATATGGTAGTGATATCAATAGCACTGCGGGTATATATATGTTTTGCCGTTTTTGCTTTATTTTATCGACCCATATCCTGCATGCCACATGTCCACCAAAGTTAGGTAAAAGCGTGAGATCAGAAGGCCCCCCTGGATAGCCATCCGGGCCGACCTCGTACACCACCCTCGACACCCCCTGAAAACGAGGCTCAGGCTGCTCAGGCTGCTCATGCTACTCAGCCTCATCATTCTGCTGAGGCTCCTCAATAACAGGCGGCTCCTCAAAAGCAGGCTCCGGAATAACAAACTGGTACTGGTGAGGCTGAGGCTCCTGAAACTGATACGCATCATGCGGCTACTGATAGACCTCATAATGCAGTTGATACTGAGTCGGGTCCATAGTTTGGGATGGACCCGTCTGCGACGTTGACCCCCCTGCAGCATCATCTCCATCTCTAGCAAGTCTCGTTCCCCCACCTCTCACTCGACCAGCCATAGGAGGGCGTAATGCTTCTTTCTCCCTCCGTGCACTACTAGTAGGGGCCATCCTCCCTGCCCTAAATCTGTCACTCCTATCCTGAGGCGGCTCAGGCGGTCTCTGAGACGTATTCCTCCGAGGCATATCTGCACAACATTTAACGAAACACAAATTCAATATACATTTTCACACGCACATTGTGTCATTTCCAACAATTCAACAACAACACTAAAATTCCAACAATGTCATTTCAATCCGTAAACTACCACATTGCAGTCAAACATGTTATAATCAAAATTAACAAACCATATGCTAATTAATTTGATAAGTCACAATCCAAAAAAACAAAATAATTACCATTGAGACATTTTACCAAACACATGGTGTGCAATTTTCAAACAACTACCTTAATCTAACAATTTGTAGACCCTAAACTACCACATTCTACTCTAAACAACTTCTAAACAACAATTCCTAAGTTAATTCGTCACTAACAATCATCAAAACTAACATGCAAGCCAAATTTATAAAAACCTAAAAATGTTATATTTCTTGAAAAAAACTAAAATTTCTACAAGTTAAATGCAATTAAGTAGGGTAATCTTCACTTACTTGATAATGTGGGAGAAATTGGCTTTGAATGGCGCAAGAATGATGAAAATCGGATATGGGGGGAAAATTTTCGAAGTTGGGAAGTTGGAGAAATGAGGGAAATGTGCTTCTGTGTTGGTGTTATATGACTTAACTAACGCTGCGCAAGTTAACTCACGCAGCGCATGTTAAGTCACGTATACAATATAACTTGCGCAAGTTAAGTTGCGCAGCGTGACTTAACTTGCACAGGGGTAAAAATGGAAGGGCTGCAGGGTGCGAATGATTTGTGCTGGGTGGAGAACAAAAATCATCTTAACTTCCTTGTCACTATTTAAGTCTGGGCCAATTCAATGCAAAGGGTTCTGAAATTAGAGAAGAAAAAAAAAGGGTTAATTATGTTTCTAGTCCCTATAAAATAGCGACCTTGTAAGTTTAGTCCCTACTTAATTTTAATAGCATTTTTAGTCCCTATAAAAAAAAATTTACTTATAATTTTAGTCTCTGCTAAAACAAAGTTTGATTAATTATCCTTAGAAACATAATTAACCCAAAAAAAAAATAATAGACGTAATATAAAAAATATTACTATAAGATACTTTTGTGCTCCTAGCAATAATAAGAAAGTCAAAAATCAGACACCGTAGTCTATACCTTTATATTAAAAAGTAAAGGCTTAATTAATGATTTGGTCCCTTAAGTTAATTGTTGGTTACATTTTGGTCCCATAAGTTATTAACGTTACAATTTGGTCCTTAAGTTATTTGTTGGTTACATCTTGGTCCCATAAGTTATTAACGTTACAATTTGGTCCCTTAACTTATTTTTTGGTTTCGTTTTGGTACCTTAACTCTTCCTCCGTCAACCACTCTGGTCCTTTATGTTATTAGAGTTAATGTACAAAAACGAAACCAAAAAATAAGTTAAGGGACCAAAACGAAACCAAAAATTAAGTTAAGGGACCAAATTGTAGCGTTAATAACTTATGGGACCAAAATGTAACCAACAAATAACTTAAGGGACCAAATTGTAACGTTAATAACTTATGGGACCAAAATGTAACCAACAAATAACTTAAGGGACCAAAATAGTAATTAAGTCAAAAGTAAATATATGGTAGTGATATCAATAGCACTGCGGGTATATATATGTTTTGCCGTTTTTGCTTTATTTTATCGACCCATATCCTGCATGCCACATGTCCACCAAAGTTAGGTAAAAGCGTGAGATCAGAAGGCCCCCCTGGATAGCCATCCGGGCCGACCTCGTACACCACCCTCGACACCCCCTGAAAACGAGGCTCAGGCTGCTCAGGCTGCTCATGCTACTCAGCCTCATCATTCTGCTGAGGCTCCTCAATAACAGGCGGCTCCTCAAAAGCAGGCTCCGGAATAACAAACTGGTACTGGTGAGGCTGAGGCTCCTGAAACTGATACGCATCATGCGGCTACTGATAGACCTCATAATGCAGCTGATACTGAGTCGGGTCCATAGTCTGGGATGGACCCGTCTGCGACGTTGACCCCCCTGCAGCATCATCTCCATCTCTAGCAAGTCTCGTTCCCCCACCTCTCACTCGACCAGCCATAGGAGGGCGTAATGCTTCTTTCTCCCTCCGTGCACTACTAGTAGGGGCCATCCTCCCTGCCCTAAATCTGTCACTCCTATCCTGAGGCGGCTCAGGCGGTCTCTGAGACGTATTCCTCCGAGGCATATCTGCACAACATTTAACAAAACACAAATTCAATATACATTTTCACACGCACATTGTGTCATTTCCAACAATTCAACAACAACACTAAAATTCCAACAATGTCATTTCAATCCGTAAACTACCACATTGCAGTCAAACATGTTATAATCAAAATTAACAAACCATATGCTAATTAATTTGATAAGTCACAATCCAAAAAAACAAAATAATTACCATTGAGACATTTTACCAAACACATGGTGTGCAATTTTCAAACAACTACCTTAATCTAACAATTTGTAGACCCTAAACTACCACATTCTACTCTAAACAACTTCTAAACAACAATTCCTAAGTTAATTCGTCACTAACAATCATCAAAACTAACATGCAAGCCAAATTTATAAAAACCTAAAAATGTTATATTTCTTGAAAAAAACTAAAATTTCTACAAGTTAAATGCAATTAAGTAGGGTAATCTTCACTTACTTGATAATGTGGGAGAAATTGGCTTTGAATGGCGCAAGAATGATGAAAATCGGATATGGGGGGGAAATTTTCGAAGTTGGGAAGTTGGAGAAATGAGGGAAATGTGCTTCTGTGTTGGTGTTATATGACTTAACTAACGCTGCGCAAGTTAACTCACGCAGCGCATGTTAAGTCACGTATACAATATAACTTGCGCAAGTTAAGTTGCGCAGCGTGACTTAACTTGCACAGGGGTAAAAATGGAAGGGCTGCAGGGTGCGAATGATTTGTGCTGGGTGGAGAACAAAAATCATCTTAACTTCCTTGTCACTATTTAAGTCTGGGCCAATTCAATGCAAAGGGTTCTGAAATTAGAGAAGAAAAAAAAAGGGTTAATTATGTTTCTAGTCCCTATAAAATAGCGACCTTGTAAGTTTAGTCCCTACTTAATTTTAATAGCATTTTTAGTCCCTATAAAAAAAAATTTACTTATAATTTTAGTCTCTGCTAAAACAAAGTTTGATTAATTATCCTTAAACTCTTAAATTTTTGAACGATTTTTTAGAGACAAGATTAGAACACTATGAAAGGTTCGTTTACTAAAATTTAGAATTTTCTGACTTGAAATGAATTAAATATGAATTTTTTAAAACGACAAAAGTTAAAGATAAAAAGTAATAAAATCTGGATGTAGAAATCAAATTTTGCGATAATTTTTTGCGGACGAACTTTTAGTAATGTTCTAAACATGTCTGCAAAAAATTGTTCAAAAATTTAAGAGTTTAAGCATAAATTAAACAAATTTGAATTGAGTAGGGACTAATACTCAGTGCAGAAAAACAAAATTAGGGACTAAAAATGCTATTAAAATTAAGTAGGGACTAAACTTACAAGGTCGCTATTTTATAGGGACTAGAAACATAATTAACCCAAAAAAAAATAATAGACGTAATATAAAAAATATTACTATAAGATACTTTTGTGCTCCTAGCAATAATAAGAAAGTCAAAAATCAGACACCGTAGTCTATACCTTTATATTAAAAAGTAAAGGCTTAATTAATGATTTGGTCCCTTAAGTTAATTGTTGGTTACATTTTGGTCCCATAAGTTATTAACGTTACAATTTGGTCCTTAAGTTATTTGTTGGTTACATCTTGGTCCCATAAGTTATTAACGTTACAATTTGGTCCCTTAACTTATTTTTTGGTTTCGTTTTGGTACCTTAACTCTTCCTCCGTCAACCACTCTGGTCCTTTATGTTATTAGAGTTAATGTACAAAAACGAAACCAAAAAATAAGTTAAGGGACCAAAACGAAACCAAAAATTAAGTTAAGGGACCAAATTGTAGCGTTAATAACTTATGGGACCAAAATGTAACCAACAAATAACTTAAGGGACCAAATTGTAACGTTAATAACTTATGGGACCAAAATGTAACCAACAAATAACTTAAGGGACCAAAATAGTAATTAAGTCAAAAGTAAATATATGGTAGTGATATCAATAGCACTGCGGGTATATATATGTTTTGCCGTTTTTGCTTTATTTTATCGTTAAGAACTAGTTACAAACTCGTGCTTCGCACGGGTTCAATAACGTATTCGATAAAAAAATTCTTCGAAAGAAGAGATGTTAAAACGACGGAACATTGTGATTCATCATAAAAGATGTATGGGCTGATTATGAGAGCATATATAATCAGTTTATGAGATTAGGAATTGACATAATATTTAGGATGAAAACAATTGGAACCAATAAAGGAACCAATGATGTGTGAATTATGATTACATATTATCCAAAATTATAAAAAAAGAGTGTTGTTGTTATAGAGTTACCAAAAAAGGATTGATACCCATATTTACATCAGATGAAATCAAGCAAAGAAGTAGCATCGGTGAGTGAAGATAATCTAGTCTAGGATTAGAGTTATGGTGATCTGTTGAAAGTGCGGATCATGAACACCAAATCTTTATTTGGGAACGACTTGAACGTGCATATTTTTAGGTGGCTTCTCTAGATCAAAAATTAGCTTATCCCCTACCCATAACATATGTTCTCAGCAAAAGTTGAACCATTGGCCGCCTAAGTATTTTTCGTACCTTGCTCTCTTTGTCGTTATCAAGCGACACTTGATATCTTTGAGCTTGTTTGTCGATGAGTGTGATTGTTTTTCATGTTCCTTTTAGAAATGTCCTTGATATCTCATTTGGGAAGTGCTAGGTACAAAACAAATTGCAGATAAATAAGAACCTTGCTGCATATGCAGTTGGCCAAATCCATCTCTTTCACAATAGAACTCGTGCAGGATCTCAAATCTAGCCATTGACTACAAAATGGAAGCAAAGAACTCGAGGTAAATAGATGGTAAATGATAAAGTTGCAGAGTATTTTTCCCATAGTGTTACATCAACTATATTCTCACTGCATAAGGAAAGACATCTTTCAGGTCATTATCAAACTTATACAAAATCCTATCATCTGATGCTGACAAATTAGAAAATAATACCTTTTATCTTTAGAAGGATAATTTAATTTGACAATCTCATGAAGAAGCTCGATGATTTCTTAAACAAAATTACATCTATAAGAGCATTATAATCGGAGAAAACACAGAAATAAATTAAAGCACATAACTATACCATATAAAACGTCAGTTTTGAATTTTCTATCTTGAATTTCCTTAAATGACTTAAAGCGAAATTCTTCAGTAAGAACGTTAGTTAACTTGTCATACTTCTGCACCTTTGTACCATAACAAAAAACAACCTTAAAGGGATTAAATGCAATGTCATTATCAAACACATGACAATTATACAAAGTATAAGTCTTGTTTTCGTCGAACAAAGCCTTCCAATGCTCCAATTCTCTATATCGAGTTATTACATGAACTCGATCGCCCTAAATCCGAGAAAGAAACCAAAAAATATAAATAAATCAAAATGTACACTAATAAGTAACATTGATAAATCATAAAGGAAATTACAACAAATCTTAACTAACTCATCTAACCTTTGCATCACAAAGAATGAGCTTCATATGTTGATTCTCATTACTACCAGACACAATCCAAGAATCCAGCACTCCAAATCCTATTTTACAGATGTCCAAATCACTTTTGAGATCCTTAATGTAGTCATAATCCATTGACATTGAAAGTTCTATATAGAAATACAATAATACATCATTTAATTTTATTCCCTTTGTTCATTCTGATATCGAAAGAAGCTAACATATTTCTATGTGATCAATTTTTGTATCATCAAATCAACCTGATCTTAAATGCACAAATTTCTGTATCATCAACTTTTTGGACTTCAATGATATGACCAAAACAAATTTACACCAATCAACTTTCGTACGGCTCAATGATATAGAAAAGAATAAACCAAATATGAAAACTGTTACAGTTTTAGGATTACTCACAAAAACTAAAATAACCCACATGCATCAATTTTTATTCAACTACAGTACCATAAGCTAAAATAGCAATTGTGTTGAAACCTTACCATGAGCTAAAATTCAATCATCATGACCTCTACCAGACTCCACATAACATAGGAAAATTTTTCTACAGCCATGCAACATAACAATATCTGGTACATAATCCACTAACCATTGAAAAAAAAAACAAAAAAAAAACCCTTAAGATGCAGAATCTTGAAAAAAAAAGAAGAAAACCGCCTATGATGAAGCAAAAACTAAAACAGTGTTTAAAAATGAACCTCTCAAGCCATAAAAATCAGTCAACTCAAGTCATGTATGGTCTCATAACCATGAAAAAAGGAAGAAAATGACCCCTTATGAAGAAGAAAGTGAAACAGTGTTCCCAGCTGAACTTAGATACCGTTTGGCCAAGGTTTTTTTACGGTCTAAAAGTTACTTCAAAACAAAGTTAAAATAAAGGCCTTTAAGAAAGAAGCTAAAGATATTTGGTTTCTTTGTTTTTTTTTTTTAAGTTTAAAGCTATTTTTAAGTTAAATGTTGTTTGGCAAAATATTGTACAAACTTTGATTTTTTTTTTATGGTGTCCGGGGTTCGAACCTCGAACTTGGCATATATTGATGCATTGTTGCTATCATTTGAGCTAAACTCACGAAGACAAAACTTTGAATTTATTATGAATTAACATAATAAATAAAAAATGTTTAAAATATTTTCTGAAGGCTAAAAATGTTAAAAAATAAAAGATATTTTTTTTACAAATACTATATTTACTCAATAATGTTTATTTTGTGTAACATGAATACAAATTTGTATCATCATATAAATGACTTGTTAAATATTTGAATAGGAGAAACAATTTAAGGAGCCTGAAATAATAACATAAATAATATCAAAAGTTGGTTTTTTCTATTTCAATTATACTCTATAACAAATTTTGTTATAAGAATACCATATTTTTGGTGTCTTTCAAAAGATAAGAATTTATATTATATGATATTATATTTGTTACATTGTTGGTGTCATGGAAACATATATGTTTAGTTTTTTTGAATAAGAAAAAAATATGCATAGTTTGTTAGAATATAAAGGTGCAATATATATATATATATATATATATATATATATATATATATATAAGTATAATTTTTTTAAGCATCTATACCTTTTTTGAAGAAAAGACATCTGCAATTTTACTTTTAATTAAAATCAAAATTTTATAAAAAGTATTATACGCGTTATGCAACGCCAAAAAAAATTATACACAGTAGCGTAAAAAAAACAGACACACATAAAGTATTAATCTAAATGTTAATGTGTGTGTGTGTATATTTGCGAGGTTGAAGAAAGAAAATAAAAATATTTGGTATCATTAAATGACAGCGTGAATAAAAATATTTGTGAGGTTTTGTCAAAAAAAAATATTTGTGAGGTTGTGATGATTAAACGATATTGAAATTAAATATATAAGTGATAAAAAGATAATAAAATTCCTTTGAAAAAAAAGGTAATAAAATTAAATGAGACCTCCTTAAAAAAATTAAATGGAACGGTTAAAAAAATTAAATGGAAGAAAAAAACATATTGAAATATAATATTAAAAAATAAAAGAAAATGTTCCAAACGTGAATTGAAGATAGATGCTTGTGAAATAAATTGTCGAGAAGTAGTTTTTTGAAGTAGCATTCAACAACTTTTGGCCAAAGCTCATTCCATTCAACTTTATGCATTAAAAAAAGTACTTTTTTTAGTAAGTACTTAATTGATATTGTGTTTGACATAACTTCTCCTTAAAAATGTAGAGAAGTTGGAAAAAAGCCGGGTCAAACGATATCTTAATCTCCCACAACGGCAATGTAGAAGCAACTGAATTTGGGAGAAAAAATTGAAAAATAGTTAAAAACATAAAAATTGGAAAATAGTTAAAAGTTATTTAAAATATAAAAATTATAAAATAATTAAAAAAAATTGTGAGGGGCAAAATGGGAAATGCACCCATATAATAGTGAGGTGTCAACAACCATATCCTACCAATTTGAAATTACAAAAATACCCCTCTTAGGGGGCAAAATGGGAAATTCATAGGGCATCTATTTTAATAGATTGTTATTTTAATAGATTGTTAGTAGATAGATGAACCATACTTATCGTATTTTAGAATTAAGCAGTCGTAGATAATTGGTTTTCACACTCAATTATCTCTTATTTATCAACCATCTTTGATCCCTCTGTATAAAAGTTCTATAACTACAAATTAAATTTGTTAACTAGCATTACTACATCTGCAAAGTTTGGTTTTATCATCTTAATTATTACCTCAATTTACTAGGTTTTAATTTAAAGAACTATAGAGAAATTCACATTCAGTGTGCACATTAGAAAACGTAAGAATTAGAAGAAGAAAATTTGATGAAAGAGGAAAGTGGCTTAGTAGTGTCACGCTACGTGAGTTTCGAGTAGCATTTGAATGACATTGTAGTTGGTGATATTGGTGACATTTGTCAACTACAATGTCACAAGTGTACAAAGAAACAATAAAATATTGTGAAAGAGAAAGAAGAAAGACACTTATAACATTATGGTTGGTCAATGTCACAATGTCACCAACCACAATGTCACCAAGTATTATCCGTCAAATTGATTCAAAATCTAATGGATTGACTTTTATCATTTTATTTTTACAATTCATTTAAACTATTTTACCTTTTTTATAACTAGTGCTTATAGTGATGCAGGGGCACGTGACATATAGTGGGTAGAGTAATTTTTATTATTTTTTCATTGAACTATTTTTTATTTTTTTGAAGAAAAAATAGATATTTATAATTAATTTTTAAATTTAAAAAGAATAATAAGCAAGAGATAAATATATTTCTATAAAACTGACTCAAAGAGGAATGAATATATTTGGTTTAATTACATGTTTGGTCTCTTACGTTTATTTTAAATTTTAATTTGGTCATGTATATTTTAAAAGTTTTAAGTTGATCTCTTTTGTTTTGAAAGTTTTAATAGCATGTTTGGATCAACTTTTAAATCTCCAATCGCGCGTTCCAATGCAAATTTTGACGTGATTCTATGAAGCTCCTATTTGTTGCTTCTGTGCTGCCGTGAAAACTCACCGTAATTTTTAAAGTTGCCAAACACACACTAAGTTGATCCAAAACATTACTCACAGTTAAATATGTTAGTCACGTTCACCGCATAATATTGAGTTTAATAAAACAAAAAAAATAAAATTAATTTTATAAATAAGTTAAATTCCAGTGCCCATATTCTCAACTCATATCTCTAAACGACCAAGTGATAGAAGGGACTAATTTATTTCAATGTGGGTAACATGTTCGACCAACATGAAACTTTTAAAACATAAGACACCAACTTGAAACGTTTAAAACATAAAAGACCAACTTAAAACCTAAAATAAACATAAGAGACCGAACATACAATTAAGCCAATATATTTTATGCAAGCAATTGAATAACACCACAATTTTTGTTCTTTATTTATTTTTATTTTTTTGGGAAATTTTGTTCTTTTTATTTTCTTTGCAATCATGCAGATGTGTTAATCTTATAGCCTTTGCAGATGTAGTATTTTTGGACCATTGACCTAAAATAAAATATCAGAGACACTAAAGTTTAAAGTGAATAACTCCTCTCAAAAGTGAGAGAATAAAAAAAACCAAGTAAATGTCTTCATTTACTTTTAATGTTACAAATATTTGCAATACAAATTCAAGTTCAACAAATAAGTATATATACATTTGCAAAAACAAGCAGCCATTTTCAGCTTTGGAACACTTCTATCATACAACATATAACCCTCATGGATTATCTAAATGGAACCAGCTATCACACGATCTTAAATTTCATATACTTTCTATAGAAACCAATTTAGAAAACTAGAAAACAGAATAATAAAAACAAAAATCTATTAAACTAAAAAATGTCTAGGAAAATTTCACCTTGGACCGGAAACCTCCATGGCTTGGATTAACAAAGAAGAATCATCTGTAAGATCAGAAAATCGAGCTGACGAAGATAATTCATATGGTTTGCCCTTGGTAGTATTATCCGCTCTTTGAGAAGCTTCCCATTTTTCGGCTAGACCATCGCCTTCAAGCATGCGTATGACTTCAGACATTTTTGGTCTGTGGGCTGGAAGATATTGTGCACACAAGAGTGCAACCTGAACATTTTCTCCAGCTCATTCTTGTCATAGTTGTTCTCGAGATCCTTATCTACAAGCAAATCTAACTTCTTCTCTTGATGAATTTTCTTTACCTAAATGTATACAATACAATGGCTTAAACTTTTTATTCTGAACAAATGTAGATGGATTTTAATGAAGGCAGTTTTTTGTCCCTGTAGTATAACCTATAGTCCTTATAAAGAAGTATGTCAATTTTAATTCTTAAAAAGAGAAATATTTATTTTTGGTTCTTGTTGTTTTTTTGAATTAGTCCTGTAAAATAAAATTGTTGTCATATTTTACGGACTAAATCCAAAACAATTTAAGACCATAAACATAAGTTTCTACTCTTTAGGGATTAAAATAGGAAAATAAAAATTGTACGAACTAAAATAAAATAAGTACATTACGGGACAAGATTCCTTGAAGTATATTCCATGGATATCCTGAATTCACACGATCATGCAGTCCGGATTTCAAGCTTGGTATTTTGGATTTAAAAAAAAAAAAAAATCAAAATTTCCATTTTTGTGAACTGTTTGATCTCAATCCAACTATCACCAATGAACTGACCGTACGAAAGCATGGATATCGAACCACTGGGAATCCATTTTCGTATACTTCAAGGACTTAAAAGTTACTTGGTTGAATAAATGATGAAAGAAGACAAGGTTACCCAATCTAGCATGAGATTCTTTTTGGTTGGCTGCCTTCCCAAATTCAAGGGCCCTCAAACCTGTGATCAATTCAAGTAGCAAAATGCCAAATCCAAATACATCAGTCTTTTCAGAAGATTGTCCTGTGGAAAGATAGTCAGGAGCTATATGCCCTACTGTCCCCCTCACTGCAGTTGTTAAATGTGAATCTTTCGGTATTGATGCTTCTACAATATAGTCTCTAATAAACTTGAGTTATGAAATATGAATACTAGATGTATCCTTGCATACTCTAGTAGTTTAGCATGTAGAAAAAATGGCCTGATTTTTCCTATTATTGGAAGGGTTCAAAATATCTTGAGATCGTCTTTTGATCAACCTATTGCACCACAATGTATTGCATACAAAGTCTTAACTTAAATATCAAACATTCACATATCTTAAATGAAGGTTCTTGCCATTTTTATTTGAATATTTGTGTATATGTTGTTGCATGTGCAACATCCCTATCCACCAATTATGCCTACACAACATCTACCTTGTATCTTCTTGTGAAAACCTAACTAGTGCGGGTGGTTTTCTCCCATGCACAACTTCAAAAAACGGTGTGGTTCTTGAAGATATATGAAAAGTCATATTGTAGCATAACTCAGTCGAAGACGGAAAATATGACAAATTTTGGAGTTGTTCTGAAGTAAAAAAAAAAAAAAAAAAAACATAGGTAAGACTTCATAAATTGATTAAAAAAAAAAAAACACACGTGGCCATCAATTTCTCGACGACATGAGATACTCATTTTCAAAATGTAAGTTCTTTTCTTAATGGCTTACAAGGAACAATTTTGGAAATGAGTTTCTTGTACCATCCAAAAATAGATGTCTAAATAGAAGTTGTTAATCAATGTATGGAGTCTTTACCATAATTTTCTTACTTCTTAAAAACCTCAAAATCGATCGTATTAACTATATAAGGTTGAGTGATAGTACAATATGACTTTCCATGTGTTTACCAGAGACACACTATATGAAGGTATGAAGGATACACTATATGTGGCACCCCACTCGTTCGTTTTTCATAATTGACCAAGGACGATGTTACAGTGGCAAACATGATGCATAGGGATGAGGTTCTCTTCGAACTAAAAAATGCACGTTGCGGACCCAACAACAAATGAACAGTTACGCAAATAGAGAGAGGCGAGAATTGTCCAGATAGGTGAATGGGTGTCCTTGAAGCTAACACCTCATAAACAACACACCATGTCACACAAAATTAATGACAAGATAACCAAGACACTTTGTCCGATTTTCAATAGCATGAATAATTTGGGCAGTGTTTTAAATAATGAAAACAAAGAGTTTACAAGGGTGCATGTATTTTGCATATTTTATATATAAGAATTATTACCATAAACGATGGAGCTTCACGATGGCGAGAGAGACAAGTCGAAATAGTTTTTGGCCTCTTGTGAATTCCTTCAAGAAGACAACCTATTAGATAGGTCAAGTGGAAGGGTAGAGCATTGGAAGACACAACATGATGGTATGACACTCAAATGATAAAAATAAAAATAAAACAATAAATATCAATTTCCTCGTTTCATCCTCGAGGTCAAGGCTGCTGCTATAGGGGAGGGTGATGACAAGAAAGTGGGACCAATAGGGGTTAGTTACCGACATAGGGGACATTCCCTTGCGATCCTTGTGATTATGTTATTGAGTCAAGAACTTATGAAAATAAGTTGAAAGAAGTTTATGAAAATTGTGATAAGTTATTTTCAAAAAATCTCTTAAAATAGTCTCATAAAACTTATATCATTTGATAAACTTGAACAAGTCAATTCAAACCAACTTTTAGTTTCTCTCACTTTGATATTGAATATTCCTCTATAATTTTCTAAAAAAAAGGTTGGTAATGTTATAATGGTGGATACTTATGTCAAACTCGATGGATTATGAGATGAAGGTAAAGATTGAGATTGCTTGATATTTGAGAAAAGGAGTTGGAAGAGGAAGAAGAGCCTTCACTCATGCAAATGGAATCAACGTTATTTTTTCAAGTTTCTATAACAACCAATTCTAGTAACTTATAGAAAAAAATGATGAGCGTTCGCGTATAGTTTTGCTTTTTGTGGACGATTGAGATCGATTTGCAGAGGTTTGTTGTCCATCAAACGGTGAGGGGTAAGGCTAGGTTGTTTTGTGTAACTGTGAGAGTGTCCTTGTTTACTTGTTGGAAGTAGAAAACAAATGTACATTGTGAAGCACCGAAGTGCATAGTAGTTGGGCCAAAACTGGAAACATGTACCACACATATATGTATTTGTACTGTTAAAACTTAAAACATACAATGCCCTAATCCCTTTGGATCTTAGAAAGTTTGTTTTTTCATTTGTTTATCTGTTCTAACTTCTTTGTTGTAGGTTGGTTATTCTCTCATTGGCTTGGTAGTCCTATCATTAGAGATAATTGTAGGAATAATTTGTGTTGTTAGCAATTCACTATCTGTGTCTCTATTGCGCCGACACTTTGACTGAAGGGATGTTCGGTGTCCGAAACATATGTCAGTGTTTGACACCTACTACATGTGTGACTTCATTCAATTATACTCCGTGTTTGAAGCATGTTCGGAGTATCATTTTTAAAATTAATTATTGTATCAACGTATCGGTGCCGTGTCTGGTGTATGTGTCAATGTCAGTGGTTCTTAGAATCATAGTTCACGTTCGAATTAACTTGCTGACTTCTAACATGTTTCTATATGAGGTTATTGGGGCATTACATGATTGCTCTATGCGTTTTCTGGAATTGAAAATATTTATTTTCCATTTGTTTTCTGTCATTAGTTCAGTTTTTGCTTGCTTATGTTTTGTTAATAATCTTTAGAACTTACTTGGACCAAAACTGAAAACTCACACACACTACAAAGTACAAACAAATGTGAAGTTTTATTTGGAACTACAAGTGCCAGGATTATTTCTTAATTTTCAGTTATAACCAATCTCATTATATGCATCACATTTCTTTCATCTGTCAATATGCCTAAGGAAACATCTTTCTTGAGCATGGCAAATATGCTCTCATTTGTTACATCTTCTGCATCTCTTTTGACTTTTATTCCGATCATCGGCTATCATAAGAAAGATGTCATGACGAAATTGTCCATGAAATTTGGTCTGCTTAATTTTTTCTTGTCCATAATTTTTATGTTCTGTGCTTCCTTTAGTGTTATCTTGTTCCAAAACTATGGGGCACATTGGAACAGTAATAGTAGTGATGTTTATGTTCAAATGTTACGGTCTTATGTAAGTTTTACATATTTTGGCATTAGAAAGGTACATTGCTTATTTGTTTACTCTTCTTTTTTATCTGGAGAATCGAACATGAGACCTAGAGGAAGAGCATACATCAAGGTTCCAAGCCAACACCACCAAACCAACCTAGGTGATAAATAGGCACAGCAGAAAATATACTCCCCCAGGATCAATGAAAGAAAAATATAAATTTGAGACGGTACGTAGACACCACATTTTAACATGAAAAACTCCTCTCGAAGTGAAGGAATTAAAAAACCTAGTAGTGCACTTCATTTACTTTTAATGTTACAAATATTTGCATTACAAATTCAAGTTCAACAAATAAGCATTATATACATTTGCAAAAACAAGCAGCCTTTTTCAGCTTTGGAACACTTCTATCATACAACATATAACCCTCATGGATTGGATTATGTAAATCAGCTATCACATGATCTTAAATTTCATATACTCTCTTTGGAAAACTAGTTAAGAAACTAGAAAACAAAATAATAAAAACAAAAATCTATTAAACTAAAAAATTTCTAGGAAAATTTCACCTTGGACCTGAAAGCTCCATGGCTTGGATTAACAAAGAAGAATCATCGGTAAGATCAGAAAATCGATCTGATGAAGATAATTCATATGGTTTGCCCTTGGTAGTGTTGTCAGCTCTTTGAGAAGCTTCCCATTTTTCGGCAAGACCGTCGCCTTCAAGCATGCGTACGACTTCGGACATTTTCGGTCTGTGGGCTGGAAGATATTGTGTACATAAGAGTGCAACCTGAACAATTTCCTCCAGCTCATTCTTGTCATAGTTGTTCTTGAGATCCTTGTCTACAAGTAAATCTAGCTTCTTCTCTTGATGAATTTTCTTTACCTAAATGTATACAATACAATGGCTTAAACTTTTTTATTCTTTAACAAATATATATAGATTTTACTGAAGGAAATTTTTAGTCCCTTTGGTATAACCTATAGTCCTTGTAAAAAAAACATGTCACTTTTAATTCTTAAAAAAGAGACATTTATTTTTGGTTCTTGTTGTTTTGATTTTGTCCATGTGGTATTTGGTACATATTGAATTAGTCCCTGTAAAACAAAAGTTTCTGCTCTTTCGGGATTAAAATCGGTACAAATGTTTTGTACGAATTAAAATAAAAGAAGTTTCATGATATTTCGATATCATGAATTCATGCATTCAGCACAACGGTGACAGTTGGACTAAGATCAAGCGGTTCGGATTTCATGCTCCGTATTTTGGATTTAAATAAATAAATCAAAATTTCCATATTTTGTGAACTGTTTGATCTCAATCCAATTATCACCACTGAACTGACCGCACAAAAGCATGGATATCCGAACCGCAGGGAATCCATTTTCGTTATTCGAGCCTTCAATAAATGATGAAAGAAGACAAGGTTACCCAATCAAGCATGACTCCTTTCTGGTTGGCTGCCTTCCCAAATTCAAGGGCCCTCAAACCTGTGATCAATTCAAGAAGCAAAATGCCAAATCCAAAGACATCAGTCTTTTCAGAAGATTGTCCTGTGGAAAGATACTCAGGAGCTATATGCCCTACTGTCCCCCTCACTGCAGTTGTTACATGTGAATCTTTGTGGTCTAAAAGCTTTGCCAAACCAAAATCACCAACTATTGCTTCACAATAATCATCAAGTAATATATTTGCAGCTTTCACATCTCTATGGATTATCTTTGGATCACATTGCTCATGAAGGTATAAGAGTCCTCTTGCTGCTCCTAATGCAATTTGCTTCCTTGTGCCCCAATCCAACACTGGCTTAGCTGAAAATAACAAAAATTGGTATAAGAATCGGTCACGGATGCAGAAATTTTAACATGTGAAGTATGTCTAATAATATCCTCGTAATTAATTATCGTATAATCATATTCTTTAATTTGAAGTTGATTTTCAAAATTGTAAATCTTAGCCTCAGATATGTGGACAGGTTGTTCGAGCTGGTGGACGACTGAGGGTGCGGGGGGCGAAGTCCCCTGCGCTACAGTTTAAAGTAGTCTTGTATATACTGGACTGCTGTATTTAAACACAAAACTAATCAACCCTAAGCTTGAATGATAGAAAATCGCTGCAACACTCCGTAGTCGGAGACAAGGCACAACTGGCTGAAGCACGTGATTAAATCTCGTGTCTTCTTTGTTTGTGTTTTTCGTGTCTGTTTTCTTTTGAACCAGGATTATTTTCATAACAGAAATTACAGGTACATACTGTTTTGTAGTCGAGGAAAACCAAGTTGATCCATCTCCGTTAACAACATATTATTCTATCTTAAATCATGTTTCAATTTATTAATACAAAACTATAGAATTGAGCTTACCCTTGAGACGAGAAGCGACACTGCCATTGGACATGTAGGGGTAAACTAAAAGCCTTTCTGATGTTGTCATACAAAATCCATACAATTTGAGAAGATTTCTGTGCACTGCCAAGCTGATCATTTCAACTTCAGTCTGAAATTGTATCTCTCCTCCTTTGGCATTGCCATCTTTAAGCCTCTTTACGGCAACAAGTGTACCATCTGAAAGAATTCCTTTGTAGACATTTCCAAAACCTCCTTTTCCCAATATGTTCTTGTTGCTGAAGTTGTGAGTAGCAATCTGGAGTTCTCTTAATGGGAACCTCTTCAAGTTTCCAAGGTAGACTTCTTCGTGATTTCGGTCTGTAACATGGTTATCAAATCGAGATTTAAATGGTTAATCACAGGACCTATTTTGTGAATCGTGAAACGAATCTTATTATGAAATGTAAGATACATTAGCAATACAAACATGACATGTTTAAGTAGAAGCAAGTGATATAACAAAATTATAAGATGATATATCATATTTGAACCTCAAAATAATTCATGATTCAAGTTATAAATCAAATCACAAAAGAAAAGTTGTTTGCTATATGAAGTTGACAAAAAAGTGGCTATACACCAAGTTTAAGTAGTGATTCATTAGAATGAATCAGGATTCATCATAGTAAATTGAGATTCATCCTAATGAATAGGGATTCAAAATGAGATTCATATCATAAATAGAAACAAACTAGAGATTCATATCAAAATGAGATTCGATTCACATGTATCGTAAAGATTCAGTATTAAACACTACTGATAACCATAGTCTGTAAAGATTCAGTATTATGACAGAAAATGAAGGAACTGTTATAATTTGATCAAACATGTTAACCTATGTTGCATTGTATAATGATGCATATTTTAATTCCAATGAAAAAGGGTTTTTTAGGGTAATGTACCTTTAACATCGAAAAATGCTTGTTGATTATGTTTGTGTCTCCTCCATAGTATAAATCCAAAACCAAGGACTAACAAACAAAGGCATCCAAGACTTAAACCAAAGACAATGGCCATTTTGTGAGCTTTTGTTCTTCTTGATGGTAATGCATCTAGACAAGCAAATATAACTTTCTCTCAATCAACAATACAATGATTGTGCAGAATATATCAAAGTACAACATATAGTTCTAAATTGTGGTTCGCAGCCGCAATTGTGGCCGCAACATAAAGGTTTTAGAGGTTTCTGTAATGGCTTCACAACTGCTAGTATTGCCTTTTTTATGCATTTTACCACAATATCTAGGTTCGCAGTACAACCACGATTTAGAAGCATAATACAGCATGTGTGAAAGTGATGAAAAATTGTAGGGCGAAAATCAATCAAAAATCTTAAAAGTATCTTACAGTTAGTATTGTTTAAGTTCATTGACATAGGCATGAGTTTCATCCCATGGCAGTTTGTTTCTTTCTCTGTTGCACATGTAAGAGGGTTTCCAACAATACTGAAAACAACATGAGAGAATGAGAAGAATTTCAAAGTTAGCGGCAAATTTTCTAAAATATGCAGATATTGAAACTTATGTAGCACGGACACTTCATATTGAAGTCGTGACAAACACCGACACGACACTGACACATATGGTTCATGGTTACGTTCAATTACTTATATTATCTTACATTATCACCGGTGTCTATGAATCAGTGTCAGTGTTGTGTCCGTGTCAGTGCTTCACACACGCGCGCGCGCACACACACACACGCGCGCGCGCACACACACAGACACACAGATATATATATATATATATATATATATATATATATATATATATATATAGAGAGAGAGAGAGAGAGAGAGAGAGAGAGAGAGAGAGAGAGAGAGAGAGAGAGTAACCTGAATGATTTGGCCAAAATTCTAGGCACAGTACCAGTAAGATTGTTGTATGATAAGTCACTGAAATTATGATCAGAAATAAGCCATCTTTAGAAATACAAATAACAACAAAATGAATGAACTAAGTAGAGAAAGAAAGGTTAAAAATATTACAGAAATGCAAGTTGTGCCATGTTAGCAAGTGACTCAGGACATTCACCAGAGAAACTGTTATTGTTAAGCCTCCTGAAATCATCTCAATAACTTCTTAGTTCTAAAAATCATGTTACTACTAAAAAATATGTTAATATACAAAATCTTTTCATCATTAATAATAGCTTATAAATGCTTACAAGTACTGAAGGTTTCTCAGATGACCAAGAGAAGGAGGAATCTTTCCATTGAAGAGATTATCAGAGAGATCAAGTGTTTGAAGCATTGAAAGTTTTCCTAGCTCTGAAGGTATTGGTCCAGTTATGTTGTTATTCTGTAACACACTGAAATAGTACTAAAAATTAAGTATGGATTTTGCAGATTTTAATTTAATTGATACGATGATTTGAATGAAAATTGATTTATGTTTGATACATTCATGTAAAACTACGTCGAACAATAATTCATGGTAAAAAATCAGTTGTAGAGGCAAAAGTTTCAAACTCTAGCTTCAAGTTAGAATTGATTCTGGAACAAGAATCAATTCTATTGAGAAAAAATCCAAACATGTCAAAAGCAATTTTGCCGCATCTAAAAGTGGAACCAAACACAAACTAAGAAACATCCATCTTGAGTTTTGAATTGCACAAAAAAGTGATTTCTGATTACTTACACTGTCTGAAGATTGGTTAAGTTTCCTATGCTTGAAGATAATGTACCAGATAAATTTTGACTAGGAATGCCCCTAAACCAAAACAAAATCAAAATCATCAAACTCTTAAAATCTCAAACAAAAGCTTTGTGTTTAGAAACTTTTTCAACTTCAAATATTTAAAAAATTGAAAAAAATAACTACTCACAAACTAACAACAAGATTCTCAGGAGAACAAGTAACCATATTCCAACTACATGGATCAACAGCATCACCATCCCAGTTTTCAAAAATTCCATGAGGATCCATTAATGAAGCTTTTATACTCACTAAAGCTTGCACTGCATTAACAAAGACATAGAAAATCCATTTCTAAATTAAACACTACTAATTAAACATACATGTTACTATATACTACATACTCTTATGCATATGTCTGTATTGACGGTAAGATTGTCAGAATCACAGTAATCCACCGTAACAAAATCACAGTGTCACCGTAATTTGGCTAAACTCACTATCAATCCGAACATACTATAAAATTACAAAATTTGAAGTATACCTTCAAAGTTAATTCCCTTAGGAGAAAGCAAAGCATTTGCACAACTCCAAAACATGAACAATGTAACAAAACATACAAAAACTTCTCTTAACATCTTCATTGAATTGGAATTTACAAAGAACAAAACAAACAAGATTGAAGTAAAGGATAGATATTGATAATAACAGTTCTCAAATGGTTTTTTTCAAAATAAGAAAGAAACCATGTTCACTTTTTTTTCATGACAGAATCTACCATTCACCAAAACATTTGTGTCAGAAACAAACACAAGAACAAAAAAAAGACAGGTTCATGAATATGTTATAATAATATAAAGGTAACTTTAGCATGCCTGTCATTGAGTCAGGTTTTTTGTATTGATCAAGATATTATGTAAATGGTTATAAACAGAAATTAATTTAAGGTAAAAATTTTATGGTATGTATTGGTTCTAAGAGAATGTGTCAAGGATAGAATTGGAAATTCATTGTTGTGTTAATCATGCATGTGCCATGAAAGCAGAAAGAGGTTTTATAAATTTTTTATTTTAACTAAAGTATATAAAGCCGAATACTATATATTAAAATATAACACTAGTGCATGAGCGATATTATGTCTTTTAGTCATAACATTTTACTAGTAAACATCTACTAATTTGTCCTTAGTTGTAAGCACATTTTGAAAAGGAAAAAAATCTTTAAATAAGAATCTCAATATAAATTACTAGATTTTTTTTCAAAAAAAATATCAAGGATGGAGCGCAGTATTACTGGATCATTTTATCATCTTTTTAAGGTGAACACAATAAACCTATGATATTTGATTGGGTATATATACCCATCATTTAATTACTCAATGAGATGTCATATTTTTATGTTAGTTTATTTAAAAATTAAAATTAAATTTTGAATGAATTTTGTATTGTTACCAATACTCAACCAAATTTTAAATACCTTAAGAATTTGCTTCTTTTTAAATGTATTTTTAATTATTACTATTAATTTTGTTTGAAAAGACGAAAAATTAATATTTCTAAAATTCGAGTTTGGTCTAACTAAGTATATACAAAATTGACTTGTAAGACGATTACTAATGACCATTTATAAAAAAGAAAAAATATTTTATCTCTTTTAATGTGAAATTCGTAACACTCATCGTCATACTTAAGTCTCAATACTTAGAGTGTGACGCAGTCTTAGATAAACTCTTATATTATCCAAGATTTTAGAATGTGCCTAACTAAACTCTTATAAAATCAACTTCTAACGTAAGACTCTGAACTATGTTAAACACTTCTATATGCAAAATGAAACTTAATAATAATCAAATACAAGATAAAAATATCACTTACACTTCCCTAAAAAAAAGATATCAATTACACTACAATTTTTGCTTAATATACTTTATTGGTGTGAAATCACATCTAAATTAGGCCAATATAGGAGTATTAACAATTAGCAATAGTATAAAACCACCCTAAAAAAAAAACAATAGCATAAAACCACAATGTTTTTTTTTCCTTGTTTATGTTTTGATGCCAAAGAGGCAAAATCTCTATAAACTTTATCTAAGAGTGGCAGTACATACATGTTTTTTGTTTTCTTGTATTACTCAAAGAACCTTAACACATGAATTGATAAACCTTGTGTGTGAGATAAGATTATGGTTGCTTGGGGCATTGAAGAATCCAACATTCCCTGAGTTTGGCCATTCAGTAAAATTCCAAACACCAAATTATTTTAAACCAAAGTATTGAGAATGTAAGAATCTCGAGGAGGTGGAGGTTCTAGGGGCTCGATATTTAATATTTATGATGGATTTGGTCACCCACTATATATCATGACCGACTACTAAGATCTCTCTTGGCTTTTTTATTTTGTTTTATAGAATGTAAATTATTGCTAACCGGTGTTCTTCCTCTATTAAATACTCTTTTTGTCGAAAATTATAAGTCGTTTTAAATACATTTTTCCAATTATCTACCAATTTTTCTAATATACTAAAGAAAGAAAGTCACGTAGATTGATCAATTTTCTTTTTTGTTCCAATTTTTTATCATTTCTGTATCGTTCCAATTTTATTGGATGTCTCCGAAGGGACCGGTTGCTCCATAATTTGATGGTGAATTTTTCATCCTATTGCATATGCCGCTCTCCCTAATATTTTGGATAAGATCGATCATTTACGAAATATTGGCACAACATAATTTTACATATAAAGAGAAGTTTGAGACATTTTATAAACACAACTTAGTAGGTAACTGCAAGAACAATATTATGTAAGGGTTGGGGTTTAAACCCCAGACTCCGCTGATAAAAAAAAAAGCTCGAGGTAAAGCCTTTTTAATAAAATAATTAATAATATTTAATTAAAAATGTTATATCTTAAAGTGTAATCATCATAATATATGTAAATTTCATTGTGTATTTTACATACAAACTATATAGTATTTCTCATTTATTTATGTATACATGGTCTCTCTGGTGTGTTGTAAATTGTAAAATGTTGTCATGACATTGGTATGGGTGTGCTTTTTAGATTCCATACACCACTCTCAGGTTGACCCTCATTCCCTAAATTTGTTCAAACATGGCAAAAATTTCAAAAGCAAAAGCTGCCACTCATCTCACTTTCTCTCCCTTTGCTTTTTTATATGATCACACTCATTTTTCTCTTAATCATGTTTCTTTCTTGCTCCCTTATCATGAAATCGGTCCATTAATACATTAGTTTAAGTCCCTCTCATGCTGCAAAAAAAGCCCATGCTCAATTATAGTGGGAAATATTAATTTTCTTTGATTTGATACTTGCACAATAAAAACAATATTTTAATTGTTGTCTAATAATTGTGTAAATTTTTTACAAGAATATTCAATCAACTTCTAATAACAAATCTTGCATGAAGTATGTGACGTTAAGTCGTACAAATTCATTTACTCATCATATTACATACAAAGACCCAAATGTATAATCAAGGATTCACACATTAAGGTACAAGGATACACTCCCCTAAAAAAAAATGAGTACAAGGATACCCTAATCATTTAAGTGGATTTTAAGGTTTTGTTTCGGAGTTTGGAGGGGAATGAAGGAATGATTTTGGGGGGTTTGAAATATAAAAGAAAATGGAAAAATATTTTACATTTTTTCAAAGATTATATTTTTAGAGAACGATCAATTAATTTTTTTGACGAGTATATTTTTTATTTTAAGAATATTATAACAATATAAATTAAATTTGAATAATTCATATAAACCCTTCAAAACTCTCCTCTAGTATAATATTTTAGTTCCCCAAATGATAACGATTTTGTATTATGAAGAAAATCAAACTCCTCAAAGCCCTCCTCTCCCAATTTCCTCTACTTTTTCCACTCTCCTCCATTTTCCTCCAAATTCGAAAACAAAGTCTAAGACTCTCATATGAATCAAATGATCTTCCCTCTATACTTGTAATATGCTAATACAATTCCAACAAAGGTTATTCTCTTATCAATGATTCCTAATATAATTGCATAACGTTGTAAAGAATATCCGAACATGTAAGAATCAAGGGCAGAGAAGGACTTCAATATTCGATTGCATAAAGTTACGAAATTGAGGGAATAGAAATTTACCAATGTGAAGGGGTTTGTAAGCTAGGTTGTGTCTCCAATAGATTTTGACCATTTTGCAAGTAAGGTATTTTTATGAAGACTACTAGAGTTGAGAATTTCCAAAGGAATAGGTCTTAGGTTGTTCGAGTGGGCCATAATGAAATTCATTTACTTAGGTCGCACTTGATATTTTAATTTGAATTTAAAGGAGATTAATTTTTTTTGGTAACATTTAAAGGAGATTAATTGATCCTACATAATAGTTTATTGATTACTAAATTACTTTTTTTTTTTTGAAACATGATTACTAAATTACTTAATATATTAAACTTTAGCTCAAAACAATAGGTTTGACACGATTCTTCTTCTATTAATCGATTAAAATCAGTTATTTTAATTGAATGAATAATAGGCTAAAACTATAGTAACATAATGTGATTCAAGATCTTCTATCACACGTCGGCTCAGAATCCTAGGGTTTCTTGGAAATTCAGGGTGTTACAACTTTGATACTATCTCTTATGGCATATTAACAATGAATTATTAAAAATTAGCTCTTGCAACTTGTGACTCAATAAATTCATCATCTCACATGGAAAACTCACAATAAAGCTTATTCTTCTGTACTAAGAAACAACAAAACTTGGTATATATCTAACTTTATCAAAAGAACCATATTGGTCCATCAGAAAATCACAAAAATATAGTTTGCCCCCTCTAGTTCCACCTTTAGGAGTAAAATTGCAAGTGGATTTGGATGAGCATCGGTGTTATGAACATCAACCATTGGAAAAATATTGTTGGTGGAAGTCTTATAGGGCAATCCTCTAAGAAAAAAGGCTTATAGGTCAATGAGTTTTATGTTTAAACTTGATAATTGTTTGCATGACTATTTATAATAAAACCATTGTGTTGAAGTGAAATTACACGTTCATTTTTTAAAAAAACCCTAGCCATTTTGAACCCTAAACTGCACCTCTCTCTCAAAGTCTCCATCTGTGAGTGAAGGAATTATGTTCATGTTGACTGAATACATCGTTGACATTCGTGCGGCGCTCGTGATCAACTATCTCAGTTTCGACTACAACAGTGTTGCACTGTAAGATGTAATATTTGATCATTGATTCATCATTATTCATAATGATCCGATGAAAGAGAAAATTTATATTCCGTTGTGAATTTTATTGTTATGTATGATCGCAATGTCCTTTCAAATATAATCAAGATAAAACTTTAAAATAAGAACACCCAAAGAAATTTATATTAATATTTGTGTGTCTTAACTACAAAAAAAAAAAAAAAAAAAAACTACATGAATATATGATTTTATCTCACAATGATAATTTATTCCTTCAATATGGAGGAAGAATAAACGAGGAGAAAAGAACAATGAGAAAGGAAAAAGAAAATGAAGGGTGCGTTATAGATTTAAAAATCTGATATAAGACTAAATAAATCTCCTTATATATATATTTACTATAGGGACCAATTTGTCTCTTACGCCCTTCTATATGACATGTGTAATGTCATATTATCATTATCAGGATTCAAAAATGCACACATAATAGGTTGCGTGATACCCTTTCACACAAGAACAAACATATTATTCTTGTTTATTTTTGTTAGAGACTAAAAAAGAATTCTTTTTTCTCAAAAATCAACTTTAACTTAATAACAAAAATTTGAGATAAAACAATGGGGATCATTAATCAAAATAGGAAGTGGCAAGGAAAGGAAAAAACATAGAAATAAAGAAAAGAAACTACAAATAAGGACCTATTGAAGAGACAAACACCTATTGAGGAGAATAGGAGATGACAGCTAGACTGTATTGTCCATTTCCCAAACATCACCTTCAACCCCAAAGAAAAGGGACCATAACCTTTGATTAAATTTTAAGGTAACTCTCTATTTGTCTTTCTTATTTTACCATGTGTTTTCTTCACCCTTGTGGAAAAGCTACCATGTGTGAGATGTCCCTTAGACTTAACACGTGGCATATATTTTTATTAGTAGAACACATGGCACTTTAAGATTGGACAAAGTTGATAACCTCTTTAAATCATGATGCACTAGGAGCACACTAGCTAGTAGCTATTGAAGTAGTAATCACATTACTATGAAGGCATGCATTGGGTATTACGTTATCAACAAGGGTCTAAGAAATGTTCTATTTGTATGAAAATTTGGCCGTGAACGATCCACATGCATCTCTAGCTATCATGCTACCTATTGGAATCTCAAGGATCATCATGGAAGTTTGTACAATATCATTAGTTAAGTACTATGATGTTTAGGATAGATAAATAAAAAATATGAAAGACGATAAATGGGAAAGTGTATTATAAACTGTTTAAGTTTTATTTGATAAAAGTACTGGTTGATATTAGGTGTTAGAATATGCAAATCGAGTTAGGTTTTGCGAGGACTAAATTTGACCTGATAAAAATTTTAAGGTTTAACCTGACATGCAATGTGGTCTGTCATAAGGTTTTTTTGTAGGCTTGAATATGGTCTTTTGAAAATCTGATATGATTTGTAAGTTTATTTAAAAGTCTATTTCATAGAAACTCCTATACACCAGCTTCTCCATTGTAAAAAGAACACTCACATTCAAGCAGTAAGGGGCGACCTAAAAGCCCTCCATTGAAGTGTCCAACCCTAAGGGGAGATGGACCAAACCTGTCCTACTACAATCAAGAACATCGACACAAAGAAATAGAGAAAACATGCCATAAGACGTGCTCAAAGGGGCCCAAAATGCCCCTAACATAGACAATCTACCGGTCTTAACTGAGAACTAGTTCCACCATTCCCTCATAATGGAAACAGAGATGGTCGATGTTCCTCCCAAAGACCAATACTACAAAGTGAATTGGATTTTATCAGCCAATTACTCTTCATCAAAAACTCAACCGGAGAACACCATGTCATTAAGAGACAACTAGATTTATTATAATAATAATACTTATTTTTTGATTGTACCATTTGACTATATTTTTTTTTAATCGGAAAATATTATTCAAACACTTGTGTATATCACTCACTCTTAAATCATTATATTTTACTTTATCCCCGTGAACTTAGCTCAGTTGGTAAGGACAATGCATAATAAATGCAAGGTCTGGGGTTCGAATCCCGGACACCACCAAAAAAAAATCATTATATTTTACTTTATATTATGATAATGGTAGGTAAACCTATTTTACTTTATATTATGATAATGGTAGGTAAACCTATCTATGATATGATGGACCGTAGAATACTTCATTTTCATTATATTTATTTTTTTGAAATATTCATTTTCAATCTTTCTTTTTCTTTTTTTAACTTTGTTGTATAAGTTTGAGTATTTTTTATTATTAACTTTCACTCATGATTTTAATTTATAAAAAACTCATGATTTTATCAACCTACTTTTTTTAGTGGTGCATTTTTTTACCTACTTGAAAAATATTTTCTTTTAACGTTGAAAAATAAAAATGTTAAAACAATCATATTTCCTTATGCTAAATTTACTCTTGCACCAATGAGTGATAATCTTTGTTATCTAAATCATAACAATTTGCATATCCTGTCCAAATTTTATCTACTTTTTGAAATAGTTTAGCATGTGTTGGGAAATTTTGAATTTTATTTGTAGCAACATGAGTTGAGTTACAACTTCAATTTGTAGCTTATTTACTAAGGATAGAATATGACATAGTTGTATTATATTTTGACAGAAAGTAAAAGTAATTTTGTTTAAAAATAAAGTAAAAGTAAAATATTTACAAAAGTTAAAACACAAGGATGGAGCAAACATGATAAGATAAAACGTTGATTGAGGGAACATCTTTTCCCATTTTCATCTTTTTCTTTTCTCCCTACCATTTCTAACTGTCCCATTTTCTTCTCATCTTGTGAGAGTGATGTTTTAACGTTTACAAAAGATTCCAAACACCATAACTTTATACCTGTCTTGGCTGAACATTTCCTACACTATAATTCAGTTTGGTCCAATATTTGTCTTTAACTTCGTACCTCTAAAAAACAATGATTTATTTTCCATAAAAAAAGAAAATGGAAACAATGATTTTCTCTCCCTTGACCAAACTCCACCTTCTTTCAAGTATTGAGTTGAGAGTGAATGATTTCGAAGATACTATGTTCGTAGATAAGAGGACTTTGTTGTATGTTCTTATAATAAAAAGACCATAATGTTGTTGTTTGTCACACTTGTACATGTTTAGATTAGTCCTGAGGGACGTCCCAATCAAAGTGGAGGTTTGATTCTTATAGTAAAAATAGTTTCTAAAAAAATAAAAACACAAAACTTTTTAAAAAGAGCAATTTTCTATTTATATAGTAAATGACATCCAAAAACATAAAAAATAATTTCATTGTAACTAACACAAAAAATGTTTATATTCTAATCAGTAACATAAAAATTTCTAACTAGTTTTAGTCAATTCCCTCAACAAAAAAAAACTATTTTTAGTCAATTTTGCATCGTTGAAGTTGAATTGGTTAATAAAATAAAGAGATAATTACCAATTAACAAATAAAATTCCAAATTAACAAATTAGCAAAGTAGAACAATTAATTAGCAATTATAAAGAGCAAATCTCAACAAATGATTGAGCGATGATCATTGGACTTAAACATATAATGAACTTTTTGAAGCCCTAATATTTCAAAGGGTCAACTCTGTCGAGTTGGTTGCACCCCAAAGGACGACCATGGTCGCGAGTTTGATAGAATCGTGGTGTAGTGCTACTATATAATTTAGTCAATAAAATCTTATATTTAAAAACAAAAGCCTCATTTTATAAGAACTAAAGACAAATTTCGGCTCATTTTATAATTTTATAAATTCATCATGAGGTCAAATATGCACTAAGCGAAAACAAACATACCATTACTCTAACTTTTTTCAAGGAGAGGAAGTGTATGCCTATGTATTGATGTATCACTTTCAAATTATGCTGGCTGTGGACACACTCAACCTCATAATGCTTATGTATCTGAAATTGTACAATGAAGATGTCACAAACGACAATTCTACTTAGTGAAGGATGTCAGAATTCAGAAATACATCTTTTTTGAGAAAATTGAAATTTCATGTAGTTGCAAAATTATTAAGCTCACGAGACATTTTTCTAACCACTAGATTTTCTACATTGGAGGGAACAAAAGAACACATTAATTGCATTGTCAATGTCATCTATGTTTGTTAATTATAAGGTTTCTTTGTCTCCACGAACAAAAAGGATAAGATTAATTTGCCATGAATTTTGTTATGAAGAATGAAGCAGAAAATGCTGAGCCAAAATTGGATTCAAAAGATAAAGATCACACACGCATGCTAGGTTCTTGCAAAAGCACATTTTATAACACTATTTTAAGTGCTTTTGAATTGAGTCACTTTAATTCACGCATGTTATTGAGAAATAAGCATATGCTTTGGACTTTGGTCCCCCTCACTTTTCTTCTCTTCATCAATGGTTTTTCTTTTCACACCTGTTGATAGACTTGTGCATATTTTTTGTGTCAAAATGGCTTAATTTTTCTTACATTTTTTTTATGGGCTAGGATATCAAGAAAATATATCAACCTAACTAACACAAAATTACATTAAAGAATTAAATAATGAAGTTAAAATTCATTGATTAATGAATTAAGTGAAAACTACATCACATAGTCCTATAGGACCGGAGTGTTTTATTATTTACATGACTCCAAAGAGCAGTACCACACAAGAAAGAAAAATTTAAAACAAAAAAGAGTACATTTTAACATATAATTTAAAATGTCCTTTCAAAAAATACAATATTGAATATAACTAATTGAAAGTTGATAGATTCATGATCCATCAAACATAATCAGTTCTTGTTATTTGTTGAATCCTTAACTGCATCAACAGCTCCTTGAGCCTTTGCTTGCATCTGCTGGCCAGTCTACACATAATAAAAAAAAAAAGATATAAGCAACATTTCTACATTTAGGCCAGAATTTGTGCTTTAAGTCTATTTCATACAATGTATTAATTTTGTAAGCAATAAAATGTTACCTCTTGCAGTGATTCTCTGGCAGACTGAGCAGCATTGCTAGCCTTGTCCATCAAGTTGCTAGCCTTTTCCTATAATCAACACAAAAAATATTTTTGATTAATAGGTTAATATATAAAATTGATTGAATTAATATTTATAAATATCTTCCTCCAATATTAAATATAAGCAAAATTAACTAACTTTAATTTATTTAAATACAATTGATTCTTGATATAAAAAAAATATACATTCTCAAAATTAAAATGTCTTTCATGAAAAACATGATTTATGATAAAAAATGAGTCATGTTGGAAAGTAAAAATTACAATAACTAAGTTATATTTGAGAAATGACATAATTTTTTTTTTTAAAACTTGTATTTAATATCACTAAACATGATCTAACCAAACATAAAAATCACTAAACATGAATATACTTGAAAAGCATATAAAAGAAGAGAAGGGAAACCTGGGATTGGCCCTTGGCCTGTCCAGCATTGTAGCTTGCCTGGTTAGAGTCCATCTTATCTTGTGAATATGAAATTAATCAACTGAATATATTGAAGATTATAAGAAATAATTGAATGAAAGATTAATGTTGTGATTAATGTTGAGATTTAACTGTATATATAGGCAAAGTTTCCTATGGATTTTGCACTACTTGCGGTTCTTTTACTCAATTTATTTAAGCCACGTGCCACTAACATTTTCTTTGTGGTAATGTTGAAGATATTGTGCTATTTTGGAGGAGTATATGTGAGAAAGATGTACAATGTGTGAACCAGGAAAACTTCCATTTACTATTTTCAAAGTTATCATGTGTGAACCCTATGCAAAAAAATGTACAATGTTTGTGCAAAAATATATTTCAATAAATAAATAAATAAATAATCACGCATCATTCTTGAAATATGTTTGGAGTTTACAACAATGTTTGATAAATGTGATTTGGAATCGTTTTTTTTTTTACTAAATTTTAGGAAAACTAATTTGTTTAAAATTGAGATTTTTTTTCCTTAACCCTCTATTTTGGATGGGGGATGTGTAATTCGGAATCAAAGAAGTAAGGTGTAATGACTTTTTCATCTAGCATCAAACATAATTTAAAACTTAATTACCCTACGATGTAGCTCAAGTGATTGAGTAAGACATCCAAAATGGTTGTAAATGAAGTTCAACGTTCAAATCCTAGCTCCTATGATAAAGTGAGTGAATGGAGAACCTCGTCCTTGAATATGTGACCATCAATCAACTTTGTCTCTGAATTTTTTGAAATAGTCAAATTGTTTCTCAATTCACTTCATGTTTATCAAAAGTTTTCCGATCACTTTTAAGGAAAATTCGATGGTGAAGTCATGAAAATGACTTTTCTGGTGAAGTTAACACTATAGCATCAAAAATGCAGTAACACCCCACTGTTTGTACAGTGGCATCAAAAGTTCAGTCCCCGTAGTATCATCAATTCATCAAATTAACAAGACTAAACTTAATCTAATTTTATCCTACTTTGTTTTAAGTGTAACACCCCATAAAGTGTAACACTTAAGACTATCACATAATATCATCAACTCTGTGTGCATGTTAAAGATGCCAACGATAAAATAGTATCTGTCAGTCCAAGATGTTGCAAGCATTACTAGATGAATTACTATTGATCATTAATCAGTAATCAACAATTTTAAAATGAATCAAACATTAAGATAAAAATTAACATTTCCAAAAAAGTCAATTTCCTGACTGCACCATAGAATCTCCCCACTTTTAAACGTTATGCACACTAATGTGCACTCTAAAATAATTATGTGTTGATCCACGTCACCCCTACATGTGGAGGGACTAATTTAATAGTGAAATGTAACAGAGACTAATTTGATAGTTAAACTTGACATCATAAAAATATATTATAATAAATTCATCAAAACAACTCATTACTCCAATGTATATTTTAAATGAAATACAGTTTGCATTTGACCTACCAAGTGCCCCTTCATATTCTTACTACATTTTTTTTATATTTCAAATGCTAAAATTTGTTTCAAACGCAGAATTTTAATTGTTGGGAAATGTTAACCGATGCTCCCTGGACATTAAAAAACTCGATATAGAATTATTGCATTGGAAAGTGTGGAAAAACTGTGTATTTAATTTTTTGAAATTCAAGAATTTGTTGTTTAAATGAAAATTTCTTCTTTTAACTCTCGTAATTAGTGACTGGGACACTGGTTAGCAAAATCCTTAATTGTGTTTGTTAATCATGATTTTCCTCCAAATGCAAATTAAAAGAAAGATAATATGCAATTGGAAATCAAGTCGCCTCTAGGAAGGGATGGAAACTGAAGGTGAGAAAAACACAAGAAGGGGGGTTGAATTGTGTTTTGAAAAATTCTTCGTTTCTCCTAAAAACTGAACACACTGATCAGAAGCTAGGTGAGACAGCTTCTGAAGTGATAATCAGAATCTAAATGCAGCGGAATAAAACAGAGAGAGAGAAGAAGAACGACACAAAGCAATTATACTGGTTCCTTCCACAATCCGGAAGTAGTCCAGTCCCCCTTGCACTTCCAAGGAGATTTCACTATGAGTAATATCTGATTACAAATGCTCAAGCACACAAGTAAGAGACTTCCTTTGCTCAAGCACACAAGCTAGAGACTTCCTTTGCTCAAGAACACAATCAAGAGACTTCCTGCTCAAGCACAACTGCAAGAGACTTCCTAACTAAACAAAATTACACAGAAAATTGTTTAAGGTTGAACACTTGATATACAATCAGAGGTGCTCACAATACAAATCAGATACAGACTCAATGAACTTAAGAATTTCTAAGATATGACTTTGAGACACAGAAATTCTAAGTGAATGCAGAACAATTTCAGCAGAGGTTTGGTACTTGTGAAAATCTTGTGAGTCTTTCGTTTAGCGTTCTTGCATTACCAAAACTCTAATTCTTCACTCCTTTATATGGAGGTGTGAAAGAGACGTTGTGAAATTGCCAGCACACCAAAGAGTCGTTGTTGAAGCTTGATCTTTCACCAATGATCTTTTGCCTGATTTGGTTGTTGTCCTATGAAGAACAAATTTGAAATCCATTCCTTATCCAAAGGAACATCTATGCAGGCGAAGCTGTATTCTGGAGCTGTTTTCTTGTCTTGTAGCGTGGACACAAAACAGAGTAGTGGAGAACGTGGTTGTACAATTCGTACAAAGTACAATGTCAATGCTTTCGTCCAAATTGCAAGCACAAGCCTTCAAACACCTTTGAAATGACCGTTGCAAAACTCCACTAATCCTTCGTTTGCGTTTTCGAATCCAATAGACAGCTTTTGCATTGATAATTCTTCAAATCTTGAATCTTTTGTAAATTCAGTTGAGATTCAGCTTCTGGTGAAATAGCTTCTGATGAGGCAGCTTCTGATGATGCAGCTTCTGATGATATGATTTCTGCAGCTTCTGGTGACGCAGCTTCTGATGATGTGGCTTTTGGACCTCTTGTCTTCAGAAGCACTATTCTTCAGGAGCAGCTTACTTCAGGAGCGCTATTTCTTCAGGAGCAGCTTGACTTCAGGAGCGCTTTGCCTTCAGAATCATCTAAGCTTCATTTCCTTTGCTCTTTATTTGCTCATTCAGAACCAATGATGATGTAACTTTATAATTATGGTCCTGTACACTTGAACAAATATTAGCTAGTCCAATTTACAATTTTTAATACCTTGTTATCATCAAAACTTTTTAAGGTTCATTGTTAAGCACATTTTGTTCCAACAATCTCCCCCTTTTTGATGATGACAAACAAAAGTATTTAAAATTGATCAATTGTTGTTAATCTAATTAACAAGTTGACTTTGGGGTTCTGAGGTTTGTAAGCTCAGAATCTGAGGTTTGTAAGCTCAAACTCCCCCTGAGTCTGATAGACTTTAAGGTGAGGTTTGTAAGCTCCCCCTAAGTTCTATCCAGGTTAATTAAATTCATTTTACGCACAATAAAAAATATCAGAGCTTAAGAACAAAAATTGAATCATTGAAAGAATTAACTTATAGATAAGAAGAATGGTTCAATTAATTTTACTTGAATTTTGATACTCCTTCGTTCGTTCATAGCTTATACCAATAAGGTAAAAAAAATGATAGAAGTTTTTCAAAAAATTTCAAATGCCATTAATGGGGCTCAGAGCCTTTAAATACTTGTCACATATACTCCCCCTTTTGTCATTATCAAAAAAAAGGTAAAAAATAAGCATAAAAGACAAAAAGATTTGAGAAAAACTCAAACAAAAGAGAGTATACAAGAATTTAATCAGATAAAAAAAATATATGAACATGAATATCAAAAAAAAAATCAGAAGCAGCTAAACAGTCAGAAGCAGTAAGCATTCAGAAGCATAGAAAAGTAGAACAAGATGGTTTCAGAAACAAGGACTAAGAATATAAAACAAACAACAAACAAAAGATAACACTAAGGTGTGCAACTAAGGGTTGGTTTGTTGTTGTTTCTTCATCTCCTCCATTTCTTCAATTTTCTTCTGCAACATTTCTTCAAGCTGTTGTTGCCTCTGGAGAAGAGCTTGTTCCCTTTCTCTGGCTTCTTGCTGCTGCTGTGCCATCTGTTTCTTCAGAAGCTTACACAACCTGGCTTCTCTGGTCAAGTAGTCCGTTTCTGAGAAGAAAGGCTGGTTTGCCAGGAGCAGTGTAGAACTTCTTACTCTGAGACTCTGATTCAGATGCTCCATTAACTTCCTGACAGAAGCTTCCTTGCTTCTGATGCACTTAGCCCTTAAGCTTTCAATTAGCTCAGTTGCCCGGTTCTGAAGTGATGCCCAGGAGTCTTCATATGCACTTGTGAGATCAATTGTCCTTCGTTGATCCACAAGATTATGCAATTGACTAAGGATTGTCAGAAGCTCAGAAGTAATATATCCAGATTCCAGGATGTTTGAGGGTGGTTGTTCAAGGATTTCAAGATCAGAATCACTGATTTCCAAATCTTGAACAGGGTTAGGAACTTGAATGGTAAAGTGTGTTTGTGTGTTTGAAGATGAAGGCTGGTCAGAGGCAATGTGAGTGGTAGAGGTTGAGGCTTGAACATTGACTAGAGAGATGTCAACATCCATGGGAGTTGGTTGTGGGGAGTGTTCAATTTCAGCTGGTGGTTGTTGTGGTGAAGTTGATGTATGAGTGTTGAGTTGGGGGTCAATGGTAGCTGTTGGTGATTGTGGGGGTGTTGTGGGTTTATGTGGTTCTGGTGTTTGTTGATGGGGGTTTTCTGAAACAACATTTTCAGAAGCAGCTGCTTCTGGGGTTGCTTCAGAGGCCTTTTCTGAGGTAAACTCAACATTTTCTGGAGGAATCATGTTGAGAGGTTGAATGTTAAGGGGTTGAGGGTTAAGGCGAAAGATAGTCTCAATGACTCTTTCTCTCTGCACAGCCATTTCAGTCAACTTCTCATTAATTATGTGACCAACTGGTTCATAAGTAGTTGACTGAGAGGGCTTTTTGTTGGTTTTGGTTGATGTTGGCTGGCTTTTTACTGGTTTTTGAAAGAGTTGGGCTAAGGGTATATCATCATCAGAATCATCAGAATCTGATAATGGTGAGGATGCGGAATCTGATGATATATTAATTACCTTCTCTGGTTCAGGATCAGAATCCTCTTTAACAGACTCACTGGTCATCAGCAACAGTTGCTTGGCTTCTGAAACTACAGACTCTTGTAGCTCAGCAGCAATCTCCATAGCTTTTCCAATAGCTTCTGACACAATAGTAGTAACTTCAGTCTTCTTAGAAACATGAGGGAAGTTCTTGGTCCTCCTTACTGCTTGCTTCCTTTTCTTCTTTGGTATTGCAGGTTGATCAAGAGTAATGCCAACATCCATGATCATCCTGGAATCCATGTCTTCAATGGCTTCTTCAATAGAAGGTACTGATGAACTACCAATTTTGAGCTTGTCAGTAGCAACTTTTGCCTTTTTAGCAGATTGTTCAACCTCTAGATATTGCTCTGCAGTCATCTTTCTTTTTGACTTTCTGCCTCTGGCTCGTGGCAGAGCACCACCATACATTTCCTCTGGAATATCTTCCAATCTGATTCTCTCATTGGTTGCCTCAAAATGTTCCTTTATATAGTACATCTGCACTTCAATGGGATCCTTCTTGCAGATGGGTGGAAAGTCCTTCATAAGATCAGACTTAACAAGTGATTCACTCAAATCTGTATGAAGCTTGGTGACAGCAGGGATCAACTTCATATTCTTGAGGGTTTGTGCATTAATGAACTTTCCAGTTTTAGTATCAAGCAACTCGTCTGTGAAGGCTTCAGCACTGCTTAGCTTGTCCAAGACTCCTCCTTGATAGAATATTTCTGACAAGAGTCTTCCATAAGGTACCCAGGTTCTATTCTGCAGCTGACTCTGTTTCAGACACTCTATCAAGTATTTGAACATATATTTTGGCACGTTCACTTTCTCCTTCTTAATGAAGTGTTGAAGAAAGACCTTTTGTGCCAAATTGGGTTTCTCACTTCCACCACATGGAAGTAAGTCCTCATTCTGAATCTTCAGAAGCAGCTTCTTATCCATGCTTAGATCAGCATACTTTCCTGCTTGTGTTGAGTTGTACAGGGCCAAGTTTACTTTCTCTTTCCAGAGGCGTTCTTCAGCTGTATTTGAGAGATCAATTCCAGAGTATTTTCCAGAGGCCTCTCTACAGAGTACAGCTTCTATCTGCCATTCCGCAATTCTTACTGGAATACCACAAATACTTGACCTGATTTCAATACCTGTAAATGGCTCAAGACCCATTTCTTCTCTGGTCTTCCCTTCCAGTTCGGGATAAATCAACACCATTTGACTTTCTTCAGTTATAGACGCAGCTTTGTCATAAACCTTAGCCCTCACCCAGAAGTGTCTTACCAATGCTTCGTATGTTGGTCCATTCAACATCTTGAAGTAATGCATAAGTTCCTGCTTTTCATAGTAGCTTCTGATCCAACACTCATGGAAGGCGAGTGATTCAAAATCCACCGGATTTTCTATTTGAACCTGTAGTTCCCATTCTTCCAATTTCATGCTTCTTCCTTTGTAGTCATATTCAGGGATCATTCGTGAAGTAAATACTGAAACTTCTCGTTGCGAGCTTGATGATGCCATTTGATGATTGACGAAGATTTGAAGAAGATGAAGATTTTAGGGTTCTAAGGTTGAGAGAATGCGCTTACTTCGCAAGAGGTTTGAGAGCAAATGTGTTTGTTGTGAGTGAGTAGTGTGTGAATTGTCAAAGTGTTAAAAGTAAAACGATTGCAATTCAAAAGAGACAAACAAACATAACATTAATGACAAAATTGGGGGCGCGTGAAAAGTACTTTCAAAGCTATTAAATCATCATTGCCCTTTTAGTTATACACCAACACATACAGGCCACGTAAGAAGTTCACAGAGTGACTACCAAGTTAGTGGGCCAGAAGTTACTTTTTAAAAGGTAACTTCCAACGTTTCCACTAATTCAACTATTCAGAAGCAACAAATCCAGCTTCTGGACTTCAGATGCTGACGTCATCATCAGAAGCGAGTTTTCCTCAGAACCTCAATAAAGAGCTTCTGATGGACTACCGCTTCTGAACTAACTTCAGAACCTAAAATCCTATTCAGGAGCAAGCAAGCATTTAATCAGATACAAAGTGCATGTTCAAATTTTTCTTTATAAAATCAAATCTTTCAACAGTTAAAGGCTTAGTAAATATATCAGCCCATTGATTTTCAGTATCAATGAATTGTATATCTAAAATTCCTTTTTGAACATAATCTCTGATAAAATGGTGTTTGATTTCAATGTGCTTCGCTCTTGAATGCAAAATTGGATTTTTAGACAAACAAATAGCAGCAGTATTATCACAATAAATGGGAATACTGTTAGCAGTTATCTGATAATCTTCCAACTGATGTTTCATCCAAAGTAGTTGTGTACAACAACTTGCAGGTGAAATGTATTCTACTTCTGCTGTAGACATAGCAATAGTTGTTTGTCTTTTGCTAGCCCAGGATATAAGATTATCACCCAGAAATTGACAATTGCCACTGGTTGACTTTCTTTCAATCCTATCACCAGCATAATCAGCATCACAGAATCCAATTAGCTTATAATCTAAGGATTTCCTATAAAGGAGTCCAAGATTAGTTGTTCCTTTCAAATACCTAAAGATTCTCTTGACAGCAGTCATATAAGATTCTCTAGGATCTGATTGGAATCTTGCACACAAGCATACACTGAATAAAATATCTGGCCTAGATGCAGTGAGGTATAACAAAGAACCAATCATACCTCTATACAGCTTCTGATCTACTTTAGCTCCTTCATCTTCTTTGCTTAAGGTGCACGTAGGGTGCATTGGAGTGTTCATCACTTTACAATCTTCAAGTTTGAACTTCTTCAGAAGCTCCTTTGAGTACTTTGATTGATGAACATAGACTCCATCTTTGCATTGATTGATTTGAATGCCAAGGAAGAACTTCAGCTCTCCCATCATGCTCATTTCAAATTCATCCTGCATTAACTCAGAAAATTCCTTGCAAAGAGATGCATTAGTAGAACCAAATATTATATCATCAACATATATTTGCACAACAAGAATATCTTTCCCAAGGGTCCTTCTGAAGAGTGTAGTATCAACCTGTCCTCTTTTAAAATCATTCTTGATTAAGAAATTACTTAGTCTATCATACCAAGCTCTGGGAGCTTGTTTCAAGCCATATAGTGATTTCTTCAGTTTAAAAACATGGTCAGGATATTTAATATCCTCAAATCCAGGAGGTTGCTTGACATACACTTCTTCTTCTATGACACCATTTAGAAAAGCACTCTTGACATCCATTTGATATAATATTATGCCATGATTAACTGCATAGGAAAGAAGTAACCTGATTGCTTCCAATCTTGCAACTGGAGCAAACGTTTCAGTGTAATCAATGCCTTCTTGTTGACTATACCCTTGTGCAACAAGCCTGGCTTTGTTTCTTGTTACTTCACCTTGCTCATTCAGCTTGTTTCTGAATACCCATTTTGTTCCAATAATGTTCTTGTGCTGAGGTTTGGGTACCAGATCCCACACATCATTTCTTTGAAATTGATTCAACTCTTCTTGCATAGCTAGGATCCATCCATCATCTGAAAGTGCTTCATCAACTGTTGTAGGTTCAATCGTTGAGATTAGTCCAATCATTGACTCCTCTTGTCTGAAATGTGATCTTGTTCTTCTTGGACTATCCTTGTTTCCAATGATTAGCTCCTCAGGATGTGAAGACTTGTGTTTGAATGTGTTTCTGGGAGGATCTGCTTGATGTGAGCCATCTTGTGCTTCATCAGAAGCAGCTTCATCTTGTGCTTCTGATGTGGGTTCAGCTTCTGGACTATCTTCAGACTCAGCTATCTGATCAGGTTCTGGAGTAGCTTCAGGAACCTGTATCTCTGCAGAACTTTCACCTTGCTTTGAAGTTTTATCTTCAAGCTCCTTGTCATCAAATTTAACGTGCATAGATTCTTCAACACAAAGTGTTTCTGAATTATACACTCTGTATGCCTTTGACCTTTCAGAGTAACCTAAAAAGATTCCCCTTTGGGCCTTGGCATCAAATTTCTTTAGGTAGAGCTTGTTGTTCAGAATGTAACATGTACATCCAAATTGATGAAAGTAAGAGATATTGGGTTTTCTTCCTTTAAAGAGTTCATATGCTGTTTTCTCCAAAATAGGTCTAATATAGATCCTGTTCTGAACATAGCATGCTGTATTCACTGCTTCTGCCCAAAAATGTTTTGGTAAATTGTTTTCATGAATCATGGTTCTGGCCATTTCTTGTAAAGTTCTATTCTTTCTCTCTACAACCCCATTTTGTTGTGGTGTTCTAGGAGAAGAGAACTCATGGAAAATTCCATGTTTTTCACAAAAAGTTTCAAATGGCTCATTTTCAAATTCTCCACCATGATCACTTCTGACTTTCAAAATTTTTGATTCTTTTTCAGATTGAATTTGAGTGCAGAAGCTACTGAATACATCACACGCAACATCTTTACTCTTTATGAATTTCACCCAAGTCCATCTGCTGTAATCATCAACAATGACTAATCCATATCTACTTCCATATAGGGATGCAGTACTCACTGGTCCAAATAAATCAATATGGAGTAATTCTAAAGGTCTTGAGGTTGAAACAATGTCTTTGGTTTTAAAAGATGATTTCACAATTTTCCCTCTCTGACATGCACCACAGAGTGCATCTGAATGATAGTCAATGTCTGGTAGCCCTTTCACAAGTTGTAACTTACTAAGCTTAGAGATTAACCTCCAGTTAGCATGTCCCAACCTTCTGTGCCACATCCATTTCTTATCATTCACTGATAGTAGGCAAACCACCTTCTGATCAGCTAGTTCAGAAAAATTGATTTTATAGACATTGTCAACTCTCTTTCCCTTGAACACAATGGATTTGTCTTTCTTGTTGATTACTGTACAGTTGGGTTTTTCAAAAAGCACATCATAACCATTATCACAAAATTGACTAATGCTCAAAAGGTTATGTTCAAGACCATCTACCAACCATACATTATTAATTGAGGTAGAGGAATTACCAATAGTTCCTGTACCTATGATCTTGCCTGACTGGTTGCCCCCAAATTTCACACTTCCTCCCTCTTTCATTGTTAGGCTGAGGAACATGGACTTGTCTCCTGTCATGTGTCTTGAGCAACCGCTGTCTAGGTACCATGATCTTTGCTTTGGCACTGCTCTTAGACATACCTGCATCATTGACATTTTTAGATTTAGGTACCCATTGTTCTATGGGTCCTGGAAGGTTAGTACTTAAGGCTTTACTCTTCACTTCTTGTACCTTGTGCTGTGAGTTGGGTTGCTTCTGATTAACCATCACCTTAGGTTTTGGTACTTCAGAAGGAGTAACTATCTTCTTCTGAAACTTAGACTTCAGAACCCCAGATTTTGGTTTCACCAGACTCTGAGGAATAGGTTCTGATCTTTTCAGGATCCTGACCTTTGAAGTCTTGGAATCAGATTTGATCATAGCCTTTGACTTAGAGTTCTTTGGCGTTGAAGTAATCTTAGCCTTAGGACTAGAAGCTTCAGGTTCTGATTGAACAACAGTTTCCAACTCAGCCCCTTCTGGTACAAAGAATGTTTTCAGACCTTCCTTGATGCATTCACAACAAGATTTTAGATCGGTTTTCTCAAGTTTCACTTCTGGAAAACCAATTCCTCTGCCATTGTTCTTGTAAATGCTATAAATCATAGAAGCTACTCTGCTTCTGTCAATGCCAGATATAATAAAATCTTCAAGAGCAATTTCATGGTTACTTAAAGGTTTTTCATTACACTTTTCTTGTAGCTTTCTGTCAATGCCAGATATAATAAAATCTTCAAGAGCAATTTCATGGTTACTTAAAGGTTTTTCATTACACTTTTCTTGTAGCTTCTGACATAAGAACCTGAGCTGATCTTCATATGTTTTACACATGAAGTCAAAGCCCCTAAGTCCTTGTTCAGAAGCTTTCAGATCCAATAGAGTTGATTTTTGCTGTTGTACCAAATCAGCATATTTTTCTTTTAAATCCTTCAACTCATTGGTTCTTACTTCAAAATGTTTAAGAAGTTCTTTAAGTGACTCAACAAGTTCATCTCTGGGAATTTTGGAATATACCTCGTTTTCATCTTCTGAGTCTGAATCTGATCCAGCTTCTGAAGTTGCTGTTGCTACCAACCCAACAGCTACCTTTGCATCTTCATCAGCTTCCTCTTTATCAGATCCAGATTCACTACCCAAATCATCCCAGGTTGCCATTAAACTCTGCTTAATCTGCTTCTTGAGTTTGCTTGGTTTAAATGTAGACCTCTTTGACTTGTCCTTTGACTTTTCTCTTTGAAGATCAGGGCATTCAGCAATGAAGTGTCCAGGCTTCTTACAGTTGAAGCATCCCTTCTGATCTTCTTTCTTTGAGCTTCTGGAGTTACCCCTTCTGGAGAGAAACTTTCTGTTCTTCTTGGCCAGATATTGAAGTCTGTTTGAGAGCATGGCCATTTCAGCAGCATCTGGTTCAGAATCTGAACTTGACTGTTCTTCCTCTTCAGATTCAACTACTTTGAGAGCTTTTGATGACTTGCCTTTGGATGGAAGAGCTATTGATTTACTCTTCTTAGTAGACTCATGTTCATTAAGACTTAACTCATGAACTTTGAGAGAACTAACAAGATCTTCGACACTTAAAGTGTTTAAATCTTTAGCTTCCTCAATGGCAGTCACTTTTGGTCTCCATCTGGCAGGTAAGCTTCTGAGTATCTTGCTTACATGATCAGAAGCAACATAGCTCTTCTTTAGAATCTGTAGCCCAGAAACTAAGGTTTGAAACCTTGAGTACATCTCCTCAATAGTTTCATCATCCTTCATCTTGAATAACTCATACTGATGTACAAGCAGGAGAGCCTTTGCTTCTTTGACCTTCTTGCTCCCTTCATAATTTGAACAGAGAGAAGCAAACATAGCTTTAGCAGTGGATTTGTCACTCATCTTCATATACTCTGCTTTGGGTATGGCAGTGACAAGGGCTCCTCTGATAATATGATGCTTCTTGTAAAGTTTCCTCAGTTCTGGAGTATGTTTCTTTCTATCCACAACAGCTCCTTCTTCATCAAGGACTAAATCACCAACACCATCTTCCAGAATATCCCATAATTCTTCATCCAGGCTCATGATGTAACTGTAAAAGTTGGTCTTCCACCAAGAGAACTCTTCAGCATCTCCATTGAACTTTGGAACTTTTCCAACACTGGTTTTCTTACTATCACTATAATCATGTGAGACATGTTTATAGCTAGTATCACTAGGACCAATAGGAGGAGGAGTAGACATGTTTTTCTCAGATCTTTGACTGTTGCACGGTTAAGTGATACACAACAGACCAAGGCTCTAGATACCAATTGAAGGTGAGAAAAACACAAGAAGGGGGGTTGAATTGTGTTTTGAAAAATTCTTCGTTTCTCCTAAAAACTGAACACACTGATCAGAAGCTAGGTGAGACAGCTTCTGAAGTGATAATCAAAATCTAAATGCAGCGGAATAAAACAGAGAGAGAGAAGAAGAACGACACAAAGCAATTATACTGGTTCCTTCCACAATCCGGAAGTAGTCCAGTCCCCCTTGCACTTCCAAGGAGATTTCACTATGAGTAATATCTGATTACAAATGCTCAAGCACACAAGCAAGAGACTTCCTTTGCTCAAGCACACAAGCTAGAGACTTCCTTTGCTCAAGAACACAATCAAGAGACTTCCTGCTCAAGCACAACTGCAAGAGACTTCCTAACTAAACAAAATTACACAGAAAATTGTTTAAGGTTGAACACTTGATATACAATCAGAGGTGCTCACAATACAAATCAGATACAGACTCAATGAACTTAAGAATTTCTAAGATATGACTTTGAGACACAGAAATTCTAAGTGAATGCAGAACAATTTCAGCAGAGGTTTGGTACTTGTGAAAATCTTGTGAGTCTTTCGTTTAGCGTTCTTGCATTACCAAAACTCTAATTCTTCACTCCTTTATATGGAGGTGTGAAAGAGACGTTGTGAAATTGCCAGCACACCAAAGAGTCGTTGTTGAAGCTTGATCTTTCACCAATGATCTTTTGCCTGATTTGGTTGTTGTCCTATGAAGAACAAATTTGAAATCCATTCCTTATCCAAAGGAACATCTATGCAGGCGAAGCTGTATTCTGGAGCTGTTTTCTTGTCTTGTAGCGTGGACACAAAACAGAGTAGTGGAGAACGTGGTTGTACAATTCGTACAAAGTACAATGTCAACGCTTTCGTCCAAATTGCAAGCACAAGCCTTCAAACACCTTTGAAATGACCGTTGCAAAACTCCACTAATCCTTCGTTTGCGTTTTCGAATCCAATAGACAGCTTTTGCATTGATAATTCTTCAAATCTTGAATCTTTTGTAAATTCAGTTGAGATTCAGCTTCTGGTGAAATAGCTTCTGATGATGCAGCTTCTGATGATATGATTTCTGCAGCTTCTGGTGACGCAGCTTCTGATGATGTGGGTTCTGGACCTCTTGTCTTCAGAAGCACTATTCTTCAGGAGCAGCTTACTTCAGGAGCGCTATTTCTTCAGGAGCAGCTTGACTTCAGGAGCGCTTTGCCTTCAGAATCATCTAAGCTTCATTTCCTTTGCTCTTTATTTGCTCATTCAGAACCAATGATGATGTAACTTTATAATTATGGTCCTGTACACTTGAACAAATATTAGCTAGTCCAATTTACAATTTTTAATACCTTGTTATCATCAAAACTTTTTAAGGTTCATTGTTAAGCACATTTTGTTCCAACAGAAACAAGCCAGGCTGCCCGACAAGGGCCTACATTCTAGCATATTTAAAGCCCAACTCGACCCAGTTCGTTTAATAAAAAGGCCATGCTCCAGCTATTTATAAAGTCTATTTAGTTAAATATGTCAGGCTAAGGCTTACAAAAAAGCCTATTAAGCTTGTCTTGCCAGTCTATTAAACTTTTTATATATAATATATCTTTCAATATTGATATTGTTAAAGATTTTATCATAAACTCAATTTTTCATATGATTTGGTTATCTAGTAGCAGATATATTGGTGATATTAGACATTCGTAAGATTTCGTTATTTAGTAGCAGACTTATATGTGTGCTTTAGACCTTCATAAGTTTTGGCATATTTAGTAGTATGTTTATAGGTGTTGGTAGGCCTTGGTATATATAGGCTTTTAAATATGCTTTCAGACTTTATAACGTCTTTCAAAATTTCAGGTCAGACCTTGAAAATGAACCTATGACAGATATTAGGTCAGGTTTATGTCTATAATTTTTTAAGATGGCCAGACTTAGACCTTATAAAACCCAGTCCGACGTAATCCATTTCCACCCCTACTTCTAGGTTCATACTCTTTTTATCTTTGAATGAGCTGCAAAAAGAGTAGACAAAGGTGAAAAAAAGATGCAATTGTTAGAGAGTATCAGAGAGAGTGTTCATAACACTCTCCATTTTTATAATATGCTTATAAATTTTCATGCTATCGTAGGAAAACACTAGCATTATGGTCGACAAGGTTAACAATGTTGCTCAATCTGCAAAGGAAAACATGCAAGAGGTTTTTAGTTTTAATTAATTATCATTATTTAATCTTTCATTTAAATCCTTAATTACAAAAACAAAAAAAAAACACGCATTTGAGCAATCATACAATCTAGCTAGACTGTCAAATTAGTACTGGACGATCGACTTTTGAACTTTGATAAATTGAATCTAAAATATATTAAATTATGACTCGTCTAATCTTAGTAAGATTCAGATAGAAAACTGCATGATCTTGTAAAGACGAGGCAATTTAAATTCAATATCCGAGATATACTATATGATTCCCAAGAAATGGTGTTAACAATTTTTTTATTTATAACTACTGATCTTGTTTTCATAAAATGAACCCTTAATAAGTAATATTTATAAAGCACATTGAGCTGCTGATGCATATAAGAATACAACATGGATGAACTGATTATTGTACTAATAGTTAGTTAGTGTGTTTGAGAAGTTTGGTTAGAGTTAGTTACGCCAACTAATCTCTATATAGCGGAACATTCATTGTACCATTTCTATTATCTTAATCAATCTAATTCAATATGAAACACAAGGATTATTCTTTTGCAAGAACGTTTTATTTTTAAATGTTATAGTGTAACATTTTTATTGGTGAGTAGATTCAAGTTTCATATTGAACAGAATAGAAATTTAATACATTGTACACGGTTTCTAGTTCAAATGGTAAAAATATCGAAATCGTTTAAGCTGCTATAACTGAAGTTTGAACTCCAACATTTTCCATTTCGACTATAAAAAAAGATTACTACATTCATTTCCAAATTGATATCCAAAATATAAACACATGTAAGTATTTAACTGTTATCCTTCAGTATTGCATTATAATTTATGTACTGGATTATTTAAGCCTCTTATATGTAGTTGTCTATCCATATGTGATGATTCTAGTTATAAGAAGCACACTAATTAACACCGAAAAGCGACCAAACTAGGTATTGAACCGTTGAAAACTCTTCATCATGGTTCAAGTGTTTTAAATCCAAAAAGAAAGAAAAGTATAAAACAATAATGAAACAATATTCGAAAATCAATAATTGAAAGTTACTTCCACAATTGAAAAAAAAAATGCCAAAATTGTAGAATAGACATCATGATTGGAGATCGAACCCCGATAATTTCTAAAGTGACTACTATCATTTCCTTTATCCCAAACAAAACTTATTGAAAGATGATATAGACATGATCCATCAAACATAATTAGTTCTTGTTTGTGGAATCCTTGGTAGAATCAACAGCTCCTTGAGCCTTTGCTTGCATCTGCTGACCAGCCTACACATAATAAAAAATATATAAGCAACATTTTTACATTTGGGCCATGAATTTTTCCTATAAATATATATCATACAATATTTTTTTTTAACTACAAATTGCTACCTCTTGCATTGATTCTTTGGCAGACTGAGCAGCATTGCTAGCCTTGTCCATCATGTTGCTAGCCTTTTCCTATTATCCACACACAAGAAAAAAAGATTATTATACAAAATAGAGTGCATTGATATTTAGATATATTTCTTTGTTCAAAAAAATATTTAGATATATTTCTTCCTCGGAGATTAATTATAATCTATTAAAAAAAAAATTGAACAAATAAAAATGGAATATATTGCTCAAACGTACAGTGATTCACCCCGCACAAGGTGTGCTAAAAGTGATTCTCAAGTAATTATAATCTATTAAAATTATTTGTTAAATTCAAGTAATTCTCGATCAAATAAAAAAAATAGACATTCTCAATAATTTATTTCATGAAAACTTGCCTTATGAAAATAAAAGAATCATGTTAGAAAGTAAAATATTACATTAAATAAGGATATTTTAGAAATGACATAAAACAATTGTTAAACTTTCTTATATTTTTTTTTTTTTGAAGAAATCAAAAATGGATTATATTAATCACCAGGCTATCCCTCCAGCACAAGATGTGCCAGAGAAAATAGACAATAATTACAACAATGTTCAACGGACACAATAACAGACAACATCGCGATTAGCCATTACCCAAGCATAAAAATGGGTTCTGGCACCAATCATGAAATTTATAATAAAAAACAACTGCATAAGCTTTAAACCACCAAAAGGAAGGAAGCTTGATATTTTGCAGAAGCTGTAAAGGAGTGCTTTCTTTTGTACGGAAAATTCTAGCATTTCTTTCCTTCCAAATTACCCAAGAGCTTGCATGAATATATTTTTTCTTATATTTAAAAACGGAAAAGATATCAGAGAAGAGAAGAGAAACCTGGGTTTGTCCCTTGGCCTGTCCAGCATTGTAGCTAGCATTGTTAGAGTCCATCTTGTCTTGTGAATATGAAATTAATCAACTGAATGAACTGAAGAATATAAGAAATAATTGAATGAAAGATTAATGTTGCGATTAATGCTGAGTTTTAACTGTATATATAGGCAAAGTTTCCTATGGATTTTGCACTATTTGCGGTTCTTTTACTCAATTTATTTAGGTCACGTGCCACTAACATCTTCTTTGTGGTAGTGTTGAAGATCTCGTGCTATTTTAGGGGAGTATATGTGAGAGAGATGTAGACCAGTTGACCAGGAAAACTTCCATTTACTATTTTCAAGGTTATCATTTGTGAACCACATGCAAAACAAATGTACAATGTTTGTGCAAAAATATATTTTCAATAAACAAATAAAAAAAGATTATGCATCACTCTTGAAATATGTTTGGAGTTTGAATCAATGTTTGATAACTGTGATTTGGAATCATTTATACTAAATTTTAGGAAAACTAATTTGTTTAAATTTGAGATTTTTTTTCTTACCCCTCTATTTTGGATGGGGGATGCGTAATTGGGAAATCAAAGAAGTCAGGCATGGGTAATGATTATTTGAAAGTTGTTGTTCCCACTTCAGTATTTGCTATGAAACACCAGGAAATTACACCTTTATCATCCATCGGCAGTTAATTACTACCGTCGCTTGTACGTTTAAAAAAATGTTACATCGGCAGTTAACTGCCACGGAACAAGGCATATCGGCAGTTAACTCACGCCGGATAAGTTTTTTAGCAATATAAAGTGGGACAACAACTTTCTGACAATTTTATCTAGGATCAAACATAAATTTGACTTAAACTTAATTACCTTATGATGTAGCTCAAGTGAGTGAGCTAGGACATCTAAAAAGGTTGAGAATGAGGTTCAAGGATCAAATCCTAGCTCCTATAATAAAATGAGTGAATAGAGAACTTCGATCTTGAATATGTGACCGTCAATCAACTTCGTCTCCAAATTTTTGAAATAGAGTAATTGTTTCTCAATTTACTTCATGTTTATCAAATAAGTTTCTCGATCAATTTTAAACATTACCTACGCACATTGATGTGTACTGTAAATTACGGATGTGTTGATCCACGCCACGCCACATGTTTATCAAATAAGTTTCTCGATCAATTTTAAATATTACGCACTTTAATGTGTAATGTAAAATACGGATGTGTCGATCAATATCTCTCTCATTTTGGAAAATCTTGATTGATGAATAATAATAAAGGTTTGAGTTTTATATTTGGAGATTTGATATTGTTGGGGTGTATGGATAGATTGATGGATGAAAGAGAAAGGGGGGAAGATGTTTTTTTCAAGAAGTCCTAAGTTTAGTGATAAAGTTATGAGTTTATTTTCTGCTGAATTTTGGATGATGAAAATTTAAATAAAAATTTGGTTAATTTAAAATTTCACTATCATATTTCCCACTATGTATGTGGGAGGTGACATGGACTGACACATCAACATTTAATAATGCAAGTCCATGTGTCTAACGTATGGACTTGACATAAGGATTTATTTGATAGACGTGAAGTAAATCAAGGGATGAATTGCCTATTTTGAAAAGGCCAGGAATCAAGTTAAGCGATAATCAGGGGCGGTTCTAAGGCCCGGCGAGCCCGGGCACTCGCCCGGGCTCCGGCCCAAATTTTTTGCAATTTCTTATGTAAATCCCCTTGAATTTCTTATATAAACCCCTATAAATTGGACAATTTCTTTAAATTTTTTATTATTTGCTTGCAATTTTTTATGTAAACCCCTATAAATGTATTGCAAATTTTTTTTCGCCCGGGCTTTATAAAAATCCTGGCTCCGCCACTGGCGATAATCACAAATTCAAGGAAGAGGTAGGCTATTCACTCAAGATAATACACTAGGAAGGAACATTTACCTATAAAATTAGTTTTCATTAGGCTATTTAAGCTCAATGTTTTTTACTTTCTTAACATTATTCATCGTAATTAGCTTTTTAGATATGTTATGAGACTAATCTTTGAGTTGATAATATGACATTCAATCTGCCTTTCAAATGGACGACTCTAGAAATTGAACTTCTAGAGTCGTACACTTAAATTAGTCTTTCAATTTTATTTTAAAACGAGATTTTCAAAACTTCAACGTTTAATTAATTATTTTTTCAAATATAACTTTAATAACTGGAGAGATAATTTTTGTACCAAAAAAAAAAATTGGAGAGATAATTTCAAAAAATGTAATGGATTTTTTTTCTTGATAAAGCTAGCAATCAATAAAAGTAACCAGGAGAGGCCTGAACCATAATACAACAGAGTTCAGAAAATGAAAAAACAGCAGAAACAACGCAGTCCTAAACCGCAGAAACAATACAAACTAGCATAAGGCAGTCCTAAACAGCAGAAACAAAACAGTCAACTCCTGATCAATCTAGCATAAGGCAGTCCAGAACTGTCCCTATCAAGCAGAGATTGTAAGAAAGGAGGGGGGAAGGCCACCATTGGGAGGAGAACAGAGAGAGTCCTTGACCATTCTTGGCCAAAGCATCTGCCACCATGTTGCCTTCTCTGTGAATATGAACCCAAGTACAGTTGATGCTGTTACAAAACCTCAAGCAATTTTGCCATCTGATTCTCATTTTCCAAGGTATCCCAGTCTGCCTATAATACGCACTCACCACCTTGATAGAATCAGTCTCCAAGCAAATGGCAGTTAGTCTCAACTCTATAGCTTTCTCAATGGCTATCATACAGGCACAAAACTCAGCCTCTATAGCAGTAGAATGACCTATGTTACTAGATATTGCCCCCAAAAAACTCATATTGGAGTCCCTTATCACCACCCCAATGGCACCACAAGGAATGATACCTGCAGCAGATCCATCACAATTGAATTTGACTGTGCCAGCACTAGGAGGACTCCAAGCAATATCCTGCCATTGTCTGACCCTTCTGGATTTGAAGGGAATGTTGAAGAGCTTAGATATTTTGTAGTCTTGCATAGATAAGGAACCATGAACCAGTTGTAAATTGTAACTGAGCTTCACTTCTGCAAGCATGCTATCAAACATGGATGTTAAAGCGGTCTTCTTATTATGGAAGCATCTTTGATTTCTTTCCAACCATATGACCCAAATTAAGTGTATGATAGCAGAATTAATAACTTGCTGCACCAGTTTGCTTCCCACTCCCACAGTTCCCATCAGAAGAGTATTACAACTGGTGCAGTTCATCTGAATATCTGTCCCCTTACATAGCCAGTCCCAAAGTTGAGAAATAACCGTGCAGTCCAGGAAAATGTGTTGCGAAGTTTCACATTGCTTCATGCAAAAGCAGCAAATGGAAACAATTTGACATCCCCTCTTCCTTAGATTCTCATCAGTGGGGATTTTGTTGTGAAGCCATCTCCAAGTGATGAAGGCTCTGGAGGGGGGAATGTATTGGTTCCACAGCAGATTAGACCACGCCACTCTTTGACCATTACCAGCTAAGTGGGCATACGTTATTTTATTGGAGAGTTCCCCATCAGTGGCATTTTTCCACTGCAGCTTATCAGAGATGTCCTCTACCGGTAGAGTAATTTTAGAGATTTTGGCAACCAGATCAGCATCTCCAGTCAGTATAATCTTAGGGAGGCACCAGTTGCCCTCCACAATGCAGTCAGAAACCTTAAAATTAAGGGGATGAAGCAGTGAATGAGGAATGTTCCAGTGATCAGCAATTGGTCTATCAAGCCAATTGTCTGTCCAGAAATTTATGCTCCTTCCATTACCAACTGACCATATGGATTGAGCCCAAATCAGATTAAAATGTTGCTTCATGCCTGGCCAAACAGATGAAGTGATGTAGTGAGTTTTAGGTCTACCATCCTTCAGGAATCTGGTCCTGCAGAGATCAGCCCACTGCTCATTAGAAGTCAAAAAATATAATGGAATTATAATTTATTAGAGAATAAAATGCAGATGGTTTTTTGTCAAAAAAAAAAATACAGATAGTTTGTTTAAGTGCATATCGTTCAACAATGTTTCAATCTATGCTTTATCCCTTAAACATCGAGAGAATTAAGAATAGAGGGAGTAATCTTTATGTAAGGTATATCTTATAGAAAAATACTATAAGCAGTTTCTTTCTAACACTCTTTCAAACACTCACTGCTTATTAAGTTAAAATTATTGGGTCACACACTTTGAAATTAGATATCACATAAATTTTCATTCAGTAAGAGAATGATTGTTAGAGAGAATATTAAAAAGAGAATGTTTGCAAGACTCATCGTCTTTATAATATACTTACAATTTTTCATGCTATTGTAGGAGGAGGCTAGCAATGCTGCTCAATCCGCAAAGGAAACCATGCAAGAGGTTTTTAGTTTTAATTAATTATCAATATTTAATATTCCATTCATATCTTTACAACAAAAAAATAACATTTGACGCAATCATACAATGTAGACTGTCAAATTATTACTGGACGACCGAATTTTCAACTTTGATAAATTGAATCCAAAATATAAGATCAAATTGTGACTCATCTAATCTTAATAAGAATATTCAGATAGAAAACTGCATGATCATGTAAAGATGAGGCAATTTAAATGCTACTAACCGTGATATACTTGCAAGAAATAGTATTAACAATTTTTTATTTATATTTACTGATTTATTTTTATAAAATGAACCTTTATAAGTAATATTTTTTGTTGTTGTGTATAGGCTTGGCAGCAAGCAAATGTTAAAGCACAATGAGTTGCTGATGCAGAGAAGAATTTATTACATAATAATAATAATAAGGATACCTTAGGATCCAAGCAAGTTAGTTTAGCTTAGTATCTTGCATTATAAGCTACTGCAGCACCATTGTATGTTGTGGTGCAACTGCATTTTACTATAAATACTCCTGTACTCTCTGATTAATGCAATAACAAGATTCTATTTTTCTAGTTTCATAATATGGTATCAGATTTTCCCTCAAGGGAAAGTTTGTTACGATCCTGTAACCGTTTTCCGTTGTGCCTTGTGGATGAAGTTTGTTGAATCTTCATCTTCTTCCTTCGATTTCCGCCATTGACGTTGCTTCATTTGCAGCGATTCTCGTTGATTTCTCGTTGTTTTTGTGAAGAAGCTTTGTGTTCTTCTTCGTTATTGAGTTGATTTTACTCAATTTGAGTTTCTGTTATCGTTTTTGATCTTCGCCATTACTGCACCTTCTTCCTCATCCTTTCATTTGCATATACTCTGTTTTCGCCATGGTGCGCAATAACAATCAACAACAATCACAGTCTGATTCTGAATCTGCGTATTTCGTTCATCCAAGTGAAGGACCAAATTCTGTAGTTGTTTCTCCAAAGTTCAATGGATCAACTATCTTTCATGGAGTCGCTCTATGCAACGTGCTTTAGGAGCTAAAAACAAGCTTCCTTTCATCAATGGAACCTTACCTGAACCAGATCATGATGATCTGAACCGTAATGCGTGGGAACGTTGTAATCATCTCGTTCATTCATGGCTTATCAATTCGGTTTCAGATTCAATTGCACAAACACTTGTCTTTCATGATAATGCTTTTGAGGTTTGGGAAGATTTGAAAGAACGTTTCTCCAAAGTTGATAGAATTCGCATTGCTCAATTGAGAACTTCCCTTCACACATTGAAGCAAGGTAACAAATCTGTATTGGATTATTTCACAGAGATGAAGGCTTTGTGGGAAGAATTGCACTCACATAGGCCCCTTCCTGCATGTCATTGTCCTTATGCTTGCAAGTGTGACGCTGTGAAGTTACCTAAGACCTATAGGGTTGAAGACCAGATTATTCAATTTCTCACTGGTCTCAATGAACAATTTTCAGTGGTTAAGACTCAAGTTCTTTTGCTTGATCCTCTTCCTACACTGAACAAAGTGTTTTCCTTGGTTATTCAAGAAGAGAGCAATAATGCTTCTGCTCCTGCTATGGTGACTCTTGATGATAGCAGTGTCTCTATTAATGCTTTTGATGCCAGAAAGTCTCAGGGGCGTGGTAAAGGTGGATACAATAAGCCTACTAGACATTGTACTTTCTGCAACAAAACTAATCACACTGTTGATTATTGTTATCAGAAGCATGGATTTCCCAATGTGAATAAGCAAAATTCACAGGTCAATGCCTCTTCTGGTGATGTATCTGAAGTCAATATTTCTGCTGGTGTATCTGGTTTGTCTCAAGATAAGGTGGATCAACTTCTAGCTTTATTGCAGCAGGCAAACTTGCTTTCCTCAGCTTCACCTTCAACTCCTAGCACTGCCAACAATATCAGTGCCTCTCCTCAAGTCTCTTCCAGCTATGTTGTTCCTTCCTCAAGTACTTCTGCAGGTATAATCAATGCCACTTCTCCTTTTTTGTCTGAATCATATTGGTTAATTGACTCTGGTGCTAATGAGCACATAAGTTGTAATTTGAATTTGTTTAGCTCATATCATGCTATTTCTCCTGCAAATGTTACTTTGCCTAATGGATCTGTTGTCACTGTCACTCACTCTGGCAATATTCAATTCAGTCCTCAATTTTATCTTAATAATGTTCTATATTCTTCTTCATTTAAACTCAATCTCATGTCTGTAGCCAAAGTGTGTGAATCATTGTCTTGTTTCTTTAAGTTTTCACCTGACCAATGCATCATACAGGACTCCAAATCCATGAAGATGATTGGTTTGGCTAGTCAGCAGGATGGATTATACAAGTTCCATGCCTCATCTGTTTCTGCAAATAAAGTGCAAGCTAGTTTAGCTTTATCTGTTTCTTGTACTCCTAGTACTATCATTCCTAATAAAGCCATTTGGCATTTTAGACTTGGACATCTTTCTCATCAAAGATTGAATATGATGTCTTCTTTGTATTCAGATATTGTTTCAGATAATAAAAACTCTGTGTGTGATATTTGTCAATTTGCTAAGCAAAAGCATTTACCTTTTTCATTGAGTACTTCTAATGCTTCCTTTAATTTTGAACTGTTACACTTAGACATTTGGGGTCCCTTATCAGTTTCATCCATACATGGTCACAAATATTTTCTCACTATTGTTGATGATCATAGTAGATTTTTGTGGATAATCTTACTCAAAAATAAATCTGAAGTGTCTCATCATGTTAAATCATTCATTACTTAATTTTATGTTACGATTTCTTTATGAATTTTTGGATGATGCTAATTTCAATATCAAATTGGTCCATGCCAAATTTCACAATCAAATTGGTTCCTATCAAATTTCACTATCAAATTGGTCTCTACATACATGGGAGGTGGCGTGGACCAACGCATCAGTATTTAATAGTGTACGTCAACGTGTCTAACGTATGAACTTGACATAGGGATTTATTTGATAGATGTGAAGCAAATCAAGGGATTAATTGCCTATTTTGAAAAATTCAGGAACCAAGTTGAGCGAAGAATACACACATTCAGGAAGAATGAAGTAGCCTATTCACTCAAAATAATACACTAACAATGAACCTTTGTCTATAAAAGAAAATCGAACATAAAATTAAGTAATTTATGTTGGAATTTTTTCACTCTAAAAAGAAGTTTGATATAAGATTAGTATAAAATTATTGGCTAAAACCCACTTTTTGCCCCTAAGTTTGCAAAAGTTGCGATTTTGGCCCCCTATTAAAAGAAATGGCAATTGTGACCCCCTATGTCTAACCCCTTTTGCAAAACCTCAATTTTAACTTGGTCAATCCTACTTGTCATGCCAACTGTGTATTTTTTAATTAAAAAAAAAGAAAAAGCCATGCGTGTAATTAGAAAAAAAAATGAAAAATGGAAGGAAAATATGGAGAGGCACGTGAGGTATCTTCTTCTTCCCTTCATTCATCATCAATCTCCTTCATGCTCTTAATCTAACAATTGATAAAACCCAGAAATTCTTCCTCTTATCTTCTTCAAACTCTCTCTCTAACAACTCAATCCTCACCTCTTCTTCTATCAAAGCTCCATGCTCCATTGATGCTTTCTTCATCCTTATTTTAAAATTGGGCAACCAGGGTGCTTTCTTCATCTTTATTATTCCCAAAAAACTTATTTTTCCTATACCCTTTTCCAATTCCAATTCCAATTCCAAAGCAGTAGCAAAAAATTATAAACTCAGATGGGGTTTCTTCCAACACGATCTGACAATTATTTATCAACCCCTCTGTCAACGAACCAGCCCCGCAATGTGTTACGAAGAAACCAACAGACGAATGTTCCAAAATCAATTGTTGTTGTATCCATCCACTATGAACAATACCTTTTTCCTTAACCCTTTCTTCAAACCCTACTGGAAAAGCATCTTCGACTGTCTCAAAACCAATAGGAGGTTTAAGAATAGCCAAAAACGGATAACCTGTTAACTCAAGTCCTAACAACAATTCATGAAACTGCTTTTGTGATAATTTAGATTCACTTCCAAATGCACAATAAACTAATGAACCATCCCTAAACCCTCCAAGCCAAGAACCCCATTTTTCATCTAAAACAGTTTTAGGTGGTTCAGGTAAAACAGGTCCTGAAAGAAGCACAGGCTTACCAAATTCTTGTTCTAAGTAATCAACATAAGGCCCTTCAATTTCTCTACACCCTTTGAACCCAATTTCATCACTTAAGCTTAAACCATTATAGATCCTATCATAGAAAAAAATTCCACTACCAAATTCCAATTTTCTTTTCAAAGCAAGGTGCTTTGCTTCATAGAATAAGGATGAAGATGAGAAAGACAATCAAAGAGTGAGAGAGATGAAGGTGAGGGAGAGAGAGAGGTGGTGGTGTGTGTTCATATTTTTCTTTTCCTTTTTTCCTCTCACGTGCAACTTCATTTCTTTCCTTTCCTTTCTCATTTTTTTAATTCAATTGATAAACATGTGGATTTTTATTTTATTTTTAATTCAAAATATACACATGTGGCATGCCATTCAGCGTTGACCAAGTCAAAATTGAGGTTTTATAAAAGGGGGTAGACATAGGGGGTCACAATTGCCATTTTTTTTAATAGGGGGCCAAAATCGCAACTTTTGCAAACTTAAGGGGCAAAAAGTGGGTTTTAGCCAAAATTATTCTTGTTAGATAATTAATCAGTTATTGGACTTATGTTATTGGGTAATTTTTGTTTCTAAGTTAGTAGAGTCCATTAGCTATTCTTGTATATTAGGGATTTACTTTTTCCATCCTACCACCTTCTCGCGCTTCCTATGTTTTTAACGAAAATGTATATGTGATTTTCGGATTTTAGAATCCAAATTGAGTTTTTTCTTTGTTATGGGGTGAAAAAATGAATTTTTCACCACTTCGGATTTTATAATCCGAAAACCTCAAAAAAAAATGGGCGTGTTCCTTGCTTTTTTCGGATTATAGAATCCGAACACCCCTTAAACACCCTTTTTTAGGGGAAAAAATAGTTCTGGTTATATAATCTGAACTGTATCATCACAAATTCCGAGTCTGTTTGTAACATGGATAACCAGTTTAAGGACAATATTAATCTTCCTAACTCTCATCCTTCTGTTTTAGGTCATTGTTAGTCATTTCTTAATCAAAAATCCAATTTTTGGGCTATTTGATCATATTGCACTGAAACTTCTATGGAAAATCAGAAGAAAAAAAAATCAAGGATCAAGACACTCGTAGAAGGGACTTATTACGGGACTCCGTCCCTCAAAATCCAAAATTCCATCATTTAGACCCATTTTTCATTTTTTTAAAAAATTTTCATTTTCTCAGAAAAATCTGAAAAATGTTGCATTGGTTTTATTTGATTTTTAGAATTTTTTGTTGGTATTTTTATATTTTTATGATTTTATTTGACAGCTTTTTATCATTTTCTACTTTGTTTTTTGGTTGTTTTTAAAAGCAAAATAAAAAACTGCTGAAATATGAGAGACTTTGATTTCTGATTATACATGAGCATATTTCGAATTCACTACAACATTTTAGATCTACCACAACGCCTAATTTTTTGAAGGTAAAAAAAATGTCCTCGTAGAGTATAAAAGGAAACGGTTGTGACATCCTGTTGTGGCAGCGTAAAAAATTGTATAGAATTTTTCTAAACCGCTCAAAAGCGTCTGCGTATAGTATAAATTGTAATTTTTTAATATTTTAATAAAAATTATGTACCAATCCGTTCTGTTATCATTCCAAAATAAAAAAAAATAAAAAAATAAAATATAAACAACGTATATGATATAAAATTAGGCTCCTAAAAAAAACAAATCATATAAAATTAGGCTGACTCGGTTCCTAAAAAAAACGCAGGCTCAGATTCAATTGATGCGCGAATACTACCATATCTTCCTTCTTCGTCAGATTCCCCTGCAAACCGAGCTTGACTCCAGAACCCTAAATTTTCATGAAGACAAAAACAAATTTAACGAGCCCTAAATTCCTCTGGCCCTTTTCTCAAATCTCTTCTCAATTTCACTATTGCAGACTAAAGAACCATTTATTTTCAATTTCAGAGATATATTTGTATGTTGTTGTCGGAGAAGTGTAGAGACGAGAAAGTTTAGAATCGCTTATTCCAATCTCTCCTCTCACTTTTGTTGTTCTTACTCTTGTAGTATCTTGTACGATACTCACACACCCCAAATCTCTGGTCTCTGCTCTTTCGGCTGTGCACAAAGGTGGCGATGAGTTTCGATCTTGTTTACGGCTGTTTGGTTTCTCTTCTGACACTGGTTTTCTTTTATTCAAAAAGGTATCATCGTTTGCAGCTATCTTTTTTTCTTGTTGCCGCTGTTCAGTATAGAATCATAATTATTCTGGCTCTCATTTACACAATTATTACTCTTCTGGTAATTTTTGGGTATTTTCATTGCCTTTTATTTTTGGTATTGTTTGATCAAATTAGGTTTTTTATTTTTTCTTATTGTTAGGGTAATGGTAGATGGTTGCGAAAATTAAGTGTATTTTCCAAGCTACTATGTTTCAGATTGCTTCTATGACTCGTTTATGACTGGATGAACTTGTTTAGTTCATAATTATAACTAATAAGTGATGTAGACCTGACCACTATCTGCTGTGATTATAGCTTTTATTGCCTCCGTTCAATAGAGTTTTAGGTTTTTACTTTATCTAATTTAGACTGTGTTGGATTTTCTTTGTTTTTCTATCTGGTATTGGTGAGTTGCAATTTGTTTTTCTATCTGGTGTGTTGACCTTTGTTGTTCAATTTTTTTTTCTTCTTAAAATATTGATGAAAATGTTTGTTTTTTTTTTGTTGTCTATGTTGCTCAATATTGTGATATACATGTGCTTCATTTGATTATGGTTGAAATTAATAATAACAATGTTAAATTATGAATATGATCAATCTGGTGAATTGTAAATTGTTTCAAATTGATTTTTCTCTCTTATTTATGTTTTTCGGCTGAGGTTCTATTTCATGGATCTTAACAGAAATAATAACTCATGTAAGTTTGAGATAGCTGTTGTGAAAGTGAAAAGATTGATACTCTTTGTTGATTGGATGGCGTTGATGGGACGAAAGTAGATTTCGAGGATAGTCAAGAATGGTTTGAACTCTTTGAGAAGGTATATATATGGTTTCATCTTTGTAATTTTATTTTTTTGAGCTGGTAAATGGGTTATTGAGTTTGTTTTTGTTGCATCCAAAGAATTGTTTGATCTCTTTGAGGAAATCTAATTAATTTCCCCATGGCCACTAATTTATCATTGTCTAGCCATTTTGGCCAAGGCCCGTATAACTTTCTCTTATCTTATAAGTAAAAGAATTAGTTTGGACAATAGTAACAAAATAAGTTAAGTTAGTTTAAGTATGTTATGAATCTCAATTCTCAAATGAACTATAACAACCTATCCCTACACATACTCATTAATAGTAACAAATTCACTTAAGTTAGTTTAAGTGTGCTGAAGAACAAAGTTGTGCTTCTGTATACCAATGACATTAAGCTAGTTTAACATGTTTGTGTCTTAGTGACATGTTTGTTTTGCTTCTATATACAATCAATGTACGTGGAATTGAAGCACTATATTCTCTCTTTAAAAGGTCAATAATGTTGTGATAAAAAATGATACAATCAACAAGGTGTATATATTTTTCACTAGATAACTTGCGGTTTGGTCATATCATTAACCTTTTCTTTTTGTTTATTGAAGATTTTTTTTTATCGATTTGATTGTTATTTTTTTTTTTATAACAAGATTTGTTTGTTATTTTCAATGTGACAATGATGATTGATAACTTGTCTTAAGGTATACTGTACATTAATGACACAAGTCCTTTATTTTGAACAATGTTATTTTCATACATATATGAATGACATATTGATGAGAAAAATGACACTTCTAATTTCAAAGCTTGTATGCTATGTTGGACAGGATTTAGTATGAAAATGGATTATTTTTGAATGAGAATGATTTTTGGGGCAGAATTGAACAAAAACATAAAAAATGGGGTGCAACACTCTCTTCTTCTATTCCGTGAAGTAATGATAAGCCAAAGTTAGATGATCACCACAAGAAACTTGGTTTCTTGATAAGATCTATATTTGGTCCAGTCTAGAACCCAAAATAGTAATGCTTTCAATTTCATACAATGTGAGTTTTTTATTTTATTTTATCAAAATTCATCTAATTCCTTTCAACATTTGCACCCCCTGTGTATACGTAATAGGCTGCAATTATGAATTACAAACATGGAATAATGAACTAATTAATCGTAGGTGGCTGATTGATGCAAAGAAAGTGTTGCAATTTAATTGGTTTTGAATTAAGGTGGCTGTATCAATGCTTGTGGTTACATATTCATTGACTCCTTGAATTGTGTTGACTGCATATATATTGGCTGTTACTTTTTGAAAATCTGCAACGCCCTCTCTCCTTCTAATTACGCTCTTTAATTCTTCATATTGATTCATTTGCACCTCTTTTGATTCAGCCCATTATTTTAATAGAGTCCTCTATTTTAGCCCATTTTACGCCATGATGGAATCTGAATTTTCTCTTAAGAAGACTAAGTTTTATTTTGTTATGGGAGTTGCGTCTATGGTTTATTGTAGTTTACAAGTAGTTTCTGAAGTATGAAAACTGAAAAAGGAAATTGGAGGTTGGACCAATGAGTACTTCCACCATTTGTTCTCATAATGCTTTTATTGGTCGTTATAAGACTCATATCTCCATTGTTGCTTAGTATGGAGGACAATATACTTTTGTTTATGGTTCACCAGCTATGTTATAGTATTCTGTCAAATGTGAAACTTAATAATGTGTGAAGTGGAGCAGGTTTTGATGCAGCATGAGTTATGTGAGTGTATGTTAGTCAATAGAAGGCCTAGGTTCTTGATTGAGGACTTACTAATTTAGTATCTGTCTATATATAAGAATCAGATACATATGAAATCTCCCAACTGTCCTAATCTCTTTATTTAACAACTCACCACAACAATGGCTTGTATTGTCTTTTTGTCAAGTTTTTTGTTCAACAATTGGTGTAATATTGTTATTCCATCCTTTATACATTGGTATCTTTTTTCAAGTAACCAACTAGGTACTCCCCTTGTTCCCACCAGATATTCAATTTTGAATAGTATAACATTAGAACTTTATACATTTTTCTCTCCTTTCCTGACACAAAATAGAGATTCACTAATGATGCAAGTAGATACACGGGAAACAAACTTTACCCAAAATCACTTTCATTCATCTTCTGTTCATCCATTCCTCCTTTATTCTTCTCTTCTTTAACTTATTTTATTGAAGTCTTTTTGTTTTCTCTCCTACATTCATTTTCTTGGCGAGTTGTTGTTGTTGATATTGTTTTGCAGGTACCGAGATCCTAATCGCTAACTCGTACATTCTTCCCCTTTATGCGTTATTCACCTTTTGCATGCGTGTGTTTTGTTTAGGATGTGAATTTTTTTTCCTATTCTTTGGGTTCAGTTTATTGAGTAAATAAGATGTTCGAGTTTTTTGTTTGTTTTGAGTTCATCACATTTTGTGTTTTGAGTTTTGATTTCCGAAATAGTCTATGTTCATAAGTTCTTTTAATAGTGAATAAGTTTGTTTTATGGTTGTTTCACTATAAACTCACAGAATAGTAACAACTGTATTGCCTTATTGGCCGATAATCGATTTCTAAAAATTTGGTTGAGAATCATTTTCATTCAAATTTGAATTTCATAACTCAGTGACCTGGATGGTTTGTGTGCAGGCTTTGCCCATCTTTCTTCTTCAACAACAACTGCCAAAATGAATACACCAACAAGGTAACTAATCTTCAAGTTCAGATATCAAAGTTTACTTTTTTTTTTAGCATTAAATGATAGGTTCAGTTAAGTGAATGCAATTTTTGCTACAAGGTTTTGGTATCCGCTAATCTGAATTTTTGCAATTTGGGTTATTATTCTTATAGCAGAATCTTTAGGAATAAACCATTGCCAAATTGTGGATTGCCCAAAATAACATATTTCTACAATAAAAAAGGTACGATCCCCTGTTCTGCACTATTCTACACTGCTCACTTATGTATATAAATTGAAGAAGAACCTGTAATAGTGAAATATTGATACTTGCTCATTTTTGACAATGATAAGTTAAATTATAACATTCTTGATAAATTAAATTGAAAGGGTGTTAAATTAAGTTAGATTGAACATGGTTACATATCCCAAAATGGAGCACAACGCGCGACCCTTTGTGTTCGGGCACGGGTGTCCTACTTGCTATCATACGAAATGAAGGATAATAATAATCTCAGATATAATAGTTTAGTATAATCTATTGTTGTGTCTCTTTGGAAGGGGATGATTTGAAATTACTACATCAGTGTTTTGCATACATATTTTCAATTGGTCCATGAAGACACTATCATTTGTACATCTTACTTATTGAACATATTTCTTTTATTTTGTAGATGAATGAATATTGATGATATTAATGAAGAATTTCAAGATTTGGAAATACAAGAGTTGAAGACTGATGTTGATGTTTAAGTTTTTTTCTTTTTTTGAGGGGTTTATTTTGAATAATGTTATTTTTGATACATATGAATGATATATTATCGACAATTATTTCATTTTGTTATATAATTTTGATGGAACAATATTTCACTAAAATTATTGTTCTTAAAATCAAATAATGTATTTCTTTGACAAGAACAAAGTAAAAGAAGTAATAAAGATTTAATTCACATTCATTGTTTCTTTTAAAATAATTTATTCACAACGGTGCAAAATCGTTGCGGTAGCCTACTACAAGAAATGTTATAATGGAACTAAGAGAACGCTTTTATTATTAACAACGGTACAAAGTCGTTGGGGGTATCACACAAAAAACCGTTCTAAAATTAAATCTATTGCTACGGTTTTTTATTGGTGACGGCTCATAACCGTTGGTAATGTGAAATGCTAAAACCGTTCTCAAAAGCCTATCTTTGACTACGGTTTAACTTATGTCGTTGCTGTATGTGGAAAAATGCGTTCTAAAAGGATAAGACAACGCCTCGGTTTGCCACGCCCCGACAACCGTTCTGGTATCCTACGGGAACGGTTTTTTTATAATACGCAACAGATTTTTGGCGTTGCCGTAGGACGAAAATGTTGTTGTGATTATAAAATCCGAACTTACTTTAGATGTGTTCGAATTTTAGAATCCAAAATATCATGGACATTTTTGTAAAAATTATAGGACGCGTGAGAAGTATATTGGATGGAAAATGTAATAGCCTATATATTATCATGTAAAATTTATTTTCAAACGTTATGTCATTGTTATTCTAATTAAACACTATCCTTCTTTGTTGTATATTTCTCTCCTCCCTTTGAAACCTTATATTGTTAACGATTAAATTTAATTTATGTATATTATACTCTTTATCACTTCTAATGAAAGTCAGAATCAGAGATAATATTAGTTTTCATACAATTAACTAAAATCAATGTTTTTTACTCTCTAAATTATTCATCGCCATTAGCTTTTTATAGATTTGTTATGAGACTAATCTTTGAGTCGATAATATGACACTCAATTTTCGCATTCGCGTTATTGTCTCTCAAATGGACGACTTTAGAATTTGAACTTCTAAAATCGTCTACTTGAATTAGTCTTTCAATTTTATTTTAAAACAAGTGATGTTTCAAATCTCGAATGTTTAATTAATTATTTTTTCAACCATATCTTTAATAATTGGAGAGATAATTTAGAAAAATGTAATGTTATTAGAGAATAAAGTAGAGATATTTTAGTTTAAGTGCATATCATTCAACAGTTTTTCGATCCATGTTATCCCTTAAACATCAAGAGGTATGAAATAGGGGGAGTAGTTTTGTTATAAGGTAGATCTTTATAGAAAACCGTTGTGAACAGTTTCTTTCTAACACTCACTTATTAAGTCAAATTTATTGAGTCTCACACTTTAAAAATAGATCTCACATAGTGATAAAACATCATAGTTTCACCTAATAAGAGAGTAATGCTTCTGAAGCAAAATGATGATAGAAGTGTAGTAATTCACTTGAAAAATCTTTTTTTTTTTTTTTTATGTTTTATATCAACGTACCCATACCTTTATTTTTAAAAAATTTCCGTATTACATACCGGTACCCGTATTCGAACTACCGGGTACCATACCCATACCTATGCATCATAGTTGAACGAAACAAAAATTTAATAAATTGTCCATGGCTCCTAACGCAAATGGTAAAAATGTCAAAATCGTTTAGACCGTCATAATTGGAGTTTAAACCCCTAACATTTTCTATTTCGTCTATCTACCGAAAAAAATTATTACATTCATTTCCAAATTGGTATCCAAAATCTACACACATGTAAGTATGTAACTATTATCCTTCAGTATTGCATTATAATTTATGTACTGGATTAATTAAACCTCTTATATGCAGTTGTCTATCCATATGCGATGATTCTGATTATAACTTAATAGGAAGCACACTAATTAACACCGAAAAGCGCTCAAACTAGGCATTGAACCGTTGAGAAATCTTGATCATGGTTCAAGTGTTTTAAATCCAAAAAGAAAGAAAAGTATAAAACGAAACGATATTCAAAATCAACATTTGAAAGCTAATGTCCACAAGTCTTAGTTCAACTGAAAAATAATGTCAAAATTGTAAACTAGACATCATGGAGTTTAAACCGTTACTCCTCCATTATGTGGATAAGTTCTAAAGTGATTATTGGCATTTCCTCTATAAAAAAAAAACTTATTGAAAGTTGACATAGACATGATCCATCAAACTTAATTAGTTCTTGTTTGTAGAATCCTTAGCAGAATCAACAGCTCCTTGAGCCTTTGCCTGCATCTGCTGACCAGCCTACACATATTAAAAAATATATATATAAGCAACATTTTTACATTTAGGCCATGATTTTTTGCTATAAATATACATCATACAATGTTTTTTTTCAACTACAAATTGCTACCTCTTGCATTGATTCTTTGGCAGATTGAGCAGCATTGCTAGCCTTGTCCATCATGTTACTAGCCTTTTCCTATTATCCACACACACAAAAAAGGTTATTATACAAAATTGAGTGCATTAATATTTAGGTATTATTTGTCAAAATTATAAGCAAAATTCACTAACTTTAATTTATTAAAATTATTTGTCAAATACAACTAATTCACGATCTCATATAAAAAATAGACATTCTCAATAATTTATTTCATGAATAATTTATGAAAATAAGATAATCATATTGGAAACTAAAAATTACATTAATCAGGGATATTTTTTCCTCAAAAAAAAAATTAATCAGGGATATTTTAGAACTGACAATTATTAACCTTTCTTGTATTTAAAATCACTAAACATGAATATAATTTTTTTTATATTTGAAAAAGGGAGAAGATATGAGAGAAGATAAGGGAAACCTGGGTTTGGCCTTTGGCCTGTCCAGCATTGTAGCTTGCATTGTTAGAGTCCATCTTGTGAATATGAAATTAATCAACTGAATGAATTGAAGATTATAAGAAATATTTGAATGAAAGATTAATGTTGTGATTAATGTTGAGATTTAACTATATATATAGATAAAAGTTTCCCATGGATATTGCACTACTTGCGGTTCTTTGTGGTAGTGCTATTTTAGGGGAGTATATGTGAGAGAGATGTAGATCAGTTGACCGGGAAAACTTCCATTTACTATTTTCCAGGGTATCATTTGTGAACCACATGCAAAACAAATGTACTACAATGTTTGTGCAATATATTTTCAATAAATTAACAAAAAATAATAATTATGCATCACTTTTAAAATGTGTTTGGAATTTGGATCAATGATTGATAAATGTGATTCGGAATCAAACAAATTAAATTTTAGGAAAATAATTATGCTTAAAATTGAGGTTTTTCCCTTAACTCTCTATTTTGGATGAGGAATGTGTAATTTTGAATCAAAGAAGTAAGGCATCATGAGTAACGACTATTTCATCTAGAATCAAATATAAATTTGACTTTTTGTCAAAAAAAAAACATAAATTTGACTTAAACTTAAGGGAAATGTTAACCAGTGCCTGCGGGGCACTGGTTAATGAGTTAAATATAGTAGTATCTTCCATTGAAAGTTGTGTTGTCATTGCATTAAAAGCTTAAAAAGTGTTCTTTTTGACTTAAAATTTTCACTTTTGGCTTCCTTAACAAGTGCCCCGGGCACTGGTTAACATGACCCGAAACTTAATTACCAATGATTTAGCTCAAGTGATTGAGTTAAAACATCTAAGGAAGTTGATAATGAGATTCAAGGTTCTAATCTTAGCTACTAAGGTAATACAAGTGAATAGAGAAATTCATTTTTTATTTACCATCAATCTACTTCGTTCCTAAATTTTTTGAGATACTCAAAATAGTTTCTAAATTTGTTTCATTTCTAACAAATGAGTCTCTCCATCAATTTCAAACGTCAGACACACCTTACCTCCCACGTATGAAGGACCAATTTAATAATGAAATCTAACATGAACCAAATTGAGAGTTAAATTTGACATCATAAAAAAGAATATAAAAATTTTATCAAAAAACTCGTAACTTGCTCAAATATTAAAACAACATGAAAATTCATCTTCTCTTTTTTCTCATCAATCAACCTAACAACTTCAACCCATCGAATTCGAAAATAAAAAACTCCGTCTTTATCATCTTTCATCAATCTATGAATCTTTTACAGTGAGAGAGAAATTTAGATCTTAAAAAGCTTGAGGGAAATCGAAAGAAGCTAGAGTGACATAGTGAACAAGATGGAAACAAAAGCATAGAGGTCACTGATATCTTGATATAAAATATGAAGATTAGTTTAGGGGATTTTTGAACAAGATGGATTGCAGCCTGTCATTACTCCTATAACAACTACTGATGAGATTTTGGGACCAGACAATAGGAAAGTGCAATTTACTGTTGGCCCTAAGAACATGTCTGCTGCATGTTTGAAAGATTTTCAAACTTTGAGCAAATTTTTGGGGGTTGAACCAGATACTGATACTATCACCACTACGGATGAGGTGTTGGTCCCTGCTAAAGGAAAGGTGCAAGTTTCTGGTGGATCTAAAAATGTCTCGGCTCCTAGCATGAAAGGTGTGCAAATTTTGAGTAAGTCTTGGGGAGATGAGATAGACACAAACCCTGCAACTGATAGCACTATGGAACAAGATATTGACTCTGAAAATCTGCTGGCTGCTTTAAAATTTCCTCCTGATGCTAATAAGTATTTAGACACTCCTTTGGAGATAGGCAAGTTTACAAAACCTGGCAGGAAGACTAGAAAACCTAAGAGTCCTAATGGAAAAGGTTCTGGTGGCAGCTCAACTAGTGAGCACATCCAAACTCGATCCGAAAAGGGTGTAATTAAAAACAATCCCAAATATGTTTGAGTCATGGGATGTTTCTTTCTCTCCCTGACAGGGATAGATTAGGACTGTTCTTCTCTAGGTTGACCTAGTGTGTAGGCTTTTGGTTTTATTTTGTTTTCTCTTTTGGATTCTTTGATGTAACTGGTTCAGGCCATCTCCTGGTTTCTAATGCATTCTTAGCTTTATAAAAAAAAACATTTTTTTCATGAACATTCACTTCAGTTGTGAAAAAGATGGATTAATTCAACATTTGTTTATGAAGATTCATTTCAGTGTGCTTATACATCAAACGATCAAGTAATTTTAGGAAAAAAATGGGAAGCCGTTGGGTCGTGTTAATACATATAGCCTATCTATTTTTCATAATACTTGTTTGGATACAACCCTAAATCATAATTGATTAACTAATTTATATTTTAAAATAATTAATTGAGATGTATTTTTATGTGTGTGTCCATCAATGAGAAGATGAACTCAGGGGTAAAATGGTCATTTTTTATTTGTCTAAGACCCTCAAGGGTATTTTCATACGTTCACACCAAAATTTGATGAGTCAACAAGCCACTTAACCAACCAGAGATGTGGTTATCATTAACTGGGGTGAGGGACCAAATGTCAAGTGATTAATATTTATAGGTCAGATTTGAAAGGATTAACAAATTCATACACCAAAATTCTAAATGACCCATATTTATAGGGACTAAATGTATAATTCACACATTTGACGCAATCATACAATCTAGCTAGACCGTCAAATTAGTACTAGACGACCGACTTTTCAACTTTGATAAATTGAAGCCAAAATATAAGATCATATTGTGACTAACATTAATAAGATTCAGATAGAAAACTACATCATGTAAAGATGATGCAATTTAAGTTCTACTAACCGTGATATACTATATGATTTCCAAGAAATGGTGTTAACAATTTTTTATTTCTAATTACTGATTTGTTTTTGATGGATATTTGGCAAGTGAACCAAATTCGATAGAAGTAATGAATAATTGATCATGTAAAGATGATGCAATTTAAGTTCTACTAACCGTGATATACTATATGATTTCCAAGAAATGGTGTTAACAATTTTTTTATGGATATTTGGCAAGTGAACCAAATTCGATCGAAGTAATGAATAATTCGTTTCAACGAGGACCATTGTTAACTTTTACTTAGCAATTTCATTATAAAAAAAGATGTATAAAATTTATATTGATTTGCCCTAGGCAGTTGAGTTGTATTATAACATAAACGGATTAAAAACAATAAAAGATTGGTTTTAGAAAATGGAGAGAAATATGGTTAAGACCTTCGAATCCTCCGAAGCTCTCCTATGGTAATTTGCACTCCTAGTTCAAACGATGATTATTTAGTTTCACGACAGATTAACTTGGTAACTCTACCCAATCCCTTGACCTAGAATTCTCCTCGCAAGTGAAAACCTCTTAATCTCTTAAGTGAATTCGAAACCGTTGGAGGTATTAAAAGAACGTTAATCCCTATGTCATAACCTAATAATGATCTATCTCTAGCTTGATAACTTAGGTTAAACCTATTACCTAGTTCAGAGTTCAAAAGCCAAGGTCAACGGTCATTCAATCTATACGATCAATTTGCATATTCATAAAGCTAAGGTCAGTAGTCGATGATAAACATACAAAAAGCATTAAACAAAAGGTAATATGAATAAAGACTAAACTTTCATTGAAATTCAAAGAAGTTCAACAAATTAGTGTTCCCATAGGATTACATCAGATTCATCTCAAGCTTAACCACAAAGGAATTATTAGTTACTCATAGCTAAAGTATAAGCTAACTAACATAAGAAAAAGGATTCATACATGTAATGGATGTGAGTTGTGATGGTTGCCCACCAAATCTGCAAAGCTTCTGCTCCAAAATATGCCTTAGGTCTTAAAATTCGTGAACACTTAATCTGAAAACGCACTTTTCTATTTATAAATCATTCAAATTCGGCCCCCGAGCCATTAGAAAACGCGTCCTACACAGGTTAAATCGGCATCCGATTGATCCAATTCGGGGCCCGATTTTTTACGTATTGCACATGTCTTCTGGTGCCTGGAATTCGGTGCCCGAATGCACAAGTTTGGCGCCCGAATTAGCCTTTTGCTGGAAATCCGAAATCTTGGTTTTCTTGTGCTTTCAGCTCCTATTTTCTTGATGGATTGCCCTAAAAATTACATGAAAGATGTCTACAAAAGTAGTAATGACAGAGTGTCATCATTTTTCTTAAAATGAACCCTTTTATAAGTAATGTTTCGTTTTGTTGTGTATATGCTGGGCAGCAAGCAAAGGTTAAAACATATTGAGCTGCTGATGCAGAGAATAATGCAACATAGATGACTAATTATTACACTATAGTTAGTTAGAGTGTTTGAGAAGTTTGGTTAGACTTATTTACTCCAACTAATCTATATAGGTATATACGAACACTCACCATATCATTTCCATTATCTTTTCAATCTAGTTCAATATGAAACACAAAGATTATTCCTTTGTATCAACTTATCAAGTCTACTTCTCCTATGAAATCCATCTTCATCTCTTCGATCTTAAGATTCATAATACTAATTACAATAATGGATGATTATTTAAGATTTAGTTTCCCTTAAATAAAATGTTTTCAGCTGATTAATTTATTTTGCAAGAAGGTTTTATTATTTTTAAATATAATAATGTTACGTATTTATTGGTGAGTAGATTCAAGTTTCATATATGAATGAGATATAAATTTATTACATTGTCCACAACTCTTAACTCAAATGGTAAATATGTCGAAATCGCTAGGTCGGCGTTATAATTAGAGTTCGAACCCCAACATTTTTAATTTGTATATCTACCAAAAAATAAATTATTACAATCATTTCCAAATTGGTATCCAAAATTTAAACACATGTAAGTATTTAACTGTTATCCTTCAGTATTACAATATAATATATGTACTGAATTAATTAAACCTATTGTATGAAGTTGTCTATCCATATGTGATGATTCTGATTATAACTTGATAGGAGCACACTAATTAACACCGAAAAGCGACCGAATTAGGCATTGAATTGTTGAGAACTCTCAATCATGGTTCAAGTGTTTTAAATACAAAAAGAGAGAAAAGTATAAAACAATAAAATGAAACCTTATTCGAAAATCAATAATTGAAAGTTAATGCCACAAGTCTTCGTTTAACTGGAAATAAATGTCAAAATTGTAGATTAGACATCATGAATGGAGATCGAACTCTGACTCCTCCATTATTGCGGATAATTTCTAAAGTGACTATTGTCATTTCCTTAATAAAACATAAAAAAAAAAAAAAAATTGAAAGTTGACATAGACATGATCCATTAAGCATAATTAGTTCTTGTTTGTAGAATCCTTCGCAGAATCAACAGCTTCTTGAGCCTTTGCCTGCATCTGCTGACCAGTCTACACATAATAAAAACAGAAGATATAAGCAACATTTTTACATTTAAGCCATGGATTTTTGCTATAAATCTATATCATACGATATATTTTTTTTTTAACTACAAACTGCTACCTCTTGCATTGATTCTTTGGCGGACTGTGCAGCATTGCTAGCCTTGTCCATCATGTTGCTAGCCTTTTCCTATGATCCACACACACAAAAAAAGAAGTTATTATACAAAATTGAGTGCATTAATATTTCGATATATTTCTTTCTCAAAGATTTATTATAAGCAAAATTCACTAACTTTAATTTATTAAAATTATTTGTTAAATACAACTAATTCTCGAATTCATATAAAAAATTATTTCATGAATACTTAATTTATGAAAATAAGATAATCACATTGGAAAGTAAAAATTACATTTATAAGGGATATTTTAGAATTGACATAAAACAATTGTTAAACTTTCTTGTATTTAAATTCACTAAACATGAATATATTTTTTCTTATATTTGAAAAAGGGATAGATATGAGAGAAGAGAAATTAGGAAACCTGGGTTTGGCCCTTGGCCTGTCCAGCATTGTAGCTTGCCTGGTTAGAGTCCATCTTATCTTGTGAATATGAGATTAATCCACTGAATGAATTGAAGATTATAAAATAATTGAATTGATGAGATTAATGTTGAGATATAACTGTATATATAGGCAAAGTTTCCCATGGATAATGCACTACTTGAGGTTCTTTTACTCAAAATTTAGGCCACTAACATTTTCTTTGTTGTAGTGTTGAAGATGTTGTACTATTTTTGGGGAGTATATGTGAGAGAGATGTTGATCAGTTGACCAGGAAAACTTCCATTTACTATTTTCAGGGAATACTTCCATGACATAGTTTTGGTGCCATTGGTGTCATTGGGGAAATCTTGGCCATTGATGTATGTGGATGTGTGTGGGGATGTGTGTGTGATGTGTGTGTGTGGTGGAGATGCAAGCTATGGCACCAATGGCACCAAAGCTATGGCACCAAAGTGCTACTCCTATTTTCAAGGTTATCATTTGTGAACCACATGCAAAACAAATGTACAATGTTTGTGCAATATATTTTCAATAAATTGACAATAATAATAATAATTATGCATTACTTTTAAAATGTGTTTGTAGTTTGGATCAATGTTTTATAAATGTGACTCGGAATCAATCAAAACCGATTTTAAAAATATTTTTTAGCGTCAATATATTCCAAACGCTAATTAGCATCTACATTTAGATGCACTTCAAATAGTCCTTTAGCCTCAGTTTTAGCGTCCACTTTCGTAGAAGTTGTTTGAGTGTCAGTAGCTACCTAGTGTTTAGCTTCAAGGTTTTTATTGTCGTCACTTTTTCGGATGCTATGCTGACGCCAAAAGCTGTTGGAATTTTTGTCTTATAGCATCTTGTTTGCTGCTGATGCTAAAACCCATTTTTCTTGTATATTTTGGATGAGGCATGTGTAATTTTGAATCAAAGAAGTAAGGCATCATGAGTAACGACTATTTCATCTAGGATCAAATATTTACTTGACTTAAACTTAATTACCAATGATTTAGCTCAAGTGATTGAGTTAAAAAATCTAAGAAAGTTGATAGTAAGTTTCAACGTTCAAATCTTAGCTGCTAAGGTAATATGAGTGAATATACAAATTCGTTTTTTTATTTACCATCAATCAACTTCTTCCCTTAATTTTTGTGAAAAATTCAAATAGTCTCTAGCTAAATTTGTTTCATTTCTATCAAATGAGTCCCTCCATCAATTTCAAACATTAGACACACCGACTTAGACGATAAAATTCTAATGTGTCTATCCATGTCGCCTCCCACATATGAAGGGACCAATTTGATAATGAAATTTAACATGGACCAAATTGAGAGTTAAATTTGACCTCATCAAAAAGAATCTAAAAAATTTATCAAAAAATTCATAACTTCGTCAAATATTCAAAACTTCGTGAAAAATTCATTCTCTTTCATCATATTTATCAAACTCCCAAATTCATTCTCATCAATCAACCTAACAATTTCAACATCATCGAACTCCCAGATTAAAAAAAACTCAAATATTTATCGTCTTTCATCAATATATGAATCTTTTATAATGAGCGAGAAAATTAGAATTTTAAAAAGAAGCTGGAGGTAAATTGAAAGAAGCTAGAGGGCCAAAGCGAACAAGAGGGAAACAAAAGCAGAGAGGTCACTCATATCTTAATATAAAAATATGAAGATTTGTGAACATTCACTTCAGTTGTGCTTATGCATCAAACGATCAAGTACTTTTAGAAAGAATATATTTGAGAAGTTTTTTTTTTGACGTTAAAGACAATTTCATTAAAGAAAGTCTGGCAATAAATCAAATGCTAAGACTGCAGAAATACAAGGCGGAGTTTCTTCGATCCATATGCAATCTAAATTCTTAAGAGCATACTTAGCTAAATAATGAGCAGCTTGGTTGGCTTCACGCCTAACATGCAAGAAATTTAAACTACAAAAACTACCCTTAAAACTAATACAGTCTAGAATAATAGAGCCAACATAGTTGGGAGATTGTTGGTGAACATTCAACGCTGAAATCACATTAGAAGCATCTGATTCTGCTATAAGATTCAAAAAAGACATGTCTTTTGCAAATTTCAAACCCTTCCGCATAGCAAAAGCTTCTGCAACCTCTGAATCTGGTAATGAAAAGATTTGTCAGGAACTAGCACCAACAACAACACCTTCATTATCTCTCACCACAACACCAATACCCCACTTATCACCCTCTATCGGACCTGCTGCATCAACATTAAGCTTATAGAAACGACTAAAAGGAGGTGTCCAATGAACATCAGATATTGGCAAAATCGGACCCCCACTTAGTGTCTCCACCAACACCGTACTAGCACTCTTAAAATTCCCAATAGATCTATGTGCCTTTTGAATAATGGCAGCCACATCAACATCAATTCTCTCAAAACATTTCTTATTTCTAGCACACCATATCTCATAACACAAGGCCAAAACATGGACTATAATATCCTCATCGACATCAATAATATTTTCCTCCAACCACTTATGAAAAGGAACGTACCTGAAGTCATGCGAATTAAATACCACAACTAAAGAGGAAGCAAATCATATCTGCTTTGACCAATGACACTCCATAAAGAGGTGTGACATTGTCTCATTATGCTCCCCACAAAGAACACACAATGGATCGCTACTTATTCCTTTTTTAAAAAGATCATTTTTTTACTGGTAGTTTTTCATGTAGAATCCTTCAAGAAAAATGGATCTATCTTGGAATACTTTTTATTTTCCATAATTTTTTCCACATTTGGTCATTATTGTCCTGCATTGAGCTATGTGAGCCATCTGCTTCACGCCTTGCCTTTAAGAAATGGTATGAACTCTTCACAGAAAAAAAGCTGACCGTGAAGTACCCCACACAAATTCATCTTGCAATTGAGAGAAAGAAATTGGCAATTGAAGAATTTGTTGAGCTTCAAAAGGGGGAAAAATTTCATTAATTAAGGGAGCATTCCAACATCGAATATCATGGTGAATGAGATATGAGACAAACATAATATCACAATTAGGGGGTTTAGGGGACCAAATCTTGTGTCCATTTTGATAAGGAAGCCAATTATCCTCCCATACATTAATTAGACGACTGTCTCCTATTCTCCAAATACCACCTTTCTCAATAACATCCACTCGTGCTTGCAAAATACTTCTCCATGTACAACTTGGGCAGTAACCAGTTGAAGCTTTCAAGAAATTTCTTATAGGGAAATACCTTGCTTTCAAACACTGTGAGATCAATAAGTCGTCGTTGTGCATAATACACCAACCTTGTTTAGACAACATTGCAAGGTTAAACTCATGAAATGTTCGAAAGCTTATTCCACCCTTCTTTTTTTCTTTACATAATGTATCTCATTTAATCCAATGAATTTTGCGCTCACCTTGTTTGCTACCCCACCAGAACTTACTAATCATAGGAATAGCTTGGACCACTGATTTGATCAAAACTTCTCTCCCAGCAGTTGATAGAAAATTTTCTTTCCAACCTTTCAGCTTCTTCCACACCCTATCTTGGACAAAATTGAAAATCTGTTTCTTAGACCTACCAACAAAAGCAGGCATCCCCAGATGCTTAGAATGACACTCAACAACCTTAATTTGCATCCAACCTTGGAACAAGATTTTACGATCATCAGGTACATTTCGGCTAAAAGAGATTTCAGATTTTTCCAAATTAATAAGTTGACCAGAAGCAGATTGGTAAGTATTAAGAATTTCTTGAATGGTCTGGGAATCTTGAAAAGAATCCCTACCGAAAATTAGGCTATCATCTGCAAAAAATAAATGATTAATTTTTTGCGCTCCTCTAGCAATTTGAATTCCATGAAGGCCCTTTTCTGCTTGTGCCTTATTTAGAAGCCTAGAAAAAACCTCAGCACATAAGATAAATAGATAAGGAGATAAAAGGTCCCCTTGACGAAGGTCTCGTTGAGGATAAAACTTCTGACAAGAGCTTCCATTCAACAAAACAGAAAAAGAAACAGTGGAAATACAATTGAAAATCAAGTTCTGCCATTTCTGAGAAAAACTCATAGACTAAAGCACCTCAATCAAAAAAATTCCACTCGATACGATCATATGCTTTTGACATATCTAACTTTAAGGTCACACACCCCTTCTTGCCTTTTCTTTTTTTTTTCCTCATATGATGAAAAGATTCAAAAGCTAGTAAGGCATTAATTAATGGGAAATGTTAACTTGTGCCCTTAAGGCACAAGTTTAGAAGTCAAATATAGAAATAATACATTGGAACACGTGCATTAATTTTTATTGTTTTAATGAGTTGAATGCACAAAGTCTAAAGGAATATTTCTTTTTTTGGATTTCTTAACATGTGCTCTAAGGGCACAAGTTAACACCACCCTTAATTAATATATTTGAGAAGTTGTTAGGTCGTGTTAATACATATTTCCTATCCAACTTTGACTAATGTAATACTTTTTTGGACTCAATCCTAAATCATAATTGTTATACCCTAATTTTGGACCTAAAAATACTTATTCAAAATATTTTTCCATCTTGAATATATGTTTATTATTCTTGAAGAATTGCCAATTTGCTATTGTTTACACTGACATTTTACTCTGCTTTATCTCTCAATTTAGCTTTAAAAATCTTTTCAACTGTGTATTTGTCTATGTTTTCTTGCATTCCAAGTCATCCAAAAACATTGGTCTTGCATTTCAAGTCATTTGAATTGTCTCTGATCAATTGCATGTTCCTCTGCATCTTATTTCAATGTTATTTGCAAAATTCATGAAAAAGGGTATTTTAGTCATTTCCTGCATTCAAACTCATTTTAGTCCTTGAAAATTGTTTGTGTCTTTTCATTTGATTTGTATAAGTCCTTGTTTCACTCTCATGTTAAAATCCATTTCAAAAATTACATTTGAAGTCATTTCGAGTCAGTTTAGCCCCTAGGGGCATTTTAGTCATTTCCTATGTTAAAATTTCTTTCAATCTTTGAAAAATTGTCCCAGAGTCCTTTCATATGTTTGAATGAATTTTTGTTTAATTCCATGTTAAAATCCATTTCAAAATCACATCTGAAGTCTGTGAGTCAGTTTAGCCCCTAGGGGCATTTTAGTCTTTTCATATGTTAAAACTCTGCTTAATTTCTAAAAAAATTGTCTCTGGGTCTTTTCAATGTGCTTGTATAAATTTTTGCTTAAATTCCTTGTTAAAAAATCATTTTAAAAAAATTGCATCTGAGTCATTTCAAGTCGTTTTAGTCCCTAGGGGCATTTTGGTCATTTCACACGAAATTTTGACAGAGAGAGGTTACTTTAAAGTACCTCACTTAAGTAGTTGGTTCGTTTTAGTCCATTTTGTGTTTTTTATTGGTTTCACTTTACGTTTATTTCAAAATTACATTTTTTAATTCAATTTTATTATTATTTTGCATTTTGGTCCTTGTTTTAATTATTTTGCAGATTAGTCCATTTGTCCAAGTCATTAGTCCAGGCCAGGTGGCGCATGCTCATTGGTCCAAGGCATTACTGCATCAGCTATAAATAGCCCAGTCATGGTCAAGGGTCAAAGGACCCATTGATTGAATGCCAAATCATCAGAAACACTTTACAGATTCTCTCTCCACCAAAAAACAGATCAAACCATCAAGATTCATATGAACTTGATGAATTTCATCAAGAACACATGAATCTCAAACCCTAACAAACTCAATTTTTCCCAAAAACAACACAAATTTCCAGAATTCACCAAGATTCGACATCACAGAATCACCATCACCGAACAATAGCCCCAAATCACAAGATTCGAATCCAATTTCAGTCCCAAATTACAAGATTCGAATCCAATTTCAGTACCAAATCACACAAATTCGAATCCAGTAATTCCAGTACCAAATCACACAAATTCGAATCCAAAAATTCCAGCACCAAATCACAAATCCGAATCCAATTCCAACACTGAATCAGACAAGAACTCAGAGTACGAATTCGAACCACAAGCTACAATCTGAGTTCGTTACAAGATCGTAACAAACTCATCTAACTTGAAAGTCGAAGGATCAACACAAAGGATTGCAAGCTCAATGAACTCACAACACAACAAGAACAACACGCATCAGTGAAGCTCAAAGCTCAAAGATCCAAACCAATCCAGAGGCATCTCACTCTCCATCTTATATTCTTGGTTTCTATCTTTCTCACACTTTAAAATACATGCAAAAATTAGAATGTAATACTTAGGATTTTTTTTTTTTGTACTTTACTTTTATGCAATTTTAATTTCTTGCAAGACCATAGAATGTAAACTAGGGCATGATGTAATGGACAATGGACTCTAACGATGTACACCGACACAAGCACCGACACATACACACACATCACATAGATATTCTAGATGTATGCTTAGGATTGAATGTTTAGATGAATGCCTAGGATTTACACTTAGAAAAAAAATCATTTTTCAAATAAACATGAATAATATCACCCAAATCATTTTCTAAATAAACTTTGGGATCAAAATCCCATTGTATTTTCTCTTTATTTTCTTAATCAAATTTCAATGAAAATTAATCATACTTGACCTTTTTTCCAAAATCACTAATCAAACCTCACAATTTTACAATCTTATGCCCTTGAGGCCTCTCTCTCATTCTTCAAAATTCCAATTTTCAAACTTAAAATCAACCAACAAAAACAAAAACCTTTTTGGAAGAGAACTACGGTGGATTTGATCCCTTAAAAGGGTACGTAGGCAAGGAATCAAAATTCCTTCAATTCAAATAAAATAAAAAATTCAAACACATTCTTCTCCCTCCAATTCTTGACTTAGTAAACTCTTAGGTGTAAATATCATTTTCCAAATAGCATTTAAAAATAAAGCGCGCGCGTAGAAAGTAAAGACGGTTCCTATAGGTTACTATAGTCGTTATGGGTGCCTAACACCTTCCCGTAGCGAAAACAACTCCCGGACCTCGATTCTCAAGGGTTTTGCTTATTTTTCCCTTCCCAAGAAAAAATGAGATATCAATGGTTAAAAAGGTTCAAACGTAATCAATGTTTGACACCCGAAAACCAAGATAAAACAGCTGGCGACTTCACTGGGGACATTCGAGAGTTACGCCTAGTCTTTATTTCCACGCTTGCTCTTTCGTTTTTACTTACTTATTTTACTTGCTTTATTATGTGAATAAATGTTTAAATTCTTGCTAACGTGTGGGGTGAGAATATCAAAAGTCCTACACCCGGGCTGAGTGAACTCAGGATTTAGGGGGGATATAATCGACAATTCATTCCGAGGGTTGCCTCGTGTATTGGATTACGCGATCAATCCCACATAGCTAAGGCATTTTGGGGGTGATGTTGTCGGCGCGTGTTATCGCGTTTAGGCACTTTACTTCTAATTGTTCTATGACGCTATGAACCGTAGATAACCGAACCCATCCATGGCCATTTTCTAGGATGTAGTGCGGAGGCTAAACTGAGTGTTGTCTCGAGTTTTAGTCGTCACGCGATACTACACTCAAGTAAGACCTTCTTACGTATAATCATGGAGCGAGTGCTTGTCTCGTGGCACCATGATATACGTCGGAGAGGTTGCAACTTGGGAACCTTTTCAGAATCCGGTTGCTATTATCCAAAGCCCTAGTTTCACCGGACACCGTGTCCACCCATGACTCCTCGACTTTGAATTTCAACCCACCATGTTTTCTCCGTACTTGAACATAATCATGCATACATGCATACATGCATACATGCATAAACTTTTTTCCATGCATTTATCGAAGGGCTTAGACCAATTGAATTTGTAAACATTGTAGGAATGGGGAAGACTAAGTCCTACAAGTTCAAGGAAGTAGATTTGGCTAGTTTGAGAGATTTGGCACTCAAGATCGAGGATCCGACCGGTTTTCGACATCGTTACGGGGCTTTACTTACTCTTCTCCAGACTAATGTGGATGAGAAGCTTGTGCACACTCTAGTGCAATTCTATGATCGGGACTATCGGTGCTTCACTTTTCCCGACTTTCAGTTGGTGCCCACACTCGAGGCTTATTCTTGCTTGATGGATCTATTTATTGCTAAGGGGGTACCCTTCGCGGGACTTGAGAATCCTCCTACTCCATTGGTTATTGCTAAAGATCTCTATCTCAAGACCACCGATGTCTCCAAGAATCTTGTCACTAAGGCTCACATCCGAGGGTTCACTTTGGAGTATCTACTTGAGAAAGCCAACCTCAAAACCACTTGTCAGGACACTCTTGAGGCTATTCTTGCACTCATCATCTATGGGCTTATTCTCTTTCCAAATCTTGATGGCTTCGTGGATATGAATGCTATTATGATCTTCCACTCCAAGAATCCGGTTCCTACTTTGCTAGCTGACACATACCATGCTATTCATGATCGATCCGGCAAGGGTCGTGGATACATTCTTTGTTGTGTACCTCTCCTCTATAGGTGGTTTATTTCGCACCTTCCGAAGTCTTTCCATGATAATCTAGAGAATTGGTCTATTTCACAGAGGATCATGGCCCTCACTCCTAATGAAGTGGTTTGGCTCACTCCCGCTGCTAAAGTCAAAGAGATCATCTTCGGTGGTGGAAAGTTTCTTAATGTACCTCTTCTTAGTACCCAGGGTGGAATCAACTATAACCCGGAGCTCGCCTTGCGACAATTTGGTTTCCCGATGAAAGAAAAGCCCATCAATCTTGCTACATCTCCCTACTTCTTCCACTACTCCAATGCACCCACAGGAATAAGAGAGGATTTCATAGAGGCTTGGTCCAAACTTCGGAAGAAAGAGGTGAAGCATATGGGTGTAAGGTCCGGTATTGCTCATGAGGCCTATACGCAGTGGGTGATAAACCAAGCTGAGAAGATTGGTATGCCTTACCCCGCTATGAGATATATGTCTGCATCTATTGCTACCATGCCTTTGCCTCTATTACCACCTACTCAAGAGAGGTATCAGGAGCATTTAGCTATGGAGAGTCGAGAGAAGCATCAGTGGAGGACTAGACACTATGAGGCTGAGAACTTAATCATGACTTTGGATGGAAAAGATGAACAGAAGACTCATGAGGTTTTGACATTGAAGAAAGAGTTGGCTAAAGCTAGGAAAGAAATTGAAGAAAAGGATAAGTTGCTTATGAGGGACTCCAAGAGGGCTAGGGGTGCCCGTAACTTCTATGCCCGATACTGCAGCTATGAGTCCGGGTCTGAGTCTGAGGATGATGCTTCCACTTCCTTTGCTTGAGGATTTCTGTTTCCTGTTGTTATTTTCAGTTGTTTATGTTGTTTTACATTTCAAAGTCTATCCCTTGGCTTAGTATTTCAAAGGGAATTATCTTGTAAGACTCTGTGATGTTTGTTTGTTTTGTCTGGTTTTGATGTTTCAATTGTTTAGTAATGTTTACAAATTTCTAATTTGTCTAAAACCCTTCGATAACACAAAAAAGAGTCTTTTGCATATGCATTAACACATCTCATGCATCATATGCATTCATTGGTCACAAAAGACTTCTCTCGTGCTCATTGCCTCCTGGTTCTTCTTCCGCAGTCTGAAAAGTGGCTCGTGCTCGTAAGGTTTACCAACCAGATAGAGTTCATCAAACAAGATTGTATAAGAGAAGAAACATGGCTAACTTTGAAGAAGAAAATGCTCAGCTCCGTGCCGAATTGGCTGCTATGAAAGAAGACTTGGCTAAGGCTCATGACGTTATGTCCGCTATGATGGCTGCACAAGAACAACCAGCCACATCTGTCCCAGCTTCTACTGAAATGATTCCATCTATCCCACTGTCTACTGTGATGTCTGATGCTCGGTTTGCTATGCCCAATGGACGCCCTTATGGACTCTCAGCTTTCTATGCTCTTAATACTGCGGCCGGTATTTCTGGTATTGGCAATCAAGGACAGATTCCTGTGACAACTTTTACTCCTACGTCTACCTCTATGCCTCAAGTAACTACTGTTGTTACCGATCCTATTGTACACACTGTGCAACAGGTAATCGATGTTGACACTCCGTGTGGACAAGACCCTACCATAGAGGCTATGAGAAAACAGTTGAGAGAGTTAGCTGGAGAACTCCGTGAGGTCAAAGCTAGCCGTGGGAACGGTGTTTCCGCTAAGGCTCGTGATCTATGCTTGGTATCCTAATTTGAGGTTCCTAAGAAGTTCAAAGTGCCAGATTTTGACAAATACAATGGAACTTCTTGTCCACATAGCCATGTCATTCGGTACGTCCGAAAGATGGCCAACTACGCGGACAATGATGTGCTGATGATCCACTGCTTCCAAGATAGCTTGATGGAAGATGCGGCAGACTGGTATACGGGGTTAAGCAAAGACAATATCCACACTTTTGAGGAACTTGCTGCTGCTTTTGAAAATCACTATGAGTTTAACACCCGCTTGAAGCCGAATAGAGATTCTCTTAAGTCTTTGTCTCAAAAGTCAGGTGAGACCTTCCGTGAATATGCTCAGAGATGGAGAGGGGCAGCTGCCCGTGTTTCTCCTCGACTTGATGAAGAAGAACTGACACAGACGTTCCTGAAGACTTTGAAAAAGGAATATGTTGAAAGAATGATAGTCTCTGCTCCAAATAATTTCTCCGATATGGTTAGTATGGGAACTCAACTAGAGGAGGCTGTCAGAGAAGGTATCATTGTTTTTGAAAAGGGAGAATCTTCAGCCAATGCACCTAAGAAGTATGGTAATGGCCACCATAAGAAGAAGGAATCCGAAGTAGGGATGGTATCCGGTAACCAGTCTACTGCTGCTGCTCAGTTACCTTGGCCCTACCAACATATGCAGTATTCTCAGCATCCTTTCTTCCCGCCATTTTACCAGCAATATCCTCTGCCACCGGGTCAACCACCAGTGCCCGTTAATGCCATCGCTCAACAAGTACAACCGCAACCTCCTGTTCAACCACAACAGCAGCAACAGCAGGGTCCTCGACCCAGGACTTATTTTCCTCCAATACCAATGCGGTATGCTGATCAGCTCCCAACTCTACTTGCTAAGGGACATTGTGTCACCAGACCAGGCAAGCCTCCGCCTGTACCATTGCCTCCCAGGTTCCGACAGGATCTTACATGTGAATTCCATCAGGGCGCTCAAGGCCACGATGTTGAATGTTGCTATGCTCTGAAGTATATTGTAAAAGACCTGATGGACAGAGGACGGTTGACTTTTGAAAATAGTGTTCCTCATGTTCTTGACAACCCACTTCCAAACCATGCTGTCGTTAACATGATCGAGGCTTTCGAAAGAGTTCCTGTTCCTAGAGAGGCCCCCATGCTGAATGTCCGTAATGTTGTTACTCCTTTGGTACCACTACATGTCAAACTTTGCCAGGCTTCTTTGTTTAATCATGATCATGCTGCTTGTTCAGAATGTCTTCAAAATCCTATGGGTTGTTTTGTGGTGCAGGATGATATACAGAGCCTAATGGATAATAAACACTTGATTGCCAGTGATGTTTGTGTGATTGTGTCAGTGTTTCATAATTCCCCCGCTGAAAGTGCATCTAAGACAAGGAATGTTGAACCCTTAGTGATCAGGTTACCTGGTCCGGTGTCTTATGCTTCTACAAAGGCAATCCCTTACAAGTATGATGCAACCATGATTGAGAATGGAGTGGAAGTGCCTCTAGTATCCTCAGCTGCGGTTGATAATGTTGCCGGTGAAATTACAGCTCTGAGAAGCGGAAAAGTCCGTCCACCCTTGTTCCAAAAGAAGGTGGTTACACCTGTTGCTACAATAACTCCACCAGTTGCTCCTCCTGTTGACAAGAACACCGGCCCATCAGGCCAGTCTATTGAAGAGTCTAATCTAGACGAAATTCTGAGGCTTATCAAAAAGAGCGATTATAAGATTGTTGACCAGCTGCTGCAAACTCCGTCAAAAATATCCATCTTGTCTCTGCTTTTGAGCTCAGAAGCTCACAGGAAAGTGTTGATGAAGGTACTGGAACAGGCCTATGTTGATCATGAAGTCTCCGTGGATCAGTTCAATGGAATAGTGGGTAACATTACTACTTGCAATAACTTGGTATTTGGTGGTGATGAGCTCCCCAGAGCAGGGAAATACCACAACTTAGCTCTGCATATCTCGGTGCACTGTAGGTCTGACATGATATCCAATGTGCTGGTGGACACTGGATCATCCTTAAATGTAATGCCTGAGTCTACACTGAGACAGTTGAGTCATCATGGAATTTCTCTAAGGGGAAGCAGCTATTTGGTTAAGGCTTTTGACGGATCTCGCGAAGATGTTCTTGGAGAAGTGGATCTACCAATTACGATTGGTCCTGAGACATTTCAGATCACTTTCCAGGTCATGGACATCAATGCTTCTTACAGTTGTCTCCTCGGAAGACCGTGGATTAACGACGCTGGGGCAGTAACTTCTACTCTGCACCAAAAGCTCAAGTTTGTGAGGAATGGTAAGCTTGTCACTGTCCATGGTGAAGAAGCGTATCTGGTTAGCCAAGTGTCATCTTTCTCTTGTGTTGAAGCAGGGTCCGCTGAAGGGACGTCATTTCAAGGTTTGACCGTTGAAGGTGCAGAACCCCGGAGAGCTAGTGCTAGTATGACTTCATTGAAAGACGCCCAGAAAGCTGTTCAAGAAGGGCAAGCTGCTGGCTGGGGCAAGGTGATACAGATTTTGGAGAACAAGCGTAAAGAGGGCCTTGGGTTCTCCCCGACCTCAGGTGTTTCGACAGGAACTTTCTATAGTGCTGGGTTTATTAATGCTATTGCTGAAGATGCTGCTGAAAGTAGTTATGAGCCTAAATTTGTTCTACCAGGAGGCACCGTGAGAAATTGGGAGGCCATTGATGTTCCTTTAGTCATGCATGCTTCCATGTAATGTGTCCTGTTGCTCATGTTTTTCTTTGTTTTCGAAATAACAATCCTTTCGCTCTGCCCAAGGCGAAAGTGATATCATTGTAAGGGCATGTTTGTTTCGGCATTGCCGTTATCAATAAAAAGTTGTCGTCTTTCTCACGACTCTTTGTTTTTTACTTTTTAGTGCCTTTTTCTTGGAAATAATGGTAATGCCAGAAAAAACCAAAGCATCTGTATTTTCTTATTAATTTCAAAAATCTGCATGAAAAACATTTTTTCTAAAAATCATCCCAATCATATTGTGCAGATTGAACCATAATAAACCCGTTGAACACAATGACCCTATGGTTCCTCCAAATTTTGGATTCCCTGTGTATGAAGCTGAAGATGAGGAAGATGATGAAGAGATACCGTATGAGATCACTCGACTGCTTGAGCAAGAAAGAAGAGCCATTCAGCCTCACCAGGAAGAAATTGAGCTTATCAACCTGGGTACTGAAGAGAACAAGCGAGAGATCAAGATTGGTGCTGCACTTGAGCCAGAAGTGAAAAAGAAGATTACTCAGCTTCTCCATGATTATCCAGATGTCTTTGCATGGTCCTATGAAGATATGCCGGGTCTAGATCCCAAGATTGTGGAACATCGGATACCGACAAGACCTGAATGTCCTCCTGTCAAACAGAAATTGATAAGGTCTCGTCCAGACATGGCTCTTAAGATCAAGGCTGAAGTACAAAAGCAAATTGATGCGGGTTTCCTCATGACGGCTGAATATCCTGAGTGGATTGCCAACATCGTACCAGCACCGAAGAAAGATGGGAAAGTTCGAATGTGTGTTGATTACAGAGATCTGAATAAACCAGTCCAAAAGATAACTTCCCATTGCCTCATATTGATGTGCTTGTTGACAATACTGCTCAATCCAAAGTGTTCTCCTTTATGGATGGTTTCTCTGGTTACAACCAGATACGGAGTCACCTGAAGATAGAGAAAAGACGTCCTTCATCACTCCATGGGGAACCTTCTGTTATAAAGTGATGCCGTTCGGCTTGATAAATGCTGGTGCTACCTATCAAAGGGGTATGACCACTCTGTTTCATGATATGATTCACAAAGAGATTGAAGTATATGTTGATGATATGATTGTGAAATCAAGTGATGAAGAGCAGCATATTGTGTATTTGAAGAAGATGTTTGAAAGACTGAGAAAGTAAAAGCTGCGGTTGAATCCTAACAAGTGCACATTTGGTGTACGATCTGGAAAGTTGCTAGACTTCATTGTCATTCAAAGAGGCATTGAAGTTGATCCTGACAAAGTCCGAGCCATCAGAGAGATGTCGGCCCCTCAAACTGAAAAGCAAGTCAGAGGTTTCCTCGGACGTCTGAATTACATTTCAAGATTCATATCTCACATGACTACTACCTGTGGACCAATTTTCAAATTGCTCAGAAAGAATCAGCCTGTCGTATGGAATAATGAATGCCATGAAGCTTTCGATAGCATTAAAGAATACCTGTTAGAACCACCTATCCTTGTCCCACCAGTGGAAGGAAGGCCTTTGATTATGTATCTGTCAGTGTTAGATGATTCAGTGGGTTGTGTTCTCAGTCAACAAGACGAGACTGGAAAGAAAGAACATGCTATCTACTATCTGAGCAAGAAATTCACCGACTGTGAGACTCGGTACACAATGCTTGAGAAGACTTGTTGTGCTTTAGCTTGGACTGCCAAACGCCTGCGTCATTATATGGTGAATCATACAACTTGGTTGATATCCCGAATGGATCCAATCAAGTACATCTTTGAGAAACCTGCTGTCATTGGAAAAATTGCACGTTGGCAAATGTTGTTGGCTGAATATGATATTGTGTACAAAGCTCAGAAAGCAATCAAAGGAAGCATCCTTGCTGAGCATCTTGCTTATCAACCTCTTGATGATTACCAGCCGATCAAGTTTGATTTCCCTGATGAAGAGATTATGTATCTAAAAGCAAAAGACTGTGAAGAGTCATTGATCAATGAAGGGGCGGACCCCAATAGCAAGTGGGGATTAGTATTTGATGGTGCCGTTAATGCTTATGGTAAAGGAATTGGGGCCATCATTGTAACTCCGCAGGGGCACGACATTCCTTTCACTGCTCGAATAACTTTTGAATGCACGACCAACATAGCTGAATATGAAGCATGCATCTTGGGCGTTGAAGAAGCCATTGACCTGAGAATTAAGCACGTTGACATCCATGGAGATTCTGCACTTGTTATCAATCAGATAAAGGGTGAATGGGAGACTCATCATGAGAAGCTGATCCCTTACCGTGACTATGCAAGACGTCTGTTGACATACTTTACCAAGGTCGAGCTGCACCATATCCCTCGAGATGAAAACCAGATGGCTGACGCTCTTGCTACTTTGTCTTCTATGTTTCGTGTTAATCACTGGAATGACGTGCCTGTAATCAAGGTGCAGCGTCTGGATAGGCCCGCACATGTGTTCACTATTGAAAATATGCCAGATCAAGCTGATGAATATGTGAATGATAGAAAACCTTGGTACTATAATATCAAACAATTCTTGCAGAATCGTGAATATCCACCTGGTGCTTCCAACAGGGATAAAAAGACCTTGAGAAGATGGGCTAGCAAATTCCTTCTGGACGGAGAAATCCTATACAAGAGGAATTATGACATGGTTTTGTTGAGATGTGTTGATAAACAAGAAGCTGAGAAACTGATGCATGATGTACATGATGGTACTTTTGGAACCCATACTACGGGTCACACCATGTCAAGAAAACTGTTAAGAGCCGGCTATTACTGGATAACTATGGAGCGTGACTGCAACAGACATGCCAGGAGATGCCACAAATGTCAAATTTATGTTGATAGGATTCATGTGCCTCCACACGCTCTCAATGTTATATCTTCCCCATGGCCTTTCTCTATGTGGGGCATTGACATGATCGGAAGAATTGAACCAAAGGCTTCCAATGGGCATCGTTTCATTCTAGTGGCAATTGACTATTTCACCAAATGGGTTGAAGCTGCTTCTTATGCCAATGTGACCAAGCAAGTAGTGGTGAAGTTTATCAAGAATAACATCATTTGTCGATATGATGTTCCCAACAAGATCATCATTGACAATGGTTCCAATTTGAACAATAGCATGATGCAAGCTTTATGCGAAGAATTCAAGGTTGAACATCACAACTCTTCTCCTTATAGACCTCAGATGAATGGTGCAGTTGAGGCCGCTAACAAGGATATCAAGAAGATTGTTCAGAAGATGGTCACTACTTACAAAGACTGACACGAAATGCTACCGTTTGCCTTGCATGGTTACCGTACTACAGTGCGCAGTTCAACCGGGGCAACTCCTTTCTCTTTGGTATATGGTGTGGAAGCAGTCCTCCCTCTGGAAGTGGAGATTCCATCTCTTCGTGTGATCATGGAAGCAAAATTAACTGAGGCTGAGTGGTGTCAAAGTCGGTATGATCAGTTGAATTTGATTGAAGAAAAACGTATGGATGCCATGGCTCATGGACAGTTGTATCAAGTGCGAATGAAGAATGCTTTTGACAAGAAAATACGACCTCGAGAATTCAAGGAAGGCGAGCTTGTATTGAAAAGAAGAATAAGCCAGCAACCCGACCCAAGGGGCAAGTGGACACCTAACTACGAAGGTCCTTATGTTGTCAAGAAGGCTTTCTCTGGTGGTGCTTTGATTCTTACACACATGGATGGTGTTGAACTTCTGAATCCTGTAAATGCTGATATAGTCAAGAAATACTTTGTCTAAAAAGAAAAGAACAGCGTGGTAGGTCGAAAACCAGAAAGGGCGGCCTAGGCAAAAATACGGTGGATCGAAAACCCGAAAGGGCGATCCAGGCAAAATTAGGGACAAAAAAAATGAATATGAAAAAGCTCGCTGAGATTGTACGCAACTCAGGCAAGAATGAGCGTCTCGATGAGCCGAAAACCCGAAGGGGCGGTTCATGCAAAAATGAGATTGACAATAAAAGACAAGTAACTATATCTGGCAAATCACCATCACCCCTTGGGGCATCTGCAGCTGTCAATGATTGTCTTCATCAGAAGCTTCTGCACTGGTGAATTCAAAATTTCTATGAAATGTAGTGGTCATCGTGTTCAATGTACCACCAACCAATAAAATTACCATTCTCCAAGCTTTGTAAATCTGTGAAGTCATGCCTTTGGCTGACTCTCACTCTTCTACATCAATTTGAGCATGTGCTATTGTTTGAAACTCTATCTTTCTTTCTATTTTCAATACAATGTACAAAATATTTTCTTTATATTTGATAATGTCAATGTCTGAAACAAGCATCTTTGAAAATTGAAAAATCATTTCCGTCTATTTTGAAAACAAACCTGAGCAATAGGGTACATTCCAGTGAAACATGCATGAATAAATGAGTGTCAATGTCTATTCTAATACATGTTACAAGCAGGTTGCTCCCCAGGATGATTTGTGGTCAATGGCAAGAATGAAAAAACAGAATGAAAAAAAATGAAATGAAAATGAAAATGAAAGCTCGCTAAGTTGAAAACCCGAAAGGGCGGCTTAGGCAAAAATGAGCACCCCGCTGATTGACAACCTATGAAGGCAATTCAGGCAAAAATGGGGCAATGAAAAGAATTCATTCCCGGTGAATCGAAAACCCGAAAGGGCGGTTCAGGCAAAAATGGGATTGAAAAATGAAGAATGAAAGAATGAAAGATGATATAAAAGCATTGACCACAGATGCGAACATCCAATGTTTACCAGCACTAACACGCCTAGCAACGGCGACCTGTATCCAAGAATCTTCCAAGGGTCCCTCCTCTACAAGTTTTATTGCCCTCAGCCATGGTTTTGATACGTCTTCCAACGACGGTCTCTCCAAAGAGGATTTCCATATGAATATGTTATAGCACGAGCCACTACGTGCCCAATCTTCCAATGTTTTGTCTGTCTCTGTGAAATTTCTCTGTCAAACTACAAACCAATCATGCATTTCAAGCATTCTTACATGCATAATCATGCATTTTATGTGCTCATACATTTACTGATCTTGTTATACCATACATACATGTTGCATCTCCAATCTCAATTTTCAATTCAACTCAGTTTCCACTTTCAATTCAACTCAATCTTCACTTTCAATTCAACTCAATCTTCACTTTCAATCCAGTTCAATCTCAACTTTCAATTCAACTCAATTTCAATTTCCAACTCAATCTTAATTTCAATTCAACCCAATTTCAATTTCCAATTCAACTCAATCTCAATTTCCAATTCAATTCAATTTCAACTCTCAATTCAGTGCCTATGTCTATGCCCCTGATTATTTTCAATTTTCAATGTCTCCTTCAATGTCAACTTTCAATTCAATGTCTCAATCAATGCTAATTCACTCTCAATTTACTCTTGGGCCAACAATAATGGTCATGTCTATTTTTCAAATCAAATCAATGTCAACTTACTCTCAATTTGTATCTTTTCAAGTCAAACTTCCAATTTGCATCTTGCTATAAGTCTTGTTATGGATCAAGTGGGTAGTTCGATCCAAAGAACAGCTTGTACCTGCTTATATGCCTATGTTTCCAGTCAAACGGCAAGTTCGATCCGAAGAACAGTTTGTACCCTGCCTATGTTTTGTTATCGGTCAAACGGCAAGTTCGATCCAAAGAACAGTTTGCACCAACCTACATGTTGTGATATTGATCAAGCAGCAAGTTCGATCCAAAGAACAGCTTGTATCAGCCTTTTGTCTATATCTCCAGGTCAAACGGCAAGTTCGATCCAGAGAACAGTTTGTACCTACCTATCTGTTTGTGTTTTCAATCAAGTAGCAAGTTCGATCCAAAGAACAGCTTGTGTCTACCTATATGTCTATATTTCCGGTCAAGTAGCAAATTCGATCCAAAGAACAGCTTGTACCTGTCTTGTATTTCTATTCCCAGTCAAACGGCTAGTTCGATCCAAAGAACAGATTGTACTCATCTTCTGTTTGTATTTCATGGTCAAGTGGCGAGATCGATCCAAAGAACAGCTTGTACCTATCTTTTGTCCCCTGGTTTGTCTACCCTGTCAATGTCTACCTAAATCCCCAGTGACATGGCATGTTCTGTAGACTCCAGATGTTTGTCTTGCATTCATAATCAAAATGTTGCATGGCATTTATGTTTTTGAAAATATGAGAAGCGTATTTTTATGTCCAAAAACAGTGCAAATGTTAATATTTAAGTATCTTCGTCCCGTCAAATCAAAGACTTCGTCTCTTGACCCTCCGGACAAAGAAACTTAAATAGGGGCAGCTGTTATACCCTAATTTTGGACCTAAGAATACTTATTCAAAATATTTTTCCATCTTGAATATATGTCTATTATTCTTGAAGAATTGCCAATTTGCTATTGTTTACACTGACATTTTACTTTGCTTTATCTCTCAATTTAGCTTTAAAAATCTTTTCAACTTTGTATTTGTCTATGTTTTCTTGCATTCCAAGTCATCCAAAAACATTGGTCTTGCATTTCAAGTCATTTGAATTGTCTCTGATCAATTGCATGTTCCTCTGCATCTTATTTCAATGTTATTTGCAAAATTCATGAAAAAGGGTATTTTAGTCATTTCCTGCATTCAAACTCATTTTAGTCCTTGAAAATTGTTTGTGTCTTTTCATTTGATTTGTATAAGTCCTTGTTTCCCTCTCATGTTAAAATCCATTTCAAAAATTACATTTGAAGTCATTTCGAGTCAGTTTAGCCCCTAGGGGCATTTTAGTCATTTCCTATGTTAAAATTTCTTTCAATCTTTGAAAAATTGTCCCTGAGTCCTTTCAATTGGTTTGAATGAATTTTTGTTTAATTCCATGTTAAAATCCATTTCAAAATCACATCTGAAGTCTTTGAGTCAGTTTAGCCCCTAGGGGCATTTTAGTCTTTTCATATGTTAAAACTCTACTTAATTTCTAAAAAAATTGTCTCTGGGTCTTTTCAATGTGCTTGTATAAATTTTTGCTTAAATTCCTTGTTAAAAAATCATTTTAAAAAAAATTGCATCTGAGTCATTTCAAGTCGTTTTAGTCCCTAGGGGCATTTTGGTCATTTCACACGAAATTTTGATAGAGAGAGGTTACTTTAAAGTACCTCATTTAAGTAGTTGGTTCGTTTTAGTCCATTTTGTGTTTTTTATTGGTTTCACTTTACGTTTATTTCAAAATTACATTTTTTAATTCAATTTTATTATTATTTTGCATTTTGGTCCTTGTTTTTATTATTTTGCAGATTAGTCCATTTGTCCAAGTCATTAGTCCAGGCCAGGTGGCGCATGCTCATTGGTCCAAGGCATTACTGCATCAGCTATAAATAGCCCAGTCATGGTCAAGGGTCAAAGGACCCATTGATTGAATGCCAAATCATCATACACACTTTACAGATTCTCTCTCCACCAAAAAACAGATCAAACCATCAAGATTCATATGAACTTGATGAATTTCATCAAGAACACATGAATCTCAAACCCTAACAAACTCAATTTTTTCCCAAAAACAACACAAATTTCCAGAATTCATCAAGATTCAACATCACAGAATCACCATCACCGAACAATAGCCCCAAATCACAATATTCGAATCCAATTTCAGTACCAAATCACACAAATTCGAATCCAGTAATTCCAGTACCAAATCACACAAATTCGAATCCAAAAATTCCAGCACCAAATCACAAATCCGAATCCAATTCCAACACTGAATCAGACAAGAACTCAGAGTACGAATTCGAACCACAAGCTACAATCTGAGTTCGTTACAAGATCGTAACAAACTCAGCTAACTTGAAAGTCGAAGGATCAACACAAAGGATTGCAAGCTCAACGAACTCACAACACAACAAGAACAACACGCATCAGTGAAGCTCAAAGCTCAAAGATCCAAACCAATCCAGAGGCATCTCACTCTCCATCTTATATTCTTGGTTTCTATCTTTCTCACACTTTAAAATACATGCAAAAATTAGAATGTAATACTTAAGATTTTTTTTTTTGTACTTTACTTTTATGCAATTTTAATTTCTTGCAAGACCATAGAATGTAAACTAGGGCATGATGTAAAGGACAATGGACTCTAACGATGTACACCGACACAAGCACCGACACATACACACACATCACATAGATATTCTAGATGTATGCTTAGGATTGAATGTTTAGATGAATGCCTAGGATTTACACTTAGAAAAAAATCATTTTTCAAATAAACATGAATAATATCACCCAAATCATTTTCTAAATAAACTTTGGGATCAAAATCCCATTGTATTTTCTCTTTATTTTCTTAATCAAATTTCAATGAAAATTAATCATACTTGACCTTTTTTCCAAAATCACTAATCAAACCTCACAATTTTACAATCTTATGCCCTTGAGGCCTCTCTCTCATTCTTCAAAATTCCAATTTTCAAACTTAAAATCAACCAACAAAAACAAAAACCTTTTTGGAAGAGAACTACGGTGGATTTGATCCCTTAAAAGGGTACGTAGGCAAGGAATCAAAATTCCTTCAATTCAAATAAAATAAAAAATTCAAACACATTCTTCTCCCTCCAATTCTTGACTTAGTAAACTCTTAGGTGTAAATATGCATTTTCCAAATAGCATTTAAAAATAAAGCGTGCGCGTAGAAAGTAAAGACGGTTCCTATAGGTTACTATAGTCGTTATGGGTGCCTAACACCTTCCCGTAGCGAAAACAACTCCCGGACCTCGATTCTCAAGGGTTTTGCTTATTTTTCCCTTCCCAAGAAAAAATGAGATATCAATGGTTAAAAAGATTCAAACGTAATCAATGTTTGACACCCGAAAACCAAGATAAAACAATAATGAATTAATTAATGTATGTTTTAAAATAATTAACTGAGACATATTTTTATGTGTGCCCAAATCATTTAAATTAGGGTTGTGACCAAACAAGTGTGGCTCTCCAAATGTATAGTATCCAACAATTAAACTCTAATGCCTTGCCAAAATTTTCAACTAACTTTTAATGAAATTCATTTTGCAGGTTGCCTATCAATTGCCCCTTCATATTTCACTCGCCAAAAGTTGTTTCAAACGCCAAATTTTAATTGTTTTGTGAAATCATGATTTTCCACCAAATTCAAGAGAAAGATAATATGCAGCGGGAAATCAAAGAGAAAGTTAATAAATGATAACTCCATGTTCATGTCAAGTATTCTTGTTTTATTGTTTGATGTTCTAAATTTTGAACTTTTTGATGGAGAAGATCAAATGGAATGCCCAAATTTTTGCAGTACAGAGTGTTGTAGATGGAGAAGATTTCATTTTTTTTGGAGATGAATTTCTCTCTAATTTTGGAAGTCTTGATTGATGAAAAATGATGAAGAATTGAGTTTTTTTTTTTATTTTGGTAGATGATGTTCTTGTAGTTTATGGATAGATTGGTGGATGAAAAAGAAAAGAGAGAACATGTTTTTTCATATAGTTATTATTTTTTTTTTATGAAGTTGAGTTTTGATACCAATTTTACTACCCCTATTAAATTTCACTATCATATTGATCTTGAATATGTGGGAGGTGACATCAACCCATACATCAATGTTTAATAGTGCATGTCAAGTGTGTAACGTCTGGAATTGACCGGGGAGGAGGGATTTCTATGGCAGAAGTGGATTAAATTGAGGGATAAATTAGCTATTTTGAAAATTTCAAGGACAAAGTGGTTCAATGGTCACAAATTCAAGGAAGAAGTAGTCTATTCACTTAATACACTAACAAAGAACCTTAACTATAAAAGAAAAATGAACATAAATGTCTGAATATTTTTCGCTCTAAAAACAAGTTTGATGTATGATTTAGTAAAAAATTATTCAATATATATATATATATATATATATATATATATATATATATATATATATATATATATATACTCTTAAAATGAACCCGTCAAAAGTAATGCTTTGTTTCAATAATCTTCTTCATCAGGGCCGTTCCTACGAATATGGAGGTTCGGTGCTGGAATTGAAATGAGGCCCATAATAAAATAAAGATGTATTTTTTTTAAAAGAACAATGTCAGTGTTGTTTTGGAAAGGGGAAAACGTTAATCTCTATTTGAACTTGTCAGCCTCATAAAATTAAACCATAAATCAGCCAATTTAGCAATTTGAAAAACTCATAAAATTAATCTCTATTTGAAGAACTCATAAAATTAATCTCTATCAATCTATATTCCAGCATTTAGCAATTTTAACATCAACAAAAATCAGTCAATTCCATGAAAGGAAGTAAAAGAAAAACGAAACACTGATGGTGAGAGGAATGGAACGCGCGTTGGTATGTATTAGAGAAAGAGTATTTTTTTTTAGTGGGGGGTACTGGGCTATAAATTTTTTTTGGAGGCCCATACCCTGGAGAGGCTCGGTGCTATAGCGCTGCTTGCACCCCCTAGGGTCCGGCCCTGTTCTTCATAATAGTCATCGGCACACTGAAACAGTTTTTATTGGTTTGAACCGTCCTCATGAGGGATAGGTTAAACTCGATTGTGATGGGGCGTGCAAAGAGAATGGAGACCATGTGGGGTGTGGCGGTCTTCTGCAGGATACTAATGGCAAATGACTTAAAGGATTTGTGCGCAAGATTGGATTTTGTGATGCTCTGCATGCAGAAAAGTGCGGTTGGTATTTGGGTTTGGAGCTAACTTGGTGTGATGGAGTTTAACATATATGTGTGGAAAGGGATTCAAAACTTCTTATTGACATGATTACAAATAATTGCAAGACTAATGGTATGACCCCTTCATTGATTCAGCATATCAGAAATCAATTGGACTGTAGTTGGCACGTTGAGATTTATCATACTTGACGAGAAGGCAAGAGAAGTGCTGATTGACTTGCTAATTTCAGCATTACCATAGATTCTTGGAATTGTGTTTTTGGAGAACCATTTTAGTGAGGTCAAGAGTCTCCTCTTTGATGATATTTATGGGGCTTGCGTGCCTAAGAATGTTCATTAAGTGGTTTAATTTTCTTTCTTATGGGCTTTTGCCCTCTTTTATTTATAACAAAAAAAAAAAGGAAGTAGTGTTTTGTTTGCTTGTGTATAGGCTGGGCAGCAAGCAGAGGCTAAAGCACAAAGATCTGCTAATACAGGAATGCAATAGGGATGAACTAATTATAATAATGGATGATTATTCAAGATTTAGTTTCCTTTAAATAGGATGTTTCAGTTGATTAATTTATGTTGCAAGAAATTTTTATTTTCAAATGTAATAATGTTACATCTTTTATAAGCGAGGAGATTCAAGTTTCAAGTTATTCATTTCCAAATTGGTATCCAAAATCTATACACGTAAGTGTATAACTATTAGGGTTAATTATGTTTCTAGTCCCTATAAAATAGCGACCTTGTAAGTTTAGTCCCTACTTAATTTTAATAGCATTTTTAGTCCCTATAAAAAAAATTTACTTATAATTTTAGTCCCTGCTAAAACAAAGTTTGATTAATTATCCTTAAACTCTTAAATTTTTGAACGATTTTTTTGAGACAAGATTAAAACACTATGAAAGGTTCGTTTACTAAAATTTAGAATTTTCTGACATGAAATGAATTAAATATGAATTTTTTAAAACGACAAAAGTTAAAGATAAAAAGTAATAAAATCAGGATGTAGAAATCAAATTTTGCGATAATTTTTTGCGGACGAACTTTTAGTAATGTTCTAAACATGTCTGCAAAAAATTGTTCAAAAATTTAAGAGTTTAAGCATAAATTAAACAAATTTGAATTGAGTAGGGACTAATACTCAGTGCAGAAAAACAAAATTAGGGACTAAAAATGCTATTAAAATTAAGTAGGGGGACTAAACTTACAAGGTCGCTATTTTATAGGGACTAGAAACATAATTAACCCTAACTATTATTCATAAGTAATGCATTATAATTTAGGGTTAAATATGTTTTTGGTCCCTATAAATATGTCAACTTTTCGTTTTAGTCCCTCTAAAATTTTCCTTCAACTTTTAGTCCCTATAAAATTTTCAATCTTCACTTTTGGTCCTTCTTTTAAATTAAGTAAACTCATATGTAGAATTCATATTATTTAATAAAATTTCCCAGAAAAATTCAAAATATTATAAGAATCACTCCAAAAAAATTCAGAATTTTTTAACAAAACATGCATTTAATATGAATTTTTATATGTTTTAAGGTTAAAAATTCATATTTAATTTGTGTTTTGTTAAAAAATTCTAATTTTTTTTTAGGAATTTTTTTTAGAATATTTTATACATTTCTGCACAATTTCATTAAAAAATACAAAAATTAAATTAAAAATAAGGACCAAAAGTAGTGATTGAAAAATTTATAGGGACTCAAAGTTGAAGGAAAATTTTAGAGGGACTAAAACGAAAAGTTAACATATTTATAGGGACCAAAAACATATTTAACCCTATAATTTATGTCTTTAATTAACTAAATCACACATATATTGTTCTCTATACATATATGATGATTCTGATTATAACTTCAAAGGAAGTACACTAATTAACACCGAAAAACAGTATTCTAAAAACCAAACTAGACATTGAACCGATGAGACCTCTCGATCATGATTCAAGTGTTTTCAATAAAAAAGAAAGAAAAATATAAAACAAAAAAGAGCATATTTTAACATATAATTTAAGATGCCACTTCAAATAATAAAAATGAAATAATATTCAAAATCACTAATTGAAAGTTGACATCCACAATTCCTAGTTCATAGGGGAAAATGCCTAAAATATTAGGCTGGATACAATGATTGGAATTCAAAACTGGGTTGCTCCACTTGTGTGGAGGAATTCTCAAATGACTATTGTCATTTTATCTAACTAAAAAAAACTAAAAGAAAGTTGACAAATTCGTGATCCATCAAACATTATTAGTTCTTGTTTGTTGCATCCTTCACAGAATCAACAGCTCCTTGAGCCTTTGCCTGCATCTGTTGACCAGTCTACACGTAATAAAAAATGAAAGATATAATAAATATTTTTACATTTAAGCCATGAATTTGTGCCATAAGTCTATTTCATACAATATTAATTTTGTAAACAAAAAATTGTTACCTCTTGCATTGATTCTTTGGTGGACTGAGCAGCGTTACTAGCCTTGTCCGTCAAGTTGCTAGCCTTTTCCTATTGTCAACACAAAAATATCTTTAATTAAAAGGCATTTAAAGATATATAAGGGATATATATTTTAGATACAACTGATTTTCGATCTCATATAAAAACAAGGGTTAAATATGTTTTTAGAGGGACTAAAACGAAAATTTGATATATTTATTGGTACCAAAAACATATTTAACCCTAAAAACAAAGACATCCTCAAAAATGTCTTTCATGAAAACTTGTTTTATGAAAAAATAAAAGAGGCATATTGGAAAGTAAAAAACTTACATTAAATAATGGATATATATTTTAGAAATCATATAAAAAATAGTTAAATTTGATCATATGAAAAAAAAACTAAATATGAATATATTTTTGCATTATATTTGAAAATATGAGGGAAGAGAAGGGAACCTGGGTTTGGCCCTTAGCCTGTCCAGCATTGAAGCTTGCATTGTTAGAGTCCATCTTGTCTTGTGATGTGAATATGAAATTAATCAACTAGTGAAGATTATAAGAAATATTTGAATGAAAGATTAATGTTGTGATTAATGTTGAGATTTAACTATTTATATATAGGCAAGTTTGCTATTGATTTTGCACTACTTGCGGTTATTTGTGTGAAAGAGAGATATCGATCAGTTTGATCAGGAAAATTTCCTTTACTATTTTGAGGTTATCATTCGAGAGCCACAAACAGATGAATGTGGAATGTTTCTGAGACATATTTTCATTTAACTAACAAAAAGAAAAACATGCATCACTTTTAATGTGTTTGGAGTTTGGACCAATTTTTTGTTGAATGTGATATGGGGTCAATTAAATTTTATGAAAACTAATTTGTTGAAAATTGAGTTTTTTTTTTTCTTAACCCTCTTTTGGATGGGGAATGTGCAGTAATTCGAAATCAGAAAGGTATAGAGGGCGGATGGATAGCTCATTTGGTTGAGTTCAGGGTCAAAGGAGTGGGTTAAAAGGTTAGAGTTTGAATTCTAACAAAGGAGAAAATACTAACATTTGTCATTCAAAAGAAAACAAAATATTGTATGGGTAATGACTATCTCATATAAACACAAATTTACCCTACGATGTAGCTCAAGTGATTGAGTTCAGATATCCAAAGAGTTTGAGAGAGAGGTTCAAACGTTCAAATCTTAGATTCTAAGATAATATGAGTGAATAGAAAACTCCATCTTAGAATTTATGAGCATCAATCAACTTTGACCTTGAAATTTTTGAAATAGTCAAATTGTCCCTCAATTTGTTTCAGGTCTATAGTCCTTATGTCAGTTTCTACTGTTAGACATACTGACGTACACCGTAAAATAATGATGTGTTGATCCACGTCACCTCCATCTTAACGTGGATCAATTTGATAGTTAAATTTGACATCACAAAAAATCTAAAAAGTTCATAAAGAAACTCATAACTTCGTCAAATATCTAAAACTTCATGAAATATTATTCTTCTCTCTTTTCTCTCATCAATCAACCTAACAATAAACTTTTACAACATCGAAATCTGGATTAAAAAACTCAGATTTTCATCATCTTTCATCAATCAATAGAACTTTCATAATGAAGGAGACACTTAGATCTTAAAAACAAGTTGACTGGAAATTGAAAGAAGCTAGAGGTCACTTACTATCTTTATATAAAAATACTATGATTAATTTAGGAGATTTGTGAACAAGATGAATTAATTCCACTTTTTTTATGAACATTGATTTCAGTTGGAGTAGTTCACTTTAGAAATTAGAAAGAAATAAAAAAAAATGAAAAGTCGTTGGGTCGTGTTAATGCATATATCTCACCCAATTTTAGTATCCAACTATGAAACTCCAATGCATTGCCTAAGATTTTCCACCAAATTTTAATAAAATATACATTTTTCAGGTTAGCTATCAATTACCACTTCATATTCTTACTCATTTTTTATATATATATTTCAAATATCACAAATTGTTTCAAACGCCAACTTTTAAATTGTTTTGCGAATCATGATTTTCCACCATATGCAAAAGAAAGATAATACACTTTCAGTCATTATTATAAGCAAAAGTGAATATTTTAGATTCATTCAATTATATGATGTAATGTGGTTTATAATAAATATTACATACATCATTTAATAAATTAATCTAAAACATTAAGTTTTGCTTATAATAGTGACCAGAGGGTTTATGGAGTTGGAAATCAACGCAAAGGTAAATACAAGATATTTAATTAACAAACGGACAAGGTTAATAAATGAGAATTCTATCTCAAGTATTCTTGTTAGGTCTTTGCTAATGAGTGTGTAAGGACATTTTTTAAGGATTCCTAATTAAGAAATTATTTATTAAAAAAAGCTTAATGCTTCAATTTCCAATGCATTGAGTGAACAAGTTTCCATAAAAATCTATTACTATTTAAAGTCTTTAAAAAGTGCCTTTAGGACAATCATTATCATTTCTCTATATTGTTTGATGATCTAATTTTCTGAACTTTTTGGATGGAGAAGATCAAGTCGTCCAAATTTTCTGCAGTGGAGTGTGTTGTAAATGGAGAATATCTCAATTTTTTTAGTTATGAATTTCTCCCTCTCTTTGGAAGATCTTGATTGATGAAAAATATGAAGATTTAAGTTTTTATTTATTTACGGATTTGATGTTGTTGGAGTGTATGGATAGATTGATTCATTCCTTAAACGTCAAGAGGTTTGAAATAGAGGGGGATTTGCTGAAGGTTTGGGTATAGGGAACTCTTTGATTGCTGAATTGTCAGATGTCATGAGGGCCATTGAGATTGCAAAGCATAGAGGTTATACCAGGCTCTGGATTGAAACTGATTCAAGGCTAGCAGTTTTGGCCTTTAAATCTGCAGCTTTAGTCCCTTGGAAGGTTAGAAGCAGATGGAACAATTGCTTGGATTATACTGTTAATATTGATTTCTTGATAACTCACATTTACAGGGAAGGAAATGTTTGTGCTGGCCTGTTAGCTAACATAGGACTTTCCTTGAATTCTGTTGTTTTGTATGACACTTTACCTTTGGAAGTTAGGACAGCTTATGTTCAAAACAGACTAGGGATGCCTAGTTTCAGGTTCTCTGCTGTTTGAGGAGGTTTTTTTTTGGCTATATCGCCCTCCTCACTTTTTGTAATCAATCTTTGTTAATATATTTTGGTGAGGTAGCTTTTTGGCTACTCTCTTGTTTAAAAAAATAAAATAGAGGGGGATAGTTTTGATGCATGGTAAATCTTTATAAAATGCTAACAAATTTTCATGCTATTGTAGCAATAGGCTAGCAACATGATGTACAAGGCTAGAAATTTTGTTCAATCTGCAAAGGAAACCATGGAAGAGGTTTTAGTTAATTATCAATATTTAGTCTTTCATTTAAATAAATCCACTCCTTACCAAAAAAATAATGAGAAATGATATTTGTACAACTATTTTGATACAACTTTCTCACTCATATTCACATGATGTTATTATTCTATCTTCCTTTTTCTCTCTCCATTATTTTTGACCAATAAAAAGAGAGAGAAACAAAGTTGTCACCAATGTTGTCAATAAATGGATGTACAAATATCATTGCTAAAAAATACTCCCTCCGTCCCATAATACTTGACACAGTTTACTCTATTACGCATACCAATGCATAATTTTGAGCTTAAATATCTTGAATAATATATCAGAAAAAATTATGAAAATTTAATATTTCGAAAATACCCATTGAGACGAATCTAACGACATCTTATATGATATTATTTACCTTTGTGTATTAGTAGAAAAATATGGTCAAAATACGTTAGGTCAAAATTCCAGATTTTTTCAAATGTGTCAACTATTGCAGGACGGAGGGAGTAATATATTGACGCAATCATAATAATATATTGACGCAATTATACAATCTAGATGTCAGATTAGCAATCAGTGACGGATTCAGGAATTTTGGAAAGTGGGGGCACCACGTATATATAAATGTGAAACATTAAATAAACATATATATATATATATATATATATATATATATATTATATTTTCATTTTTAATAGCATAAATATACATCATAATTGTCCTCTGCGACTCCATATTTTGGAAACATTGAATGATTTTCTCATTATCAATACCAACAAAAGTATCTCTCTTTATATAAGTAACTAAACAATTATTTAATCATTCATCTCCCATGCGATTTCGCATCCTATTCTTGACAATATTCATAACTGTGGAGGATGAAGAAAACAGTGGCAGAAAACTGAAGAAGGGAATGGAGTGCAGCAAGTATGATGGTGTTATCAGTGTGTTCTATTCACAATAAGATTGGAAACGATGCGGAATCAGATTCAAAATGGATTTGTGAGTGAGGGAGGGTGATGGCAAGAAAATGTTGAGAACTGAGCATGAGCGGACGAGAGAGAGAAGACAGAAGAGGTTATTGGATTTGTTTTGTTTTGTGTGTTTGTACTTTGTATAAAGTGTGGGTGTGGGTCTCACTTCTCTCTACCCTCACATTTCACTCCTTTCTTTTATTTAATTATACTATTTTTTTTAATTGCAAATGGTTGTGTATGTGATGTTGTGTAAAAGTGTGTGTTTATGTGTGGGCCAATAGAAAAGTGTTGTATATTTTTGTGTGGGTCATTTAGTCAGCATTTCAACTATAACACTCTTCCCCTTCTCTCTAGCTGTCACCAAAACCCTAGTTTCTTCATCTTCATCCACCAAAGAGGGGTGATTTAGGTCAATTTTTGACTCAAAATCACCCCTCTAACTCGTTTTTTCAATTTTTCTTTTATTGAAATAAGTGATTTTCACATCTATTTCGTTTTTTCTTTCGTGATTTTGTCGTCTTTGTGCGACGTTGTTTTGTTCGTCGTCTTTGCGCGACGTTGTTTGTTTTCTTGTTTTGTTCAGGTATTTGTTCGGTTCAGATTGTTAGATCAGCTTCAATCCAGTGCAGATCAAATCAATGACTTTGGAGTCATCAATGTTACAGATCCGGAGACATGAGTATTTCGATGACTTAAATATAGTCATATGTGTAGGCTTTAGTACTTTGCTGATTTATGCTATTAACATGGATGTTGTGAGTTTGTTCACAGATTCATCCTTTTTGTCTTTAGCGAATTTTCATTGTATCGATGTACTCTATCAATTTAAATGAATGAATATCATTTATTTTTGTCAAAAAAAAAACTATAACTATGTATTACTATATTACTACCACCAAAAAAAAAAAAAAACTCTCAAAATTTAGTGCAGGCACAACACACTCTTGTGCTTGCATCCGTCCCTGTTAGCAATGGACGACCGACTTTTCAACTTCGATAAATCAGGTCTGAAATGCAATATAAAAAATATGAGTAGTCTAATTTTAATATGATAAGATGATTCGGATCGAAAATTGCATAATCACGTAAATTGAAGCAATTCAAATTCTTTTTTGTTTTTGGGAGATAGGGAAATTCAAATTTTACTAATGGTGACATATATGATTTGCAAGAAATAGTTTTAACAATTTTTTATTTATATTTCCTCTCAAAAAAATATTTATACTTATTAATTTATTTTCATAAAATGAACCCTTAAATTCAATAATGTTACATTATTTTTTGACAAATTTTTACTAGCGAGTAGATTCAAGTTTCAAATTATTATCCAAAATCTATACAAATATCAGTGTATAATTTTTTTTTTTAGAGAATATAATTGTATAACTATTTTTTGAAGGATAATTGTATAACTATTATTAATTAGTAATGCAATATTACATATGTATAGTGTCTTTGAAGGTGTCAATTTTTACTTGACAACTTCGGCGGGACAGGCTGCCTACTAAGTCAAACATGTTGCATCGTGGTATTATTTCTGCAGAAGCGTCTGTTTGTACGGCAGGTTGTGGGCACTTGGAAATGGCACAACATTTATTTTTGTCTTGCAGCATGTATGGTTCTCTGTGGCACTCTATGCGATCTTGGATTGACATATCAAGAGCGGATCCTCATAGCATTTCAGATCATTTCAGTCAGTGTATATATTCTTTTGGTAGTTTGAAATCACGACGCTCCTTTTTACAGTTCGTTTGGCTTCTCTCGGTTTGGATTATTTGGAATGAATGCAATAGTAGATTATTTAAAAATATAGAAACTTCCATACCTCAGTTATTGGATAAAGTAAAGTATTATTCTTTGTGGTGGCTTAAAGCCAATACGGCCACTTTTGTTTGTGGCCTTCAGTGGTGGCGGTCGAACTCATTCATGTGCTTGGGTATTGGCTAATCACTTTGTGTAACATTGTTGACAACCTGTAATTATTAGGGTCGCTTTGGTACACTTTATGCTAAGGAGATTTCCTTGTCAATGTTAATATATTCCATTTTTTATTGCTCAAAAAAATATTATATATATATATATATATATATATATATATATATATATATATATATATATGAGTTAGGATCCGTTGACACCAGGTGTCAACGAATTCATTGACACCAAATCTCAACCGTCAATTTGATTCGATCAAAGGCTTATATATTTCTATTTTTCGTGTACTGTTTCTCTCAATCACATAATATTATTATGTACTGTTACTCTTTATATATATGATGACGATTCTGATTAGAACCTTAAAGGAAGCACACTAATGAACACCGAAAAGCAATATTCTAAAAACCGAATTAGACATTAAACTGATGAGACCTCTCGATTGTGGTTCAATGTTTTTCAATCCAAACAGAAAGAAAAATATAACAAAAAAAAAACATCTTTTGAGATATAATTTAAAATGCTCTTTCACACAATAAAAATGAAACAATATTCAAAATCACTTAATGAAAGTTGAGGTTCACAAGTCCTAGTTCAACTGACAAAAATATCGTAATTGTTAGAACGGATGTCGTGATCGGAGTTTAAACACCGACTTATCTACTTATGTGGATGAATTCTCAAATGACTATTGTCATTTCATCTATCTAAAAAACAACAATAAAAGTTGACAGACTCATCATGATTCACCAAACATAATTAGTTCTTGTTGTTTGCTGCATCCTTCACAGAATCAACAGCTCCTTGAGCCTTTGCCTGCATCTGCTGACCAGTCTACACGTAATAAAAGCAGAAATATATAAATACAAACATTTTTACATTTAAGCCATGAATTTGTGCTATAAGTCTATTTCATATAATATCTTAATTTTGTATACAAAACATTATTACCTCTTGCATTGATTCTCTGGCAGATTGAGCAGCATTGCTAGCCTTGTCAGCCAAGTTGCTAGCCTTTTCCTAAAATCAACAAAAAAATATCTTTAATTAATAGGTTGTTGTATAAAATTTAGTGCATTAATCTCTTCCTCCAATCTTACAAAAAGAAATTAGATAGTACAACTTATTCTCGATCTAATATAAAAAATAAGGGTCATGTTAACTTGTGCCCTAAGGGCACATGTTAAAGAACCCAAAAAGAGTAACTTTGTATTGGAAAACATAACATTTTAATTTTTAAGAAGTTGACTGCACGATTTTTAATAGGTATATTTCTATATTGAGTTCCTTAACATGTGCCTTGAGGGCACAAGTTAACATTTGCCAAAAAATAAAGGCATTCTCAAAAACGTCTTTCATGAAAACTTGTTTTATGAAAATAAAAGAGGCATATTGGAATGTAAAAAACTTACATTAAATAAGGGATATATATTTCTTTTCTTTTTGGGGGGGAAACAGGGATATATATTTTAGAAATGGCATAAAAAATAGTTAAATTTGTTTATATTTAAAATCAATAAATACGAATATAGTTTTGCTCACATTTGAATACGAGAAAAGCATAAGAGAGAAGAGAAAGGAAACCTGGGTTTGGCCCTTGGCCTGTCCAGCATTGTAGCTCGCATTGTTAGAGTCCATCTTGTCTTATGAATATGAAATTAATCAACTGAATGAATTGAAGATTATAAGAAATATTTGAATGAAAGAGTAATGTCCTGATTGATGTTGAAATTTAACTATATATATAGCCAAAGTTTCCCATGGATATTGCACTACTTGTGGCACTAACATTTTCTTTGTGGTAGTCTTGTAGCTATTTTTGTGCAAATGTAGAATGTTTCCTTTACTATTTTCAGGTTATCATTTCAGAGCCACATACATATGAAATGTAGAATGTTTGTACAATATATATTTTCATTAAATTAACAAACAAAAAAATAATCATGCATCACTTTTGAAAGTGTTTGGAGTTTGGACCAATATGTGATAAATGTGATCGGGAAGCAATAAAAGTTTAGGAAAACTAATTTGTTTAATATTGGATGGGGAATGTGTAGTAGTAATTCAGAATCAAACAAGCACGGTATGGGTAACGAATATTTCTTCTACAATCTTACACACATTTGTTTTAAACTTAATTACCCTATTATCGGGGCCGATTTTAAGATTTTTTGTGCTTTAAATAAATCAATAAAGTTGTATATTCTTTTTAATGTCTTTATTCCTACATGTTTTTATGCAAATGATTTGTTCATAAGCATGATATCTAAAAATATTTGCAATAAAATTAAGGCTTAATTGCATGTTTAATCCTTAGACCATCCACAATGCAGCACCCCATTTGGGTGCTTAAATGGGTCTCGACTGTACACGTCATTCGTTTTATAATTAATACGTAATAAGCACTCAATCTCTCCAACCCAGCACCTCAAAATAATTATTAATTGGGTCCCAACAATAATTTCATATCATTACATTTTAACAATAATTTTTATACTCATTCATAATTATATAATTTTAAAATATTGAAATAATTTAATTATAAATTATCAAAAAACGAACATTTTTATTTTATTTTTATTAATAATTCAAGAAAAAGTTAAAACTTAAAAAAACAATATAACATGAATGATAAAAAAATTGCATATTTTAAATAACAACTAATCTTGTTGACTATCACTTCCAAAACGTTGTCAAATATGCTCCACAAGATCATGTTGAAGTTGAAGATGAGTTTGTCTATCTTGAATTTGTGCTATCCTTTGTAGGTACGGGGCAAGATTTGGATGAGGACCATTATGTATTTCATTCCTTGCAACATCATTTTTTAATATCAAAATAATACAATAATTAAATATATATAAAAAAATAGAATTAATTGTACATGTGGGACCCATGAGTAATAGGAGAGAGAGGGTGCCCATACAAGCACCCACCTTCATAAGCACCATATTCATTGGTGTCACAAAGGGGGTGCTTATTTACAATGGTGCTTAATAGGGGAAGCACTCCCCATTGTAGATGGTCTTATGTTTATTTTAGGATTCAAGTTGGTTCTTTATGTTTTAAACGTTTGAATTGGTACCTTATGTTTTAAAAGTTTAAAGTTGGTCCAAAACGTTACCCACATTAAAATAAGTTAGTCCTTTTATCACTTGGTCGTTTAGAGATAAATGTTAAGAAAATGGGTGCCAGATTTGAACTTATTTATAAAATCATTTTTAAAATATTTTTAATTTTTTTATTTTTTTATTAAACTCAATAGTGTGGCTGAAGGGATTAACTTATTCAAGTGTGAGTAATGTTTTGGACCAACTTGAAACTTTTAAAACATACAGGACCAACTTGAAACTTTTAAAACATAAGGGACTAATTTGAAACGTAGAATAAACATAAGGGACCAAACATGCAATTAAAGCGAGTTAAAAAGAAATATATGTGTATAATACTAACTACTAAGTTAAAATAATAATTTTGGTGTTCCTATAAAACTGACCCCTAGGCGCTGTCGTCCCTCTCGCCCACGATGTAGCTCAACTGATTGAGTTATGAGTTAAGACATCAAAGGAGTTTGAGAAATTGGTTCAAGTTCAAATTTTAGCTTCTTAGATAATATGAGTGAATATCCAACTTCGTCCTTGAATATGTAACCATCAATCAACTTCTTCTTCGAATTTTTTCAAAATAGTAAAACTATTCCTTAATTTGTTTCACGTCTATCAAATGAGTTCCTCCATTAATGTGCGTTGTAAAATACTTACGTGTCCATCCACGTCACCAATCGCATAAGAAGAGACCAATTTAATACTGAAATTTAACATGGACCAAATTGAAAGTCAAATTTACAAACCATAAAAAAAAAAACTCATAACTTCGTTAAATATCTAAGCCTTCATGAAAAATCCATCTTCTCTCATTTCTCTCATCAATCAAACTAACTATAAATTTCACCAACATCAAACTCCCAAATATAAAAAAACTCAACTCTTCGTCATCATTCATCAATCAATAGATCTTTTATGATAAGGGAGAAATTTAGATATTAAACAAAAATGGAGTTAATTGAAAGAAGTTATTGAAGAGACAATGTGAACACGATGGAAACAAAAGTACATGTCTCTCAATAGATTAATTTAGGGGTTTTGTGAACAAGATGAATTAATTCAACGTTTTTAATGAAATCTATTCACTCCACTTACGCTTATGCATCAAAGGATGAGGTAATTTTCCGTTGGGTTGTGTTTATACATATAGCTCACCCATCTTTTGTATTCCAACTATGAAACTCTAATGCCTTAGCTAAGATTTTCAGCCAAATTCTAATGAAAAGTGTTCCACTATATACGTGTGTATATGCGCCACATCAAAAGTACGATCATATTTTACCACTTTTCGCACACTTTTTCGTTCTCAATCTCTTACTGCTTGAGCTTCGGAGTGCTAATATGTTATGTAAGTTCCTTCCCCTCACTAGAGAATGTCTTCTACTGCACTGGAGAATATCTCCACTACTTTTGAAATTGTCTTGCACGAGCACTTCCATTGGTCATTCATCATTCTGGTTTATTTCATATCAAAATGCTTTTTGGATGTTGTTTATCAAGTGCCTCTTCATAATCTTACTCCAATATTTTTTTGGTATATTTGAAATGCCGAAAAAAATTTAAGCGCCAAATTTTAATTGTTTTGATAATCATGATTTTCCACCAAATGCAAAAGAAAAATAATATGCAGTTGGAAATCAAGTACCTCTCTAGGTTCCCACTTCTTTTTTCTTTGAGTGATCAACACCAAAAGTAGACAAAGGTGAAAAACAAGATGTAATTATTTAGAGAAACGATTAATAAATGAGATCTCCATATCAAGTATTCTTGTTTTATTGTTTGATGCTCTGATTTATGAACTTTTTGATGCAGATGATATAACGAGCCATATTTTTTGCAGTAGAGGGTGTTGTAGATGAAGAGGATCTCAAAAAAAAAAAAAATATTAGAGAGTAATTTCGCCCTTATTTTGGAAGATCTTGATTGATGATAAATGACTAAGATTTGAGTTTTTTCTTATGGATTTGATGTTGTATGTTATGGATAGATTGACGGGTGAAAGAGAAAGGGGAAATATGTGTTTTCATGAAGTTCTAGGTTTTATGGTGAATTTTCTAGATTTTCAGGTGATGCAAATTTCATTATCAAATTGATCCCTATTAAATTTCACTATCAAATTGGTATATGCATAAGTAGGAGGTGACGTGGACGGACACATTGACATTTAGTAGTGCATGTCTAATGTCCAGATTTGACGGATGAATTTATTTGATAGATGTGAAGCAAATTAAGGAATGAATTGCCTTTTTTTTTTCTTTTTTCGACAGATTGGCTATTTTAAAACATTCAACGATGAACTTGACTAATGGTCACAAATTCAAGGAATAAGTAGCCTATTCACTCAAGATAATACAATAATAACAAATAAATTTTACCTATAAAAGATAACTAAACACTCAATTAAGTAATTTATGTTTGGATATTTTTCACTCTAAAAACAAGTTTGATTTAAGATTTAGTATAAATATACTCTTTATCACTTCCAATGGAAGTGAGATTTAGAGATAATATTAGTTTAATGTTTTTTTTTTTTACAAAGCTAATCAAAACAAAACAAAAACATACTACTCTCGAGGAAATAAAGTTCTAGCAGCCTAACTCCTAATTAGAAGATTGGGGAGGCCTTCTGGAGGAGAATCATGAACTAGCAGGCCAATATTTGAAGAAGATGACATTCAAATTATTCATCATAACGGTTTTAACTTTCTAAATTATTTATCACAATTAGCTTTTTAGATCCTCTATGAAACTATCTTCAAATCGATAAGATGATATTAAAAAAAAATCGTTGGATTGGTTTGCCTCTCAAATAGACGACTCTATAAATCAAACTTCTAGAATCGTCCATTTTGAATTAGTCTTTCAATTTTATTTTAAAAACAATGATGTTTCATCAAAATTCGATTGCTCGATTTAATATTTATTCAACTATATTATTAATAATTGCAGAGATATTTATCATCCAGCTATTCTTCAATCTATGTGTTTCATCCCTTAAACATTAAGAGGTATGAAATAGTGGGGGTAGTTTTGATGTATGATAAATTTTTATCAATATTTAGTCTCTTATTTAAATGTCCTCGTTAAATTAGGTCGGTTGGTAGGGACAATGCATAATATATGCAAGGTATGAAGTTCAAACCCCGACCACCACAAAAAAAAAAGTCTCTCATTTAAATAAATCCACTCCCACCAAATAAAAACCATACACGCAATAAACCGATGAGACCTCTCGATTATGGTATAAGTGAATTAAATAAAAGAAGAAATAAAAATATAAAACAAAAAAGCATCTACAACATATAATTTAAAATTCCCTTTCAAATATTCAAAATAAAATAACATTCAAAATCACTAATTGAAGGTTGACGTTCACAAGTCCTAGTTCAACTGGTAAAATTGTCGAAATTGCTAGGTCGGACATCGTGATAAGTGTTCGAACCCTAGATTATCAACTTATGTGGGTGAATTCTCAAACGATGACAATTGTCATTCCGCATATCTAAAAAAAAAAATTGAAAGTTGACAAATTCAAGGTTCATCAAACATAATTAGTTCCTGTTTGTTGCATCCTTTGCAGAATCAACAGCTCCTTGAGCCTTTGCCTGCATCTGCTGACCAGCCTACACATAATAAAAGAAGAAGAAAAAGATATAAGCAACAATTTTATATTTAGGCCATGAATTTTATGTATAAGCTATATTAATTTTGTAAACTAAAAATTGTTACCTCTTGCGTTGATTCTTTGGCAGACTGGGCAGCATTGCTAGCCTTGTCCATCAAGTTGCTAGCTTTTTCCTATAATCAACAAAAAAAATATATGTAATTAATAGATAACTATATAAATTAAAATTGAGTGCATTAACATTTATATGTATATATTCCTAGGATATTAATTACTATAACCAAAATTCACAAACTTAAATTTATTAAAAAAATTATTTAAATATGAGAGAAGAGAAGGGAAACCTGGGTTTGTCCCTTGGCCTGTCCAGCATTGTAGCTTGCATTGTTAGAGTCCATCTTGTCTTGTGAATATGAAATTAATCAACTGGATGAATTCAAGATTATAAGAAATAATTGAATATAAGATTAATGTTGTGATTAATGTTGAGATTTAACTGTATATATAGGCAAAGTTTCCCATGGATATTGCACTATTTGTGGTTCTTGTAGCTATTTTTGGGGAGTGTGTGTGAAAGAGATATCGATCAGTTTGATCAGGAAAATTTCCTTTACTATTTTGAGGTTTTCATTTGAGAGCCACATACAGATGAAATGTAGAATGTTTCTGCCATATTTTTTTCATTTAATTAACAAAAAATAAAAAACCATGCTTCACTTTTAGAGTGTTTGAAGTTTGGACCAATGTTTGCTAAATGTGATATAGGAATCAATTAAAGAGAAATAATATATTGACAACATTTTGAGTACCTAATGCACAACTCTTTATAAAAAAAGTCATTTTCGCTTTTTTTAATCATTTTTAACTTGATTTAGTTTTTGTGCTGCTAATATCTATATTGTCTTGTATAGTTTTTATTGTTTCAAAGTTGTTAAAAATTTGTTGTTGAAATAGCATATCTCTCGTTTAAAATTAAGTTTTATTTTTGGATGGGTAGTGTGTTGTCGAATAATCTAAGTCCTTTGGTGAATAATAATCCAAGTTCTAAGGTAAGTAAAATACTTTGTCAAAAAAAAAAAAGGTAAGTAAAATACAATGATTATTTAAAAAAACAATTAGGGAACAAGGACGGAGGCACGTGCATATGATTATAGGGATAAGTTTCTACAAGTCCTAACTCAACTGGTAAAAATATCAAAATTGTTAGGTCGAACGTCATGATCAGGGTTCGAATCCAGGTACCTTCACTTGTGTGTGTGCATGTTTACATTGTCTTTGTCATTTCGTATATCTACCTATGCTTTCAATATTTATTGAGTACTATACATACACGTGTGTAGTATATTAATTAATTTATTTTAGAAACAATATTTGATTAATTGAACTCATAACTTACAAGAGCATTCTTGGATAAATCAATGTTAATTTGGTTGGGGTTGATATCTCAACTAGTCTGAAGTATAAAACAACGAGTAGGACGTCTTGTATTTAAACATGAACAAACTAGAAAAATTAATATCAAACAGTTATATCTTATAGCAAGGAGAGTTCAACTCCCACCACCATCGTAAGAATCTTGTTGGTAGTAATCTATAAGTATCTCGAACAGGGGCGGATCTAGACCGTTGATATTGGTGTGGCAAAATTTGCAAAGAAACTATATATATTAACAGAGAAAAGTTTTGACAGCTTAAAAACTGCTACCAAGTGGTTTGGGCGAGGGCATTATACCATAGTGTTACAGGTTCGACTCCCTGCAACACCATTTTTAATATTAATAACTTAAAAAAAAAATCAAAAACAGCAACTCGCCAAACAGCAACTCGCCAAGAGTTGAAAAGAGTTGAACAGAGGACCTGCAAGCCACCATCAAACATAACCGCTAGGCTACCGAAGAATCTTTGATATATAGATGACTTATACTATATATATACTTAGTAGGAAATAATCTGGTGTGGCAGCTGCCACACCATGTTTCACACTGCATCCGCCCATGATCTCGAAGTCTATCTTGATCACAGGGAATCAAAGACCACTGAGACCCAACTCACCTTAAATGTTTTTAATAAAATAAAATAAAAAATTCTTCATATAAATTTCATGAAATATTGGTTGTGAAATTGCTCGAGATGAACAAGTAAATGATTGTTTAGCTATTTATATAGAAAGATTTTTATTTATGTTGAAAATGAAAATAAATTCATTGTTTTTAGAATATGAAAAATTGTAGACAACCATTATATTGTATATTGATGTTTTCAAAAATGAAATGTTGTATATATTTTATTCTACAAAGTTACATATATGTTTCCCCGGTATTTAAAACTTACGGATTTAGGACGGATATTTTTCTTATTAGTTTAATTGACAATATAATAGTCATTTTACAATCGTCTTCAAGAGTTAACCTATTTACCACTAAATTAACACCCCAAATGTATGTCAACTATGATCAAGTTTATGTACTACTTGAACTTACTCTAAGATGTAGTTCAAGTGGTTGAGCTTAAACAACCGAAGGAGTTTGAGAATGAGAATAAATTTTAGAATTCAAATCTTAGCTGCTTAAGATAAAAAGACAATTAACATTCATCTATTTTCTTTTAATTAACATCTATCTATGAAAAAACTGAGCTTAAAATTAAGTTTGAAATGAAGTAATTTATGATTGGATATTTTTTACACTGACAATTTTTTTTTAAGTTTTAGTGTAAAATTATTCAATCTAATAGCAAAATCTACTCTTATGCCTTCTAAGTTATAATCGAAGTGAGTTTTAAAGTTAAATTAGTTTTCATTCTATTAACTTTATTTTGAAAAGGGTTTCCATTCAATTAACTAAGCATGTACATTTTTATTAAAATCACATTTTTTTTAACATGCCAAAATGGAATATATTAAGAAAAAAGGAGGCTCCTAATTATTACAAGGTGTGCCAAAAAGACCATACAAAGAAACAAGTTACAAGTGAACCAAAACAAAAAGAATTTAGTCAATGCCCAAACAAACAAACGGGTTTGACCACCACATATGAAAGTTTAGCTTAACAATAATATTATTGACCTTCATCCATCGTAAAGGATGTAGTTTTACTTTCTCTAACAATTGGTGAATGGTTTCTGTCAAAAAAAAAAAACAATTGGTGAATGGTACTTTCCTTTTCCTTGTCTTGAATATTCTATTTTTTTTTTCATTCCATAACACCCGCACGCAGCAAACCAAACAAGCTACATAAATTTACGGCGAACTCGCAAACCTCCTGAAGAATAAACAAACTGAACGAAATGGTCCTGTAAATGAAACGGAACAGCCGCTGAATAACCAAGCCACGCCCTAATTAAGCCCCACAAATCAGCCACTGATGTACATTTTTATTAAAATCGCATTTGATAGGAAGAGAGAAAAATTGGCCCTCTTTACCGTAATCCGGAGACATTTTAGTTTTTTTTTAAGTCAAATAACCTTTAACTGGAATTGCACACTTTGAGTGCGGAGAATCTGCAGTTTGAACACCAGTCATTACATATTATTATCCTTGCAGTTATCAACTGAGTTGTACTTATGAGATAAACACATTTTAATATCTAATATATTGTTCCCTCATAAAAAAATATCTAATATATTGTTATATGAATAGAGTTTTGTACCCAAAAATTAATTGAGTTATTACATCAATTTAAATAAAATATCCCTATGGTCAATAATAACAAATAAGAACTCTGTCCATGCTAAGGAGAGTAGTGAATATTAGACTTGTGTTATTTTTATATTTACCGATAAGTGGTTCCTAAGCTTTCTTTCTAAGAATAGTAGCATGAAATGCTCTCTTGTGAAAACGTATATGAAGGAGCAAATTGTGAATCTCAATTTGTACACGTGTTGAATACTCCAATGATTTGAAAAACTATTTAAGTTCCAACAGACACAGTGAGAAATAAGCATCTCAAACATACAAAGTGCAAACAAAACTAACTCCACATTTCATATTCATTCAGTTTATAAATATTTTCATAGAAAAATGGACTCACAAAAGATGAGCTACAATGCTGGACAAGCCAAGGGCCAAACTGAGGTCTGCCATAATGAAATCTCACCATGCTATACTCTCTTCATTTCATATCTCTCGATGTTTTTCACTTTCTTATTCATCGTAGTTAGCTTTATAGATCCACTATAAGACTAATCTTCGAGTTAGTAATATATCGTTCAATTTGCCTCTCAAATGGACGACTCTAGAAATTGAACTTCTGGAATCGTCTATTTGAAATCTTGCCTTCTTTATAATATGCTAACAAATTTTCATGCTATTGTAGGAAAAGGCTAGCACCATGACAGAGAAGGCTAGCAATGCTGCTCAATCCGCAAAAGAATCCGTTCAAGAGGTTTTATTTTTAATTAATTATCAATATTTAGTCTTTCATTTAAATAAATTCACTTCGTTCACAAATTTGCACATTTGCCTTAACCATACAATCTAGTATCTCGGATTAGTATTGGGCCACAAATTTTTCAACTTTGATAAATTAGGTCAAAAATATATGATCAAAGTTTCGGTTGTTTAATCATTTTTTTAATGGCAAAAACACACCCAGTGGGACTCGAACCCACAATCGCTTGATTAGAAGTCGAGCACCTTATCCATTAGGCCATGGGTGCTTCTCATGTTAGATTTTTTAATCTTAAAAAGATGATTTAGATCAACAATTGTTTTATATATGCTGATATATATGACTTGGAAGAAATAATGTTACCAATTTTTTATTTATATTTATTGATTTTTTATTATATGAACCAAAATAAGGAGAAACATCAAGGGGAGACCGAGACATCCCAACTAAGTTGGTACCTCTCAGAGACCCTATCATTTGTCCCCGACTCATAACATATATAGTATTAAAAAAGGGAAAATACCAGCAAAAAAGCCTAAATAAAAACCGCGATAATCACGGAAAATACCCCACCGGCAGCGTGCAAACCTACCAGAGAACCATTATATTTATTGATTTATTTTCATAAAATGAACCCTTTAAAATTAAGGCTTTGTTTTGTTGTTTATAGGCTGGACAACAAGCACAGGCTAAAGCACAAGGAGCTGTTGATGCAGTGAAGAATGCAACAGGGATGAACAACAACTAATTACAATGATCAAGCAAAATGGATGATTATGGCAGATTTAGTTTCCCTTAAATAAAATCTTTTCAGCTGATTTTATTTTTTTTTGCAAGAACATTTTATTTTCATTTGTAATAATGTTACATTTTCATTAGTGAGTAGATTCAAGTTTCAAATTTGAATGGAATAGAAATTTATTACATTCAGTTACATGTAGTTGTCTAGACATGTGACTCCTGATTATAACTTCAAAGAAAACACACTAATTAACACCGAAAAACAATATTTTGAAAACCGAACTATACATTGAACGGGTGAGACCTCTAGATCATAGTTGATAGACGTTTGGCAAGTGCACCAAATACTATCGAAGTAGTAAAAATATCGATCCCACGAGGACTGTTTTTAATCTCAATAATTCAACTACGTTGTATTTTAGGATGTATAAAGGTTATTTTGATTTGCCACTAGGCAGTAGATTGGTTTGATTGAATAAAAATAATTGCTAAAAATAAATTGGTTTTCAAGAATAAGAGAGAGATGAGTTTAGGTCTTTCGAATCATCTATGTTCCCCTAATTGTTATGTTGCACCTATTCGTATGAATGATCTTCTAATCCCACGATAGTTAACAAAATAGTCCTAATCAATCCCTTGAGTTAGGACCCTCTCCTTAAACTACAGCCCCTAATCCCTTAGGTGGTCTAATAATCTTTGAAGGTTTAAAGCACGTTAACCTAACATCACTAATAAACGATTATCCATTCCTAGACTAACCATGTTTATTAGAACAATTCAATAGGTCTAAGTAGAAAGCTATGGTCAGTAGTCATTCATTCTCACAAAATCATATTTATATTTGATCAGGATATAAAAAGCATTAAGAACAATTGAATTGAATAAAGACTAGAATATCATTCACAATAAATAGAGTTTCACAACATAATATCTCAATTAGGGTTACAACGAATCATCTCAGACCTAACCTCTAATGGATTTAGCTACTCATAATAATGTTTACAAATAACATAATCATTAGAGGTAATAAAACATACACAAAGTGGTTGGAAGATGAAGAAATCGTCCTCCTGGTCCTCCTTGTAGTTGTAAAATCGCACTTGGCTCTCTAGAATTCGTAACCCTTGTTTTTGGAATAGACTTCAGCATAAATAGGCACAGAATATCGCCCAAATCGTGTCACGTTTTAAGTGAATCGTGACACGTTTTTACCTTCTGGAGCAAGAAACTGAATTAGGGTTTCACCAAATCGTGTCACGTTTTACCAATCGTGACACGTTTTCCTAATGTCGAAACAAGGCTTCTTGTGCTTCCCAAATCGTGTCACGTTTGTACCAAATCGTGACACGTTTTATTTCTTTGCGTTTCCTTCAGTTTTTCTGCTCTTTTTGCTGCATAAGTCTTCTGTGAACTCCTTTTTGTGATGAAAATACATATAAAATTACGTAATGACAAGGTGTCATCACAACCCCAAACTTAAACCATTCCTTGTCCTCAAGGAATTTACTTGCAAAGCTGACAATCGACAGTGAAATAACAATTACCTATTCAAGCAGTAGTACCCAAAAGTTCAACACCTTACTAGCTAATGATGAGCTAGTTTGACTTGTATGCATCCACCACTTCACAACTCCACGCAAATATTTGAAATAGGGTTCTACCAGTCGACATGCAGATCTACATATTACCATACGCTTGAAAAGTTTCTAAACATCAATCAAAGTCAATATCATTACACACTTTTGAGGTCTTTAGGGTTATAACGGGGCTTAGGTGAAAGGTGGGACATATTTGGATAAGTAGGCTACACAAAATTAGAGTTAGGCATTCCTACGGAAGTTAAAGAACAAATTCAATCCTACGATCATTCACCTTGTGGAATAACAATCAATGCAAAGGTACTAGAGAATATTTATAACTTTTAGGGACAATCGAGTTTGAAGTTACTCACATGTTTCAAAGTTTGGTCCCTTTTTCATCATTCATTTCATCTTTTTTTTTTTTTTTTTCATACATCAATTTTTTGAATGTATTTTTGCCTTTTGCATGACAATTCTTTTTCTTTTTGTTCTCTTATTCTCTAGTACCCCCACCCCAAACTTAATTGGTTGCAAATTCCAATAGCAACCCCAAACTTAATTTTAAGCAACATTCTACAATGCCTAACTCAGAAAAACAATAAGGGACAAGTCCTAAAAGTCTCTAAGTTTGTAATGTAGTTTGTCACCGAACAAAAAGTTCTAATCCTACAGGCTCAAAGGGGCTAAGAAAAGGATAAAGTTTAACAATTATAGTCAGGGTAGGCTTCAAAAGGCTCACAGGACCAAGCACTTTTGCCTCAGTGTGTAATTAACAAAGACCAATCAATAATAGAGAAACAATGCAAGTTCTAGAAATGTAGTTGCATGGAAAACTAAGCTAAATATAAGTAAATTGAAAAACAAAATATGGCAATGAACCTTATGGCTGAGATTTCTGGGAGTATGTGACTACCTAGCAACGCCGTACACTTCGCCTTTGAAAACCAAGTCACTCCTCCTTTTGAACTTTTGGAATACCACTTGAACAACTATTTGTTATCAAACTGTAAAAAGTCAACTAAACAAACAAATTCATCAATAATAAACAAGTGCAGGAATAATTACATAAACGGGGGGAATAAAACCGAGTTAAACTTAATTAAAAGCAATAAAAATTGTTTGAACATAAAATTAAAGTTACATAACCAAAGTGCTGAAACAAAAAACAGAAAAATAAAAATAGGTGGGCCATCAGTAGCCCACTCAATCCTGCATCTGGTCCTCCGGAATCCAAGTGTTGGGGTCCTCCTCTGCATAGGTATCCTCCCCAAAGTGCTGCCTAGACTGAGCTCCACCAGCAGCAAAGTCAGCTCGGATCTCCTGCTCTCTATCCTGAGCTCGACCTCTGGTGACATCAAAGTAGTGGTCCATAGCCTCCTCGGACCCATCAAAGCGCTCGAAAGACCCAGTCATCTTCCTCCTGTTGAGGCAGACCGCCTCAGTGAACTCCTGACCAAACCTCGGACGGTTCCAATACTCCTGATCTGACACCTCATTCATCCAGTTGGCATGGCCGAACATGTAGTCCAGCATCATAGGATGAATAGGTGCATAGGCACCCTGCTGGCTGCTCCCCTCTCCAGCAAAAGTCTGACTCTGAGGTGGTGGCGGTGGCTGTTGTGGTGGTGGCGGCTGTGGCTGTCCTGCTGCTGCTGCCTCGGCACCCATGATAGTCTGCATGCGGTCATGATAATCCTTGACAAAGCCATCCATGTAAGTGTCGGTGATGGGCTTCATCATTGCTGCACTCAAATCATTAGCAAACAAATCGCACTCCTCCTCCTCACAAAGCCAATTGATAAGGCTCAAATGAGGGAGTGCCTTCTTGGTACCTGAAGCAAACATATAGATATTGTCGGCAATTAACTCACCAACATTGATGGGTGTACCATCAAGAATAGCAGACAGCGTCAACAAGCGGGGCAGCGGAATCTCTGAAGTACAAGAGGTGCCCTCAATAGTTTGCACCACAAAAGATGTCCACGCCTTTGCATGGGGCTTGAAGTCAGCCCTCAACAGCATATGTGACCCTCCATGCCACTTAGCACCTTCAACACAAATCTGCATTAGCAACTCCTCCCACCTTTCATCATCCCAATTCTTGCACTCCTCCATCCTCCTCTTCACATCACAAATCTCCGGTGGCACAATCTCCAGCAACTGATTAATCCTTTCCGGGCTATAGTCTATCTCCTTCCCCCTCACATAGGACACATACTTCCTCCCCATATACCTAGCATTAGAATAGAATTCTATCCCAATGGTTTTGTTGGCCTGCTCGAAAATCATACTAACAAGGGACTCCCACCCTCTCTCAGTGATCACTTGATGGAACTCAGGGTTGGAGATGAGTTTGGTGAAATCAAAACCTCTCTCCGGGATCACCCTATAGCCTCGGATGTCCTTGAAACGGTCACGGGCAGCAGTATTATAAAACCGGTGGTTGATGGACGGTGGGGGTGCGGTGTTAGGGCTAGGTTTGACAGGTTGTTTGCGTTTGGGGGCTATTTTGGCCTTTTTGGCTGGTTGGGATGTGGCTTGGGACTTGCCTTTGTTGCGGGTCTCAACCATGGTTAGGGTTAGGATTTAGAGAAGAAACAAAACTGGATATTAGGGTTAGGGTTAAGATGGAGATAACGGGTTTGGTTGTTTGTTGGTGATGATGAAGGTGTATGGTAATGGTTTGGTGATTAGAAGATGAAAAGATGAAGATTTTTGGTAGAAAAGGGTTAGAGAATCGTAGGTTAGGGTTCTGGGAAAATTTTGGCAGAGTTTGGCTACTTTTGGAAGTGAATGGAATGAAAATCGTGTTGGATATATTTATAGGCTGGGAAAATCGTGCCACGTTTTGCCAAAAACGTGTCACGATTTTGTTTTGTAACGGTTAAATTTTTGAAACTGCTACAATCGTGTCACGTTTGGGCTAAACGTGTCACGATTTTTCATTTTTGAAAATTTTCTTGCCCAGAAATCGTGTCACGTTTTGGCCAACGTGTCACGATTTCTAATTGTCGAATTGCACCAATTTGAGACTTAGAAAAAATTTTAGGTGCCAAAATTCGTGTCACGATTTCAGCATCGTGACACGTTTTCTGGAAATGTCGAATGGCACCCTTTTTTTACTTAGAAAAATTTCTGAGAGGAGCTTCAGAGGGGGCAAATCGTGTCACGTTTGGCCCAAAACGTGTCACGATTTGCACAGTATTGGAAAACAACAAATTTTCTTCCTCTGTTCGTTTCAGCAAAAAATCTTTTTGTATTTTTGAATATTTGAAAGCAATAAAAAGGAAATAAGAAATACTACCTGAAATCTAAATGTGGGTTGCCTCCCACCAAGCGCTTCTTTACCGTCACTAGCTTGACTCATGACGACCCCTAAGGATCATTCAAAATAAGTCCTACCCTTGCCTTCGGTAGGTCGCCTCCCAGATATGGCTTAACTCTTTGCCCATTTACCTTGAAACTTCGGTCACCTTCAGGTGTCATCAACTCTACAGCTCCATGAGGTGACACACTTTTCACCAAGAACGGTCCAGACCACTTTGACTTGAGCTTTCCAGGAAACAGTTTCAACCTGGAATTATACAACAAAACTAATTGCCCACAGTTAATATCCCTAGACACTAAGTTTTTGTCATGATACCTTTTAGTCCTGGCTTTATAAATGAGCGCATTTTCATATGCTCTAAGCCTCATCTCCTCCAGTTCATTAAGTTTCAAGAGTCTTTTCTTACCAGCGGCTTCTTGATCAAAGTTTAAGGTCTTAATGGCCCAGTACGCCTTATGTTCTAGCTCAACTGGTAGATGACATGCCTTTCCATAGACTAACTGATAGGGTGAGAGCCCGAGGTGAGTCTTAAAGGCAGTCCTATATGCCCATAGTGCGTCATCTAATTTTTTAGACCAGTCCTTCCTATTTGACGCAACTGTTTTCTCTAAGATCTGTTTCAGCTGACGGTTTGAAACCTCTGCTTGACCACTTGTTTGTGGGTGGTAGGGAGTTGCAACTTTGTGCTTTATGTTATACTTTTTGAGCAAATTTTCAAGAAAATTATTGCAAAAGTGCTTACCCATTAATTCTTCTATTTTTACCGGTCCCAACTCTTGCTTGCTTGCTGCTAGTTGCTTCACACAATCTCTTACTTCAAGATCTTCATCATGCTCACAACTCTCTATAGAATTTACAATTGCTCTTTCAAGAGGTTGTGGTGGTTGAGGTTCACGAGAGTTGTCTTCTACTATTTCTTCAACAACATCAATCCGGTAACACTTGGGATTTTCCTCTCGGTGTTTCATTGCTTCGAAGATATTGAACACCACTTGCTCATTATGGAACCTCAACATTAGCTCTCCCATCTCAACATCAATCAAAGCACGACCAGTTGCAAGGAAAGGTCTTCCTAAAATGAGTGGCATATCTTCATCTTCAGCCATGTCTAAGATCACAAAGTCTGCTGGAAACACAAGATCATTAACTTTGACTAGCACATCTTCAAGTATGCCAACAGGATAAGAGATTGACCGATCAGCTAAAGTAATGGTCATTCTCGTTGGTTTTGGCTCCCCACACTTGAGCTTCTTCATCATTGAAAGAGGCATCAAGTTGATACTTGCTCCTAGATCACATAAAGCTCTTCCAATGTCTACCGGTCCAATGGAACAAGGGATAGTAAAAGCACCAGGATCTTTCAGCTTAGGTGGTAGCTTCTTTTGAAGAATGGCGCTACAATTCTCGGAAAGAGAAATATTTTCATCATCTTTAGGCTTTCTTCTTCCTGTTAGCAAATCTTTCATGAACTTGGCATACAAAGGCATTTGATCAAGAGCCTCACTGAAAGGGATATTTACTTGAAGTTGTGAGACAAGTTGCATGAACTTCTTGAATTGTCCTTCCTCCTTCTTTTTCTTCTTCTCTAGATGAGGGTAAGGAAGCTTCACATATGATGGAATAATTTGTGGCTTGTCTCCATCTTTCAAGATTTGACTCTTTGACTTCCTCAAGATTGAGTCTTCATCTATCAATTTCTCACTTTTATCTCCCTCTATTTTTTTCTTCTTTTCATTTTCAACTACTTCCTCATCATTTTTTTCAACTACTCCATGATCATTTTCTTCAACTACATCGTTCTCCTCCACCTCAACTACTTCATCAACCTTCTTTGGAGCTTTTGGAACTAAAGGAGTCAAAACCTTTTTGCTCCTCAATTCAATAGCATTACAAGACTCATTCTTAGGGTTATCTTTAGTGTTACCTGAGAATCCTCCTTTACTTTGTTCAGCCAATTGCTTAGCTAATTGCCCCAGTTGAGTTTCAAGCATCTTCCTAGAAGCTTCATTGTTCTTTCTTTCAGCTTCTTGACTCTTCTTCATCTCTTCAAAGTTGCCTTGAGTCATCTTCATGAAATTCATCATAGTTTCTTCAAGAGCTGATGGCTTCCTTTGTTGTTGTTGAGGAGGAGTAAGCATTTGAGAATTTAAAGCATTGTTATTTGAGTAGCTTAGATTTGGATGCTTATTAATGCCTGAATTGTAGTATTGATTCTGCCTTTGATAACCTCCCATGAAGTTAGCTTCTTCACTTGATCCTTCCGGAACGCATTCACCGTTGGGATGTTCTTCACCACATAAGTCGCACTTGATTGCAGCTACTTGTTGTTGTTTATGAGCCAAAGTGAACCCTTAAAACTCCTTAGTTAGAGCTTCAATTTGTTTGTTCATAGCTGCTTGGTTAGCAAGGATAGCAGTTTGTTCACTCACACCAAACACTCCTCTTTCCTTCTTCTTAGCTTCAGCACGATACTCATTTCCAGCCATGTTTTCTATCAAAGCTTGGACTTCATGATCAGTTTTGCTCTTGAGACTACCTCCCGCGGAAGCATCTAAGAACATTCTAGTGTTTGGTGTTACCCCCTCAGTGAAGATTTGGAGGTATTGCTTCTCGGTGAACTCGTGATTAGGGCATCTCTTAAGAAGTAAGTTGAATCGCTCCCAAGCATCATACAATGATTCACCTTCTCCTTGCTTGAAGTTAGAGATCTCCATCTTCTTTTCCCAATACTTAGACATAGGGAAATACTTCTCCAAGAACTTCAGCTCTAACTCTTCCCATGTTTGGACAGTCCCGTTTGGAATTGTTAGCAACCAATCTTTTGCTCTTCCCGTCAAAGTGAAAGGGAACAGCCTTAGTTTCTTCTGTGCTTCAGTCACGGTGGCTGGTTGCACACAAAACTCGCAGGTTTCAGCAAAGCGGCTCAAGTGTTCATGCGGACTCATAGCTTCAGTCCCATCGAATTGCTTGTCCCTCAAACCGTTGAGGACAGTTGTCTTGATGTCGAAAGCTACGGGGTTAGCTGGTTGAAAAGTGTGGGTCAGTTGACCGCGATGAGTGGCTAAACCGTAGTCTCCAAGCTTAGGTCTTGGTGGTACAACTCCTTCCCCTTCCATAGTTGCAGATTTAGGAGAAGAGATTGTTTCAGATTCACTTGAGAATTGCTCCGGTACTTGTTCTCGAACACCCGGTGGAACGGATTGAGCTAACCTTTGCGATCGGACAGCTTTCCGAAGTGCTCTAGCAGTCCTTTCAATTTCCGGATCGTACTCTAAGTCGTCAGAGCTCTGTTTACCTCGCATAAACAGCAAAATACCTTAGTAGCACTGCACAACGCAAAGTAATCAAGTGAATATGAAAACAGAAAAATAAAAAATAAAAATTAAAAACAGAAAATTAAATTGCAAATACCCTAAATTATAACGTAATTGCCTTGTTGAAATAATTCAACAGTCCCCGGCAGCGGCGCCAAAAACTTGATAGACGTTTGGCAAGTGCACCAAATACTATCGAAGTAGTAAAAATATCGATCCCACGAGGACTGTTTTTAATCTCAATAATTCAACTACGTTGTATTTTAGGATGTATAAAGGTTATTTTGATTTGCCACTAGGCAGTAGATTGGTTTGATTGAATAAAAATAATTGCTAAAAATAAATTGGTTTTCAAGAATAAGAGAGAGATGAGTTTAGGTCTTTCGAATCATCTATGTTCCCCTAATTGTTATGTTGCACCTATTCGTATGAATGATCTTCTAATCCCACGATAGTTAACAAAATAGTCCTAATCAATCCCTTGAGTTAGGACCCTCTCCTTAAACTACAGCCCCTAATCCCTTAGGTGGTCTAATAATCTTTGAAGGTTTAAAGCACGTTAACCTAACATCACTAATAAACGATTATCCATTCCTAGACTAACCATGTTTATTAGAACAATTCAATAGGTCTAAGTAGAAAGCTATGGTCAGTAGTCATTCATTCTCACAAAATCATATTTATATTTGATCAGGATATAAAAAGCATTAAGAACAATTGAATTGAATAAAGACTAGAATATCATTCACAATAAATAGAGTTTCACAACATAATATCTCAATTAGGGTTACAACGAATCATCTCAGACCTAACCTCTAATGGATTTAGCTACTCATAATAATGTTTACAAATAACATAATCATTAGAGGTAATAAAACATACACAAAGTGGTTGGAAGATGAAGAAATCGTCCTCCTGGTCCTCCTTGTAGTTGTAAAATCGCACTTGGCTCTCTAGAATTCGTAACCCTTGTTTTTGGAATAGACTTCAGCATAAATAGGCACAGAATATCGCCCAAATCGTGTCACGTTTTAAGTGAATCGTGACACGTTTTTACCTTCTGGAGCAAGAAACTGAATTAGGGTTTCACCAAATCGTGTCACGTTTTACCAATCGTGACACGTTTTCCTAATGTCGAAACAAGGCTTCTTGTGCTTCCCAAATCGTGTCACGTTTGTACCAAATCGTGACACGTTTTATTTCTTTGCGTTTCCTTCAGTTTTTCTGCTCTTTTTGCTGCATAAGTCTTCTGTGAACTCCTTTTTGTGATGAAAATACATATAAAATTACGTAATGACAAGGTGTCATCAATAGTACAACTAATTTAACTCGCTCAAACCAAAATGAAATCGCGGCAAACCTCTCAAATAATTGGATTGTAAACAATGCTAGTTTATAGTTCGATCGGTTGAACCGTCGGATTCATTCCATTTTTAAAACATTTCCAAAAAGTACACTTTAATGTTACTATAGGTAACACCAAACAACCCTATGTTGTTAACAAATTAATCAACCTAGGACACCTAGTTTGAAAACTACATCAAGTCTTGATCACTACACTTTCATTATCTCAAAGGGAATCTGGTCCTCAAATAAATCGTGTGAACATGGTTCCATGGAGAACATTGAACGAACAAAAGACCTTAAAAACTATACTATATGACATCATAAGAGTGATGCAACCAGTCAGCAATGGGACTTGGGAAACAAAAATGTTGATGAAAAATATCTTAGAGATTAAAATTCGAAATAATTTCTTATAAAAAAAAATATCATGAATATGCACAAAAGTTACACTTTTCAGCATAGATATTTTTCAGCTTATTGAAATGGAATCAAAGACTGCATAGTCCATACACATTCCTTTCCATTTTCCTCCCAAGTTAGAGTGTTCCTTGAGTCTGATTCAATAATTAAATTTATTGTCAGTTTTTAAATTGGATATCGAGTTTTTATAAATAAAAAAAATTAATTAAATCTACTTTCTACAACCACTTTTTATTAAGGACATCTCAAGAGTATAGAAAACGCATATTTCTCACAAGCCACCGTAAGACCATCTTCGACTAGTGTCTTAGTGAGCCTTCAAATTTAAGACATCGAATGATTGCTCAAAGTTGTTTGCCACTGTCAGAAAGTTTGTGTTTGTTAATGAACCAAAGTGAAATATATTATCATTTTTTAGGTATGTAGATGAAGTGGGGTAAACACCACATAAAACTCACAACTGCAGTGTCTCAAGTTCGAACCTGAGTGAAAGTGTCAAACCTAGCAGAACCGACACTGCCAATTGATCTAGATACAAACGGCAAAATAGATATTTACATATCAAAGAAAATGATTGTAGTTTTAACTGACTCACCCTATTTAATGTCAGTATTATAAAATCACCATTTACTTAATTCAAGACAACTAGACAAGTAAAAAAATCAATGGTTAGTTTGAAAATGTATTTCATTTTTACATGAATTCAAAAAATATATTAAATTGTTGTAGTAAACATTTTTAGTCTGTGTATAGGTACTCAGTTTTTCTTATAATAATTGAGTCCTAAGGGATTACAATCACCTCAAAACTATCTGTATCTACATTCACAAGAACAATAATCACAATTTCTATGACAATTTCATTCTTCACATTTTAGGAAACAAGAAGAAAGAAATGGAGTCAAGAGACCCATATCAGTCTTTAGATATACAAAATATTTTCACATTCACTGAAGCCTAAGAACACAAGTAGATGATAAGAATCGACATAACTAATATAACTGTACAAAGAATGTGGCATATGGTCACATATAAAGAACCTAAGGGTAAGATTCTCACACTAGCAGCAAAAGAGGTGTTTGCTTTACTAATAGTTTTTCAGGTTCAATAATTTCTTTCTGGTTGTTATACTCTTGCTTCAGTTGGTATGGATGCTTGGAAGAATTGGCTTTTCAGAAAGTTCTCCGGATCGACTCATCTTTCCGTTCTTCTTTTCATACTCTTGTTTCAGTTCCTCTAAACTCTTCCTTATCTGATAAGGAAAACAAAATTTAGATGCATAATAGTAAGAATTGTTACTTGGAGAAATATTATATCTATTGTTCCCTTCGTATTGCATTTGAGATGGGAGAGACAGAATCAGATTGATACGAAAACATACTCAACAACTTGCATGATATAACTATTTTATTAGTCATCTGCAAAATTAAGATTGCAGATGACTCTCTTTCAGCCATTCCTGGGGAAAGTCTTGTAAAGACGATTGGTTGTGTGAAAGAGTCTAGAGCACTCTACTACCTTGATGATAGACTGCAATCTCAACCAATAAGTTCCTGATAATAATTGCAACAACATTTATCGTAATTTCTTTTATATACAGTCCTAGGCTGTAGCAATAGACATGAGTTTTTTCCCATTACTTTACATGTATTTCCTCAATCTGAGTCCACAGATTGATATAACCCTTTGGTAACTGATACAGTAAAAAGATTGAGAAGGAATAGGGACTGAATAAAAGAATGCAGGGTAAAAAATACGCATAAGATACTATTCAGTATAATCAATCAGATAGGCTAATGGACTTTGAATCTTTTGTGTCTCTTCACACGAATAAGCAAAAAATTTAACATCTCTTCTAAAATTACAGTTTGTTTGGTTTCTACTTTCCTACTTTTGGAATCCTTGCAAATCCTTTATCTATATATTTCTCACTCATACTACCAGTGAAAAGGCTCAAAAACTATATCATGAAAAATGTTTTTCTACATACAAATTCAACATAGCTTGATATTTTAGAGCAAGAGAAACATGTGAGCTTGTATCAATATTATGATTAATATCATCATCCGAGCAAACAAATCAACAAATAAGACTTCAAAGGTAACCATCAGTGCAAAATTAAATTTTAAAACTTAGATGTTGACAAACAAAAGGCAAATGGAAATAAGTTGAAGCGCAGAGGAAGGGAGAGAACCTTGATGGAATAAGCCAGCGGCAATAACGTGTCAGGATTCATTGCATCCTCAGGGAAGTTTTTCAAGGCATGTATCAGTTTCTCAAAAGGTAACTTCACCTGATAAGCAAACAGAAAACAAACAATGAGTAGAGATTTGCTTGTGAGTCGTAAAAAAACACAAGATCACGTGATACTTACCAAGTCATCATGGCAGTACTTTAATAGGGCCAAGCCAACTTTAAAAACAATTTTAACACCCTGGAAAGATAAGAATGTCATTGTTATTATCGAATACTTTTTGTACGCTACAAATGGAACTTGGGGAAACTGTGGCTAACCTCATAGAGAAAGACATCCCAGATTCGAAGAGCCAAATGGAATGGAAAGGAATACGAAAATACAGTTATGAACCACTGGCTTGCATACATGCTAGGATTTATCATTTCTTGGGTAAAATGTTCTCCTAACTTCGGTAGATGCTCCCTCACCAAGCGTTCAAATTGAAAGAGGTATTGCTGTACAAGAGGCAGTCCTGCCTGCAGTCAAAATATATCAATAATCGTGATGAAAAAGGATTGTTTTCATCTAAAAGCAAATGATAGTCATCAATTAGGAAGCAGAGATATTTCAAATTTGTCAAAGTATCAAGAATTATCGTACAGTTGGAAGCTTCATGTTACCATGTGGCGAAAAATTTGCAATTTTGAAAGCAAACACAAGCTATCCCTACTTTCAATATTAACAAGTACATCTTTCTAAATTGTAATCATCATATATTGACTTTTGATACGTTTATGCATTAACAAGTGCGTAAAAAAAAGTATTAATAAGGAATTTGCAATGTGAACGTCTATTCACAAACTTATTAACGTATCTTGGCTGTGTCGTATCTTGATTTTTTAAAATTTCCTGTATTTGTGCTGCATCGTATCCCTATCATACTATGTATTTGGGCTTCTTAGGCCACACCATGGATGCAATTTAAAATATTTCCAAATATTTACTCGTACAAAACATATATTATAAGAGAAAGGGGTGACATAATACATTGACAGTATCAACAATCAAAATAAATGAATTCAAGGAGCAGAATAGTTACCAGATAGAGTCCCTCCATTGGGGCATGAACAGCTCCTTTAAGTAATGCCACCAATAACCAAAATGCATCCTCCTCACTCATATAAAGAAGCAAAAGACCAGCTAAAAACCCCATTCCCTGGAATTTTAATTGATCAATATACAATATTATGAATTACTTTGTAACAAACAGAAAAAAGTGACGGGTTTCTGAGTAGAACCTGAACATATCCTACTTCTCTGTCAAATACCGAGTAAGCTTTTAGAACATTGTAGAGGGACCGTTGCCCAGGTCCATGTCTTTGCTGGAAGAATACATGTGAAGGGAAAGTCCGAGAAATGTCTCGAATTATATCCAGTTCAGAGGCTGATGTCTCGTATATCACCAATTGCTGCAACAAGTATCATGACTTGTCAATGCAAACCGACAAATGTGGAACAGTTGGCGAATAAAAAATTCACGACATTGTCAAAAATAACAAGGAAGATATATAACAAATAAATCACAATTTTTGTCTGAATAAGTTAACTTGATTACCTCGTAAACTCCAGGATTCATGAGCAATAGGTCTCGGCTTCCAGATATTAACTGCCAAACAAGGCCCCTTAAACAATCAGGAATTCCCTTCCTTATGCGCCTTTTAACAACATTGGGTTTTCTCCTTAGGTAATGCTTCCAATCACTCCCACCAACCCCAATCATCTTCCTCCATTTTCTAACCCTTCTCCCCTCCTTAATTCTGACAAAAGATAGACGACAAGGAAGTTAAAAATCATCGGCCATATTTCAATGCTCATTCATGCTTAAAAACAGAGAAACGCATAATGAGCAGGAGAAAAACAACATACTTCTCATACTCATATGCTGATCTACTCGTCTTAGCTGCACCCTCAGAAGTGTTAGCATCCTGTTTTATAAACCCGAACCTATCCAACGCTCTTGGTGAAGGAACTGGACTTGGTTCATAGTCATCGGTTCTTTTCTTTTCCATTCAAAAACCACAAATTAGCATTCTAAAACCAGATCACCAATGACATAGCTTTCCTCCGTAAACATTACAATGACAAACCTGAAAACAAAAGTGCAAAAAAGGTGTCATCGTTATCATTTTACTAAAACCACTGAAAAGAAAAGAGAATAAATCTGCACACACACAACACACACAGAGTTAAAGCATTTGCTTAATTGATCTAAAGTAATTTACATGCACTGCAGTTATAAAATAGTTAAGATCAATTTGGACGATATTACAGTTTGCCCTGTGTTATCTTATATACTTTAATAAAAAAAATTAACTACAAAATGAAATTGACTAAGGTAATAATACAAGCTACAAAAGTAAAATTTACACCAAGTATACAATGATTAAGATCAATTTGGACGGTATTACAGTATGCCGTTTGCTATGCCATAACCATAACACAGAAAGTGACCTACCAAACCTTATCTAGTATGTCAATCAAAATTATCAACAATATGAAATTGACTAAGGATCTACAACAACAATCACGACCAAGCCTTATCCCACTAAGTAGGATCGGCAACATGGATCAAACGACGCCATAATGCTCTATTGTATACCATATTTCTATCTAACTCATTAATATCTAGATATTTCCTAATAGTTTCTATTTTAGTTTTTCTAGGTCTTCCTGTTCCTCTACTGATTTGACTACCCTTCATCTGATCTACTCTTCTTATTACATAATCTACAGGTGTTCTCTCTACATGTCCAAACCACCTAAGCCTAGTTTCCACCATCTTTTGTACTATAGACGCCACCCCAACTCTCTCTAATGTTGTCATTTCTAAGCACATCCAGTCTAATTTTACCACACATCCAACCCAACATCCTCATCTCTGCTATGCTTAATAAATTGACTAACGTGCTAAGTTATAATAAACTCATAAACCTATAGAAGCAAAACTTACACCACCCATAGTTCTAAATTGCAGTGCACAACTGTATTGTGATCGCAATACAAAGTTTTTAGAGGTCTTTGCAATTGCCTACATTATACTTCAATATAAACGTTCCTAGCATAACTACAACCGCAATTCCAAACCTTGTCACCACCCCTTGGCCCCCACCCTCAAATATGGAGTAAATGACTACTGTAAATTAATTGAGATCACAAAATGTAAAGTAAAAACATGCTTCTTGCATACTTCATTAAATTATAAGTGAAAACATGCTTCAAACTGAAGGATATGATTATGCACTTAGTAGCACTAAAACATGTGATTGCATTCAATTAATTCATTCTCTGACATTATTACCGGTGTTGATGATCGAACATTATGGTTTATGATCGAACATTATGACGTAATTTGATCCATGTAGCCGACCCCAGTTAGTGGGATAAGGCTTTGTTGTTGTATTACCGGTGTTGATGTGTGAGTGTCGTGTCTGGTGTCGGTGTTTCATAGATTGTGCTTCAATGTTGAACACAAAAAACTAACAGCAACAAACTAGCAACTACTAAACTACACAAAATAGCTCAAAAAAACAATTTACAAAAAATTAAACAAAAATTAAAAAAGTGATTTTTTTTCATAATCATACAACAAATCTGAGATTATACAATGTAATTTCATTTCAGCATTGAAGAAATAACAGATGAATCAATCTACTTATGAAAATGAACAGTAATAACAAAAGGGTCAAAAAGGGTACCCAAAATTGAAAATCAAATAAAATAAAGAAAAGATCAAACCTTGTAAATGTGAATGATGAAAAAGTGAAGATTTTTGGATGTGGGTGTGGTTTGGAAAAACCTCGGAAATTGGAAATGAAGGTTCGATCGATGGAAGAAAGAAGAAACGATGGAAAAGTGAGTTATGTTGTTGTTAATGTAATGATGAAATTGAATGCACTTACCATCTATGGATAAAGAAATTTTGTGTAATTATTAATTGATTAATTAATTATTAATGAATTGATTGATTGATTAATTATTGTTTTTTTTTAAAAGGATTAATGAATTTTTTATATGTACTGCTCCAGTCTCACATTATAAATTGTTTTTCTCTAAAAAAAAAATTTGTTTTTCAACATAAATTGTTCTAAATTATAAACCTTTTATAATATCAACGAAAAATTAGTTAATAAGTAAAAAGTTCCCCTCCCCTACAAAAAGAGTAAGAGTTTAATTTTATCCAAAAAAATTAAGAAGGAAAGAGTACGTAATTAAGGAACAACTCTTTTGTGAAGAGAATCTCAAATGAAAAAGGTAGACATACCCACATCCAGAAAAAAAAAAATTAAATATTGATGATTGATGTGATTAAAGTGTTTTTGTTTCATTTAAATTTTTTTATTTAATAGAATGTGCCAGATGTTTTTCATTTAAAGTTGTGACCATAGAAAAAAAATTTATGTTGCTCTTTAATTACTTAAAATACAATAAATATTTATTTGATTATTATTATTATATTTTTAATGTTTCTATCATAGATACTCTTAAACTCACACATGGGCGCAACTATGTTTATTAACCTATTGAATCAAGTTAAATTACAATGGATGTTATCCGGCAGGCTAAGGTTCACATGGGAAGGTACAATCCCTTCCCACCATGGGTCAGTTTGGTTTTAGTGGTTTGATCAAAAGAAGACCACAGTATTATCATGTTCTTTCACCACTAGATTTTTTTCCACATTCTCTTTCCTCCATGTCTCTCACCCAAGAGGCCAACATCACCACTACCGCTGACTCTCCTTCAAACAACAATTTTTTTCTCAGCGCAAGTTTTCACCAATGTTGACTGATTTTGGCAACAAACAAAAAAAAAAACCAAATATTTGTAATATTGGCAGTTTGTGGAATCTGGAGTTGCTATTCTTGCTTGGGAAGAAGACACCATTTAGTTAACTCACTCACCAAGTTAGTGACTCAGCAAAATAAAAATGAAAATCAAACTATAAATCTAAGTGGGTGTGAGAGAAGAAGTGAATGTACATAATTAGATGAAGTTGATTACAGGGATGAACATTCTGATTTAACTTTCTCAAAAACAAATTGAAATTGCTCAAAAGAAATAGTTTAGGTGTAAGAACATGATTGTGTTCTTCTTTCCACATTCTCTTTCCACATTCTGTACAAGGATGTGCAAATTGATGTTGGTGGTGGTGGGAGGATGGCAGTGGTGGAGGGGAGGAAGGAGAGAGAAGGGTGGTGGAAGGGTAAAAGTAATAATCTAGTGTTGTAGGTGTATGATAAGATTGTGTTCTCAAATTAATTTAATGGCTTAAATAAATTTTCCCATGGTGGGAAGGGATTGTACCTTCCCATGTGAACCTCCACCTATCCGGCAATCAAACCATGCTCTCACATGGGGCCAAAATTACAATTGATAATATCCATCAATCAAACCATGTCATTTGTATCATAGTTTCTTTTTTTTTTTTTTTTGAAGAATACCTTTACTCATAGTTTCTTATATGAAGCTACCTTTACTCATTGGTTCAAAATTGCATGCTATCTTCTACAGCAAAATCATTATGCAAATCTAATTGTTACTAAATCTTATGATGCATTCTTAAGCAACAATAAAAAGATTTTGTTAGCCTAGATAAAAAAAAAAAACCATGATTTCATTGTCACTCTATACATAAAGGCTACATCTAAGCATAGAAGTTGCAATTATACATAAAGATTACATCTTGAAGATAGATAGGTGCACCGCTCTATGCACCTTTAGCACCACCTTATACATAAAGGTTACATGGTAGACTTTGACTTTAGTTAGAAAAATGACAATATTTCAAGTTTACAGAAAAAGTTATACATCTAGATATAGAAGTTGCAATTATTAATAAAAGAGAGTTTGTCTTCTTTAGTTTCACTTTGATATGTATATTGGTTTTATTGCAATGCATTATATAATCCTTTTTTATGTCCTTGCACTTCTATGTATTGTTTTGCCATTGAAATCAACTATTTGCCCATAATCTCATTCACACACCCAATTCCACATAAACTATGTCCAAAGAGGAATTTGTGTTATTATTACTCATGTGATGTTGTAATCAAGTTTCAACTATTTTTTTTAAAGAAAGTTTCATTTATATTATATTTAACGTGCTTTTAATTTACTGTGCTCATACTGTGCTCATATAGTGCTCATATGAGCAACGGACGGTTTCGGGCGGTTTCGGCCGCAAACCACCAATGGAAATGAAACCGAAGAGAGAATATGAAGACCCATTTCCGTCCGGTGAGAGCAACGGTTTAGTCGGTTCACGGTTAGAATCGGTGACGGTTTGGGCGGTTCGGTTAGTCCGGTTTACATCTTCTCCATTATCGATTTTAGTAGGAGAGCTATCTTAGGAAGATGATGGCAAGTTGCTCATATGAAACAATATGAAGGGTAATTGAAGAAACAATCTCAGATGCAGATGAAGTTTTAAGTGAAGTTTCACTTTTTAAGACTAATTTTTCTGTTGTTGAAGGGGGATGAAGTTTTCCAGTAGTGAAGATAAGAAAGCCACGACAGAGATGGAAGGCAGCTAGTGAGAAAGACAACTCAAGTTGTTTAACTAGAGAAGAGATGAAGCGATAGCAAACTATTAAAATATCTAGTAATACAATATATTAAAGGGAAATGTTAACTTGTGCCCTTGGGGCACAAGTTTAGAAACTAAACATAGAAATTTTTTCTTGGAAATTGTGAATTCAATATATTAAAAGTTTGAAATTTTATCTTTTCAATACAAAAGTTACTTTTTATTTCCATTTTTAGTTTCTTAACTTGTGCCCTTAGGGCACAAGTTAACATGACCCTATATTAAAATACTGATAGGGCCAAACCGCAAGTGCACGGCCTATCGAAGTAATAGTAGTAAGTAGAGTTATCGTTCCGCTAGGGAGTTGTTCAACTTAATCAACTTTTAATGAATGATTAGAGGAGAGAAAGTTGATAAGAAAGAGTTTGATTGCTGAAGGTAAAAACAATAATAATAAAGGGCCTTAGGATCATTGGTTCGTCTTAATAACTAATCCTTCACTAGATAAAACCTAAACGTCTAATTTCATGATTTACACACTAATTTCTAAAGACCGGTTTCCCTTAGCCCCTCACCTTTCCGATGAAAGTCCGGTGAGAGTTTACTTCTAGCAACCAAGCCTATTTCGCTGACATGATTACTAGAAGATGCATAGAGGATTGAAACTACTCTTTGTCTCAATAATTGCAAAGACTATTTCACTGTTTTGCAATTATTGTCTAGATTCACTTGTTCCAACATCAAGACTCCGCTCTCGCTTTATGAATTGATGTTTGGGATGATGGATTAACGATTATCAAACCCTCCGCTTTCGCTTCCACAGTTTGATAATTGTTAATCCACGTTAAGACGGTGAATCTAGATTAGGAATTAGGGTTACATAGAAATTAGGGTTTAGACATGTTTTGTTTAGGATTGAGTCATTAGACTCCCCAATAATCCTAAGACTAAGAAGTCTACTCACTCATGTTCATCGTAGACATGGGGGAAGAAGAGAGAAAATGACAGTAAAGTAAATTGCGAAGAAAGTAAAAAGGAAAATAAAGACTTTTATTAAAATAGCAATTGAAATAAACAAAGTAAAGCATGATTGTTTATGGTGGAGAGCTACTCTATTTATAGCTTTACATTCGACTTAGAAACTAAGCAACTAAAAGGATAAAACGGTAAAGCTGCAATAGGGTAACTTGGGCTTGAAGAAAAGCAGCAAAACAGGTCCTGGGATCGGGCACGGCCGTGCCACATGTTGGCACGGGCCGTGCCAAGCTTCTGGTAGGGGGAATCGTATTTTTGCCCCGTATCTTCGTATTCTTGCGCTGTATTTTGCTCCAGTCCTCTTTCTTTTGCTCCAAGGCACCTTCCACCATATATTTATTCCTAAAATAAAATAAAAGACAATTTGAAGTAAAATATTCTAAACTAAAATAAAATGCAATAAAATAAAATCAAATCTAAAATAAAACTAAACTAAATAAGGCAATAAATAATACTATCTATGACTCATCAAACTCCCCCACACTTGAATCTTTGCTTGTCCTCAAGCAAAAGGCAACAAACATAGTAGCAACAAAAGATTGATTATGGCAATATTAAGAACAATGTGTCTCAAAAGAAAGGCTTTGCTTCAAGTACACTAATTACAACTTCAAACACTTCTCATGAACCTATTCTACCCAACATCAAGTCTCAAGTGAGTGTGTGTGTGCAGTCCAACCCTTTTCTTGCTCCTGTATAAGACAGATATTATGAGGAATAGGTTCTATCCTTAGTGCTAAAGTAACCGAGAAAAGTCCTTTCTTCATTTCGTATAAGAGTGATGGGAATTAAAGTTAAGATTGAATTAATTTAACAATTAAGCACAAGGGGCTGCAGATGCTTAGGGGCTATCTATCCTCGTATGAAGTCTTCTCGGATGTAATTGTCCTTTCCCCCTAGATTCAAAATCACCCTAAGCAGTGCTGCAAAATTATTATTTGTTTCATCTCCGCGTAGGAAGTCTTTTTGGATGTAATTGTCCTTTCCCCCTAGCATTGATGAATTTGTTTCACTTTAAGTTCAAATTAAGGAGTCACCACCACAATTAGGAAGTTAGGATGTAATTGTCCTTTCCCCCACATGTTGGTGCCATTCTCCTGCCCCATTTAACATTAACAAATTAAGGAGAATATAACAATTAAGAATCAATTTGATTAATTTTCCCACACAAACTTATACTACTTTTACTCTTAAGACTTTAAAGGGTCTAAGTTAACACTAAAGATAGAACGTGCTCCTTAAAATACCTATTTATACATTTACTCAAGGATTGCAACCGGTGCTTTTCTCATTGGAGAATTTTCACATTAAAACAAGACATGGGTATAGCAAGAACATAAGAAACACAAGAAACTATTTTCATGTACAAGAAGCAACCTAAGGAAGAGACAAAACAAAAATTTTCATGCCATATTTTCATTAAAAACAAGCTACTTAGTTATGCCTCTTGCTATAAAAACAAAACAAAAGAATAAAGTTCAAGGGAGTTTGGGAACACTACGACTCTAGACACTTTATTAGGCCCCCCCCCACACTTAGGGGAAGCATTGTCCTCAATGATTCAAAAGAAAAAGAAATTAAAAGAGAAGAAGAAGAAATAGAATGGAAGAAAGGGGTGCAGAAAGCTCACAGTGTGCTATAAACAGCAAAAATTGATGAATTTTGGGATCTGCAAGCTGGCACGGCCGTGCCAGACTCAGCACGGGCCGTGCCAACATTCTGTTTTCTTGCCCCCCATTTTGCTTGAGAAACATGGCACGGCCGTGCCAATCTTAGCACGGGCCGTGCCAACCTTCTGGTAAGGAGGCTTCAAAAAAATTTCAATTTCTTGAATTCTTGTCGAATCATACTTGGACAATTACCTACAAAACAACTCAAAACAAAAGCAGTTAAAAGCGTGGGTTGCCTCCCACGAAGCGCTCTTTTACCGTCATTAGCTTGACAAAAAGAAAAACAACTTTAAGGCGGGTCAATAAGTCTCCAAGCAGCCACTACTTCAGTTCCTTCCCCTATGTTGTAAACCTTTAGCCTTTGTCCGTTAACTTTGAATGGTCCGGTTTTTTCAGAAAAGATTTCAACAGCCCCATAGGGATAGACCTTGCGGACTTGAAACGGACCAGACCACCTAGACCTTAGTTTTCCTGGGAAGAGCTTCATCCTAGAATTAAAGAGTAGTACAAGGTCACCAACTTTGAAGTCCTTTTTAAGGATATGTTTATCATGCCATTTTTTTGTTCTTTCTTTGTAAATGCGGGCATTTTCATAGGCATCTAACCTAAGTTCTTCTAGCTCACTTAGTTGAAGTTTCCTTTTTTGACCGGCTAGTTTTGGGTCCAAGTTAAGGTTCCTAATTGCCCAATAAGCTTTGTGCTCAAGTTCAACTGGGAGGTGACAAGATTTCCCATAAATTAGCTTAAAAGGAGTCATTCCAATGGGAGTTTTGTAAGCTGTTCTATAGGCCCAAAGAGCGTCATCAAGCTTACTTGACCAATCTTTCCTAGAGATAGAAACTGTCTTTTCAAGAATGGCCTTTATTTGTCTATTTGAGACCTCAACTTGTCCACTAGTTTGCGGGTGATAGGGTGTTGCAATTTTATGTTTCACTCCATATTTTTGTAAAAGTTTTTCAAAGTGTTTAGAAATGAAGTGAGACCCTCCATCGCTTATGACAACCCTTGGCACCCCAAACCTTGGAAAGATAACCTTTTTGAACAATTTTATAACTACATGTGCATCATTGGTGGGGGAAGCAATGGCCTCAACCCATTTGGACACATAGTCAACAGCCACCAATATGTATTGATTACCAAAAGAGGAAGGAAATGGCCCCATGAAATCAATACCCCATACATCGAAAATTTCAACTTCAAGGATGTTGTTTAAGGGCATTTCATTCCTTTTTGTAATATTACCGGTGCGTTGACAATTGTCACATTTAGAAACAAAGAGATGCACATCCTTAAAAAGTGATGGCCACCAGAAACCAGATTGAAGTATTTTAAAAGAAGTTTTTTGACTACTGGCGTGGCCACCATATGAGGAGGAGTGACAATGGTGAAGAATACTACTTACCTCGCTTTCAGGGATGCATCTTCTAAAAACTCCATCCGAGCCTCTTTTGAAGAGGTAAGGCTCATCCCAATAATAGTGCTTGAGATCATGGAAGAATTTTTTTCTTTTGCTGGTAGTTCAAGTTAGGTGGTAGTACTACTGCTGCAAGAAAATTAACAAAATCTGCATACCAAGGTGTGTTAGCTTGTGCCAATAAGAAGAGTTGGTCATCCGGGAAGGAATCATCCAAAGGCAACTCATCCTCATTGGGTTCCCTAAGGCGGGACAGGTGATCAGCTACAACATTTTCAGTGCCTTTTTTATCCTTTATTTCAATGTCAAATTCTTGGAGGAGCAAAATCCATCGGATCAATCTTGGTTTGGCATCTTTCTTGTTTAACAAATATTTTATGGCCGAGTGATCTGTGTAAATAATGATTTTTGATCCTACCAAGTATGGCCTGAATTTGTCAATAGCATAGACTACTGCTAATAGTTCCTTCTCAGTTGTAGCGTAATTTACCTGTGCCTCATCAAGGGTCTTACTTGCGTAATAAATGGCGTGCATCTTCTTGTCTTTTCTTTGCCCTAACACAGCCCCAACTGCATAGTCACTTGCATCACACATTATTTCAAAAGGTAAATTCCAATCTGGTGGTTGTATGATTGGTGCAGTGACCAGGGCTTCTTTTAACCTGCAAAATGCTTTTAGACATGCATCATCAAACACAAAATTTGCATCCTTAAGGAGCAAGCTTGTTAGTGGCTTAGTGATTGAAGAAAAATCTTTAATGAAACGGCGGTAGAATCCCGCATGTCCTAGGAAGCTTCTAACTTCTTTGACCGAGGTAGGAGGAGACATTTTCTCAATAATTTCAATTTTTGCTTTATCTACCTCTATACCTCGTTCAGAGACTAAGTGTTCTAGGACAATTCCTTCTCTTACCATGAAGTGACATTTTTCCCAATTCAACACTAAGTTCACCTGTTCACATCTTTCCAAAACTTTTTCCAGGTTAGTCAAACAATTATCAAAACTAGATCCATGCACAGAAAAATCATCCATAAAAACTTCCATTATATTTTCAACAAAATCAGAAAAAATAGACATCATGCATCTTTGAAAGGTAGCGGGGGCATTGCAAAGACCAAAGGGCATTCTCCTATAGGCAAAGGTACCAAAGGGACATGTGAAAGTGGTTTTCTCTTGGTCATCAGGGTGAATGGGTATTTGGAAAAATCCAGAATAGCCATCTAAGTAACAAAAGTGTGAATGCTTAGCTAACCTTTCTAACATTTGGTCTATAAAGGGGAGTGGGAAGTGATCTTTACGGGTTGCTTTGTTAAGCTTCCTATAGTCAATGCACATCCTCCAACCGGTGACGGTTCTAGTTGCAATGGATTCATTTTTATCATTCTTAATGACTGTGAGACCACCCTTTTTAGGTACTACTTGAACTGGGCTAACCCATTTGGAATCAGAAATTGGATAGATGACACCTGCATCTAGGAGCTTTAAGACTTCTTTTTTCACAACTTCTTTCATGTTAGGATTTAGTCTTCTTTGGTGTTCAACGGAGGGCTTATAGTCCTCTTCAAGCAATATCCTATGTGTACACAATGAGGGATTTATTCCTTTAATGTCATCAATGGTGTAACCTATGGCTTTAGGGTATTTCTTGAGAACATAAAGCAATTTTTCAGTTTCTACCTCATTCAAGCTTGCGTTCACAATAACAGGGTAGGTTGAGTTAGGGCCTAAGAATTCATACCTCAAGCTTGGTGGGAGTGGTTTGGCGCCTCTTTTGGTAGAGGGGCTGCTTCTTCTTTCATTAATTCTTCCATGCCCAAACCTTCCATGGGAGGGTTTTCATTCAATAGCTCCTCGTAGGCTTTGGCATCTCCTTCTAGCTTTGTACCTGCATCACCAACCAAGCATACTTCCAAACCATCATGTGTAGTTGATGCTAAGGAGCATTCTTTCACACAACGGTCAATTATATCTAACATGCAACAAGAATCTTTAATGGAGGGATTTTTCATAAGTTTAGCAAGTTCAAATTCAACAGTATCTCCACCAACATTAAATTCCAATTTCCCATGTTTAACATCAATTATAGCCCCTGCGGTAGCAAGGAAGGGCCTTCCCAAAAGTATGGGTACTTGGTTATCCTCCTCTATTTCCATCACAACAAAGTCCGTAGGGACGTAGATTTCTCCTACCTTGACAGGGACATCCTCTATGATTCCAGCTGGATATTTAAGGGAACGGTCTGCTAATTGTAGGGTCATCCTAGTTGACTTAAGCTCTCCCAATCCCAATCTCTCATAAAGAGATAAAGGCATCAAACTGACACTGGCTCCTAAGTCACACATTGCTCTCTTTACTACTTCAGACCCTATGACACAAGGTATTGAGAAACTTCCTGGATCCTTAAGCTTGGGAGGCAACTTATTTTGGATGATGGCACTACATTCCTCCGTAAGGTTCACCGTTTCACTTTCCTCAATCTTTCTCTTTTTTGAAAGAATTTCTTTTAAAAATTTAGCATAGGTGGGCATTTGAGTTAGGACATCGGTGAAGGGAACATCAATGTAGATTTTATTCATCATTTCAATGAACTTTTTAAATTGCTCATCAAGCTTAGACTTGGCAAATCTTTGAGGGAAAGGAATCTTTGGTTTAAAAGGAGGCGGTGTAACTTCCTCTTTTTGTGGTTTCTCACTTTCTTCTTTAGCCATCTCACCTTGCGGTTCACTAGTCTCTTCCTCACTAGGCTTGACTCTTAAGGGGTCTTCTAATTGTTTACCACTCCTAAGTGTAACGGCGTTCATTCTAGGTTGGCAAAATTGAACAACTAGAGAGAGCTGAGCCTCTAAGACCTTATTGTGAGAGAAGATAAAGTCTACTTTTGATGTAAGTGAAACAAAAGAGTCATTCAAAAGTCTAGTTTGATTTGCAAGCTCTTTGAGCTGCTCGGTTTGGTTAAGAAGATAATTTTCCATTAGAAGTTCAAGATTAGACTTTTGAATAACCTTTTGGTCATTAGCATATCTTGGTGGTGTTGTTCCTTGAACCAAGGGATTTTCATTAGGGCTTTGGTCAAAACTTACCCCTTGGTTGTTTTGAATAAAGTTTATTTTCTCAACACTACCTAGTTTGCATTCACTACATGTTTTACAAGGGGATGTAGGAGTAGTATCACTAACATTAAGTTTTTCAAATTTGTGGGTTAGTGCATCAATCCTAGAAGCAAGGTGGTCATAGTTAGAGACTTCGTACATACCTGCCCTCTTTTTGGAGGGTGAAGACTTTGTAGCGAGTTCTTCATCAGTCCATAGAAAGAGATTTCGAGCCATGTCTTCGATCAATGCATAGGCTGTTTCGAAGTTTTTGTTCATTAGAGCACCACCTGCAGCTGTATCAACAAAGGTTTTAGTAGCATGAGATAAACCATTGTAAAAAGTGTGGATGATCAACCATTCTTCTAGTCCATGGAGGGGGCAAAGTTTAAGCATGTCCTTAAAACGTCCCCATGAATCATGAAGAGATTCCCCTTCTTTTTGAGTAAATTGAAAAAGCTTTGCCCTTAGTTGGCCGATTTTTGATGGGGGGAGGAAACGGATGAGAAATTCACGCTTCAATTGGTCCCATGAAGTGATGGAACCAACTCTTAGGGAATGGAACCAATTGAGAGCCTTGTCCTTTAGAGAAAAAGGGAAGAGATGTAGTCTCAAGGTTTCTTGGTTTTTCTTATATGTTACGGTGAGCCGCCAAAAGGTTGAGATATGGAGATTGGGATCCTCATCGGGGGATCCCGAAAAATAATTTTGCTGCACCATCTTAAGTTGGGCAGGCTTAATTTCAAAATCTTCATCTTCAACCGTTGGATACACAATAATAGCATATGGCTCTTCCATTGAAGGAGTCACGTATTCCTTAAGAGCACGTCTTTCAGCCATGTTGGTATTATTTTTATGCTTTCCAAGAAGTTAATGATGAAGAAAAATAAAAATAAAAACAGAAAAAGAAAGAGAAGAAGAGAGAATTCTAATCACTAAGAAAAAGCTAATTAAATTAGTTAACTCCCCGGCAACGGCGCCAAAAACTTGATAGGGCCAAACCGCAAGTGCACGGCCTATCGAAGTAATAGTAGTAAGTAGAGTTATCGTTCCGCTAGGGAGTTGTTCAACTTAATCAACTTTTAATGAATGATTAGAGGAGAGAAAATTGATAAGAAAGAGTTTGATTGCTGAAGGTAAAAACAATAATAATAAAGGGCCTTAGGATCATTGGTTCGTCTTAATAACTAATCCTTCACTAGACAAAACCTAAACGTCTAATTTCATGATTTACACACTAATTTCTAAAGACCGGTTTCCCTTAGCCCCTCACCTTTCCGATGAAAGTCCGGTGAGAGTTTACTTCTAGCAACCAAGCCTATTTCGCTGACATGATTACTAGAAGATGCATAGAGGATTGAAACTACTCTTTGTCTCAATAATTGCAAAGACTATTTCACTGTTTTGCAATTATTGTCTAGATTCACTTGTTCCAACATCAAGACTCCGCTCTCGCTTTATGAATTGATGTTTGGGATGATGGATTAACGATTATCAAACCCTCCGCTTTCGCTTCCACAGTTTGATAATTGTTAATCCACGTTAAGACGGTGAATCTAGATTAGGAATTAGGGTTACATAGAAATTAGGGTTTAGACATGTTTTGTTTAGGATTGAGTCATTAGACTCCCCAATAATCCTAAGACTAAGAAGTCTACTCACTCATGTTCATCGTAGACATGGGGGAAGAAGAGAGAAAATGACAGTAAAGTAAATTGCGAAGAAAGTAAAAAGGAAAATAAAGACTTTTATTAAAATAGCAATTGAAATAAACAAAGTAAAGCATGATTGTTTATGGTGGAGAGCTACTCTATTTATAGCTTTACATTCGACTTAGAAACTAAGCAACTAAAAGGATAAAACGGTAAAGCTGCAATAGGGTAACTTGGGCTTGAAGAAAAGCAGCAAAACAGGTCCTGGGATCGGGCACGGCCGTGCCACATGTTGGCACGGGCCGTGCCAAGCTTCTGGTAGGGGGAATCGTATTTTTGCCCCGTATCTTCGTATTCTTGCGCTGTATTTTGCTCCAGTCCTCTTTCTTTTGCTCCAAGGCACCTTCCACCATATATTTATTCCTAAAATAAAATAAAAGACAATTTGAAGTAAAATATTCTAAACTAAAATAAAATGCAATAAAATAAAATCAAATCTAAAATAAAACTAAACTAAATAAGGCAATAAATAATACTATCTATGACTCATCAAATACTAGTACTCATTTAAAGAAAATCTCGGTTACCAAAATAATAAAGCTAATTTTATAACCACTTTCCAAGACTGAGAAATGAGAAGACTTCTCATACATGCTTTTAATTTTATATTACTCCTATATACTAGTTCTAGTAAATTGCAATGTACTCTAGTCCACTAGTTATCAAAAAGCATGTGTGTATCCATAAAATAAAAGCCTGCCATTCTGCAGATTTCAGTCACTAGTCACACTTGTTATTCAACGTTTCAATAGCTAAATTATCATATCGGTCGGTTCGGTTACCAATAGAATTAATTTATGGAAACCGAGTTCGTCCGCCAACACCCGTTTCAACCTGTTTACAACAAACCGATAACCCGGTGACCCGATTCAACCCACCCGAAAGCCTGCTTTTGAGTGCGGGTTTCTCGGTTTGCGGTCGGGTCTTGCTGATCTGCTCACCCCTAGATATGTGCGAAGCATGGATGCACCATCTTCTAGTCTTTCACAAATGCAAAGAACCAAAAAACAACAGATTTTTTAAATTAATTAAAAGCCATAATTTCCAGTTCCACCTCTCTCACACAAATTAAATAATTTTAATTCCCAAAATGCCATTGAACCCAACTCAATTCAAGCACTTCACACAAACTCAATTCAAGGACAATTTAGTCAATTCTTACTTCTCAAAACCTGACAGGGGGTGTAAGTTTGTAACATAGAATCATGGGGGTGCAACTAGAAGTTTTCAGTAGATAGATATACTCAAACACTGACACCAACAAAACAACCAATAGAATCCATTGTGTTCTTCTTCCTTCCTCGTCCACCACAAGATTCCACTTCTTGAGTTCTACACAATTTTCTGTAACACCCATTTTCACATTCAATCATTTCTCTGAAAAATTCTTTATCTTTTACATTTTCAAGCTCCAATTTTTTTGTTGAATTCTGTGAAATAATTCAGTTTATACAACACTAGATGCTTTTATGAATATATAGATTTGATTTTGAATAGAAATGGCTTTTTTTTCTTTACCTTGTTGTACTGGGTCATTTTTGACACCAAATAGGTTAAAAATTAGGAATTTTAGGGTTTATAGAGGTTTATGCACTTCAATGAAGTTTAAGTTTAATCAATGCTATAATTTTGAAAATGGGTTTTTATGGAATAAGAAATTTGAGTATTATGGTAGAAAAAGTAGAAATTTTTCATTGAGGTTTCAACAAAATGGTGTTGGTAATGAAACTGAGCCACTTGTTAGTAGTAGAAGTAGGGATGATAAGAAGAGTGATTATGGTAAAGGGGGGAGTGGTAATAGGTTGAAGAAGAGATTTTCGTTGAGATTGCGGCCGAGGTTACGGTTATTGGTTATGAAGATGAAAAGGGCTTCTGTTGAATCTGTTTTAAATGAGGTTGAAGTGTTTGTTAGGAAGAATATTAGGACGGTGGCGTTTGCTACATCGTTTTCGATTGTGTTTACACTTTGTTTTTTGTTTTTGAAGTTTACTTCACTTCGGCCAGTGAAAATTGTTCCGTATTCGGACTTGATTGCGAGTCTTCGAAATGGGAATGTGGAGAAAGTTTTAGTTGAAGAGGGGTCTCGGCGTATATATTATAATACGGTGTCTGAGAATGTTGAAAATGATAAGGTTTCTGATGAAGAAGAGTCACAACAAGTAGTAGATGTTTCGATGGATAAGGATATAGACAAGGTTGTGAGTGAGAATGCTGTAAGATCTGGTGGAATTCCTGCATTGAATAAATTGAAGAAATTCTCTAAGAGACGAGGTTCGATTCCTGAGTGGCAGTATTCCACGAGAAAAATAGATCATGACGAAAAATTCCTTCTTAGTTTGATGAGGGAAAAGGGGGTTACGTTTAGCTCGGCTCCTCAATCTGTGTTAGCGGCGATGAGGAGTACTTTGATAACTGTGATCACACTGTGGATACCTTTGATTCCTTTGATGTGGCTTATATATCGTCAACTTTCTGCTGCTAGTCCAGCTAAGAAGCGGAAACCTAATAGTCAGACAGTTGGATTTGAAGATGTTCAAGGTGTTGATTCTGCAAAAGTAGAGCTCATGGAGGTAACAATCTCATCTTTTAGGTAGTATTCATGATAGTCATCTAACATATAGAAGTGATTTTTTCTGTTTTGCCAATGATATTTATCTCATCAGGAGTTTCTAGTATTTCGTTAACTGGTACAAACTTTTATTCTTATGCGGTAATTTAGATGTTATCTTGATGTGTTGAAGATGTAATTTGTCTTTTTGAATGGTGAAGTAAGACCTTTTGGTAACATACAAAGATGGAAAATAAAATAAGTATAGTTTTTCCATGGGATTATAATCAGTGGTAGATTTTAGCTTTTGGCACGGTACCAAAACATAAAAGCTTTGAGTATCAGAAGTAAAGAAAGTTCAACTAACTTCTTGGTTTAGGATTTTTGAGATGTGACATTGGTTATACTGTGTTATAATTACTTATAACCATATTCGGAATTTTTTATCTCAGAAAAATAATTATGTTCAAATCCATTTGACTATCTATCTAGATAAACAAAAAATGTATCATGTTGAACAACATTCATTCTTTCTCTGTCTAAAAATTGAAAAGTAAATCATATATTCCCGAGGCTCTGATATGTCAGATCTTTGAATCACAAAATGTCAGGAGTTATGTTGTTATTGATCTTATTCACTTAATTGTTTACATCTAGGATTAGCTCATACCCTTGCTTTTGTGGTACCAAAGGTACAATTAAACAATTAGAGTATTATATAGGGGGTGGCGTTTAAGGTACACAGCTTAAGTTTTGTGTATCAATATACAAATGGTTGATTACCATTGCTAATCACGATTCTTAGCGTGTATTGGTCTACCTCTGAACCGCTTTGTGTTTTGCACCGTCACTGAAATACTATGCTCCAACACTTTTCTCTTATTTTATACTACCTCCGTTTCAAAATACATGTCCATTTTGAAGAAATTGCAGTAACCAAGAAACTAAATAAATTTTGTTACTTTTGATGAAATTATATGTGTATTTTCTATAATACCCTTAACCATTTATTATTTCATTATATTTTTTCTCTCTCTGCAATAAATATGCAAGGGTATTATTGAAAATACACTAATTAATGTTGCATTGAAACTTGAAAGAGACAAGTATTGTGAAACAAAATTATTCTTCAAAATGGACAAGTATTATGAAACGGAGGGAGTATAACCTCTCCCCTGTTTTATGAGATTCAGTTTAATCATTATGCTTCGGCCAACCAACAACCCAATGGGAAACACAGCCAAGTGGCCCACCTTAAGGCTGGCCTCTTGGAGTGTTCTGCCCATCTGTCCTGCCACCGTAACTTTAATTTTTGACCATTTGTGTACTGCTACGCAACTTAAGTTGCGTACTGTAAACCTCACCTATATAGGGGTGCTCATAAATCAATATAATCTAATAAAATTAGGAATTCGATTATAAAGTAGACAACTGAATAAACCAAAATCAACAAACTGAAAAACTCTTTTTTTAATAGATTGTATTTTGAATTTGATTTCAAAATCCTATCAAAACCAAATTAAACTTGTGTGTGTCATATCTATAGAACTAACGTAAATCTTAAACTTATTTATGAAAAATATATTTGAATGAAGATAGAGTTTTTAGTAAACATATGAATATTTACATGAGTAAAGATAACTCATTACACTAGTGACTGAGATATTTGATACTTTTAACTATTTTCAGTATATTTATTATATATTTTACTTATATTTATTTGATCCTTCCTCGGAAGAAAAAAGTAAAGACTTAAACCGAGACAAGGATCCAATTCAAACTGCTATAGATTGGATTAGAGTGAACCGGTTGAGTGATAAAATTACAAAAAGATGAGAGATATGCTAAATGTTGTATTTTAAAAGGGTATAGTACATGTGGCATTTAGATGCATTGTCACTGAAATAAACCCAATTGCATCAAAATTTTGTAGTTTGAAATGTTTTATGTCCGTGTTGTATTCATTGAATGATTTCCAATCTGTATTGCTTTTATATTTGACCGTTTCTTTGAATTGTGACTATTGGAAAATAAATTTCCCTTAAAACTATAGCGAGTTGAAAAAGATTTGACCTCATGCCTTTACGTTTTCATCATTTCTAATTTTGGTTGAACTTCTTTGTCAATAGCTAATCAACTTTATTGTTCTCCGTATATTGACACTGTCCCTGATTTGTAGATAGTTTCATGTCTGCAAGGGGATCTTAATTACCAAAAGGTAGGGGCAAAGCTACCTAGAGGAGTGTTGCTTGTCGGTCCTCCAGGAACTGGCAAGACATTACTTGCACGTGCAATAGCGGGGGAAGCAGGTGTACCCTTTTTCACAGTATCTGCCAGTGAGTTCGTTGAAATGTTTGTCGGAAGAGGTGCTGCTAGAGTCAGAGACCTTTTTAGTACAGCAAGGAAATTTGCACCATCAATCATATTCATTGATGAACTTGATGCGGTTGGTGGCAAGCGTGGAAGAAGCTTCAATGATGAACGGGACCAAACGCTCAATCAGGCAAGTTTAGTCATCATTTTGTATTTCTTTTCTAGCAACAATTGATTGAACTCATGGTTATCAATATCTTAAGATGCATGTGGTCGTATCTTGATTCAATACTAAACATAAACCTCTTTTAAACTTAATGTAGCCAACCACTTTTTTTTTGTCAACTTTGTATAACCAATCAATTTTCTATGTCATTTGATTTATGATTTGAATCTTGGAATTACTGTAAACTTTGCATATGATATATCAGCTTATAATTTTTAATTAAAAATGACATGTTTTTATTAGTAATGTATTCTATGATTCATAATAGATTTGATTCAGGATTTGAAAAATAGGCCTTCTGATTCATGATTTGAATCTCGATTTGATAACCATTGTCAAACAATTTAGATGTCCAGTTTTTTTTATCAAATTATTTCATAGCATTAAACTTTAGTATATACTGTCTACATGGAAAATAAATATTCAACGTGTTCATTGGAATTTAAGTAAAATAATTCATGTGCTCTCAATAGCTGTTATTTCCTCTAAGCTGACCTTTAAAGAATTTTTCGTTGATGTAGTTGCTGACCGAAATGGATGGATTTGAATCAGAAATGAGAGTGGTTGTCATTGCAGCAACTAACCGGCCAGAAGCCTTGGATCCAGCCCTGTGTCGTCCCGGTCGTTTCTCGAGGAAAGTATTTGTAGGGGAACCTGACGAAGAAGGAAGGAGAAAGATATTAGCTGTGCATTTGAGAGGAGTTCCTTTGGAGGAGGATGCTAACATCATATGTCATTTAATTGCCACAGTTACTGATGGTCTCGTAGGTGCTGATCTTGCAAACATCGTCAATGAATCCGCTTTGCTCGCTGCTCGAAGAGGTATAAGAACAACTTAACATTTTTTATAGTTACTATAGCACTTTTGTCTATCTAATATGTACTGAATATAATTTGACCGTATATTATTAACTTGGGTGACGCTTAATTCTATATAAATTGAGTTTTGGAGTGTTTGAATAAACATAATTATATGCTTACATGATAAGCATTTACGTATAACTTGTTTCTAAAATCAAAGAGTGTATGAAGGTAAACTCTATATAAGCTCTCTGAGCTGATTTTATATGCTATCTGGGAAGCTTATGAAAGTAAGTTCAAAACAACTTTATGAGCATGTCTTAAGCTTACTTTTATAAGCTCTCTGAAGTAGTTATATCTAAGGGGACTGTTTGAATTGATGTATTTGAGTTAACTATGGCACAAGCAGTTGTGAGGCTATTTTGGAGAGCTTATGAAAACATCTTATGACATGTCCATAAGCTCTTTAGAATAACATTAAAACATCTTATTGGTTATATGAAAACAATTATACTTTACCTTATCTTTTGTAATAGAAATTGATTGTACATAAAGCACTTATATGAAAGCATTTATGATATAAGCGGTAAATTAAATCGTTTTTCCAAACCATGCCTAAGTGCTTATGTGACATGATAAATACAAATAAGCTCTTCCACATTCACTCTTAGTTGGCCATTAGCCTCCCTACAGACACCCCTGCTGCTTCCCTCTGCCTTCATTGACTTTTCACCTTCACATTAAATGATGATATTTATATATATTTAAGTCATTTTGAATTGCACGAACAATATTTCATATGAATCCATATTTGCACTCTGCAGGTAGTGAAACTGTGGCAAGGGAAGATATAATGGAAGCTATTGAAAGAGCAAAGTTTGGAATCAATGATAAGCAACTAAGGTCTAGTAAAATAAGCAAGGAGCTTGGTAAGCTGTTCCCTTGGATGCCATCATTGATGGGAAGAAGTGATAGGAAACAAGATGACATACAAGGACCATTAGGTTATCAATCATTGAATTCATGATTTGGTTTTCCTGTCAAATTTACTTGTACAATTTTTTCCTTTTCATTGTTCACACTTATTTCCTTGTATGCAAACAATTTTTTTCACGTTTTATATGATGTAAGATAGAAAAAGTTGTCCACAAAAAATGAGAAGCCGTTGTATTTGTTTACAGGTTAAATATGTTATGTACCTATAAAATGAATTAGTTTTGATTTTGGTCTCTGTAAAATATATATTTGTTCTATTTTTTATCACTACAAAATTTGAAAGGATTGATTATTTTTAGTCCCTTCCATTGAGTTATATTTGTCTACTACTTATGTGTCTAACGAGTATTTGTAAACTTTTTCTTTTACATACACCAAAATTGGAATTTGCATATTTGTCTATGGTTAAAACAATTTCCTCAGCTGATAGGTACATTGTAATATACAAAGGATCGGAGTTCGAACCACAAGCTCTTATTGTGTCGAACCTTAAGCTCAAGCTCTTATTGTGTCGAAGCTATTTTGTGAATAAATGATAAAAAAGAGTTGTATTTGCCTATCGTAATGCATGACTACTTAAGTTAACCTAGGGATTCACTTCAAATGCGTGTTTTCACTATTGCCGCGATAATGGTAGGAGTGAAATTCTAGTTATTGAGTGAAGAACAATATTTTCTTTTTTTTTCACAATATTTTCTTTTTTTTTCTGAAGGAAGTAAATCGTAATGCATGACTACTTAAGTTAACCTAGGGATTCACTTCAAATACGTGTTTTCACTATTGCCGCGATAATGGTAGGAGTGAAATTCTAGTTATTGAGTGATAAGTAAAGAACAATATTTTCTTTTTTTTTCTGAAGGAAGTAAAGAACAATATTTTCAAATTTAAGAAAAAAGTTGTTCATAACTTATTAAATTTATTAAGTATTTTTCAGTAAAAAAACTTATAATAACTTTTTTCAGTAAAAAAACTTAAAATAACTAAATAACTACTTAAATTTTGCCGCGATAATGGTAGGAGTGAAATTCTAGTTATTGAGTGATAAGTAAAGAACAATATTTTCTTTTTTTTCTGAAGGAAGTAAAGAACAATATTTTCAAATTTAAGAAAAAAGTTGTTTATAACTTATTAAATTTATTAAGTATTTTTCAGTAAAAAAACTTATAATAACTTTTTTCAGTAAAAAAACTTAAAATAACTACTTAAATTTCATACGCGCCAGGTAGGGGTCGAACCTACGACCTTCTGCTTAGGAAACAGACGCTCTATCCACTGAGCTACAGGCGCTGTCTGGTAAAGAAGCAGTTTAATTAATTAGTCATTGATGTAATTTACATGATATGCTTCTACGGTGACCATCTCTTTCGACTTTTTGAGGTGTTTTTGTTTGTTGTATTGAGTTTGATTTCATGCTCCCAACACTTGGCCAATGGCCATTATCATTGAATGGACGGTGTTACCGGTCAAATTAGAGATGAGATTTGAGTTACTTGCCCAATTTTTCTCACTCTCGACAAACATTTTAAATAAGTCTACATAAAAAAAACATAGTTTTCTACTTTTTTTTTTAAATTAAAAGGGTCGGTTTAACGAGGTAACCCCATTGATTTATAAAAATTATGTCAGTCATATGTCTTCATAGAGTGTGTTTTTTTCCTAACAAGGTTTTCTTCTTCTTCAAGGTTTTAAGTCAGAAAACATGGTATTGGTTTAGGATCTTTGAGTGTGTTCCTCTCAAAGTCTCTCGATTTCCATAGTACCAATTTCGATGGGTCTGCCCATAATGAAATTGATTAATTATTTGATTTATAATGTTGTTCATGAACCATTTATCTGTAAAATTATGTTTTAATTTGGAAACATGAAGGATAAAATGCATGTAAGTAATCATATTTTATGTCATAAATACTTTTTGGATATGTCACCTAAATGTTAAATGGTAACAAAAGCTTCGAGAGGGCGAAAAAAATATTTACAATCCAGAATGAGGGTTATTCAACGTGTGCTTGAGGAAGTTGATTCAGCTAGGCTTCTTCTCCTTCACAATGATCTTTTGCAAGAGTATGAAGGTGTCCTTTTCCAAGGGAGAAACATTATGGTTTTAAGTATGAGGGTGTCCTTTTCCAAGGGAGAAACATTATGGTTTTAAAAATCTAAAGAGAATTGGATTAAGCTTTGAAGCACAAACACCTCTTTCTTCCATGCTTAAACTGTAATGCGTAGGAAAAGAAATAAGATCCACGGTCTCAACATTGCTCCTGGTTCTTGGTGTACCGACTCTAATATGTTGAGAAATGAAGTTGTAAATTACTTCAAATGTTTGTTTGGAATTTTGGATGAATTGAGGACAGATCAAAGTGGGGGTCATCATAACGTTCAGACTAATGATGATAAAAAGACTCTTACTCATGGTTACAAAAGAAGAAGTTTATCAAACCCTTATGAGTATGAAATCTTACAATGCTCCTGGCCCAGACGGATTTCAAACTATCTTTTTTAAGATGTTTTTTTAAGAAGCTAAATTAGCCTGGTACCGGGGAGAATCGAACCCGAGACCTCGAGGAGGAGCACACTCCCCCTTTTTAAGATGTTTTGAAAGGATGTCGGGGATGATGTTTGGAATTTGTTTAGACAAGCTTTTGCTTCCGGTACTTTTGATTCAAGCATTATTGAGACCCCGGTTGTGTTGATTCAAAAAGGTGACAATTCGAGCTCTTTTAAAGATTTCAGACACTTTAGTTTGTGTAATATGATGTACAAGTTAATATCCGAAGTGTTGGTCAATAGACTTCACCTTATTCTAATTCGTATTGTTAGTCCTCTTCAAAGTAGCTTTATTCCAGGAAGAAGTACTAAAGACAATGTTGTAGTGCTTCAGGAAATGATTCATCACTTAAGAAAGAAGAAGAGCAAGAAAATTCTTAAGCTTGATTTGGAGAAAGCTTATGATAGATTGGATTGGAGGTTCCTTTGCCATACTCTAAATTGTTTTGCCTTTCCCGAACCTATTATTTCTCTTATCATGCATGGTATACCATCTTCCTCCATCTCCATGCTTTGGAATGGTAGTAAGACTGAAAGCTTCACTCCTAAAAGGGGTTTACGACAGTGTGTTCCTCTATCTCCCTACCTCTTTGTGCTTTTCATGGGGAGGCTTAGAGGCATGATTGCCAATGAAGTTAATGCTAATAAACGGGTGGCTATTTAAATTCTCGGAGTGGTCCTAGTTTTTTCATTTATCTTTTGCAGATGTTGTGCTCCTTTTTGGGAAAGTAAAAGTCTCTCAGACTCGACATATCAGTATGGTGTTGGAGAACTTTTGTGCTTGCTCAAAATTGAAAGTCAGTTTCGAAAAATCATTTATTTTTGCTTCTGTAGGTGTTACTAATTCAAAAAAGAATAAGATTGATGGTATCATCAATATGAGTAGAGGATGAGAATAGGTCAGGCCGAGCCGGACTATCTTTAAATAGGTCAAGCCTAGTTGAAAAAACTTAAGCCTAAGCCTGACTTATTGTCTCTGTTCTCTTAGCAGATGTTATGGGCGTTGAGTTTGTTCGACTCTAGTTCAGGTCTTTTCCTTGTGTTTTCTTTCTTTTATGTTTTTCCCTTTTGTTACCTAAAAACGTAATATTATTTTATTACATTTTATTCTGTCAAAAAATAAATAAAATATTATTCTAAATTTTCTATTTTTTAATTAATTTTTAAAATAAAAAGTATCACCCACGAAACACAGGATATTTATTTTAAAAATAATATTATAGTACTAACATTTTTTTGACAAGATATATATCGCACTATATATTAGAAATTTTAGGAAATTTTTTTTTTTCTGCCCCTATAACAAAAAAAAATGATATATCTGCCCCTAGTTGAAAATTATTGATGAAAATGCCCTTGTTCTTCAATTCAAATGGCGAGCATCCCATTTTTTCAACCCTTCTCTGCAAGCTTGCAGGCTTTCTCAGACTTTCTCTGACTTTCTCTGTATGTTTGTAATTTCATTTGGCGAGCATGTATATTTAAGTATTTAATTTTTTTTTGTTCCATGTTCAACATATCAAATGGCGAGCATGCCATTTGTTGTTTTTTTTAGTATTTTTTTTTGTTTGCCATGTGAAATGGCGAGCATAATATTTGTTTTTTTTTTTTAGATTTTTTTTTGCATGCCATGTGAAATGGCGAGCATACTATTTGGTTTTTTTTTAGTATTTTTTTTTGCTTGCCCTTTGAAATGGCGAGCAAGGAAAGGCTATTTTTTTAAAAAAAAATGCGAACATGTTTTTTTTGCGGTTTTAAATTTTTTTTTATGAAAAATACCATATTTCTTGAATTTTAAAAAACAACCTAAAAAGATTTTTTTTATTAAATATTAAACAAAAATACATTAAAATAAAACATTGTTACAAACCTAAACATCTATTACATTTATCTTCTCCTAATTTTGTGCCCATGAGTACCACATCCAACAGGTTTGATTTTTCATTGAGGTCGACCGGGTGGCGCTATTTGTAGTTGTGGCTCCTCCTCCTCGTCCTCATCATCATCATCCTCATCCTCATCCTCCTCCTCTTCTTCTGTTAATACAACATCCTTTTCTTGTTGTACTACGTCTTCATATTCTTCTTCTACTTCTACCTCTTCTTCTTCTACTACTACCTCTTCATCTTCCTCACTCTGAGGTTCATTACGACGAAGTGCCCACAGACTCATCACCCAATGAAAGCTTTAACCTACCACCACCATACATGCAATCCTCCTTTCCAGAATCATCCCAACAAACACAATGGTCTCGACCACCAATATTCACAACGACACAGATGGACAATGATGCGATGAACAGTCTGTGGGCACTTCGTCGTAATGAACCTCAGAGTGAGGAAGATGAAGAGGTAGTAGTAGAAGAAGAAGAGGTAGAAGTAGAAGAAGAATATGAAGACGTAGTACAACAAGAAAAGGATGTTGTATTAACAGAAGAAGAGGAGGAGGATGAGGATGAGGATGATGATGATGAGGACGAGGAGGAGGAGCCACAACTACAAATAGCGCCACCCGGTCGACCTCAACGAAAAATCAAACCTGTTGGATGTGGTACTCATGGGCACAAAATTAGGAGAAGATAAATGTAATAGATGTTTAGGTTTGTAACAATGTTTTATTTTAATGTATTTTTGTTTAATATTTAATAAAAAAAATCTTTTTAGGTTGTTTTTTAAAATTCAAGAAATATGGTATTTTTCATAAAAAAAAATTTAAAACCGCAAAAAAAACATGTTCGCATTTTTTTTAAAAAAAATAGCCTTTCCTTGCTCGCCATTTCAAAGGGCAAGCAAAAAAAAATACTAAAAAAAAACCAAATAGTATGCTCGCCATTTCACATGGCATGCAAAAAAAAATCTAAAAAAAAAAAACAAATATTATGCTCGCCATTTCACATGGCAAACAAAAAAAAATACTAAAAAAAAAACAACAAATGGCATGCTCGCCATTTGATATGTTGAACATGGAACAAAAAAAAATTAAATACTTAAATATACATGCTCGCCAAATGAAATTACAAACATACAGAGAAAGTCAGAGAAAGTCTGAGAAAGCCTGCAAGCTTGCAGAGAAGGGTTGAAAAAATGGGATGCTCGCCATTTGAATTGAAGAACAAGGGCATTTTCATCAATAATTTTCAACTAGGGGCAGATATATCATTTTTTTTTGTTATAGGGGCAGAAAAAAAAAATTTCAAATTTTAGTTGTTCTTGACTTCACTTGGTCATGTGCCCAAGAATATTGGATATACAATATGCATATGGATCGACTTTTGACCTTCTGGCCAGGTTCCAACTTAAAGATAATCTTAAACGTGTTCCTATTTGTATATATTATCTCACCAAATAAAGTACTAACAGAAACCAAATTTTGTCAAAGTCTATATTCAATCTCATTTTAAATATTTAATACTATCAATTTTGAAGTTCCGTACAACCACTTTGTTAGATATATTTAAATATTATATGCTGACTAGATTTTGACAGAATAAACATATTCTATTCTGAGTTATCCACTTTGAAAATTTTCCAAAGATATTGGATTCTAGAAAGAAGAATCACATGTTCATGTTGTTTATGTGGGGAGCAAAGTCTTCCTTTTTACTACTTGGCAATGGAATTCAATTAATTTATTCAGCAATGGTGGGCGATGGAATATGCAACTTCGACTTTGATTTTTGTACTTTGAAATTGGAGTATATCTTCGTGGAAATTAATGGTTCTAGTTGAATTTGGTTTGTACTTTTCGTCTACTGTGAATTGTTTACCAACTTTGGAAAATTGGAACAATATTTTTTTTGACATATGGAAAATTTGAACAATATTTTGACATATTGGTGCAATACTGCAATGAAAATGACATTATTCATGAGATCAAGGTGCTGTTATCCCAGGTCAATGTTACTTTGCATCACACTCTGCGCGAAGGCAATCAGTGTGCAAATTTTCTTGCAAAGCTAGGAGCTTCTTCGGATGTTTTTCTTTTGTCTCATCCGCACCCACCTGATAATCTCCGTCCGTTGTTGAGGACTGATGCTTTAGGAACTCTGTTCTTGAGGGCTTAGTTTTCCCCTTTGCTGTTCTTTTTTTCTTTTTCTGTTTTCTGATTTTAGCTATGTAACTAAAAAAAAAAATATATATCCTTAGAAAACAAACTATATACTATCAAATACGTAGGTGCATTTTTTTTTAGGTGTCAAATACGTGCAGTATTTTTTTAAGGATCCACGTTGATTTTAGTTAAGGGAAATATTAACGAGTGCTTCGAAGACATTCTTTAAGGACCATAATTAGTAACTATTTATGGAAAAATTTGTAATCAGGGCATTGGAAATCGAAACATTTAATTTTAAAAAAATAATTGCTTATTTTAGAAAGCTTAAAGAGTGCCTCGGAGGCACTCGTTAACAAGACTCTTTAGTTTATAATAGAGTTAATGAGTGTTAAAAAGATTTGATTTAGTTTATAAAAGAGTTAATTCAGTCCGTTAAAAAAAATGTTAATTCAAAAAGAGGGTTAAAAAGAAAGTGTTTTTGATATTTTTCATTAATTTATAAATTTGTATATAAATTTAAATTTAAAAAATGATTGGATTGTTAGAGCATTCACTTCCATGTCATCCATATTGGTGGTATAAATAAACGTCATTCAATATATTACTCCCTCCGTTTCAAAATGAGTGTCGCTTTAGCAAAAAAAAATTGTTTCAAAATGAGTGTCGCTTTGAGTTTCCAATGCAATAATAACTTTTTTTTTTCAATTGTACTCACCAATTAATACTCTGCACACTACTTCCAAAGTATTACTTTTAAAACTAACCAATAGTTAATAAGGATAATTTGGTAAAATAATCATTCTCTTTCTTTTAATCATTGCATTTCTTAATATGTGTGTAAACACCTACAACAACGCTCATTTTGAAACGGAGGGAGTATTATATACTTCATACTTCTTCCGTTTTTAAATATAAACAAAATTGACTTTTTAGGTTCATTAAATTAATGATGTATGTGGTTCATAGTATGAACCACATTCATCATTAATTGAATGAACCCAAGAAATCAATTTTGCTTATATTTAGAAACGGAGGGAGTACTTCTCAATTATTTAAACAACTCAACTATATTTTATTAAATATTTATACCACTCTTCCAAAACTCTAAAATGAATCTCACTAATCTCATATTAATAAAATAGCCGATATGATATCCTTTTTCACCTATTAGTTGGAAAAAAAAATCAAAAATCAGCAATGTCACCTAAGGTGAGTTTTGACACTCTCTTACCATGCCAAACATACAAGACACTCATTTGTGTTCGCCAATATTTATGCTCTCGAGAGTCAAGAGTAACTTAGTGCAGGAAAAAAGTTCGACTAAAAAGTAATTGACTTATAGTTAAACTTATAGATTTTTTTATAGTGGCCGGAGTTAGTTAAACTTATAGATAACTTTACATAACAATGTGTATATTTCTTTAAAAAAAAACAATGTGTATATTATTAAGAGAAATAATAGGAACACTTTCTTCTTAATATCATCTTTGACACTCACTTTATGTGTGATCATCTTAAAAATATGAGGCTCATATTTGTCATTTCTTTGATTTTTGTACTTTACAATTGGAGTATCTTCGTGGAAATTAATGGTGAACGAGTTAGTTGAATTTGGCTTATACTTTTTCGTCTACTATTAATTTTTTTATTTTTTTTTAGGAATTTTCGTCTACTGTTACCAACTTGGAAAATTTGAACAATATTTTGACATATTGATGCAAACAAAATGACAACACAAGGATATGATTGGAATATTTTATTTTTAAGATTTTTTTTATATATATTCTCTTTTTGGATGAAAACCTTCACTACTCTCTCACATACTATCTTGCCTTTATTTGGATGTTTCTGGATAGATGATGAAGATGATGATAGTGTAGATCATGAATGTAATGTTAAAGATGATGAACAAAGCTATGGAAGAAGATGAAGAAAGGAAAAATTAATTACATGATATTGACTCGGTGTAAGTTAAAATGTATCTACGTGATCCAATGATTCTCTTTTAAAAAAAAATATCAAACAATTTAAATTAAAAAAAAATTTATGGTGGATCACTCTTAAGGTTGGTCCACCATAGACATTTGAAGTTAAAGTTAACGATCATGGATTTATTTGACTAACAGAGGTTAACTTGAGGAACCAAATCGTGGATTTTATAAATTATTTATGAGATCAAAATGAAAACAAGAAATTAATTAGGGGATCAATGAACCAATTTAGCCTATTTTTAATCTATCACTTTATAATAGTTAGTAACAATTATTTCAATATTTGTAATTAGTTAAATTGGATTTGTTTTTAGTTTATTTTCTAAATAATGATAAAAGTGATTATAATATAGTAAATTGCAATTTATTATATACACATTAAACATATTTATTATTTACAAATGTATATTCCCTAAAAAATGTATATGAAAAATACAAATATTTGGAAATGATATATAAAAAAATGACTCGTTAACGATATCTTTACGATTTTTAATATTTTGACATATTTATAGTCAAGCATTTTATAATATTTAATAACAACTATTTCAATTTTTTATCATTAACCTAACCTTTATTATTAATGTTTTTATCATAAAATATTTCAACCTGTCAACACTGCTTTCCATATTTTATTGAAACAACATATATAACTATAAATTGAAAAGTATTACAATGCTATTTTGTGAGAATCAATAGCGTTATATTCAAGAGTTTAACAATTATTCAATTAGCTAGTTGTGCATCTAATTAAACAATGTATAAGTCTTCTGTCTTTGGTCGTTGAATTCATTCGATTCGATTTCGAGCATATACTATATTGACAAAACGGGAAGAAAGAAGCTTGCTTTGATTGGTTTGAGTGGTGTTGTTGTGTGCTTATTATCGTCACTTTTTAACAAATTGAAACTTATTCTCCAAAGATTAGTACAATATGAACTTCTCATTTTAATTGATTTTAGTACTGTTGTGAATGGATGAGATTGCATGCACCGTTTGCTTCTGAATCTAACAAGATCTTACCGGAGACGTGTTTGATCTCAAATGACATGGAAAACAATCAGTGTCAAAAAAGACATAAAGAATGGTACTCACAAAAATGTCCTAATAAATTGGGTTTCCTTCCATGCCCTATGTCTACTTCCTCCATCTCAAAATAATAGCCGTTTGAGGTTTATGCATGGTTTTTAAGAAAATGATTAATTTGGTTGATTTCAATGATAAAATTTGTATAATTTACTATAATATCCTTATTAATATTGTAGTTATAGTCGAATAGTTAAGTTAGATGAAATTCAGTAAATAAGAGTATAACAATGTAATAATAATAATAATAAATACTGCATTGGTATTTTAAAATGACAATTATTTTGAGACAGAGACAAAAATGATAAAGAGACAATTGTCTTGAACCAGAGAGGGGAATAATCTTGTCATTGGTATGGATACTATTTATCAACTATCCTTTAAGATTTCAACAACATTCTAAATTTCAAACCTCATTGTTTCAATGTTTTTTTCCTTGACACAAGTTATTGGGATTTAAATAGATATTAATGTTGTTTGGAATAATAATAATAATAATAATAATAATAATAATAATAATAATAATAATAATAATAATAATAATAATAATAATAATATGTTATACTGGGACGATGTTAAAATAAATGTCGTTTAAAATTTTTTACACACGTATTAATAAATGCATTAATTAAAAGAAAGAGAGATGTTATTTTACCAAATTATCCTAACAAACTATTGGTTTGTTTTCCATTAAAGAAAAAAAAGTAATAGTACTTTACAAGTAGTGTATATAGTATTAATTGAAGGGTATAATTGAAAAAGTAAAATTATTATTACATTGAAAACTAAAAGTGACATTCATTTTAAAACAATTTTTTTGCTAAAGTGACACTCAATTTAAAATGGAGGGAATATAAATAATAAATGTATTATATAATTTTATATATTTTACAAATTATTTCGGAAACTAAAAGTAAAATATATCACAACTTAATATTTTTGTATTATTTATAAATTTTGAATTAAATGTATTTTAGTCTCTAACAAATTATAATAGTTCAATTTTTTTGTAATCATATAATAGTTCAGTTATAGTACCTATAATTTTACTTTTTACTTTTTAATTCCCGATTTTATGAAACAGTGTATTTTTAATCTCTCGATAAGGCATACTTTTGTACTTTTCAAAATCAAAGTGAATAATTTTTTTTATAAGACTCACAAATTAAACAACAATGATTTTGTAAGAACAAAAATATATAACTCGTTAAATTTTTAGTTCCATTTTGATTAAACTCTACTAGATATTATTTCAGATTAAGCTAAAAACTTGTATGAGATTAATCATATATAATTAAAAAAAAGGGAAATGTAAATGTTAGATATGTAAAACATGTCTATATATACTATGGACGACAATACGTCATAAAAGTGACATGGTATTTATGTGTACTTCTCATGCTTTTTTGTGTAGTCTGTTTCTTGGGTAGTTGTATATTACTCATGCATGCAAATAATTAAATGTGTGGGATCATGAGTTATATACATAACATAGTTAACAAATAAGTAAAGTATGATAATTTTAACTATCAACAAAAAGAAAATAGAATAATGTGTGATCATAGGAAATAGTTATCATGTTTTTCTTTTGGTTGATACAATAGTTATCATGTGATTCACATGCTATAAGAAAAATACAGTATTACTTTATGATTTATGTTCAAATCAAACCGATAAAAACGAGCTGGTTTGATTTAATTCAATTGGATTGACATTTTTACAAAAATTAAGAAGTTATAAAAAAAGTTATTCTCCAAAATATTGTAGATTTTTAATATTATTAAGACAAGTACTTGAAATAAAATGAGAAAAATAACATATATAATGATTAAAATAACATATGAATGCAACACATTTTTTAAGAAATTAAAACTACTGCTATTTATAGTGTTAATTGACTTGTATTTTAGATATTTATTTTCAATTTTGTAAAACAGATCGATAGGTCAAAAGAAATTAGATTTAATTGATTTAATTCAATTTGCGCACAAACATAAAAATTCAACTTTTTCTTCATTGATTTGATTTTCACCTCTTTAATACATGCATCATCCCAATTTCTTTCTGTACAAAAAGAAAATATCATTGCAACATAAAGAGAAAAATTTCATATGTCAAGCTAACTAAAAAATTTATATGACTTTCCTTAAAAAAAAACATTTATATGACTTTAAAAATGTTTGCATGATTAAATGATATGCATTGTTATGTGTGTAAATGATTTTTATTTAAGATTGTGATCATGGTAGTGTTTATCATTTTTATGAGTTTATCATTTTTACGACACAAAGCCAACCCCACCGTCCTTCACCAAATGTATATAGGAGTATAAGACAATATCAATCACTATCAAAGTATCACTTATCACTAATTAAATAATAATTACAAGTCGTAAAACAACACACTAAGATGTTAGCAAATGGAAACTTTATTGTACGAGATTTGTTTACTTGCTTACTTATACGTATTTATGCAATGTGACACTTGTTGCCAACTAAATTCACACTCACTAATCACATAAAACAAGTTTAACACACTCCCACAATAAAATATTATCAAACTCATATAATTATATAGTTTAATTTACGAGGAGTGTTAAGAGCATACACATCCATACCTTGAGTAGTTTAAATGAACCCTTTCAATTTTTATCATGTTTTAAACTTTTCAATTATTTAAACAACCTTATTACTTTTTTATATTTCATATTACTTATAAAAAAAATTAAAAATGGGTCCAACTAAACACATAATAATCCATCAAAGTCCAAAAGGTATGCGTTGTTTTCAATTCCATATATTATTTGAAACAAGCTTAGATGAAAAGCAAGCGGTTGTGCACTGCAATGGAACGATGGAACACAATACCAAGTAGCCAATGATCATATTCAATAGGAGGATTTCTTGTGTTTAAGACTTTGTACCTATGCAGTACTCATATTGGGGGGAAATGCTTTTGAGTACCTAATAAGCACAAGGTCTCAAATAAGTACCCTCTCTCCATGGGTCCCTCTCCTTTCAAAGATTAAAATATTGAAATGGAATGATATAGTTATTGATAGATAATTAATGGATTTTGTGTAAGAAATTTGTGAAATGCTGGGTTGGAGGGGTTGAGTGCTTAATAGATATTACCATTAAAAAAATTATAAATGAGTGATGTGTAAATGTGGGATCTATTTTAAGTATCTAAAAATGGGTTTCACCATTGTGGATGCCCTAATGTCAGTAATCCATGGAGACTTGACTTGCCTGGGTTAGTGTGAAGCTACCACCAATATTCATGCTCTTATGGACACTCTCTAATAATCTGTCTCTTGTTAGATAGAATTCATGTGACCACCATATTTTGAAAATTGGTCTCACATAAAGTGGTGAGACTCACATGAATTTTATCAAATATGAGATTAAGTGTTAGAGACAATGTTAACAAGAGAGTATTCGTGCATTTCTCTTTACATGTGTTTCAATGATTTAATGTCACATTATTTAATAAATTAACAATATATAGTTTATCATAGATGTATGTGTAAAATGTTTTACACCGACAATATATACAAATTAAATTCTATTATACAACATATACCACGTCATTCCTAAAAAAATATCACATGATATGTTGATTTATTATTGCGAGTTGAGTAATTATAAAATATACACACGCCCTCAAAATCAAGTTGGAAAGATAAAATAGAAGAAAAAAAAACATTTTTTTAAGATATTGGACTCCTATGAAAATGTGTCTACACAAATAAATATTTATAATGTCTCCTTATCGTCGCAGTGCGGAGCGATCTCCATGCTAAGACACTTCAATGTTCAAATGAGTAAGGTTTTAAGGTGCTTGCTTTGAGGAATATCTCATAATGTGAAAATGTACCTAATTTTGTGGTTGGTTGCTCTATTTATATATTTCCACGTGGTACATGTGTGTATGTGTTTTGATGGTTGTTCCCTTATGACGTAAATGTTAGGTGAGCACTTGATTGTTTGGAAGGCTCAAATTAACTATGATCATCCTATTTAGTGTTTTAAAACCTTTTGCTCATGGAGACTATCTTCACATGCGCGCGCGCACATATATGGTTTGGACTTTTTATTGAATCTTTGGCTTCATTATAGACTTTGGATCCGAAGGACAAAACAGTAAATTTAAATTTTTTGTGGTGGTCGGGGTTTGAACTCCGGACATTGCATATTTTATGCATTGTCCATACCAATTGCGCTAAGCTCACGAGGACAGATTGTACATATATAATAATAATAATAATAATAATAATAATAATAATAATAATAATAATAATAATAATAATAATAATAATATGTAACATAAGACAAATAATAAACTTTAAAGTAGACTTATTAAATTTAACATAATAACATTACACAAGTAATAAAAAGTAAAAGAGTCTTCTTCTTTTTTAAGGAGGTAAAATAGTTCACTTGAATTAAACAATTTTTGTTGACTGAATGAATTAAACAATTTTGTTGACCAAGTAAAAGAATTAATTGAAAGAAAAAAGATTTTTACACCGACCCATTTCGTTATTCCTAGTATAGTGGCACTGCTAAGGATCATTACAAGTTTGTTTGTGATGTTTGTTTATTATTCAATTGACCCATTTTTTGTTTTCTTATGTGCTTGAACATTGTTTGTGATAAAAGCGATAACTTGGCAATTGCGGGATAACTACTGGGTCACATTTAAGAAACATATACTCCCTCCGTTTCAAAATATATGTCCAATTTTTGCAATGTGCACTATTCACTTGACTTACTTTGACCATACTTTTTTACTAATGTATAAATACAAATATTAGCATATAAGATGTTGTTTAATTTGTCTCGACAAATATTTTCAAAATATTAAATTTTTATAATTTTTTTACTTTAGATAATTAAAGATATTAACGGTCAAAATTGTGCATTGGCATATGTGAAGTTGTTGACTTGGACATGTATTTTGAAACGGATGGAGTATTAAACATTGGGTTGGAGGGATTATATATACGTTTAAGTAATTTGTATCAGACATTAAGTTTGAGAGATTATATACTTATCAGGTTCTACTCTTAAAAAATTATAAATAAATGGTGTGTATACGTGAAATTTATTTTAAGTACCGAAAAAAAATGAATTTCTTCATTGTGGATGCAATTAGACATCCAAAAAATTGGCTTATGTTACTTGAGATTTTCGTAGTTCTTATTTACTTTGAAACTATTTGACCTCGTTTACTCTTGTTTCATAAATTTCCCCAGACTTATTTTTTTTACTAAAAATCTCCCAAGACATAAATTTATCAAATTTGAAAGGAATGAATTATTCTCTTGTTGAATATTTAACTATTATTGAGATGCCTTCTACTAAGTCAAAAATTATTCCTAAGAGTGCAATTAAAAATTGAGTAAATTACACTCTCCTCCTCTCAAAGATGCTTAAATTACACTCCCCTCCCCTCTTAAGTTAAATTATACACTCCCCTCCCCTCTTATTCAAAACATATTAGAAAATATTTCACCCTCCCTTAAGAGAAGCTTGAATTACATTCTCCTTCCCTCTTATGTTAAAATCTTCACTTTACTCCCTCAATAATTTTTATTTTATTTTTAATAGTCTAGGAAAAAATTAATAATCCAACACACTTTGCAAAAAATAGTATTACGGGTCTATTTTAATATAATCAAACTTTAAATTAATATTTTTTCTATTTTTTATTCACAATTTCATTAACATATAGTTTTAAACCTATTATAAAATAGGAAAAAACCCAAAATAAAATTAAAAATGCAAAAAATTATTAAAGACAATAAAGTATGGTTATTTAAAAGTTAATTTTATACTCTAAATTATAAAATTAATAGATAAATATCTAAATTTAATTATCATTGACATTTAAATTATAAAGAAATGAATTTATTTTTCTTAAATGATGGTTCAAAATTAGTATATATCATATAAATATTTATTTATATTAAAATAGATTAAAGTGTAGTGCATATTTAATTATTAAGGGAGGGGTTGTAATTCAAACATCTTGTAGGGGAGGGGAGTATAAATTTTACTTTTCAAGGGAGGGAGTATATATTTTAACATAAGAGGGGAGGAGAGTATATATAATTCAAGCATCTTTGAAGAGAGTGTAATTTACTCTTAAAAATTTGATAAAAAAAAAAAATCTATATATCTAGCACATTTTTCTTCCAAAAAGCAAAAGTATAAAGTTCTCCCTTAATAGCACATTTTCAAATCAATTTGAATAGTTCTAACACAAGATGCACATTGTTGCTTCCAAATTAATTTAAATTAACCGACATGATTAAAAAACTAGACTAAGATTGCTTAACCAATCAGCTTAAATAATTTAATTCTGTCACTTTTATACTGTAGGGGCGGCAGATTCCCATAATAAGCACAAAACTCAAAATGTGTCATTCATTTCCAACAAAAATACCATAATAATTCAAAATTCATTTCATTGAAATTGCAATTTCATCAAATTACAGCATTCTCTAATTTTTACACAATTTAAAAAAATCATGATGCTTGCTTAATTACAAGACATGATTATTATTATTAACATTGCTAAAGCTCTTAAAATATTGCAGCTTTAAGCCTCCTTCCAAGCTCTTTTCTGTACAAAATAAAAAACCAAAAATCACTATGAGAAAAACATAAAATAAATAATTTTCATGTCTCAAAATAATTAAAAAAGGTTAATGAATGATTTTTATTTTTGTTACCTTATGAGTTGTCTATCAAATCCAGAAGCAGCCAAAAGGCCTCTATTTTCTTCAGCTCTTCTCAATAGGTAAGGCATAACCATCTCAACTGGTCCAAATGGCATATACTTGCTAACTCTAAACCCTGCATTGCTCAAACCAAATGAAAGTGCATCTGACATTCCACATAGTTGTGCAAATTCAAGTTTGTGGTTCACTTTTCCCATTCCAATTTCATATGCTTTTGCTGCAGCCAATTTCCCTACACAACAAAAAAAATTACATTAATTGAAATCTTGGTTATTCTAGTATTCTTAATGTTACATGTAGCACATATATTTCAGATTTAAGGCGTGTCTGGTTGATCGATGTGGGTCAAAGTCTGATTCCGATATATGTGGTTACATTTATTCGCTTACATATTCTTGAAATATTTCCATTGTCTACGTGTCAGTGTCAATATCATATATGATGTTTACGTATGCGTCAATAAAGATTGACACTTCATATTAATGGTCTCATGTCCGACATGCGACAACACAAACACATATGATTACATTTTCTTAAAATATTATCGGTGTCCAACATGCGACGACACAAACACATATGATTACATTTTCTTAAAATATTATCGGTGTAAATATTATTTCAGATGTTCATATATGTGTCGGTGCTTCATACATTATTATTCTATAAAGTATAAAAAATATAAAATTGAAAAGGAAAAAAAACCCTAATGAATGTAAATATCTAATTAGTACCTGATTCAATGTTGTGTGTAGCAAGAACAACAGATCCTTTTCCATTAGCAAACTTCTCAAGCAAATAAGATGAACAATCATTGAAGCAATTATGTGTATCTTCAATAGTATCATGAATTGGTGACCTAGATCCAAAAGACTCAGCCAATGTACTTTCTGTAGACATATAAGCACCTCTAACCAACTTAAATCCCATAGGAATTCCAATTTTTTCAGCAGCTTGTGTTGCAAGAAACAATCTCTCCTTAGCATCTTTCAAATAAGTTTGAATTGTTCCAAACACAATAGGATTATCATCTTTATTATGCATAATTGCTGAAGAGTATGTGAAGTAATCAATAGCTGGTTGAACAGTAGTGTGTTCAGCATCAACCAATAGTGGCATGTTTGCTTCAACACATTTTTGACAAAGTTGTTGTAATCTTTGGTTTGCTAGTTGAAAATCACTTTCTTCTTGTGGTGTTAATGGTTCTGGTTTTTTTATAGTGTGGTATAATGGACTTGATTCTGAGAAAATTGGTAGAGAGTCTTGTTTCCATGGTAAATTGAATGAAGGGTCTTTTTGTTGCCATCTTAGAAGATCACTTATTCTTTCTAGTAATGCCATTGGACATATTGCAGTGATTTTCACAATCACAAAACTCACCTATCACATAAAAAAAATCAATAAATTAGAAGAAAAATAAACAAATAAACCACTTCAAAAATCGAATTGCGTGAAGGTGGAAATTTGACTCATTCATGCAGTCAGCACATTCATGACAGTTGGATCGAGTTATGCAGTGATATTTACATTGAATTGTACATTTTAATATGAATTGGTCGACCTTGATCCAATGAGTACGAACATGTTGTTTGCATGAATGTGTCAAATGCAAAAAATTATGGCTCTTCACATAGTGTACCAATTTAGTATAAACACTTTGAAAATGAAATAAATAAAACTCTAGTAAGAAATGGTAAAAATCCAAACTACGTACTAATGAACCCTTTTATCCAAAATACCAAAATCTAATTTCTAAACACTAGTTTCCAATTTTTGTTACAATGCCAACCACATTGTACATCAGCTAGGTGGGAGTGGGACCAACATTATGTATAAAATATAAATACAAACATTATGATGAAAATGAAATAAATAAAGCTCATGTTAGAAATGGAAAAAATTCAATCTAGTACTTAAACCATTTTGTCTAAAACAGTAACATTAAACTCTAAACACTACTTTCCAATTTTTAAGACAGAATGCCAACCACATTGTACTTCAACTAGGTGGGGGGACCAAAATATTTAATTTATTATTACAAACATTATGATGAAAATTAAAATAATTAAACCTCTAATTACATTAGAAATGGTGAAAATCCAATTTACTGATTAACCCTTTTATCCAAAAATACCAAACTCAAATTTCTAAACACTAGATGCCAACGATATATGACTCAATGTCTTGCCAACCACATTGTCCTTAAGCTAGGTGGGACCAATAATATATAATATGAGACAAAATTGTTCCGTCTGTCACATGATTCCAAGATTTTTGCAACTTAAAAAAGCACAAAAATGTTACTAGAAGTAGCATGACTTGAACTGGCATAACAAGTTGCTTACTTGTTGAGATTAATACATGCAATGTGACACTTGTTGCCAACTCAATTCATACTCATCACAAAAAGTAACAATTCAATTCAACAGACGCCTCACAATAAAACACACACGTTCACTTTTCAAAGTCAAGCCCCACAACCCACAACTAAAACCATGAGGCACAAACTAGTTTAATTTAATTTAATAAAAAAATTATTAAAAAAATTAGTTTAATTTAATAATACAAAGTAGTTGATGGCTTTCTATTTCTGAAAGGATTGGAGAAACTTCATTCACCTATACTTGTTTTAACATGTGCCTTATGTTTTTCAAGACATACAAAAATATCATTATTTCCTTAACTATTGGGGCGAGTCCACATAAAAAATTAGAAAAGTGAATATGATTAGAGATCCTCTTATATTATTATTATTATTATTATTATTATTATTATTATTATTATTATTATTATTATTATTATTATTATTATTATTATTATTATTATTATTATGGTGTAAATGAGGGAAGAGATCCTTTATATTAAAACACATTTCACACAAAAAATATTGGGTATTCATAAATAAAAAGATCCTCTTCAATCATTATTTAAAGAAAAAAATCTCATTATTATGATGTTAAATAATTAATGTCTACTTAATTATATCACTAATTTTAGAAATACGTCACTTAATATATTCTAAAAAGAAAAATAAAACTCCAATTTTGCTTTTAAAAAATAGAGAAAATTCAAACAGAAAAAGTATTTGTTGAATGTATATGATGATGATTCACAGAAACTACTTAAGATGAATACTGTTTCCACGCTACATTATTAGACCAAATTAATTTGACCAAAACCGCTTTTCTTTAAATAAAAACAAATAAATCTTTAATTAATCTAACCAGATCTTAACCAATTTTTTTTACCATAATCATGAAAATTAATACTAAATAAATAAATCAAGATAAAATTAGAAACTTACAGAAGATGGAGGAAGTGATTTGCTAACATCAACGGTATGAAGAAACCCTTTAAGATTACGATCACAACCATCATTATCATGTGCATCTTCAACACCATAAACAAGCATGCCACGTAAGCCAGCTTCATTAACAGACCTTATACTCTTTCCAGCAGCAATAGCATCTTCTCCAGCACAAAAATGTTCATAAAATGTTCTCTTTGTAACTGCCATAACTGCATCTTTCAAGATTCCCGTTTGTAACAATTTTGATTGCATAGCCCATATTCCAACGTCCACGACAGGTCCTATAGCCGTTGCATGCAGAACGGCTGAGGATCTTATCAGCGTGGACGTTGGAACGGCTGAGAATAGTCTCTCAGCGTCGTTTAGGTCGAGATAAGACGGTTGTTGGTGTGACGGTTGTGGTGGTGGTGGTGGAGAAGGTTGTTCTCTTTCGAGAAGGGAGGCGACGGCAGCGGTGGCTGAAGGATGGGAGGAGTTTAATGGCTTTGTGGTGGTTTTGAAACGGAGATTCTTGATGATCTTTTGTGGGACCACACGAGTTGCCATTCAAAAACAAGAAAATTTGAGATTTGAGATTCTTTGATGATGTTTTCGATTTCTTTGACGTTGTTTTGCTTCTTTTTTTTGTGATGAAACTCTCGACAACACTTTAGGTTTTTTTACACGTGATTTTGGTGTTGTTGTTCTATGTAACAAAGTTGAAGGGTGTGGATGTTTTTATAGGCATGAAAAGTTAATAGGGTTTGGTTAAGCATTGAAAAGTACAACACTGCATGATGTTGTGTGAGATAAGATTAAACTCTCTAATAACGTGTCTTAATCTTTTATCCTTAACAACTTTTTAATTTTATCCTTAACAACATTTTATTTTTAACTTTAAATTTGATTTCCCTTTTTAATATAGTTTTTTGGTTTAGTCGGTGTTTTATATTTGTAATTTCTTTCCGTTTATAACTGATTGTAAATTAACCTGATTAACTTTCAACTTTGATGAGGTACTCCCTCCGTTCTTTTTTAAGTGTCTTTTCAGAAAATTAACACAAAAATAGCGTTTTGTATTTTTGCACATTTTCTTTCTATTATACCCTTATTTTAATCCACCAATAAATTTTTATTTTTATGCACACACTTTATCTTTCCAATAAATTTAATATGTTATCTTTCTCTCATAACAAACAATTGTCAGTTATTATACCCTTATTATCTTTTTCACCAACAAATTTTTATTTTTTTTGCGCGCTCTCTCTTTCATAACAAACAATTGTCAATTTTCCTCCATTTGCACATTCATGAAGTCTTTTATTTTTCTTCTCTCAAATCTGTTATTTTACTTTGCATTTGAAATTTTTTACGATTATTACTCATCTTATTTATAGAATTTTAACTATTCATGGAACCATTGTCTGCAACAAAATTTTGTTTAAATTTGAAGATAACAAGAAACAAACTTTGTTTAAAAAAAATAAAAGAAACTTTGTTTAAAAAAAACATACTTTAGTTTTCCAAATAGATAACATTAATAAGTTTTATTGAAAAAAATAAGAATAATTGACAAAGGGTATAATTGACAAATCGTACCCTTAAAATACTAAAAAGACAGTTAAATAGAAACAAAAATTTCACCCTAAAAAAACACTTAAAAAGGAATAGAGGGAGTAATTAACTTCCAACTTTAATGAGATAATTATGATTATTTTTAATCACGTAACTATTAAAAAAAGTAATTATGATAGTTTAACGGTTTCATTTCTATTTAAAGAAACAATTTAATTACTATGCATAGAGGTGTAAATAATTATTTATTTTCCCTTAAAAAACATAAAATTTAATTATTTTTTCTTTTGAAGTGGCATAGCTAGTTTCATATTTTAGAAAAAAATAATCATAATATTTATCAATACTATGTATAAAGGAAATAAAAATATCAGTCCAAAATCCATTATTTCATTTTTTTTCCTTCAAAAAAAAAGAAAATAAGGGATTTTGGACTGATATTTTTACTATTTCAATTATACTTTTAAAAAATTTCAATAATAATGTTATATTGTTGTGTCATTAAAAAAAGATTTTTTTTTAAAATAAAAAATTGTATTATATTTACTACATTACATTGGTGTCATTGAAAAAAGATAAACGCGAGTTGTTAGATTTGTTATAATACAAAAGTCACAAACATCTAAACCTATACTTTTGATCAAAATATAAATTTCATAAAAAAATACAATTGATCATTTTTAAGGATTACTGCAATAAAAAGAGCGGAAAGAGAGACACATGACTGTCCATCTTTGCGTTAGTTATAATATAAAGGTGTGGTTTCATAAGAAACTATACGCGAAGCCTGAAAAAGACTTTATCAACAAAAAAACACATATTGCACCCTTATGAATTGAGATTCTTCATATTTTTTCCCTCCTATATTTTTTCATGATTTTTTGCATGATTGTTTAGAATGTTCAAATATGTCTTTTCACATAAAATTAGAATTTTCCAACAGTGATCAAATTAATTATGAATTTTTAAAGCGCAAAAAAATCAACAAAAAAAAAACAACGGAAATCTCGACCTAGAAATCGAATTTTGAGATGATTCCTTACAGTCGCATCTATAAAGTTACATAGAATGGCATTGATTAAACGGAACTTTTTTAATCATAGATACTTGTAAACTATATATTATAAACTTAAATTAATGTCTTACTAGATAGACCCTTAAACCCGTTTTTTTTTTTTAGGGGAAAACTTCAAACCCGTATAAAAATGCAAAAAAATGTAAAATACAATATCGCTATTTGGATGGAATTAGTTGTGACATGGTAGCAATGGATAAACTATGGCAAGAAAAAAGTTAGTTAAATGGAGTGAAAAAGAGAAAGCGTAGGTAAAGGAAGATGAGTAAGACAGGTAGTAGTAGGTGTGCTAAATTGTAGGGAAGAGTATGGACATGAGTTATAAAAGGTAACATGATGTTTTCCAAATACACGTAGATATGATGTGGATCCTTAAATTAGAGTATGCGTGTATCAAGGTATTAATTTCAAGATGATATTGCTGAGTTGTGTCCATCATCATCAAATTGATTTTGTCAAATCTACGCTTTTAATATGTTCATATTTTATCAGCTATAACCGCCATGAATCCAGGAGATTCCTATTCTAAAATTAAACCATTTTATCTACTCATTATATTGCGGTTTAATCGGGTTTGTTTGAATCAATTCTAAGATTCTATTTTAAAATACACACATATATTCTTGATAAAAAAACAAAAATATCCACAAATATTTTGTTCGTTAGATAGAAGAATATAAAATTAGAGATCAATCCATGAACATACCTCAGTTATTGATAATGCATTGTTATATGTAGGGTCGAGGTTCGAACTCGAACACCCTACTTAATTCACCATGGTAGGTGGATTCTAGCCACACTAACCTACTTAACAACAAAAAAAAATTATAAATCAATTTAGTTGAGTTTGGTGGAATGAGTTAGAACTTGACAACATGACAAATTAATATTAGAGTTTAGGAAGTGGTATACACTCCTTCAAATTGGAATATCTTCGATGAAACTATGAAAATCAAAAAGTATAAAAAAGAATATAAAATAGAGAGATAATGTGGTTAATCTAGAGGAACGGATTAGTCTCTCGTAATATTGAAAGACATTCTTATTTACTATCTCACAGAATCTCGAGTCATTCTCGACTATAATTATCTAAATGGGAAACTGTCTGTTTAAGAAAGGAGAGGGAGGTTTGGGTGTTAGGAGGTTGAAGGAGTTTAATCTTGCTCTTTTGGGTAAGTGGTGGTGGAGGATCCTTTAGGAGCGGGGGATTCTTTGGTATAGGGTTTTATGTGCTCGGTATGGGGAGGAGGGGGCAGCTGTGTTGCTCAGGTGGGTGTGTGGGTGTGTGGGGGTGTGTGTGTGTGTGGTGGGGGGTTGGTGTTTCGGTGTGGTGGCAGACAATTTTGAATGTTAGAGATGGTGTGGGTCAGGTTGATACATGGTAGATTCTAGACAATATATCTCGTCAGGTGGGGGATGAGGTATCTACTTTGTTTTAGGTTGACCCTTGACTTGAGGGGAAACCGTTGTGTCAGACTTTTGCGAGACTACATGAGTTGGCGGAGAATAAACTAATGACAGCCGCTTATATGTTTCTGAGAGGTTGGGGTGTGAATGGTGTGACGTGGAAGTGGCGTCATAGGTTATTTTCCTGGGAGGAGGAGTTGTTGGGGGAGTGTGTTGTTCAGCTAACTTCGTTTTTTTTATAGGTTGATCGTGTCGATAAATGGATTTGGACATTACATGCTTCTAACTGTTACACTGTTAGTTCTGCTTATTATTATTTAACAGATTTAGATATTGAAGGCAGCAACATCATAATAACTACAATTTTCGGTGGTTAAAAGCGGTGCCTCTCAAAGTGTTGATTTTTGCGTGGCGTCTGTTTCTCAATCAGATTCCTACTCGAGACAAGCTTTTTCAAAGGTGTGTTCTTCTAATTTCTGAACAGAGTTGTGTTTCAAATTGTGGTTCAAATGAGGACAGAGATCATTTATTCCTACCTTGCGGTTTTTTCGGAGGTTTGTGGCAGCTCATTGCTGGATGGCTTGGTTTCTCAACAGTTTTGCATTGTAATTTTTTTGATCACTTGCATCAGTTCTGCGGTCTGTGGGGTTTTTCGAAAAAATCAACTGAATCCATGAATATTATTTGGCTATCGATTGTTTGGACAATTTGGAAAGAACGGAATAATAGAATTTTCCAAAGGAAAGAGGAGAATTTGCTAGCGCTAGGCGAAAGGGTAAAGCTTCAATCATTTTGGTTGTTGAAGTCGAAATACGCTTCGTTTGATTTCGACTACCAATTTTGGCAGCAGAGTCCTTTAGCTTGCTTAACTTCAGTTTTCTAGCTTGTTCCTTTTTTCTTCTTGTTTTGTCGCCTTGTTGGTGTTGTACCGTGTTTGTTTGAACCTTGATATTGTATTGGCGTTTCTGGCATTCCTTGTGCTAAAACGTCTAATTATGAATCATGTTTATAATCATGTTTTTTTTTATCTCATTCAGGTAACGCTTTCATACTACCAGGGCTCCCTTCCTCTAAGTACTAATAAGTTAACACAGAAAAACTCATTGAATAGTTACAGCTTCCCACCAAACCATCCTCATGCCCATGGTAACAATGATTCCCTCTATTGGGTTCCAGCCACTCGCGCCTAGTTTACTCTTAAATCAACTTATAATGTGAAATAGGTTCATAATTCTTTAGGCCATTCTTAAATTTTAGTTAAAACTTGAATATTGATTGTGCTCATTCTTGCATTTTCGGGGCTTCAGTTTGTGGTGGCTTCATCTGTGGCCACCATGGCTGCTTCATGAAAGACGTTCTTCAACAAAGTCAGTTCTAGCAATTCTCACTTTGCAAAAAAAAAGTGGGTGTTGTACAGTGGAATCATTTTGGCACGGGATCTTGGAATTCAAAACATTGTTTTTGAAATTGGCTCACTTTCTATTCTTCACTATGTTGTTCGATGTGGCTCTTCTCGTTTTTTATGGGTCTTCCTAACGAGTGTTTCTTAGAAATCGTGGTTGGGTCTAATAGGACTTCACAAAACTGGTTTGTGAGGTGAGGATTGCCTCTACTCATAAACACATTTTTTAACACACACCCTCTCACACCAAACACTGTTGAGTTTAGTGCGTGGATATAAATGGTGGGTGACACGATAACGAAAAGCTGATAGCAGTGACCCAACGAATCTTGGAGCGACTCTGATATCATCTTAAAAATTGTAGTTGAACCTAGCATGATCCCACAAAACCGATTTGTGAGGTGATGATTACCTCCACTTACAAACATATTGTGTGGCCATCTCTCAACCGATATGGAACTCATTAACATGCATATGCATTGATTAAGGAATCCATTAAAATAATTTGTCTTAAAATACAAATTGTTACTTTTGTCAATACAATAATAACACCATTTTTGCTTTTAATATTTTAACCAAACTCATTAGCATATTTTTTTTCCTATTGTTGAGCACGTTGATCATCTCTTAAATTCTTTTTTGTTGTATGATGGTGGGGATTCTACCTCGAAGTTTTCTTTATAGCAAATGCAATGCTTCATTTAAAAAAAAAAAAAAAAGAAGCTACATATGGGTCCAAACGATAAATAATGGGTGGCTCTATGCCCCTATCTAATTTCCATAACAATCACATGCATGATGCATAAGCATTAGTTGGCTACATATAACATCCATAATAACTAGCTCTAGATATGGAGACAATCTAACAAATTAGCTCTCACCTTCTCCAACCAATTACATATCTCTAAATTTATGTAAAGAACAAATTGTCTCTCAATGGTGCTTGGAAAAGATGGAAGGAAATGAAACTTACTATATGTTTGGTTTTGCACGATAGTTTTCTGGCACCCTTACTTTCTCTTTCTCATATACATTCAAGACCTACCTAACTATAATTGTTTAACCATTATAAATGAAAACAACCAAAAAGAGAAAACTGATAATGATCATTGTTTAGGTCACATATCAGACGTCATGACATTTCCACCTAACTAGATAGTAGAATATAAAATTAGCCTACAAATCATAGTTCAACGGATAAAAATACCAAAATTGTTAGTCCGGACGTCATGATCAGGATTCGATCCCCGATCATTCCACTTGTGTACGTAAGTTTAACGATTAGTTGTTATCTCGTCTATCTACCAAATAAAATACAAAATTAAAGATCAATTGAGCTGAGTCTAGTGGAAGGGCCCAAATGTGACAACACAACAAATTTGTAAATAGGATTACATTCATTCGATAAAACTATGAAAGTAAAAATATAAAATAGAATATAAATAGAGAACCAACGAGGTTAATCAAGAGGAACAAATTAGTCTTTCACAACGAATTAAAGTTTGAATTTTATTTAAAAGAGACATTCACATTTACCATCACACATAATCTTGAATACAATTACCTATATTAAATGAAATCCATAGAAGACAAACCAATATAACGTTTGATAATATGTTAACAAAATAAAATTAGAAATACAATGTTTATAAGCATAATCTCAGTAATTATTTAAAAGAAACTCTTGAATTGTAATCATATATTAATAATTAAATATAAAATTATTATGAATTATGTCTAATTATGCATTTTTGGTTTGTATACATGATATGAGTGCGTTTGATTTGCTAAAAAAAATAAAGGATTAGACAGAATAATTTTTTTTTTTTGGTACCTTGTTTGATTTAGAAACTAACTATGGGATTGGACAAAAGAGATAGCAAGAGACGGGATCAAATTATAAATTTTTGTCCCTCACTTAACCATGTGCTAACTTTTTGTCAAGATCATACATATGATCAAAAAGAGATTTGAATTTGATTACTAATTGAATAATTTTTTGTCAGAATTTACTTCCCTCTTGACCGAATTTTAGATTACCATTGTCCCCTTGGCCTTCAGCTTATGATGTACAATTGGGTGACCATCATAATCAAATTCAAATCCCACTCTTTGAGGAATTTTGTAATTTGAAATGTCCAATTACAATATGTTTTGCTCTTTTAAGGATTGCTCGTCAGAAATTACTCACTAACATAGAGTGTTGTCACCGAAGTATGTTTACTAATAATATTTGCCCTCGCTGCAACCTTTGCCCTACAAGCTCTCATGCATGTCATTCGGGATTAATCAAGTTGAACATAACCTTTATCACAAGTTTATTAATCAAGTTGAATAGGTTCATAATTCTTTAGTTCAATGTAATTTGAATCAAAACTCGAACATTGTTATTGTCTAAACAAAGCATGTAGTTGGTGAATTTAAAGTGAATATTGATTGTGCTCATTCTTGCATTTTCTACTCTTTCTTTTTATTTCTATTGTTGAGCATGTTGCTGCTCTCTTAAATTTTTTTTTGTTGTATGATGGTGGGGATTCTTCCACGAAGTTTTTCTTCTAGTGAATGCAATGACTCCTTTATAAAAAATAAACAAATAAATAAAAAATAAACAAATAAATAAAGCTACATATGGGTCCAAATCATAAATAATTGATGGCCCAGTGCCCCTATCTAATTTCCATAACAATCACATGCATAATGCATAAGCATTAGTTGGCTACATACAACATCCATAATAGCTAGCTCTAGCTATGGAGACAATCTAACAAATTAGCTCTCACCTTCTCCAACCAATTACATGTTTCTAAATTTATGTAAAGAACAAATTGTCTCTCAATATAGGTGCTTGGAAAAGATAGGAGGAAATGAAACCCATGTTTGGTTTTGCACGATAGTTTTTTTGACACCCTTACTTTCTCTTTCTCATATACATTCACGACCTACCTAATTATAATTGTCTAACCATTATAAAGAAAAACAACCAAAAAGATCTATATGGCCTAAGCTCCACTCGTATCTAATACACAAGGGTCATTACTTTTTCCATGCTATGAGTTTATCGGGCGTCCTATTTGAATTTTAAATGCCGAAATATTTCAACGTGTTTTTGAAGATTTTTATGAGATATTTATGCCATTCGAATTCTATAATCCAAACTATATATGGCGCGCGAGAAACTCATAAGATAGGAAAAAAAACGGTCTACGTAAGGATGTGGGTTGATTATGAATTTGAAAATGATAGATTGCATTTTCATAAGCTGATTCGGGAAAAGATTGTATGTTAATGAAATAAAAATGAAAACATGCATTAGGTCCCCCATCAATTATATAGAGCTGGATTTGGGTTCATCATGCTGGAAATTGATATATACCAAATCCAGTACATTTTAAGAACTATCTAACTAATTTGAAAACATCTAAATACAACACCAAATTAATACCAACATTTCAAATTTAAACTAAAAAAATATTTTGCTAATTTTTAAATACTGTCACCACAACTTGATGAAGACACTAGTGAGTGGGGTTCCTCTAAAAACACTAGTGGGGTTGAATAGTTTTAGAGAGAAGAAAAAATCAAAAATACAATATTTATCTTAAAAGAATATCTATTCAATCTCAATGGATGAATGTTCTAAACTGAATGAATCAAAATCGGATTAGACTTTGAATCATATAGGCAGCGATTCAAGGTTTGAATGCCTGATTGGAGTTGGATTAGGGTTCGTTTAAACATTTTTTCTGAAAGTTTTAAAATTATTATAGAGCAAGTCATATTCAATAAATATATCTATGTATCAATGACTTGAGGGATTAAATTAATAGCTCATCATTTTTGTTAAAAAAATTAATGTTATTATTCTAAAACAATTCATCACCTTGTAGAAATCAGTCACTAATACACGCTGCCATCAAATTGATGTCAAAGACCAATTTAGTTATTACCTCTGTGAAGACTGAATTGGGTTACAATAATTTTTATGACAGATTAAATAGTATTTTTATTCTAGAAAATTGCTCTAGAGACACCTTAATTTTGCTCCCAATCGGAATGCAACTCTCAATCCATTATTTTAAATTTTAAAATTCGATCGGATCGTTACTTCGACTAATTTCAGTAAAATGAGTAATTTTGAGGTAGCTAAAACTAAAAACCATAAAATATAAGGTAATGGATCCTAAGTTAACTAGGTCCAATACATTTTCTATAAGAAAGTAACCTTAACCGTTCACCACAACATCCATTTCTCATTTTCTCAAACAAATACAGCTGCACCTTGTCATGAATTCTGCTCTTCTTCCAACAAGTTGTGCTCGCGCCCAACTGATTTGTCGAAAATACTCTTGCGTTAGTTAAGTAACACAAGTGTTTAATTCTGCGCAACTTAACCAACGATGCGTTAGTTAAGTAACGCAAGGGTTAAATTTATTCTAACTAGTATGGACACCCGTGCCAAGCACGGGCTAGAATTTCGTCATAGTTGAGGGAGAGAATATTATGATGTATCTAGTGTCAGTTAAATTCAAACATGGGATAAAACAACGGAGGTTTATTAAATAATAAGAGGAAAAAAAAACTAATACTTAAGCATGAAATTTTTGGATGAAGATGCAATATCATTCTCACTTGTGTTATTGTTCCTTCTCAAATGTGTCGATCGACTGGTGCTGGCTCCTCCAGAAAGTCCAACGATGGTATGTTATTTATGTTTAACATTGCGGGGGAGAAGTTCTTGGTGGTGGAACACAGATATTGTGTCAAGTGTTAGTAAAAATTTCACTTTGTATGAAATAGTTTATGTTAAGAAACATATAAGTGAGGTAACTCATATATCTAATGTTTTAAGACTTCAGAAGAAGATGTGATGTCAATTTCAATTGTGTAGTTAGTATTAACCCAATGTGATGATACAATCAATTGTAGACTCCCGCATAAGTCCTGATATTATGATGATTTATTTTGTTAGTTTCTGAGTGTCATTTAATTCTTTTGGCTTGAATTTTAGTTCGTCATTCACTTTCATGCCAGGTTTTTTTATTCAACCTCTATTATTTCTAATTCCTTCACTTTAGGTTTTTGGTGGGATATATGACAATGGAAAAATATAGATGTGTTATGCTGAGTTTACAAAATACATGTTTATTAGACATTTTAAATTGATGTTTTTTAATGAGACTAATACTTTGGTAACATAATTACTCAGTAATCTCTAACACCTTTTACAAATCTATATAATTATATGCAACTCACTCTATTTTCTATACCATCACGGATAAAACACGCACTCCTTAGTTTTTCACTTATCTTTTCTCTCGTGTTCAAATTCCTTTTTCATCTTATTTCTTTTTCTAATTTACTTTATATCTTCTCATGAAAAAAAAAAACAAACAAAAACATTCATATATGTAACAGCCACCAACCCACATTTTTACCATGTTGTGCCTCTGACCTCATTTGACTATCACACCATATCAGATATACAGAGAGTCTTACATTTAAGGGAGAGATGTTAATGTACCATGTGTGAGTTAAAATTATAAATTGAATGAAATAGTATATATTGAACAACATATAAGTGGGAAGACTAATACATCTAATGTCTTAAGCTTTTAGGGTAAAGATATGGTGTCAATCTAACTTGTAGGATTTTTTTCGTAGTCAAATATGATGCTCAAACCCATTATAGGCTCCCTCTGAACTTTGAACATTATAATGAACTTTTTTTAGTTTTTAATTGCTTAATTTTTTATATTAAATATAAGTTTTTGGATGTTGTTCCCTTTCATGCAATTTTTTTTATCCAACCTCTACATTTCAAGTACTTTCACTTCTGGTTTTTAGCGCGATCTGACAATGAAAAATACATATGTTTTATGTTTAGTTGTAGTACATGTTTATTAGATATTTTAAATTAATGTGAACGTTTTTTTATTGACTATAATTTTGATGAAATAATTACTCATAAATCTCTAACTCTTTCAAATAACCCAAAAAATTACCATTAACTCTATTTCTAATATTACCATGGACAAAACACGCTACTTTTTTTGTATCATTTGTCTCATGTTCAAATTGTTTTTTTATATTTTTTTTCTACTTTTCTTTCTCTCACTTAATGTAACATGGGAACATAATAAATCTTCATCCATGAAACCATGATCAACCCACCTTTTCTACAATATTGTGCCTACATGTGATCTTACTTTACTATGTCACCATATCACAAACACAAGGAGTCTTACACTTAAGGAAGATATGTTAATGTGTCCATTTTGACTTAAAGTTCCACCTTAGATGCAAAAGTAAATGTTAAGAAACATATAGGTGAGATGATCGATATACCTAGTACACTAAGATTTTGGATGATGATGTGCTATCAATTGTATGGTTAACCTTAACCTAATGTGATGATCCAACTCATTGTAGTCACCTTCAGAACTTTGGACCATTTTTTTTTTGTTACTGAACTCTGAACATTATGATGAACTGTTTTGTTAGTTTTTGGATGTCATTTATTTAATTTTAATATTAAATTGAAGTAGATGTTGAACAACATATAAGTTATATGACTCATATACCTACTACTTTAAGCTTTAGGGTGAAGATGTGGTGTCTAATCACTTGTTTGGTTTCTTTTAATCTAACGCGATGATCAAACTCAATCCCCCGAAACTCACAACAATATGATGAACTGTTTTTTTAGTTTTTGGATGTCATTTGTTTAATTCTGGCTTAATTGCAGTTTTGGTTCTTCTATTTTCACTCACTCACGGAAATTGTCCTTCCATTTCAAAATTACACGGTCTTGGTGCCTCTTTCAGATTTTTGAACTTAAAAATGGTGATATGTCATATTTAAATTAAAACTTTAAAGGAGTTTTCATGTAATTACATGGGTATTGATCATTCTACATCATCAGACTAAATGCAAGGTCATCTAAAATATGTCTGTCGCGTCAATTTTCGGAGGTCAAGGCTATTTGATTAGCTTATTGACTCACTTTTTATTTCACGACTTTGAAAAAAAAAATATTTAAATTGGGGGTCCGGGGGTTAGTTACATAAAGGGAAGGTGTTAGCACCCTTTATGTCCGTAGTACTCTACGGGAACCTCTTGGTTTCATTTAATTCGTGTGCTATAACTTGCTTATTTTTTTGAAGAAAAGAAGAAAAAAAAAATGGAAAAAGGGAGGACCTAATTATCTACATTTTATTGATTTGGAAGAACAAAGTCCTCTGCCTACGTACCCGTGAGGGATCAAAATCACGTAGTTCGTGGTAGAAATTGATTTTTTGTTGGTTTTGTATTTTTTATTAGTTTTTGAAAAGATTTTAAAAGAAAAAGCCAAATGGCAAGTAAGCTTGTTTGTGTTTTTTAATTTGGAAGAAAATAGACTTGAAATATGATTAAGTTGATTTAGAATTTGATTAAGAAAATAAAAAAGAAAAGATCACTTGGTTTTTGGAACCAAGGTTTATTGTGAAAAAGTTTTTGATGTTTGATTGATTAATTAAAGCATGAAAATAAGCTAACGGAGCAAGAAAAAATAAATGCGCATGGACTTTTGTGGTGTCATTGGACCGCCACGAAGTCCCTAATAACAATAAAGCAATAAAACACACCCACACACACTATTTTTTGTTTATATGTTACATAGGACCTATTTACAATCTAAATCTATGCAATGACGAAAAGGTAAATATGCATAAACAAATAATAAAGATGCCGAATAATAAATCTAAAAATGCATGAGAAAAGAAAAATAAAATGCTAGAGAAAATAACAATGCATGAAGAAGAAATTAAAAAGAAATACAAAGGGACCACTAGTATGGTATCTCTTAAATTTTGGAGAGCAGCCACGGCCCTTGATAATCTGAATTGAATATAATGGCCTAAAACACAACAGCAGCGATGCACCATAATTCAATAGTAGCCGAATAACTTCAACGTGTAAAAGGGGAGCACCTGAAATAGTAAATCAACGTGCCGCAATATATATGAATGAAAGTGCAGCGGCAACAATGAAATTGAACATGCAGCAAAGTGAAGTAGAGGAATTCAATCCAATAAGGAACTAATCACACACATGACACGTGAATTAAATCAGAACTCTGGTAGTAAAAAGTTACAAAAGAAATAATAAAATTGAAAAAAAAACTAGAAATTCTGAAATTGTACGGCAGGATTGCAATCTTATCGATGAAATTGAATCAGCTAGCCACACAACATTAACAAAGGCTCACGGCACCAGGAACATGAAGGAAGCAATATGAATGGAGGTGACACATCAATAGTGAAAACAATATGCATAAGAATTAATCATAGCAGCAAAATATGAGAACAACAACATGAAAGAAGCAACGTGAATTAAAAAAGAAACAAAGGACAATTGAAACATGAAATAAGGTTTCTCCAATTCATACATCAATATCAATCGGCGGCTGCAGATTTAAATTGAATGAATGGAATCAAACCATGAACAGTGGCGATGAAAATAAAGTAAACAATGCAAAACTTCGAAGGAAAACGCAGAAACTGAATTGTAAATTACGGTGGCTAAAAGGTTTTGAAATTATATAATTGTGTGACGGCTAGGGTTTTGGTTTGCAGGTTTTTTTGGAATGTTTGTGCGTGTGAACAATTGGCTGCTGGGTAAAATTGTGTGTCTTTGTGTGTTGGTTATGATGTGTATTTATAGGATTAGGTTTGACGTAGAAATGGAAATAACTTAGTGAAGAAGAGAATGCGTTTCTGGATTTGGTAACAAAGTGTCTTGCTCCTAAAGTTGTGGCACAGAGAAGAGAGATTTTTTAGAGATATTGAATTTTTGGACACTTTTGGACATTGGACAAATATAAAAAAATGACTTAAAAATAAAAGAAAAAAATGACTAATTAAAACAAAAATTAAAAATGGAAATTAAAATTAAAATCTAAAATTTAAAAAAGGAATAAAAGATGGAAGTTAAAGAGTAATTAACAAATAATAAAAACTAAAGAAAACTAAAAATATGAAGGGATTAGAGGAAATTCTGGTTAATGGCTTTGATGGTAATTGAATGATACGCGTCTGATATTCTGGAAAGAAATATTTGACCCTGAGTGCTAGAAACATGGCACGGTTGAGATGAAACAAAAGGACCTTGGACAACAAATTTTTTGGACTTATTAAAAAAAGGTTAAATAAATAATAAAAAAACTAAAAGTGTAATTAAACTAAAAATGGGAAAAGTATGAAAATAAAAATAAAAAATATATAAAAAAAGATGGAAACTAAAAAAAATGAATAAAAGACTAATAAATAATAATAAAAAGTGCGAAGTGGGTCCGAACTCGGAACAAAAATGAGGTATTTTAAAATACCCCTCTGCCGAATTTTTCACTGAAAAGTCAACGACTAATCAGGGTCAAATGGCAAATGAATGTATGAGTGTAGGATCTTAGGTCAAAAATTGGGGTATGACAGATGCCCCTATTTAAGTTTCTTCGTCCGGAGATTCGAAGATGGAATCTTTGATTCGATCGGACCGAAGAGACTTAAATACAAAGTACACCAATTTTTGACCTAAGATGCTATGAATGCTCGTGAAATGCTTGTATGAATGCAGGACGGTAAAGATGCTTTGACTGGGATGAGAAACATCAACGGGATTCCCAAATTCGTTGAAGAATGGGATCCGACTCCGCTAGGGGGGAATGTAGTTTCACTGGGGAAAATGACCGTCTACTATCGTATTGATTTGGAACGATAACTTAATGAAGACGAAACATTTTAGCGACATCACTTGAACAGCTAAACTGGGGATGACACTGGAGGAAATAAAATGTGATTTCAAATCGTTCATTGGTCGGGACTAACCGTTTGAAACATGACAAAATGTAAACTCAAGCGGTCCGTTGTTTAGGACTGGCAGCTTGAAACAAGATAAAAAGGAGACTTAAGCGGTCCGTTGTTTAGGACTGACAGCTTGAAAATGTAAACTCAAGCGGTCCGTTGTTTAGGACTGGCAGCTTGAAACAAGATAAAAAGTAGACTTAAGCGGTCCGTTGTTTAGGACTGGCAGCTTGAAAAAGGAAAATCAAGCGGTCCGTTGTTTAGGACTAGCGGCTTGAAACAAGATAAAAAGTAAACTCAAGCGGTCCGTTGTTTAGGACTGGCAGCTTGAAACAAGATAAAAAAGACTCAAGCTATCCGTTGTTTAGGACTGACAGCTTGAAAAAGGAAAATCAAGCGGTCCGTTGTTTAGGACTAACGGCTTGAAACAAGATAAAAAGTAAACTCAAGCGGTCCGTTGTTTAGGACTGGCAGCTTGAAACAAGACAAAAAGGAAACTCAAGCGGTCCGGTTTAGGACTAGCAGCTTGAAACAAGATGAAAAAGTAAACTCAAGCGGTCCGTTGTTTGGGACTGGCAACCTGAAAGAAGACAAAATGTAGACTCAAGCGGTCCGTTGTTTGGGACTGGTAGCTTGAAACAAGACAAAAAGGAAACTCAAGCGGTCATTTGTTTAGGACTGGCAGCTTGAAATAAGATAAAAAGTAAACTCAAGCGGTCCGTTGTTTAGGACTGGCAGCTTGAAACAAGGCAAAAAAGTAGACTCAAGCGGTCCGTTGTTTAGGACTGGCAGCTTGAAACAAGATAAACTCAAGCGGTCCGTTGTTTAGGACTAGCAGCTTGAAATAAGACAAAAAGGTAAACTCAAGCGGTCCGTTGTTTAGGACTGGCAGCCTGAAATAAGATGAAAAATAAACTCAAGCGGTCTGTTGTTTAGGACTGGCAGCTTGAAACAAGGCAAAAAAGTAGACTCAAGCGGTCCGTTGTTTAGGACTGGCAGCTTGAAACAAGATAAACTCAAGCGGTCCGTTGTTTAGGACTAGCAGCTTGAAATAAGACAAAAAGGTAAACTCAAGCGGTCCGTTGTTTAGGACTAGCAGCTTGAAACAAGATAAAAAGTAAACTCAAGCGGTCCGTTGTTTAGGACTGGCAGCTTGAAACAAGATAAAAAAGACTCAAGCTGTCCGTTGTTTAGGACTTGCCACTTGAAACAGGATAAAGGTAGACTCAAGCTGTCCGCTGTTTAGGACTTGCCACTTGAAACAAGATAAAATGTAGACTCAAGCTGTCCGCTGTTTAGGACTTGCCACTTGACACAAGATAAAATGTAGACTAAAGCTGTCCGTTGTTTAGGACTTGCCACTTGACACAAGATAAAATGTAGACTTAAGCTGTCCGTTGTTTAGGACTTGCCACTTGACACAAGATAAAGGTAGACTCAAGCTGTCCGTTGTTTAGGACTGGCCACTTGGAATAAGATAAAGGTAGACTCAAGCTGTCCGTTGTTTAGGACTCGCCACTTGGAATAAGATAAAGGTAGACTCAAGCTGTCCGTTGTTTAGGACTTGCCACTTGAAACAAGATAAAGGTAAACTCAAGCAGTCCGCTGTTTAGGACTTGCCACTTGATACTGACGGGTGACATCTCTTGACCAGACATACTGGGGATGACACTTTTGATGATGAGAAGGTAAATGTCGGATGTTCATGTGTAGAAACTTGCGGATTGACGCAATGATAAGTAAAGACCGAACTGAGGAGACACGACTGAAACAAGATTTTGGTGACTAATGCAATCATGTGTGAATGATGCCGTGTGTATGTTATGTATGCATGAGTATATGAATGTGTGAAAGTATTAACGTATGAATGGATGATTGTATGAATGCATGAATGTATGAATGTATGGACTGGATTGTGACAGGTGACTTGACAAACAAGACAAAACAGGTAAGATGGGAGGCGAACTGACATCGTAGTACAAACACTCGGTAGACTTCCTTGGGGATGATAGTATTTCGAACAAATCGAGCCGCTGACGGGGCAAAACCTGGCACAAGGTAGCAGCTGATGCTCCTGGGGATAAAGCCCATTGTTGACCAAGAGTCTGGAAGAAGTCGCCATTTGTAAATCGACGCAGAGTGTTCTTCCACTGGTATGCTTCAGCAGTCATGTTTTTTTTTTTTTTGAAAATCCCTAACTTTTTCCTGGACCGCCCTTTCGGGTTTTCAGTCCAACGGGAATATATTCCTTTTTTGTGCCCCTAATTTTTGCCTGGACCGCCCTTTCGGGTTTTCAGTCCACCGGGACGCTCTCTATTGCCTAAGTCGCCTTTTCAGGTTTTCAACTTAGCGAGCTTTTCATTTTTTTTGTATTTCTTTTTTGAATTTCTGGATTATGACTGCGTCTTGCTCAAAGCAGAGGTCCTCTCCATAGTGCTTAGCTATGTTTCTCTTCCGGAGTGTAACCGTTCTCGAGGCGGATGCGGATGTACGCTTCACCTACTCACGAGTTCAAAGAGGATGTGTTTGTTGTTCACACTTTTCAAAAGATGTAAAAAAGGTTTTGTATTGTGAAAATTTTGCTTCAAGTATTGCCATCAAAAATAGAAGAAATTTTGCAAATAGAATAAATGAGAGTTCCAAATAAATGGGCACAGGCTCAAATTTGATGAATTGAGTGGTGGCCTGCCAATGGCGTGGCCCCACAAATCTTTGAAAAATTTGGAAAATAGTAAATATATGGGAAGGTACATTGAACACAATAACCGTTATTCTCCCTAACAACTTTGAATGCCCCTGTTCTGAGTCTTTGATCTGCAGATGCTTCGAATCGGAGGTCTTTTGATAGCTGGATGCCCCAAGTGGATCGTGCCTGACCGGATGCAACCTTGAATTGCCCCTGTTCTGAGTCTTTGATTTGCAGATGCTTCGAATCGGAGGTCTTTTGATAGCTGGATGCCCCAAGTGGATCGTGCCTGACCGGATGCGACCTTGAATTGCCCCTGTTCTGAGTCTTGGATTTGTAGATGCTTAAGTTGGAGGTTCTTTGATAGCAGATATGCCCCAAGTGGATCTTGCCTGACTGGATGCAGTTACTTTGTCATGATCCTTAATTTTTGCATAGATCGCCCTTTTCGGGTTTCAACCTATCAGGATAATCATCATTTTTTTTTGTCTCTAATTTTTGCCTGGACTGCCCTTTCGGGTTTTCAGTCCACCGAGACGCTCATTTTTACCTAAGCCGCCTTTTCCGGTTTGCGACTTATCGAGCTCATATTTTTTTGACAGAGTATTTCTTGACTGCACCGACATTCATAGGATGTGTGTGTTTGTCACTATCAGTAGTCACAAAATTCATTGCACATGGTCCTTCATAGTTAGGCATCCACTTGCCCCTGGAGTCCGGTTGAAAAGATGGTACCTTTTTTAGCACAGAGTCTCCTTTTTGAATTTCACGGGGACAAATCTTCTTGTTGGAAGTTTGTTTCAACCTCTTTTGATGTAATTGTACAAGTTCGTCATCCATTTAAAGTTCAACGAAGCTAGGATTCCAGCAGTACTCCTATTGACGGGACCTCGACCTCCACAGGAAGCACGACCTCCATGTTGTATATTGGGGAAGGAGGGGGGTTGCCCTTGTTGAAATGTGTGCTGAAGTACGATATCCATGCGAGGCAACAGTAACATCTCATACTAGTCTTTGTAAGTGAATGTCATCTTCTGTACAATCTTCTAGATTTTTGACAGCTTTGATGGCTAAGATGCCCCAGTATGCGAGAGATCTTGTCGGGAGTCTCTTCATTCTTGTTTTCTTCAGCTTTGGATACAAGGAGCTCAAAGTTGGAAGAGAGTACATGGTCAATGTGTTCAACGGGTTTATTAATGCATGATTTGATTATTGATTTTGACAAGTACAAGTTATGATTATGCAGATATTTGAGAATGATTAAAAGTTTTTTTTTTTTTTTTTGGTTTTTTGTATTACCATTTTTCCAGAAAAAGCACAAAATAAAAATAAAGTCGGGATCAAAACGACCTTTTCATTAATGATGGAAAACACATGAAGCAAAAAGCCCTACACAAGTTCGCTTTTGTCTCGGGCAGGATGAAAGGATTTTTTTTTGAAAAGCAGCAAACAACAAACAAACACATTATTTGAATAGATAAGTAGTAGAAGGAACATCAGAAACAACCCAATTGCGGTTACCCACTGTGTCACAACACTAGGTAATATAATCCGACAGTGGATTGACTTGTATGTCCGAAGTCAATCTTCAAAAAGAAAAATATTTGCTTCAATCAACTTCTGGACTTCAATTTTCAAAGAGAAACAGTGCTCAATGTCATGGCCGGGTGCTCCTTGATGGAAGGCACACGATAGGTCAGGTTGATACCAAACCGGCAACTCGTTAGGCACCCGAGGAGGCGCTCTAGTTTGGACAAGGTTCTTCATGAGCAAGATGGGAAGCAGCTCCGCATATGTCATTTGGATTGGGTCAAACTGCATCCTTGGAGCCTGTTGTCGAGGCTGTTGATATTGTCGTTCGAGCCCTTGCTGGAATTGCGAAGCTACCAGTGAAACTACCAGGGTACTCAGTCTCTTTAACTAGGCCTGGAGTGTTGACCTTTTATGGAAAAGAAGAATTTGTGAGACTCGGAATTGAGACTATGAAATGCAAAAAAAAAAAAAAACATTTTTTTTTCGAATGACTTGTCAAAGTAATTGTAAACATCATAAGGAATGTTATTTCATTTGATTATTTTGAAATATTACATACAGTTCCATTAAGAACAAAGCAAAGCCAAAGACAAAGTCCCCAACAAAGCTAAGGTCTATTTTAAGACTTATGAAATTGTATTACTTGGTATTCCTTTTTACAAGGTCCATACCTCTGATATTTATTAAAACTTATCTAAGCCCTTCGGTATTTAATGAGAAAAAGTTTATGAATGAATGCATGTATGCATGATTATGCAACAAGAACGGTGAAAACATGGTGAGGTTTAAGTCCATATGTTGGAGTCAAGGGTAACAATGCCATTTGGTAAGGACTATGGTTTCAAATGTACCTGTATCACGGGTTCTACAAAGTTCCCAAAGTTTTCAACCACTTCCGAATATTTGTTAGGTGACGAGAGTACTCTCGTTCCAACAACATTCGTAGGTTAGTCTCGTTTGGATGTAGTATCGCGTGTCAACCAATACGAGAGTACTCTCGACTAGCCACCGCACTACGTCCTAAAAGGCCAAGATGGGTTAAAGGTGACTAAAGGTTCTCAACTTCGACGGTCAGTTGAAAGTAACATGCCATACGCGAGTACTCACGTCGACAAAAGTATACCTCCAAGATCCCTCCATTGAGTGGGTTATCACATGTACCAATACCGAAGAGTACTCTTGGCATGGAAACTATGATTATACCCGGTCCTATCTTAATTTCCCTCAAGTCCGGGTGTAGGACTTATCTCACCACTCACGTTAAAAGAAAGAAGAAAGAAGAAGGAGAGAATATACATACATATATTTCCATCTTTTATTTTTTATTTTTTAGCAAGTAATAGCACAAAAATTTAGATAAAACCAAGTTAGGCTCAACCCTCTTAGGGGGGTCCCCAGTGAAGTCGCCATTTCTGTCGCGTCAATTTTCGGAGGTCAAGGCTATTTGATTAGCTTATTGACTCACTTTTTATTTCACGACTTTGAAAAAAAAAATATTTAAATTGGGGGTCCGGGGGTTAGTTACATAAAGGGAAGGTGTTAGCACCCTTTATGTCCGTAGTACTCTACGGGAACCTCTTGGTTTCATTTAATTCGTGTGCTATAACTTGCTTATTTTTTTGAAGAAAAGAAGAAAAAAAAAATGGAAAAAGGGAGGACCTAATTATCTACATTTTATTGATTTGGAAGAACAAAGTCCTCTGCCTACGTACCCGTGAGGGATCAAAATCACGTAGTTCGTGGTAGAAATTGATTTTTTGTTGGTTTTGTATTTTTTATTAGTTTTTGAAAAGATTTTAAAAGCCAAATGGCAAGTAAGCTTGTTTGTGTTTTTTAATTTGGAAGAAAATAGACTTGAAATATGATTAAGTTGATTTAGAATTTGATTAAGAAAATAAAAAAGAAAAGATCACTTGGTTTTTGGAACCAAGGTTTATTGTGAAAAAGTTTTTGATGTTTGATTGATTAATTAAAGCATGAAAATAAGCTAACGGACCAAGAAAAAATAAATGCGCATGGACTTTTGTGGTGTCATTGGACCGCCACGAAGTCCCTAATAACAATAAAGCAATAAAACACACCCACACACACTATTTTTTGTTTATATGTTACATAGGACCTATTTACAATCTAAATCTATGCAATGACGAAAAGGTAAATATGCATAAACAAATAATAAAGATGCCGAATAATAAATCTAAAAATGCATGAGAAAAGAAAAATAAAATGCTAGAGAAAATAACAATGCATGAAGAAGAAATTAAAAAGAAATACAAAGGGACCACTAGTATGGTATCTCTTAAATTTTGGAGAGCAGCCACGGCCCTTGATAATCTGAATTGAATATAATGGCCTAAAACACAACAGCAGCGATGCACCATAATTCAATAGTAGCCGAATAACTTCAACGTGTAAAAGGGGAGCACCTGAAATAGTAAATCAACGTGCCGCAATATATATGAATGAAAGTGCAGCGGCAACAATGAAATTGAACATGCAGCAAAGTGAAGTAGAGGAATTCAATCCAATAAGGAACTAATCACACACATGACACGTGAATTAAATCAGAACTCTGGTAGTAAAAAGTTACAAAAGAAATAATAAAATTGAAAAAAAAACTAGAAATTCTGAAATTGTACGGCAGGATTGCAATCTTATCGATGAAATTGAATCAGCTAGCCACACAACATTAACAAAGGCTCACGGCACCAGGAACATGAAGGAAGCAATATGAATGGAGGTGACACATCAATAGTGAAAACAATATGCATAAGAATTAATCATAGCAGCAAAATATGAGAACAACAACATGAAAGAAGCAACGTGAATTAAAAAAGAAACAAAGGACAATTGAAACATGAAATAAGGTTTCTCCAATTCATACATCAATATCAATCAGCGGCTGCAGATTTAAATTGAATGAATGGAATCAAACCATGAACAGTGGCGATGAAAATAAAGTAAACAATGCAAAACTTCGAAGGAAAACGCAGAAACTGAATTGTAAATTACGGTGGCTAAAAGGTTTTGAAATTATATAATTGTGTGACGGCTAGGGTTTTGGTTTGCAGGTTTTTTTGGAATGTTTGTGCGTGTGAACAATTGGCTGCTGGGTAAAATTGTGTGTCTTTGTGTGTTGGTTATGATGTGTATTTATAGGATTAGGTTTGACGTAGAAATGGAAATAACTTAGTGAAGAAGAGAATGCGTTTCTGGATTTGGTAACAAAGTGTCTTGCTCCTAAAGTTGTGGCACAGAGAAGAGAAAGATTTTTTAGAGATATTGAATTTTTGGACACTTTTGGACATTGGACAAATATAAAAAAATGACTTAAAAATAAAAGAAAAAAATGACTAATTAAAACAAAAATTAAAAATGGAAATTAAAATTAAAATCTAAAATTTAAAAAAGGAATAAAAGATGGAAGTTAAAGAGTAATTAACAAATAATAAAAACTAAAGAAAACTAAAAATATGAAGGGATTAGAGGAAATTCTGGTTAATGGCTTTGATGGTAATTGAATGATACGCGTCTGATATTCTGGAAAGAAATATTTGACCCTGAGTGCTAGAAACATGGCACGGTTGAGATGAAACAAAAGGACCTTGGACAACAAATTTTTTGGACTTATTAAAAAAAGGTTAAATAAATAATAAAAAAACTAAAAGTGTAATTAAACTAAAAATGGGAAAAGTATGAAAATAAAAATAAAAAATATATAAAAAAAGATGGAAACTAAAAAAAATGAATAAAAGACTAATAAATAATAATAAAAAGTGCGAAGTGGGTCCGAACTCGGAACAAAAATGAGGTATTTTAAAATACCCCTCTGCCGAATTTTTCACTGAAAAGTCAACGACTAATCAGGGTCAAATGGCAAATGAATGTATGAGTGTAGGATCTTAGGTCAAAAATTGGGGTATGACAATGTCGCATCATTGTTTTTTAGTCTAAAAATAGCAGAAAGGGACCAAAATACCACTAAAAAAACAAAAATTAGTGAGGGATAACATGAAATCCCTCTCTAATTATGTTACTAAATTTTGCGACCAAGGAATTTGTGAGGGATATTATTTTTTCTGTCACTAATTTTCCTCCCTAATTTTGCTTTTCCTAGCAGTGAAGCTGAGTGATTTTAAAATGAACGGACCAATTCATGAGTTGCTGAAAATATGGGACTAAATCTGCAATTAAGTCTTTAACTTTTCAATCTTAAAATTTAGTTTTTGAATGTCATTCTCTTTCTTGTGAATTTTTCATTCAACCTCAATTATTTCAAATTTATTTACTTTTGGCCGTTTGTGGCAAATGATAATGAAAAATTGCCAATGTGTTATGTTGGGTTGATAATTATATGCTTATTATATATTTAAAAATATGTGGTGTTTTTTTAATCGAATCTAATTTTTTGGTAAAATAGTTGTCCAAAAAATCTCCAACTCCTTGAGTAAAATCATAGATTTATCATACAACTCACATTGTTTTCTATACTTTCACAAACAAAACACACAATGATTAGTTTTTTTCTCTTATCTTCTCTCATGTTCAAATCCTTTTTTCGTATCTTTTTTTTTACTTCTAATTTCCTTTCTCTCTTCTCATGTGAGAAAGGAACATAAACCTCCCTCAATGAAACCATCACTAACCAACCTTTTTAAACATATGGTGTCTTCATTTGATATTATTTGACTATGTCACGTAATTATGGACACAGAGAGTTGCAAACTTGAATAAGAGATGTTAATGTGTCAAGTGTGAGTTAGAATTCTATAGTGGATAGAAGAGTAGATTTTGAATAACATATAGGTGAGATGACTCATATACATACTACTGGCTTAAGGTTTTGTGTGAATATGTGATATCAATCTCACTTGTATGGTATCTCTTAGTCTAATATGGTGATAAAACTCAGTGTAAGATCCCTTGGAAGTCTCAAAGTTATGATGAATTGTTTTGTTAGCTTTTATATCTCATTTTTTAAAAAAAATTATCCTAAATTTTGATTATTGAACGACATTCGCTTCCATGCTATTTTTTTTATTCAACCTCTCTTATTTCAAATTCCTTCAATTTTGGTCTTTTGTATAATCTAACAATGGAAAAATGCATATGTGTTCCACTGAGTTGACAAAAACATACTTATTAAAAAAATTAAATTGATGTTGCGATTCTTTAATTCAGTCTAATTTGTCGTAAAATAATTACCCCAAAACTCCTAATTCTTCAACAATCCCGCAAAATTACCAGCAACTCACATTATTTCATGTACTCTCACGGTAAAAGCACACACTCATTTTTTTCCTTATCATTTCCCTCATGTTAAAATTCCTTTTTTATCTATTTCTTTTTCTGGTTCATTTTCTCTATACTCATGAAATAAATGAATATAACCATCTCTTCTTGAAACCCCCATCAACCAACCTTTTCTACCATGTTGTGTCTCAATATTACTTTATTTGGTTATGTCACCTGATTACCGATGTAGAAAGTCTCACATTTAGGAGAGAGAAGTTAATTTGTCGTATGTGAGTTAAAGTTTCATATTGGATGCAAGAGTAGGTGGTCAAAAAAAATATAAGTGAGATGACACAAATAACTAATGCCTTAAAATTTTGGATGAGGATGCATGTGTTGTTAGTTTCACTTTTATGGGTGCTTTTACCCAAATGTGATTATCCAACTCATTTTAGGCTCCCCCTGGAAGTCACAACATTACGATGAACTGTTTTGTTAGTTTTAGATGTCATTTGTTTAATTTTTTATCATGTTAAAATTTTAGTTTTCGAATGTCATTTGGTTTGACGCAATTTTTTTAGTCAACCTTTATTATTTTAAATTAGTTCACTTTTGGTCTTTGGTGTGATCTGAAAATGGAAAAATGTAGATGTGTTATGCTGAGTTGGCAAAATACATGCTTATTAGACATTTCAGGTGAAGATGTGGTGTCAATCTCACTTGTGTGATTGCTCTTATCATAATATGATGTTCCGACCCAATGTAGGTTTCCTCCATAGTCCCAACATTATGACGAACTAATTTACTGGTGTTTTGATTTCATTTGTTATTTTTTTTTGTAGAGTTAATTAAGTAAATGGTCCCTATAAATATCCAGAAATTCATTTTTAGTCCATACAAAAATAAATCGCACTTTTTAGTTATTGTAAAAAAATTCGTCAGCAGTTTTAGTCTTTGTCAAGTTTTTTTATCAGCATTCTTAGTCCCTGTAAAATTTTCAGTCCGTGTTTTTGGTCCCTAAAAATGCCAAATAAAAATGTTACAACGATTAAAAAAATGCAATTTTTTTTCAAGAAACTAAAAAAAAAAAAATCTTTATATTTATAGGAAACATTTACTTAATTAACCGTTTTTTCGGTAAAACTTCATTTGTGGATGTCAATCGCTTTCATTCTATTCTTCTATTCAACCTATATTTTTTCAAACTCCTTCACATATGGTCTATGCTGGGGTGTGACAATGGAAAATGCACATGTGCTATGATGAGTTTACAAAATACATGTTTATTAGAAATTTTAAAATGATACAACATTTTTTTAATTAAGTCTAATTTTTTTGGTAATAATTACCCAAAAATTTTCAACTCCTTCAACAAAACCACATAATTACCGATAATTCAATCTATTTTATGTACTCTCACGGATAAAACACACAGTACATATTTTTCACCTTAATTTTTCTCTCATGTTAATTTTTTTTCTTGATATTTGTTTTATTTTTCTTTCTAGTTTCCTTTCTCTATTCTAGTAGATGAAAGGAATATAAACATTCCTTCATGAAATCACCATCATTCAACTTGTTTGAACATGTTGTGTCTAATTTTGACCTTATTTGACTACATAACATAATTACGGACGTAGATAGATGCACAATTGATTAGGATATGTTAATGTGTCAAATGTAAGTTAACGTTATACATTGGATGGAAGAATAGATTTTCAGCAACATATAAGTCAGATGACCAAAATACCTAATGTCTTAAGGTTTCATGTGAAGTTGTGGTGTCAATCTCATTTAATTTGTATGGTTGCTATTGACCTAATACGATCATCCAACCCGGTAAAAAATCACATGAAAATCCCAACATTATGATAATTTATTTTGTTAGTTTCGGTTGTCAATTGTTTATTTTTTATTATCTTAAAATTTAGTTATTGGATGTTATTCTCTTTCATGCTATATTTTTTTATTCAACCTCAACTACTTCAAATTCCTTCACTTTTATTCTTTGGTGAAATTTGACAAAGGAAATAAGCATATGTGTGTTGTTGAATTGACAAATTAAATGCTTATTAAAAATTTTAAAATAATGTTGCGTTTTTTTAGTTAGTCTAATTTTTTGGTTAAATATTTACTCAAAAATCTCCAACTCCTTAATCAAACCAGTAAAATTATAGGCAATTCACTCTATTCCTTACACGCTCATAGAAAAGCAGACGCTCCTTATTTTCCTTATCACTTCTCTCATGTTCAAATTATTTTTTTATCTTCTCTCCTTTTCTAATTTATTTCATAACTTTTCATGAAAGGGACATAAACCTACCTCCATTAAATCACCACCAGCCCACCTTCTTTACCATGATATGTCTTCATTTAATTTTATTTGGCTTTGTTACCAAATCATAGAAGGGAAGAGTCTCACACTTAAAGGGAAAGATGTTAATATGTCTTATATGAGTTAAACTTTCAGATTGGATGCAAGAGAATATAGTGACAAACATATAAGTGAGATGATCCATAAATCCAATGCCTTTAGGATTTGAATGAAGATGTGATGTTAATCTCACTTGAGTAGTTTCTCTTAGTCTAATATGATTATGCAACTCAGTTTACGCTCCCGCGAAAGTCGTTACATTATGATGAACTGTTTTCTTCGTTTTTGGATTTCATTTGCTTAATCCTTTGTTTCTCATGAAAGAAAGGGAAAAAAACCATTTGCATGAAACCGCCATCAACCTACCTTTTTTAGCATGTCGTGCATCCGTCTAACATTATTGTTATGTCTCTATATCAGGGTCGCAAAGAGTCTCACAGTTAAGGGAGAGATGTTAATATATCAAATGTGAGTTAAAGTTCCACATTGGGTGCAAAAGTAGATGTTAAACAACATATAAGTGAGATGACCAATATACCTGATGACTTAGGGTGTGTTTGTTTCAAGGTTTGTAATATGATTCCCTGGAATGTGACATTGGAAATGCAACATTCCCATGTTTGTTTCAAGTTTTGAAAATTTGTTCCCAGGAATGTTATTTGCACATAATTTCTTCTATTGTTATTCCCATGCTTAAAGGATGAGAATCTAACATTCTCATGAGAATAGAACTCAGCTTGCCATAACCTCCCACTACCACTCACATTTATTTTCATTTTTATCTTTTTAACTAAATAATTTCTAAAACATTTCCATGAAATCTAAATTTTTAACAAACACATGAGTTGGAATGCTATTCCTAGAAATATCATTCCTAGGAATATCATTTCAAGGAATGTAATTTCTTACCTTGAAACAAACACGCTTAGATTTTGGTTCATTATGTGGTGTCATTTTTTTAACTCCTTAAAAAAACCATAAAATTACCAACAACTTTCGGACAATATGTTTGACCGAGCAATCCCAATTAGCATGAATGATTAAACCAACACATTCTTTCAGTAAAAAAAAATCAAGATTAGAGATGGTTTAAGTATAAGGGATATTTCATTTTTCATGATTAATTTGAAATAAAAATTCATTTTCAAGTTCACGGCAATTTTCCAACTTAAGGGTTTAACCTAGCAGTAGAAGGAAAAACTTTAAATTTCGAGATTCAGAGTTTCGAGCTCTGTTAGTATCCTAGGAGATAGATAAATATATTTTTGAGTGCTCTTTTATCTCTAGGACTATCCACAATGGTGGGTATTTCATCGATTTAGCACCATATTAAGCACCAAATTATGGAGCAAATAAATATGATGCTTGTAGAGAAGGGTGGCTATGGAAGCACCCTCTCTCTCTCTCTCTCTCTTCACTTTTTTGAGGCCCTACCTAAATAAATTGTATAAAAAATTGTTGAAATTTAACGATTTAGAGTTATTGGTGGGACTAATTTGGTCATTTTTTTGTGAGGTGCTCGGTTGGCGAGATTGAGTGCTTATTCAGTTTTAATATTTAAAAATTGTAAAATTGATGATGTGTATATATATGACCCACTTAAGCACCTAAAATAGGCTCCGTGTGGATGGTCTAAGGTCTTTCCTACATTGGACAAAATGAACACTCTCTCACCATAAATGTTGTACCCTAATAATCATTATGGTGCAATGATCATTAGTGATATCTCGTGTACATTTTTCTTTTTTAAAATTAGCCGTAAATGTATTAAATAGTTTTTTTTGTATTAAAACACATTTACGTGCATTTGTTATTAAAAGACATGACATAATTTAAAAAAAAAACAAGATAAACATTGTCGAAAATTCGTAAAATTGAATTTGAAAAATCACTGAATTATAGCTAAAATTTAATTTTGGATATCATTCAATTCTCCTTTTATATTGTGTTTGTTATTGTTATTTCTTTAAAAAAAGTTCATTTCGAATACGCCGAACAGACTTTAATTTTTCATAAAAAGATTGAGGCTTTTCAACGACTACTATCGGAATCTATAATTTACAATTTAAACAAAATTTTGTTTTTTTATTATAAAATATTTAGGTGAGTTAGACTCGGGAGAACACATCAAGGTCAGGACATGTCTCATGACTCAATTATTTGAATTTCGATAGCACATCATTCTTTCTTTGCAATATAATTTAAATTTTTTATTTCGTTTAATTAATGGCTACAATTAAGGATATTATTTAAAGAACATTTTAATTTTTTGGTTGACCTCTTTAAAAAAAATGTTTGGCCTATTAAACGACACAATTTAATATTTATAGCATCAACCCAATTAAAATGACACATAAAATATAATTATTATAAATTATAAAAATATAATATTTCAAAATTAATGGCAATTTTTTTTGTTAGTAAATTAAATAGTACCTCAAAAGAAATGAAGGTAAAACATTAATAAAAAAAGTTAAAAGATTCAAATAATTCAGTTTTTTTATACGGATAGAAAAATTTAACTTTTTGAATTTTAAATATCTTTCATTTATTTGATATAATATACTTCAATATTTGTTTGTTTCCATCTTTTTTTGATTTAGTTGTTTCCTTTAATTAAGGGTTATAATTAACGCTATTATTTAATTTGTTTTCTTTTTCCTTCTCATCCATCAAATGAGGTATTTTCATTTTTAATAATTAAATGAGACATTTTAACCTTTATGAAATCATTATAATTTTAATTAAATGACATATTAATTACTATTAAATTGTTTTATCATTATTATCCTTAATAAAAGGAAAAAAACATTTGTGAACTATATAATATTATTAAGTATACAAATATATGAAACTTTCGTGTTAATATAATTCATTTTGGCTTGTTAATAATACCAAATACGTGAAACTTAGAAAGAAAAAAAGAAAACAAAAAGAAAAAAGACACGACATTAAGACAAAAGATTGAAAAGAATACAATTTTTTATTGAAATTGTGAGTGGAATTGCTTGCAAATGGAGGTTATTTATAATACAGTGTAGATAGCAAAATTAACAATATTTTTAATAGTCCCTGAAAAAAATTATTTAATAGTAACTATCTAATTGACAAATTAAAGGAGAAAAAAAGTCATATATTGATCGTCAAATAAATGAGATGAAATGACACTTAAAGGATCATGTCCTATATTGTCAAAAAAATAAAAAATAAACCATGATTATTGATCAATGGTTGATTGAAGCTTTTGATACATTCTATTGAAGAAACTATGTTAAGTGAAAATCCGTCATAGTAAAACATGATGAAGTTTAGATGTCTTCTTATAAGAAAAGGTTTGTCCAAATTAGATGATGTGAACAAATTGTATGCAACCTTTAGGATGATGTTTAACATATCTGGACATGTCTGGAGATGTGTTTAAAATCATCAATTATGATTCATCAAATAAGAGTTCATGTGTAATATATCATTTGTGTAAGACAAAAGTTCATAAAATAAATATAGATAAAGACTAAATCAATTTATTGAGATTAGTTTTTCGACATATCAATTCATTAAAAATATTCAATCAACCTAAGATATCTAAACTCTAACATCTTGATTCTATATCAAATACAAAACATTGTCTTGACTAAAAATTATATTGTTGATGTTGAACGTCTTGAAGTCGTAGAATGTAGACACATGCTCTCCAATGGGACCCTGAGAAAGTAGCATCAACAATTAACAATTAGATACAAATAAAAAAGAAAATCAACCCTATAATCTACAACCAAATGGTTTTTTTTTTTTTGAGAGGACAACCGAATGGTTAAACTTCTATGCTTTTAAAACACATAAAATACTTGTTATTACAAAATAAAAATTATGGGGGAAGAGACACATGAAAATAATGAAAAACAAATTGTCTATATATAGGGAAAAAAAATCAAGGCATGATCAATTTTGATTGGTTGATGAAAACTAAATTAGTCATGGTTCATCTTGATTGGCTAATAAAAAAATGAATGAGTCATAATTCAATTTGATTGGATGATAAGAAAGCATTAAATAAGTTGAAGAATGTAAAGATGTCACATGTACTCTTCAAAAAAAATTAAGGCAAATGTTTATAATAAAGATTCCTAATATAACTAACAATAATATGTTTTAATGTTTCCTCAAAAAAGAAAAAATAATATGTTTTATTGTAAAATTATATTCCTAATATAACTAACAATGAAAGAAAGACGTTTTTTTTGTTGTAATTTGGAAACTTAATTATTACAAAAGCATAACATATACTGGTATCACAAAAGCATACCATGATACATATTTTTATTATTATTGTTATTACTTTTTTTCTAACAAAACTATTATCATTATTATCATCATATTCTTCCTAAAAAAATTACTACGAAATTAAACATAAATTTTGGTCCTACTTTTTTTTTTTAAAAGTCATACATTTGAAATTAGAAACAAAATCATTAATATTATTACTATGATTATCATTATAATTATTATTATCATTACCTAAAATAAAATCTCAAAATAAAACAAAACAATGTCATCTCATTAATTGCCAAACTCACCAAATTGCTTGGTTTGGCTCAAGGTGCCACGTGGCGATTGAGAAAAACACTAACATATTAAAGGAAGAGTGACACATGTCAACACCAAAAGAATAGAAAATCATTTCCATAAAGGGCCATGAAACTGGTCGTAAATTTATATTATATAGATTAATTTGTTCACTTTTATTCAAATTTATTTATCTACTTTATTCTAATTAATTTATTTACTTTATTCAACTTAAATAATTTACTTTATTCTAATTTATTTGTTCACTTCATTCTAATTTATTTATTTATGATATTCTAATTTATTTATTTACATAAAATAAATATTTATTCATTAAATAAATGCAAATATAAAATAAATAAAAAGAAATGAACTAAATTAATATTTATTCGAATTTATTCATTAAATACAAAATCAAAAAATAAAAGTAAAAATAAATAAAATGAAATGAACAAAATTAATACATATAACATTTTATTAATAGAATTTCATACAATAATTGATACATTTATTCGAATTCACTAAATCTATTTATTTTCTTTTTACCCTCTTGGGGTAAAAAGTGATCAGCCTTGGGGTAAATAGTGAACAGCCTTCTTGGGGAAAATACATCATCAACTCTTAGGCTAAATCTAAATCGGGTTCTTTTTATACCCAAGAAGATTCTTTTTACCCACAGTAAAAAGTTTTTGGGGTAAAAAGAAGCAAATTTAATTTTATCCCAAAGGTTGATCACTTCCCCCAAGTCGGCTACTCACCATTTACCTCAAAACTGACAACTTTATACCTCAAAAGGGGTAAAAAGTGACTAGAGGGGAGAGAGTGAGGAGGGAGAGAAAGTGATATGGTGTGAGAAAATAGGGAAGTATAGAGAGGTATTTATAGGTGGAAATTGGTAGTATAGGTTATAACAACCATAAATGTGGTAAAAAAAACGTGTTGAAAAGCTGACCAAAGTCCAAAAAACGTGTATTTTTTAGCTATTTTTTTTTTAAGTTTTGAAAATATTATAGATCAAGTCATATTCGATAAATATACCTATGTATCAATGACTTGAGGGACTAAATTAATAGCTCGTCATTTTTGTTAAAAAAAATTAATGTTATTATTCTAAAACAATTCATCACCTCATAGAAATCAGTCACTAATACACGCTACCATCAAATTAATGACAAATACTAATTTAGTCATTACTTCTGTGAAGTAAATTGGGTTGTGAGAAATTTTATAAGAGATTAAATTTTATTTTTTCTCTATAAAATTGTTCTAGAGACACCTTAATTATGTTTCTGATCAAAACGTAACTCTCGATCGATTATTTTAATTTTTAAAATTTGATCAGATCATAACTTCTTATTGACCACTTTTTATAAGATGAGTAATTTTGAGGTGACTAAAACTAAAAAACATAAAATGATAAGGTAATGGATCCTAAGTTAACTAGGCCCAATACTTGTTCTATAAGAAAGTATAACCCTAACCCGTTCCCCACACAGCCGCACCCCTTGTCATTATCCATTTATCAAACCCTAGAACCATCTACTCTTCTGTAAAGTTTTCTATTTCTTCATTCGATCTTATCAAATCCACTCAATCTCACCTCTAAGTTTGGTTTAACCACAGTTCACAATCCACACACACAGACACACACAATATATATATATATATATATATATATATATATATATATATATATATATATATATATATATATTCTACAATCATCTCGTGATGTAATATTGTATTATCTGATACAACTTCTGAAGCCGTTGTTTTTCTATATGTCATTTCTCTACTTGTCAGTGCATGCTTGAAGATCTGAGAGGCTGTAGATATGACTTATGTGATTATATTATCAATGTAACGACCGTGATTTCTTTGATTAAGGCACACCGTGCTGTTGATAGTGTTGTTGGCGATCCTAAACTTTGATCTACCATGCATTCATTCTTTATATCTGAAAATAACATTGTAAATGGGATATATCTGAAAATAACATTGTAAATGGGATTGGACGTGGGGACGCAAAAGACAGGTGTCGTTTTATACGACATACTCAAACTGAGGTGGTGGGCTCACGAGAACTAATTTATAAATATTAGTTGGATGACAGGCAGTTAGATAATTAAATTTTATTGATTGAATGTGTAGTTTATAAATATTAGTGAGTGATGTGTTGAAAAACATTGTGAATAAAATGTATTGTTTTTCAATTACAATGCGTATATAATATATAATGTTTATTACATGCTTCATAAATTTAAGTAAAAAATATACGTTTTAATCCATTTAGCTTTTTGTGTATATTTATATTGGAGAGTATTATTTATTTTAAACTCTTCTTCAAAAAAGAAAACTTATTTTAAAATTAAATGCAATCAAAAAAGTTTAATACTATTTTAATTGATGAGTGAAACATTGTCATGCTACATTCCATTGTCGATGAGGTCAATATCTAGTAACTCGACGAGGGCATGCTCAAATCAAACATGTCTAGTAACTGTGATTTATCCCGTTATACATAAATTAAATCTTCAAAAAGTTAACCAAAATCAATTTTTTTTACCGCACAACCAAACACATGCGTAAAAATTTATATATTTTTTAGTTCCTTTGTTATTTTAGGCAAAGTTGCAACTTTTGTTGAATTTTTTAACTTGGATTACAAAATGGATAAACATGTCTTGATTCAGTCATAAAACTTAGACAAATATTGAGCTAAGTTCAGGTCAAGTGAATCATGACTAATATTGGCAAACTTATATTGATTTCTAAACAAGTCTATAAAAAATGGTTAAAAAATTTAAAAGTTTAAACATAATTAAAACAATTTTAATTTGACAAGATTGAAATTACCTGTTAGAAATTTTTTATCAAGACCAAAACATATAACTTTTTTTCAAGACTAAAAATGAAATTGATTATGTTGTAGGGACCAAAAATTTATTTAACCTTAAAACAATCAATCACAAAAGATGTGAGAAATGATATTTGTACAACTATTTTCGAATAATTTCTAAACAACTCTCTTTCATACTCTCACTGTATTTGTATTTGTTTGTCTATTGTTTTTAACCAATAAGAAGGTTAAGAAGGTTGTTCTAAACATTGTTGCAAAATAGTTGTACAAATATCATTATTTGATATAGATATACACACACATTGTCACTAATGCACACGTAAAATTATTGCATTTTTTTCCTTTTCAATTTTAACGTATTTGATTTTCTTCCAACTTAATTAGAGATTATGAGTTTGATTTCTCCTTTGAGAATGCATCATCAACATTAAAAAAATTATGGAGAGCTTAACCACTCATTGTAGTATTACCCTATTCAATCAATTAAAACTAAAAAAGGCACGTGCTTGTGCATTTCTAATGAGGTTTATTCCCCAACCATACAAACAAAACAAAAAATGGGGAAACAAAAAATTCCATGTTACACCTGACCAACATCAACAATCAAGAATTTTACTGTGAAGTGTGAACTACTTCATTACAGTGTAAAAAGCTACTCTACAAAAGCCAATTGATAGTAATGTTTCCAAGCCAAATGAACAATGGGAACTGAACCAGAGCGATGAAAAGCAAGAGATAGTGATGTTTGCTTGAGTCGTAACTTCTGACCTCCGCGAAAAGGACTCGTTTCATAGTTTTTACCAAGAATACTCCCATGCATAAACAGGTCCATGGCATTAAAAAGTAGTAGGAGTATCCAGATACAATCCTTCCAAGGACAGCCAAACAAATGCCGGTGAAAGTATATCCAGCATATGCTATGATGTCTAGTAAAGGAGCTTCACCGCTTCCCAGTGAAAGTAATGTCACTTTAAGCAGTGCAGCTTGCATGAACCAGCCAAGTAATCCCTTGATGAATAACAAGTTCAATGCTTCTGGACTAAACCTGGACATTGATACAGGATCGGTAAGAAACCAAAGCAAAATAAACTACAGAAACGAATGGGAAATGGAACCCTGTTTCAATAGTTTAATTAAGCGCTTATCATAAAAGTGTTTATGAATAAGCTGATAAGAATTAAGAGCCTATAGACATGTCATAAGTTGCTTCCATAAAGTTTCTCAAATAAGTCGATCCAAACAGACTCTAAATGAGTTGTGTGTTAGAACCATATAAATTTGAGAAAACTAAATAGAAAATGTGTCTGCTCAGCTCAGGACTAAATTATCGAATTGAGGTAGATGAAGAGGAATACGTACTTCCCATGAAGACCCAATGAGAGGCCAGCCAGAACGACGTAGGTACCAAATGCCATTAATGGAATGTAAAGGTCTGGGGCATTAATGTCATATATCGGCGGTTTATAGGAGAGTCTACCACCAACTGGCTCAGTGATTCTAGTCCAATGACCCTGAATCACAAAACAAACAAGATAAGAGAAGCATGAAGATGAAACAAGATAATAAAATGAAAAATATGAGAGAAATAGAAAGAGTTACTTACCCTGTGCAGAAATGGAAACAAAACCACCTTCAACTTGTTTTTAACGTAATGGTCATTCACTTGAAAGTAGTATTGAGGATCAGAAAAATACCGACTTATCTGTAATTCAATATACAAGACACATTTAGAATGAAAACCTTGAATTTATACCTTATTTATACATGACATGAGAGAAGATAGAAAATCAGGGCATGACATGAGAGAAGATAGAAAATAAGGGTACATTAAGCTATTATATGTCATGTTTCAGATACGTTTGCTTTTCGCTCAGTCAAGCCTACATTTATCAATATGTAATCATTATCATTACTTAGAGTATACATGAATTAGATTTCAAAAGTAAATCATGGAATATGATATATTCAGATGAAATCCACCACATGTTACCTCCTAAGTCCTAATGGAAGCAATCTTGTTCAAGACCCACAAAGCAACAAAGGTATGACATCATAAGAAATATAATTTTCACAAAGAATCAAACCAAAGACCTCCCTTTAAGGAATATTCTTAGACACATACGCATTCTCTCCATTTGCGGACCTAGCATGCTTCCACTAGGTTCATCGGGTTTCATTGAATATAATTTTGAACATCAAATTAGACCCTGTTCTTTTAAATGGATGTTATTAATTTGATTTCTCTATGTACCTATGCACATCAATTTGGTCACTAAACTAAAGCATATTTTACACTATGAAGAAAAAAAATTCCCTACACCCCAATATCTTTGGAGAACCGATTTGAGTATTTTTACTCAAATATCAATTTAAGGGAACATATAAAGATCTAATCTTATGAACCCCTAGGCAAATTAAATAAATAATTAGACGGGGAAAAAAGCCATTTTGTTCTTACATTGCTCTGGACATACTCCGAGCTGGATCCTAATATTTTGCCGCCATATGCACCTAAGCCACCTCGAATAAGTCCTGAACCAGCAACTTGAAATGCACTCCCAAAAGGATTAGGCTGTGTGTTTGTCGGAGGCTGCACAACCCCAGGTTGTGATCCAACATTATTATACATTCTTACTGCCACACAAAAAAACTACAAAAGAAGTAATCAGAAACAAGTTCAATGTTCATCAAAACCAGCATCCACATCAACATAACAATATGTAAAAAACATAGAAACCTTCTTCAAATGAAAACAGATGTGGCAAAAAATCAATGTGATTAAATTGATTTTGAAAATGAAAATCAATAATTAAAAGTGAGTTTGAGGTAAAATGATTTATGTTTGGATGTGAAAGTGAGTTGAAAAATAAATTTGAGTGTAAAAATAACTTTTGGTTCTGCAGTGACAAAAATTAAATTTGAGTGAATTGATTCTAGCTAAGATGAGTTGAAGGTAAGATGATTTATGTCTTATTACATTGATATAAAAGTGAGTTGAGCAATAAATTTGAGTATAAAATTCAATTCTAGAATCAAAAGGTGAAACTTCTAGCTTCGAGTTAGAATCAATTATGGAGACAAAATCAATTCGACTCGTGAGAGCAACCAAACTGTTAAAATCAAGTATAAATCTCTAGAATCAATTTTGGTTGATTCAAAAGTGGAACGAAACATATACTAAATTTGAGTGTACAAATAACATTTGAGGCAAAAACTACAAATCCTACCTTCCAGTTAGAATCAGTTCTAGAGGCAAAACAAATTCTAATCAGAAACTCTCAAACATACCAAAATCAATTAATCACTTTTCCCAAAAAGTGAATCCAAACATGCACTAATCAGACTCAAATTTGCATTCCATTAATCATAGAAACCAACATTTTGAATAAATCAATAAAAATAACAAAACCATTCATAAGATTGCAAAGAAGAACATCATAGACAACATGAACACCCATTTCACCATTTTTTTTTCAATTATCAATAATTTAAACAAAACAAATAAAACCAGAACAATCACAGATTTAAAAACCCATTTTTTACATAAAAAACAATGAAATTCACAGTTGCATACAAATCTGAAGCAATATAGATAAAATTTGAAAACGACCCATTAAGTAAATTAGATTAAAGATGCAAACTTTATATTTAGAGATAGAAAAAAATGTCAAAATGAATGATGGGTCGATCGAGAGAAATTGGAATGTGCAAAGAGAAAGAACGAACCTGAAGAGAGTGGTGGCAATGGAAACAAGAAGAGGAAGGGTTGTTTCCGGCGAAAGGAAAGAAGTGAGATCTGAGAACGGAGAGAAGAACAACAACAACAACAACTGCTGTAGAGGCAAAAACGGTATTTGGAATGTTTCTTTCTCTCTTTTTTATTGTATTGTTTTTTCGATTTTTTATTTTATTTTTTGAATTACATTTTCATTTTTCCTAAGTCACGTTCCTCAAAAAAAAAAATTCCTAAGTCCCTCTTAATTTTATTTGGGTTAATATGTGTTTACCCCCTGTAATTTGGGCGAGTTTCGGTTTTCTCCCCTGTAAAAAATTTTGTTTGAATTGCACCCTTATAAAAAAAAAAATTTTCGGAAAACACCCCTCCCCCCTCCAACTCAGCAGATTCGCTGACGTGGCGCTGACTTGGCTTTTTTTTTTTTCATTTTTTATTTTTTTTTAAATGGCCAGGTGTAAAAAAAAATGTCACGTCATATTTTTGTTTTAAAAATAAATTTTAAAAAACAAAAAAATCCAAAAAATAATAAAAAAATTTAAGTTTTTTTTCCAAAAATTTAAAAAATCGAAAAATAATTTTAGAAAAATAAAAAAAAACATAAAAATATTCAGTTTTTTTTTCCAAAAATGTAAAAAATCGAAAAATAATTTTCAAAAATAAAAAAATACAAAAAATAATAAAAAAATTCAGTTTTTTTTCCAAAAAATTTAAAAATCGAAAAATAATTTTAAAAAATTTTCCACGTCATATTTTTTTTTCAAAAAAAATAAAAAATCGAAAAAAAATTAGATTTTTTTTCAATAATTTAAAAATTATAAAAAAACTATTAAGATTTTTTTGGAAATTTAAAAAATTAGAAAAAAATCAGAAAATATAATCAGATTTTTTTAAAATTAAAAAGATTTTTAAAAATTCTGGAATTTAATTTTCAAAATACAAAAAAAGTAAATTTTCAAAATTAGAAAAAAAGGTCAGATTTTTTAAAAAATATTCTGGAAAAAAATTAATTTTTAAAAATCTGAATACAAATTTAGAGGTTTTTATAAAAGTCGTGGAAATTCCATTTTTCCTATAATTAAGCTCTTCATTAAAGGAGGTAGAATTCATAAATCATAAATCTTATAAAATCTTTCCACGACGATGACAAAACCCTCTGATATTATTTGAGAATAAAAATTCTTATTATAGCCCCAAAACGGATTTTTGTTAGAATCATTAGGCAAAAAAAATTCGTGGAATGAAATGATTTTCAAAAAAAATTCTAATTTTTAAAATTTTTGAAAAAAAATCTAATTTTTTTCGATTTTTAAATTTTTTGGAAAAAAAATATGACTATTTTTCTGCTTTTTTATATTTCGGAAAAAATCTTAATATTTTTTCTGAATTTTTTGGATTTTTAAAATTTTGTAAAAAAAACTGAATATTTTTATGATTTTTTGGATTTTTTTATTTTTTCAAAATTATTTTTCGATTTTTTAAATTTTTTGGAAAAAAAACTGAATATTTTTATGTTTTTTTGGATTTTTCTAAAATTATTTTTCGATTTTTTAAATTTTTGGAAAAAAACTTAAATTTTTTTATTATTTTTTGGATTTTTTTGTTTTTAAATATTTTTAAAACAAAAATATGACGTGGCATTTTTTTTACACCTGGCCATTTAAAATAAATTAAAAAATGAAAAAAAAAACCAAGTCAGCGCCACATCAGCGAATCTGCTGAGTTGGAGGGGGGAGGGGTGTTTCCCGGAAAAAAAAATTTACAAGGGTGCAATTCAAACAAAATTTTTTACAGGGGGGAAAACCGAAACTCGCCCAAATTACAGGGGGTAAACACATATTAACCCATTTTATTTTGGTGCAAAGTACGTTAAGAGAAAAAAACCATTAAATTGATCTATGTCTTTGTTAATCACTCTTAAATTAATCTCTAACTTTATTAAGGATCATTCATCATGTGACAAAAACTTAAAAACATGACCTAATTGAGAAACTTTTGACAAATACAAAGACTAGTTTAAAATATCAATAGATCCAAGGACAAATTTGAAAGTGACTACAAAAACATAGACTAATTTAGTAGTTTAATCCTTAATTTTAATAGAAATGTTAACAACAATCGATTTTGAACACTCTCTAACAAAACAATCAAACATGCCAGAGTTAATTATTCATTTTTAAAATCAATTCTAACTCATTTAGAAGTGGAACAAAATAAACATTATCTTAATAATTGAAGGATAATTTTGAAAAAAAAATATGAATAATGTTCATAAATTTAACGGAAAAACAACTTTTCTTTATTTTTATGTTTTTATAAAAAAAAAAATGTCCTATCTCAAAAAAAGGAATTAGGGAAAGAAATAGTATTCCATTTGCTACTTATATTGTTCTTTGTTTTCTTTTCTTTTCTTTTGAGCTAGGTTGGATTAGTTTTTGTGAGAGTTTCTTAATTAAAATTATTTTATGGTCTTACTAAAATATCTTTGGTAATTTTTTTTATCAAGAAACAATAAAGAAGATAATTTCAACTTGTAGGGCTATTTCCACGAGCTTTATCTTAATTGGTAGAAACATTCCATTATATATGTAAGGGTCGCGGTTTGACCCTTAGATTCTCCACTTATTTATTTTTAAAAGGTAAATTTTTAACCGCAAAACTACTTGACAAAAAAAAAACATGTATGGCTGAGAACATGAAAAAACATGTTATGACATTCAACATGTTTTAATACAATTTGCGCTTGACAATTTTGCTTTCACAGCACAATGATAGGAGCCAAAAGCTATCACTAACAAACTATGATAAAACTAGAGTTCTAAGTTAAATGATAAAAAGAATAAAACTAACTAAGATAAAATAAAATAACTTTTCATTCATTTTTCTTCATTCATTTCTAATGTGACAATACCATACTTATATAGGTTGATGTATGCACATGGTAAGATAAGTACATCAACCACACAATAACAATACTACCAAACAAACTAATAGAATATGCTTAAAAGATCCACTTTTAGAATAAACTAGAGGATTCATTATTCTAGCATCTATGATCCTAACACACAAGATGTTGTGGACCTTCTACATAGAGTTCAAATGATCATGCTTAACAATATTATGTTTCTTATGTCCATAAATGTTGTACTTACGAAGATTGATTTTGCCATCTAAAAAGAACATAATGGCACAACTTATTACCCGTTTTTTAACCACTCATGTATAATTTACTCTATGTATGTAAATATATAATATAACTAATTGTTTTTAACTTGTAGGTTAAAAATCTCCTTGAATGTTATAAAATTAAGCACAACTACTTATACTTTAATCTCGTAGAATGTGAAGAACAACTTGTTTATAAATAAATTCTATAAAAAAAACTTGTTATAAAAAATATTGCAGCAAAACGTTAGAAATTCCTATCAAATGCTGCATTTTAGGGTCATATTACAAAATAGATAAGAATAGTGGCAATGTGATAAATATTAACATGCATAGGACTCTTTTGTATATAACTTTTCCTAGTTGTTGATGATATTATTAAAGTTGAGGGAAGGGGAACAGCTGATTTGGAAAGTTGATGATAAGAGCCTTCACTAAATATTGTGGTGCTACAACTTTTTCTTTTTTGACAATCCGAGTGCTTCAACTTTCACTATTTATATTCTAAATTCACTAAAATGTTCATGTCCACTACTGAAAAATAAAAAACAAGTAAATAAATGCTACTATCAAATACATGCATAATGATGTAACTCCAAACAGTTCATCTAGTGGATCATGACATAATTTGTATTTAATTTTAAACATCCACTAATTCTTTTAGAATAAAGTAAATGTAATTCATTTTGCATTAATCTGAAAATTTTAAACCTCCACTAATTACTCTTTATTTTTGTGTATACTAACATATACAAGCATTAAAAAAAAGCAGAAAAATTAAAGTAAAAGCAGGGTTCTTTTCTTTTCCTTTTTCTCTTCAATTCTCTTTACTCTTTTACCAATTCAGTCATACACTAGCTTCATTATTACTAGTGCAACGTGTTTACACTTTTCATCCCTCACATACATTATGAAGTCTCTAACTAGTGCCATAATTTTAGCGACAAGCTAACGAATTTGCTCATGCTTTGGCTCAAGTGACCATAGGTCCAATATGAAACAAGGACACTCTTCAGATTAGACGTGTTCCGGTGTCAGACACGACACGTGTCGTGTCTGACACCAACACGACACCGACACATATAATTACACTGAATTATGTCATTTTCTCAAATTATTAGCAGTATCGGCATGTCAGAGTCCGTGTCGTGTCAGGTGTCCGTATATCCGTATCCGTTTTTATTCATAGTAACTAACTTTCACATTTTGAGTGATAGTCCTACATGTATACACGGTATACTCCTATTATATCAAATGAAACGAGTTAATGCTACTACTTTAAGGAAAAAAAAATTATACATTGGTATATGAAAAATGTATACCTTCTAATTAATAATTGAAACGTTATCCAATATTTTTTTTAAACTTTAATAATGTGTCTTATCATTTCATATCTTCACTCATAAGGAATTAAAACTTATCATAACTTATAAATGATATATAAATTCCCCTAAAGATTTCAATTTATGTCGCAACTCTTAGAAGAAGAAAAAAAATGTATGTGACTAGACCTTTGTCTATGTACAGAAAATCTCCTAGTAGTTTGGAGATACCACCACCAGATGCACCATATTCAGGCTATCTAGTAATCACTGATGAAGAAGCAGAATATGAAGACACATGTTGTTGGCGAATATGTCGGCGGAAGAATGTGAAGAAGCTACCTTTCCCTCAAGACAAATTGTTCTCAGTTTTTCATCCTTCAGAGAATGAACAAACTACAAGCATTAGGGTTTGGTTTCTTCCTGTTCCTGATCATTCTTTGTCTTCTAACAGATACTACGTAATCAGAGCCAAAGGCAGACACAAAGGGTATGTATGTATTAAATTTTTTGCATAGGTTCATAAATTTGGAATGTGTATAGTGTTGCTTCGTATTAGTATATGCGTAAACTGTCATTTTGGTCCATAAATGTGTCAAATAGTGCTATTATAGTCTATAAATGTATCAAAACTTCAAAAATATCTATGGATGTGTCTTCTGCTAGTAATTTTAAGGACCAAACGGAGAAACGGAACACATGTTTGAAGACAAAATTGACGAACAAAATACATATTCAGGGATGTTTTATAATTTTGATATATTCGTAGAGACTATAGTGACACTGTTTGACATATTCAAGAATTCAAACCAATTGAACTTAATTCTTCCATATGCTTATAAACACTCTTACTTAGTGTGTGTTTGGTTTCACGTTTGCAACACAGAAAAGCACGTTTGCACGCTTCCCAATGCATTTTTGCCATGATTTCCAGAAGCTCCAAATACTAGCTTCTACACTAACGTGATTTGTTGCCGTGATTTTCATCAAACTCCGTTTTGCAAACGCAGTACCAAACATGCACTTAGTTACATGTCTTTGTTTGATGTGAGATTTTATATCTTTTCAACAATATGTGCCATATGATCTTCTTTGTCAGTATAGAACTATAATTGATCATGTGCTCAAGCTTATAAGGTTGTTTAAGTCTTTTGTGCTGACATTAATGTCTGTTATTATTATCAGTACTTCAGTAGCTTATCTAGTTGTTATGCTTAGCAATTAGCATAAGCTGAATTCATAAGTAAGATTATGGCTTATTATGGATTAATATCTAACTTATGAGAGTTTCTCAATTAAGTTTATAGTTCTTAAAAAGAAGTCACTATAAGCTTCTATAAGTATATGGAAACTCAAATGAGATAGCTTCTAAGAGATTTGAGATAAAATAACTAATTTTAACTTATATGAAAAGCTATTGTTTAAAAAACATTAATGTTTAAAAAAAACCTCATAGTTATTATAGATTTATAGGATTCTTTATACGTGTATGTTTGAATTGGTGTTGAGTTTGTCAGAAAGTTACAATGTACAATCGTGATCAAGGCAAAAGCTACTGATCTTTAAAGCTTCAACAAAATCGTAGTGTCACTGTAATTTCGTCAAACTCATTGTGATTCCTGACATGCACATCGCCTCGCAATGTCAAATAAATTTTTTAGTGTCAAGTGTGCCTCGTAAAAATTCACACTTACTCACAAAATGTTGAAACTTTTGTGATTTTGTAGGAAAGTATACAAATGTTCAAGAGAAGGTGACATGGTGAGTTGTTGCTTCAACAACCTCTTGAATGACAAAAGTCCAAAGCCATTCAATCTAAAAGACTTGTACCAAATTTTCAAGATTCATACTCACCAAAGTGGTGGTTTCTTTGCAAAATCAATTACACCAGATGGAATTCCACCAAAATTCCTAAGAAAAAAAGGATGGAAAGTTAGAATTTCAGGTTCATATAGATCATGCAAACTAAATGAAGCTCTAGGTGTTGATGTTCCTCTAAGAGAAAAGCTTCCAAGTTTTCACTTTCCTATCTCAAGAAAAAACTCACCACCTTTAGTTGTAGGAAAATGGTATATTCCATTTATATTTGTGAAAGAAAGTGCGAGAAAAGTCAAACAACAAATGAAAAAGTCAATGTTTTATAGTATGACACTAGAGCAAAAATGGGAAGAGATTTATTCATGTGGAAGGAATGAACATGAAAATGATAATCAAAATGAAGATGATGTTGTGATTGTGAATGTATATGTTGAAAGAGAAAAGGTATTGATATGTGGAATGGAAGCTACAAAGAATGGAACAATTGATAATAATGGTTTTATGTTGTTTAGGGTTTATAATCCTTATAATAAGAGAAGGGTTAGTGTTGGTTTAAGTTCAGCAATTATTGAGAATATGAGATGGGTTGAAGAGCAAGGTGGCTGGGTTTATGGAAATGGGAGAGAAAGGGTTGTGACAGTGAAAGAAGAGGTAACATGTCAAAATGAATGGAATAGGTTTGGTTGTTATGTTTTGGTTGAAAGTTTTTGTCTTAGGACATTAGATGGGAAGTTGGTTTTGAGATATGATTTTAGGCATACTCATAAGATCAAGTGCAAATGGGAGTAAGAATTGATTAAGGGTTTGGATTTTCACTCTCCAAATACATTAAGGTTATGTTTGGTAACACGGTACACTAATCATTCTCACGTTCTTAGGCAACTTGCGAAGCAAGAAATCGGAGAGGTGGGCCGACGTGGAGCACAAATGCGATAACAAACAGAGTCACATTGCCCTCTTATAAATTGTGTATTTTTTTTTTTTGGGTACAAAATTGTGTATTTTTATATGATATCGAAATATGCTATTAGATTTTTGATGTTAGAACCACATATTGTTATGGTTTGCACAAAAGTTTAAATTCTATCTTGAACTTAGTATATTGTTGTTTGCTTATTAGGGTCCGTTTGGATTGGTATATTTTAGAGCTTATGCAAATAATAAGCATTAATATATTATTTATAGGTTTGTTAAAGTAGTTTATGAAAAAACAACTTATGAATATACAATTTTTGTTAGTAAGATCTTATAAATTAACATAAAAGCTTATTTATTTGCATAAACTATTTTTCATAAGCTCAATCCAAACAGACCCTTAGTATATAAGCTACCATGAAATCCGAATAAATGAGTAAATACTAATCAAACATTAAACTACTAATGTTTGTCATTAAAAAAACGGCCATAAAATTTTGGTTCATAATATATGTCTTGTGACAATTAATAAAATGAATATGTCTGATTCAGGACACTGGAATTATCTGCAAAGTTTTGGTTATAAAAATCCTTATTAGATTATTTAGAGTATAAACTCATACATGTAGAGGCCTAATGAGAAACTTATTAGTCCACCTATGTGAGTGCCCATTTATCCACAATTTTTTAGCATGTGGGACTCTCTTATTTATTTCCAATTACAACACTACCAAACACAGAATAGAAATGAAACGTGGACTATGAATGACTCCTAGTACTATAAAAGAAGTTCCTAGAATCCCCAACCACTCAATGGCATCAATTAATTGATAATAACTCACAATCAAATCTTACCATGCCTCCTGAGGCACCATCACTATCGTTCTTGAATGTAAATAAAAAAAAACATTTAAATGTTTTTTGTTAATTATTTTGATCTATAAACGTGTATTTTGTTGATTAGTTAGTTTTTATAAGTGTTTTTCGTTTTTATTCCATAAAATCACTAATGAAAAAGATATTTGGAAGCGTGTAGATAATTTCAATACATTTAAGGAATATAAAACAATGTCTCACATGTCCTCATGAACTTAGCTCATTTGATAAGAGATAATGAGTAATATATGTAGAGTTCAGGGTTCGAACTCAAACACCCACTTATTCACCTTTAAGGTGAGCTTCTCTAATCGATCGGCGACTTGACCCTTAAAAAAACGTCTTACACATCCAAGACCAAAATGTTTGTTTGTCCAAATATATTTAAATTGGTGCTATAGGATGGAGAATAAAGTGGAGTGGAACAATATTTTTTTTTTTTTTTTAAAGAAGTGGAGTGGAACATATAAACCAATATTTACTCTTTTTATAAAAAATTAGAAAAAAAAGGTATATGTTTCATCCACTTAAAGTGATCTTATTTGAAATGTGTCCAATATTAAATGTGGATATCTCTCTTTAAATATTCAAACTTTGTAGCATCCAATACTATTAGTCAACATTTTGTTCGGTTTTCGTTTATGGCGGCTATGCTGAGATCTACTTACATCTTCTTCAAGGTCATATGGCTCACATGTGTTTGGATTCTTTGGAAGGAGCGAAATAACCGTGTTTTTAAAAATACATCTTCTGACCCAACAACACTTATTGAGAAGGTTAAGCTCAATTCTTTTTTATGGTTAAAATCAAATCAGGTGACATTCATATATAGTATTCATGATTGGTGGAAAGACCCACTTTTGTGTATGGGTGTCCACTTGTAATCTTTTTGTTTTGGTTCTTGGTGGTGCCTCTAATTTTTTGGCATCACTGACTTTGTAAATTGGTTCGAGGCTATCATCTTTACACACCTTGTGCGGGGTGATCTGCATGTTTTATTAATGTATCTCATTTTGGCTTGTTAAAAAAAAATCCATTGGTTTCTACTTTTAAAAATTTAAATAGCTTATTAATTTCATTCACTCTTTTACACAATATACTGTATACCATCAATCCAATCAAACATGCTTTAAGAAAATACAAAAAGAAACAAAATTGAGTTGGACTGCTGACTCAGTAACTTCCAATATTCTACAAATCCATACAACATTTTTGTCTTTAGTGTGTCACATGAGTAAGTAGTAACAGTCAATGACTCAAAAGTCTTAAATTTAGTGCAATTTCTTAACTCTACATTTCAAGTTTCAACAACTCTTCTGACTATACTTTCAATGTCCATACATTTCACATGGTTTGAAGATCCAAACTCAGAGAACAAAATGAAAGCTGTCAGTAATATTTCATATGTTAACTCACTTCCTAATTCATCACCTTACTTCAACTTTCAAGGTACACCATCACCCTTGTTTTTTTAATTATACACATTTTTTTAGTTAATTTAATTAAACTTAGGCAGATCTAATCTTAATTAATTTTTTTTGTAGTTTGTTGTTAACTCTGAATAACATGCAAATATGCTGTAATTAAATTCACATGAGTTTGTTGAATTTGACAAATTTCGAGTAGACACAATACAAGATAGCTTAAGGTTTTTAATAATGTTTATATGGTTTTATAATGCAGATAGTTTAAACACCTCCAGCTACTATTTTTTATTTTATAATTGATTTTTTTTTGTTATTTAACTCAGATTCAGCTAAATGTCAAAATTTAAATAAAAGAAAAAGTAATAACTTATCCAAGAAACATTGAACAAAAATGGAAATTTGAAAGTTAATCCTGGCAAGTTAAAAGTAGCTGCATGGTTAAGCTAATTTAATTGGTTAATGAATAAACACTCATTTTGGTCATCAAGGGTGCGAGTTGATGTTAAAATTGTCTCCGAATGTATCAAAATTACAAAATATACTTGAATGCGTCTTTTGTTACTCAGTTTGTCCTAAAACATGTCTTTTGTTAGTTAGTTTGGTTTGAAATGTGTCTTCTGTCGGTCAATTTGGTCAAGACCAAGTCTATGGTGCACAAGGGACATATGTAGTTGTTTCTACCATTGGATCAATAGTCCCACTATTAAATTAAATGAAATACGATGATATTTAATGGTACCATAGTGGAAAATAAACTTGTGCTTGCGCACATTAGACAAAGTCTTTGGTCCATAACAAAAAACACATTTTCCTGGGCGGAACAATTCTTGGCCAGACTATATTTACTTCACTGCTGAACTCTAGATTAGCAGGCCCCCTTTTCTTAGGAAACGAAGGGTTTGCAAAAAAAAAAAAATCAAAAGAAGACACATTTAGGGATATTTTTGTATTTCAATACATTCAAGTACTATAAGGACTAGAATTAGAATGATTATCAGTGTTACATTTTTTGTTTTTGAACTTCAGTTGAAAAGCAATGGCCTCAAAGATTTGCCTTGAGTACAAAGCCAATGCATCTAAGGCATTCAAATGGCTGCAAAGTGAGAGCAACATTGGATACTAATAGTAAATCAATTGAAGTTCCTCATCAATGGTACAATCTAGTAGCTGATCTTCCTATTAAACCTCCACCACCATTGCATCCCAAGACTTTTGAACCAATCAAGCCAGAAGACTTGTCACCTCTTTTTCCTGATGAGTTGATCAGACAAGAGGTGACAACTGATAGATTCATAGATATACCGGATGAAGTTCGTGATGTTTACAAGCTTTGGCGCCCGACTCCTCTCATCAGGTTTGATTCATATCTACCATATGTCTAAGGTTTTAAATTGTGATGATGTTTGATGTTGTGGAAAATCGCGGTGAAATATGGTTGATGCCTGATGTAACCTCAATTGCGATTGTAGATAGGGCTGTTTTTCGTTTGATTAAAAAAGGAAAACCGAACTGGATATTGAACAGTTATAATAACTCGATAAAACTGAACTGATCGTTGTGAACAGAAGTGGTATGAAAGTTCAGTGCATTGGTTATGTGGTTCTGAACCAGAACTACATTTACAGAAAACCGAACTGTACCAAGTTACTATTATCGACTAATAACTAGGACTGTTGAAAAAAACTGAACCATATCAAATATTTGGCATGTTTAAGAAAACAAAAAATTGAACTGAACCATTAACCGCTCCAAAAAGAACCGAACTGTGACAGATAGCTCACTATCTGAACTTGAACTATCAGTCACAATTAGATTCTTTTAGGTTCGGTTCGTGTTTTTGGTATTGAAACAGTCCTAGTCGCAAATCTTTTTAGAATGGATAATACTCTGAAACGGCATAAAAAAGTACTTTGAGAGAGGAACGGTAAAAAAAAGTACTTGTATCACTGCATGCAAGTTTAATACTATTTTAAAACCCTGCACAAACACACACACACACACACACACATATAACTCTTTTCCTTTTCATGTTTTTGAATTCTAACCAGAGGAATCTTATATACATGTTTATTACGATTTTAGAGCCAAGAGGTTGGAAAAGCTTCTTGATACACAAGCAAGAATTTACTACAAATACGAAGGTGTAAGTCCAGCAGGGTCACACAAACCTAACTCTGCTGTTCCACAAGCATGGTATAACTTACAAGAAGGTGTCAAGAATGTTGTGACAGAAACTGGTGCTGGACAGTGGGGAAGTGCATTAGCCTTTGCTTGCAGCATATTTGGCCTTGGATGTGAGGTATGAAACTATTGGTATTAAATTCATGAAGATTTTATCTTCATTGTTTTACTAACTTCTTGCTAGTACTGTTACATTTAACTATGTGTGTTACGCGCCTTTATTCTGGTTGTAATTTACACAAGCCATGAAACTGTAATGTTTAGTTAGTTTGTTAATCTTTGCAGGTGTGGCAAGTACGCGCTTCATACGATTCAAAACCATATCGAAGATTGATGATGCAAACATGGGGAGCAAATGTACATCCATCTCCATCTATGCTTACCGAGGCAGGTCAAAGAATTCTTCAAAATGATCCAACAAGTCCAGGAAGTTTAGGCATAGCTATATCTGAAGCTGTGGAAATAGCAGCTAAAAATGCTGATACTAAGTACTGTTTAGGGAGTGTGCTTAATCATGTTTTACTTCACCAAAGTGTTATTGGAGAAGAATGCATTAAACAAATGGAAGCTATTGGAGAAACTCCTGATGTTATCATCGGATGTACTGGCGGTGGTTCAAATTTCGCAGGACTTAGTTTTCCTTTCATTAGAGAGAAGCTTAATAACAAAATTAATCCTGTGATTAGAGCTGTTGAACCTACAGCATGTCCTTCACTAACAAAAGGGATATATACTTATGATTATGGTGATACAGCAGGATTAACTCCTTTGATGAAAATGCATACACTTGGCCATGACTTTGTTCCTGATCCAATTCATGCTGGTAACTAATTTTATATGCTAAGATAGTTTGTTTCATATTTATTTACTTTGTTTAAACCCTTCAACTATGAACCCCCAATATAGATACGAACATTGGATACGATACTGACACTTAGATATGGATAATAATTTGAGAATATAGAAGTGATTGAATGTATGTGTTGGTGTCGTGTATGTGTCTGACACTGATACATGTTAGACATCAGACACTTCTTCAATCTAAAGTGTCTATGCTAGATAGACTCTCAGTAGAGCCACAAGGACCTATAGAAGCGAGAAAAGCTTACGGAGTGGCTAATATTTCATTCACAAAACTCGAGTATGAGATGTTGTTTAAGGGAAAGTAAACTCCTTGCCACTTGGACCAACTAGTGTTCTCATGTCGTATTTGTTAATATATCTTTTGTATTGACATTTTTGTTTACTTGTAGGTGGGTTGCGCTATCATGGTATGGCACCATTGATCTCACATGTTTTTGAGTTAGGTTTAATGGAAGCAATTTCTATTCCACAAACTGAATGCTTTCAAGGTAATTCCGCCATTCCTTTTTAACCGTCATTTTTGCAGAAAAAGGACTAAGATTTTGCTATTATTCGAAAGTAGAAAGACATGCAAGTTTGGACAGAATGATATAGGATAAAATTGTGTATTTTTATTTCAGGTGCTATACAGTTTGCAAGGTCTGAAGGGTTGATACCAGCTCCAGAACCAACTCATGCTATAGCTGCAACCATTAGAGAAGCTCTTCATTGTAGAGAAACTGGAGAGGCTAAGGTTATTTTGACAGCAATGTGTGGACATGGCCATTTTGACCTACCAGCTTATGAGAAGTATTTGCAAGGTGATATGGTTGACCTTTCCTTCTCAGAGGACAAGTTGAAAGCTTCACTAGCAAATATTTCTCAAGTGACATCATGAGTTGGGCCTCATTTTAGTACCAAGAGAGAGAGAGAGATCCCATCAGCAATCTTTTTACGGCGTATTATGTAAAATTATCGATGAGTTTGACAAAATCATTTTGGTCTAGTTTCTTAAGTGAGACTTACATGAATTTCTTCCATCAATAATAAAGGTCTAGTTTCGTGAGACTAAAATGAATTTTGATCAATAACAAAGAATGTAACAAAATAATGTGTATTGAAGAATGTGTCACAACAGCTGCTATTGATGATGTTTTGGAGTTTTACTCATTTATTTTAACGTGCTAGGAGTCTCTTTTCATTAAATAAAACTAGATTTAAACCTGCGCAACATAATGAACACTTATGTTAGAAGATGCAAATTAAGGGCTCATTTGTTACGACTCTTTTATTTTTGGTGGTTTAGGAATTAAGAAGCCCTAGGATATTAATGATACTTTTCTCATAAAGATGTTGTGGAACCTTATTCACAATTTGGACGATCTGTGGTGCGGTGTTCTTTTAGCAAATATGAGAGAGATAAAGATCTCATCTAATCTTGCAATGCACAACCTTATTACTCCCTGATATGGAAATCTCTATCAGTGTTTTGGAACGATTTTCAGCTTGATGTGGTGAAGAAAATCGGTAATGGTAGACATATCAATTTTTTGTTTGATAAATGAGTTTCACATAATAGCGAGTTTATTTCTTTACTGAGCGATCAAATTGAAACAACTATTTTTATGATATATGTGCTGAACTAAAATAGAGATTGGAATGTAAAATTTCTGAGTGAGAACCGGCCGAATAACAGAAAAAGTTAAATTACATGTAAATACTTACCTTCTGGTCACTATTATAAGCAAAACTTTGCATTTTAGATTCATTCAATAAATGATGTATGTTGTCTATTTTTTTTTTGATAAAGCTAAAATGACATTAAAAACCAGGAGAGGCCTGAACCTTATACAAATAGTCCAAAAACTACAAAACAACCAGCAACACAAACTAAAACCAAAGGCCAAAAATCAAGTCATCACAAGTCTAGTGTGTGGTAAACCCATCCTATCCCTCAACAGCAAAGGAGATAAGAAAGGAGGTGGGGCAGGCCACCATTGCGTGTGGTACAGAGAGAGCCCTTGTCCATGTTTGGCTAGCGCATCCGCAACTCTATTGCCTTCTCTAAGTATATGAACGCAAGAAGAGGAAATACTCTGACAGAAACTCAAGCAGTTTTGCCATCTGGCCCTCATTTGCCACGGTACACCCAGCCCTTTATTAAAAGCGATAACCACTTTGAGAGAGTCAGTTTCTAAGCAAATATGGGTGAGCTGCATTTCCTTAGCTTTTTCCAACGCCATCATTCCAGCACTGAACTCAGCTTCTAAAGAAGAAGCAGTGCCTATATTACAAGCAATGGCTCCTAAAAAGTTGAAAGAAGAGTCCCTCATAACAATTCCCAAAGAGCCACAAGGGTGATTACCAATGGATGACCCATCACAATTAATTTTTACACAACCAGCAGGGGGAGGTTTCCAGACAACATCTTGGGATGGGATGATTCTTTTAACTTTGAAGGGAATGCTAAAGAGTTTAGCCACTTTGTAGTCCTGCATAGCTGAAATACCTTTGACCAAACATAAGCTGTAACTTGTCTTTACCTCAGCAAGAATAATGTTGAAAAGTGTTGACATGGCCTGCTGTTTGTTGTGGAAGCATCTTTGATTCCTCTCTATCCATATAGCCCAGATCGTGTGAATAATAGCAGAATTGATAATTTGTTGAACCAGTTTGCTGCCTATTCCTACGCTTCCCATAATTAACTGTAAACAATTACTGCAATCCAAAGTCTGCTCAGTACCTTTCTCCAACCACTCCCAAAGTTTGGCGGTTATAGGGCACTCCAAGAATATATGTTGAGTAGACTCAGCAGCCTGCATACAGAAACAGCAGATAGACACTATGTAACAGCCTCTTTTTCGCAAATTCTCATCAGTTGGGAGCTTATTGTGCAGCATTCTCCAAGTGATGAAAGATCTAGTGGGAGGGATATATGAGTTCCACAGAAGCTTGTCCCAAAGGACATGAGGACCAGAACCTGCAAGGTGCTTATAAGCAATTTTGTTGGTGAGCTCACCATCAGGGGCAGATGTCCAGCATAACGTGTCAGGAATATCAACAATAGGAAGGGTGATGTTGCAAATTTGTGTAGCCAAAGCCACATCTTTGTGAATGATAAAAGTAGGGAGACACCAACTGCCTTCCTCAATACAGTCAGAGATCATCATGTGCAGAGATGAATATAAATGCTGAGGAATACCCCAAAGGTTCACAATAGGGCGGTCAAGCCACTTGTCTGTCCAGAAGTGAATGGATTTACCATTGCCCACTGACCAAGTGGAGTGATCCAGCACTTGCTGAAAACAATGTTTTATGCCAGGCCATATAGAAGAAGCCACATAATGATTTTTGGGATGTCCCCTCTTAAGAAACCTATCCCTGCAGATCTGAGCCCATTGCTCATCAGAGTTGATTAACTTCCAGGCCAAGAAAAGGAGAGAAGCCTGATTGGTTGTAGTGGGATCTCTGACAGCCAATCCTCCTTCATTTTTAGGTTTACAGATGACAGACCAAGCCACAGTACAAATTTTCCTCTGCTCTATATTCCCACTCCAAAGGAAATTTCTCATAAGCTTGGCAACTTCAATAAGAAGACTAGAAGGCCACTTATAGACATGAAATGAGTAGGTGAACATGCTGCTAATAACCGCATTCAAGAGCTGCACACGTCCCATTATAGAGAGAAGTCTCCCTTTCCAAGCACTCAACTTGTGTTTGATTCTATCCACAATGGGTCTTAGATGTATAGCTTTAGGCTTGCCTTTAAATAAAAGGATACCTAAATAAGTAAAGGGTAAGCTCCCATGCCTAAATCCTGTAATAGATGCAATAGTGCGAGTTCTAGATAGAGGGATGGCCCCTGTGTAAAATTTACTTTTGCTAGCATTGACAAATTGCCCTGAGTACTGGCCATAAAGCTCAAATAGCTGCATGATGTGTCTAACATTAGCCAGGGTGCCTTTGCAGAATATAAGTATGTCATCAGCATACAGACAATGACTGGGAATCAGAAGGTGTCTGGATGCATTCATAGGAGTCAACCTGCCTTCAGAGACTAAAGCTTCAAGCCCCCTGCTTAGAACCTCTTCAGCTATGCAGAAAAGTAAAGGGGATAGAGGATCCCCTTGCCTCACCCCTCTAGTACAATTGAAAAAACCAATTGCTTTCCCATTAAAATTGATAGAGATTTTGGCTGAATGAAGAATTGTGAGAATCCAGTCGCAGAAAATCGGACTAAAACCAAAGCAGTGAAGAACATGCAACAAAAATTGCCAATTAACAGTATCAAAAGCTTTCCTGACATCTATCTTTAAAGCAATATTTCCCCCAAAGGTTTTCTTGTGTAGTAAATTGACTGCTTCAGAGGCAGTCATGATACAGTCTTGTATATGTCTCCCAGGAATAAACCCCCTTTGATGGATGGAAATTATTCTGGAAGCTATTAGACCCAATCTATCAGCTAGCACTTTGGTAATGATTTTAAACTGGAAGTTGGCAAGAGCTATAGGCCTGAAATTATCCATGCTGTCAGCACCAGGAATTTTAGGAATGAGAACAACCAAATTAGAATTTAGGTTGGGCATGATGTAGTTATGTTTGAAGAAATGTTGAGTAGATAAGACCACATCCTGACCAATTATGTGCCAGAAATGTTGATAGAAGTGCCCAGGATATCCATCAGGGCCAGGTGCTGCCTCTCCATTTAAATCAAAAACAGCATGTTTGATCTCATCAAGTGAAGGGATGGCAGTTAGCATAGCATTGTCATCAGCAGTGACACTATGGGGAATATATCTCTGAGGGAGGTCATTAATAATGCATTCAGATTGAGCAGAGAAGATGTTTGTAAAGTAGCTTAACACATGAGCTTCCATGTCTTCCTGGTTGGTCAAATCCTCATCACCAGCTTTAATAAGGCTAATATGACTCTGAGCTTCCCTTATTTTGGTGGATCTATGGAAGAAGGCAGTATTCCTGTCTCCCTCTAGGAACTTAGCATTCCTATTTTTTTCCTGCCAGTAACTATTAAGAACATTCAGGGCCTGACTGTAGTTTGCTAAACAGGCCAGCTCTTCTTGTGATCTGTCTACACTGAAGCCTAACTGATCAATGGCTAATTGAGCTTCATTAAGATGTTGTTGAGCAGTGTTAACTCTATCATAGTGATTCCCCACAACCACTTTATTCCACAGTTGCAATTTGGGTTTCAAACTTTTGAGCTTGTAGTGCAGCACATGCATAGGAGAGCCAGGCACCTGAGCAGCCCAGTGATCAGAAACAATTGTTTCACAGCTATCAAAACTCGTCCAAGTTTTAAAGAACTTAAACCTAGGTATGATGATGATGGGAGGTTGCTGATGCAAGGTTAGCAATAAAGGGAAATGATCAGAAAAACACCTGACAAGAGTGTTACAACTCATCACAGTCCAATGATCTATCCACTTATCATTACATATAGCCCTGTCCAGCCGTTGGGCTATGAAAGCACCTCCTTCCCTATTATTGGACCAGGTGAATCTAGCACCGTTGGTATCCATGTGCACCAGAGAATTCCTGTTGGACCAGTTCAAGAATTCATCACATGAAATATGTAAAGGCATTCTCCCACCTAGCTTTTCTTGAGCACCAATTACAGAATTAAAGTCTCCAACAAACATCCAGGGCCCAGGGTTGTCTTGAAGGAGGATTGAAAGATCAGACCAGAGCGTTCTTCTGGTGATGTAGAAAGTAGAAGCATAAATGACAGCAATAAAGATGGAAGTGCCAGCATCAGTATAAGTATTGAGCAAGATTGAAAGATTGTATTGTTTATTCCAGAGACACCATATAGAGGGGATGTTGTTATTATTGTTTAAAACATGGTTATGAAGGTTGAGTCTGTGCCAAAACCATGAGGGAAAAGAGGCAAAATCAATAAGGGGTTCAGCTAAAAAAAGAAAGTCTGGCTTGTGAATTTTGAGCATATGAAATAAATGTATTTGTGTTTCTAGGTTTCCTACTCCCCTAATGTTCCAATAGATGCATTTCATTGTGGAATGTTGTGCTTTAGGTGTGATTTGCTGCCAGCTTGAAATCTGGTATGTGTAGTTTCCTTAGAGGGTTTTGGGGATTTAATATTGTGTGCTGGGTCACCAGTTGTAGAGGTAGGACTTTTGTGCTTCTTAGGCCTGCCTCTTTTGCCTGTCTTGACCTTACCAGAAGCAGATATCAGATAAATGTCAGGTTGTGGAGGGTTAGAGGTGGGTTTCAGTGAATCATTGTCAGTATCAAGGTCCAAGTCTGTGGTATCTGTGTCTACATCCCCCCAAAACTTGCTCATAATCTGACCATCTCTTAAGCATACAGCAGAAACATTGCTAGTGCCAGCAATACCTTGCATCTTACTTTTATCTTGCCTCAAAAGTTCCTCCTGAGAAGTAATGGGAGAAAGAATGGGCTGCAATACAGAAGTACCATCAAAAAGAGGGCCCCTAGCTAAGCCAGGTGAAACAGCAGTAGCTTTGGGAACTGCACTCCTCCCAATTGTGCTAACCTGCTCAAGAGAGTTGTTTGAGTTCATAACAACAGGTTGAGAGGTCCCCTTTACCAATTTACTGGGGTGCTCTCTGTTTGTGTTATGAGTCAAAATAACCATCTCCAAGGAATTATCCTCCACATCTGGATTTTTACCAATTTGCTTATCCAATACAGCAGAGTTCAATTCCTTTTCACTGGCGTTAACTTGCCCTATAACCTGCTCCATCTGCTCAGATCCAGATTCTAGCAACCCAAAAGAGTTATGCAGCTGAAGATTGTCTCCAAGTGGTCTGTGTTGAACCAACACATTTTCATTCAAATCAGAACACTCACCCTCTTCAAAATCATCAGCTGAGTCAAAAGTGTCTTCCTGGAAAACAGAGTTATCAGGCATGGTTTCATGAGTGGTAATAGATGTAAGGCCCGTGGTTGGGGCCTTGACCGGTTCAGAAACCTGTAAAGGCACCTGAGCAGTTGCTATATGACCAGTGCTAATAGTACCGGTATGACCCTCCAACATGCTATTACCTCCAGGGATAGAGTGTTGCCCATTGAGCTCAGTTTGTTGTGCATCTGTGTTTTGAAAACCAGTTGTTGGGGTGGATTTGTTTGTAATATGTTGGGTCTTCCTCATGTCAGGACCATCCTTTTTGGAACTGGTATTCAGCTTAGAGCAGTTTTGGATGATATGCCCAATCATTTTACAATGAGAGCAGAACATGGGGTGCTTTTCATATTGGATTGAAATTGATAGAGCACTATCTTCTCTTTCTATAACCACGGACTCAAACATTTTATCAGCTAAATCGACATCAACTAGAACCCTAGCAAAGACTCCAAAACGCCTTTGTTGCGTAGCTTCATCGATGGTAATTGGATTGCCTAACCCAGATGCAATTTCATATAGAGTTTGTTTTCCCCAATACTCTTGTGGGAGGTTCAGAAATCTGACCCAAATTTGTACATGAGTTTGGGCTTGAGCATTTGGAGCAAAATCCTTCGTCCACCTGTAGAAGCGCATGAAGCCTGGCTTGAGATTGATCGTTCCAAGAGCCCAGATACTTTGCATTTCTTCAACTGAACTGAAATTGAATTCAAAGAACCCCTTTCCCAGTGGAGTCAGATTCCAATTTTGCAACTGCGGCCAAAGCTTGGTGAGCTTCGTCTTCAGAGTCTGTGTAGTCATAGGTGAATCCCCTTTGTGAAGAGTTAATCTTCCATGGAGGTGAGTTCTGCAAGATGCTAGGCCAGATTCGTAAGCAGCCTTAGAGATACGAACATGAACCGAGTTTCCCATAACCACCTTCGGAGGCAATCGGAGAGTTCCACCGTTGGCTATGTCAGAAACCCCGCTTGAGAGGGCTTGAGCAAACGACTTGTTGGAAACCGGTGGATGCACCGTTGCGTCGGATTGTTTAAGCATCGGTGAGTCAAACGCCGCCATGAACGGCCACGGACAAGCCATGGGAAGTTTTGCCGGAAAAGATCCTCGAGATGGAGAACTGCTTCAAGTAGCTAAGGTACGAAGGAAGGAGGAGAAAAGAGGAGCTAACCGCCGTGAGGAGGTGAAGAGAAGTAGTACAGATGTAAAAAGAGGGATCGCCGGACTTAAGCCGGAGATTGTTAGGTTGACGGAAAGAAACGGTTTCCGGTGACATAGTCAGAGAGAGAGAGAATTAGGAGATCCATCTCCTTCGTCCGATCAAATCCCGATGTATGTTGTCTATAATAAAGACTATATACATCATTAATTGAATGAATGTGAAATGTAAAGTTTTGCTTATAATAGTGACCGGAGGGTGTATGAAATAAAATATTCATATTTTTTTTATCCTCTAAAAAAATCAATTATTTTTTTTTACATATTCTTATAAAAATAAGAATATGAAAAAAAAATCTAAAATCTATTTCAAATGAGAAATTGTTTTGAGAAGCTTCTCTTAGAAATCTTTTTCTTTTAACTAATTTAAAAAATCAAACTCAAGATTATCAAATATCAAAGATTAATTTCTTATAATCCGTAAGAATAAGATTTAAATCAAGAGAATTGCTCTTCTCCCATCTGTTTTTGTTCATTCCTGCCCTACGTGAAGTTAACGTACGCTGAAAAATACACCTACATGAGTTAACTCTCACACTAAATATACATATGTGTAAGTTAACTTAAGCTCGACTATTTTGACCGGATGAAAAAACAGATGGGAGAAAAGCAATTATCTTGAATTGATAATGTCACTGACACCAACCAAGTTAGCAGCACTCATTTCAATTTTCATAACCCCAAAGTCACGTGACCTAATTTGAAAACTACGGTCAGGTCACGTGCCACCCTAATTTAAACCCAGAAAAAAAACCCAAAACCCAAAAAAAACCCCAACATTTCATTTTCAAGTTCAGTTCTTAACTTTCCTCTCCCTCTTCTCTCATTTCTCTCTCAAAATTCGAAAACGCGAAAAAAAAATCAAATCCACCATGGAATCGATTCTCATAAACTGCGTTCAGAATAATCTTCACCATTTCATGCACTCCAACGCTATCTTCATCTCTCAACTTCTCTGCGCTCAGTTCCCTTCCGAGGTTCTTCTTCTTCTTCTTCTTCACTCTTCTCTTCACTACTTCTTCTTTTTTTTTCTCTATTTTTTCACATTTTTTTGTTCATTTCGAAAATCTAACTGAAAAACGAGTTCGATTGCGTAACTTTACTAGCTTAATTAACTTCGATTATTTTATTGTATTTTATTTTATTTTGATTTTTAGTTTGATAGTTTGTTATGTTACTGTGAATCGAGATTCGGTGATTTTGTGTTAGGTTATGAGAAGGTGTTAGGTTTAATTGATTTGTGGAAGTTTCGAGATGAAGTGTTTGTAGCTTTGGATTGATTTGGATTCGGTTTTGTTTTAGTCTATGAAGCACCGGCACTTTTGATCGAAGACGAATCTGACACTGACATATGTGATTACATTTAATTACGACATTTTCTTAAATTAGCACCATTGTCGACGTGTCAGTGTAAGTGTAGTGTAGTGTAGTGTCCACGTATGTGTTTGTTGAGTTAGGTTATGAGAAACTGTTTGGTTTAATTGATTTGTGGAAGTTTCGAGATGGAGTGTTTGTAGCTTTGGATTGATTTGGATTCGGTTTTGTTTTAGTATCTGAAGCACCGGCATTTTTTATTGAAGGCGTGTCTGACAATGACATATGTGATTACATTCAATTATGACATTTTCTTAAATTAACACCATTGTCGACGTGTCAGTGTAAGTGTAGTGTCCACGTTTGTGTTTGTGGAAGTTTCTAGGATCGAGTGTTGTGTTGGTAGCTTTGAATTGATTTGGAATCATTTTTGTTTTTGATTTTTTTTGGCATATTTTGGCTAATTTGGGATTTGGATTTTGCTTTAGGTTTATGTATGTTTGTGTGTAAAGTAATGTTGTTAAATTAGTGTTATGGTGTAGCAGAATTTGAACAAATTGTTTTAATTCACTACTATGTTATGTAGTATAAAACTTTGTCAAATAGTGGTTGTAGTGGCGCTGTAAAATTTTTTAACAACACTTCTTTACTTAAAGATAGCTTATAAATAGCGTATGTTTGTATGAGAAGAAGTGTTGTTGGATAGCGTTTTGGCGTAGCAAAATTTGGACAAATCGCTATAGTTCCTTGATACGCTATTTAGTATAAAATAAAATATTGTCAAATATTGGTTGTATATCAGCACTATAGCGCTTTAGTGTAGCGGAATTTGAACAAACTATTATTTTTTCATCATATGCGATCGCCAACGTTGATGTAAAGCTATGTGGCACCAGCACTTCTAATCGATGACGTGTCATGTTTAGTGTTTCATAGTCATAGATGTAAAGTTATGATGATGAAATATGATGATTTTCCCCCTCTGTTGGTATTTGAAGTTTCTTGTGGAGTAAAACTTAAAGGGGTTTCTTTGTGTTTGAAGGCTATTTGCTGCTTCTTGGTACTTGTTATACCCGTTTCTAAAAGTTTTGGTATGATTTTAAATGGTTGTTTGGCAGTACATGAATCTGTTTTATTGTAGATATTTTAGGTTAAGGATTGGACGGTGTTTTGTGCTACTTTTTTGAAAAGAAGATTGTTGCCTGAGGACTTAACGTAAACCAACATTAATATGTTGGATTTGTTAGCGATAAATGTGAATCAAACATTTAAATTGAAAATCAGAATTGGAAAATGTCCGTATCAAGTGGAATCATGATCTTTGTTGTCTCATGCTCACAGATTTGCTGCTGTCAGCAATTTGGAACAGTTGAATTGTATTAAGATCAGATGACATACACTCAAAGTTCTTGTTTTAATCCGATTCACTGCCGTTTGAATGCGAGTCATTCTGAATTGTTGACTGCAGTGAACACTTGAATATATGATTGCAGTAGAATAGAGAATCTGAGAGCATATCAAGTGTGAGCTGCACTTTCAAAATGTGTAATATTAATTGTAATTTTTAATTATAATTATAATAATTATTAGGGAAATGCTAACTTGTCCCCTTAAGGCATAAGTTCAAAAGCTAAAGATAGAAGTTTTTTCTTGGAACTTGTGTATTTAATGTTGGAAAAGTTTAATAATTTATATTTTCAATACAAAATTTATTTATTATTTCCTTTTTTAGTTTCTTAACTTGTGCCCTTAGGGCACAAATTAGCATGACCCATATTATTATACATGTTGACCTACTCTTTTTAAATTCATAGGTTTCCTTCTTTTTCGTTGTTCCTGAGGAACATGTATTTCAATGTGCTTAACAAAGAATTTTGTATCCTTGTATTGTTTTTCAATTATTAGTTAAGTGTAGTTTGTGGAATTTGTTTTTGCCCTTTATTTAGCTATATATAAAGTCTTTAATACTTGGTGAAGGACATTTCTTTTGCACACTCTAAGTTAGTGTTTGGTTTTGTTTTGTGCAGACAAATTTGCAATTATTAGCTGCCTGTTACTTGCAGAATAATCAAGCTTATTCCGCATACCATATTTTAAAGGGTAAGTTTATTTCTCTATCATTTCTGGAGTTAAGTTCTTGTTAATAATATTAGTGATTACTTTTTGAAATCTCGGTATCTGGCCCAAGGACCGACTAATCCGAGGGGTCCAATCCCACCGTCCACTTGTGGGGGTCCCATTTAAAGCCGGAGCAAAGCTCTTTATGGACTAGCCCACTGAAATTGGCACCCGAGGGATCAAACCTGAGACCATGGGAGGAGCACACTCCAAGGTCCCAAGCCAACACCACCAGGCTAACCTTAGTGGTTTAATATTATTGATTGTTAATAACAGACAAGCAGTGCATAGGGCAAGCTATGAAGTCCAGATACTTAATACGACATCGGGGCAATACAACTTGATACGAGGAACTCTTAAAAAGAACTATTTTGCCATAAACATGCCACAAAAAACATAGTATTTCCCACTATTCACTTTCTAATTCTAATTTCAATATTTTATCTCTTCCATTCCCCTCATCCAAATTAGCGTAGCTTTTAATTGTCTCTTCAAGAGACAAGTCCACTCCCACCTTTAAGTGGATAATGTATATATCCATTTAAGTCCTACAACCTTGTTTCTGCTTTAGTGTAAAGACTTGAGGCAAAGGTTGGAAGACACATAAACCAAATAATCTGTCCTTTCTGAATTCATTTTGGTTTCTCCTCGAAGAATGGGTAAAGGAGTGTGTACTCTATTTCCTTTCCTAACATGGTGAAAAATAAGGCTGTAGATGTTTTAAGGCATGTTTTTGGAGTTGCATACACAAACATATTGAAGCTGTATCTCTAACATATCACTCGATAATTTTTTAAAAAAATAAATAAAAATTAGCTGATACTCCCTGAAATGTATTTTGGTGTAGTGTACATATTGTTATTGGACATATATTTGGACCTGATACTTTAGCAATTTTAAAGTATTCAAGCCTCACAGGTGGGAAGTAAAAAAATTTCATATTAATGTTGCAGATGGCAACATGGGCAGAAGCATGACACCTGATAAAAATTTCGTACAGATTTACTCAAACAGACACACCATACACCAAAGTATACTAAAAAAACTACACACTATTCCCATTATATTTTAAAAAAGAAAGAAAAACACAAGATTTACAAAAGAGAGGAACTGAGAGAAAGAGATAGAGGAGTATCGAGAGATATACAGAACAAAAACAGGAGGGAGGAATTGAGAGACTCAAAAAAATAGGGAAAGGCAGAACAAAAAGGTATTGAAGAAAAATGCAGTTAGCTAGAACTATGTTCACTGGATTTGAATTCGGTGCCTATTAGTGTTTACTGTTTAAACTTTAAAATAGATCAATCCTGCGTGCCCCTCACCCACTCACAAAATTGATTTTGGTGCTATTTCTGCCACCGTTTACATGTCTGCCTCTGACCATGTGAAAGCAACCACACAATGGCCTCTGAATAGCATTTTGCCACAAAATTGCCCTGTCAATGTCATGCTGCCTCGAGACAACATTGGTTCCTTTTTTTTATATATTTTTTGTCCTTTCAATATAACTATTTATTTTCTGCTTCTTTTATGAGCTTTTAAAAGAATGATTTCTTTCCATTGTTTGCTATTGTCTTTTAAGTAATTATTTTTCATAATTTTTCTTCTTTATTGCTTGAAGGAACAAAAATGCCTCAATCCCGATACTTGTTTGCAATATCATGTTTTCATATGAATCTTCTTGGCGAAGCTGAAGCAGCATTGTGCCCTGCTAATGAGCCGGGTGCAGAGGTATAAATTTATAGCTCAATTTAGAATGTACTCCAAATTGATGATTTTTGACCCTATTATTAATTTAAATTTATAAAGAAATATGATAGGTGACAATATTTTGTTTCCCAAACAATTTTTTATTTTTTTTTATCTTTCTTTTAATGTTTTATTTTCTAGTTCAGTTTTGCTATTTATCACATGACATCGGACATGCTGATAGAACACCAACTGAAATTGGTGTTTAGTTTCTTTAGCACAATTAAACACTTTTTTACTCAAACTACAGCAAGGATGCTGTTGCAGAGTTGCGAAGCTCCTGCAGAGAACGAAGTATGTTCAAACTTACCAAATGCACACCATAACTGTCTCCTAACCCCATAGTTTACATCATATATATGAGATACATCACATTTATTTACTAACTTCTACTAATTGTCACATATAATTAGATACATAATTGGTAGATAATTCTCCTACATAATTAAATACATAACTGTCCTACATGAGTTGACTGCCAGATTAAATGCACATGATCTACATAACTACCCCGCTTAATTAAATACATAACTACCATATGACACAGTTCTACTTCATATACCCTCTTATGTAGTATATCTTTACCTTCCAAGTAGGTGAGTTAGTGGACTTTCCGGTCCCATCACATGCCAATGTGTTTAGTTGTTTTTTGTTATAATTTTTTGGTGCATTTTGTAGGAGAAGGTGATGACTTGATTTTGTTGATTTTTTTTACTATGTAGGTTCCAAATGGTGCACCTGGTCATTATTTATTGGGACAGGTTTACAGGTTTCAGTCCTGCTTAAAATCCCTTTGAATTTACTTTGTTAATTTAGTGATATAATTTGGCTAAATCACATCATACATGTACACAAATACAGTATTCAGTATTGTGCTTTATATAATGTGAAGATTTGTTCTTTTGTTGGAACTGATTTTCTTTAAATCATCTTCAAATATTTTTCTTTATACTTTACCTCTTGCCATTTTCATATGATTTCACCCTTCTACCTTCTCTTTAATTACTATTCTGCCTTTCCAGGTACACTGACAGAAAGAAAAGGGCCATAGATCATTTTAAGCAGGCACTATTAAAGGATCCTCTAATGTGGGCTGCATACGAGGAGTTGTGTATATTAGGTCTGTGAGATGAACTCACTTGATTCCCAAATCTCATTCCGCATACCTGATTAACCTATTGGGGAATTTTTTTAGTTTAGAGGGCTGCTTAGAGTTCTGTATTTTCATTTCGGACAAGTTCACATGGTTATTTTTAGCTTTGACCAGATAATAAAGCTGCTTAAAAAAACCCACTTGGGTTAGCCTGTTGGTATTGACTTGGGACCTAGGAGTGTGCACTTCCTCAAGGTCTCAGGTTCCATTCTCTCCGGTGCTAATTTGGGTGGGCTAATTTAGCTTCTTAAAAAAATAAAATAAAGCTGCTTAAAACAAAGCAAACATATTTAACTTTGTAGGATGTATTATCATAATGCACAAATGTTTTAAACTTTTTCTGTCAGTGATTAAGTATCAGTCATGTGTTTATTGTGGTTTGTCCATAACTGGCAGTAAATGAAAAAAAAAACAGAACCACTGAAGTGCCTGCTGTTCCACTAATATTGAAATTGATAATAGGCAAAATTACACATGCGGTCCTTTAAGTTTAACCTTTATTTCGGATCGATCTTTAAGTTTTATTTTTCCCGAATTGGTCCTTTATGATACATTTTGTTTGCAATGTTAGCCTTTATGTTATCTTCTTGTTGCATTGCAGTCCTTCATGTTATATTATGTGATTGTTGCACAATTAGAGATTAACAACATTCAGGTGTCCATTCATCACACCTCAATCCAGAGATAAATGATTCATTGTTTTAGTTTGTAAATTTTAACGATTCAGGCTGAATGAAGACATTTTTGCGAACAATGAGATACTTTGGTTTTTAAGTTTTTAGATTTGAGATTTTAGATTTAAATAAGCGACAGGAGAAAGGATATACACATATATGACATGTCTATGTAAGTTTTCTCGATATTAAAGTGTCACACATGCTTTATTTCGACGAAACTTGTTAAAAACGCTAGCATTAAAAGTATAATGTAACAAAGGATCAATTCAGGAACATAAAAACTTAAACGACCAATCTGGGAAAAAGGTTGGACTTAAAGAACGGCGGTTGTAATTTTGCGTTGATAATGCTAAGCAAAAGTTTGCCATGAAAGTAGTTTGAAAGTATACTTGTTTTTAATTGCTTGTCTAATTTTTTAAAAGAAATCTAGTTATCTAGATAATATTTTTTACTTTCATGTGTTATGTTGTTGTCATCATCATCATTATGACTACTGTTTCCTGTTAATTTAGGTGATGCTGAAGAAGCTACTACAGTTTTTGGTGAAGCAGCTTCTTTTTGCATACACAAGCAATATCTAAATTGCTCAACCTCTCCAAATTTGTCAGCTGAAGATTGTAATGTAGTTGCGACCAAACACAGTGTCTCCGAGGACGTGAGTCCAAGGCAACTAAGACTCATGCAAGGTCTTAAGGATATTGCAAACCCTCACGGATCATCTATAATTGGAGGAGCTGCTAGTCAACTTATCAGTAGTGGTTCATCTAACATGTCATTTTATAACACCCCGTCTCCAATGGCCACACAGGTAACTGTCTAGTTTTTATAGGCCTATTGATGTTTTCTATAACAATTTTGGAAAGCTAAACTATGCCAAGTTATAGTTTCCTAAAATTTGATATGATCAGTAGGACTCAAATACGTGTAAATGCGTCTTATTTTTCCTTAAATGAGAATGCAGGTTCCTTGGTCAAGTAGTGTATTTGATGTTCAATTTTTTTTTTTCCCATTACAAATGACATGTTATACTGTCCTCTTTTGCAGTTGTCATCTGTTGCTCCACCCCCTTTGTGTAGGAATGTAATGCCAAATGGCCCAAATCTGAGCACACTTAATTCTGACAATTCTCCTAAATCGACAGTTAACTCTACTATTCAAGCTCCTATTCAAGCCCCTCGAAGGAAGTTTGTGGGTGAAGGAAAGTTACGAAAGGTTGGTTCAAATGTTCTGCCTCTATTTGTATTAACTAAATAAACGCATCAATATTATGTGGCATTTTCTATGTAATAGACATTGATTTGATCAAGTGGCTTAATCTGAAGTACACAATGGCAATATCGGATACATTTTTCTTGACAGTAGTATGATAGAACTGGTTGAATAAACAATTAATACACTGAATATACTTCTTTTCTGAGAGGTATAACTCTTGGAAATCAATTATAACAGAGAATGCAATACTCTAGAATTTATGGAGAGAAGGATGAAGATAAATAAGAGTTCCCTACAAATTTGAGAGCCTAGTCTCTCCTAACCAACCAATTCCAAGATAACCAAGTGCCCCTCCTATTCCCTCACAATCTTTATCAGAAGCATTATATTGCATGCATTGTAAGATGAGTTTATAAGTGTATTTTTCATACTGTAGTGTTACTCAGTTGACCATTTCTTCTATTTAGCATTTTAAAGGATTGTTGGCATGATTGAGCTGATATGTACTTTTGGTTCAATGCTTGATAGTTCCAGAGTACAGACTGTATGATGTTATATTCTCTCCTCTTTGTTCACAAAAACTAGTTAACCAAAAATATGATTTTACCAAATTTTCCCCCCCTCTAAATATGTATATATTTTGTTTCAGATTTCGGGTAGGTTATTTTCTGATTCTCCTCGACGTAGTTCAAGACTCTCTAGTGAAGCAAGTGTAAGTTCAAATGCTAATGCAACAATGGTGTCTGGAAACGGAACTAGTAACTCTTATAAGGGAGGGTCAAAGCTTGGCCCTATGACATTTCGTACCATGACAGTTCGAAAGGGACAATCATGGGCCAATGAAAACATGGATGGAGGTGATAGTTACTATATCTCACTACTTATTACATCAGTTTAATTCCTGTGTTTGCAAATGCCTTATTAAATAGTGTTGATGTAATGTTAATTAAGCCCTTCATTCACTTTAGCATGTTGTTTCCCAGCTGGTGAATTTATAGTTCTTTTTATCATTTGTCTTCTATGCTATTATCTTTCTAAAGATATTATCACAAGGAAATCAACATCATTGATGGTTGTGCTAAGGCCTTTGATATCTGTTGATATAGTTTGGTGATGCCAGATAGAATTATGATTCTACGGCCAAATGGCAACCTAACATGTTGAACTCTGATTAGATGAAATGTTTCTGTTTCCTTTCGCAATTGTGGGTTTGCAGATATTCTATCTTAAGGTAATAATTGTCTTAAATTTCCTTTATTTCCAATAATGACTCCCATTTCTTTATTTTAGGGATTCATAATGATGCTGTGGATGTTAGTCGTTTAAATATTACATCAACAACTTCTTGTTCATCTGCTGCCATTGAAGCTAAAGCGTATGAACAAGATGCAACAACTCTTCAAGTTAGTGGGCAAGCAACAACTGAGTCTAAAGTCATCGCTGGTGCATCCGAAATATTGACCCTTCTAAGAGTTCTTGGTGAAGGCTATAGGCTTGCCTGCTTGTATAGGTGCAAGGTATGATATAATTTTTTTTGAGAAAATCCAGATATCGTTTATATTAACTATTATTCAGAGTCCCACATTATATTCATAAGAGATGGCCTGAAAAATATTCATAAATGGGAGGTATGAGGTATCCCATATGGTTTAGTTAATCCAAACCCAAATTCTAACAACTATTTATTAAATAAGTTAAATTAGGAATAAGAATAAGGTTTTAGAAAATAAAAAGGACCATGATAAAGGAAAAACAAAATCAGGTTAGTACCTTGTCCTCAATTGTGTTTCTTAATATCTGTCTGTTTATGGTGGAGTAGGAAGCACTGGATACCTATCTGAAACTTCCACAGAGGCATTACAATACAGGATGGGTTCTTTCTCAGGTAATTTTAGTGGTTTAGCTCTCATTAGCTGGTCTTTCAGTGTGTTAGAATATATGGAAAATATATCTTTTAACATATTGGATTATCTATCAGAATTGGTTTGTTGTATATATTTATTTGGATTAGGAGTCTAATATATTAATACAAATAAGGATTAATATCACATCTTCTGGAAGTATTATGATATATCATTAACATTGGCATCAAAACATTTACTATTTTGAGTAATTTTTCCCTCCCTCCCTAAAGGTCTAAACCCTATAGCCCTATAGCTCTTAACACACACATTGGAATTCTTGGTCATAACTCACAGGCATTGATTCAGAGACACTACTTGAGGCTAAATATGTATACACTCATAATAATATAGTGCTTCTGGCTTAAGATGTCATGTTCTCATATTTTCATGTATTCTCATATTTGTTCGGCGCACCTAGAATGTAATGAATGTATAAATGGCGTGCTTATGTAAGAGGCATTCCCCTCATCGTCTTTTAGTTTTCAAAGTTGAGGAAGCTGTATTTAATAGTTATGCACTTCTGCCCTTCGCATCGACTAATTATTATCCCCTTGGTCTATGTTGCCATTAGAGTTAAATAGCGCCCGAGTGTTGCACCACAGTGAGTGGCTGCACCTACGCGGTGCCGCATCCCATAAGTGAGTAATAATAACCATTGCCGCCACATTCATTGCTAGATATCACAGTGCAACTGTGGCGCTACAGTTTGCATCCTCATTCTTCTCTAATTATATTCTCTCATGCAATATCCTGCACATTTGGTTTTCCGCTTTTCTACGTGCGAACTTCTATAAAAAAACAGTAATATTAGTAAATGTATAAAATCAAATTAACTTGTTATTATTATATTGTATTTTGCTTAAGACCCATGACTTTTTTATATATGCTGTATACTATAGAATAGTGGCCATCCTACACCTTGCAATCCCAGTTTTGGGCTTTGGCTTTCCAATATCTTTGACTGACAACATAGTCTCCATGATATTTGGATCCCGCAATGACTAAGCCTTTTATTAATGCAATTTGAACATCAGGCTTTCGTCTTGTTTTTTTCCCCGCATTCTTCCAGTTTTGCTTTCGTGGTCATCACAATTATTGCTGAAGTAATATGCATCTTGGTTCAATCAGTATTCAGTTTCTTTATTGTCAAATTTCTGCGTGGGATTTGAGTTATTTAACGTGTACAATTGTATATATAGTATGAAATATAATAAAATTATAATATTTTATTACCTTGATGCCGTCATAAAAGCCTCTAGCGGAAATTTTAACCTCCACCCTAATTTATTTTCTTCATTCATTAATATGACATTCTCTCAAGTGTTTTTAAATTTTAAAATTGATTTTTGGGGAATTGTCTCAATAGCCCTATGCTTGAGTTTAGAGCTTTTAAAATGATACTTTCATGGCTAATCTTGTCATATTTGGTATGAAGAATTTTTTAACTTTTCATGATTCTGTGTGTATGGTTATTTGGTTAATTTGATTCATTTTACCCACTTGGTAAGAAAAGGTTTGGCGGTTGTTGTAAAAGCTGGTTCATTTTATATGCCACTGGATTCTGTGATGTTTCTTATATTGAAGATTCTTAGAGGTGCATATGCTAATAACTTGTCATGTTACTTTGAATATGTTTCGACGCAGGTTGGGAAGGCACACTATGAGTTAGTTGATAATTTAGAAGCTGATCGGGCCTTTAGTCTTGCTCGTCAAATTGCACCTTATAGTTTGGAAGGGATGGATATATACTCAACCGTCCTTTATGTGAGTTGACATACATTTTCTTTGTGAAAAGAAAACCCGTCTCTTTGTTTGCATGTTTGAGGCTACATTATTTGATGTTGATGCTATTTATGTTAAAGGTTTCTTGTTTGATGATTGTCATGTACAAATACAAAATAAGCTTTAGCATTGATAATTATATATGGCTATACGTTTTAAAACTACATCCTTGTATTCTTTTTCAAAAAAAACAAACACTACATCCTTGTATTTCTTTACCTTCCAGATCCCACTTTAAATATAGAATTTTACATGCATATCTGCAAGTTTACTGCTTGACCAAAAAACTTGTCTCTGCTTCAGCATTTAAAGGAAGATATGAAGCTAAGCTACCTGGCCCAGGAACTGATTTCAACTGATCGGTTAGCCCCTCAATCCTGGTAGGTACACGTGGAACTTTCTTTTTATTATTCGGTGTGCTACCATCTAATCATTTATCCTGATTTATTATTTCTATTAAATGTTGTGGCAGGTGTGCCATGGGAAATTGCTACAGCCTGCAAAAAGATCATGAAACTGCACTGAAAAATTTTCAACGAGCAGTTCAACTGAATCCAAGATTTGCATATGCACAAACCCTTTGTGGACATGAGTAAGAAAATTGTCCTTTTCGTTAAGGTGCACATTCCTACTACATGATCTGTCTCGTAACTCGTTGCCATTTGCAGGTATGTTGCACAAGAAGATTTTGAAAATGGGATCAAGAGCTATCAGAGAGCACTCATGGTTGACCCAAGGCACTATAACGCATGGTATGGACTTGGAATGTTATATCTCCACCAAGAGAAATTTGAGTTCTCTGAACATCATTTCCGTATGGCATTCCGAATCAACCCAAAATCTTCTGTGATATTGTCGTACCTTGGAACTGCTTTGCATTTTTTAAAGGTTAATCTCTTGCTGCACTTAATGTGTTTGTACAAACTACAACTACAATTGTCATTTACTTGTGTTTTTGTATCAAAGATTTTGAAACTATGCTATTCTGATTTCTCAGAGAAGCGAGGAAGGTTTGGCCGTGATGGAGAAAGCTATTTTAGCAGATAAGAAAAATCTACTCCCCATGTATCAAAAGGCCAACATACTAATGAGCCTAGAAAGGTTTGACGAGGCTTTAGAAGTCCTAGATGAGCTTAAAGAGTACGCTCCCTTCGAAAGTAGTGTCTTTGCTTTGATGGGCAATATATATAAAAGGCGTAACATGCATGAGAGAGCCATGTTTCATTATGGTATTGCTTTGGATTTGAAACCATCTGCAACGGATGCTGCCACCATTAAGGTGATTAGTTTACAATAGCAATTTCCCAGTTCACTAGGTGTAGACCGTTGATTGACCGACCACTTTAGAACACTTGGAACTTCTGATTATTGTCATTTTTCATTTATTTTCTCATGACCTAAAGTTTCTTATTCTGTTCAAACAGGCTGCCATTGAGAAATTGTATTTGCCTGATGAGTTGGAAGACAACTTGTAGCTCGACATTTGAAGTGCAAGATTTGAGTAATATATTTGCTTTCGGCTAATCATGTATAGAAAGCATCACAAATGCTGGAGGAATATTCATTCATGCAGGCATCATCACTTTTGCAACCATCTAATTTCCGGATAACTATAACTGACTTCAGTTTTGTAGGATATTCACATAGGATTCGAGCATATATATGATGTAATAGGGTTATCGAAAACTCCAATATTTGTACAAAATTGTTGTATTAGCTAGAAATCCATGTATCCGTGTATTATTAGTTTATCCATAATTCAACAACTGTACCGGTTAAATTTTGTGCTAAATGCCTCATTCCATGTAACTTGTTCAGTTATTATTTCAACTTCAAATCTTTTAGATAATGCTGAACTTAGGGCATGTTGAGGATTGACCACTTTATAGCGTCCACGAATACATCTTTAGATTTTTTTCCTACAAACATTGGGTTTTCAGCTTGTACCAGCTTGTATAAACATACCTCAAGTTATTTCTAAGCCAGTCATGCACATGACTAAATCATAATTGACACAAAACTCAAATTTATTTCATCTAGCATGCAGAAGCTATTTTTCTATTTAATGAGTTGCAGTACTTCACAACACAAGTAATTAGGAAGTATTTTAGCTTTAATGAGTTGTGGCTAACAGGGTGTTGCCAACGGTGAACAAGAAACTATTTCGAATTGAAACTTCTTATTTCATATTGGCATGTTAAGGATTTAATTGACAAATATGACGACCATAAAATGAGTATTTGGTTTGGTTGCAAATGCGTAAATCCTAGCAAAAGTTATATATTAAATTTTGCCAGAAGTAACATATTCACATAAAAATAGAGGTGTGAAGATATTCTAAGTTTATTCATAAGCTGGGATAATAAAATAGTCAAAAAGAGAAGATAGACAAACAATACTACCAATTGTCAAAATTATGAACATTAAGCTGCATACAGTAATTGTCATGATAACACTTCAGTTTTGCATTGTTTAATTCAAGACTAAGGCAATTCTTTTAAACAGATAAAACTACTTTCTTCCAAAATACATTCTATGGTTTCATATCTTTTTTCCTAACTCAAAAGAGCCAAAAACCAAAATAATTTTGACTATCATAGTTCCATATCCTAAACAAAACTCGACAATAGTTCTCTAATCTCTAATCTCTTCTGCATATCTACTTCAAAGATGTTAGTCCTCTTACTCCCTTGTAGTGTTCTCCAGCTAATTTCTCTGCATCATAAATGACAAACGTATGTTTATACTGTTAGTGTCAAACAAACAAATCCAAAAAGAGATACATTCAAGCATAAAGATGAACAAAGAACATACAAATGGCATATTATGGTACTTTCTAATTGTGTGCATTACCTCCAAGTACCAAGAGGTAAAAACAAATGAAACTAAAACCATATATATATCATGAATATTCAATGAAAGATTACAAACATTCTGGCTCGAAAATATTCATCATGAATATGATCTGACATCTCTGAACACAAATAATAATAAATATCCTTATATATATGTATATATGTATAACCCAACAACTATCCTAAATCAGAGAACTAAACAGAAGGTCGTTACATAACAGAAGTAACAAGCTAATGACTAGTTCAAATAATATAATAACTTAAAAAACTATTAATCTAAGGTGTCTATATCTAATACCAATCTTGAATAGTTTCTGTCCACAATTCACTCATGTATGAACTAATACATTTTAGTTTAACATCTTTCATTCTTAAATTATAACAACAAAATAAAGTCAAATCCAATAGTCTCAATGAAGATTATCAGTGTATGCAGCTCATATATAATATACCAAAACACATTACACATGTAAGTATTAGAGTAGTCCAAGTAGTAGAAACTTGAAGGAGAGCATCACTCTTACTATTTCTTATTTTCTTAATTCAATTGGTTTTTTTTTTTGTCCAAGGTCAAAACAGAACACTCAGAGCAGGCATGCAGAAGCAATTAAAGAAATTCATTGAATTCACACTAATTGATACTAAAATAAGTTATGTCGATCCCAAACATATTACGACACACAAAAATATGTTTTGGATATTTTTATATGCCTTGTCCTCAAAATATAAATCTTAATGACTATAATAGCAAGTTATGCAGAACACTGAATTGGCTATATGATGATTTTTCTCAAACCATACAAAAGACACACAGGTACACATATTATCAAGTTAAACATACTTGAGTTATCAGAAGTCAACATGCATAAGTTATCATTCATCGATTCATAAGCTATATGCCTTATTTACTTCATATTAGCTTTCAAGTTGAATCAAAATCAAAATATAAATTAAGTTTGACAGCTGAATTGCAAACTGCCATGGTGGGCATCAGCATTCCTTCACAAATTGACTGCAATGGTTGTTAAAAATCCGTCATCCTACCATGGCGTAGCCTTTTAACAACCCTGCAGCCAACTATTTGTATTGCATTGTACATTATATAAACATGCTACACTATTACTTAGGCAATTATAATTTAAATTTGTGAGATGACATTTTAAAAAGGAAATTTCTAAGAGAATTAAATGTTGAAACAAAAAGAACTTACAGTGTTCAAACTTCAGCATAGCAATTTCAGAATACTAGCAAATATGGCATCCACGACGCGAGAGTAGTTCCCTATTTTCGTCACTTACATAGATATCCCCCAAACTAATCTCTCTTAATTGCGTGCAGTTTTCTACCAAATGTTTCACACCCTCCTCTGTGACACTTTTACAATTATCAAGTTGTAATTGCAAAAGCCCACAACAATTCTTTGAGATCGCAAAAAGAGCTTTATCTTTAACATCTGTATGCGACAAGTTCAACACCTCCAGTTCGGGAACAACAAAGTTCAATTTATGTAGTTTCAATTCTGAACCGAAGGCTAAGTTCAAATGTGTAAGCTTACAACATTTCCTTAAAATTTCACAAATACCTTGAGATATGTCATGACAATCATGCAAATCAAGTAGATGTAAATTGGGGAAAATGGAAGCAAATAGTATCATCATTTCATTAGACAACCATATAGTTCTACCCAAATAGAGAGACTTCAATTGAGGGCATACGCCAGGATGCCCTCCAGTCTCTTTCAATATAGATGTGCCTTCCATTTTAATCTCACTGAGTGAAGGACAGTTTCTAACAAGAGAAAACAAAGTTGTTTCTGTGAGATCCCAACAGCCACTAAGGTCAATAGACACCAAATTACCAAGAAACAAAGAGAAATCAACAACATGTTGATCATTTAGAAAATAAGTGCGACTAAGTTCCAAATGTTGTATACATGGAGACTTGGATAACAGACGGTGAACTGAATTAACGAAGTTAGACTTACTGGTACCGAAGGCAATTGGGTAACGGAGGTTGAGTTCTTCTAGCAAAGGGAAACAATCAACAATGGGTGACAAATCTTTGTCACAAAAATCAGTACGGTAACAAGTGAGAGAGGTCAAAGTTGTAATATTTTGCGAGAAAGCTTGCAACCCATCTGCGGGAAAGCGGCATCTGAATGGGAGTTTGAGTGATGTGAGTTTCAATGGGAAAGTTGCGATTTGACTTAGAAGATCGTCGAGGTTGCGGTCGTGTGTGAGATCGAGGGTGTTGAGGTTGGTGAACCTTTTGAAGAGAAAAGGGAGGAAAGGACGTGTTTCCATTTTGACTCTTATAGAAAATAGAAGACGATTGGTGATGGATAGGAACTGCTTGGAGACAAGGGATAGAGATCTCAAGTTTTTGTCATCGTTAATGAATTTGAAGATAGATTCCCAACACTCATCGGGTAAGTGAGATTTCAGAGAAGAAGTTCTCTTCTTCCTTTTCATTTGGTGCCGCTGCTTCTGTCGGTGATAGTTGCAGGGTTTTCGGAGAAGGAAGGAAGGAAGGCAGTGACTTGTTAACTGGAAACAATCAAATGAAATGTTAGAAAGTCTAAACATCTTGAACTTGAGACTAATAAAAAATTAAGATGTAAAATCTAATACTGATAAGAATAATAAAAATGGGGTAATAATTATATTGGTCTGTGTAACGAATAGTCACAATAATTTTTGATTGTATCAAAATTTTAAAATAGTCCTTGATTATACACTTCATTGGTTAAAATAGTCTTTGATATTAGAAACCAGGGCCAAAAAAATATGAGAAAAACAATACACTCATGTTAAAGAAAAACAGGTAAAGCAGCAGTAGCGCCTAACAACAACAACAACAACAACAACAACAAGGACTAAATCAAATCCGGGTCTAAGCACAAAAACACCATGAACAAGGACCAAATACAGATAGCAGAATAGCACAACAATAAAAATCAACCAAGGATTTAGCAACATAAAAAGGTTAAATACCCATTATTAGAAACAAAAAAACCCTATCAGAAATCAACCAAAAAAAGTCACCACATAAAATCAATGAAGACCCAAACAAAATTCAGGGAAGAGATTTACCTAACTTCCAAGTGACAATTTTTGAAGAAGCCTAGACAAAACCCTAACTTCCTTCCAAATGAGAAAATCCTCAATTTGTGAGCTGTAAACAAAGAGAGGGAGTTTGCGGGTTTGCGAGAGGGGTTTGCGATATCTGTGTGTGAGAGAGAGAGAGAGGGGTTAGCGAGTGAATGGGGTTAGTGAGTGAAGAAGCTCAGAGTGGGAAAATGGAGTGAGAAGGAAATGTAAACATGTCTTCGCGGTCTGGATTTCATTTTGGCTGAATATTTTTTTGTTTAATTTTTGTCTAAATTTTTTATTTTTATTTTTTTTTATCAAAAAAATGTTTCTTTTTTCCTTTATGTACCAAAAAATGTTTATTTATTTATTACAAAAAGTGGTCGTTTCTGTTTTGTCTTTCTAGCTAATTTTTTTTTTCTCAAAAAAAAAATTTATTTTTCTTAAATATACAATTAATCATTAGTTGCTACAAATTATTATATAATAAGAGTTTAATTTTTATACTTTGTCATTGAAGAAAAATGATACTAGTAACTAACAAATGTTTATACTTTGATGACAAGGAGCCTGAAGAACTTTCAGAACCTAATCAGACACTTGAGTCTGATGATAGTCCAGAACCTGAACCCATTCCAGAGGCTCAAGATGAATAAGCTTTTGATGAAACTCAAGATGGTTCATAACAAGCTATTCAATCCAGAAATACTTTCAAATACAAGTCTTCACATCCAGAAGATCTAACATTGGAAACAAAGATAGCCCCCGAAAGGACAAGATCATCCATCAGACAAGAACATTATATGTTGGGATTGTTATCAGTGATAGAACCTATTACTGTTGATGACACAATTTTAGATGATGGATGGATAATGGCTATGCAAGAGGAGCTCAATCAATTTCAAAGAAATGATGTGTGGCATCTGGTAGCTAAATCTAATTATAAGAACATTATTGGAACAAAATGGGTGTTCAGGAACAAACTTAATGAACTAGGAGAAGTAGTCAGAAACAAAGCAAGACTTGTTGCACAAGGATATAGTCAACAAGAGGGTATTGACTATACTGAAACATTTGCTCCAATTGCAAGATTGGAAGCAATCACGTTACTTCTATCCTATATAGTTAATCATGACGTTATATTATATCAAATGGATGTTAATAGTGCATTTCTCAATGGTGTGATCTCTGAAGAAGTATATGTCAAACAACCTCCAGGTTTTTAGGATATAAAATATCCTGATTATGTTTATAAGCTTAAGAAATCACTATATGGTTTGAAACAAGCTCCCCGAACTTTGTATGATAGACTAAGTAATTTCTTACTTGAAAATGTTTTAAAAGAGGTCAAGTTGATACAACACTTTTCAGAAGGACATTTGAGAAAGATATCTTAATTGTGCAAATTTATGTTGATATAATATTTGGTTATACTAATGCATCTCTTTGCAAGAAGTTTTCTAAGTTAATGCAGGATGAGTTTTGAAATGAGTATGATGGGAGAATTAAAGTTCTTTTTTGAAATTCAAATAAACCAATGCAAAGATGGAGTGTATGTTCATCAATCCAAATACACCAAGGAGCTTCTGAAGAAGTTCAAGCTTGATGATTGTAAAGAAATGAACACTCCAATTCATCCAACCTGCACCTTAAACAAAGAAGATACAAGAACAAAAGTAGATCAGAAGATGTTCAGAGGTATGATAGGTTCTCTGTTATACCTAACTGCATCTAGATCTGATATTTTATTTAGTGTATGTTTGTGTGCAAGATTTCAATCAGATCCTAGAAAATCTCATTTAACAGTTGTTAAGAGAATTTTTAGATAATTGAAAGCAACAATTAATCTGGGACTTCTTTATAAGAAATCCTTAGATTATAAGTTGGCTGATTATGCTGGTGATAGGATTGAAAGAAAATCTACCAGTGAAAACTGTCAGTTTCTTGGTGAGAATCTAATAGTTTGGAAGGGATGGATATATACTCAACGTCCTTTATGTGAGTTGACATACATTTTCTTTGTAAAAAGCAAACCTGTCTCATTTATTTTCTCATGTGACCTAAAGTTTCTTATTCTGTTCAAACAGGCTACCATTGAGAAATTGTATTTGCCTGATGAGTTGGAAGACAACTTGTAGCTCAACATTTAAAGTGTAAGATATATTTGCTTTCGGCTAATCATGTATAGAAAGCATCAGAAATGCTGGAGGAATATTCATTCATACAGCGATCATCACATTTGCAACACATCTAATTTCCAGATCACTATAACTGACTTCAGTTTTGTAGGACATTCACATAAAAAAATAGAGGTGTGAAGATGTTTTGAGTTTATTCATGAGCTGGGATAATAAAATAGTCATAAAGAGGTGACAGACATACAACACTACCAATTATCAAAATTATGGACATAAATAATTAAGCTGCATAAAGTAATTATCATTATAAAACATTCAGATCCATATTGGAAGCAGCCACATTGACGACAATAATTAAGCTTCAGTTTTGTATTGTTTAATTCAAGATTAAGGCAATTCTTTTAAACGGATACAATTTCTTTCTTCCAAAATACAATCTATAAGGCAGAAGATCTATTTTCCTAACTCAAAAGAGCCAAAAACAAAAATAATTTTGACTTTCATAGTTTCATATCCTAAACAAAACTCGACAATAGTTCTTGGACGAGTCTCTAATCTCTTCTGCATATCTACTCCAAAGATGTTGGTCATCTTACTCCCTTGTAGTGTTCTACAGCTAATTTCTCTGCATCATAAATGACAAACATGTGTTTATACTGTTAGTGTCAAACAAACAAATCCAGAAAGAGATACATTTAAGCATGTAGATGAACAAAGAACATACGAATGGCATATTATGGTACTTTCTAATTGTCTGCATTACCTCCAAGTACCAAGCGGTAAAAATAAATGAAACTAAAACCATATACATATCTTGAATGTTCAATGAAAGATTACAAACATTTTGTCTCTAAAATATTCATCATGAATATCTGACATCTCTGAACACTAATAATAATAATAGGTGTGGACTATGAGCCAACTCTCTAGACCATGGTGGGGACAAAGTCTGAACATTTCTTTGAAACGCTCCCACGCATCATAGAGAGACTCCCCATCTTTTTGATTGAACCGAGTAATTTGGTCCCTTAGTTTAGCAGTTTTGAATGGGGGAAAGAACCGGGCAAGGAATGCTTGCCTCATCTGATCCCATGAAGTAATGGAACCGACTTCGAGGGAATGGAACCAAGCGCTAGCTCTATCCCTTAAGGAAAAGGGAAAGAGATGAAGTTTTACGGCCTCTTGGTTCTCTTTCATGGTTCCACTAATTCGTAGGAAAACAGAGATGTGAAGATTGGGATCCTCGATGGGGGATCCTGAAAATTGGTTTTGCTGCACCAAGTTAAGTAGGGCAGGCTTAATTTCGAAGTTGTCATCCTCAACCGTTGGGTACACAATAATAGCTTGTGGCTCAGCCGTAGACGGCGTTGCATACTCTTTGAGAGTGTGATTAGCCATGGCGGTATTATTTTGTGCCTCTCTCTCTTTCTTTTATGCAAATACATTTCGATCTCGGGAATTAATACCACTCAATTTCTGGTTTTTCGCATAAAAAATTGAGAACCCAAGAAGTTAACGATAACAGAAAAAATAAGAAAATAAAAATAAAAAGAAAAAGAAAAAGAAGAAGAGAGAATTCTAATCACTAAAGAAAAGTTAATTAAATTAGTTAACTCCCCGGCAACGGCGCCAAAAACTTGATAGGCCAAACCGCAAGTGCACGGTCTATCGAAGTAATAGTAGTAAAAGAGTATCGTTCTGCTAGGGAGTTGTTCAATTTAACTAACTTTAAAAGAATGATTAGAGGAGAAGAAAAGTTATAAAAAAGGGGGTTTAGTTGCTGAAGGTAAATAACAATAATATAAAAGAGCTTTGGGATCATTGGTTCGTCATAACAACGAATCCTTCACAAGCAAGCCTTAAACTTATAATTCTACGTTATTCTTAATTTCTAAAGACAAGTTTCTCTTTAGCGTATCAAAGCTTCTCTCGAAGTCAGTGAGTGTATCCCTCCAACAACCACACCTATTCTCATGGGTGATTGCTTTTGGGACCCTTGAAGATCGAAACTTTATATGTCTCAAGGTTTGCTAGACTATTCTCATGTTTCGCAAACCTTGTCTAAATTCACTTGTTCGAATATCAAAGCTCCGCGTTCGCTTTATGAATTGATATTTGAGATGATGAATTAACGATTATCAAACCCTCCGCGTTCGCTTCCACGGTTTGATAATAGTTAATTCATGTTAAAACGGTGAATTGTGATTAGGAATTAAGGTAACATATAATTAGGGTTTAAGGCTTGGATTCGGATTACGTCATTAGACTTATCCAACAATCCCAAGACAAAGAAGTCTACTCACTCATGTTCATCGTAGACATGGGGGAAGAAGAGAGAAAGCAATAATTCGGATTACGTCATTAGACTTATCCAACAATCCCAAGACAAAGAAGTCTACTCACTCATGTTCATCGTAGACATGGGGGAAGAAGAGAGAAAGCAATAAAATAAATTGCGAGAAAGAAATTAAAGGAAATAAAAGAACTTTATTGAAATAATTCACTAAAATATTCTAAGAAGAGGTGAATGTTTATGATGGAGTGCTCCTCTATTTATAGCTTTACAATTGACTTAAAATCTAAGCAACTATAAGGGCTAATCAATAAAACTAAAACAAAGTAACTTAGGCTTGAAGAAAAGCAGCAAAAGAGCATCTGGAGGGTGGCACGGCCGTGCCACATGTTGGCACGGGCCGTGCCAAGCTTCTGACTTTGTGGAGATATATTTTTGTCTCTGTATCTTCGTATTTTCGCACTGTATTTGCTCCAGTCCTCTTTCTTTTGCTCCAAGACACCTTCCACCATATATTCGTTCCTAAAATAAAATAAAATGCAATTTGAAGTAAAATATTCAAAAAGGAAATAAAACTAAAATAAAATAAAACTAAATCTAAATAAAACGGTACTAAATAATGCATTAAAACAGACTAAATTATGACTCATCAATGAGCTTCGAGGCTCTTATTTATAGGCATAGAGACTCACAAGTTGGCACTCATAGTTGGCACAACGTCTCTTTCCTTTACAACACACGAAAAAGAAATGACAAGACAAAAAGAAAAAGAAACGTAGAAAAATATGTTACATTATTGCCTTAGAGATAAGACTTATCTCTAAATGGGTCCCATGCCCACTAACTTTCTACATTTTCCTCATTGTTTGGTGATGCGTCACTGTCATACAACGATTCTTTGTCGGCCACGTTTTTCATGTCCTTTTCACACCATTTGCATTGGTGTCCTTTGTACTTTTGGAAGTGTTCACAACACTCTTGTTGGATTGGGTCGGGTAAACGACCCAAGTCTGCTTCTAGCCCACTAAAGTTTTCTTCGAACTTTAGAATTTGTTGAAGATGTTCTTCTTTTGCTTGTTTTCTTGAATCACTATAGACTAGAAAACTTTCTTTTGCAGTAATTACCTTGAAGTTTGACAATTTTACTCCAAATTTGATGAGAGTATCATAGAATTTTTCCATTTGATACAGAAAACATTCTGGTTTAGGATTCACATCTCTTCCATCATTGGTTGGATATGAATGATTTGAAATGCCAATCTTGATTAGGTGTCTAGCTTTAATAACTTCATCGTCTTTAAACCATGGATAAGTTGAAGTAAAAGATAAAAAGAATTCTTTACCTTTTGCGAAGCTATTGTTGAATTTATAAGCGATTTCGCCTATATCTTTTGGAAGTTCTAGTTCATAGATTTTTCTTCCTGCATCTTCTTGAAGATACATTGTTTTAATCATTCCACAATCATAGAATGATCTGACTAATTCTTTGCTTATGCATGGGACTGTTACAACTTTTACTTCTATCCCGTTGTTGCTAGGATAAAAATATTTTGTTTTTAATTCTTCTGAGTAGTTAGTTAACCATCTCCAGTTCTTGTAGTAGTCTCCAATGGTGACTTCTTTGACAAATTGGCTTTCTCCATAAATAATTCTATCTACAGATATTTTCTTTTTTGTCTCCATTTTTGACGGTTTGACTATGTTGCTGGTTGTTGCGATTTCTTTGTAAACAACGTTGTAGGCTGCTTTTGCTTCATCAAGAGTCTCATAACCCTTGTATCTGACATTTTTGCCATTTGTATGTAACTTTGTGGTTTCCCAGTTATGATAGATACCTTTCATGGGTCCATCAAAAATCACATAAACTTTCTTTTTGCCTCCAAGTTGACTGTCAATTTTTTGGCTTATCTGTTGATCAATGGATTCTTTTTCTTTTCCATTTTTTCTTTCATCTTCTTCTACTTTGTCAGCCCAAGATGTCTTTGGTAATTTTGCAAGGACAGTTGTTGGGTTTGTTGAAGATTCTTTTGTTGAATTACATCCACTTGGTGCTATTGACTCAATTGGGGTTTCTGATTCTTTTGGGACTGTGTATTTTACATAGTAGTTGTATTTTCCAGAATCTTGTCCTAGTAGATCCCAGTTTTCAGTATTTTTGGGTTCTGAAACTGTTGATGTTTCTTTTTTACAAAGTTTTTCAAGGTTTTGTATTGTTTCTATCATCTCCCCCTCTTCAGAAAGAAGAGTTTCTAGATGATTTTTTGCAGAGGCAATTTGCTCCTGCTTTTGCCTAAGAGAATTCCGCAATGTCTTTATAGCTGCTTCCATTCTCTTGTTAATGCATCTGCAAAACAATTCTTTTCAGATTTTATATATTCAATATATGGGTGACACGGTTGAAGTTTCATTTGCCATCTGACAAGTCTGCCGGATTTATAATTTGCATGAAGATCATATCTCCAGAATCCAGTTACATATGTGGAATCTGTTCTTAATAAAAATCTGGATGGAATTAATTCCATTTGCCATTTTGTTAAAACCTTAACACAAGTTAATGTCTCTAACTCATGAATTGGATATCTTAATTCGGTATCTGTAAATGATCCTGAAATATATTTACAAAGTAAAAGATCCTTGTCTTTTATCTTATTTTTGATTTTTTCACAAGAATATTCAATCTTGGTATCTTTCGATGCCAATTTTTCTGATAAATCAGATAGTTTGTCCAATTTCTCTTTCGAGCTATCAGACTTAGCGTACTGGGTTGCTCCAGTATCTTTTATTCCTTGTTGATGGGTAACATCACCAGCATAGTCTCCTGAATCATTTAGATTCAGTATCGCTTTACCATTAGGTAGAGCTCTCATACAACCTGCCCAGATTGTTTTATCAGCATCAATCTCAACAATTAAAAAATCATTTTCTGTTGGATTGTATAAGCTGGGTAAAACTTCAATTTTTCTTTTTATAGCTTTTACAGTTAGAGTATCTTGTCCAGTCCATGACCATGGAACCTTTTCAGATATCTTTTTCTGTAAAACCTTTCTTTCATTTGCCAAATTTTTGAAAAATCCTTCATTGGCAATATAATTCAAGCATCCTAAAAATCTTTGAATTTGTTTTCGGTCTTGCAATTCATCAGGGAATGCTTGAATTTTTTCCTGAACATGTGGAGATAAATCGAGAGTGCCATTTTCTTTCAAAATGAGGCCTAAATACTCGATTTCTTTTTTAGCAAGTTGTGTTTTCTTTTTAGAAATGACAATTCCTTTTTCTGAAATTCTGTTTAAAACAGTTTCTACATCTTTAAGATGTTGTTCTTTAGAACCTTTTGTAAAAACTAAAATGTCATCAATATATGCCAAACATATATATTCTAATCCTCTGAGAGCATTATCCATAAATATTTGGTATATAGATGGTGCTTGTTTTAATCCAAATGGAAGAACATTCCAATCATAGTGACCTTGTGGACACGAAAATGCTGTTAAATGTTTAGTTTCTTCAGAAAGTCTAAGCTGATAATATCCTGATTTTGCATCAAAGGATGAAAACCAATTACTTCCTTTTCTTTTTTGTAAAATATAATCCTTTCGTGGTAGTTTATAAAAGTCTCCGATTGTAGCATCGTTGAGATTCTTATAATTTATCACCATTCTAGCTTTTCCTCTTTTTATCTCATTGTGATTTGTCACATAAAAAACGGGTGCTGAATGTGGACTTGCAGAAGGAGTAATCAACTTCTTTTCTTGAAGATCTTTTAGATCTTTTTGAAATTCTTTTTTATCATCTATAGAATAAGGCATTCTATTTTTTACATTGATCTCTTTGTTAGGATCTCGTAATTTGATAGTAACAAGTTCATTATTTATATTTTTCAGTTGATCCAAAGGATCTTCTGAACATACAATATCAAGTTTTTGTTCTATCTCTTCGAGATTTAAAAAGAATTTTCCTTCTTCCCAAATACTTTTGAAATTTACAAGATTTTCAGAAATTAATTGAATAATCTCATTTCTAGTAATAATTTTTGTTGTTATGACTTTTTTCTTTCCTTCGGGGTTTGATAAATCCTTCCAAAGTAAAGAAATAGTTTTAACATTTTGCACAAACGGTGCATATAATTTTAAAAAATTATTTCCAATGATTAAATCTAAGCCTGAATCATGGAGATAAATTGTAGGTATAAAAAATTCATATTTTTCTATAATTATCGAGATATTTTTCAAAACAAACCATATTTGATGTTTTGACTTATCTGCAACAATTATTTCTTTAGGTTTTTCTAATTTTTCCCAATTTCTTGCTATGTTTCGTTTACCAAAACATAATGTTGCGCCTGTATCTAAATAGGCTAAAATTTCCTTCTCGCGAAGTTTTACTTTTATAAAGGTAGCACTAGGGTTACCTTAACTCAAGATCTTGGTCTTTCTCATCTTCTGAGTCTGTGCAAAGTTCATAGAAACTTTGTTGTTCCCAATCAGAATCTGAATCTGATTCTACTGGTTCATAACCAATTTTATATATCATGTTTAAAACTTGTTTCTTTTCTTTAGAAACTTTCTTTGGACATTCGTTAGCATAATGTCCTGTTTCATGGCATAGCCAACATGTACAAGATTTTTTCCCTTTAGGACAGGTTTTATTTTTTCTAGGGTAATTTCTTTTTCTTCTATAGAATTTCTTTACCCTATGTTTTCTTTTATTGTGGGTAAATTTTTTAAATTTCTTTCTTTTAGGAAATTTCCTCCTTTTCCTAGTTCTTTTTTCACAACCATATGCTCCAACTCTTTCTTGGAGTCTATCACAGCGCAATCCTAATTGCGCCTCTCATTTTGACTGCTTTATTAGACATTGTTCTTGCATCCAATTTCTAAGAATAGAAATTCTAGCTCCTAAAGTGTTTTTAACCTTTCCTTCAGAAACTGCACTATTAAATGCGTTTTGAATTTTTTGAGACATTGCCATTGGCAAATTTTGGTAAAATAGTTCAATAATCTCTTGTCCTTCTCTAATTGTATTTGGATGGTATTTTTATTATACCAACTTCTTATAGTTTGGACAAGATTGTCAACACAATCAATATTTAAAATTCCAGTTCCATCGTTTACACTATGCTTGGGAACATAACTCATGGGTACCTTTTGGTATTTGACTTTGGAAAATTCCCTATGGAAATCTGTATTCCAATTATAAGAGGGTCCTCTTTTTGTTCCTGAGCTTTCGCCCATTTCTAATTCTTCTAGTTTGACGAAATTTCCATCGTCTTTAGATTCATCATCAGAACTAAAGTCGTAGACATAATTATCTAATTCTTTAGGTTCAGGTTCTTCCTTAATAGAATCTTTTTCACTTATGTCTAAAGTAGCCATAAGTTGGTCAAGTTTTTCGAGTTGATACTTTATATTCTCTTCTATACTCATTTTTTATAGTGAGTAAATAAAGTTTCGATTTTTTCCTTATTCTTCTCCCCCTCTAAGTTGAAGAGAATGATGTTGTTTGCAACAACAATTTTTTATAATATAATTAATCATATCAGTTATATTATTTAACTGATGATTAAAAGAATGATATATGTGAGGATATTTATGATTCTCATTTTTGTCATAACATGGAAAATCTTTTTCCATATTTACCCAAGTTTCATGGGGTCTTTCTAATCCTTGCTCATAATCTTTTGTAAATAAACTATTTTGTTTAAAGATTTGAGGTAAGGCTTCGAGAAAAGAAATTTGTTTTTCAAATTTCTCATTTAATTTCTTAGTTTCGTCAATCAAAGCTTTGACTTTAGTTGTGAGTGTATTTTGTTCTTCACTCATCTTATCTAGCTAGTTTTTTTTAGTTTATCTCTTAAATCTTTAGCCATTTTTATATATTCATTATATATAAAATAATTAACATTGCCTTGGCGATTATAGTATTCTTGTAAAAAATAATCAGCCGTTTGTTCACACCATCTAATTTGTGCTCTTACTAAGGTAATGTCTTGATAATTGGGACATAAAATAAAAGGTTGAGGGATAAGTTTTCCCGTTGGACTTATAATAAATTCCATTATTTTATTTTAGACTTTTTAAGCCGGATTTTATAAAAACTGCTTTTTAAAAGATTTTGACATGTGTCAAATTTTCATTCGTTGTGTCCAAGAATGATGTGTTATGCTTGTGTCCAAGGAAGATTTTCTCACTATACAAGTACTTATTTTTTTACAGATTTTTCTTAATCGGTTTCAAACAGAAAATAATAAGAAATAAATATTTCCAATTATTTTTATTAGAAACCGAGATATTAAAAAAATAACCCTAATATTAATATGATGTTATCTATCACGGTAACAGGGGCGGAGCTAGGTAGCATTGAGGGTGTGCACCTGCACACCCTGGATTTCTGAAATTTGCATCAGTTTTCTTGCTTTCATTGTTATTTGCACACCCTGATATTTCTGTTTTGCACCACCTCATCCAAGACTTGGTATGACTAACACGCACAGGCTCTGCATTGTTTGGTGTGCATACTGACGCCACATGTGCCACTGATAGTACTAAAGATGTTTTGACTTTTCAAGTGTTATTATTTATTTATTTTATTATTTGGAAATTTTTATCACTTAAATAAAAGCCAAAAACAAAAATAACAGGAGTATCGAATTCATGTTATATGACTGCACTGCATCTACAATTAATCATCCACTACACCAATCAAACACATTTTTTACTCTATATCTTTGCAAACATAAGTTAGATGATGTATATTATTCAAAACAAAAATCTTTCTCCTCCTTTTTTAAGAGGAATTATTTCACTCTATTCTCTAGTTCTATTTTTTTTAATTGTATAGAATGTAAATGATATTACTCTTTTGAATTCTTTTTGGTAAATCTTGAATTCACAATTTGTCAAAAATCATAAAATTTAATGAGATTATTAATTAAAAATAATTAAAATTTTCAATTTTTTATTGGTTTTGAGTAAAAGTAACACAAATGTAAATTTATAGTTTAAATTAATAAGAAAAAGGGTTTAATTTCTATGCACTAACTCTACAGTTATTTTGTACATGCATTCAATGATCTGCTTCTATGTCAATTAATGAATATGACAACTTATTGTTTTCGAAGGTAAATGATCAAACAACACATTATTAAACACATGTGTGAAATAAGTTTCGGTGAGGTTTAGTATGGGAATGGATAGTTTTTTCCATGATGGAAAGTTGCACTTTTAGCCATTGATATAATAGTATTTTATTTGGATGGCCAAGATTAATTACCTAGTAATTGTTGATACTTTTTGTTGAGTATTGTGTGACCAATTTGTGGACCCCACGAAAATAATTTAATAACAATAAATCATTTGTTTTATTATTTATTTATTTTGTACTAAATAATGGGCTTTAGAAAAATCTTTTGGACATAGTTGTTTCTTACACAGCTAATTTGTTTGAATTCTGCTCTTTACCCAAATGGTTTTGCTCACTCCCAAAGTAAAAGTCCAAAATGCCCCTACGCAATTTAACATGCGCTAGTGTATTCTGATCAATTATCACGTAGCGCATGTTAAGTCACGTAGCGTGACTTAACATGCGCGCAAAATACACTAGCGCAAGTTAAGTTGCGTAGGGGCATTTTGGACTTTTACTTTGGGAGTGAGCAAAACTGTTTGGGTAAAGAGCAGAATTCAATTTGTTTTCGCTCCTACGTTTTCTTTTTTTCATATGTTGCCACATTAAATTTGAGAAGGAACTAAGCAATTTTTAAAATTTGATTAAAAAAATAAATAATGTGTGACAAAAAATTAAATTATGTGGACTATTTTATGTGATATAAAATTATATTTGTTGACGTTAATTATGTGTGGCATAAATAACCTTGTTTATATAAAATCAAATTATAATTTTTTTTTTAAAAAAAGACAATATTTTTTTGAAAGGAAAAAAGACATAATATTTGAAATAACATGATTATTATTTTTTGTTTTTGAAAAAATTACTTACTATTTTAAATAACATATTTTATTTTTTTTGAAACAATAACATATTTTGTTTATAGTGAATAATAACATATTTTACTTGTTCATTGGTTACACACACACACACAGACATATATATATATGGGTTAATTAAGTAAATAGTCCCTATAAATATTCAGAATTTTGTTTTTAGTCCCTACAAAATAAAATCGCACTTTTTAGTCCCTATAAAATTTTCCATCAACATATTTAGTCCCTATAAAATTTTTCTATCAGCATTTTAGTCCCTGTCAAAAATTTTCATCAACATTTTTGGTCCCTAAAGTGCTTAAGGAAAATGTCACAGGGACTAAAAAGTGTGATTTTATTTTTGTAGGGACTAAAAACAAAACTGTGAATATTTATAGGGACTAAAAACTTAATTAACCCTATATATATATATATATATTAAAATTCATAATATTAATAATTAATGAAGTTAAAAAATTTGCACCCCTGATTCAGGGTCCTGGATCCGCCACTGACGGTACAATAGAAAGAGTGTTAAGGATAAAAAAAAGAAAAAAGACCAAGTACATGTTACAAATGAATTTGAAAACAACCCTAATGCATGATACAAATAGCACCGCTCCATAACACTAACTACCAGTACGGCAAATACAAATAAAATCAATCCTGGATGAATATAACTATATAAGTTAGTACTTTGATTTTTTTTGGTTACAAATTAGTTTTTTAAGTGATAAAACATCTGCACTATTATCTTATTTTCATCAAACTCAATTAAAAAATGTTTATATGAATGTTTAATGTTAAGTTGTTAAGTCTAAATTCACCGTTCTCAAAACTAGGGTTTATAGGTGTGTTATTCAATCTTGTTTTATGACGAAATTGATCTATTATTTGATTTCTAATATCGTTGATAAAATATTTATCTATAAAATTAGGCTTGAACTGAAAAACATAAAGAAGAAAATGTGCGTAAGTAATCTTGTTTGATCTCATAATCACTTTTGGACCTAACACCTCAATGTTAAATTGTCCAAAGCACTTTTAATTGCCTCATTATAAAATATTGTGTGAGAGACTTAAAAACTACTAGTTTATTAATTTGAAAACAAAATAGTTTAGTAAATGAAACTCATTTTATCAATAAAATCAACACTACCATAATCATTTTCTCAAGAATTATGCACAACTCAATTGTGACATTTTATAATGAGGCAAATGAAGTTTAATTTTGAATTTTCAAAACGACAAATGAAAGAAAGAACAAAAACTCATTTTAGTCCTTCCTAATTTTCTTACGAATCAATCTATCACCGACAAAAAATAATATCATATTAGTGCATCGTACTTTCATACATGTGATAAATTGGTCCTTCAATATGATGAATTAATTTGTTATGTGAGCAATTAATTTGATATTATTTTTTATCGGATAAAATTTATGATAGACTAAAAAGAAATAATATTTTTTTTAAAGAAACAGACACTTCGAAAAGAAACAGAGGAGTACTATAAAAAAAAATTAGTTGATAAAATTTGTGGCCTAGATTAGATGGGTTAAGATCCTCTCCATTTGTAATTTGTTCCATTTGATGCAATTTGGAGAGAGATAGACGCAAAAAAATTAATGATGGTGAGATCCACTTAGTGATAGGACCCACCACTTATTTTTTTAGCGACTGGTCTTCATCTGGTGGTTAAAGAAACCGATTACTATTAAATTTTATTTGGTCATTGTGGTCATCCACCTACACGTGTCCATTCTTCTATCCATCAATACTAATTGCACCAGATTTTGGACATTTAATTTGTGTGGAGCACATAAGTTACTGAACTCGTCTCATATAATAACTTTAAAAAATTATTTGCTATGGACAAACTCTTATTAGTATTTGGTTACTTTTTCTTTTAAACTAATCTTTCTCATAAAACACTCGTCTCGTATATTTTTTTTAGAGGTATTCGTGTCATATATATTGCGCAAAAAAAAAACACTCGTCTCATATAACATCTCTTATTAGATTAAAATATTTTTAAGTCTCTCATATCTTCCTTTAAAAAAAAAAAGTCTTTTATATCCAAATGGTCTACGATATTGATCTATGTTGTTAAATTTTTTTGTTTTTACAGACCAGCCAAACTAATAAAGTCGGAGTCTCCACCAGTTTAACGAGGCTTAATGACCGGTCGAATTTTTCTAACATTTGGTTTAGGGTTGATTTAACAAATTTAGAGGTCTAAACCAATTTATATTGTGAGATCTTTTACAATAAACAAAAATTAAGGTTAAATAAGCTCTCAAAAAAAAAAAAAATAGGGTTAAATAAGTTTCTAATTACTATAGTTTCATGCACATTTCAAAAAAGTCATTCTGATTCTAATTTTTTGTAACTAAAGCTTATTGATTAAATTGATATAACTTCGTTATACTTTTATTGATTGATATAACTACGTTAAACTTTTAAGAAAGTCATTGTAATTTTAATTTTATGTAACTAAAGCATGTGGATTAAATTGATATAACGCCATTGAACTTCTATTTTTTTTCTTCATCATTTTTTTTTTACCATCTCTGATCCTGGATCATCGTACAAAATATAGCTCCATACCTTCAACGTACATGAATGCATCTATCAATCACTTTACCTAAGTCTTAGTCTCGTGTTTGGGAAGTTGTGGGTCATCATACGGAAATGTCATTGCTATCGCTATCACGAAGAAGGCCACCACATCCGGAAAGGTTAATTGAGCTTTTATGTGCACCATCACGGTTGAGCTTGACCCAACCATCATGAGGCCATTTCCACCCAATGAAAATAATATCATTTTGATGAGATCATCCAATCACATGTGTTTGTTCGGAGCTATCAATCTCCATTGCCATCTTGAGAATAACATTTGTAGGATTGTTGGGACGCTGAAAACCTTCTTCAAATATGCTTTTGTTCCTCCACTTCCATAAGTACTAACACACCACCATAAAAATGGTCTGCCAACCATTTTTGTGTGCTCCTGCAAATTTGTTGTTTAGGGTCTCGAATATCTAATCCTTGCAATTCAAAGAAAATAAATCAGTAATGTGATTAGATGCTAAAAACCTAATCCAAACTTGGGTTGCTTGAACGCAATCCCTTAGCACATGGATTGTCGTTTCATCTTCATTTCCACAAATTGAGCAAGTGGGGGACACCCTAATCCCCCATCTGCTTCTACGATAATTAGTAAGGAGACGTTGATGGGCCGCAATCCACATGAAAGTTTGAATTTTGTGAGGACCCTTCCAATCCCATATGCTTTTCCAACTCCCCTCATTGGAAATGTTACGCTCTCGTTGGAGGTTGTAGGCACTTTGTACAGTGAAGTGACGAGTATTGGTTCCAATCCCCCTATTGCATATGGGCCATCCATGTCCTTTGGTGCTGGAATCGCCACAACTTGATTCATCATGTTGTGAGGAAGGTGGGTGGCAAGAAAATTGATATCCCAATCTCCTGCACCTGTTAGAGCATCTTTAATGCAAGGGTAATTGTTTGTTGAGTAGACAGGTTCATGAGAGAACGATCACTAGGCATCCATTTATCCAACCAAAAATTTATATGCATACCATCTCCTAATTTCCAAATGACATGGTTCTGGAACTTGCCCCAAATGCTAGCTAAGGACTTCCACAAAGGCGAGTCATAAGGTTGCATGCTGATATAAACTCGAAGATCTTTATCTCTACCATACTTACTATAAAGGACTTTGCACCAAAGATCATCTGGACTATTCATAATGTTCCACGAAATTTTCATAAGAAGGGCTTCATTCATTTGATGAGGGCTCCTAATACCTAGACCTTCATCCATCTTAGGCAAGCAACAAACATCTTTGTATTTTCTCCCAACTGATTAAACGAGGCTTACGAGTGTGGTCATTGCCACCCCGCAAGAAACATCTTTGTATTTTCTCCATCTCATCACACAAAGTCTTTGGAAGTTTGGCATACTGCATGTGATAGTAGGGAATGAAACTAAGAGCAGATTTACAGAAGGTAAGTATTCCAGCCAAGCTAAGACACTGATGTTTCCATCCACTCAATCTGTTTTGAATTTCACTAAATCTTATTTTAATAGTCGATTTAGAGTTGTGCACCCTGTTTAAGGAAATGATTATTTGAGTTGATTTCAATGGTAAAATTTGTGTAATTTACTAGAACACCCTTGTTATTTGTAGTTAGTATAGTAGTTAAATAGAGTGAAATTCAATAAATAAGAGTATATTAGTGGAAAAATATAATAAATGTTGAGTTGATATTTTAAAATGACAAAAAAAATATTTTAAAATGAAAATTATTTTGAGACCTATAATTTTTTTTAAAGTAACAATTAAAATGAAGGGTTAAATATGTTTTTGGTCCCTATAAATATACCTACTTTTCATTTTAGTCCATCCAAAATTTTCCTTCAACTTTTAGTCCCTATAAAATTTCCAATCACTACTTTTGGTCCCTGTTTTTGAGTTAATTTTTGTATTTTTTAAATGAAATTGTGCAAAAATGTGTAGAATATTGTAAAAATCTTTCCCAAAAAAAGTTAGAATTTTTTAACAAAACATAAATTAAATATGAATTTTTAACCGTCAAAAATATAAAAATTCATATTAAATTCATGTTTTGTTAAAAAATTCTAATTTTTTTTGGGAGAGATCCTTATAATATTATGAATTTTTCTGCAAAATTTTATTAAAAAATATTAATTCTAGATATGAGTTTACTTTAAAAGAGGGACCAAAAGTGAAGATGGAAAATTTTTGGGGGACTAAAAGCTGAAGGAAAATTTTAGAGGGACTAAAACGAAAAGTTGGTATATTTATAGGGACCAAAAACATATTTAACCCTAAAATGAACTCAGGATTAGATCCCTTCTTTCCGAAATCCGGAGGTTAAAAAAAAAGGGTTAAATATGTTTTTGGTCCTTATAAATATGTCAACTTTTCGTTTTAGTCCCTCTAAAATTTTCCTTCAACTTTTAGTCCCTATAAAATTTTCAATCACTACTTTTGGTCCCTATTTTTAATTTAATTTTTGTATTTTTTAATGAAATTGTGCAGAATTGTGTAAAATATTCTAAAAAAATTTCCTAAAAAAAATTAGAATTTTTTAACAAAACACATATTAAATATGAATTTTTAACCTTAAAACATATAAAAATTCATATTATATTCATGTTTTGTTAAAAAATTCTGAATTTTTTTTGGAGTGATTCTTATAATATTTTGAATTTTTCTGGAAAATTTTATTAAATAATATGAATTCTACATATGAGTTTACTTTAAAAGAGGGACCAAAAGTGAAGATTGAAAATTTTATAGGGACTAAAAGTTGAAGGAAAATTTTAGAGGGACTAAAACGAAAAGTTGACATATTTATAGGGACCAAAAACATATTTAACCCAAAAAAAAACATAGCAAAATAAAAATGAAGGTTGAATTAAAGTTGAAAGCCAAGAAAGAGGCGAAGAAGTTGAATTTTGGTGCGTAAATGGTAGTGTGAAATTGACTTGTTATCAAACCTTACACAATTACAATATCTCTCTAAACCAGCAAAATTCACCTTCTTCTTCCACACTCTTCCATTTCAACATCGCTACTTTCTCTTCTTTACTGCATCCTCACTCTTTATAACCTGTCTCTATTGCTTCTCTGAACAACCCATTTCCCTTTCCTTCCAGCTAATTCCATTGAAATCCCATTTCTAAGAAATCTCTCACAAAACAGCTATGATGAATGTTGCAACAAATGCAGTTTATGCCATGATTATCACCATTTTATTTTGGTCCTTCTAGTTATATATTAGTTGCAACTGAATCAATTTATATCATCACTTCATCATTTCTTCACTCATTTTCAAACTTCCATTACTTCTTTAATTTTAAAATTATCTACATGGTTGAATTTTTTTGAAGATGGTGATTTGCAATTTCTTATAATAATAAGGCTTAGATAGACAAACCATCCCTGTAATTTGGGCGCGTTTTGATTTTCGTCCCTGTAAAAAAAAAAAAAATTAATTACATCCCTGTAAAAAAAATTTTGTTTTAGAAAGGTCCCTGACCCCACTTTTTTGCTGACATGGGATGCCTTTGGCCACGTGGCAGTTGTTGACTGTGCAACTTTTGCCACGTGGCGCTGACGTGGCATGCCACATAATTAATTTTTGTTTATTCTTTTTAATTCATTTTGTTTATTTTTTCTTCAAAATTCTGAATTTTTTTTTAAATTAAAAAATCTGAAAATAAAATTAAAGATCATAAAAAAATCTGAAAATTAAATTTTCGTTTTTTCATTAAAAAATACGTTTCTTTTCAAAATTCTGAATTTTTTTAATTAAAAAATCTGAAAACAAAATTAAAAATCATAAAAAATATCTGAAAATTAAATTTTCTTTTTTTCATTAAAAAATACTTTTTTTTTTCTAAATTCTGAAATAAAATTTAAATTAAAAAATCTGAATATAAAATTAAAGATCATAAAAAAAATCTGAAAATTAAATTTTCGTTTTTTCATTAAAAAATACGTTTTTTTCAAAATTCTGAAATTTTTTTTAAATTAAAAAATCTGAAAATAAAATTAAAAATCATAAAAAAATCTGAAAATTAAATTTTCGTTTTTTAATTAAAAAATACATTTTTTTTTCAAAATTCTGAAAATTCTTTTTTTTAAATTTTAAAAATCATATTCTGATTTTTTAATATTACGATTTTTAAAAATCATATTCTGAAAATTCTTTTTCGAAATTAATATTACAATTTTGAAAAAAATCCGATTTTTTTAATATTTTTCGAAATTATATATTCTGATTTTAAAAAATAATATAATTTTCCATTTTTTTTTCATATTTCAAAAAAATAATATTCCGGCGAGTTTTGAGTAATCAGTTTTGAAATAGTTTGAGAGTGGCTTGATGTTCGAGTAATCAGTTTTGTCGGAATATTCGAAAAAAAAAGGATTTTCAGAATTTTTGAAAAAAATATAGAATTTAATTTTTGGTTTTTTCCCTATTTTTTAATGATTTTTAAATTTATTTTCAGATTTTTTTAATTTAAAAAAAAAAGAATTTTGAAAAAAAATATTTTTTAAATAAAAATCGATAATTTTATTTTCAGTTTTTTTAATTTTTTTATGATTTTTAAATTTATTTTCAGATTTTTTTAATTTTAAAAAGAATTTTCAGAATTTTGAAAATTAAAAAAAAAATAATTATGTGGCATGCCACGTCAGCGCCACGTGGCAAAAGTTGCACAGTCAGCAACTGCCACGTGGCCAAAACCATGCCACTTCAACGTTTGGGTGGAGCCAGGGACCTTTTTAAAACAAATTTTTTTTTACAGGGATGTATTTAAATTTGTTTTTTTTTACAGGGACGAAAATCAAAACTCGCCCAAATTACAGGGACGGTTTGTCTATTTAAGCCCATAATATTAATGTTTAAGAGACATGTTCTTAGTTTGGATTTTTTTTAATCACAGTAATATATCACATTATGTGAATTTTTTATTTATTTTTATATATTTATCCTAAACGTATCATATCTTGTATTTTTCAAGGAATGTTGAATGCCCTTATTTGATATGTGAATTCTCATATCGTGTCTGTACTTCAAATGTTGGCAAGTGGCAACTAGTTTAAGAGTTTGGAAGGTGTATAACTTCATAGGTGGTGAACCTTCAAAGATAATCCAAGCAAATTGAGACCTTAGGATAATTAATAGGTCGTGCTTGATTTCCAATGAAAACATGAAAGTTATGCTAATCTAATATATCCAATGGTGTACCTCTTACGTAAGTGCGGATGCAAATGCAATGTATTTTAAGACATATCTTTTAGGGATTCTTGCTGAATCCCGGGGCTTTCTGGCTTCGGAGTTTCAATGTTTATAGTGAAATCAAAATACAAGTATTTTCAGAGTTTCCCCCACTTTACCCAAGAATTAAATTACTTGATCATGTTTGATACTACCTCCGTTCCTTTTTAATTGTCACATTTTGACATTTTACACAAACCAAGACAATCAATAAATATTGCTACTTTTGATACAATAATTTTTATTTTTACTATAATAACCTTATTTATTTAATATCTCATTACATATATTTCTCCCTCCACAATAATAAATAAGGGTAATATTAGTAAAATAACATTTAATGTTGCATTGAACTATGTAAAGTGACACTTAAATAGGAACAAAAAAATTCTTCAAAAGTGACACTTAAAAAGGAACGGAGGGAGTAATATACAACAAAAGCACATCCCCGGGGTCCTGGAGTTTTAAGTCGTTTATAAGCCAGTCTTGTGTATTGTTTCTAATTGGTTGAATTAAGCAATTTTATTTCTCGAGAAATAGTGGAGTCAAATACTCTAATTTTAATTTTCTGTGAGTTTGATTATTTTAAAATCAGTATATTTTCATTTTATTAGTGAAGAGGTTACTAAGCATGTTGTGGTTGAACCAATTGTAGGTAGTGCTGGCGATGAATTGGAAGATGATCCAGTTGGAAGGTTGAAGGTTTTTGTTTATGAACTTCCAAGTAAATATAACAAGCAAATTCTGCAAAAGGACCCAAGATGCCTCACCCATATGTTTGCTGCTGAGATCTTTATGCATCGGTTTCTCTTATCTAGTGCTGTCCGAACCCTTAACCCTGAAGAGGCTGATTGGTTTTATCCTCCTGTCTACACAACCTGTGACTTGACACCAAATGGCCTCCCTTTACCCTTTAAATCACCACGAATGATGAGGAGTGCCATACAACTTATTTCTTCAAACTGGCCCTATTGGAACCGAACAGAGGGGGCGGACCATTTCTTTGTGGTTCCTCATGACTTATTTCTTCAACTTGTTTCAGGAAGAGGAGGCAATTGAAAGAGGGATCCTTCCACTGCTACAGCGTGCGTGCTACCTTGGTTCAAACATTTGGTCAGAGAAATCATGTGTGCTTGAAAGAGGGCTCAATTACTGTTCCTCCATATGCTCCACCACAGAAAATGCATGCATTCCCACCTAATTCCTGATAAGATCCCCAGGTCTATTTTTGTATACTTTCGAGGACTGTTTTATGATGTTGGAATTGACCCTGAAGGTGGATACTATGCAAGGTAGATCTTATTACAAGCTCAAACTTCAAATGAGGCTTGATAGGCATATTTTAGTTTATCATCATATTATGTGTGCATAAGAAAGCCGGCTCATCCTTCTACTCTGAAAAGGCGACAGATAATGATTTTGATTTATTTAAATATATAATTGCATTTTGTGTCGTTATTAAAATTGGTTAAGCATGGTGAGATTAATTATATTCAATATTGATGACCTAAATAAAATTGGTTTGTTCAAAAATTATGATGCATGCATGAATTTCGGTGCATGCATAGATGTTTTTATAACAACAAATAATCCTGACTATTCAAACTGGCTGTGATTTTCAATTTTACAGAGGTGCAAGAGCAGCAGTATGGGAGAACTTTAAGGACAATCCACTATTTGACATTTCTACCGAGCACCCAACAACATATTATGAGGACATGCAACGAGCTGAGTTTTGTCTATGCCCACTTGGATGGGCCCCTTGGAGCCCAAGATTGGTTGAAGCTGTGGTATTTTGGTTGCATCCCTGTTATTATTGCAGTTGATATTGTTCTGCCGTTTGCCGACGCAATACCATGGGAAGATATTGGGGTGTTTGTTGATGAGCAAGATGTTCCTAAGTTGGATACCATACTCACATCGATCCCACCAGAAGTTATATTAAGGAAACAGAGATTACTTGCTAACCCTTCCATGAAACAAGCAATGCTATTCCCTCAACCTGCTCAAGCTGGAGACGCTTTCCATCAAGTTCTAAATGAACTTGTGCGGAAGTTGCCTCATGACAGGAGTGTATTCTTGAAACCAGGGGAGAAAAGCTTGAATTGGACTGCTGGCCATGTCGGTGACCTTAAACCTTGGTAACAGTTGTAGTAGTTTTCTTAGATGATTAGGATAATTTTACATGTCTTGGTCTATCCTCCCTAAATGTTCATAAAAATAAGGCTTGGTAAATAGGTGTCTATTTTTTTTTTTTTTGACATTGTAAATTTTGATATTTTGGCACACAATTCATTAGATACTATAATCTAACTTGTAGCATGATTGCTCTATACTCTATAGCATGCTTTCAAAACTTGTTCACTGGTCTAGTAGGAGTGCCTGTTCTCTTTTTTGTGCTGCATACCAGATTAGGTAATTTGGGTCACGGCTTTGGATAATCAAAGTATCAAAAATTTGTAAACAAATTTGATTTTATTTTTGACAAAAATTTGATGATATAAGTAATTGCATCACAATAGGAAACTAGGATTTAATTCTGGGTAAACATTTCTGAGATTGAATCCATGACTCAGATTAATTGTGGGCGAACCTTTTTATCCTTTAAGCACTTAAAGGGTGATCATATTTTAGATGCTACCATGATTCCAGGCGCCTCGTGTTTGGAAGGCTATTACTAAGATTGTGGAGGTGGTGAAATCAATTTTCAAGATTAGAATGGGCAGGTGAACTATGAAGTTTCTCTTTGGTACCATTGACCTTTGTAACTTGGTTCCATGTGTTCATATTAATGAATCTCATCTTTTGAATGACTTTTATAATAATGGAAGTTGGAATTTTGATCATCTCACTGTGTTTTGTATCGATAACACTTGACCAAATCTTATCATCTGTGCTTCTTCTAATTCTAGAATTTATTGGATTTCAAGTGGTTACCATTGGTTCTTGAACTAACGCTCCCATTTGTGATTTTGAAGTCTCGTATGAAGTTTGGTGTGTACTTTGATATGATGTGCATAACTTAAATCTAAGTCTGATGTTAAGTTTATTTTGTACTTCGATCTAATACTGAGAACTTAGATTTGAAGTTCATTACGTACTTCAATATAATGTGCCAATTTCGATATTAAGGTTTGATCTGAAGTCATGAATCTAAAGTACCATTATGAAGTCATGATTATGAAGTACCATCATGAAGTTATGATGCTTACCACTCTCGAGTACCATTATGAAGTCATGATTCTTCAATTTGATCTAGATTTTGATACTTGAGATTGAAGAATTTTGATCATTTTCTTACTGAGATTGCATCTGAACTTTTGGTTCTAAGTCAATCTTTTGCATAATCAGAAGTGTTGCTAAGATGCTTCCAATCTTAAATCCGAACTACTTTTTGACGAGTCTTAAGTCATTCTCAGGTTCATATCAAGTCATCATCGAGGAGTTGTGTCCTTCTTAAGTCATTCTTTTTTTTTTTTTTTTTGACAGTAAAGACAACTTTCATTAAGATAAAACAAAGTCATTACAAATGATATAATTAATTTGGTAAGGGACATTTCCCACCCAAGATTTACTACCAACAGAGGATGCTACACCAACTAGAGTGTGAGCTGCTAAATTCCTTTTCCTGCTAACAAAAGAAACAGAAACTTTTTCCAATTCTGCTAATAGAGTAAGACAGTCTAGGATGACACAAACACTTTTTTTTGAGATGCTCATTGAGGTGCAGAAGATTCCTTTTCTTTCCTCTGCTTTTGAATGTATTTTACGATCCAAAAGATTATACTTGATAGATGACATGCAGTAATAAAGACTAACCCACAAATCCACTCACGAGAAGGAAAATAACTATTAGTGAAGCCAAATAACATATGCCGTTGGTATTCAAAAATTTAGAATATGCCTCAGGATCTACCACTGACATAACAGCCTGACCAGCACATACGGTGCACCTTTTGGTAATTTTTTCCGTGGAATAAACCCCACCAGGGGGGTTTATGGCAGCTTGATATGTAATTGTAGCAATTACAGTCGCTACAAGACTCATCGTAACTTTCATATTGTCTAGCCATTTTTCCTTGTCCACATAGAGCCACAAACTAAACATATTAATTAACATCCTTCTCCAGCATCCACCATGTGTTTGTGTTTCTGATAGTGAAACGGTTATGGATGGCGAGGCCGCCGTGAAATTTGTGTCTAGTCCGGAGATGTGGGAGGGAGAAGCAGGTGCGGTGGTTACTACTCATGGATTCCAGATGCACACCAGAATGCTTTGATCGGCCAAATGCACACCAGAATGGATAACCAATATCAACTCATGGATTCCAGATTCAACACCCTCACCACCATGCTTCGACTTGATGAGCTGATTCAATCCAACCAACAATCCATGAATGCTCAGATCGGCCAAATGCACACCAGAATGGATAACCAAGATCAACTCATGGATTCCAGATTCAACACCCTCACCACCATGCTTCAGCTTGATGAGCTGATTCAATCCAACCAACAATCCATGAATGCTCAGATAGGCCAAATGCACACCAGAATGGATAACCAAGATCAACTCATGGATTCCAGATTCAACACCCTCACCACCATGCTTCAGGAGAAATTTGCTTCCCTCACCATACCACATCCACAAACCTTACCAGTAGTAACCACCGCACCTGCTTCTCCCTCCCACATCTCCGGACTAGACACAAATTTCACGGCGGCCTCGCCATCCATAACCGTTTCACTATCAGAAACACAAACACATGGTCCAGTAGTAACCACCGCACCTGCTTCTCCCTCCCACATCTCCGGACTAGACACAAATTTCACGGCGGCCTCGCCATCCATAACCGTTTCACTATCAGAAACACAAACACATGGTCCAGTAGTAACACAGGTTTGTGGATGTGGTATGGTGAGGGAAGCAAATTTCTCCTGAAGCATGGTGGTGAGGGCGTTGAATCTGGAATCCATGAGTTGATCTTGGTTATCCATTCTGGTGTGCATTTGGCCGATCTGAGCATTCATGGATTGTTGGTTGGATTGAATCAGCTCATCAAGCCGAAGCATGGTGGTGAGGGTGTTGAATCTGGAATCCATGAGTTGATATTGGTTATCCATTCTGGTGTGCATTTGGCCGATCAAAGCATTCATGGATTGTTGGTTGGATTGAATCAGCTCATCAAGCCTTTGGTTTGTGGCTTGAATCGCGTCATCGAGGTCCTTTGGGGTGGGGTTAGTGATTTTGGGAGGCATTGGGTGTATTGATGAAAGCACCAATGATAGTAGGTTCTACAGTTATCGATCAGATTAAATTCCAACTATGGTTTTTCATAGCCTCTCATGTCAGAAAGTTACACATTAAATAGCCAAGTCTATGGGCTTGGATCAAGGATCATTCATACTAAGGGGTCACATCATTCATACTAAGGGGGTCACATCCTACACTAGTAAAAATCATATTACATTTCTCATTAGAAGATAAGAGGCCAAAACAACTTCTCATCAATGTAATGTGAATCCTCTCAAAAAAATCAATGTAATGTGAATGAAGAAAAGGAAAGATTATAAAAATGTTAATAAAGACATAAGGATTCATTTGGACCATCGATGCATAACTAAACAAACTTTCTTAAATAATAAAAAAACCAAATCATTGAAATCCACAATATTCTAAAGTCACTTGGAAGGATAAGACTTTTATGCTGAAAAACTTTTTTCTTGAGTTTGTGAGGGGGTGGGGTGTTGAATAATTGAACTGTGAAAGAGGAGAGTTCACGGGATACCTTAGTGTGTTTTATTCATCAATTACTCTTGTTTATCAAGCTAGATTTTGTATTTTATCAATTTTAGTAATACTATATACTATATGTGATAATAAGTTGCTGTATAGGTGGGGCAAATGGAAAGTGAGAATTTCTGGGTGTACCTAATTTACCACAGAAATAGCTCACGGGTTCTTGCTTCCTCTATAACACTGAATCAAATCAAATATTAGAATCGTGACAAAGTTCCTCAAATATAAAGTAATCAAAGAGTAGTCCAATATACAGTATAAGTTGATACATCCAAAAAGCATTATGTATGACATCCAAATTTGATCTCAGCTACTAATAAATTTTTATGAAGATTTTCACCCTTATGAGTTATTACCCATTTTCTTAAGATGTTCCAACAACTAATCTTTTTTTTTTTTTTTTTTGTTAACATGTACTATGATATATTCTCAGAGGCTTTCACCCAATTCCAAAGATAAATCACGCAATTATTACTTTTCTTAGAAAAGAAGTCACAATGAGATCATGTTTAATGAATTCTGACACTTTTTTGTAATTGCATGACACCTGAAATGTTCACAATAACTATATATTATATGACATTTTTACATACAACTAACTGTACAAGACTAGTCACATGTCATCATACATAAATACTTGAATTTGTATTTTGGAAAATAATGTTAAGGTCGGTTGTTTTTTTGTAGACAAATGTTACTATGTTAGTGGATTACATTAGTTTCGAAGGTTTGAACCATGGACCTCCTAATTGGTACTCCTATTACGTGTTCCTCGATGATGAAATATGAAGGGCATTTACATTTGCGTGCACGGTCACACTGGAATATTGTGAAAATGGTTTTATCAAGCAGTCCAAAATAGAATCACAGAAACCTGTGTGTGGCAGAAAATATAATTGAATGTAGTTGATGCTTGTACTTGAAGACATAGGTGATAATTGATGAGCTTGTCAAACTCCAGAGTTTAGCAAGATTTTGATTCACTCTGAAGCATTATGAAATCTCAGCCACAAATTTGAGGACCCAAGGGACCACTACTTTGCAAGTTTCCAAACCTTACTACTCTCCATACTTGTGACACAAAATGCTACTGGTTTGTACTTGCTGCTTTTCTATAATTACATCATTAGTCTTCATGCAGTAAACAAAAAAATATTTATCACAGTTTGAAACACTAATATCAAAATATTGATGCAAATCAAGATATTGCCTAATTAAAATAAATTAAAATAATAGCAAAATTTGCAAATTTGTTTTATGTCCGATAAGATCCAAGATTTGCATCAACACCAAATTTACTCATAGAGTAGACATTTACCTTCTTTAACTCCTTAAATTTGTACATCAGAATTCTTTGAACACCAAATTTATTTATTTTTTTGATAAAAGAACACCAATTTTTTTTTTTAATAGCAAATACATTCTATATTTAGTTGTCTAATTAGATCCAAGAATTGCTGCAACTCCTCCTTAAAATTGCACACTAATATCATACGTAATTATAATGAAAAATAAATAAAAACAATGGAAGTCATGATTAAAAATTTATACATTTGTGAACCACCATAATCACTATAATTATGACTTTTTTTTACAGAAACCATAATTATGAAATTAAAACCATAAGTTTCCAAAATATCTATATCTAAAACAACTGTTGTTAAACCATACTTTTTTTTCTTTTCGATAGTCTAGTGGTTGAAGCTAACACAATTCAAATGTGGAGAAATGAGTTAAGCTCACGAAAACATAAACTTGACCTGTTGATGACACATATCTTAATCTGATATCCGATAAAAATTAGAAAAAAATGAAATGTACAATTTTCTAGTACGAATATCATTAAGGCATTGTACCCCTTTTGAAACAAAGCTTGGAATGATAATAATAATAATAATAATAATAATAATAATAATAATAATAATAATAATAATAATAATAATAATAATAATAATAATAATAATAATATATTTTTTTATACTATATCGTATGATCTCATCAACACGTTTATAATTATAAAGAACAATGGAAAAATTGCTTCAATTGGATACATGTGTCTCCATGTTACTAAACTACCATAGCAGTATGTAACATCCTATCGCTCACAACCTCTCAAAAAAAAAATCCTATCGCTCACAAAATAATTATTAATAAAATTTGAAATATAATCTATTTTGTAAATGTTCATCGATTCTAAATCAGCTAATTTACAAATTACGTGTCCATGCTTTATTAGCAGAAATATTAGAACGACTTCAAGTAAATTTAAAGTTACAGAGAACTACATAAGAAATAGGGTATATCATCTGCATCATATTTACTAAAAAGAAAAAAAAAATCCTTCTCATGCTCCAACCTCTCAAACTTTGGCTCTAATATATATAGGTTTTCGTGCCTCTTTCTTTGAATAAAAACTAGATTGGTGACCCGTGCGTCACACGGGTCTTTTTAGCTTAATATATTTGGTAATAGTAAAAATAAAATGAATACTCGAAGCAAAATACGAAAGAAATTTAACAACAATGTATAGTGATTTGAAGTAATGTATCATTAATTAAAATATAACATCGTCTTCATCAATAATCAATATATTCAACTCTTCTCTAGAGGTAACTCTCGAAACAACAACATACAACAGTGCCATTTGACTTAATTGTGTCATCCTTGTCTCTTCTTGGTGATGCATTTTTTTTTTTTTGTGGTGTCTGGGAGTCGAAACCAAGACCTTGCATATATTATGCATTGTCCTTCCCAACTGAGCTAAGCTCACGGAGACATTCTCGGTGATGCATTATACTTACTACGCCAAATTTTGGGCTTCAATACTATCTGACTAAGAAGAAATAATAGTTGTGCACGTTTTTTTAAAAATTTATAAAGAGATGTAGTCACAGTTTGTAATATTTGTCGGTGGCCCACTTGTATTATATCTGCAACTCCCTTTCTCATGGGCTCCTATCATTCCTCTTGGTTTCACTTTCAGAGAATTCTTCTTCATATCCGAATTATCCATGTTGTAGATGTAAAGAATAATTAGCACATGTCATCAAGCAAACACAAGCAAAAAAAATAAAAAAATAGCTTGCTTATTAGTTTCAGTAGACCAGGCAATCAACGGGAGAAGAAAAAACGTGGGGCTCTTAGGTTGGTAGTGAATTATAGCAAAATTAATAATAGGGTTAATAGTGTTTTTCACCCCTGTAATATAAGTCATTTTCGGTTTTCGCCCTTGTAAAATTTTCGGTTTGAAATGCACCCTTGTAAAAAAAAAAATTCCGGAAAACAACCCTCCCCCCCTCCAACTCAGCAGATTCGCTTACGTGGCGGCTGATTTGTCTTTTTTTAATTTTTTATTTTTTTTAAATCGCCAGGTGTAAAAAAAAAAATCCACATCAGATTTTTATTTTAAAAATATTTAGAAATAAATTTTAAAAAATAAAAAAATCCGAAAAATCATAAAAATATTCAGTTTTTTTTCCAAAAATTTAAAAAACCGAAAAATAATTTTTAAAAAATAAAAAAATCCAAAAAATCATAAAAATAAAAAAATATTCAAAAAATCAAAAAATATTTTTTAAAAAATAAAAAATCCAAAAAATCATAAAAATATTCAGTTTTTCTAAAATAATTTTAAAAATTCGAAAAATATTTTTTAAAAAATTCAGAAAAAATATTAAGGTTTTTTCCAAAATATAAAAAATAGTCATATTTTTTTTCCAAAAAATTTTAAAACCGGAAAAAAATTAGATTTTTTTCAATAATTTAAAAATTAGAAAAAAAAACTATTAAGATTTTTTTGGAAATTTAAAAAATTAGAAAAAATATAATAAAATATAATCAGATTTTTTTAAAATTAAAAAGATTTTTAAAAATTCTGGAATTTAATTTTCAAAATACAAAAAAAGTAAATTTTCAAAATTAAAAAAAGGTCAGATTTTTTATAAAACATTCTGAAAAAAAATTAATTTTTAAAAATCTGAATACAAATTTAGAGGTTTTTATAAAAGTCATGGAAATTCCATTTTTCCTATAATTAAGCTCTTCCTTAGAGGAGGTAGAAATCATAAATCATAAATCTCATAAAATCTTTCCACGACGATGACCCCAAAATGGATTTTTGTTAGAATCATTAGGCAAAAAAAATAATAATTTGTGGAATGAAATGATTTTTTTCCCAATATTTTATTAAAATTGTGGTATAAAATTTTCGAATAAAAAATTTGAATTTTTTCTATATTTGTATACAGATTTTTAAAAAAATTCAGATTTTCTTTTTCTTCAAAAAATCTGACCTCTTTTGTAATTTTGAAAATTAAATTCCAGAAATTTAAAAAATCTGATTATATTTTCTGATTTTTGAAAAAAAATCTAAATCAGCGATTTATATTTGTTCTGATTTTTATTTTTTTAAAATTATTTTTCGATTTTTTGAATTTTTGGAAAAAACTGATTATTTTTTATTTTTTTAATTTTTTAATTTTTTAAAAGTTATTTTTTGATTTTTTAAATTTTTTGAAAAAAACTTTTTTATTTTTATGATTTTTTGGATTTTTTTATTTTTTTAAAATTATTTTTCGTTTTTTTAAATTTTTGGAAAAAAAACTGAATATTTTTATGATTTTTCGGATTTTTTTATTTTTTAAAATTTATTTTTAAATATTTTTAAACTAAAAATCTGATGTGGATTTTTTTTACACCTGGCCATTTAAAAAAATAAAAAATGAAAAAAAAAGCCAAGTCAGCCGCCACGTAAGCGAATCTGCTGAGTTGGAGGGGGGTTTTTCGGAAGAATTTTTTTTTTTACAAGGGTGCATTTCAAACCGAAAATTTTACAAGGGCGAAAATCAAAAATGGCCTATATTACAGGGGTGAAAAACACTATTAACCCTTAATAATAAGAGTTTTGTAAGGAAACCAACTTAAAAACTCCTATCAGGAAAGTGGGGAGAATAAATCTGAATTCCACATTGAAATATATTATATATTTGTTATACTTTTTTAAAAAAGATATTATATTTGTTATATAATATCATTGTTCTTCCTTAGTACACCTTGAGCTAGGGAGAACATTTTTATTTGGTAATCAATAATATATATATAAAATAAGGTTTTTTTATGGCACATGTCACTTCCACATTCATTCTCAATATTTTTATTATTTTTTCTATTTTTAAAAACTAATATTTTATTTAACATAAATATCTCAACAAACTTTTGATCTTATGCACTCAGTATTTTTTTTTAATTTTTATTGAATTTCTATTATTTTATGTAATAGAAATATCTCAACAAACTACACATCAATCAATAGCATCAATCGTATTAATCAATAGTATATATATAAAGTAAGGTATTTATGCCACGTGTCACTTCCACATTCATTCTCAATATTTTTATTATTTTTTCTATTTTTAAAAACCAATATTTTATTTAACATAAATATCTCAACAAACTTTTGATCTTATGCACTCAGTATTTTTTTTTAATTTTTATTGAATTTCTATTATTTTATGTAATTGAAATATCTCAACAAACTACACATCAATCAATAGTATCAATAGTATATATATATATATATATATATATATATATATATATATATATATATATCCCTCAATATTTTTATTATTTTTTCTATTTTTAAAAACCAATATTTTATTGTGTTAATTAAGTAAATGGTCCCTGTAAATATTCAAAATTTTGTTTTTAGTCCCTATAAAATAAAATCACACTTTTTAGTCCTTATAAAATTTTCCATCAGCATTTTTAGTCCCTATAAAAAAATTTCATTAGCATTTTTAGTCCCTATAAAAAATTTCCATCAACATTTTTGGTCCCTAAAATGCTTAAGGAAAATGTCACAGGGACTAAAAAGTGTGATTTTATTTTATAGGGACTAAAAACAAAACTGTGAATATTTATAGGGACTAAAAACTTAATTAACCCTATTTTATTTAACATAAATATCTCAACGACATTTTAATCTTATCCACTCAATATTTTCTTTAAATTTTTATTGAATTTCTAATATTTTATGTAGCAGAAATATCTCAACAAACTACACATAATACTTTCAACAAAAGTATTATGTTTTTATGTTTTTATGTTTGAGGGAAAAAAAGGTTCGATTCAATTAGTTTTTATGTTTGAGGGAAAAAAGGTTCGATTAGTTTTTTTTGATAAAAAAAAGGTTCGATTAGTTATTATGTTATCTTTTAGTAGCATATTCTAATGCAAATGTTAACTATAAATAAATAAATTTTCGTTAATCACATATTTACATATTTTGAGCACAAGCAGAATACCCAAACCTTCTTTTCATATAACATTTTTCCTTCTTCAGATTTGCCAAACACCAATTTTATTATTTCTCATACATATACTTTGATATATATATATATATATATATATATATATATATATATATATATATATATATATATATATTTCAACCACTTTCTTCCATTTCAATTGATTTTTCTCTCTCATATGCATGGGCCACGAAACAAACCCATGACCATATGTTTAAAGGGACCCAAAACTCTTACCACTTGGACTAATTCATTATTGATTTTGTTATTATTCTTGCATTGGACATCCATCTCATCATTTATATTTATTTTTAGGATATTATTATAATTGTAAATTTAAATAAATTCAATCTAATATACTGACACGTGTATTCGTGCACACAAACTTATAAAACTTATTTAATATCTAACCCGGGCAACGCCGGGTCTCTAAACTAGTATATATCATTTTAGCCTCTTCAATAAAAAATATTTGTTATATTTTTTTAAGGAATATTTGTTATATTATTGTTTTAATTGTAAATATAAGTTTAGTTTTTTTTTTTTGGTGGTGAAAGATAAGTTTAGTTTGTTACAGTATAAAAGTGCAAAATATCTATACCTAAAATTTTAATCAAAATTTTATAAAAACTAGTGTTCGTAATTTATACACATTAACACAATAAGAAGAACAGACATACGGACACGAAATGTCCGTCTAAATCTATACTATATATAAAGAAAATAACCCCTTTCAAAAAAAATTTAGACTGACTTTTTTGTTATTTCAATTATACCCTTAAACAAATTTTGTTATAATAATGCTATATTGTTGGTGTTATGGAACACACCTAATCTAAAAGAGTGTTTGTGCCCATAGATACTAATGTTATATATAAAGAAAGACCGGTATTCATCAGTTGTAGATTCAAGGAAGTGACTTGTATACATGAAGATAACTTATGATTGTCACTTTAATTTTCATAAGATTTGTAAGAAGCAAGTAGTTTACTCTGGTTGAGTTAGCTTTTTGTGGCTTAAATCCACTCATGAAAACATATGTTTAAGCATATGTAAATAAAAAAATAAAGACATTGACTAAATTGTTGGCAGGTCAACCCTTTGTATCTTCTATTCTTACTAAAAAATTACTACATGAATTGAATTTGATAGCTTTGTCCGAAAATGAATTCAATTTCATATGACTGATTCGTTTTTTTTTTTTTTTTTTTTTTTTTATTTTTTTTTTTGCAAGGAGAATTGCAATATATCCATTTAAGCTTGCCATGTACTGCGATCATAATAAAGAATATGCCAATTATCTCATGGTTGGTACAATATATTCTATAAATTGGATCATGGCTACATTACAAGTGTTTGTACTATAGTTGCAAAAATAATATGAGAAGTCTAATCTATTGACACTACTTTCTGCCTGCAAGTTACCTTAGGGAAATGTGGATTGTCTTTATAACTTCCTTATAGAGCTAACTATGTACTGAAAAACATAGTAACCTGTAGCATACATAAACTTAATCAACAATGATAATTTCTAATTTAATGATAATTCCAAAATCTTTTGTATTATGGAACTGTTTTGCCTTGTTTGAAGGTTAATCTCTTTTATCTTACTCACTCCTCAAACAGTCATAAGGCAGCTTGCAGTAGCTGCTGGTTATGTTGATAGAATAATAAACACGCATCAGGCAAATTCTATGTTGCTAAGTGAAATAGTGATATCCACCAACGAATCATTAAGTCTGAGACATATTTTTCCAATACTGCAAACAAATTTGTGAATGATACAACACATTTTCCACTTGTGCATCATAGCACGAGCCGTAAAACAAATGTCAACGTTAAATTAGGTTGTTGGAAGCATTAGCATGAAATGTAAGCAATTGACTAGCTATGTAGGATTGTTTAAAAAAATACCAAAAACACCGAAATTTGATTGCTAGTTCCTAAATTGAACCAATTCAGTTTGATTCAGATCAATTCAAGAACAATCCGTCACAGTTTTATTCAATAACAAACAAAATCGCAAAGGCAATGATTGGAAAAGTCATAAAAGAAGGATATCAGTAGCAACCCAAAAACAGAACATTAGACTTGGAAATAAGATAATGAAACCAACTAAAATCACGCACCCGAGCACAAAATATAGCAACCCAAATGAACAAAAGAAACACATGTACCCTGCACTAAAACTGCTGTTCCGATTCCAGAAACAACAGCAGCCACCAGAACCAAAACATAACACTCGAACCACAAAAGAATCATCACCAAAAGTCCAGACCTGAAGCAAAACAAAGCTGCAGAACCACAACAGTAGCAAACACTCTCACCGAGAAGCAATATGAATAACCGCTGCACAAGAAAAAGACCAATCAGAACAAAAATCATCGCGCAGAACATGGATTCCAACTTTAGTATGTTTCACGTTCATAGTAAATAAATCTAAAACTGTCCCATAGCAATATCTCAACTTATTCACTTTTTCGTGCCCTTTGGACCATTTCCAGTTGCAGAAAAATAAAAGTTAAACAGTTTAGGTGGAATCCAAAACTCGACATAATTAAACTACATTTAAAAGTAAGGTAATTGCAAATTTATTTATTTATATCATGAATGCAAAATATATTTCAGACTAATGTTTTCAATGAAGGAAATTCATCTGTCTTAAAAAACAAAGAAACTTACTTCAAACTAGGAAAGAAGGAATCCACTATGCAAGATGAGCTCCTTATTTTTGTCACTTATAAATCTTTCTCAATTGTGTGCAGTTTTCTTCCACATGATTCACTCCCGTCTGTGTGACATGATCACAGTTGTACAGAATTAGTTGTAAAAGCCCACAACAATTATTTGAGATCACATAAAGAGTTTCATCATCAACGCTGGTATTTGACAAGTTCAACACCTTCAGCTTGGGAACTTCAAAGTTCATTCCATGTAGCTTCACTTTTTTACAATAGGCTAAGTTCAAATGTTTAAGTTTACAACATCTCCTTAAAACATGACAAATACCTTCAGATATACGATGACACCAACGCAAATCAAGATGTTGCAAATTGGGGAAAATCGAAGCAAACATTATGATCCTTTCATTCCTTAACCATGAATTGTGACCCAAATAGAAAGACTTTAACTGAGGGTATACATCAATATCCAACGAATCAGAATTCTCTACTCTCGCTTTCCCAACAGAGGTGCGTTCCATTTTGATCTCAATAAGTGAAGGACAGTTTCTAACGAGTGAAAACATGGCTGATTCTGTGAGATATCGACATTTACGTACTAAGGTTTATAGACACCAAATCAGCAAGAAACAAAGACGACTCGGCAACATGTTGATCATTCAGAAAATGAAGTCCACAAAGATCCAAATGTTGTATGTATCTACACTTGGATAATAGAGATTGAAATGCATTAGTGTGATTGTGGATAAAAGTGTGACCAAGGTTGAGTTGTTTGAGCAAAGGGAAACAATCGGCAATGAGTAAGAGGTGAGAGCTATTAAGAGAATGAATGTGGGAACAATTGACAGAGGTCAAAGTAGTGACCTTACGGGAGAAAGCTTTCATCCCGTTAGTGGGAAAGGCATGCTTTCTTGATTTTGAAGGATGGTTGGAGATATTGAGTGATGTGATGTTTAATGGGAATTGAGAGATTTTTCGGAGAAGCTTGTTGAGGTTATAGTCGTAGTATGAAAGGTCAAGGGAGTTGAGCTCGGTGAATCTTTCAAAGAGGCAGTGTAGGAAAGGTCCTGTTGAGTCACTGACTGTGAGTGAGAATAGGAGATGGTTGGTGACGGAGAGGAACTGTTTGGAGACGAGGGATAGAGATTTCAAGCAGCAACACTTGTTGATCAAGAGGAATCTGAAGATGCATTCCCAACAGTCATCAGGTAAATACAAACATGTTTCTTTCTTAACCAATTGTTGTGAAGAAGATTTGAGAGAAGAAATTCTTTTCTTCTTTTTCATTGGTTTTTCAGTGAATTCCGCGGGTGCCAAATTTTGCTGTGAAGAGTTTTGGGAAGAAGTTCTTTTCCTTTTCATTTGGAGCGTCATTGGTTTCGGTTGTTTCAGGGTTTATGATCAGAACAGAAGTAGGGTTAGTTAGTTTGTAAAGTAATTCTTGTTCGTTCCTTCTATGTATACGAACCAGTAAATGGGCTTTGTTTGTGGACTCAATTTCCTGTCAACCAACAAATCTTAGAAGTTATACCCCACATCCCTACATTTATACCTTGACCCCAACTTTTAACACAAAGTTCCAATTTTACCCTTTATTTAAAATAAAACTCAATCACTCTTTCACTTGTTCACCCCACCCTTTTTCTGGAAACCTCACAAGAAACGTTCACCCCCCACCTTCTTCTCGAAAACGTCCGCACAATATGCATTTCTTAAACCCTTTTTCACCTGGAAGATTCGATTTGATTTTTATTTTCCAGGCATCAACCAAAATGTTATTATTAATTGTTTCTTCATATGGTTGTGTCTGTTCTCTCAATTGTTTACCGGAATTGTTTCGTTTCGCTCTATGGTTGTGTTGGATTCACGCCGTGTTTTAGATTATCGAAATCAAAATCAAAATCATTCTTTGCCATTTTATACCTCAACGCATTTTTACCTTTTTGTATCATTTGCAACTAAAATAATTGTCAAAAGATTCAAGTGATATTGTAACAAAAAATTCGTGTCATATAGTTGTATTAAACAAACTAAATTATTTCAAAAAAATATATATATTTTATTATGATAAAAAAAACTCAAACTAGATTCTTATTTTCTTATAAAAATTTCAAAAAAAAAAAAATTCTAAATTATTGAATTTAAAAATCATTTTTTTCCAATCCGTAACAAACAGATTCTATGAAGCCGTTTGTTATATCTTTTAAAAAAATTACTTTAAAAGTATTGTATTTGTTTGTTATAGCTTTTTTTTTTTAAAAACCTAGATCTACGAAAAAAAACAGTTTCAAATGAAAATATATTAAGTCTAGCTTTTCAAAAAATATATTTTTTTAGAGGCAGGAGAAAACAAGTATCAAAATATAAAGGTAATTTTGTAAAAAAAAAAAATCCATTTTATATAGTTTTTTTTTCAACAATCTAAAAAATCCATTTTATATAGTTGTAACCAAATAATTGAATTGTTTTTTTTAAAAGAAGTGATTGTTATTACTACAAACAAACACAAAATTGATTATGCTTTTTCATAAAGTCGCTAAAACATAATCTATAAATTATTGAATATCAAAATCATTTTTTTTTATTTATAAAAAAATGAGCCATATATTTAATTTACATTTGCTAAAAATAAGTTTACGATGTTCATGTACTTCTAACTCACACTGAGTCTATTTGATGCAACATAACTACATTCCTATGAGTTTTTCTTTTTTAGGAAATTCAATGAAAAATGGCAATTGTTTATGTATATGTTCACCCCCATATTTTAACATTTATGTTTTTTTTTTTTTTGGAATCAAAGCGGCCAAAGCCCAACAGAAGAAAAGAATAAACGTTATTACTCTAGGGGTCAATTGAGGATATACACCAAACTGGAAATACTCTACACTCTCTTTCCCAATAAACGTTAGTACACTTGGCACATAATCCTGCTTTCTATCATGAATTGCTTTCAATTGTTTTTTTTTAATTGCTACCATTTGCTCATGTCTCTGTTACTTTAGTGAATGCAATTTTATGTTTGGTACTAATATTTTATACAAGTTGTCTAAGTCAATGCAACTTTTTTTTTTAATGTCTTCCTTTTTCATAATGAACTCATTGAATGCAAATAAAAGCGTCTAACAATAATTTTGCATTGATTTTGGGTACTTATTTTGACTTCAAATTTTTAGTGATGTTTTCGCTATATATACATGTCACCCAAATGTTTTCTGTACTTTTATTTTACTTGGTCTTTCTTCACACATCCAATAAATTTTTATTTTACAATTTTTTTATTAATACAAAGCATGGAGTGCTAATAACATTTACGGAATCATCTAATGTATGCAATATTGTTTTTCTTGCACATATTATTATGTATATTTTTTAATCTTGAAAATTATTTTGATAACTTCTCTTATTCTCTTAGTGTTGAATCATTCACTACACATCAGATTCAACCACGTGACAACATTCACTACACAACAGATTCAACCACTTATTTTTTTTGTTCGTTTTTTTGTGTGCATCGAATCAAATTATTTTGCTTTTTTTTTTTCTTTCAGATGATCAATTCATTCATATGAAGAAAGACTAAAAATGATTGATGCGAGTGACAATGAAATTAACTTTTTTTTCAACAACATAAGCAAGATTTGAATGTCTACCATATTTCTCTATACATCGCTTTTTATTAAAAATTTCGTGTAAATTTATTATTCTTTTCATTGATAAATTATTTTATTGTTATCGTACTATCTTTTTATAATATATTGATCCATGTAGTAGGCTCATAATTTCAGAAATACAAAATGAATTTTGATTTGAAATTTCTACCTAAGACATGAGTTAAAGGATATCAATAATTACCTAAGACATGAGTTAAAGGACATCAATAGGATATCAATAATATTTGTTTTTTCTCGCATTTGTTCTTCTACTTTTCTGAATTCCTTTTTTTTTTTATTTTCAAATCATTAAAATATATCATTGATGAAATAGTTCTTGGATGATCACAAGAATTTAGACACTTCGTTTGGTCGCACACAAAAAATGCATATCATATAATCATTTAAAAACTAATGATTCTTTGATTATTGTTTTTATATTATTTTTCTTCTTTTTTTGTGTGTGATATTAAAAAAAAATGAGGTTCCCAAATCTTTGTGTTCACGCAATAATTTCTCTCATCGATGTCATTAAAAAGCATTAATAGTATTGAAGTCAAAATTCAAAAAACTTTTCATATTTACTTTCTATATCTTTTTTTAAAAATAATATATTTAGTTGTCATATTTATTTATTTTTATGTTGATTTTTTTTAAAGGTATTCGTTCTCATGTGTTCTTATCTCTTTCGATTATTTTTCGTTATCTATACCTTTTTTTACACTATCAATTTAAATAAAAACTACACCTTAGAGGAAGTAGAATATTACTCAGTGTTTCTGTTTTCATGAATGATTGTTGTAACGCCCATACTAAATGTATCTAGAAAGCTTAGCAGGTTCGTTATCTTTAGTACTGGATACAACAATAAAACTCCGAATGAATATCATATGCAATCATAAGCGTTCGTACAATAAGAGTATACATAACTTTGTCTAAAACATAAAAAGAGCATCCTTGAAATCCAAAGCATTCTGCAGCGGGTACGAACGAACACTTGCTGATATATCCATTCGGCTACTAGCTTGACAAACCAACCTGTTTATCTGAAACAAATAAGGATTGGGATGAGACATAATGTCTCAGTGAGTTTCACCTAACCCTAGGCTATAGGTAACCTCGGGGGAAACCTACGGTCACCACGTGTCTACAATACAACCTGCCGGTTGATTATACGTGTGTGGTCATACTTGCCTAGACGGTCGTGCATACTAGATCCGTTGTAGGTTCAACATAACTTGTCATAGGTCTTGCCTACATCATACGTGTCGTGGCGGTTAAAGGGAACCTAAAACCGCTATGCCAAGATACGTTAAACGCGTCGAGGCCTAACATAACATATTCATGACACGATTCTAAACCGGACAATTAGGGAAACCTAAGATCGTCATCGGCATAAACTTCATAACTTGTTCTATTCATAACTTGTATGTGTCTAATGTCATATCATCTCTTGGCATACTTGGGAATTCATGCCATCATACTAGTTCTCGACGATCTACGTCAAGGCTCTATTACATAACTTATACATATCTAGCATCATAATCATGCATGGTCATATTCGTTCATTCATTCATTCATTCATTATGTTAGCGTTGAGCAAACAATCATTATCTGAGTTCATTTTACGGATTAAACCTATTCATGCATCTTTTCTTAAAGTCTTGGTCTTAAACATTCGTGAAAGGTTAAACCTATTCATGCTTTCTTATTTACCTTGGATCCTTAATTGATCCGACTAGTGGTAAACTACATACTTGATCTTAGTGAAGAGATTAACTTATCAATTCACAGCTTAACTTGTGTACTTAAACCTTCTTAATCATGAGCGAATAGAATATACTTCGCGTCTTATCCTACATAGGGATTCTTACTTAACATTTTAATTCTCGACAAGCTATGTCGAGGCTCTACATTCATTCCCTTCCCTAAGGATTAGTTTGCTACCCGACTTATATCATATCATTCTCTCGTGTGCCATGCATTACTAATTATGTTAAATACTTGCTTCATCTTCAAGAAAACCTTTTAAAAGATTATCATATGGGACCTTGGTTTGAGGGGTTTACTTTCATAAAAAGACTGCACCGAGGAAATCCGGCACGTAAAACACCAAAACTGCCTGAAACGAGCAGAACAATGGTTCTGTGACTTTCTACTCGCTGTGGCGAGTAATAGCTCACCTCGGCGAGTTGTGACAGTCCAGAACTTGCAAAAATTGCATTTTTGGCTCAAAAACCTCAAATCCAAGTGACCCAAACATATTTGATCTTATTTGTTCATAGGATACTTAGAAAACATTCTTAGGACAAGTATTCACATGATTAGCAAGCATGGCATAAAAAGGGCAACTAATCTCATACATAATAACCCTAAATTTCATAACTTTCCTTACAAGTTAAACACAAAATCCCAAGGGTGAAAAACTATCTATAGAACTCACCTAACAGGATTTGCACTTGATTCCCAAGATTTCAAGCATCATCTTCACTTCACATAACCAAACCCTAGCATGCTTCCTTGCTTCCAAAGCTCCAAGTTTACAAAGAATCACAACCCATACTCTTGCTTGTGCTCAATCTTCCACTAGTTGCTTCTAATTTGTCATACATACCATAATCAATACCAATCCCACTTCTTGCTTTCCTTAAAACCCTAGTCAACTTTATTATGTACCCAAGCCTAAACTTACAATCCTCATCTTCAATCTCATCCTCAAATCATCAATTACAAACTTATGGTTATAAATATCTCTTTAACATCATCATACTAGAAACCACAAATTTCTTAGAAGGGTGATGGTAGATCGTCTAAGAAGAGATAAGAAGAAGATGAGAGTTTTCCAAGCTTGTTAGTAGTTAACAAAGTGTTGAGGATCAAGGTACTTGCTTGCATATTCATTTGGGAGGTTAAATGATGATGATTTTGGTGACTTGAAGCGAAGAGGGAGTGAGGGGCGATGGAGAGAGTAGAGAGAAGGAGGAGCAATTGCCAAATTCAAACCCTAGAGAGAGAAAGAATATGAATTATGAAGATATTTTGGCCCCAACTTACTTAAATACCCCTTTTGCATGAAAGTACCAAAACGCCCTTCGTCTTAGACATGTTTAATCCGTCACTGATACTTGACTCGCATTCAGCTGACATCACGTAATAAACATTTCTATCATACTTATTTTCCTTAATATTTGTCATCTGACAAGTTTGACGGGTAATATTCTAATAATCGTCGAGTGGGTTATTACAATTGTTCTCTTTTACATGTGAATGGGAAACATACATTCTTAATAGAAAATTTTGTTATTTCAATTATACCCTTAAACAAATTTTGTTATAATAATGCTATATTGTTGGTGTTATTAAACCACAGTATCATGTGAGCATCAATTACCAACGCATTTTTTATGGAACACACCTAATCTAAAAGAGTGTTTGTGCCCATAGATACTAATGTTTATATATAAAGAAAGACTGGTATTCATCAGTTGTAGATTCAAGGAAGTGACTTGTATACAAGAGTTAGCTTTTTGTGGCTTAAATCCACTCATGAAAACATATGTTTAAGCATATGTAATTAAAAAATAAAGACATTGACTAAATTGTTGGCAGGTCAACCCTTTGGATCTTCTATTCTTACTAAAAAATTACTATATGAATTGAATTTCATAGCTTTGTTCGAAAATGAATTCAATTTCATATGACTGGTTCGTCTTTTTTTTTTGTAAGGAGAATTGCAATATATGCATTTAAGCTTGCCATGCACTGCGATCATAATAAAGAATATGCCAATTATCTCATGGTTGGTACAATATATTCTATAAATTGGATCATGGCTACATTACAAGTGTTTGTACAATAGTTGCAAAAACAATATGAGAAGTCTGAGCTTGTTATTGTGATGCTTTTGTTACTCAAATTTGCGCAATGCTCTAATCTATTGACATTACTTTCTGCCTGCAAGTTACCTTAGTGAAAGCAATGCTAGTGTTTGTATCTCACATGCAACATGGCACCAAACAAGGTGTTCTATTTTTCTTTTCTAAAATAATGGTGAAATCGGAAAACTAAACCTACATATGCAGAGTTTCGCTGTTTTCACCCCACCAGGGAATACTTTTGCTATTGAACAAAATAACCATAAAATTTGGATTGTCTTTATAACTTCCTTATAGAGCTAACCATGTACTGAAAAATCTAGTAACCTGTAGCATACATAAACTTAACCAACAATGATAATTTCTAATTTTATGATAATTCCAAAATCTTATGTATTATGGAACTGTTTTGCCTTGTTTGAAGGTTAATCTCTTGCATTTGATGTCGTAGTACAAACTAGAACATGTTTGTACTTGCTCCTCAAACAGTCATAAGGCAACTAGTGCAAACAAATTTTCCACTTGTGCATCATAGCACGAGCCGTAAAACAAATCTCAACGTTAAATTAGGTTGTTGGAAGCATTAGCATGAAATGTGAGCAATTGACTAGCTATGTAGGATTGTTTAAAAAAATACCAAAAAAACCGAAATTTGATTGCTAGTTCCTAAATTGAACCAATTCAGTTTGATTCAGATTAATTTAAGAACAATCTGTCACAGTTTTATTCTTAAACAAACAAAATCACAAAGGCAATGATTGGAAAAATCATAACAGAAGGATATCGGTAGCAACCCAAAAGCAGAACATTAGACTTGGAAATAAGCTAATGAAACCAACTAAAATCACACACCGGAGCACAAGATGTACACAGATACTCGCGCAAAATAGGAATGGAAAAACCAGAAAAGTAGGACAGCAGTAGCAACCCAAAAACGGAACACTAGACCCCAAAACTCATAGAAACTCACTTCAATCACATGAACATAAAAGATCAAAAGAAACACATGTACCCTGCACTAAAACTGCTGTTCCGATCCAGAAACAACAGCATCCACCAGAACCGAAACATAACACTCGAACCGCAAAAGAATCCCCACCAAAAGTCCAGACCTGAAGCAAAACAAAGCTGCAGAACCACAACAGTAGCAAACACTCTCACCGAGAAGCAATATGAATAACCGCTGCATAAGAAAAAGACCAATCAGAACCAAAAATCATCGCGTAGAACATGGATTCCAACTTTAGTATGCTTAAAGTTCATAGTAAATAACGCTAAAACTGTCCCATAGCAATATCTCAACTTGTTCACTTTTTCGTGCCCTTTGGACCATTTCTAGTTACAGAAAAATAAAAGTTAACCAGTTTACATGGAATCCAAAACTCGACATAATTAAACTACATTTAAAAGTAAGGTAATTGCAAATTTATTTATTTATATCATGAATGCAAAATATATTTCAGACTAATGTTTTCAATGAAGGAAATTAAATCTGTCTTAAAAAACAAAACAACTTACTTCAAACTAGGAAAGAAGGCATCCACTATGCAAGATGGGTTCCATATTTTTGCACTTATAAATCTTTCTCAATTGTGTGCATTTTTCTTCCACATGATTCACTCCCGTTTGTGTGATGTGATCACAGTTGTACAGAATTAGTTGTAAAAGCCCACAACAATTATTTGAGATCACATAAAGAGTTTCATCATCAACGCTGGTATGTGACAAGTTCAACACCTTCAGCTTGGGAACTTCAAAGTTCATTCCATGTAGCTTCACTTTTAAACAGAAGGCTAAGTTCAAATATTTAAGCTTACAACATTTCCGTAAAACATGACAAATACCTTCAGATATTTCATCGCAATCCTTCAAATCAAGTAGTTTTAAATTGGGGAAAATGGAAGCAAACGTTATGATGATTTCATCACTTAACCATGAGCTGTAACCCAAATAGAGAGACTTTAATTGAGGGTATACACCAAACTTAACTAAAGAATCTGAATACCCTACGCTCTCTTTCCCAATATCTGTGAATTTCATTTTGATCTCACTAAGTGAAGGACAGTTTCTAACGAGTGAAAACAAAGTTGTTTCTGTGAGATGATGACATTTATTGAGGCTTATAGACACCAAATTACCCATATAAAGAGATAACTCAACAACATGTTGATCCTTTAGAAAATATGTGCGCTCAAGATTCAAATGTTGTAAACATTGACACTTGGATAATAGATAGCGAATTCCATTAATGAAATTAGTTTCATCGTTGACCGAAGGGTGTTCGAGTTTGAGTTCTTTGAGCAATGGGAAACAATTGGCAATGACTAACATGTCGTTGTTGTAGAGAAACATGGTATAACAAGTGAGAGAGGTCAAAGTTGTTATGTTTTGGGAGAAAGCTCGCAACCCATTGGCTGGAAAGGTGCGGTTGCGAATAACGAGCGATGTGAGTTTCTTTAATGGGAAACTAGAGATTAAGCGAAGATTGTTGTCGACTTCAATGCTGTAGCAAATGTCAACGGATGTGAGGTTTGTGAACCTTTTGAGGAGGCGTTTGAGGAAAGGGAGTGTTGAGTTGTGGACAGTGAGTGAGAATAGGAGAGAGTTAGTTACGGAGAGGAACTGTTTGGAGACGCGGGAAAGAGAATTCAAACATCGACGACCGTAGTCGTTAATGGTGATGAAATTGAAAATAGATTCCCAACACTCATCAGGTAAATATAAATATGTTTCTTCTTTAACCAATTGTTTGGAAGAAGATTTGAGAGAAGTTATCTTCTTCCTTTTCATTGGCAGTTTCGGTGATGGTTTAGGGTTTTGGTGAGAACAGAACAAGGGGTAGTTTGTATCGTACAATACTGTTCGTTCCTTTTATATATAAAAGAAAGTGGGCTTTTTGTTTTGGACTCAAAACTCGATCAATATAAGTAGAGCAATCCTTTTATTTGTTTTAAACTAATTTAATTAAAAATAAAAAAAATGATTTTTTTTTGAGAGATTTAAAAGAATGATTGTTATTGTTGGGCTTAAGTTAATATTATTTAGTATACTAGCAACAAACAGGTGCTAAGCACGGGCCCACGCTCCGCACGGGCTAATTCGAAATGGGGGCTTTGCATTAAAGCGCATTGCAATGCTACGTGAATTGTGAAAATAAGAAGAAAAAAAACTAATGATAAATCCGACGTTAATGATAAAAAGGCAAATTACTTTGACTTCCCTTAAGATTTTCTTAAATTCCAAACACATCAATCTACCCTTAATTTCAGTCATTTTTGTTTGGTTGTATTTTTTTTCTCTTTTTACAATTAAGTTTAATGACCGGACACCCCACTTATTCACATTGAAAATTATGAATTCTAGCCACTTACGCTACTTGAACAAAAAAAAAAGTTAAATGAGGTTTTTATCTTTGTTTGTTTGTATCTATTTTCTCTTTTCACAATGAAGTTAAATGAGGGTTTTTTTCTCACAATGGAGAAACAATAACAACATTTGTTTTTACCACCAAATAGAATCAAACATAGGCAATTACAGAAGAGATCAAAAGAGAATATAGGAATGAGAAGAATTTTGGTGGATGGGCATTATGGTTGATTAATAAAAAGGAAATAATCTTCGATATATCCGTTTTATTACATTAAAGATTAAAAATTAAAACACCTTGACTGAGTAACAATGAGTTGAGAAAAATCACCTTAGTGAAAAATGAAAAGAAAAAATGGTCGAATATTAAATTAGTTCATACTCGTATGATGAAGTTAATTGCTCAAAATAAATGGAATTAACAAAATTGAAACTATGTTTTATTATAAGAAAAGTTCTTGTCAATTTGATAAAGTAAAAAAAAGGAAGATTAGTGTTTAGTTAAAAAAAAAAGCGGGTGTTTGTGTTATTTAAGAAGACCTTAAGAGCGGTTAGTGTAATTTTCCCATGACAAAATCATTGAAATAGTTGTTATTAAATATTATGAAATGGTAAACTAAAACTATGTAGAAATATTTAATATAGTAAAGATTTCATTATTGATAAACATGTCGTTATGAGTCTCGTGTATGAAATGTACAACAATATTATCCAGTGACTAATTTATCATGTTTTCAGTGTTTTTTATTGTCATCTTTCTAAAAGATATAATAATTAATAATCTACAACAATAAAAAATAATATTTTTTAATATGACATGTTGGCCTGACTTTTTTGATTCTTTGTTGTTTCTAAATATGTTGAAATCTGCAGGTTTCAATGTGTCTTGTTTATCTACGCTCTCGTTCTTCAAGCTCGAAAGAGCTTTTATGCATGTTGATTTGTTTAGGGAGTTGTTGGCACTTGGATTTTGATACCGTGTTGACGGTCGATCTATTAATTGTTTTTCGCAGAGGTTCACTTTCCATTTTTTTTAAACCTGGTTTCGCGCCCGTATACGAGTTCGCTTGCTGATTAGTGAATTTTTGTTGCGATAGATTTGGGTCGATCCACTTGGTCTGACTTATTATGGTGTATCCCCGTTTTTTATTGTACTTGAGTCAGGTCTAATGTCCTCATACTCTTTGTCCAGTTCTTTTTATTTAATATAATTTTTCTTTTGACTAAAAAAAGATAAATAAAAAACAAAGGAAAATTATATTTAGAAAAGAAGCGATCTTGAAAATGTGTAATTTTTTGAAAAGTAGGTATATTTCTTTTAATAAATATTTTGTAATATTTTTTAACTGTTTAGATATTTCAAATTTGAATTGTAGGAAAATTTGTTTTGATTGGGATTAAGGTTAAGTTTGTTTGTTCTTTAAAAAAAAAGATTAAGTTGATGTGTTTTATCGAGGTAGTTTGTTTTAATTTGATTTTAAGAGATAAAAAATAGGGCGAAGTTGAAGCAAAACACATAGAATGATATAATTTTGATAATGTGTCAAAAAATTAAGAACGGGTAAGATTGTATTTTTGGTAGACATTAAGTTTTTGGAGAATAGACTAAAGGTATACTAAGGATGGATGATTTGAAATATGTTTTAAGTGGCGTTTGTAGAAAATCGGATGTGGAATTTCTCTTTTTTAAATTACAGGATTTTTATGGGTATTTTTCATTTACCAATTGGATGGAATTTAAGATTCCCTCCTAAAATGACATAATTGTGAATGATTCACTCGTTTGGATAATATAATTGAGAGAATTTGGAAAATTACATGATTTTAGTGTGAGAATTTTTCATTTATCAATTTGAAGGAATTTAAGATTTCACCTCAATCTTTCAAAAAAGATTCCAAAGTTGAGGAAGTTTTACTTATGCATCTTCTGCCCTTTTGTTAGTATTATCAGAACATCCGGCTTTCCTCTTATTGTCAAAGTTTTGAGTTATTTAATTTGTACAATTGTATATACAATATGCAGTTAGTGATATTTTGTCTTTATACCTATGCTTGAATTTGAAGCTATTAAAATGGCTTTTTTCTGTTTCTTATATTGCATCTTATTGGAGGTGCGTATGCTAAGTACTTGTCATGCTATTATGAACCTTATAGTTTGGAAAGGAATGGATATATAATCAATCGTACTTTACGTGTGTGGTTATACACATTTTTTTTGTAAGAAGCATACATCTATTGTTTGCTCCACTTTGAGGCCAACCTTACAGTTGTCGTTCACTTGTGTTTTTCTATTCAAGATTTTGAAACTATGCTTTACTATGATTTCTCAGAAAAGTGATGATAGGTTCGTCATGATGGAGAGAGCTATTTTAGCACATAAGAAAGGCAAACATACTAATGAGACGTGAAAGGCTTGACGAGGCTTTAGAAGTCCAAGTTGATAAGAGTTTGCTCCCTTTGAAAGTAGTGTCTATGCATTGATGGGGAATATCTATAAAATGTGCAACATGCATTGAGAAATGGTATTTTCTTGATGCGTTGGAACACAACTTGTAAATTGACATTTAAAGTGGAACATTTGAGTAACATGTCTGCTTTCGGCCAATTGTGTATAAAGAGCATTACAAACGCTGGAGGAGTGTATTCGTTCATTTGTGTGCAATATCTCTAGGGAAATAAGAAAAATCTACTCCCCATGCATCAAAAGGACAACATATTAATGAGCATGGAAAGGTTTGACGAGGCTTTGAAGTCCTAGACGAGCTTAAAGAGTATGCTCCCTACGAAAGTAGTGTATTTGCTTTGATGGGAATTATCTATAAAAGGTGTAACATGCATGATAGAGCATCTTTTTGAATTTGAAAGCATCTGCAACAGATGCTACCACCAAAGGTGATTAGCTTACAATAGGGATTTCCCAGTTCACTAATTTCTCTGCTCTCGGATCGCTTTGCAATTTTATAGACTGTTAATTGAAAATTCTAGAACACTTGAAACTTCTGATTATTGTCATTTTTCATTTATTTTCTCATGTGACCTGAGCGTCAGAAATGATGGAGTGTATTCATTCATACAGCCGTCATCACATTCATATCCGGATCACTATAATTGAATTCAGTTTAGTAGGACATTCACATAGGATTCGAGTATATATATTTCGTAATATGGTTACCGAAAAGTTCCATTATTTGGTGAAAATTGTTGTATTAGGGAGAAATCCATCTAGGGCATGTTGAGGATGGACCACTTCAAATCGCAATAAGTATTTAGTTATTCAATAATCACACTGGTTAAATGTCTTATTCTTTGTTATTTATTTAGTTATTCATTTCAACTTCAAATCTTTTAGATGATGCTGAACTTAGGGCATGTTGAGGATGGGCCACTTTTATATAGTCTCCACCAATACATCTCAGTAGTTATGAATATATTCTGTTTAACACACTGGCTTAACACCAAAGTACTACCACATGTTCAGATGTCAAAGAAGAAAGAATAAATAACCAAATCACCACAAATCTGAATCGGTGGTAGAAGACTGACGAACTATTTGAATGCAAGACTGAGGCGATTATTGCATTGTTTATTGCATGACTAAGGCAATTCATTTAAATGGTTAAAACATTCCACGAAAGAGCCAAAAACCAAAATAATTTTGACTTTGATAGTTACATCAGTTCTTGGACGAGTCTCGAATTTCTTCTGCATATCTACTTCAACGATGTATGTCACCTTACTCCACTGTAGAGTTCTCCAGCTAACTTCTCTGCTGTTTAACATCATAAACTGCATCATCATAAATGACAAACTTATGTTTATACTATAAATTTAGTATCAAACAAACAAATCCAAAAAGAGATACATTTAAGCATGTAGATGAACAAAGAACATACAAATGTGATTTTATGGTACTTTCTTGTTGTGTGCAGGGAATGTCATTATTTTAGCATTACCTCCAACAGTTCCAAGCGGTAAAAACAAATAAACTCAAACTATATTCATATCATGAATATTCAATGAAAGATTACAAACATTCTGGCTCTAAAATATTCATCATGAATATGCTCTGACATCAAACATGTTTTCTTTACCCGTCTTAACTATAAGAGTATTAACATCATCATTAGATTCTTATCTCATTTTAAAAGAGGCTGGAATGACATATCCGAAAGATCATACATATAAAGCAGAATAGTATTTTTCACAAAGAAACAAAATAAAGACGATAACTTTACTAACAATTATATCCAAAAGATCATATATGTATAACCCTGCAACTATCCAGAACTAAAAAGAAGGTTATTACATAACAAAAGGTTGCTAATGAAAAGTTCAAAGAATAATAATAACTAATAAACTTATTAATCTAAGGTGTCCTTATGTATTACTAATCTTGAATTGTTTTTGTCCACAATTCACTCATGAATGAACTAATACATTATAGTTCAACATCTTTCATTCTTAAATTATAACAACAAAATAAAGCCAAATCCAATAGTCACAATGAAGTTTATTGGATTTGGCTTTATTTTGTCAATACTGGCACATATCAATGTATAAAATACCAAAATACATGTAAGTGTTTCAGGAACCAGTTAGAGTATAGGATAATAGGTATTAGAGTAGTCCCAGTAGTTTGGAGGATGAGCTTTGAATAGAGTAGAAACTTGAAGGAGGGCTTCACCCTTATTATTTCTTATTTTCTTAATTAATTCAATTAGAGAATATGTTATGTAGATCCCAAACATATTACCACACAAAAATATGCTTCTGATATTTTTATATGAATTGTCTTCAATTCAGAACACGTATACTTACATAACTTATTATACTTCTAACACTTATCATTATTCAATTCATAAACTATATGCCTTATTTACTTCATAATAGCTTGCAAGTTGAATCAAAATTTAAATTAAGTCTGACAGCTGAAATGCGACTTATGGCGCTGCCGTGGTGGCCATCGGCATTCCTTCGCAAATTGACTGCAATGGTTTTTACAAATCCGTCATCTTACCATGACGTAGCCTTTCGACAACGCTGCAGCCAACTATTTGTATTGCATTGTACATTATATAAACATGTTACACTAATACTTGGGCTATTATAATTCAAATTTGTAAGATGCATTTTAAAAAGGAAATTTGTTAGAGAAGTAAATGTTGAAACAAAAAGAACTTACAGTGTTCAAACTTCAGCATAGCAATTTCAGAATACTAGCAAAGATGGCATCCGCGACACGAGAATAGTTCCCAAATTAATCTCTCTCAATTGTGTGCAGTTTTCTACCACATCCAGTTAAGTTTAAATGTTTAAGCTTACAACATTTCCATAAAACCTGACAAATACCTTCAGATATTTTAGGGCAAACCATCAAATCAAGTAGCTGTAAATTGGGGAAAATGGAAGAAAACAGTATGATTATTTCATCTCTTAACCATGAATTGAAACCCAAATAGAGAGACTTTAGTTGAGGGTATACACCAAAATGCCCTACAGTCTCTTTCCCGATAGATGTGCCTTCCATTTGAATCTCACTAAGTGAAGGACAGTTTCTAACGAGTGAAAACAAAGTTGTTTCTGTGAGATCATGACAAAAACTAAGGTTTATAGACACCAAATTACCAAGAAACAAAGAGAAATCAACAACATGTTGATCATTTAGAAAATAAGTGGCACTAAGTTCCAAATGTTGTATAGATGGAGACTTGGATAACAGACGGTGAATTGTATTAACGAAGTTGGTCTGATTGTTATTGAATACGTGAGTGTAGACGTAAGGTTGACATAGGATGAGTTCTTCAAGCAAAGGGAAACAAGTAACGATGGGTGACAGATCGTTCTCACAAAAAAAATCAGCACCGTAACAAGTGAGAGAGGTCAAAGTTGTAATATTTTGGGAGAAAGCTTGCAACCCATCTGCGGGAAAGCAGCCTCCATATTGGAGTTTGAGCGATGTAAGTTTCAATGGAAAAGTTGAGATTTGAATGAGAAGATCTTTGAAGTCGCAGTCAATTTAGCAGCGTATGAGGTCGAGGGTAATGAGGTTGGTGATCCTTTTGAAGAGAGAGGGAGGAAAGGTCATGTTTCAACTTTGACTCTGAGAGAAAATAGAAGACGATTGGTGATGGAGAGGAACTGCTTGGAGACGAGGGAGAGAAAACTTATGCTTTTGTCATCGTTGTTGTTGAGGAATCTGAAGACGCATTCCCAACACTCGTCGGGTAAATATGAATATGTTTCTTGGTCAACCATTTGTTGTGAGTGCCTCTGATGCTGGTGATGAGTTAGGGTTTTGCGGTGTCGTAAAAATTGTAGAAACCTCATCATTATCAGTGATAGACGGTGGTGTGAAAATTGAGAAAAGAAAGATGAAGATGGTCAAAGTTTAGTGGGTGTTCCGATGATGATTTGAGATACGGTAAATTTGAGTTAGGGTTTTATTCCTTCGTCAGGAGAATTTATGGTGAGGTACGCTCTTATTACTTTTAAATTTTATCCCTTCAGCTTTGTTAAAAAAAAAAAAATTAAAAATTCTATCCCTTCATGCTTATCTTTTATTATTTTTTACTACCGAAAAGACGGACACTCTTGTGCCCATCTTTCTGCTCTTTTTATCCGAACATAATAATGCAATGGGGGATATTCTTTTGGCTAATCCAAAGCCACCTGATAAAAATATGGGGAATTTCAATTTAGAAAAAAATGGGGCCATATTGCATCAGAAGAATGATGAGAGTTTGGATTAACAGAGTGTTGAGATGGTTGTGGAAACACCCCTTGATATATAAGTAGAATAAAGATATTTATTTATCCTCCAACTCTTGGTTTAATGATAGAATTTAAAGATTTCTCTATTATATCTTGGAATGTTCGTGGCTTTGCTAGTAAGAGAAGTAATCGACACATGCACGAGTTGATTTCGTGTTATAAACCGGATTTAATATTCCTATACGAGACTCACACTATAACTCAGCTAAATCCAAGATGTTTTGGGAGCGGGAAGACTACATGTTCATTGCAGTTGAAGAAGCAAATGGTCATTCAGGAGGGATTTGGGCGATGGCAAGTTTGGCATCCCATGCACAATTTCAGGTTCATTCCTCTTTTCCTCAATGTATCACAACAAAAATTTCTAGAGGTAGTGCTTTTTGGCATTGTTCTGGAGTTTATGCTAGTCCAATTTATTCCATTCGTAACAACCTTTGGACATTTCTTGGTAATTTAAGAGCTAACATCACCTCATCATGGATCATGATTGGGGATTTTAATGAAATCCTCTCTCCTTTAGAGCAACGCGGTGGAAATTTTTGCAGTGTTAGGGCAGAAAGTGAAGGATTCGTCTTATCGGTACTTTGTTACGAGTAAGGAATTCATGGCGACTATCATCAAACCCACCATCCTCTCAGCCTCACACAGGACTTTTCAACGTATGGTTGTATTGGTTATCCCAGAGATCAATTATAGTCGATATGCGCGAACAACAGCACAATCTTTTTTCCGGAGTTGGATGATATCAAAGACTGCGGATCTCAAAAGCTTGGTGATCTTGGACCATAGGTCGAAGGAATTAGTGTGGTTGTTAGGGTGTTGTTTTTGGATCATTGTTGCCCTTTTGCTTTCCGAACTTTATATATGTATCGTTAGGATGTATCCTACTATCTTGATTGTTAAGTCTGATCTCAATTTGTGGGTGTGGGGAATGTGTAACAGCCCGGGGCCCACCCGGTCTCACTATTACTCACAAGCTTAATCACTACCCCCCTCTCTAGTAGTGTTTTTGCCTCCCGTGGGAATCGAACCTAGTACCTGGGGATAAGTACTACTTCAATGCATTCCCACTACCAATTGAGCTAGTAGCTCAATTGGTAGTGGGAATGCATTGAAGTAGTACTTATCCCCAGGTACTAGGTTCGATTCCCACGGGAGGCAAAAACACTACTAGAGAGGGGGGTAGTGATTAAGCTTGTGAGTAATAGTGAGACCGGGTGGGCCCCGGGCTGTTACAGAATGTCCCAACTCTCAATCGATTGTATTAATTTTGCCTTTGATTGAATGAAGTTTTTTTACTGTCAAAAAAAAAAATGGTTTGAAAATTATGAAAAGTGTTTTTTTTTTATTTTATGAAATTTTGTTTTTGATTAAAACTAAAATTATAAATGTTTGTTGTTTTCAAGTTATAACAAAGCAAACTAACCGTTATTATCTATTTCAATGACATCAACAATATAAAAAAAATATAATCTAATTTTTTTTAATGACACCAACAACAATCTTTATTATAGAAAAAGTTATTTAAGGGTATAATTGGGATAATTAAAAAGTAAGTATAAATATACTCATCTAGTTTGTTACACTTTTTAAATGATAAAGATAAAACAAAAAACTAAACATATATATTCATATCATGTTAGTTCTTCTTGCTTTTAAGTTAGTTTCTCTGGTTCCCTAGATCATTAGAAACAAATGGGATAACTGTCTTGCTTTAACCAGGCATATGAATTTTTTGGAGACTCATATTTTCAAAGAAGGTAACCGATTAGCAAATATTGGTATGTCTTGTAACTCTACTCTATGGATGAATGAGATCCACACCCAAGCTAGAACTGATTACATTAGAAATAGATTAGGTCTTCCCTACTTTAAATTTGTAAATGGATGAAAGGTTTTGGCTTTATGTCCCCCTTTCTTTTTTGCTTTTTTTATCTTTTAATATATAGGTGATGCTCTTTGCATCAACAACTTTATATAAAAAAAATAAAAATTTATTCGTTACATGTGTTATTTGTATTGAAAATTGAGGGTTTTTTTTGGAAAGAGAAAAGTCAGCCCAAAAGAGCTAAAAAGGGTAGTTTTCTTTAATTTTTTTTGAAAGGGGGGTAGTTTTCTTTATATATAGTATAGATTCAAAATTCATATTTATATTTTTTTTGACAAATTATTTATAATTTTTGAATGTTTGCATATTTTTTTCTATTATATATATATATTTTTTTCCACCCAATTTATTTATGGCGCACCAAATTTTTTTCTTGAAAAAGCCCCTTGGGAGTGATCGTATTATTTCGTCCTCAAATTTGTACACATCACTCAATTTCATCCTCAAATTTTACGAAATAGTCCTCAAATTTGTACACATATAGCTCAATTTCAAGTCTCGCCGTTAACAGTTTTGACGTGTCACATTAAGCGCTGACGTGGAGTTCCAAGTCAGCTTACACGTGTAACTGGACAAATTTGATCGAGAAATTTTGATTTTTCTTTTGGATTTTTTTTAAACAAAAGTCATTACAAACTGTCACTTTGTCAAATGGATCCTTGAATTATTCATTAAAAATCAAGTTGGTGTCTGAATTATGTCACTCACTATCAAATCGATCCCTGAATTATTTATCTTATCTATCAATCTGATCATGATATTGTCAAATAAAAATTAAAAACTAAAAGAATGTGTTTACGAGAGTAAATAGCTCTTTTCCAAAGTTTCAAATGGTCACGATTAGAATAAGTTGTATTTTCCACTTATTATCCTAGTTTATGGTCACTATTGATTGACCACTCTAGAACACTTGAGCCAACAATTCTACTTCTTCGTTCAGATGAAGATCGGATGGCGTTAAAATCACCACACACACACCAACTCAACTCGTTAAGGTTATTAAGAAGCAAACCAAGACATAACCAAACATCTTGTCTACCAACTAATCACAAGGTGCATATACATTAGCAAGAGCAAACCCCCACCATTCTTCACCATAAAACCTTGAATAATAATAACATGAGCCATACTTCGAGTAATTCTAACATCAACCTCATCCTTGTTCCAAAGAGTCAAAATTCCTCCAGAGGCCCCTACAGAAGGACGGTAAGAAAATCCAAAGTTTTGATTACCCCAAAGAGATACACTTAAAAATTCATTAATAACTTCCAACTTAGTCTCCTGCACACATAAAATCCAAGGACGATGTTGTTTAACAAGCTTCTGAATTTCTTTTCTCTTCTCCCAACTCCCCAGCCCTCTAATATTATAAGAAATAAACTTCATTTTAACCACCATCACCTATCAACACAAAAAAACCACTAACAGCCAGTTGAACCACCAACAGAAGGAACATGGTTTTTATCAACGCCATGCACACCATGACCACCTATTTCCGCACCTTCCTACCAGAGTTACTTGACCGAGATAGAACTTGAAACATATTAGAGCACTCACCATTAAATTACCAATATCCACAATATCCCTACCTCCCCCATCAGTTTTATCATGGAGCATAACCCAATTTTGCCAATCACCAACAGATGATGTAGAAGATGAAGTGTTTGTGCCCATTGAATCTAAATTAACAGCGCTGCCCTTGTTCAGAGAACTGGTTGTTTTCTTCTTTTTATACTTCCTGAACATCCGTAACAAAGCTTGTCGGTCTTTAAGCGGCATTCGAGCTACACGCCTCAGACTAACCAGAGAAGGGATATGCATTTGAGATTTAGGAACTCCCTTGTGATGTTGCTTTTGAATAACCTTATTCTTCTCATTATGAGTGAAGATGACACCAACATCTCCCAATGGTGATCCTTAATCCATTCAAAGCTCCACGGCCCCGAAATCGAATGCTTCTTGTGTGAGTTGGGATATGATGAGGCCTTTTGCAGACAAGCCATACATGTCATTTACCTTAATGAAATTAATGTTAGTGTTTGTATCTCACAGAAATATAACTTTTTTGATGTCCAAAATAAAGGGAAATAAGGAGAATGGGATATAGTCTTTGCATTTTACTTTCTGACAAAAGCCTTATGTGGTTATTCAAGTTCTTCCTTGAATGCAATTTTCCTCTACTCAATATATAATGATTCCTCTGATGCTGTCTACAATTATATGATGAATAACTAAAGCTACATTCAAGTAGTTATAACTACTAACATCAATTCCTATAGGATTATCGATTTTCTTCTTTTGCTTCTCAATTCCTCTCTCACTATTCGCAGTCATGTCTTACTAATACAACTATATGAGCATATAGAGGGAACCATGTACTAAAAATAAAGCATAGGTAACCCAACAATTTGAATACACAATAACAACGAGGTTATTAAAACTTTGCACTAAACAAATCAGTTGGAAAACTTCACAGAAATCCAATAAAACAAACTTTTCGCGCCAATAATTATTACAAAACAATGAATGAGAAAGTGTACAAAACAGAAAACCATATCAGCTTTGGAACTTGACCGGCGATCTGGTGCGCTACATCATACTTGCTTCAATTTGTTTGAACTCCAACCATCTCCTCTGAATTTCCAGAAACCTGTAGCAGACACAAAATGAATCAACAGTGATAATTTCCCCTTTTTTAAATATCACTCAATTGGTTGAGAAACCCACACACAATTAACAATTGCAACCGGAAAAGTAAAGACCCAACAGCTAGATACCAGAACTTCGATGATGGCAACATAATGACTTTGGATCCTATTCTTATATTGAGAATCTCAATGTGTTATTAATTAGAATCTCAATGAGAAAACTTATGAAAACCATATGATGTGCAGAAAAAAAATCAGATTTTGTGCGAAAACAACAAAAAGCGGATCAATGAATTGTTCATTTGCGAATAGAGGATAAAAAAATATATACTGAGAAGACATTATTATAATCTTTCTACCGAACAACCATATAACCTTTCTACCAAACAGCAGGCCCCTAAATTTAAACTACATTAGATAATTTGCATCAATAGTAACCGCTGCTGCTGTCATATATGCTCTAACATCTGCGGCAAAGCATAAAAAACCCCACCAAAAAAACTGATGAATTAACTAACAAACATCATAGCAAACAAAATTTGACAGAATCTTACTAAAAAAACATGCAAGAATGACACATCTGAAAGAGGCAGGAATGACACATCCGAAAGATCATATATATATATATATATATATAAAGCAGAATAGTATTTTTCATAAAGAAACAAAATCATGACGATAACTTTACCAACATGCAAAGATTTCAATAAAAGTGCCAATTTATCATAAGAAAAAAAAAAACACTAACAAGAATGGTACATTTCATGAACATATTCGTCAAAAAAACCATTAACATAACAAAATATAAAAAAACTGCCAATTTACCAAAAGTAGTATTACATAAGGATTTCAGAGGTATACACTAATATGTTTCAATGATTTCAGTGGTAGATTGCAACTACCAGTTTTCACTATCATTACTTACTTATTTTTATTTTCCTTGTTTACTTCAAAATATAAATCTTACCGACTATAATAGCAAATTCTGCAGAACACTGAAATGGGTATATGATGATTTTTCTCAAAGCTAGTTGGTATACATATTATAAAGTTCAACATACTTAAATAAGTTATTATACTCCAAACACTTATCATTATTCAATTCATAAGCTATATGCCTTATTTACTTCATATTATCTTGCAAGTTGAATCAAAATATAATTGAGTTTGACTGCTGAATTGCAACTTATGACGCCGCCATGGTGGGCATCGACATTCCTTTACAAATTGACTACAATGGTTGCTAAAAATCAGTCATCCTGCCACGGCGTAGCCTACTGCAGCCAACTATTTGTATTGCATTGTACATTATATAAACATGTTACACTATTACTTAGGCAATTATAATTCTCAGAGAAGTAAATCTTAAAACGAAAACAACTTACACTTACAAAGTTCAATCTCCAGCATACCAATTTCAGAAAACTAGCAATCAAGGCATTCACGAAGCAAGAAGAGTTTCCTATTTTGGTGTGTGCAGTTTTCTACCACACGTTTCACTCCCTCCTCAGTGACATTGTTACAATTTTCAAGTAATAATTGCAAAAGCCCACAACAATTCTTTGAGATCATATAAAGTGTTTGATTATCAACCTTTGTATTTGACAAGTTCAACACCTCCAGCTTAGGAACTGCAAAGTTCATTCCATGTAGCTTCACTTTTGAACAGAAAGCTAAGTTCAAATGTTTAAGCTTGCAACATTTCTTTAAAACTTGACAAATACCTTCAGATATTTCAGGGCAATATCTCAAATCAAGTAGTTGTAAATTTGGGAAAATGGAAGAAAACATTATGATGATTTCATCACTTAATACTGAATTTATGCCCAAATAGAGAGACTTTAATTGAGGGTATACACCAGAATGCCATTCAGTCCCTTTCCCAATATACGTGCCTTCCATTTGAATCTCACTAAGTAAAGGACAGTTTCTAACCAGTGAAAACAAGGTTGTTTCTGTGAGATGCCAACAACCACTAAGGTCTACAGACACCAAATTACCAAGAAACAAAGAGAAATCAACAACTTGTTGATCATATAGAAAATGAGTGCTACTAAGTACCAAATGTTGTATACATGGATGCTTGGATATCAGACGGTGAATTGTATTAATGAAGTTAGTCTGATTGTAATCGGCGACCCATGGGTAATGGATGTTGAGCGTTTGGAGCAGCGGGAAACAATCAACAATGGGTGTCAGATCCTTCTTCCCAAAAAAAGTACAGTAACAAGTGAGAGAGGTCAAAGTTGTAATATTTTGGAAGATAGCTTGCAACCCATCTACGGGAAAGCGGCATTGATCTGGGAGTCTGAGCGATGTGAGTTTCAATGGGAAATTTGCAATTTGACAGAGAAGATCTTCGAGGTCATCGTCGTCAACGAGTGGGAGGTCGAGGGAGGTGAGGTTGGTGAACCTATCGAAGAGAAGAGGGAGGAAAGGGAGTGATGCCTCTTTGAGAACGATTGAAAATCGAAGACGATTGGTGATGGAGAGGAACTGCTTGGAGACTAGGGAGAGAGAACTCAAGTTTTCGTCATCCTTGTTGATGAGGAATCCTAAAACGCATTCCCAACACTCGTCGGGTAAATATGAATATGTTTCTACGTAAACCATAATTTGTGAAGAAGATTAGAGGGAAGATCGCTTCTTCCTTTTCACTGGATTGTGTGAGGGTCTTCCACGCAGTTGATGAGTTAGGGTTTTGAGGAATCGTACAATTCGAGAGGGTAAATTTACGGTGAGGTATTACTTCTATTTCTTCATGCTTAGCTTTTATTATTTTTTTATTCAACATTCATGTTTTTTACAAATTTTATTCAATAAATGTTAATATATATATTTTTGACAAAATATTAATATTTTTTTTTTATTATTTAGAGATTTTTTTACAAAATATACTTAAATATATAAACAGCTAATGTAATTAATGAAAATGATTTTCGTAAAAATAAAAGATAAAAATATAGTTAAATAAAAGATGCTTTTTGGACTCTTTTAGTTACACATCCATCAAAGGTGTTTTTTTTTCACGAGCTTTACCTATTTAATAAATTATAGATTTCACACACTGTTAAATAGTCCCACATCAGATAAAATATGGTTGGTTTGATCATGTGTTTATAAGTAGGGGCAATCCTCACCTCAAAAGCCGGTTTTGTGGTATCTAACATGGTATTAGAGCATCCTTCAAGATCCATTGGGCTATCCACCATTTATGGGCAATCCACCATTTAATATCCACGCTCCAGATGTCCAGGCCTGGGCGTGAGGGGGTGTGTTAAATAGTCCCACATCATATTTAATATCCACGCTCCAGATATCTAGGCCTGGGCGTGAGGGGGTGTGTTAAATAGTCCCACATCGGATAAAATATGGTTTGAACATGTGTTTATAAGTGGGGGCAATCCTCACATCAAAAGCCGGTTTTGTGGGGTTGTGTAAACATATATGAGACAGGATCCGTTGACACCAGCTGTCAACGAATTCGTTGACACCGACACCAAATTTTAACACTCAATCTCATTTAATCCAACGACTCATAATTAATTCATGTTTCTATTTATTTCTATTTCGAGAGTATCCTTTCTCTTTAACACATGCTATTATTTTTTTACTTAACACTCAATCTCATTTAATCCAACGACTCATAATTAATTCATGTTTCTATTTCGAGAGTATCCTTTCTCTTTAACACATGCTATTATTTTTTTTTCATTTAATCCAACGACTCATAATTAATTCATGTTTCTATTTCGAGAGTATCCTTTCTCTTTAACACATGCTATTATTTTTTTACTTAACACTCAATCTCATTTAATCCAACGACTCATAATTAATTCATGTTTCTATTTCGAGAGTATCCTTTCTCTTTAACACATGCTATTATTTTTTTTCAATCATAAAAAAAACATGGTTATTTTCTTCTTTAACACTCAATCTCATTTAATCCAACGACTCTTTAACACATGCTATTATTTTTTTTCAATCATAAAAAAAACATGGTTATTTTCTTCTTTAACACTCAATCTCATTTAATCCAACGACTCATAATTAATTCATGTTTCTATTTCGAGAGTATCCTTTCTCTTTAACACATGCTATTATTTTTTTTCAATCATAAAAAAAACATGGTTATTTTCTTCTGGATTTGTTTTCTTTCTCATTTAATCCAACGACTCATAATTAATTCATGTTTCTATTTTGTGAGTATCCTTTCTCGAATCACATGCTATTATTTTTTTTTCAATCATAAAAAAAACATGGTTATTTTCTTCTGGATTTGTTTTCTTATGATGATGCCACACCCACCCCATGTTAATATTATTCTTGTAAGCATCTCTATCCCTTCTTAGCTAATTCCTCGTATGGATTCCAGGCCATAATGACATATTATACCAAATTTATGAAAACAATAGCAACCTGAGAGAAAGTTAGTGAATCTAAGATTATGGATGTTTTTGTAGAGTTTTATTGTATTTGTGGGATTTTAGGTTTGGCAATTGTCAATTGAGTCTCTGATTGAAGAGTTTTATTGTTTTGTGGGATTTTAGGTTTGGCGATTGAGTCTCTGAAATAATCCACTATATTTATCAATCTTAATTTTGACAAATCATGTGTATAAGAATTCGTTCATGTTTTTAATTGGGCACATTTTGATGATTTCTGTTGAATAAATCACATACTATTATTATGTTGATCAATCTTATGGAATTTTGATGATTTTGTTGCATAAATCATAATTCTCCCTCATTTACTAGAATTTCCAAATTTTAGATTGAAATGGAGAAGAAGATGTAATTTTTATCTGGAAAAAGAAAATTTAATCTACCTTTATTCAAGATCCGTGAAACTTGAAAGTTGATATTGTGTGATGCAGAAATTGGGCAAAGCAAAGATTAAGTGAAGTAGTGATCATGTGAGATTTCAAGTAAATAAATATGAGTCGTTGGATTAAATGAGATTGAGAGTTGAGATTTGGTGTCAACGAATTCATTGACACCAGGTGTCAATGGATCCTGTATGTGTGTGTGTGTGTGTGTGTGTGTGTGTGTATATATATATATATATATATATATATATATATATGGGTTATGATAGAAGACACCTTTTATGAAGGTGTCTTTTATCAAGTTACTCTATGAATATTTGCGAAAAGACACCAACTTACTTTTATGAAGGTGTCTTTTAGCAAAGTTATAACTAAAAAGTGAAAATCACACCTTAAGGTGTGACTTGTTAAAAGACACCACCAAAGGGTGGCTTGTAACAAAACCCTATATATATATATATATATATATATATATATATATATATATATATATATATATATATATATATATATATATATATATATATGGGTTTGTCTAACATGTGCAATATTGCACATGTTAAGGAAACTAAAAGTAGCAACCTTTAATTGAAAAACAACAATCATTTATTGAAAAGTTACATATTTAATATAAAATGCACAAGTTACAATACAAATTTACTATTTTGAACTTCTTAACATGTGCAAATTTGCACATGATAGAAAAACCCTATATATATATATATATATATATATATATATATATATATATATATATATATATATATATATATATATATATATATATATATATATATATATATACACATTTATGGTTCAATGTTTAAGTTAAAAATACATGTAGTCAGGCACCACTGGATTCAAGACGGCATAAAGGAAGCAAGGAAGCCATGTCCCAAACGATTATACCTTCCAAGGTGAATTAGTTTTCTTTTTTTCTGCTAATTTATTTCAGAATTATACTAAAATACATTCATATGTTTTTTTTTTCCCTTAGTGTGACTATCAATTAAAATGACTGTTGGAATTGCATAAACTGATCAATTTGGTGTGACAAAAGTAGTGAGCTTGGAAACCTTTGACAAGGCTTTGGAAGTCCTAGATGAGCTCAAAACCATTACGGTAATTAGCTTACAAGAGCAATCCATTTGGGCTGATTCAAAACACTAACATTTTCCATGTCGACTAATTTCATGATTTCTGATTTTGCTTCGATGAATACTGGTTGTCATTTTTCATTTATTTTCCCATGTTACCCAAACCTTCTTATTCTGTTCAAACAGGCTGCCATTTTTCTGGAAAACAATTTGTAATGCGACATTAGTTTCTGGAAAACCTTCTTATTCATGCCAACATTCTTCAATTCGTGCAAAATAAGTATTCAAGAACACAGTAGCCATCGGTCAGGGGTGGCAATGTTAATTCTAGCAAAGAGTTTGAGTAAGACTCTAAATCCTGCAAAATCTGATTTAAAAGATACCAAGCGAAGTAGTTGCAAAATAATTTTGAGAAGTCCGAGATTGTGATGATGAGCTTTTGTATCTCGAATTTAAGTCACATTAGTTTAGTGTTCTACATGCGTCACATTACGAAAATTGTATGTAAGAAAAGAAAAATTGTATTAATCTTGCAATGACAAAGTATTTAAATTAGCTATTTTTCATAGTTGTAATCTGTGTATATACATCTGATGTTTAAATATATGAGGCTCTGAATTTTGTGTTGCTGATATGAATGTGAAACTTGTTGCTGATTTGAGGTTGACGCAAGACATTATAACGCACGGTATGGACCGGAAATGTTATACTTTCTGAACATATCTTCTTTATCATCAAAGTTTGTTGCATTGATGTCTTAGTACAAACTATAACATGTTTGTACTTACTCTCTTTTCTCGTACTCACTCACTCATCAAAGAAATGTGTGATTAATCATTTATTTTCATTTTAGGTAGACATTTGAATGTTAAGTGTTTAAATATCTTATAAGAAATGTGTTTGAAAAGGCTAATTCAATAATGCTAAGTAAAAATAGTGATATTCACCAATGGATCATTAATTCTGAAACCTATTGTTCTAACGGTGGAATCAAATTTGTGAATGGTACAACAAATTTTTCACTTGTGCATCATAGCACGAACTAATATCGAAGTTAAATTAGGTGGTTGCAAGCACTAGGATGACATGTGAGTAATTGACTAGCTATGTTGGATTGTTAAAACCGAACCAAAAAACCGAATTTCGATTGAAAGTTAATAAATTGAATCAATTCAGTTCCGTTCAGTTTAATTCATGAACCATCCGTCACGTTTTTATTCATGAACAAATAAAATTTCAAAGGCAATGATTAGAAAAATCATAAAAGTAGGATATAAGTAGCAACCCAAAAACAGAACAGTAGACTTGGAAATAAGCTAAGGAAACCAACTAAAATCACATACCCGAGCACAAGATGTACCCAGATACGCGCAAAATATGAATGGAAAAACCAGAAAAGTAGGACAGCAGTAGCAACCCAAAAACAGAACACTAGATCCCAAAATTGATAGAAACTCACTTCAATCAAATGAACATAAAAGACCAAAACAAACACATGTACCCTGCACTAAAATAGTGATTTCCCAGTGCACTAATTTTTCTGCTTTCTGATTGCTTTGTAATTTTGTAGACTGTTGATTGACAACTCTAGAACACGTTTCATTTATTTTCTCACGTGACATTGAGAAATTGTATTTGCCTGATGAGTTGGAAGACAACTTGTAGCTCAACATTCGAAGTGCAAGATTTGAGCACATGACTAAGTCATAATTAACACAAAACACAAATTTTTTTCATCTAGCATGATTCAAAAGCTATTTTTCTATTTAATGAATTGTAGTAGAGAGTGCTTCACAACACAAGTAGTTAGGAAGTATTTTACCTTTAATGAGTTGTGTCTAACAGGGTGTCACCAACGGTGAACAAGAAACTATTTCGAATTGAAACTTATTTCATCTTGGAGTGTTAAGGATTTAATTGACAAATATGACGACCATAAAATGAGTATTTGGTTTGGTTGCATATGCTTAAATCCTAGCAAAAGTTAGATATTAAATTTTGCCAGAATATAAGTATAACACTACCAATAATTTCATTATAGCTTTCATAATTGGTGCCAAAACCCATTCTTATGTGAGGGAATTGACTAACTTGAACTGTTGTTGTTGGAACTACTCTTGTATTTTGCGGCTTTCTTCTATGGTACACCTTGTGCCAGGAAGATAGTTTTGTGGTTATAAATATGCTTTTGATTTCTTCAAAAAAAAAAATTAGTGATGAGTTGGCGAAGTAACATATATTCACATATAAAAATAGAGGTGTGAAGATATTCTGAGTTTATTCCTAAGCTGGGATAATAAAATAGTCATAAAGAGGTGATAGACAAACAACACTACCAATTATCAAAATTATGGACATTAAATAATTAAGCTGCATAAAGGTGATAAAACTTCAGTTTTGCATTGTTTAAATCAAGACTAAGGCAATTCTTGTAAATGGATAAAACTTCTATCTTCCAAAATACAATCCATAAGGCAGAAGATCTTTTTTCATAGTTTCATATCCTAATCAAAACTCGACAATAGTAGTTCTTGAACGAGTCTCTAATCTCTTCCACACATCTTCTTCAATGATGTATATCATCTTACTCCCTTGTAGTGTTCTTCAGCTAATTTCTCTGCATCATAAATGACAAACGTATGTTTATACTGTTGGTGCAAACAATCAAATCCAAAAATAGATACATTTAAGCATGTAAATGAACAAAGAACATACAAATGGCATATTATGGCCAAATCCAATAGTCTCAATGAAGATTATTAACTTTTCAAACCCGAATAAACCCCTCATTTTGACATACACAAATCACTGTATAGCAGCTCATACACAAATCAGTGAATAGGCATTATCCATCAGGTAACCAGTTAGAATATAAAATAATAGGTATTAGAGTAGTCCAAGTAGTTAGGAGGTTGAGCTTTGAATACAGTAGAAATTTGAAGGAGAGCTAAAATAAGTTATGTCGATCCCAAACATATGACCACACACAAAAATATGTTTCGGATATTTTTATATGCCTTGTCCTCAAAATATAAATCTTAATGACTATCATAGCAAGTTATGCAAAACATTGAATGGGTTATAGGATAATTTATCTCAAAGTCATACAAAAGACACACACGTACACATATTATCAAGTTAAACATACTTGAGTTATCATACTTCAAACACATATCATTAATCAATTTATAAGCTATATGCCGTATTTACTTCATTTTAGCTTTCAAGTTGAATCAAAATTTAAATTAAGTTTGACAGCTGAATTGCAGCTTATGGCGCTGCCATGGTGGTCATCGGCATTCTTTCACAAATCGACTAAAATGGTTGTTAAAAGTCCATCATCTGGCCATGGCGTAGCCTTTTAACAAAACTGCAGCCAACTATTTGTATTGTATTGTACATTATTATATAAACATGTCACACTATTAACTTAGGAAACTATAATTCAAATTTGTACGATGCATTTTAAAAAGGAAATTTCTTAGAGAAGTAAATGTTGAAACAAAAAGAACTTACAGTGTTCAAACTTCAGCATAGCAATTTCAAAATACTAGCAAATATGGCATCCATGACGCGAGAAGAGTTTCCTATTTTTGTCACTTAAATGTAACCCCGCCAGATTTATCTCTCTCAGTTGTGTGCAATTTTCTATCACATGTTTCACACCCTTCTCTGTAACACTTTTACAATTATCAAGTTGTAATTTCAAAAGCCCACAGCAATTAACTGAGATCGCATAGAGTGTTTTATCATTAACCTCTGTATCTGACAAGTTCAACACCTCCAGCTCGGGAACTACAAAGTTCATTCCATGTAGTTTCACTTTTGAACAGAAAGCTAAGTTCAAATGTTTAAGCTTACAACATTTCCGTAAAACATGACAAATACCTTCAGATATTTGACGGCAACCCTTCAAATCAAGTAGTTTTAAATTGGGGAAAATGGAACCAAACATGATGATGATTTCATCACTTAACCCTGAATTGTAAGCCAAATAGAGAGACTTTAATTGAGGGTATACACCAAACTCATCCAAAGAATCAGAATGCCCTACACTCATTTTCCCAATCCATGTGATTTCCATTTTGATTTCACTAAGTGAAGGACAATTTCTAACGAGTGAAAACAAAGTTGTCTCAGTGAGATGCCAACAACGACTAAGGTTTATAGACACCAAATTACCAAGAAACGGAGAGAAATCAACAACATGTTGATCATTTAGAAAATAAGTGTTGATAAGGTCCAAATGTTGTATACATGGAGACTTGGATAGCAAACGGTGAATTGTATTAACGAAGTTAGTCTCATTGTCAATGTAGTTAGGCTTATGAATGTAGTGTACGATAGGGCACCGGAGGTTAAGTTCTTCTAGCAAAGGGAAACAATTAACAATGGGGGACAAAGCGTCCTCAGACAAAATATAAGCACGGTAACAAGTGAGAGAGGTCAAAGTTGTAATATTTTGGGAGAAAACTTGCAACCCATTTGCGGGAAAGCGACATCTATCTGGGAGTTTGAGCGATGTGAGTTTCAAGGGGAATTTTGAGATTTGAGTGAGAAGATCATCAAGGTTGCGGTCCTCACGAGTGAGAAAATCGTTGGCGTTGCGGTCATCGCAAAAGTGTGTGAGGTCGAGGGAGGTGAGGTTGGTGAACCTTTTGAAGAGACATGGGAGGAAAGGGCGTGTTCCATCTTTGATACTGAGAGAAAACCGAAGACGATTGGTGATGGAGAGGAACTGATTGGAGACCAGAGAGAGAGAATTCAAGAAGTTTTCGTCATCATTGTTGACATTGATGAATTTGAAGATAGATTCCCAACACTCATCGGGTAAATAAGATTCTGGGGAAGTTCTCTTCTTCCTTTTCGTTGGCAGTGAATTGTATGAGCGCCGTCGACGCTTGTGGGAAAGAAAATAGAATATATGAGAAACCATATGGTGCCGTCGGTTCTGGTGGTAAATCTTTCGGTGATTTGTTGCAGGGTTTATGTTACAGGGTTTTGGATGAGAACTGTATATATGGTGGTAAATCTTTTTTCGAGTAAATCACTTTTGTACCTCGATGAAATATATGAGTGAAGATTTTTTTTTTATTTTTTTCTAATAATCTACTCCTTCTCCATTCGTTTTGGAACAATAACACTAAATTAAGGGTTATCTTTTTCTCATAACAAACAATTGTGAGTTTTTTTTTTTAAACAAAACAATTGTTAGTTACATTCTCTTTCTCCAACAATTTCTTTTTTTAACACACTTTATCTCTCTCCTATAACAAACAATTATTAATAATCAAAATATTGTACACATTTTTTAAATAATTGTAAAGCAAAATAAAAATTAATTATTCCAATTTCACATTAATCAAAAGTTAAGAAAATTTTAACTTTCTTTCAACTCCTTTAATTTGTCATCGCGAGCTTAGCTCAGTGGGTAGGGACAATGCATAATATGTGCAAGGTCCGGGGTTCAAACCCGGACCACCACAAAAAAAAAAAAAAACTCCTTTAATCAAAATTAAGATATCAACTATGGTTTCAACCAATACTAGATTAAGATATCAACTATGGTTTCAACCAATACTAGATTTTCACTTGTGACATAGATTTTAACGTTGAAGATAACAAAAACAATCTTTAATTTTCCAAATACATTTAGTTTTAAACTTTGTTTAAAAAATACAACTTCAATTTTCCAAATACATAACATTGAAATGCCTAAAGAAATACATAATATTAATTAGTTTTATCGTAAAAGATAAGAGTATTTGAGAAAGGGTATAATTGACAAATCTTACCAATAAAAATACCAAAACGATAGTTATTCAGAATATGAATAGGACTGAATTATTTAGAATCTGATAACACACTGATTGCTTCAAAATACAATAGGGATTTCCCAGTTCACTAATTTCTCTGCTCTCTAATTGCTTTGTAAATTTTTAGACTGTTAATGGAACACTCTAGAACACTTGCAACTTTAATGTCATTTTTCATTTATTTTCTCATGTGACCTGAAGTTTCATATTCTGTTCAAACAGGGCTTCTATTGTGAAGCTTCATATAACCTGAATCTTCATTGATTTTCTTTAATTTCGGCTAATTGTGGATAATAAGCGTCACATAGGATTCATGCAGCCGTCATCACATTCACTTCCGGATCACTATAATTGACTTCAGTTTTGTAGGACATTCAAATATGATTCGAGTATATATATGTCGTAACAGGGTTACCTAAAATCTCCATTATTTGTCGAAAAATTGTTATATTAGCAAGAAATCGGTCTAGGGCATGTTGAGGATGGACCACTTAAAATCTCGACAATTAGTTAGTTATTCAACAATCACACTGGTTAAATGTCTCATTCCTTGTTATTTATTTAGTTATTCATTTCAAGTTCAAATCTTTTAGATGATGCTGAACTTAGGACATGTTGAGGATGGGCCACTTTTATATAGTGTCCACCAATACATCTCAGTAGTTATGAATATATTCTGTTTATTTCTAACCTGTTGATAAAAACCAAAAACTCAAGAATTTACTCTAGCGTGTCACTTAGAAGCTATTTTATATTTAATTAGGAAGTCCTTTTATCTTTCAGCATGTTTACGATAATTCTAGTTTTCCTCTCAATTCACATTACATAAAGAGAGAACAATTATATGGACTACAAACTTAACATTGTTGATACTTGAACCAATATTGTTGCCCCATAAACCAGTCATGCCTGAACCAATAACATGGTAGCCATAGTCAATTATCAAAATTATGGACCTAATTAATTAAGCTGCATAAAGTAATTCTTATGATAAAACACCGACGACAACAAGTATAAAACAATTCTCATATTTCTATAGCTTACTTACTAGAGCTTTAAATTATTTCAAAGGGAAACACATTGGTTTAACACTATCACATGTTCACATGTCAAAGAAGAAAACACAAATAATCATAACTCCACAAAAGAGAAGAAAACATAAATCAGTATCGGACATAATATTTTGAATGCAAGACTGAGGCGATTTTTGCATTGTTTAATGCAAGACTAAGGCAATTCATTTAAACAGATAAAACTTTCCTTAAAAGAGCCAAAAACCAAAATAATTGACTTTGATAGTAACATATTCCAAACTAAACTTGACAACAATTCTTGGACGAGTCTCTAATTTCTTCTGCCTATCTACTTCAATGATGTATGTCTCCTTACTCCATTGTAGAGTTCTCTAGCTAACTTCTCTGCTGTTTAATATCTTAAACTGCATCATAAATGACAAACTTAAGTTTATACTATTAATTTAGTATCTAACAAACAAATCCAAAAATAGATAGATTAAAGCATGTAGATGACCAGAGAACATACAAATGGCATATTATGGTAATTTTTAGTTGTGTGCAGGGATGTCATTTTAGCATTACCTCCAAGTTCCAAGCGGTAAAAACAAATGAAACTAAAACTATATACATGTCATGAATATACAATGAAAAATTACGAACATTCTGGCTCTCAAATTTTCATCATGAATATGATCTGACATCAAACATTCTTGCTTTTTGAGTATTAACATCGTCATTAGATTCTTGTATCATTTAAAAAGAGTTAGGAATGACACATCCGAAAGATCATTCGTATAAAGTAAAATAGTATTTTTCACAAAGAAACAAAATGAAGACAATAACTGTAATATCCCGCCTGTCAGTATTGGAATATTACCAGTCGATCGTGCCAGAGGATTTAAATTCATGGAAAGTAAGTTTGGAGAATATTTATTATGTTATGTCAGTTTAAAATGGATAAAGTATCAGTGTCGGATTTAACACGCTAGAGGCGAGGGTATTTTGGTAATTGCACGTCACAGGAGTATTTAATTGTTTTGGGGCCAAAATATCTTCACAATCTTCTCACTTTCTCTCTCTAGGCTTGGCCAAAAGTTTCTCCTCCTTCTCTCTTCTTCATCCACGCCCTTCTCTCTTTCTCTCCACCAAATCTTCCAAATCTTTTTCCTTCCATGGCATAAGAATTCATCTTGTTTTCCTTGATCTCTTCTACTTTTAGAAGATGGATTTTGTTGGGTTCTCTACATCTTCTCTCAAGAAAAGAAACAAGGATTAGGGTTTTTGATTGGTAGTGGTTATTATCAAAGGTTTATGCATGAAGTTTCTTTAAGAATGGAGTAGCTCCAATATCTACAAAGATTGGATGCTTTTGAAAGGAGTTGCATGTATTAGGGTTTGGATTAAACTCTCCTTTCACTTTGGTTCTCAAGAGATGTGTTATGAAAGCTAAGGTTTGGATGTTGATTAAGAGGCTAGGGTTTTAGTTGCTTGAACATGGAAGCTTATGATGAAGCATGTATCATGGAGTTGTGAATCAAGAAGTTAAGGCCTTGGGTTTGTATTGAAGCTATGATGTTGACTTGAAGGCAAGATAAATAACTAGGGTTGTTAATGGTAAAGTGGAAGCTAGAGTTTGCATAGGATATGGTTTCATCTTGATCAAAGAAGAATTATGAAGATAGAAATGGATGGAGCAAAGGAAGCAAGTGGGACAAAAGCTAGGATTTGGACTTGTTGGAGCTTGGGACTTGTAGATGCTTCAAGAAATTGTCTAGGTGAGTTCCTTAGATAGCTTACCACCCTTGGTTTATGTGTTTTAATTATGTAAGGAAACTATATGAATTCTAGGGTTTAAAGTGTAAGTTAGTTGCCCCTTTTCTTGACATGCTTGCTATACTTGTATGTACTTGTTCCATGACTGTTTTTATAGGTTTCTAATGATCCTAAGGGTCATATAGCACTTGGAGATGCTTGGTTTGAGGTTTTTAAGTCAAAAATATCAATTTTGAAGTTGCTGGACTGTCACAGCTCGCCACGGCGAGTAAACTGCTCGCAAGGCGAGCTAGAAGGTCGAACAGGGGGTCCTGCTCGCCCCCAACTCGCCATGGCGAGTAGGAGCTCGCCTCCCCAGTAATTTTACTCGCCTAGGGGAGCAACACAGTGGGGAAACCCATTGTTTTGTTCGCCTCAGGTCGTTTCGGCGTTTCGCGAGCTGTTTTTCTTGTGCAGTCTTTTTAAGAGAAATAAACCCCTCAAACCAAGATCCTAATTGTTAAAGTTTTAAAAGGAGACTTCCTTATAAATGAAACAAGTATTTGGAAAGTATGGTAAAGCATGGTAAGCGAGAGTATGATGTTTGATTTGGGTAGCAAGATAATCTTTAAGTAAGGGAATGAACTAGAGCCTCGACTAGTTGTCGAGAACTAGCAAGTTAAGCAAGAATCCCTAGAATGTTAAGACGCGAAGTGTAACCTCTTCGCATATGATCATGTACATTTAGTTGGCACATTAAGCCATGGATTGATTAGTCAATATCTCCACTAAGAATAAGAACGTATAAGCTAGAACAAGTAGGAGTTTACCACTAATCGGTTCGATTAAGGTTCCGAGGTAAACAATCAAGTATGTACATGTTTAACTTATGTATACGACAAGACCATGACTAATAAGTAGGTGGCATGTCTCTTGCTATCCACATCAGGGGGATACAAGAGGTTCTCGATCTAAGGGGAACGATTCAAGCCGTAAGGGACCCGCATGTCACTGAAATTAACAAGACGTAGGTGCTCGTGTCTCTTGTTATCCACGCCAGGGGGATACGGGAGGTTCTCGACCTAAGGGGAACGGTTCAAGCCGGTCATGTGTGGGATTGTACTCGGGGTTACTCCACCCGGGACTCTCCGTAAAATGAATCAAGATAATGATGTTTGTTCAACGCTAACATAATGATTAATGAACTTAGACACGATTATGCATTATATGATTATGATCACGAATGAACTCAAGTATGATATGTTAGGTGCAAGTACATGTTAAGTAAAGAATGTGATGCCGATGACGATCTTAGGTTTCCCTAATCGTCTGGCTTAGGATGGTGTCATGAACATGTTATATGTTTAGGCCTTGATACGTAGATCGTATTTTTGGCAATGCGGTTCTAGGTTCCCTTTCGACCGCCATGACACATATAGGATGAGAAGCCTATAACAAGTGAGATAAGCCTATGACGGGTCTAGCATGCACTACCGTCTAGGAAATATGACCACACACGTATAATCAACCGGCAGGTTGTAAAATAGACACGTGGTGACCGTAGGTTTTCCCCCGTGGTTGCCTATAGCCTAGGATTAGGTGGAACTCACTGAGACATTATGTCTCATCCCAATCCTATTTTGTTTTAGATAAACAGGTTGGATGTCAAGCTAGTAGCCGAATGGATGTTTCAACAAGTGTTCGTTCGTACCTGCAGCATGATGTGATGGATTTGAAGGATGCAATTTATTATACTTTAGAAAAGACGAGTTGTATATCTTTGTACGAACGCATGTTGTCGTAATAATATTCAATCGAAATTTTATTGTTGTATATTTTAATGTATCCGGTACTAAACTTAACGCACGTGCTAGACTTTCTAGATACGTCTGGTATGGGTGTTACATTTGGTATCAGAGCAGGTCGATTCAGACCGTGCCTTGGGTCATTAAATTACAACTAAGGTAGTGGGACCATTGGGTTCCGGGTAAAAGTTCTAGTTGTTGTTGTTAGTTGAGCCTGATCAACTCAATTTAGCATTCAACGATTGGAATGGATGCCTGAGAGCTGAATAGGACCCAGGAGGAACGAAGTATGTGATGAAGAAGTTTGATCGTGCCAAAAGGTGGCCGGTGAACAAAGTAAGTAGAAGTGTGAATCCTCCGGAAATGTAAGGTATGTTAAGAAGGAACGTTCCGACAATGTTGGGTAAGATGTTAGAGATGCTTCGTGTAATCGTAAGTGAAGAAGTTGGATATATAACTAATCATGAACGAAAGATTCGGTAAGAGTTGTTGTTGGAACGGGTTTATGATATTCTGGAATGTCAGAACAAGGCTACAAGATAGTGAGAAGTTGACATATGTTGGCGGAAACAAGAGGCTCTCAGGAATAGTAATATGTGAAGGAAGTTAATGATTCAAGTGAAAGTTTTAGGTTATCAAGATTAAGGCATTGATTTCCGACGTGCCAAGAATTGTATCGAAAAAGGGTGATGTTGCCATGAAAATGATATAGAATATTTCGCGATGATAGGAATGAATGATGTGCATTGTATACTTGAAAATAAAAACTTTATGTAAAGAATGTTTCTGAAGAAAAAAAAATAGAGTCGGAGAAGCTCACCAATAGCCAGCCGGGGACGAAACTTTTCGTTTTCTACCAATTCGTTCCTAAGGTTTGCAATGACTATTGGGGAGATGTCTTCGCAATAATCTTTTATGTGACAAAAATATTTTATGACATCAAGTAACGAATGCATATCATATCCTAAGATTTTCAAAGTAAAAAGAGCATGAACAACCATTAACGGAGTCAATACAGTTTAAGGCAACTTGGGAGATTAATTTGTCAAGAGTTTAAAGGAGTTTAGACCAAGTGTTTAGAGATTCCTGTATATGGAACGGACATGAAGGCATGAAGTAAGAGGTTAAGGTCGTGAAGAGTTATGTTAGACCACAAGATTCTCAGATTTTGTGGAGTATTAGTTACCCTCGAATCTATGGTTTGCTTAATTAATTTACTAAGGCTCGTTACCATGACAAATTTAAATATTTGCAAAGTTTATAAGATTTGAGAAAAGATATACGCATATGGGTGATTGGAATTGGTGTTCTTAAATTTTAAATGGAATTCTGTAGGTACCGGTCGGTTACTACTTATGAAAAATAGTTTGAACACTTGGAGCAAGATTTGATGACACTGTTGTGTTATCAACTCGTTCCATGAATTTTATGGTAACGACCGAGACCCAGAATTCAATATTTTACATAGATATATATAATAAAGAAACATCAACACCAATGATCCGTGTGCAAAATTATGAAGTTTTCTTCAAGAGGAAAATTAACGAGCTAGCATTAGTAAGATTAAGCAAAGCATAGCATGCGAGAGACGAAGATGCAAATAGGATGTTCATGAAAGGTATGCACGATGTGCAATATAAGCATGCTATGGGAATTTGAGATTTGCTCAGGAATAAAATTTAAGTATGGTATTGATATGACAGAAGGTAAATCTACTATTAAGTATGTAAAGTTCAACCATAAGGAAGTGTTATGAGGATACGGTGAGTCTATCATGAGATTATATTTAACAAGGCCTTATGGAAAGCAAGTTGCGACATTGGATGTCACATGAATGGTATTTAGAAGAGTCCAAGAAGATGATAAAGCGTAAGAAAAAGAACGTGAAGTTTCACTCGTCTCTATGATTTTGAGTATTGGTTAAAGACAACCGGTGGGAATCAGAGTAGCGCAACGGAAGTAAATCGGTTAAGTTGTTAACAGTAAAGAAGCTTCATGAGAAGTATCATGAGACAAGCGAAAAGTTCTCGAGATGTTAAGTAATAAGACTTATACTGTAACGCCCACTTTGATATTTAATTATTTTTATTAAGTTAGAATCTATTTATGTTATTTATTTATATATATGAGGTGTTAGTATTTTATTAAGTGACTTTATTCTATTATTTATTAGAATATGAGAATTATTAGAGTAAGTAGATTTGGGGGTTAGAATAGAAAGAAGAAAAAGTTATTGGGCCTAAATAGATTTAGGAAGAGTATTTAGTATTATAAATAAGGTAGCTTAGGTTAGAAAGAGTTTTTACGTTAAACTGCTTTTTGGAGAAAGAGGAGGAAGATGAGAACTTAGAGAGAGAACCCTAGGAACGAAGAACGCTGCTTTTGATTTCAGAAAAACAATCTAAGGTAAGGGTGAGACTATCTTTCACTAATATTAGGTCTGTGAATCATTAGATTGCATCTAACATGCTTTAGGATGCTTTAGGATGAGTTTGTGACATTATGAGAAATTAGGGTTGTATGAACATATGAATAGTGAAGGGTATTTTTATTCTTTTCTTTATTTGTATGATCTGTTAATGAATTCATGTTAAATTCATGGTCTAATTTGTTGCCTTGATTTTGTGTATGTTTTATCTCCGAATTTATGATTTTGATGATTCCTTGCTATGGTTTTTTTGTATCTATCTGTTGTTGATTCTCATACTCTGATTCGCTGTGTGTTTATACTTTACTATTGATATTGCCAAATTGAATTTAGATTTGCGTGTCTTTTCTAGTGTTGTTCCTAATTGCATACACTTGTTATTGATACATGTTAATCAATATAACTAGACTTATTAAATGATAGTTATCATTAAATTTGGAAAGATAATAGATAGTTGAAAATTGTACTTAGTGTCGTGTGACATGACTAGGTGTTTTTGAAGAATTTATATAATATTATTTCATAGAAAATTATCATTGGTTTTATTACTTTGGATCGGCAACTACCATGACAATATTAGTTTCAATTTGTATTTGATTCATCTTTTAGTCCATGAATTCTGTTATACTCTGGATCAAACAGTTTTTATTTTATTTTTCTGATCATGTGATGATTAATTGTCGTATAAGTTGTTAGCAAACATGATAGTAACTGATACGAAAATTCTAGAAACAAATTATCCTTGAAAATTGTTTTAAGAGGAGGACATGTCACGTGATTAACCCTTTCCTTTCTTGTGCAATATCTATTTTTATTTTTATCAAGCTTGTGCAATATCTGTTATGCTCATGTTAAATGGTGATGTCTAATAATGAGTTATTTAACGAAGTATAATTGATGAATTATTTGACTAAGTGTAATTTGTGAATTATTTGATGATCTGAAATTGATGTGTTAATTAACGATGGGTAATAGATGTGTTATTTGAAGATGTGTGCTTTAAAGATGTGTTATGTAAAGATATGTTATTTGAAGATGTGTGATTTGAAGATGTGTTATTTATGATGCTTATGATGATGCGATGTTTAAGATGTTGTTGATTATCATTTGATGTTGTTGTACTATGATGCTGATATGAGATGAATTATTTATATGCTGCATATACTGCTGAGTCTTATTTAAGATGTAAATGTCGGTCTAAGTCAAAGAGTTGTAAGATGTTCATGAAGTTTCTAAGACGTAAGATGTTGAGTCCATGCATACTCATTTATAGATGAGGGCTCATGCCCTGGAGCTTTTGCTCAACCACGACGATGGAGCTTTTGCTCAAACACGACGATGGAGCTTTTGCTCAACCATGACGATGGAGCTTTTGCTCAAACACGACGATGGAGCTTTTGCTCAAACACGACGATGGAGCTTTTGCTCAACCACGACGATGAGGGCTTATGCCCTAAAATGGTACCACATGCATTTGCATTTCATGATGATTCAAGATGATTTAAGACGTTAAGAGTTGCATAGTCGAGTTTAGATGCATTGTCAAGTCAAGTTGTTAAGTTGTGATGTTTTAACGAATTACTCTGTGATGTTTTAACGAATTACTTTGTGATGTCTTTTAGTATGATGATATGTGACGATGACTGTGACTGCTATTTGATGATATTTTGCTAAGATAAATGATGATGTTTATGTATTTAATTATAGTTGTTAAATTATAAGATGTTTATGTTGTTAAATGTAATTTATGATTTATAAGATTAATATTATTGTTTGAGAAATCTCACCCCTTCTGCGTATATGTTGCCTCGACCGTGGGTAATGTGCAGGTAATAAAGACTAGCTGTGTTCGTGAGTAGACTCCTCACATCGTGTCTAGGATGCTCTGATACGTAACAGGATGGGGATTTTAATACTATTTTCTGTTCCTTTACGTATTGCTTTTGAAGTTTAAGAATTATTTTTGAACTAAGATTTATGAGACTTTTATGATGAGGTTGAAGTTTAAGAATTATTTTTGAACTAAGATTTATGAGACTTTTATGATGAGGCCTGCGTGCCAAAGACTATTTTAGATGTTGAATTAATTCCGCTGCGAGATATTAAATAATTTGTTGATTGAATTTGAAGGATAAATATTTATTTATTCCATTTATGATTTTTAAGAAATGTGACATTCCGTTTTGTGAAGAAAAACTCTGATTTTATTAAGAAATTTTTACGTTGGGAAAACGGGGTGTCACAATTGGTATCAGAGCAGGTCGGTCCGTCCGGCCAAGTAGATGAGTCGTTGTGTTGTGTCGTCATGTTTTCTAGTTAGTAGTTATGTTTTATTACGTGATCATGTTTAACTGACTAACTTTGATTTGGTTTTTGTGTGTTGTTGATGTTTCTATTTTGATATATATGGTTTAAGATACCGGTGCAAATAACTAAATTCATTTTCTCTTATGCTCTGAATTTCGAGGACGAAATTCTTTTAAGTTGGGGAGAGTTGTAACGCCCACTTTGATATTTAATTATTTTTATTAAGTTAGAATCTATTTATGTTATTTATTTATATATATGAGGTGTTAGTATTTTATTAAGTGACTTTATTCTATTATTTATTAGAATATGAGAATTATTAGAGTAAGTAGATTTGGGGGTTAGAATAGAAAGAAGAAAAAGTTATTGGGCCTAAATAGATTTAGGAAGAGTATTTAGTATTATAAATAAGGTAGCTTAGGTTAGAAAGAGTTTTTACGTTAAACCGCTTTTTGGAGAAAGAGGAGGAAGATGAGAACTTAGAGAGAGAACCCTAGGAACGAAGAACGCTGCTTTTGATTTCAGAAAAACAATCTAAGGTAAGGGTGAGACTATCTTTCACTAATATTAGGTCTGTGAATCATTAGATTGCATCTAACATGCTTTAGGATGCTTTAGGATGAGTTTGTGACATTATGAGAAATTAGGGTTGTATGAACATATGAATAGTGAAGGGTATTTTTATTCTTTTCTTTATTTGTATGATCTGTTAATGAATTCATGTTAAATTCATGGTCTAATTTGTTGCCTTGATTTTGTGTATGTTTTATCTCCGAATTTATGATTTTGATGATTCCTTGCTATGGTTTTTTTGTATCTATCTGTTGTTGATTCTCATACTCTGATTCGCTGTGTGTTTATACTTTACTATTGATATTGCCAAATTGAATTTAGATTTGCGTGTCTTTTCTAGTGTTGTTCCTAATTGCATACACTTGTTATTGATACATGTTAATCAATATAACTAGACTTATTAAATGATAGTTATCATTAAATTTGGAAAGATAATAGATAGTTGAAAATTGTACTTAGTGTCGTGTGACATGACTAGGTGTTTTTGAAGAATTTATATAATATTATTTCATAGAAAATTATCATTGGTTTTATTACTTTGGATCGGCAACTACCATGACAATATTAGTTTCAATTTGTATTTGATTCATCTTTTAGTCCATGAATTCTATTATACTCTGGATCAAACAGTTTTTATTTTATTTTTCTGATCATGTGATGATTAATTGTCGTATAAGTTGTTAGCAAACATGATAGTAACTGATACGAAAATTCTAGAAACAAATTATCCTTGAAAATTGTTTTAAGAGGAGGACATGTCACGTGATTAACCCTTTCCTTTCTTGTGCAATATCTATTTTTATTTTTATCAAGCTTGTGCAATATCTGTTATGCTCATGTTAAATGGTGATGTCTAATAATGAGTTATTTAACGAAGTATAATTGATGAATTATTTGACTAAGTGTAATTTGTGAATTATTTGATGATCTGAAATTGATGTGTTAATTAACGATGGGTAATAGATGTGTTATTTGAAGATGTGTGCTTTAAAGATGTGTTATGTAAAGATATGTTATTTGAAGATGTGTGATTTGAAGATGTGTTATTTATGATGCTTATGATGATGCGATGTTTAAGATGTTGTTGATTATCATTTGATGTTGTTGTACTATGATGCTGATATGAGATGAATTATTTATATGCTGCATATACTGCTGAGTCTTATTTAAGATGTAAATGTCGGTCTAAGTCAAAGAGTTGTAAGATGTTCATGAAGTTTCTAAGACGTAAGATGTTGAGTCCATGCATACTCATTTATAGATGAGGGCTCATGCCCTGGAGCTTTTGCTCAACCACGACGATGGAGCTTTTGCTCAAACACGACGATGGAGCTTTTGCTCAACCATGACGATGGAGCTTTTGCTCAAACACGACGATGGAGCTTTTGCTCAAACACGACGATGGAGCTTTTGCTCAACCACGACGATGAGGGCTTATGCCCTAAAATGGTACCACATGCATTTGCATTTCATGATGATTCAAGATGATTTAAGACGTTAAGAGTTGCATAGTCGAGTTTAGATGCATTGTCAAGTCAAGTTGTTAAGTTGTGATGTTTTAACGAATTACTCTGTGATGTTTTAACAAATTACTTTGTGATGTCTTTTAGTATGATGATATGTGACGATGACTGTGACTGCTATTTGATGATATTTTGCTAAGATAAATGATGATGTTTATGTATTTAATTATAGTTGTTAAATTATAAGATGTTTATGTTGTTAAATGTAATTTATGATTTATAAGATTAATATTATTGTTTGAGAAATCTCACCCCTTCTGCGTATATGTTGCCTCGACCGTGGGTAATGTGCAGGTAATAAAGACTAGCTGTGTTCGTGAGTAGACTCCTCACATCGTGTCTAGGATGCTCTGATACGTAACGGGATGGGGATTTTAATACTATTTTCTGTTCCTTTACGTATTGCTTTTGAAGTTTAAGAATTATTTTTGAACTAAGATTTATGAGACTTTTATGATGAGGTTGAAGTTTAAGAATTATTTTTGAACTAAGATTTATGAGACTTTTATGATGAGGCCTGCGTGCCAAAGACTATTTTAGATGTTGAATTAATTCCGCTGCGAGATATTAAATAATTTGTTGATTGAATTTGAAGGATAAATATTTATTTATTCCATTTATGATTTTTAAGAAATGTGACATTCCGTTTTGTGAAGAAAAACTCTGATTTTATTAAGAAATTTTTACGTTGGGAAAACGGGGTGTCACATATACAGTCAGGGATGGATAAGATAAAAGTTCAGTATTCTAGAAATAAGGGAGCTAAATATTGCTATGTGAATCAAGGATCCTACATGGTCTAAGTTATGCAAAATTGCGAGTCGGAGGCATACACATAAGTTAAGAAGGAATATCTAGAGTCCATTTCCAAAGTTTAAGAGTTCTATCAAGAAAAGAGAAATGATTTATGAGTTAAGCAAGATGAGATTCATACTCTCCGATGCCATAAAGGTTGGGTGATAACGATACTTTTCTAGAACAATGTTAAACCAAGATTTTATAACTTTTAAAAGTTAAGACGGGTATTAAGGGACTTGGAAATGAATTATACCAAACAACATCGTATTTTCATTTTTTTTCTGAAACCGATGACACGCGTCATAAATGAGTAGGTTCAATTAAGACGTGTGGACTTCCATATCAACTTGTCATTGGCAAGCTTGGGGCGAGATTCAAACCTTTTTCAAAACATAGAAACTCGTCCTGTGGTTCTGCAGTACCGTTATCGGTTTGGTTTCAAAATGTTTTCTTTTGAAAGGATATACATATATTCATTCCAAGAATCCGCATACCAATGTTTATAAGGTTTCTTAAAATAAAAAGATAGAACAAGTATCATTATTATCTAACAATATGTGGCACTTGAAAGTATGTAAGATGCAATGAAAAGTAAAGATTGACGAAGTGAAAATCAGTGATCTCCAAAAGGTCTTATGAGACGTATAAGTATATGCTAATAATGTTCAAGTGCAAGCAGACTAAGTCGGAAAGCTTAAGAGCATGTGAACTAAAGAATTAGTTAATGGATGTTAAATTTAAATTTGCTTCTCCATGTCCAGCTACATGAGACACCTATGAGTTCAGATGAAATGAGATAGGAATATTTTCCTAAGACTCTGAAAGAGATAAGAGATTCGTTGAATTGACTAGATAAGTAATGTAAGTAAGAGATAGGTGCCTCAAATTACATAAGGAAAAGTATGTATTAGCTAAGTGGTTACACAATAAGATATTTATGATGCAATTGAGCACTGCAGGGCAAACCTGAATTCTAGTGAGACTTCAGTTGAAAGGCAAATCCTGAGTGTCCAGATACTGATAGGTTACCTATATGAATGATTCACCCTAAGCCGGTAAGATATGAATCCGAGATATCTGGTATAATATGCCATAAGTATAAGCTTTGATCATGATGTTTTAGCTTAAGTTAAGACTATGAGAAGTATGATTCTGACGATGCAAGGATTATTTCAAGATGTTATGTTTGAACTCGTTATATGATAAATGATCTCTAAATTTCGAGGACGGAATTTTTTTAAGGGGGGTAGAATGTAATATCCCGCCTGTCAGTATTGGAATATTACCAGTCGATTGTGCCAGAGGATTTAAATTCAAGGAAAGTAAGTTTGGAGAATATTTATTATGCTATGTCAGTTTAAAATGGATAAAGTATCAGTGTCGGATTTAACACGCAAGAGGTGAGGGTATTTTGGTAATTGCACGTCAAGGGAGTATTTAATTGTTTTGGGGCCAAAATATCTTCACAATCTTTTCACTTTCTCTCTCTAGGCTTGGCCAAAAGTTTCTCCTCCTTCTCTCTTCTTCATCCACGCCCTTCTCTCTTTCTCTCCACCAAATCTTCCAAATCTTTTTCCTTCCATGGCATAAGAATTCATCTTGTTTTCCTTGATCTCTTCTACTTTTAGAAGATGGATTTTGTTGGGTTCTCTACATCTTCTCTCAAGAAAAGAAACAAGGATTAGGGTTTTTGATTGGTAGTGGTTATTATCAAAGGTTTATGCATGAAGTTTCTTTAAGAATGGAGTAGCTCCAATATCTACAAAGATTGGATGCTTTTGAAAGGAGTTGCATGTATTAGGGTTTGGATTAAACTCTCCTTTCACTTTGGTTCTCAAGAGATGTGTTATGAAAGCTAAGGTTTGGATGTTGATTAAGAGGCTAGGGTTTTAGTTGCTTGAACATGGAAGCTTATGATGAAGCATGTATCATGGAGTTGTGAATCAAGAAGTTAAGGCCTTGGGTTTGTATTGAAGCTATGATGTTGACTTGAAGGCAAGATAAATAACTAGGGTTGTTAATGGTAAAGTGGAAGCTAGAGTTTGCAAAGGATATGGTTTCATCTTGATCAAAGAAGAATTATGAAGATAGAAATGGATGGAGCAAAGGAAGCAAGTGGGACAAAAGCTAGGATTTGGACTTGTTGGAGCTTGGGACTTGTAGATGCTTCAAGAAATTGTCTAGGTGAGTTCCTTAGATAGCTTACCACCCTTGGTTTATGTGTTTTAATTATGTAAGGAAACTATATGAATTCTAGGGTTTAAAGTGTAAGTTAGTTGCCCCTTTTCTTGACATGCTTGCTATACTTGTATGTACTTGTTCCATGACTGTTTTTATAGGTTTCTAATGATCCTAAGGGTCATATAGCACTTGGAGATGCTTGGTTTGAGGTTTTTAGGTCAAAAATATCAATTTTGAAGTTGCTGGACTGTCACAGCTCGCCACGGCGAGTAAACTGCTCGCAAGGCGAGCTAGAAGGTCGAACAGGGGGTCCTGCTCTCCCCCAACTCGCCATGGCGAGTAGGAGCTCGCCTCCCCAGTAATTTTACTCGCCTAGGGGAGCAACACAGTGGGGAAACCCATTGTTTTGTTCGCCTCAGGTCGTTTCGGCATTTCGCGAGCTGTTTTTGTTGTGCAGTCTTTTTAAGAGAAATAAACCCCTCAAACCAAGATCCTAATTGTTAAAGTTTTAAAAGGAGACTTCCTTATAAATGAAACAAGTATTTGGCAAGTATGGTAAAGCATGGTAAGCGAGAGTATGATGTTTGATTTGGGTAGCAAGATAATCTTTAAGTAAGGGAATGAACTAGAGCCTCGACTAGTTGTCGAGAACTAGCAAGTTAAGCAAGAATCCCTAGAATGTTAAGACGCGAAGTGTAACCTCTTCGCATATGATCATGTACATTTAGTTAGCACATTAAGCCATGGATTGATTAGTCAATCTCTCCACTAAGGATAAGAACGTATAAGCTAGAACAAGTAGGAGTTTACCACTAATCGGTTCGATTAAGGTTCTGAGGTAAACAATCAAGTATGTACATGTTTAACTTATGTATACGACAAGACCATGACTAATAAGTAGGTGGCATGTCTCTTGCTATCCACATCAGGGGGATACAAGAGGTTCTCGATCTAAGGGGAACGATTCAAGCCGTAAGGGAACCGCATGTCACTGAAATTAACAAGACGTAGGTGCTCGTGTCTCTTGTTATCCACGCCAGGGGGATACGGGAGGTTCTCGACCTAAGGGGAACGATTCAAGCCGCAAGGGACCCACACGACACCGAGGGAGTCCGATGTACGTACATCGGTCATGTATGGGATTGTACTCAGGGTTACTCCACCCGGGACTCTCCGTAAAATGAATCAAGATAATGATGTTTGTTCAACGCTAACATAATGATTAATGAACTTAGACACGATTATGCATTATATGATTATGATCACGAATGAACTCAAGTATGATATGTTAGGTGCAAGTACATGTTAAGTAAAGAATGTGATGCCGATGACGATCTTAGGTTTCCCTAATCGTCCGGCTTAGGATGGTGTCATGAACATGTTATATGTTTAGGCCTTGATACGTAGATCGTATTTTTGGCAATGCGGTTCTAGGTTCCCTTTCGACCGCCATGACACATATAGGATGAGAAGCCTATAACAAGTGAGATAAGCCTATGACGGGTCTAGCATGCACTACCGTCTAGGAAATATGACCACACACGTATAATCAACCGTCAGGTTGTAAAATAGACACGTGGTGACCGTAGGTTTTCCCCCGTGGTTGCCTATAGCCTAGGATTAGGTGGAACTCACTGAGACATTATGTCTCATCCCAATCCTATTTTGTTTCAGATAAACAGGTTGGATGTCAAGCTAGTAGCCGAATGGATGTTTCAACAAGTGATCGTTCGTACCTGCAGCATGATGTGATGGATTTGAAGGATGCAATTTATTATACTTTAGAAAAGACAAGTTGTATATCTTTGTACGAACGCATGTTGTTGTAATAATATTCAATCGAAATTTTATTGTTGTATATTTTAATGTATCCGGTACTAAACTTAACGCACGTGCTAGACTTTCTAGATACGTCTGGTATGGGTGTTACAATAACCTTACTAACATGTATAGATTTCATTAAAATGTCAATTTATCAGAAGAAAGACACTACGAAGAATGGTACATATCATAGACATATTCATCAGAAAAACATTAAGAAAACAAAATGTAATAAAAATGCCAATTTACAAAAATTAATACTACTCAAGGATTTCAGAGGAATACAATAATATGTTTCAAGGATTTCAGTAAAGAAGGCTTTAAGAAAAATTAAAGAAATATTATCTGTCTTTCATTGATAGTGATAGGTTTCTACAAGTACACTCTTCTCATTTAATTATTATAGAGAAGATATCCCTGCGACAATCCAGAACTTAAAAGAAGGTTATTACATAACAGAAGGTTGCTAATAATGACAAGTTCAAATAATAATAATAATAACTAATAAGCTTATTAATCTAAGGTGTCTATATGTAGTACTAATCTTGAATGCTTTTTGTCCACAATTCATTCATGAATGAACTAATACATTATAGTTCAACATCTTTCATTCTTAAGTTATATCAAAATAAAGCCAAATCCAATAATCTCAATGAATATTATTATCTTTCCTAACCCGAATAAAATGCATAAGTTATCATACTTCAAACACATATCATTAATCAATTCATAAGCTATATGTCTTATTTACTTCATATTAGCTTTCAAGTTGAATCAATATATAAATTAAGTTTGACAGCTGAATTGCAACTTATGGTGCCGCCATGGTGGCCATCGGCATTCCTTCGCAAGTTGACTGCAATGGTTGTTACAAATCCGTCATTTTACCATGGCGTTGCCTTTCAACAACGCTGCAGCCAACTATTTGTATTGCATTGTACAATATATAAACATGTTACACTATAACTTAGGAAATTATAATTCAAATTTGTAAGATGCATTTTAAAAAGGAAATTTCTTACAGAAGTAAATGTTGAAACAAAAAGAACTTACAGTATTCAAACTTCAGCATAGAAATTTCAAAATACTAGCAAGGATGGAATCCATTGTCACTTAAATGTAACCTCGCCAAATTTATCTCTCTCAGTTGTGTGCAATTTTGTGTCACATGTTTCACACCCTTCTCTGTGACACTTTTACAATGATCAAGTTGTAATTGCAAAAGCCCACAACAACTCTTTGAGATCGCATAGAGTGTTTTATCATTAACCTTTGTATTTGACAAGTTCAATACCTCCAGCTCGGGAACTACAAAGTTCATTCCATGTAGTTTCACTTTTGAACAGAAAGCTAAGTTCAAATGTTTAAGCTTACAACATTTCCTTAAAACTTCACAAATACCTTTAGATATGCCAAAACAATGATGATGCAAATCAAGTATCTGTAAATTAGGGAAAATGGAAGAAAACATTATCATCGTTTTATTATGTAACCAAGAATTTCTACCCAAATAGAGAGACTTTAATTGAGGGTATACACCATACTCAACCAAAGAATGAGAATGCCCTACAGTCTCTTTCCCAATCCATGTGTCTTCCATTCTAATCTCACTAAGTCAAGGACAGTTTGAAAACAAGGTTGTTTCTGTGAGATTGTGACAATGACTAAGGTTTATAGACACCAAATTACCAAGAAAGAGAGAGAAATCAAGAACATGTTGATTATTTAGAAAATTAGTGGTATGAAGTACCAAATGTTGTGTACATGGAGACTTGGATAACAGACGGTGAATTATATTAACAAAGTTAGTCTGTTTGTTATTGAAGACGCGAGGGTGAGAGAGGTTGAGTTCTTCTAGCAAAGGGAAACAATCAACAATGGGTGACAGATCTTTGTCACCAAAATAAGTATTGTAACAAGTGAGAGAAGTCAAAGTTGTAATATTCTGGGAGAAAGTTTGCAACCCATCCGCGGGAAAGCAGCATGGATCTGGGAGTTTGAGCCATGTGAGTTTTAATGTGAAATTTGAGATTTGACTAAGAAGATCGTCGAGGTTGCGGTCACCACGGAAGTGTGTGAGGTCGAGGGAGGTGAGGTTGGTGAACCTTTTGAAGAGACGAGGGAGGAAAGGACGAGTTGCATCTTTGATACTGAGAGAAAATAGAAGACTATTGGTGATGGAGAGAAATTGCTTGGAGACGAGGGATAGAGATCTCAAGTTTTTGTCATCGTTGTTGATATTGATGAATTTGAACAATTTAACAGCTACATCAACATCAGTTAAACAAAGACTGACAGCAAGGGTAACCGTTAAAGGACCTGTTTGAAACTTTTGAAACTTAAAGGACTAACTTAGGAATTCTGTCGAACTAAAAGGACCTAACTGAAACTTTTGAAACTTAAAGGACTAACTTAGAAATTCTGTCAAACTAAAAGGACCAAAAGTGGTATTTGGTCAAATAAAAATTATTCCAACTTTACATTAATCAAAAGTTAAGAAAATTTTAACTTTCTTTCAACTCCTTTAATCAAAATTAAGGCTTCAACTATAATTTCAACCAATAATAGATTCACATTATGTGGCATAGATTTGAACGTTGAACATAACAAAAACAAACATTGTTTAAAAAAACAATCTTTTATTATCCAAATACATTTTGTTTTAAAAAAAAAATATTTGTTTAAAAAATACAAACTTCAGTTTTCCAAATACATAACATTAATATGCATAAAAAAATACATAACATTAAGGCTTAATTGCACTTTTGGTCCGCGCATTTTGATCGAACAAAATCGTCCCTAAACTAATTTTTTTGCAATTTTAGTCATAACCCCCATTTCCCCCTCCAAAAACGCCGATGTGTCTAATTTTTTTAGTGATGTGGCCAAAATAGCTCCTATGTGGCAATTCCCACATGGAAAATGTCATTACCATGTCATTAACTCAGACAAATATCTAAAACATTTTTTTCTTCTCTTGGTTCCACATACCGTGTATACAAGAGTTACATATGTTTTGAGAAATATTGCTCAATTAGAGGGTAATGGACATTATAGTTTAGTATAACATTTTTAGCTTTTTTGATAGTAGATGAATAAATAAAGATAAAATACTACGATATCTTGTTTTTAGAACTTTTTCTAATAAAATAACTTGCTCAAGTTAGATGCTTATATATGTACTTTGATTTTCATTTAGACCGTATATAAATAAATTAACATATATCTTGTGGTGTCGGTGTCCTATATTTCTTACACTAGCGGTGTTGAAGTGTTTGTGCCAGTGTCGTGTCAGGTGTCCGTGTCGGAGTCCATGCTTCATAGCTCACCGTTAGAGAAGATTCTTTGACTTTCACCCCTATACACATCTGATTGTGCAAATTAATCATACTCTTAGATCAATTCCAAGTTAAATATGAGTTGGTGAATTTTGTGTTGCTGATATGAATGTGGAACTTATGTAGCAGATGTATCTAGATTGTATGGTCCAATCCAGGCAGTTCTTAAGTTTGACAAGAATCAATTAACAGGTACAAGTCCTTATCGGGGAAATGAAAGGTTCGTCATAGTGTTTTCATTTGAGGAAATTTGGTTTCTGGAACTTTTTAGAACTTTATGCAATTTCTCTTGGGATCTATTCCAATGGTGGAAACAATTGTGAATGATATTTTACTTGTGCATATTGGCATTAGCCGTAAAACTAATGTCAAGATATATTAGCTGTTTAGAGGCACTAGCGTGACATTTGAGAAATTGACTACTACCAAAAAATTGAATCAGAAAAACTGAACTTTGATTGATAGTTCAGAAACTGAACCAATTCAGTTCGGTTCAGATTAAGTCATGAACCATCCGCCACGGTTTTATTCATGAAAAAACAAAATTGCAAAGGCAAATATGATTGGAAAAATCAAAAAAGTAGGACAGAAGTAGCACAAAATGAATCAACGGGGATGATGACTTTGGAGCCTATTCATATATATCTAAACTAAACGTGTTATTAAAAGGACAAAAACACATATAGGTTCCAGAAAGAAAATTTTATACAGATATTAATTAGAATCTCAATGAGCAAACTTGTGAAACAACAAAAAGCGGATCATTGACTTGTTTCATTTGCGAATAGAAGATAAAAAAATAATACTGAGAAGGAATTATTATATCCTTTCTACCAAACAGCAGCCCCTTAAAAAACATGCAGCACATCAGCATGCTTTTTTTTGTTTACTGCTGAGTATATACGACAGACCTGTATGAGCTTGTCTTGCCGAATATGTGGTTTATGATCTTATTTTGGAGCTTGTCTTGCAAAATAATGAAATCTACCAACAAATGATCTCTCAAGTTCAAGTTTAAATAATTAAAGTTTCAGTTATCTTGAGAGTAGAAATATCCTAATTACTTAAAATATCTAAATTACATGAGATCTAGAATCTGTTATGAGTATCGAGAAAAGGGTGCATTTACATATGGTGCACATGTTGAGGAGTTGTTGGTAGAAGTTAGGCTTTTATTGAAATAAACGATAAACTAGATGGTTCCTAGTTAGTCTACAACACAGTAAAACGATATCATACATTTCTGTGGTAACACAGTACGAACATACTCTGGTTGTCTCAAAGCAAAAACAAAAAAAGGAAACATAAGTCTCAATCTGGTCATAAATATACTAGAGCAGTCAGCTGGGAAGAAATTGACCAATTATTTGTTTTGTGCAAAGATATTTCTGAAAATCAAATGCAATTAATCTGTGGAAAGAATTATATACGATGATATGTCATTAGTATGGTATATATTCATCCAAATGAAGTAGAGAATAGTATCCAGCTACTGTAAAAGCAATACATTATTATAGCACTACAGAATTGTTTGGAAAACACATGAGATTCAGATACAACAAAAGATGGTGGTCTTGGAACCGTTCGCTAATAAGAAGGTTTGAGGAAAATGGTCTCACAGTTGTTCGCTGAACAGATTAACGACACTGAAGGTTAATTTGAGGGGTGTTGAGGAGTCATTTGAATGTACAACGATGGTTGAAGCAACGTTTGAGAGCACAATGATGGTCAAGGCGGTGTTTGAGGGTACATGGTGGTAAAAAGAAAACTAATGCAATGTACACACACATTTAACAACTTTACACTCAATGTACATTATATAAAACTATTACCATGCACAGAGTGATGAACAAATGCACATTTATATGATGCCATTGTAAAAAATTAATTTTTTAGAAAAGTAAAATCTTAAAACAAAAATAACTTATGTTCAAACTTCAGCATAGAGATATCAGAATACTATGAAAGAAGGCATCCACAAATCAAGAAGAATTTTCTATATCTCTTAAAATAAAATCATCCAAACTAATCTCTTTCAATTGTGTGAAATTTTCTAGCACACATAATTCACTCCCTTCTTTGTGACATTATCACAATTTTTCAGTAATTAATAGTTTCAAAAGCCCACAACAATTCTTTGAGATCACATAGAGTGTTTCATCGTCAACCTTTGTATTTGACAAGTTTAACACCTCCATCTTGGGAACTTCAAACTTCATTCCATGTAGCTTCACTTTTGAACAGAAGGCTAAGCTCAAAACAACATCGATTTGTTTATAGGATTTTTTAATTAAAACTTGACATTTCATTAAAGAATCCTATAAACAAATCGTTTTTTTTTTTTTTAGAAAGTAGACAGTATCATTGCCATGAAAAAAAAATCTGACATATCAAATAATTATAGAAATTATGGACAAATAATTAAGCTGCATAGAGTAATTCTCATATTAAAATATGCACAGCCATATTAGAATCATTGAATCAACAACACTGACGACAACAAGTATAAAGTATTACTTGTATTTCTAAAGCTTTCATTCTCGCTTTCTGAAACCCTTTCAATTATTTCAAATGGAAACTATTATAGTAAAAAGCATTGGCTTAACACTAAAGTACTACCACATGTTCACAAGTCAAAGAAGAAAGCACAAAACAAATCAATATCGGTCGAACTATTTCAATGAAAGACTAAGGCAATTTTTGCATTGTTTAATGCATGTCTAAGGCAATTCCTTTAAACAAATAAAAATTCTTTCTTCCGAAATACAGTCTATAAAGGTAAAAGATCTTTTTTCCTAACTCTAAAGATCCAAAAACCTAAATAAAACAATACAGCAGTTTTTGGATGAGTCTCTAATCTCTTCTGCATATCTACTCCAATGGCCTCCATACTCTCCTGTGGAGTTCTCCAGCTAACTTCTCAGCTTTTTAACATCTTAAACTGCATCATAAATGACAAACATATGTTTATACTGTTAATTTAGATGCATTTAAGCACGTAGATGACCAATGAACATACAAATGGCATATTATGGTATTTTCTAATTGTGTGTGGGGATGTCTTTTTATTATTACCTCCATGTTTCAAGCGGTAAAAACAAATGAAACTAAAACTATATAAATATCATGAATATGATCTGACATCAAACATTCGTGCTTTTTGATTATTAACATCAACATTCGATTCTTATCTCATTTAAAAGAGGCAGGAATGACACATCCAAAAGATCATATGTATAAAGCAGAATAGTAATTTTCACAAAGAAACAAAATCAAGACAATAACTTTACGAACATCATAACATGTAAAGATTTCAATAAATCTACCTATTTATCAGAAGAAAAAAAACGCTAAAAACAATGGTACATATCATAGACATATTCATCAGAAAAACATTAACAAAACAAAATATATTAAAACTGCCTAGGATTTCAGTGGTAGGTTGCAACAACCAGTTTTCACATTGTCATTAGTCATTCTTTCTGTCCACAATTCACTCATGAATGAACTAATACATTTTAGTTTAACATCTTTCATTCTTAAATTTTAACAACAAAATAAAGCCAAATCCAATAGTCTCAATGGAGATTATTTTATTTACAAACCCCAATAAATTCCTCATTTTCACAATCACAAATATAAAACAAAAATTAAATTAAATTAGTGGCACATATCAGAGTATAGCAGCTCATATGCAATCACTCCATTAGAATGCCTAGGCATTTTCCTTCAGGTACCAGTCCAAGTAGTTAGGAGTAGAAACCTGAAGGAGAGCAATTGTCCAAGGTCAAAACAGAACACTCAGAGCAGACATTCAGAAGCAATTAAAGAAATTAATTGAATTCACACAAAAATATGTTGTGCAGAACACCAAATGGGCTATAAGATGATTTTTCTCAAAGCCGTACACATGTTATCATACCTTAGACACATATCATTAATCAATTCATAAACTATATGCCTTATTAACTTCATACTTGCTTTCAAGTTGAATCACTATTTAAATTAAGTTTGAAAGCTGAATTGCAACTTATGGCGCTGCCATGGTGGGCATCGGTATTCCTTCACAAATTGAATACAAGGGTTGTTATAAATACATCATCCTACCATGGGGTAGCCTTTTAACAACACTCCAGCCAATTTTTTTTTTTTTTTTACATTGTACATGATATAATTATGTTACACTATTACTTAGGGAATTATAATGCACATTTGTAAGATGACATTTTAAAAAGGCAATTTCTCATTGAAGTAAATCTTAAAACATAAACAACTCACAGTGTTCAAACTTTAGCATAGCAATTTGAGAATACTAGAAGAGATGACATCCATGATGCGACAAGAGTTTCCTATTTTTGTCACTTAAATGAAACCCCACCAAATTAATTCCTCTCGGTTGGGTGCAGTTTTCAACCACAAATTTCACACCCTTTTGTGTGACAACGTTACAATTTTCAATAAATAATTGTAAGAGGCCAGAACAATTCTTTGAGATCGCATAAAGAGTTTCATCATCAACACTTGTATTTGACAAGTTCAACACCTCCAGATCGGGAACTGCAAAGTTCATTCCATGTAGTTTCACGTTTGAACAGAAAGCTAAGTTCAAATGTTTATGCTTACAACATTTCCTTAAAACTTCATAAATACCTTCAGATATTTCACGGCAAACCTTCAAATCAAGTAGCTGTAAACTGGGGAAAATGGAAGCATACATTATGATGATTTCATCACTTAACCATGAATTGCTACCCAAATAGAGAGACTTTAATTGTGGGTATACACCAGAATGTTCTAAAGTATTTTTCCCAATAGATGTGCCTTCCATTTTAATCTCACTAATTGAAGGACAGTTTTTAACAAGTGAAAACAGTGTTGTTTCTGTGAGATGATGACAACCACTAAGGTTTATAGACACCAACTTTCCAAAAAACAAACACATCTCAACAAGTTGATCGGTTAGAAAAGAACTACTACGAAGTTCCAAATGTTGTATACATGGACACTTGGATAACATTATGCAATGAATTGAATTAATGAAGTTAGGCTTATTGATGACCAAAGGGTGATGGAGGTTGAGTTGTTTGAGCAAAGGGAAACAATCAACAATGGGTAACAGATCGTTGTTACAGAAAAAAGTACCGTAACAAGTGGGAGAGGTCAAAGTTGTAATATTTTGGGAGAAAGCTTGCAACCCATTTACAGGAAAACGACATCGATGTGGGAGTTTAAGAGATGTGACTTTCAATGGGAAATTTGAGATTTCACAGAGAAAATCGAAGACAGGGAGTTTAAGTAACGGCATCGATGTGGGAGTTTAAGTAACGGTGGTCGCGGATGAGCGAGAGGTCGAGGGAGGTGAGGTGTGTGAACCTTTTGAAGAGAAGAGGGAGGAAAGGGCGTGCTTCCTCTTTAAGAGTGAGTGAAAATCGAAGACGATTGGTGATGGAGAGGAACTGCTTGGAGACTAGGGAGAGAGAACTCAAGTTTTAGTCAGCCTTGTTGATGTGGAATCTGAACACCAATTCCCAACACTCATCAGGTAAATATGTATTTGTTTGTTCGTCAACCATTTGTTGTGAGTTCCTCCGGCCCCGGTGATGAGTTAGGGTTTTTCGGAGAAACTGTGGAAACCTCATTGTTATCAGTGACAGACGGTGGTAAGAAATGAAAAGAGAAAGATGAAAATGGTGGTTTAGGGAAAATTTTATGCCTGTGTTTCCTATAATTGAGGTACGCTTTTATTTCTTCCACTCCCACGTGCTTAGAAGTTATTTTTTTATTCGACATTCATTTATATATATATATATATATATATATATATATATATATATATATATATATGAGGGCATTTCATGTGAGAGCACTACTTATAATGAGAGATGAAAGGAGTGAATATGGACCATTGGATTTAATTGTACGGTGCAGATTAAATTGGTCAACTTAAATAAATTGGTCAACTTAAAAGTAATTGTACATGATTCCCTTAGCTACATCCTTCTCCTTTCCCATCTCTCTCAGAAACGCAGTAAAGCCTTGAACCAACCCCTTTAATGATTTTTTTCCTGCATTCTTTCTTGTTCTCTATGTAAATACATGCATTGAAGATGAACAAAGAATGAATTAACAAACTACAAATATTGACAAATTTCATTTTTATTCATTAAAAAATCCAGTTATCTTATCGCTGTTTGCAGAATCTAGTTCCAATTGATTATGCACAAAATCAATCCACCGTATAAAAAAAATGATCAAAATTCCAATTGTTATAACAAAAGGATGCAGTTAATTAATTAATCCTCTATTACAAATCTATACATGTCTCATTAAGATATTCCAATAAAACCTAATTCCATTTCCAATAAAAAACAAATGGGTGGGTGGGGCATTTCACATATCAATCGGTGGCAATAACACCTAATTTCAAATACAAATTAACAGAATTGAAAAGAAAACATATTCATTTGACTTGTGAGAGAGGAAGAAAACCAGGAAAAAACAAAAGAGAGGAAAAGAAGAGGAAGGGATACGTATAGAGAGAAGAGAAACATATGCTTTCTATTCAACTGTGCCCAACCTTTTTTACTATCTTGTCAAAAAAAAAACACTACTAAAAAAACAGTGATTTCGGACGGAATTTTCGGACGGATACGAGTTTGTCTGAATTTTTCGGACGGATTTGGGACGGTTTTAACGGAGCGAAATTTTCGTCCCAAATCCGTCCCAAAATCGTGTGAAAATTTTATGACATGTTCAAACAGTGTTTTTTCCCACGAATTTCGCACGGAATTCTTTAAAAAAACAATTCTGTCCCAAAACCGTGTGAAATATTGAGACGGATTTCGGACGGCTAATATTTTTGAGGGTTTTAATTGGGAAAATTTCATCTCCCGCTTATATCTCACAAAATTTCCCTCGTGTGCTGCTCTCATGGCCCTAAAATTTCATCTCCCTCTTTCGTAACACTAAAACCAACTTCAACATCAATTTCTCAGGGTGCCGCTCTTCAATCAACTTCTCCTGTGCTGCTCTTCAATCAATTTCTTCCAAAAACTTCTCAAGCTCGTCAATCAATCTCTCAAGCTATCCAAGGTTCACTTCTCTTCTCTTCAGATCTGAGGATTATCTGTATATTTTTTTTTTAATTTCTCAGTGTTTTCTTCAAAAAATCAAGCATGTTCCCATAAACTTGTACCTGATTCTTGGTTCAGTTTTAGGGTTTAATTTGTTTTACTTATTAAGGTTTTTAGTGTGCTTAACTACCTATACTTGGATTCATGTTTGCTGTTGAAAATAATTGTGAGTTTTGTGCTTAATTGTGGGTTTTGTGTTGAAAATAATTGTGGGTTTATTTTTTGTTCACTTTTTTCTGTTGAAAGACTTGGATTCACTTTTAAGTTCTAAACTGTGGTTATAGACTTACAGTTACGGTTTCAATTACGTTTTGATCATTGATAATGCGGATAAATGCAGCCACTTTTTTAAGATGCTAGCAAGAAATAACCTGTTTGTGGTTGCGATCACAGAGCAATTATTGATATCGCGGTTAAATGTCATTGCAATGCAATTTTTATTAGTTGTGTTTTAAGTATAGAGAATTGAGAGAAATCTCATATTGCATAGACTGCAGAAAAAATACAAGTGTTTGAGCTATATATGCGGCTTACAAATCACAATAGCTAGCTAACTAAACTACTAACTAATAATAGTTACATCTACTGCTAACAGATGGATAACTGTCCTAATTGACTTTAGATGAAGTTAGTTGAATCTGACTAGCTTCTACATCCTTCACAGTACCCGGTGTTGATTCTTGGCGTTGTTAGAGTGCTGCTGTTGTGGTTGTTTTAGTGCTGAGTTTTCTTTTCTTTTTAGCCAGTTTTGGTGCCTTTAGCAGCTGTGTATGGGGCGTTGCTTTGCTGCTGCTGTTTCTAGGTGCAGCTAGTGTGTTTTTGCAGCTAGAGTGCTGCTGTTGTGGTTGTTAGTGTATTTTTTTCTAGGTGGTTATTCTTTCTAGATGCAGTTAGTGTTTTTGTGCTGTTTTTTTCTTTTCTGTTTTGGTGTTTAAGTGTGTGTATCTCAGTTCTGTTTTTCTGTTGGCATACTTTTGGTGTTGTATTTTGGTAGCTAGATATACCTGATGTTGGGTGTTATATTTTTGGTGACACCTAGTTATAGATTATCTCCATTGGACATGATAATGATCAATTTTTTTTTTTTTTAAGTTTTCAAGGGTTTACCAGCTGTGGCAGTAGTTCTGCAACTCAATACCTGGCTATGGACTATGGTTTTGCAATTAAGGAGAAGCAACCATCCTTATGGTGTCACAATTTTTCCATTGTTTACAATTAAATGCACTTTGTGTTTTGTCCTTCTTTAAAGAAATTAATTGCTCTTGCCCAATTTTTATTATCATGCATGTCATTGTTGAATTATTTTTAGCATCAATCAGAGTTTATGTTGATACTGGCGCTATAACATAGGAGAATTTGAAGAAATTTTCAGTGTTCTATTTAGTAAAAAATAATGTCAAATACTGGTTATAGCGATGCTAAATTTAGCTGCATTGGAAGGTATGAGTTGGTCTTGAGATTTTGAAATTTAGCATGTCAGGCACTCTAGAATTCAAGATAGTTGAAAGAATACACTTGATAGAGGTTAAGAATAAACTTTCAAAAAGTGGAATTTCAACTTATCATCTTAATTTTGTTTTGGTGCATTCTATAAGTTTAAAGGAATTTTTTACATAACTTGGTTGAACTATTGAAAAGTGAATCCAGTTTACCAACTGTTAGGCGCAAAACATGGCATAATTAGACTAGGGAGTAATAAATTACGGATCACAATTCATGTTTAAAGTGAATCTTCAATTGTAGACAGGTTGTGTATAGAAACTATGGACTATCATAGAGACTTAAAAATGAGAGGAAAAAACATGCATTGACATCACTAATTGCTGTAATGGTTTTATGTCTGGATTTCATTCATGCTATTAAAATGTAAATATTTCTAATAATTTTTTTTACTATGTTCAGCCTTGATATGTACATTATGCCATTTGGTTTTCTGGTGTGGTTTTATTGTTAGTGCTGGTCTAATTGCCTAGGTTTGTTAGGTCTGTTTTGCTTGGGAATAAATTTTTCATTTAAAAAGAAAAGTTATTTTGGCAGTTAATCAAATTGTTGTTTTAGATGTCTGGAAGAGGTACTAACAGAGGTGGAAGGACTTTATCCTCTCAAGGTCGATACTCAACTGGTAGAGGGCGAATTGTTGTATAAGTTACACCTACTACACCATCTCCACATGTATCTCTAAGTCCAGTGGCGGAGCCACGTGAGGACAGGGTATGGCCATGGCCTACCCATTATTTCTGTGAAATTACCATAATACCCTTGGCATAATTTTAATATTACAAGCATGCCATTCACTCACTCTCCCACTCTCATTCGTATTTTTTCTCAGAACGGGAAAGAAAAGGAATCGCATCTTTTCTCCTCATCCTCACCCAGTCACGGCGGCAATCACTCACCTTCATCCACCGGCAATCTGCCGCGACCGACGAACTCTCCTTGGAACTCAAAGCCTCCATCTCCATCTCCTTTCTCAGCATCGATCACTACTATGATTCTTTATTTGTCTCAATCTTTCTACAAACCCTAAAACTGTTAAACAAAGGTAAGTGTATCTCTGATTGTTTGATTTCTTTTTGTTTATTAATGAATTTGATATTTAATTTGGTTTTCAATTTCAATTTTCCCATAGCCCTAATCAAAACAAAAGGGGATTTTTGATTTTTGACTTTTGTTAATAATACTGCTTAAATGCATAATTGGAATTAGAGCTAGCTTTAGATTATTGAGGAACTAATCTATTCATGGTTGGAATTAGAGCTAGCTTTAGAGTTTAGAATATTGAGGAACTTAAATCATTGAATATTATAGCTAGCTTTAGAATATTCACGGTTGGAATTGAATCTGGTAACTTATTGAGTAAAACAATACATTTAAAAGTGCATAATTGGATTTTCAAAGATTATAAGGTATATAGAACCTAATGTGATTACTATGCATTATCTTTTGTCATGATTCTGTAATAGTGTAAGTAATGTGTAAGTAATGACAGAGAACAAGATCATGATTGAATGCCAATGTGTATAGTGTGTTATAGTGTAAGTACTGATTATATTTAGTTATAGCCAATGTGTATAATGTGATTATATGGCATATAAACCTTTATTAAGGACTGATTATATTTAGTTATAACTTGTTTCTCCCTAGTGAATGATGCAACCTGCATTCGGATGGAACCTATTGTCTGCTCAACTACACTTGCTGATTTAGAATAAGCTTCCTGTCTAGTTGATGATGATTTAGAATATGTGTATAGTGTGTAATTGTGTAAGTGGGCAATTGGCAGATAGGAGCTACCCTAGACACTTTGCAACAGAATTGACAATCCATTAGCAGTACCATTGTCAATTGTAGATTTGTTTCATTATAATAATTTTGATAATTTTATATATTATGTAGTTTAAATTTTGAATGATTAGTTTTTGGTTTATTACGACTTAAATTTGTTATACAATGTAATTTATATATTATATTTTAGTTTATTTTGATGGCGAGATAGCGGCCACCCCAAACATTTTTGTCTGGCTCCGCCACTGTCTAAGTCAATCATTATCACATGCACAACCTACACCATCAACACACATAAACACTCCGAACGCATCAACTACCATACCTCAAAATTCTGAACAAACTTTGCCACACACTCAATCATCTGCCATTGAACCTGATGAAGATGAAGGAATTGATCAAGAATGCCTTGAGAAAATAGAGCCGTATCGAAATGAGTAAGTTAAATATTATACTTTTGAGAAATTAACTTAATTTTTTGTAGAAAATAATTGATGCATGTATATTAACAATTTGTATTAACAGGTTCAATCCATCAACTGCTATTCGTTTCTTGACGAAATCCATTAAGAGCAAATTTGATTGGTTTTGTCCTACATGGGGACATGCATCTCTTGACCAGAAGTTGTTATGGTTTACTGAATTTAAGGTAATAGTTATATAATTAGTAATTTATAGTTAATTAGTAATATATTTCTTTAAGAAGAATACTTAGCTACAATGCTTTATATACAATTCAGTCGGTTAACATAAATTTCGCTAAACGACTTTGTTTTAATAGATACAAAATGCCTTTGCTGACGTAAGTTTTTGGTAGTTAAGATGAATATTAGTGTAGAACAGTACAAACAGTGCACAAAGTACTTTATCTAAGTGTTTTTTTTTTCATTAGTTAGATGTGATTTATAGAACAATTAAAGACTCTTGAAAATTTTGAATTGCTAACATGTTAATTGGGTGCAATTTTGTAGAAGTATTGTAAATGGGAACCTAAATATGATGCTAGGATTCGCCAAATTTTTGAAATCAAGGGAGAAGGTAGATTCAGAGGTATGATGTATCAAGAGACGAAAAACTATGCAGAAAATTCCAAATACTGGCTAAAGTACATCCCTGAGCCAATATGGAATCAATTAATACTTTATTGGGCATCCGATAAAAATTTTAAGAATTTATCAGTGGCAAACATTGCAAATAGTGCCTCAACTCAAGGGAGCTCCATTCATACCGATGGTTCTATATCTATGGGTATATGTTTGTCTTGTGTTCGAGTACGTCATCTTTTGAACAAAGTATTACTCAAATTTCTGTTAATTTACTTTTGAGTATTGACTAGTGAACAATTTAGTCATGTTATTTTGTGATATATTGTGCTAGAACATTGAGCACATATATGAATCTAGTTTGTATAATTTTGTTTTAGACAATGAGCATTTGTTTACTCTTGAATTATTATTTATTTTTATTTGAATCTAGTATGTATTATTGAATATAATTTTGGGATTTCAATTTATTTTAAACTCATTAAAATAAATTAATTTTTTTGCAATTCTGTATAAAAAAAAAGCATATAATCTCTCCCGAAAAGCGTGGTAAATATTTTAAGGTTCCTTAAGATTTCATCCGAAAATCATTGGAAAATTTGTCTGAACACTGCAGGAAATTAAACTTAATTCCGTCCGAAAACTGTAGGAAATTAAACTTAATTCTGTCCGAAATTCGTAGGAAATTAAACTTAATTCCGTCCGAAATGCGTCTGAAATCTATTCACATGTCCCACAAACGTAATCGTGCGAAATCCGTCCCAAATATTTTTGGGACGAAATTTGGGACGGAATTATGATTTGCGACGCGGCTTTTTCGGACAACGCCTTATCCGTCCGAATTCCGTCCGAAAACACATTTCCGTCCGAATTCCGTGGGAAATGTCCGTAAATTCCGTCCCAAAACCGTCCGAAATTTCGTCCGAAAATGACATTTTTTTAGTAGTGAAAAACATTTTTTACTATAATTTAATCTTGACCGTGTATTTTGATCCAAGGGATAATATTACATCCTCTCATCCTCTCATTTAAGTTGCTCCTCTCACTTGATATGCCATATATATATATATATATATATATATATATATATATATATATATATAAATATATATATTATTTACAAATTATTTTTTTGGTTTTTTCAAAAAATAATAATTTGGCTATTACTTTTTCCCACCCCATCCATAGAATGTACATCAATTTTTTTCTTAAAAAATGTCATGAAGTGCGGAGTTGTATGTTTGAACCTACGCCCCTGCATTTTTTTAGAGTATGAGTTGTACTTACATACTAGAATTTACATATTTTGTTAGAGAAGAATTGTATCAATGAGTAAAAATAAAATCATAAGAAAATTGAAAAAGAAAAAATGTGGAAGAGAAGAAAAAAGAAAATGATTATGATAGAATTGGTTAGGAAACTATTTAAGGTTGAGCTACGTGCTATAGAGTGCAGTTGTTGAGACGTCAACTCTTAGGGGTGGAGCTACGATAGGAGCTGGGTGCTACGTTTCAAATTAGAGTAGTATGTGAAGCTCAATGACGTATTTTAGTAGCGTTTACCTCCGAGATAACCAGATTTTAACATAGGGTTCTCCAAATGATCTTTTTGGGTCTAGGGCTTAGTTACTTAGCTATTGAGACGTCCACTCTTAGAGGCAGTGCTATGATAGAGATTGGGTACTATGGGGTCCCTAAGTTATATATTTACGGTGAAAAAGAAGTTCTATATCGAGTATGATGAAATGAGGAAGGGGGTATTTGAGTGACTTGATTCTTCTCCCTTGATAGCTAGGTTTTATGACACGTTCCTCAAATGCATAGATGCTTATTGGATTGTTTTAGTTACAAATCCACACAATGTGACAAATGAATTTTTATTTCTTCAAGCTAGGTTTTGATTCTCCACCGACATGTGCACGTCTATGGGCTTACATAGTACATACATCTCGTCACAATTGACATCAAATTAGTAATGAGTTGCGAATTTTTTTAATTTAGTTCTGACTTGTCATGGACTGCTAATGAACTATTGAAGAGTGTCAGGAAGACTCTATCTGGAGTAAAATCTGATTTGAAACATACCAAAGTGTAGTAGTTTCAAAAACGATTCAAGAAGTCCAAGCTTTTCATTATGAAGCTTTTGTTAATAAAAGTTGAGTCACATTAGTTTAATGTTCTATATGAGTCAGTATGACATGCCTAGCTTACTGCTTACATGCTCTGTCTTCTATTTCATTAAGAATATGTTGCACAAGATTTTGAAAATTGGACGAAGAGCTACCAGTATGGACTCAGAATGTTATATCTTTGCCAGAGAAATTTGAGTGTTCTGAACATTAAGTCTTAGACTTATTGTTCCAATGGTTTAAACAAATTTGTAAATGATACAACACATTTTTACTTGTGCATCATAGAACTAGCCGTAAAACTAATATCAAAGTTAAATTAGGTCATTGGAAGCACTAACGTGACATTTGAGCAATTGACTAGCTATACATAGGATGTGTTAAAAAAAATACCAAAGGACCAAACCAAAAAAACCGAAGTTTGATTGTAGTTCAAAAATTTAACCAATTCAGCTCGGTTCAGATTAATTCATGAACTAGCCATCACAATTTTAGTCATGAACAAACAAAATTGCAAAGTTAGTGATTGGAAAAAACAGAAAACTAGGACAGCAATAAATAACAACCAAAAAACATAACACTAGACCTGCAAACCATGTCAAAGTTATTTTCAAAATTAAATTAAGTGGTTGGAAGCACTAGGATGACATTTGAGCAATTGGCTAGCTATAAAAAAAGTACCAAAAAATCAAAACAAAAAAAAAAAAAAATTTGATTGATAGTTCATAAATTACAAAGGCAGTGATTGGAAAATCGAAAAAAGTAGGACATCAGTAGCAACCTGGAGACATATGCATAAAAGAACAAAAGAAACGACAGCAGCCACCGCAAAATAATCCACAACAAACTTTAGACCCGAAGCAAAATCAAAACTGCAGAACCTCAACAGTAGCAATAAGAGAATAAATACTACACAAGGAAAGACCAATCAGAAGTTCAGAACCAGATCGAGCTTCCTCCTGGCCCACTGCAGAGTGATGACCGAAGCACCAAAATAACACATTCAAAAACATCCCTTACAAACCGAAGGCAGATATTAAAACCCACCAACACAAGAAACAATCTGCTTAAAACAGATCAAAATCAATTAAGAATTTGTATTAAAATTTGATAAAGATTAGAATAAGATTTCCCATAATTAGCATAATGAAACTACATTTTTAAGTAATATAATTGTAAGTGTATTTGTGACCTCTTTCAGTTTTTGAACCATATTTTCACTCCTTGACGCGAGAAGAGTTCTTTATTTTTGCCACTTAAAAGAAAAGGCGTCAAATAAATCTCTCTCAATAGTGTGCAGTTTTCTGCCACATGTTTCACTCCCTTCTCTGTGATCTTATGACAATGTCTCAATGATAGTTGCAAAAGCCCACAACAATTCTTTGAGATCACATAAAGAGTTTCATCATCAACGTTTGTATGTGACAAGTTCAACACCTCCAGCTTGGTAACTACAAAGTTTATTCCTAGTAGCTCTACTCTTGAACATCCGGTTAAGTTCAAATGCTTAATCTCACAACATCTCTTTAAAACTTTACAAATACCTTCAGATATACGATTACACCAAGGCAAATCAAGATGTTGCAAATTGGGGAAGATGGAAGCAAACATTATGATGTTTTCATCACTTAACCAAAAATTGTGACCCAAATAGAGAGACTTTAACTGAGGGTATACACCAATATCCATCAAAGAATCAGAATTCTCTACACTCTGTTTTCCAATAATATTTGTGAATTCCATTTTTATTTTACCAAGTGAAGGACAATTCCTAATGAGTCAAAACAAGGCTGATTTTGTGATCCTCAAACATGAATTAAGGCTTATAGACACCAAATCATGTAGAAACAAAGACAACTCAGCAACATGTTGATCATTCAGAAAATAACTGTTATTTAGATCCAAATGTTGTATACATCTACACTTGGATAACAGAGAATATATTTCATTAATAAAGTCAGGGTGGTAAGTTTTTTGGGTCTTTAAAGAGTTACTCAGGTTGAGTTGTTTGAGCAAAGGGAAACAATCGGCAATGAGTAAGAAGTGAGAGCTATCAAGAGAATGAATGTGGGAACAATTGAGAGAGGTCAAAGTAGTGACCTTTCGGGAGAAAGCTTGCAACCCCTTAGTGGGGAAGGCATGCTTTTTTGGATTTGAAGGATGGTTGGAGATATTGAGCAATGTGATCTTTAATGAGAAACGAGAGATTTTCCGGAGAAGCTTGTTGAGGCCATAGTCGTAGTATGAAAGATCAAGGGAGTTAAGATCCGTGAATCTTTCGAAGAGGCGTTGAAGGAAAGGACGTGTTGAATCCCTAACCGTGAGTGAGAACAGAAGACAGTTGGTGACAGAGAGGAACTGTTTGGAGACTAAGGATAGAGAATTCAAGCAGCAGCGGTCATTGTCATTGATGATGAGGAATCTGAAGACAATTTCCCAACAGTCATTAGGTAAATATGCTTCTTCCTCAACTAACAGGTGTGAAGATTTGAATGAAGTTATTTTCTTCCTTTTCATTGGATTTCGCAAGAGTTTCGCTGGTGGTAAATTTTCCGGTGAAGATTTTCTTTTCCTTTTCATTGGCAGGGAATAGTCATCGCGCCGCCGACGCTGGTGGGAAAGGAAATAGAAGATATGAGAAACCATGGCACAGGTTTTAGGGTTTCGGATGAGAAAAGAATTGGGGTTAGTTTGTTTGTTGTAAAGTAAAATAGCGTTCTTTCCATCTTTATATATATATGCATTTGAGAACGGGCTTTGTTTGTGGACTATTTTCCTCCGAGTGAAGCACTTTTGTAGCTCGTCAAGTAAAACATTTTTTCATTCTTAAAAAAAAAAAAAGAAAAAAAACATTTTGTCATTCTTCAAAAAAAAAAAAGTAAAGTATTTTTTTAATTTCAAAATCATTTAATTTGTTTTTTTTTTTTTTGTCAAACACGGGGTTCAAAATAATTTAATGTAATTTCAACATAAGGGGTTTGAAACCGGCCCACCATATTTAAATGCATTGTCTACCAATTTAACATAAAACTAAAATTATGTTTTGTTGTGTTGAATTTAGTTTTTTTTTTCCAAGTAGTCTAATAGTTTTTTTTTGTTGACAAATGCATTGTCTTCCTATTTTTGTCACTTAAATGAAACCCCGCCAAATTTTTCTCTCTCCATTGTCTGCAACGTTTCACACCCTTCGCTGTGACACTTTTACAATTATCAAGTTGTAATTGCAAAAGCCAACAACAATTCTTTGAGATCACATAGAGAGTTTTATCATTAACATTTGTATTTGACAAGTTCAACACCTCCAGCTCGGGAACTACAAAGTTCATTCCATGTAGTTTCACTTTTGAACAAAAAGCTAAGTTCAAATGTTTAAGCTTACAACATTTCCTTAAAACTTGACAAATACCTTCAGATATGTTATAGCAATGACCCAAATCAAGTAGCTCTAAGTTGGGGAAAATGGAAGCAAGTATTTCGATGATTTCATCACTTAACCCGTAATTGTGAGCCAAATAGAGAGACTTTAATTGAGGGTATACACCAAACTCAACTAAAGAATCTGAATGCCGTACGCTCGCTTTCCCAATAGCCGTGCATTTCATTTGGATTTCAATAAGCGAAGGACAGTTTCTACCGAGTGAAAACAAGGTTGTTTCTGTGAGATAACAACAAGCACTAAGGTTTACAGACACCAAATTACTAAGAAAAAGAGAGAAATCAACAACATGTTGATCATTTAAATTAGTGTTACAAAGTTCCAAATGCTGTATACATGGAGACTTGGATAACAGAGGGTGAATTGTATTAAAGAAGTTGGTCGTATTGTTATGGGAGACATCAGAGTGAGAGAGGTTGAGTTCTTCAAACAAAGGGAAACAATCAACAATGGGTGACAGATCCATGTCACGAAAAAGGGTGGCGCAACAAGTGAAAGAGTTCAAAGTTGTAATATTTTGGAAGAAAGCTTGCAACCCATCTGTGGGAAAGCGGCATCCGAATGGGAGTTTGAGTGATGTGAGTTTCAATGGGAAAGTTGAGATTTGACTGAGAAGATCGTCTAGGTTGCGGTGATCGTAGAAGTTTGTGAGGTCGAGGGTGTTGAGGTTGGTGAACCTTTTGAAGAGAAGAGGGAGGAAAGGACGGATTTCCACTTTGACTCTGAGAGAAAATAGAAGACTATTGGTGATGGAGAGGAACTGTTTGGAGACGAGGGAGAGAGAATTCAAGCAAGATCTGTCATTGATGATAAATCCAAAGACGTATTCCCAACAATCGTCAGGCATATAGGAGTCTGAAATTCTCTTCTTCCTTTTCGTTCGATTTTCGGTGTGTTTCCGCGATGGTAAATTTTCCGATGAAGATTTTAGGGAAGAAGTTATTTTCTTCCGTTTCATTGGATGGTTTGAGCGCCGCACGGTTTTGGTAATGGTTTGACGATTATGAGAGCAGAACAAGGGGCAGTTTTACCGTAAATTCTGTTCCTTCCTTCAATATATAAACAACCTAATGGTTTTTTTTTTTATTACTAAAAATAATTTAATTAAAAATTATAAAATTATAAAATAACAAAAATTGTCAATAATAAAGTGTCATACCCCAATTTATATATATCTCTTTGAAGGGCCAAATTGTATATATCTATTCTTCAACTAACTGGTGTGAAGATTTGAACGAAGTTCTTTTCTTCCTTTGCATTGGATTTCGGAAGAATTTTGCTGGTGGTAAATTTTCCGGTGAAGATTTTCTTTTCCTTTTCATTGGCAGGGAATGGTCATCGCGTCCCCGACGCATGTGGGAAAGGAAATAGAAGATATGAGAAACCATGGCGCAGGTTTTAGGGTTTCGGATGAGAAAAGAACTGGGGTTAGTTTGTTTGTTGTAAAGTAAAATAGCGTTCTTTTAAAACATTTTTTGATCCTTAAAAAAAAAACATTTTTTTTTATTTCAAAATAATTTATGCTCCCAGTAAAAGAAAAAACCATACATGGGTTTCAGCCCTCTTGTAATCCAAAAAAAAGACTATATGTGTGCACAGGGTCTTGCGCGTCATGCAAATGGTGGGAAACTCGCATCTATTAATAGCTGCAACTTTTCTTCGCAGCAACTTACTTTTGACAACATTAAACCGAAGAAAGTTGTTCTTTACGACTAGGAGTTGCTGAAAACATCCCAGAGCCAAAGATCATTCGACGATCCTACATTCATGAATTACTCTTCATAAACTTATGTCTATTTTTAGTTATATTACGAGTGGCTAGTTTTATAGATTAGATCAAATAAAGTTTCTTCTCTAGAGCTGCTTGAACCACGTAATCTGTTGAACTGTTTAGCTTCATTAAGTTAATATTTGCTCATAAGACTTTTTATGCATTTACTAGTGTTCATAAATTGATTTAGGTTTTAAATGACTATTAACCCTAGCTTTTGGAACTCAACTTATATTAAATGTTCAATATGTAATAGCTTTAAACATATCTTCAATGACCATGAACTAACTAAACAACTGTAGACAATGGACACAATTAGAAAGTAACAAAAGAGAAGTGAATCAATGATGATCTAATCAATCTTTTTATCAATTTTTTCATCAATTGTTAATGGACTCATGCTTTACGCATTCCACCAAGTTAGCACACTCTCTAATTAACCATCAATAACGGTAATAACAATTCAAAACGAAGTTATACATTACAAATGATATTGACCTTACATAAGTTCTTATGTATAACTTATTCTACAATTTATCAAATTATTGGAAATTATATTTGGTTTAGTTGTGGGTTGGATATATCAGGTGTTTATTCTTATATTTGAAATGGCCAATATATATATATATATATATATATATATATATATATATATATATATATATATGTATGTATGTATATGTATTAGTTCAAGGACATATTTTTATATATCAAGTGTTTATTTATAGAATAAATTACCCTCAATCATCTGAAAGATGCTTAAATTATAATACATTTCCCTTTTATGTCAAAATATATACTCCCCCTCTCCTTTTAAGCAAAACATATTATAAAAAATTACATTCCCCTCCCCTATTACTCTCACGTCATTACATGACATGGATCATTAGAAAATTAATAATTAGAGGACGTGTTTTCGAGGACGTGCTTGCAGACAAGCCATCATGTAAAACTTCTACAAATATGTCTAAGTCACTAATTCTATCCATTGAGTTTCTAGATGATCAATTTGATCCTTCCTGCTAATGTACTATTGAAGAGGGTGATGAAAAATTTATCACCAGCAAAATCTTATTTGAAACACAGGTAAGTACAATAGTTGCAAAAACAATTTGAGAAGTATAAGCTTGTGTTTGTGAAGCATTTTGTACTCAGATTTGAGCAAATGTCTAGTTCTAATCTGTTGACTAAAACATTTCCTTAAAACTCGCATTTTAGTGTTTGTATCTCACACGATACCATATTCCATAATATATAGATGACTGAAAAACTGATTGAAACCTTATGATAGGTTTCACAGACATATTATATTACTTTTTAGATATACAAAATGAAGGGAAATAAGGAGAAAGGGGTATTGTGTATTAGTATGGAGAAATCTCAAATCGCTCAGTTTGGCCTGGTTCCACTTCAGCTGTTTGCTCTTTCTAAGTACGAGTTTCACAGCACCTACACGGCATACTTCTACTATTGAACAAAATAACCACAAGCACTTTGCAGAAGCTCATACGACGGATACAATTGGAAGAATATATGGTCAAAAACAAGTAAAAGGAAGTGAAAATCTAAGAAACTTTAAATGGACAAGTTACTGAGAAATAGAAAGTCTCGACCTTCCAAAATTCGGTATATGTGCTTAAACTTTTAATGCAATTTCTCTACTCATTATATAATTGATTCATCTGATGCTGTCTAGATTATGTGAGGAATAATTTAAGCTACATTCAACTTGTTGTAATTCCAAATTTGTAACTTTTCAATTCCTTTTGTCAGTATTCACAGTCACGTCTTACTAATACAACTATGAGCATATATAGAGGGAACCATGTCCAAAAACATTCTACTTCTTTGGTTTACATATTCATATTACCAAACAATAAAATCTAAAGTTTCAAAGTTTAAATTACTCAAACCTGAAATATTTTCAAGGCAATTAAAGCTTCTTTCAAAGTAAAAGAAACAAATAATTGTCTCATTTGAGAACCTCTCATAAGTTAGAATCTATTTTAACTTGGACCTATCATAATCATAAAGTTGACACATTTCATCAAATTCATTAGCAAGTAGAAAATAAAGCATAGGTAACCCAAAAATCATAATAAACAATAACAATGGGGTTAATCCAACAAGACAGACTTTTTGCACCAACAATCATCGCAAAACATTGAACGAGAGAGTGTACAAAACAAAGAAATTTCTTTAGGACTAAATTGAGCTCTGGAACCTTTCCAGTTCTAGCTATTTCTTTAATTCCAAACTTGCTTATATTTCTTTGAACTCCAACCATCTTCGCTCGATCTCAAGTAACTTTCAATGGTGATAATAACAACCGCTAAAATAATCACAATGGCTGCGAAGCCCACACCCAATCAATAATCACAACCGCTAAAATAAATACCCTGCGGCTAGATACCAGAACTTCGACGATGGAAACATAATGACTTTGGATTCTATTCTTATATACCTAAACTAATTGTGTGATTAATTTGAAACTCAATGACTAATTATTTTTAACTTGTGTGAAATTTATGGTGAAAGAAAAGTGCTGTGTTGGTCGAACAAACCGTTTAAAATTGTGGGAATATGGTTTATTTAGTTTTGATATAAGTATGTACTACTCCTTATGCACAAACACTCGTCCATAATGTTAAGTGTTATGTGATTAACCATTTATTTTCATTTTAGGAAGGCATCTGACTGCAACATGAAACTAGAAGGGACTCCTTATTCACAAACACTCGTAAGGATGTTTTTGAAGAATTATACATATGAATGGAGAAGTATTTAAATATACGATAAGAAATGGTCCGACACTTAAAAAGGTTGGGCTATCTGCAGCGCATCCAACATTGATTGGTTTTACGAAGTACAAACAAAATTTTATATCTAAATTCAGGTTGATTTTATGATGCAAAGTAAAATAGTGATATCCACCAATGAATCATTAAGTCTGAGACATATTATACCAATGGTTGAAACAGATTTGTAAATGATACAACACATTTTTACTTATGTCAATGTTAAATTAGGTCGTTGGAAGCACAAGCCGTAAAACTAATGTCAATGTTAAATTAGGTCGTTGGAAGCACTAGTGTGATATTTGTGCAATTGACTAGTTCAAAAATCGAACTTTGATTGTAGTTAAAAAATTTAACCAATTCAGCTTGGTTCAGATTAATTCGTGAAATAGCCGTCATAGTTTTAGTCATGAACAAACAAAATTGCAAAGGTAGTGATTGGAAAAAACAGAAAATTAGGGTTGCAGTAACACCCATAACACATAACATTAGACCTGCAAACCTAATGTCAAAGTTAATGCACTACTAAAAAAACGCGAATTAGAGACGGATTTTAGGGAGGGACAAAATTCCCTAACTAATTGTGACGGAATTAGGGACGGATTTTAGTATTAAATACAAATATTTAATTGCCAATTATTAGTGAGGGAATGGTTTAAACATCCCTCACAAAATATCCCTCACAAAACATCCGTCACTAAATCCCTTGCAAAATTGATGAGTTAAATGTTTGTTAAGGAATTTGTCATGGAACTGAGCCCTCTCTAACGATTCCCTCACTAAAATCGTCACTAATGTCAATTATATAGTTGGTGAGGCAATTAATCCCTCACAAACAATTAATGAGAAAAGTGAATTATTCCCCCCAATTGTTTCACGTTTTGGCTTTCCCTCTCTTATACTAAAATATTCCCCCTCTTTTTTTTTTCACAAACCCTAAAATAACATTTTTCCCCAAAATTTGGCTCCAAGTTTTGAACCCAAAATTAGAATGTTCTCTCAAATTCATTGAACCCACAAAGATGAAATCAGTACCAAAATCACTTAATACTCCCTCTCGTTCCAAAATTTTCCCCCAAATTCATTGAATCTTCACTTAATCTCAGAATCCTTCCTTCGTTTGTTCTCCCAGAATCGTAATCCTTCCCAGAATCGTAATCTTCACCAAAAATCTCTCAAATCTTCACTTAATCTCGCTGAATCTCTCCGAATCTCACCGAATCTCTCAGAATTTCTTTCTCTGAAATCTTTCCTTCTCATCGATGAACTCACACTCATGGTAACATCTCTCTCTCTCTCTCTCTCTCTCTCTCTCTCTCTCTCTATCAATCAAAGAATTTAATTTATTTTTTTATTTTTTATATTTTATTGCAATTTGTTTTGGGTTTTGTGGTGTAACAGTGAACTCACTCTCCTTTCTGAATCCAAAAGTGAATCAGTGAACTTGCTCACACACATTCTCTGAAACAGGTGAATCCAAACCCTTACCTATGTTTGTTATTAATTTTGATTTTTAATTTTGTATTTTGAATGATTGTTGTTGAAGACTGAGATTATTTAACTTTTGATTTTGTTGAAGATTGGTAGTATAAGACTTGTTTTTCAATGAATTCGTGTTGGACTTTCTGTTTTTCAGCTATCCTTCAGTTCCTAGGCTTGTGCTAGAATTGGTTTTGTAAGCTGTTAGGTTACAATTTAAAAAAATAACGGTTTTGCAGCTAAACTGCTACTTCAATTTAACATGGTATATATTGCAAGACAAAAGATACTTACAAATCTAGGAAGGACTTAGAAGCACATTGTAAGCGTAAGGGCCTGGAGCTTAAACCTGGTAGGAATGGTAACTTTGTAAAACCAAAGGCACAATATACATTAACCAAACAACAAAGAACAGCTGTATGTGAATGGGTTACAAAACTTAGACTCCCAGATGGTTATGTTTCGAATTTGAGTCGATGTGTTGACTTCAAGGAAGCAAAGTTGTCTGGCATGAAGAGTCATGACTGCCATGTATTCATGCAGCGTTTGATACCATTAGCATTTAAAGCCTTACCCAAACCTATTTTGAACACACTTACCGAATTCAGCCAATTCTTTAGAGAAATCACATCATCAGTGTTGAGTGAAGATAAATTGCGTAGTTTGGAGGAAAACATTGCAATCATTATGTGCAAATTAGAACAAATATTTCCTCCAAGCTTTTTCGACTCAATGGAACATCTTCCTATTCATTTACCTTACGAAGCAAGAGTTGGTGGTCCCGTGCAGTATAGATGGATGTATCCATTTGAAAGGTAAATTTTTCTACCTTATATACTCTCTTGGTTAGTTATCTTAGTTATTTCTTCATTTATCTAAGCTTAATCTTAATTTTGTCTGTAGGTTCATACGAACTTTAAAACAAAAGGTAACAAATCAAGCTTATGTGGAAGGTTCGATTGCCAAAGAATATTTACTAGAGGAGATGTCTACATTAGGTTCCTATTATCATCCCGCTGATGTTTCGTCGAGGAGAACACGAGTGCCTCGGAACGATGATGGAGGAGAAGATTTTTCAGTTAATCCTACATTGTCAATCTTTAACTATCCGGGTCGTCCTTTTGGAAAACGTACGAATTCTAATTTGACTGATAGGGAAATGAAAGCTGCACATCTTTATGTGCTTTTAAATTGTCCTGAGGTGGTGCCTTACCTGAAGTAAGTATTCCAAAGTTTAAATTTGCACACATGTATTGATTGTTTATGAAGTCAAATTTAATGGATATTTTACATGTGCAGCATGTACTCCGGTTTGTTACGAGAACTAGACCCCGAGTTGAGTGAACCAGATTTGGACAAACAAATTTCTGCAACATTTCCAACTTGGTTCAAAACACATGTACGTGAATCTCCATAGTTTCAAATTATAGTACTTAATTTATTAGGTTGAATTTACAATATTTTGCCTAATATAGGTGCTTGATTCAAGGAATGGGATAAATGATGTGCTGTTAACAAGTTTGGCATGGGGCCCTCTTAGAAATGTTATCAAGTGGCATAGTTATGTTATTAATGGCTACAAGTTTGTGACAAAATCTCGAAATGAAGGGATGAGTACAACCAATTGCAATTTATGTGTTCGGGGAGGGCAATTAGATTCTTTAGAAAATGATTACTATGGTGTTTTGACTGACATTGTCGAATTAGAGTACACCGGTCACCCTACAAAGAAGGTGGTTTTGTTTCAATGTGATTGGTTTGATCCGAGCTCTCAAGGGACCAAGACGGATAACTATGGCAATGTTGAAATAAAAAAATCTAGGAAATATCAAAATTATGATCCTTTTATATTAGCCCAACAAGCAGATCAAGTTTACTTTACATCTTTTCCTGAAGGGCAACAAGGTTGGCTAGGTGTCATAAAAACCAAGGCCCGCAGTAACATTCAAACTGTGGAAAAAAAACAGCAAACAACAGATGCATATCAAGATGATGATGCTAATACACTACCTGTAGTTGTTTCAAATGATGATTTTCAGCAATGTCTTGTTGACGTTAATGGTGTAGCCGAAGAAGTGCCAAACTCTTTGTTGAGGAGAAGTGCCAAACCCATTGTTGAGGATGATGATGATGATGATGAGGAGGAGGAGGAGGAGGAGGAGGAGGAGGAGGAAGATGAATATGAAGGGGAGGAGGAGGAAGATGAATATGAGAGGGAGGAAGATGAAGATATGTATGAAGATATAGATTCAAACTAAGTCATTGATCCAAGCAAGTGGGTTTCCTCAAAATCAAAGGATATTGCTGTAAGTTATTACTTCATGAACTGATGCTATTTTTAATTGTTTTAATAGTTCTGCACTGAAATAATTGTTCACTGATGCTATTTTATGGAGGTTATGCACTGATGCTAATTGTTAAGCACATATTAAGAAATAATATAAATGTACCTATAACGTAGATTGAGCACTACCATTTCAATTTTCTTTTTTTTTCTTCCATACCAATCCTAACTCCACTTGATTATTTTTTTGACATAAAGAACTCCATATTAAACTATGTCCATATTTAAGAAGCAGATTGAGAAAAATAATGAATTGTCTTGATAGGACGATATATTAGAATGTTAGTTTGTTTGATGCTTCTGGAAAACTGATATAGGCAAGCAGTGAACACATCATAAGTTTTTAGGACAACATACCGGGTAAAAATCAACAACATTGTTTTTATATAAGGTTTTAGGCGGTGGATTTTGTTTGTTTGTTTGTTGCTGTTATTCATCTGTTATTCACTCTGCTATTTTGCAGCTTGTTTTTCTGTCATGGGGTTTGCTGTTCTGCTTTTTCCCTCCCTCTCCTTTCTGTTGAGCGGCTGTTGGTGTGTTTAGTTTGGTGTTTTATGGCCTGTTCATAGGTGAGGCAGGGGTATGCTTGGTACTCGTAGGTATTCTACTACCTCAGCGATTGATGCCACCTTATTTTTGGTTTTTTGGGTTGTTGGTAGTTCCGTATATTTGCGGCTACAATTGTATTTTTCCCTTGTATCCGCGAGTTTTTTTGCTTCTTGCAATGGCTCGACGTGAATAAATTTCCTTGTGTCTCTTTATGTATTTTGAGAGTTGAACAATGGTTGTAAACTTATTGAGAGTTTCCTTATGACTTTTATGGTGACAAATGTATGTGTTGGCTATGAAGACAATTTATGAAGTGGTTTTTGTTGTATATTTATAATTTCCAACAAGTTCAATATGGTTTAATATAGTAAATGCATATACAATATTAATATAATCAATTAATGAAATCTGGTTTGAAATGGAACATTAATCCGCTGATGCAAATTTCTGTTTGAATTAGTGAGGGAAATAAATTTCTCACTAAACTTGTAGTTTGTGAGGGAATTCAATTTCATCACAATTTATGCCTTCAAAATTTGAGAGGGAAAACCAATCCGTCACTAATTACTGACGGAAATATTGGTAAAAATTGATGGAATAGTCCCTCACTATTAGAGAGGGAACAAGAATCCCTCACTAATTACTGACGGATTTGTCCAAGGTTTAGCACATTTCTGGTTCATATTTAGTGACGGATTTATATGATTAGGGACGGATTGTATCCGTGTCAATTAGGGACGGAAACCAAAATCCCTCACAAAAATTTAGCAAGGCCAATATTCTTAAGGGATTACCGGTCGTCACTAAATCCCTCACTAAATTCGTTAGTGAGGGAATTATGGTAGTTTAGTGACGGATTTCTACCCTCTCTAAAATTGATTTTTCTAGTAGTGATGTCAAAACCAAAAATACCAAAAAAACCAAAATTTGATTGATACTTCATAAATTGCAAAGCCAGTGACTGGAAAAACTAAAAAAGTAGGACATGTAGCAACCTGGAAACATATGCATATAATATCAAAGCAGACGACAGCAGCCGCCAGAACCCATAACTACAGAACCGCAAAAGAATCCACATGAAACTGCAGAGCCGAAGCAAAATCGAAACTACAAAACCACAACAGTAGCAAAGAGTCCAACCGAGAAGCAATAAGAGAATAAATACTGCACAAGAAAAGACCAATCAGAAGTTCAGAACGAGAGAGCTTCCTCCTTGCCCACTGCAGAGTGATCACCGAAGCACGAAATAACATCCTTTCCAAACCGAAGGCAGATATTAAAACCTTCCAACACAAGAAACAATCTGCTCAAAACAGATCAAAATCAATTTAGAATTTGTATTAAAATTTGACAAAGAAAATAATAAGATTTCCCATAATTAGCAAAATGAATCTACATTTTTAAGTAATATAATTGTAAGTGTATTTGTGACCTCTTTCAGTTTTCTATCAATATTTTCACTCCGCGATGCGAGAAGAGTTCTTTATTTTTGTCACTTAAAAGAAACTGCTTCAAATAAATCTCTCTCAGTAGTGTGCAGTTTTCTGCCACATGTTTCACTCCCTTCTCTGTGATATTATGACAATGCTTCAATAATAGTTTCAAAAGCCCACGACAATTCTTTGAGATTACATAGAGTGCTTCATCATCAACCTTCGTATCTGACAAACTCAACACTTCTAGTTGAGGAACTACAAAGTTTATTCCAAGTAGCTTCACTCTTGGACACCGAGTTAAGTTCAAATGCCTAATCTTACAACATCTCATCAAAACTTGACAAATACCTTCAGATATATGATTGCACCAACGCAAATCAAGATGTTGCAAATTGGGGAAAATGGAAGCAAACATTATGATGTTTTCATCACTTAACCATGAATTAAGACCTAAATAGAGAGACTTTAACTGAGGGTACACACTAATATCTGTCAAAGAATCAGAATTCTTTACACTCTCTTTCCCAATATTTGTGTATTCCATTTTGATGTCACTAAGTGAAGGACAATTCCTAACGAGTGAAAACAAGGCTGATTCTGTGAGGCTGTGACATGCACTAAGATTTATTGACACCAAATCAGCAAGAAACAAAGACCACTCTATAACATGTTGATCATTCAGAAAATAAGTGCGACGAAGATCCAAATGTTGCATACATAGACACTTGGATAGTAGAGATTGAAGTGGATCAGCGCAATTGTTTATAAAAGTGTAACCGAGGTAGAGTTCTTTGAGCAAAGGGAAACAATCGGCAATGAGTAAGAGGTGAGAGCTATTAAGAGAATGAATGTGGGAACAATTGAGAGAGGTCAAAGTAGTAACCTTTCGGGAGAAAGCTCGCAACCCATTAGTGGGGAAGGCATGCCTTCTTGATTTTAAAGGATGGTTGGAGAGATTGAGCGATGTAATATGTAATGGGAAACGAGAGATTTTGTGGAGAAGCTTGTCGAGATCATAGTTGTAGTATGAAAGGTCAAGGGAGTTAAGCTTGGTGAATCTTTCGAAGATGCGGTGAAGGAAAGGGCGTGCTGAATCGTATACAATGAATGAGAATCGGAGACGGTTGGTGATTGAGAGGAACTGTTTGGATACGGTTGAGAGAGATTTCAAGTAGCTACGACTTTGGTAGTAGTTGTTGTTGTTGTTATTGATGAGGAATCTGAAGACGCATTCCCAACAGTCATCAGGTAAATACAAACAAGTTTCTTCCTTAACCAATTGTAGGGAAGAATTTCTTTTCCTTTTCATTGGTACGAGCTTCAATGGTTTCGGTAGTTTCAGGGTTTCTGTATAAAGTAAATTGTTGTTCGTTCCATATATATACCAACTAGTAAATGGGCTTTGTTTGTGGACTCAATTTCCCGTGAATAAACCACTTTTGCCCCTCGATCAATATTTGTTACATAAATATCTCAATAAACAAATCTTTATATTTTAAAATTTTATTTTTTTGAACAAGTATATTTTAAAATTTTCTAATCATGTCTTTCATTCTCTACTAGAGAAAAGACGGACACTCACGTGCTCGTCTTTCCGCTCTTTTTATTTCGCTAACATTTGAAAAGATTTTTTTTTTTTTGAAGAGGCACATTTGAAAATTATTAACAGTTTTTTTTTTATGATTTATGAAATTTTGATTTTGATTAAAACTAAAAATATAAATGTTTGTTGTTTTCATTTTATAATAAAACAAACTAACCATAATTTTTAATTTCAATGACACCTACAATATAATAAAAAAAATATGATCTAATTTTTTTTAATGACCCCAATAGTGATCTTTATTATAGAAAAAATTTGTATAAGGGTATGTGTGTGTGTGTGTGTGTCTATGCATATCATGTTTGTTACATTGTTTTAATATTTAAATTTATTCTTGTCTAATTGTTACATGTGTTATTTGTATTCAAGATTGGGGGCATTTTTTGAAAGATAAAAGATCAACCTAAAAGAGCTGAAAAAGGTTACTTTTTTTATATATAGTATAGATTTATGAACGTTAATGACCAGCAAAACTAAGTTTTGTCGTATCATATCATTTGATACCTCAACATATTTTTACATTTTTGTATCTTTTGAAACTAAAACTCATATCTAGATGAGAGAAAAGATAATTGTCAAAAGATTGAAGTGATTTTGTAACGAAAAAATTTCTGACATATAGTTCTTTTAAACAAGTTAAATTATTTTTAAAAAAAATTACGATAAAAAAAACTGTGATAAGAGTCGCTATTTTACTCTTTAATTGCTCCTTTGAAAATATTTTATCTATGTGTATCGATGATAACTTTCCTTTTCTTATTGATTATATTTATTGTGACATATACTTGATCTAGTTTGTTAAACTTTATTTTAAGTAAAAAGGAAAAAGCTGGACATATTCTCATATTGTGTTAGGTTCCGACAAAGAAAGTTACTTGGGAATCGATAAAGGACAATCCATCCGGAATCGGTTCCTCTCTTGCTTTTGGTAGCGCACAACAGCATGTTAGACCATCGGTAGAAGTAGAGGTTCACATGTAATCAGAAGTTGTTCCCGCCTAACCACAACAACAGATTGAGCAGGTTCAGCAAACAACTGAAAGGCAACCATTGATACTGGTACAGCGACACAGTCTAATGATGAGGAAAATAATGCACTGAGGACATTCCGGCAGTAGCACCTATAATTTGGTAACTCCTCCTACCTGCAGCCTGGTAACTAGGGATGGCAATTGGACCCAGGCCCGATGGGCACCCGCAAAAAATACCCGATATGGATAGGGTAAAACCCCGCTTTCATGGGCATGGGCTTGGGTACAGGTAATTACCCGCAAATTTAAGTGGGTATGGGTGTGGGTAAGGGCACTATAGTACCCAGCCCCGCAACCCGAATATACATATTTATATAATATAATAAATACTTCATTTATTTTTGGCGCGTAATTATTTAATTTATTTAACAATTTACGTCTATACTTAAACCTAAAAACTAATACAGTAACTGTTTCATCCTTTCCCTTCACACCTTAGATCAATTTGATGTTTAGTTTAGTATGCACTTTTTTATATGTATTTTGAATGTTTTTTACTTTTATTTTCCAGGGATATTTTGGATGTGTTTTTATTTAGTTAAATATTATAATTCGTATTATTTTATGAGTTGATTTGAAAATTTTGGGACGATAGTTTTATTTTCAATTGTGACATATTTTATTGTCTTTTCATAGTTAAAAAGCATATAATGGGTGCGAGTATGGGTACTTAGGTGCCCATCGGGTATGGGGAAGGGCACTAAAGTTGCCCACGAGGGTACGGGCTCGGGTACGGGCATTTTTTACAAACGCGGATATGGGGAAGGGTACTATAGTACCTTACCCATTGGGTACCCATTGCCATCCCTACTGGTAACACATGATAACACTTTTAACATTCAATTAGTTAATGTCTCTGATGAAGTAGTTAGAGGTGATCTTGAACGGGACCATGAATCTGTTTTATCTTCCATTAAAGAAACAACACTTGATGTCAATAGTATAGTGGCTCCTGATGACGCCATGGTTGATCCGGCACTGCAAAAGGACATAAATTTTATGCAATCTTGGATAGCAAAGGCAGCTGTGAATTATGCGCCTTAATTTTATAGAGGTAGTATCAAAGTCTCAGAAAAAGAAAATACATAAGGCTGCATACAAAACCCGCTCTCAAGGTCCTCTTCCGCCGCCTCAATGAATATTATTTTTTGGAATATTCGGGGGATTGGTAAACCATGGTCTGAAGATTGTGCTGATGGGCTAGCAGTATTGGGACATGCGCAGACAAACACTACTTGGTTGACCATTTTGCCTTCTTCATTGTTGGTGATTTTGCTAGGTACAGGAACGGGCTACCTATCTATAGATTTTCTTAGCCTTCTCTGTTCCTTTTATTTTGTTTATTTCTCTCTATTCTTTTGAAGCTTTTGGCCTATTCCCCCTCTTGTATATATTTTCTCTTTTTTTAATAATATTACGTATTGGACAGGCAGCATAGCATGAGGGTTTTTGTTGAGTGCCAACCTAGTTGAGATGCTTCATATTCTCCCGGATGCCTAACCTTTCCCTTGGCCTTATCAAAAAAAATATTGTGTTTGTTACATGATATATTTTGTGTGGTAACCGAAAAAAAAATATTGTGTTTGTTACATGATATATTTTGTGTGGTAACCAAAAAATAAATATTGTTTTTTGTTACACTTTTTTTAATATTTGAATTCACTCTCATCAATTATCTTTTTTAAACAATATGGAAAAAAAAATCACACATATACAGTTCATTAGATTTTGTTTTAATATTTGATTTTACTCTTATCTATTTATTATTTGTGTTGTTTGTATTGAAAGTTGAGGGTAAGGAATAAGATAACCAAACGGTGCAAATTAATTGTGTATGACTACTAGCCCTACCTTCTTAGTTATACGAATTGATCTTGGATCTTAAGTGACTACTAGCCCTAGCTATTAAACCTGAACTAATAATTATGTTTAGATTTACATATGAAACTAGAGATAGTAAGTTGCGAGTTATGACATTAGGATTAACGAACTAACCCATTCCTTCCGCAGTTAGGAATCAACTGAAGAGATTAAGTAGTTATAACTTAGGAAAGGGTTTTGACTGAAGAGATTTTTCAAAACTATTAAGTTAATCTGTCGTAAAGCTAGGTTAATTTTGAGAGAGAAGAGGGGAAAATTATTCACAATGAGTAATAGAGGATTTGAAAGCTTGATCATATGTTTTTAATCTAAATTTCAAACCAATTTAATCGCATTACATTAATTTTAAGTTTTATGCAACAACTTGTTCAAAAAAAGTTTTATGCAACAAATCCAACTATTCGGGGCAACCCTAAATATAATACATCCTTTATGATGATGAAGTATTTGAGTAGAAGTTAACAACAATCCTCGTGGATACGAATTTAATTATTACTTCAATAATTTTGGTACACTTGCCAAAATCCTATCAATATATATATATATATATATATATATATATATATATATATATATATATATCCATTTTTTCGAAAGCCCAATGATTTCAATTTCATATATGGATCTTTTCCCATATTTTTTTTTCTTCGCATATATATTGTTGTTCTACAATTTGATGATGAATAACCAAAATATTTTACTTTCGCCTAAAAGAAATCTCACATTCATGCACTGATTAAAAAAAAAATTAAATTCATCCATTCTTCAATTAAAAAAAATTAAAGCTAAAAAATTTAAAGATGATGAATAACCAAAATATTTTACTTTCGCCTAAAAGAAATCTCACATTCATGCACTGATTAAAAAAAAAATTAAATTCATCCATTCTTCAATTAAAAAAAATTAAAGCTAAAAAATTTAAAAACTCATAAGATTTAATTTTCTTTAACTGAAGAATGCATGAACTTTAATGTTGTTGCACAACATAGACCCCATATATGACCAGTGTAATGAGACACGGTTATTATGTTGTGGATTGTTTATGAATATGTTGAATGTTAAAATCCTATCAAAAAAGAGCATTCTTGCCCATACTTAAATTAAAAAGAAATGTGAGTTCAAGAATTCATTTTGTGCTTAATAGGTAACAGTTTATTGTTAGACTAAGTTTTGCTATTACCATAAATAAGTCAAAAGGAAAGACCATTCTCAATGTTGGAATCTATCTTCAACGACATGTTTTCAGCCATGGTCAACTATATGTAGCTTTATCAAGAGGAGTTTATCAAAATTCAACAAAAATTTTCACCAAAGAAATACAAGGAGAAGATGGAGACTTTACAAAAGAAGTTAGTTTTTAATGATATTCTTTTATCGCAATCATATGATTTTTCCTACATTAAAAGTCATTTATACATTTATGTTATCATTTTACTAATTATTATTAGAATAAACAATAAATGATCGTTATTTTATTTTTATTTTATTTTTGAGTAAATTTTATTTTTATTTTATATACAGGCAAACAAAAATACGTCGAGTTGATAAATAATTTTTTTATATGTTTTGAGAATAGTTTATAAATAAATCAATGTACGAATAATTTCCATTAATATTTAAAAAATTTAAAATAGAAATGAAAATTATACAACCAAAGTTAATAATATATACACATGTTAACATAGTAAAAAGAGCCGACAAAAGTCTTTCCGCTAGTCTATAATATGGATATGTATTCTTGAAAAAAAAAAAAAAAAAAATGTATAGTATGGATATGTATTCTTGCAAAATATAAAATAAAAAATAAGTATGTATATATAGCATTGACAAGTCGGTAGAGAGAAACCCTAGCTTAGCTTTTAGAAGTGAACGCTTACGACATCAATCATTGACAGCTTATTTCCTCACCTTGAATCGCACCATCTTTTCAAACCCTAGCTTCAACCTTCTGACTTCTAAAATCACTATCGTCACCGCTAACCCTAACTCAAAATCTTAATTTCTCTGATTTGAATTGAAGCATAAAAGTTTTATGTTAACCCTCAAATCATCACAATGAAAAGGAAGAGGACATCTTCTTTTAAATCTTCGTATTTACCTGATGAATGTTGGGAATTAATCTTCAAATTCATCATCGACGACAACAACAATCGACGCTACCTGTATCTTCTCTCCACTGTCTCGAAACAGTTCCTCTCCATCATCGACCCTCTCCGATTCTCACTCACTGTCGTCAATCCAACAGTCCCTTTCCTCAGTAGCCTCTTCCAAAGGTTCGCTAACCTCAACTCCCTCGACCTCTCGCGCTACAATGGTGACCTCGACTGTCTTCTTCGTAAAACCTCTCGTTTCCCTTTGAAACTCACATCTCTCAACATCTCCAATCAACCTACCATTCCCGCAAATGGGTTGCGAGCTTTCTCCAAAAAGATTAAAACTTTGACCACTCTCACGTGTTCCTGCATTACTCGTTCCACTAACTTTGACTTGTTCCTTATCGCGGAATGCTTCCCTTTGCTTGAAGAACTCGACCTCAGTTGCCACAAAGATTACACGGATGACCCTTGCTATCGTGATGGGGTAGAGGCTCTTTCAATGGAACTTACCAAACTCCGCAAGGTTAATCTTTCTAGATTTCCGACAGAAAACCAACCACTTTTCTACTTGTTCAGCAACTGTAAGCTTCTCGAAGAAGTCACCATGTTTGATTGTGATCTATTAACCAATGTAGGCATTGCTTCTGCTCTCCGCAAGAGACCAACATTGACGTCTTTATCCTTTTCCAACGATAACTGTGTGTTCACTGCTTCACGTCTTATCAACTCATTGGTGAGTTTGAAGGGTTTGACTTGTCTTAATTTGCAAGATTTGGTTATCTCAGATAAGTTGCTCTACTCTATCGCAAGAAAAGGTATTCCCTTAACGAGGCTTGTCCTTCGATATTGCACTGGGCATAGTTATGATGGAATCTTTTGGTTGTTATCCAATTGTCAACGTTTCCAACATTTGGATCTTACCGACACTCCGTTTTTGAATGATGAACATGTTGTTAAGTTGTCTCCGTTTCTTGGTGATTTGATGTCAATAAACCTTAGTCTTTGCCATGAGGTCACAAAATCAACGCTGTTTGCACTCGCTAGTAACTGCCCTTCACTTAGTGATATCAAAATGGAAAGTATTGGGAGAAAGAGCGTAGAGAATTCCGATTCTTTGACAGATTTTGGTGTACATCCTCAATTAAAGTCTCTCTATTTGGGCGACAATCATTGGTTAGGAGATGAAAATATCATATTGTTTGCTTCCATTTTCCCCAACTTGCAGCTTCTTGATTTGCAAAGGTGTCGTAGCATATCTGAAAGTATTTGTCATGTTTTAAGGAGGTGTTGTAAGATTAGACATTTGAACTTAGCCCACTGTTCAAGTGTAAAGCTACTAGGAATGAACTTTGGAGTTCCCAAACTGGAGGTGTTGAACTTGTCATTTACAGAAGTTGATGATGAAACACTCTATATGATCTCAAAGAATTGTTGTGGGCTTGTGCAACTGTTATTGGAACATTGTGATAATGTCACAGCGAAGGGAGTGAAACATATGGTAAAAAATTGCAAACAACTGAGAGAGATCAATTTGGGGGATTTTAAATTAAGTGGCAGAGATAAGAATCTCTTCTTTCGTCGTGGATGCCTTCTTTGCTAATTTTCTCTAAGTGCTATGCTGCATTTTAAACACTGTAAGTTGTTCTCCGAAAAATAAAAACTGTCTTGTTTTTCTGGGCAGTGTTATTTTAGATTCTTAGAATAATTTTGTAACTTCTATTTGGTTTATCAGTCTATTTGCTACATTACTTGATTGATGTTGACTGACTCAATGACTTTTAAACTTTCATTTTGTGGAATTGTAGAATCGAGAGTATGATATTTGAGAAAATCAGCCATCGTTCAATTGGTGGAATTGTGATTACAAATTAAAAATAAAATAAGTAAATTATGAATAATTTTTCAAATGTAATTTTAATTACGATGTTTTTTCTATTTTAGTAACTTTACAAAGGATTTGATGTCATTACTGATGCTGTATGTAATATTGCAATTTTTCTTAAGCTAAACAATATGACAGTCCTTGTTATTGTTCTTAAACCTTTTCTTGTTAGAACCATATGAAAAACCACATATTAGATCAGGTGATTTATGAATTAGAGAAGTATCAATTATTACTTCGATTGATGCAAATTATCTATTGTAGTTCCGATTTAGGAAGTGTTAGTATTAGTGTAGTGATTATGTCTTGGTGTTTTTCTTGCACTGTGTGATTTTGTCCTGGTATATTGATGTTAATTTCAATTCATAGCAGGATATGAGCTTCAATAACAGTGACTAGAAAAACATATAATTTGAACAAAATCAACAAGAAATTATTTTCCTTGTTATTAATTAATTCCCAAATTTTATGCTTATGAAGAATTTTGATTAATTTTATTTTATAAACAGGTCAAAAATATTTCATATTTTTGATAAATTTTCATTCTCATTAATATATGCTATAACATCTCTTTATTGTCGTCACAGGGAAGATGGTTGCAGTTGAAAGAAATTTAAGCAAGTTTGGGATATTTCAACTAATTGTTTTGTAATAATCATTGGAGCCACAGTCCTGTCTAGCTGGATTAATGAATTTCTCTAGTTACCTATGCCTTATTTGCGGCCGAAATTTGATGAAATGTATTAACCTTGGGTTAGTGTTTATTCCGAATCATGAAATATATCAACCATAGGTTAGGTCCAGACCTTTCACTACTAGAATCTCTCGATTTTCCTGCGGAATTACCTGCGGATTTGGGTGAAAATTCCGCAGGAAACCAGTTTCCTGCAGATTTTACCAAGGATTTAGGTTCCCAGGTATAACCTTCGTGGGTAATTGTTTCCTGAGGATTTCAGTAACCGCAGGAAATGTTCCTGCGGAAATTTCCTCAGTTAAAGTGCAAAATATCCGCAGGAAATCATTGGGCAGAACTGGATAAGTTTCCCTGCCCGTGTATGCGCTTCCTGTGAACATACGGCAGATAATTCCGCAACAAAAATCCCCAGGAACTTGAATATTCTGGCAAGAAAATCCGCAGGAAAATCACATGATAATTAATAAAAAATTAATAAAAATATTTGATTATTTTCTTTTAATGAATGCCATATGGCTTATTAAAAGTCCTTTTTAATTATTTGATTATTTTCGTATAAGCTGCAACGTATATTGAAAGCGAACCTATCAATAATACAAATCTTTCAGACTAGAAACAATACAATGTCTCAATTTGATAACCATTATCACATAAAAATATTTATTGTAAACCATTTGATAAACATTTCGGAAAAACTTATAACAACTTCAATATATTTGAATACAAGTATGCCCCCACCCATTATAGAAAACTAAAACCTTGAATACAAATATTTCTACTTAAAATTATTTACATATGATAGAATACAAGTGTCCAGTAAAAGCTTGTTCTTTCTCATCATAGCTTGCTCCTCCTAGAAGATTCAACCATAACCACCGCAGACAATGAAAGGAAAGCTCTCGACACTTGCACAAAAACACATAAGTCCTCCCTCATTACAATTTGATATTTGAAAACAGAGTCACAATTCAGAAGTCTTCAAATCCATAACTGGAAGAAGGAAAAACTGGACTATAACAACACCGATGTAAGGGCTATGCAGATTCCACAAAGATCATAATTATAAGATGGTGACAGTCTGGAGGAGTTAGATTCGAGCTACAAAGATTTGAGAAATTTGAAATTTTTTTTTAACCAGTGCGGGTATAAAATAATGGATAAACAAAGGATTCTTTGATTTCTCACCATTACAAAGATTTTGTACAACATATGCATGAATGCTATTGCTACAAAACTAAAGTCAGTTACAGTGATCTGTAAATTTAGAGTGATGGCGGCATGAATGACTACTACTCCAGCTTTTGTCAAGCTTTTTATACACAAATATCCGAAAGAAAATATAGTATTCAACTCTTGCACTTCAGATGTCGAGTTTCAAATTGTTTTCCAACTCATCAGCTAGATACTATATTACTTAATGGCAGCCCGTTACTATATTTTGAGTGGTTAATCAATAATCTTTTAAATTATCAGAAAGCATGAAATTAGTCAACTTGAAAAATTGTTAGTGTTTTGAATCAGCCCAACAGGATTGTAAACTAATCATCGTAATGGTGGCAGCATTTGTTGAAGATGGTTCGAATCTAAAGACACTACTTTCGTAGAGGGTGTACTCTTTGAGCTCGTTTAGGACTTCCAAAGCTCATTAGTATGTTGGCCTTTTGAGACATGGGGAGTAGATTTTACTTATCTTCTAAAATAGCTTTCTGCATTACAGCCACCGCTTCTTCACTTCTTTGAGAAATCATTAAAAGCATAATTTAATAATCTCAAGCACATCAAGTGCAACAAGAAATTCACCATGAAACAATGCAAAGCAGTTCTAAAAGATTGTGGTTTATTTCCGAAAGCCATACGGAAATGAAGTTCAGAGAACTCAAATTTCTCTTGGAAGTTTTAATAGATATAAAAGTTCAATTACATGCCATGTGTTATAGTGCCTTGATCAGTTTATTCATTTCCAACAGTCATTTTAATTCACAGTTACACACTAAGAAAAAAAATATATGGTGCCACTTTTTTCTATCAAAAGGCCATGATTAGTTTATAAAAATGAATGCATTTTAGTATAATTCTGAAATAAATCGTCAGAAAAAATATAACACATATTCACCTTGCAAAGTATATGAAAAATTGAATCACTTAAATACTCCCTTCATCATTTCATACTACTCGTTGTGGAACTTCTTCATCGTACCAGATATGGACCTTAAGCACCCAATAGGACCTAATATCTATCATAACACTGCCCCTGAGAGCCGACGTCTCAGTGGCTGCAGTCTATATATTAGCTCATTGAAAAGCTAGTTATCATGGAGGTAAAACCTCAACTAAAATACTTCCCGGAGCTTCTCATTCTACTCAATTTTGAAACGTATATATCACCTCATAATACCAATCCCTATCATCGCTCTACCCCTAAAGACCTGACGTCTAAACGCCACACACTATAAAGCTTAGCTCAACCTTGAATAGTCTCCCAAGTCCTAACCAATTCTATCAGAATCATTTTCTTTTTCCTCTCTACCATATTTTTTGTTTTTCAATTTTTGTATGATTTTACTCATTCGTACAATTCTTCTCCAACCAAATATCAAAATTCTAGTCGGTAAGTACAACTCTTTGATGTGCAGGCGCTCAGGTTTAAACATACAACTCCGCACTTCATGGCATTGAGTGTATGCGACTTTTGTTAGATCTAATCATTGTATATAAGAAATTTTACTACACTACACTCAAATTGAAATTTTACTACACTACACTTAAACAAAAATTGATGTGAAACAAACTCTTGCACTGTGTAAGGATTTGGTTAGAGAGAGAGTATGAAGTTCTTGAGTTTCATCCATCAAACTGTTCAGTTCAATGTGTTGAGCAAGCTATTGCCACGAAGTTCATAATTTTGAATTTCTGATTGAAAAAACACCAAAGAGTTGATAACTACTATGTGTGTGTGTATATTGCAGTAGTATTTATATATCTTAAGTTTCTTCTAAAATAATTATATATATTGAAGGATGGAAATATGTCAGATCCACCGAGTCTACTTTAAACCGAGTTAGACAAAATTTATTTTTTTCTTGCATAGATTAGGCTCAGGATTTTTTAAAAACATATTTAAATAAAACGGCCAAGCTTTAATCCGTGAAAAAAAAATCATTTTAGGGCTTTTAGGCCGGCCCACATAAGTAAACATGTATAACATGTTTGTATGATGCATTGATATATACTCTCTTTTCTTGTACTCACTCACTCATCAAAGAAATGTGTGATTAATCATTTATTTTCATTTTAGGTAGACAGTTGAATGCTTAGTGTTTAAAAAGGCTAATTCTATTCTTTCAAAAAAAAAAAAAAGGCTAATTCTATGATGCTAAGTAAAATAGTGATATTCACCAATGGATCATTAAGTCTGAAACTTATTGTTCCAATGGTGGAAATAAATTTGTGAATATGGTACAACAATTTTTTCAATTGTGCATCAAAATACTGGTCGTTAAACTAATATCAAAGTTAAATTAGGTGGTTGGAAGCACTAGCGTGACATGTGAGCAATTGACTAGCTATGTAGGATTGGTAAAACCAAACCGGAAAACTGAACTTTGATTGATAGTTCATAAATTGAACCAATTCAGTTCGGTTCAGATTAATTCATGAACCATCCGTCACAGTTATATTATGAACAAACAAAATCGCCAAGGTAATAATTGGAAAAATCATAAAAGTAAGATATAAGTAGCAACCCAAAAACAGAACACTAGACATGAAAATAAGCTAATGAAACCAACTAAAATCACACGCACCCGAGCACAAGATGTACCCAGATACGCGCAAAATATGAACGGAAAAACCAGAAAAGTAGGACAGCAGTAGCAACTGAAAAACAGCAGTTCCGATTCCAGAAACAACAGCAGTCACCAGAACCAAAACATAACACTTGAATCGCAAAAGAATCCCCACCAGAAGTCCAGACCTGAAGCAAAATCAAAGCTGCAGAACCACAACCATAGCAAACACTCTCACCCAGAAGCAATATGAATAAATGCTGCACAAGAAAAAGACCAATCAGAACAAAGAAAACTTCTCTCAGCTACACTGCAAAGTGATCACCGAAGCACCGAAAGAACACACCCAAAAACATCCCTTCCAAAACGAGCGCAGATACAAAAAGCCGTCAACAGAAGAAACAATCTGCTAAAAACAGATCAAAATGAATTTAGAATTTATATTAAAATTTGATAAAAAGAATAATAACATGTATCTGCCAATATTGAAGGGCTTGCATATGTCTACAGAACAAATGGACTCCTATTCTATAATAAACCATCTATATCTTGTTGTGTCTTCCCTGCTTCAATTTTTTTAAAGCTTTTCAAATTTCCATGATGCAGAACATGGATTCCCACTTTAGTATGTTTCATTTTCATAGTAAATGAAGCTAAAACTGTCCCATAGCATTATCTCGACTTTAATATGATATTTAAAAATATAGTCTGTTGACGTTGAATCCCATACTTGACATAACAAAACTACTTTTTTTAGTAACATAACTATAAGAATATCATGTTTGTGACCACTTTTAGTTTTCTTTCAATAATTTCTATGTAATTTATTTATCATGTCTTGTTTCGAATCAAGGAAAAATCTATTTCAATGACGGAAAATCATTTGTATTAAAAAAGAAAACAACTTACAGTGTTCAAACTTTAGCATAGCAATTTCAGAATACTAGCAAAGAAGGCCACTCTAGAACACTTGAAACTTCTGATTAATGTCAATTTTCATTTATTTTCTCATGTGACCTGAAGCTTCATATTCTGTTCAAAAAATCTGCCATTGTGAAGCCTCAAATAACCTGAAGCTTCTTTGATTTTCTTTCGCCTAATTGTGGTCCAAAAAGCGTCCCATAGGATTCATGCAGCCGTCATCACATTCACATCCGGATTCGAGTATATATATGTCGTAACATGGTTACCAAAAAGCTCCATTATTTGTAGAAAATTGTTGTATTAACGAGAAATCCATCAAGGGCATGTTCATAAACCAAAATCTCAATAGTTATGAATATATTCTGTTTATTTCTAACCTGTTCATAAACCAAAATCTCCAGAATTACTGTAGCATGTCTCAGAAGCTATTTTATATTTAATTAGGAAGTCCTTCTATCATTCACCATGTTTACGATAATTCTATTTTTCCTCTCAATTCACATTACATAAAGAGAGAACAATTATACGGACTACAAACTTAACAACCAATTCTATCCCTCAATTCACATTGTTGACACTTTAACCAATATTTTTTCCCCATAAACCAGTCCTGGCTGAACCAATAACATGATAGGCATAATGACGATTGACGACACCAACATATCACACTATCAATTATCAAAATTATGGACATAATTAATCAAGCTGCATAAAGTAATTCTCATGATAAAACACTGACGACAACAAGTATAAAGTAGTTATGGTAGTCCTAAAGCTTAATCAATGGAGCTTTTAATTATTGCAAAGGGAAACACATTGGCTTAACACCAAAGTACTACTACATGTTCACATGTCAAAGAAGAAAACATCTAGTTCTTGATAGTGCAATATGAAGAGTGACACATCTTCGTTACCGGCAAAAGCTGAGTAACCTTCTAATTCTTGGAAATTAATCGATACGAAAGCTGAGCCTCGGCTTAAGTTAACTGGTTGAGATTGCAAATAACAGCTCACTTATAGTAGCTGCTAGTTAAGTTTTAATTAATGTTGATAGAAACTAACTCACTGTTGAATGTTGCATGAAAAGAAAAAGGGGCTAAATTTACTTTAACATCCAATAATTTAGAGTACGAACTATGAACAAAATTTTATATCTAAAACTAGGCTAATTCTATAATGCTAAGTAAAATAGTGATATATATCCACCACCAATGGATCAATGGTGGAAACAAATTTCTGAATAATACAACACATATATCAATTGTGCATCATATCACTAGCAGTAAAAGTAATGTCACAATTAAATTACGTGATTGGAAGCACCAGCGTGACATTTTAGCAATTGATGATGTTAAAAGAAATACCAAAAAATTGACGGAAAAAAACCAAATTTTTAGCGATAGTTCATAAATTGAACCAATTCAGATTGGTTCTGATAAATTCATGAACCATCTGTCACAGTTTTGCTCTTGAACAAACAAAATTGCAAAGGCAGTGATTGGAAAAAACGTAAAAGTAGGACAACAATAGCAACCCGAAAACAGAACACTAGACCGCAAAACAGATAGAAGCTCAGTTGCACTGCAAAGTGATCACCGAAGCACGGAAAGAACAGAATTAGGCAACACCAGAAAAACAGATCAAAATCAATTGAGAACAAAAGAAACATCTCAATTAGGCCAAGTTTGTTCATAAGTTGGAATTACAAAATAGTCATAAAAAGGTATTTCTAAAGCTCTCTCTCTCTCTCTCTCTCTGTCTCTCTCTCTTTCCGATAAAGTACTACCACATGTTCACATGTCAAAGAAGACTGACGAACTATTTTAATGCAAGACTACGACAATTCTTTTAAACAGATAAAAGTTCTTTCTTCCAAAATACAGTCGATAAAAGGTAGAAGGTTTTTTTCCTAACTCGAAAGAGCCAAAAACCAAAATAATTTTAACTGATAGTTCAATATAGCAAACAAAACAGGACAACAATTCTATCTAGAAGGTTATTGCTATATAAAAAATGGAGACATCAATAAACTGTCTCTATGGATAATCTATCTAGAAGGATTTCTTTGCGGCAATCTCGTTCACATGTTTCCACTTTTTCTTACTATCAAACAATATTAGTTTTTCTCCTTCAATCGACTCAAAGTCAGTGATGTCATCTCAAATTTTTATTGTTGTTTTTTTGTTTATAGAACTTCTTATATTAAATATATGAGTTGGTGAATTTTGTGTTGCTGATATGAAAGTGAAACTTGTTGTTTCTGAATTAAGAATGTGCACTCATGGTTGATGCAAAGAATTATAAAGAACGGTATGGACTCGAAATGTTATACTTTCTATAGGAGAAATTTGAATGCTATGAACATCATTTCCGTATGGCTTTCCAAATCAACAAAAAATTTGAACTGTTTTGCATTGTTTGAAGGTTAATCTCTTGTTCATTTAATGTTATGATTGTATTGCTTTCAAGTATGAGGAAGATGGTTTATTTAGTTTTGATTTAAATAGTGATAGGTATAAGTATATATTGCAGACACACACACGTACCAAAAATAATTTATATCTAAATCTGGACCAATTCTATGTTCTATGTAAAATAGTGATATCATTAAGTCTGATACTTATTGTTCCAATGGTGGAGACAAATTCATGGATGATACAAACACATTTTTCACTTGTGCATCGTAGCACGAGCCGTAAAACTAATGTCAAAGGTAAATATGGTTGATTGAGGCATTAGTGTGACATGTGAGCAATTGAGTAGCTATGTGGGATATTTAAAAAAAACCAAAAAACCAAACTTTGATTGATAATTCATAAATTGAACCGATTCAGTTCCGTTCACAGTTTTATTCATGAACAAACAATATCGCAAAGGCAATAATTGGAAAAATCATTAAAGTAGGATATAAGAACACTAGACGTGGAGATAAGATAAGGAAACCAACTAAAATCACATACCTGAGCACAAGATGTACCCAAATACGCGCAAAAAATTAATCGAAAAACCAGGAAAAGTAGGACAGCAGTAGCAACCTAAAAGCAGAACACTAGATCTCAAAACTGATAGAAACTCACTTCAATCAAATGAACTTAAAAGATCAAAAGAAAACACATGTACCCTGCACTAAAACTGCAGTTCCGATTCCAGAAACAACAACAACCACCAGAACCAAAACATGACACCCGAAACGCAAAAGAATCCCCACCAAAAAGCCAGACCTGAAGCAAAATCAAAGCTGCAGAACCACAACAGTAGCAAACACTCTCACCCAGAAGCAGACCAACAAGAACCATAAGAGTCATAAATCTTTCCAAGTTGTGTGCATTTTTCTGGCACATGTCTCACTCCCTTCCATGTGACATTATCACAATTATACAACAATAGTTGCAAAAGCCCACAACAATTCTTTGAGATCGCATAAAGAGTTTCATCATCAACGCTTGTATTTGACAAGTCCAACACCTCCAGCTTGGGAACTTCAAAGTTCATTCCATGTAGTTTCACTTTTGAACAGGAAGCTAAGTTCAAATGTTTAAGCTTACAACATCTCCTTAAAACTTGACAAATACCTTCAGATATACCATCACACCAACGCAAATCAAGATGTTGCAAACATAGTCACATAATTCGGTGACTTTCAAGGGAACCGCGAATTGGTTCGCGCGTACCGGTTCGCGGTACTTTTGCGAACTGGTTCGTCCGAATTCGCGTCTGAATTCGCAGAAAACAACGCACCGGAAAGATGAAGAGAGAACCGATCAAAAGTCTCACCGTTTTTCATTTTTTCAGTTTTGAATTGCAATTTAGGGTGAAGGAAAGGGGTAATTTCATCATTCTCTAATTAATTGTGAGTCGAAATTGACATATGGAATAAATGGATGTTGGAGAAAGAAGAACCTAAGAAGATGAAAAGTTTGATTTTTTGTTCTGTAGATGAACATGAAGTGTTAAGAAAGAGAAAAGATTGTGTTACAAAAACCACACGCTTCTTTTACGAGATTCCAAAACAAATGGCAATTTCCGATACAATCTGTTTATTACTTTCTGCTTACGAGGTTTCTCCTCAATTTTCAAGATTCAACTTATTCAACTTTATTTAACTTCCGTTAAAAAAATAACTTTATTTAACTATTTTATGCGGTTGTGTAATTTATTATATTGAGGAAATATATTTCAAAATCTTTATTTTTGTAACTAAATATTTGTTGGTTTCAAAACACTAAAAAATATTTTTATTTTTAGTATACTAGTATTATATTTTTACAAACCACGAACCCATAACGTACCAACTATGTAAACCCCCTACGTACCGAATTCTCTTAAGAGTTGCGTACCGCGTACCCGAATTCGTACCACGTACCGAAGCGAACTATGAACCGTGTGACTATGGTTGCAAATTGGGGAAAATGGAAGCAAACATTACGATGTTTTCATCACTTAACCATCCATTATTACCCAAGTAGAGAGACTTCAATTGAGGATATACACAAAACTGCACCAAAGAATCAGAATATCCGACACTCTCTATCCCAATAGTGGTGCTTTCCATTTTGATCTCACTAAGTGAAGGACAATTTCGAACGAGTGAGAATAGGGCTGATTCTGTGAGATACGAACATGAATTAAGGCATAGAGACACCAAATTACCCATAGAAGAAGACAAGTCAACGACATGTTGATCCTTTAGAAAAGAAGTTTGCTCAATATCCAAATGTTGTAAACATTGACACTTGGATAACAGATAACCAAATCCATTAATTAAATTAGTTTCATCGTAGACCGAAGGGTGTTCGAGTTTTAGTTCTTTGAGCAATGGGAAACAATCGGCAATAACTAAGAGGTCGTTGGCGTAGAGAATCATGTTATAATAAGTGATAGAGGTCAAAGTTGTTATGTTTTGGGAGAAAGCTCGTAACCCATTTGTGAGAAAGGTGCGGTTGCGGATACGGAGCGATGTGAGGTTTATGAACCTTTTGAGGAGGCGTTTGAGGAAAGGGAGTGTTGAGTTGTAGATAGTGAGTGAGAATTGGAGAGAGTTGGCTACGGAGAGGAACTGTTTGGAGACGAGGGAAAGAGAAATCAAACAGCGACGACAGTAGTCGTTAATGATGAAATTGAAAATAGATTCCCAACACTCATCAGGTAAATATAAATATGTTTCTTCTTTAACCAATTGTTGTGAAGAAGATTTGAGAGAAGTTATCTTCTTCCTTTTCATTGGCAGCTTCGGTGATGGTTTAGGGTTTTGAGTGAGAACAGAACAAGGGGTAGTTTGTATTGTACAATACTGTTCGTTCCTTTTATATATACAAGAAAGTGGGCTTTTTGTTTTGAACTCAAAACTCGATCAATATAAGTAGAGCAATCCTTTTATTTGTTTTAAACTAATTTAATTAAAAATAAAAAAGAATGATTTTTTTTTTGAGAGATAAAAAAGAATGATTGTTAATGTTTGGCTTAAGTTAAAACAAGACTTTTGACCCATGCGACACACGGGTCTTGTCGACTATTAGAGATCAATGAATAATCTTTAACCCGTAAGATCATGGGTCGATCAATAAACACAAATTAGATTACTAGAGATACAATATTACAATCAAATTTGTTTTACTATGTCCTTCAATGACACTTGAATCTTATTAACTTTTACATTTTAGTTTTGAAAAACTAATCAATTAAAGACTGTTATTTTATTTTATCACAATATATTATTGGGGCATTATCTTCTCATTTTTTTTTAAAAAATTATAAAGAAAAAAGATAAAAAGAATACAATATTATATTGTTGTACGGGTCAATTTTATTTATTACTTTTATAGTTAAACATCAAAAATTGACTTGTAATAATTGTTTTAAATTTCTACTAACATGAAAAACAAAGTCACTTCAATTAATAGAATTTCTAAATTACAGGTGTAGCTCTGAAAAAAATAATTACACTTTGATATTTATTAAAAGTAATAATATATTTTTCCAACTAAATACATATCATATCTGCATATATCATAGAATTTAATAACATAAGAGATCTTATACATTGTATTAATTATTTTGAAGATGTGTGCTTGGTTGAAGAGTTGTGTATTTTTCAAGGGGTATAGCAGTAGATGTAATTTAATGCAATTCATGGTTTCTAACAAAATTTTTTGAATTTCAAATTGAAGAAGTGTTGGAAGGAAATACATAATTAGGGTTAGCACTTAGCAATTAATGAGGATCATTTGGAGGGAATTTTCTAGGTTTAGTTGTTGCAAACCTAATAAGATTAAAGAGTAAGGGATTCTGCTGTCTGTGTAATTTACCACGGTTTAGGTTTTTTTTTAGAGAAACACTGTTTAGGGTTTGCTATATATAGTCGAGTTTGCATAGAAATTAGGGTAGCCGAGTTTGGATGGAAATTAGAGTATTCTGTTTGTAAACGTATTAAATAAGTGTACAACAACTTGTCAAAAAAAAATTCTACAGAAACAATAGATATATACAACCGATGACACAACAGGATAGGAATGAAAAGCTCATTTTAGAGGGAAATTATTAGGTTAAATTGGTGCGCTGCATTTTAGATGGAATTTGTTAGGTTAAATTGCTGCTAAACTAATGCAACATATTAGAGGGATATTATTAGGTTAAGTTGCTGCAGACCTAATAAAATTAATAAATAAGGATAAGGATGAGCGGGAAAATATTAGGTTAAATTGCTGCAGACATAACCAAATTAATAAATAAGGATATGAAATTGGGGCGATGCATTCATTTAGTATTAAATAAGTGCACAAAATATTTCCTTCAAAAAAAAAGTGTACAAAATATTGTCAAAAAAAAAAAAGCAAGAGGATAAGAATGAAATTGGTGCGATGCATTTTTTTAGATGGAATTTGTTAGGTTAAATTAGTGCTAACCTAATATAGCAAATGAGCGGGAAAATATTAGGTTAAATTGTTGTAGACCTAACAAAATTAATAAATAAGGATTATTTAGTATACTAGCAACAAACCGGTGCTAAGCACGGGCCCATGCTCCGTTTAACCGTTCCTATGCACAGGCCCCTGCTCCGCACGGGCTAATTTGAAATGGGGGCTATGCATTAAAGCTCATTGCAATGCTACGTGAGTTGTGAAAATAAGAAGGAAAAAAACTAATGATAAACCCGTCGTTAATGATAAAAAGGCAAATTACTTTGACTTCCCTCAAGATTTTCTTAAATAACACCAGCACCCCTTCTAATTTTCCAAACACATCAATCTACCCTTAATTTCAGTCATTTTTGTTTGGTTGTATTTGTTTTCTCTTTTCGCAATTAAGTTTAATGACCGGACACCCCATTGAAAATTGTGAATTCTAGCCACTTACGCTACTAGAACAAAACAAAAAAAAAGTTAAATAAGGTTTTTATCTTTGTTTGTTTGTATCTGTTTAAGTTAAATGAAGGTTTTTTTTTCTCACAATGGAGAAACAATAACAACATTTGTTTTTACCACCAAATATAATCAAACATTGACAATTACAAAAGAGATCAAAAGAGAATATAGAAATGAGAAGAATTTTGGCGGATGGACATTATGGTTGATTAATAAAAAGGAAATAATCTTCGATGTATTCGTTTTATTACATTAAAGATTAAAAATTAAACCACCTTGACTGAGTAACAATGAGTTGAGAAAAATCACCTTAGTGAAAAATGAAAAGAAAAAATGGTCGAAAATTAAATTAGTTCATACTCATATGATGAAGTTAATTGTTCAAAATAAATGGTGTTAACAAAGTTTAAACTGTGTTTTATTATAAGAAAAGTTCTTGTCAATTTGATATAAAAAAAAAGGAAGATTAAGGTTTAGTTAAAAAATATATCTGGTGTTTGTGTTATTTAAGAGACCTTAAGAGAGGTTAGTGTAATTTTCCCATGATAAAATTATTGAAACTGTTGTTATTAAATACTATGAAATGGTAAACTAAAACTATGTAGAAATATTTAATATAGTAAAGATTTCATTATTGATAAAGATGTCGTTATGAGTCTCGTGTATGAAATGTACAACAATATTATCCAGTGACTAATTTATCATGTTTTCAGTGTTTTTTATTGTCATCTTTCTAAAAGATATAATAATTAATAATATACAACAATAAAAAATAATATCTTTTAAATGACATGTTGGCCTAACTTTTTTGATTCTCTGTTGTTTCTAAATATGTTGAGATCTGCAGGTTTCAATGTGTCTTATTTTTCTACGCTCTCGTTCTTCAAGCTCGAAAGAGCTTTTATGCATTTGTTGGCACTTGGATTTTGATATCGTGTTCACGGTCGAACTATAAATTGTTCTTCCACTACTAAAAAAGCAAAAAATAGTGAGGGAAATTTTGAGAGGGAAAACATGAAATCCCTCTCTAATTCCATCACTAAATTTTGCGACCAAGGAATTTGTGAAGAATTTTATTTTTTCCGTCACTAATTTCCCTCTCTAATTTTGCTTTTTCTAGTAGTGTTCGCAGAGGTTCACTTTTCATTTTTTTAAACCTGGTTTCGCGCCCGTATACGAGTTCGCTTGCTGATTAGTGAATTTTTGTTAGGATAGATTTGGGTCGATCCACTTGGTCCGACTTATTATGGTGTATCCCCGTTTTTTGTTGTACTTGAGTCAGGTATAATGTCCTCATACTCTTTATCCAGTTCTTTTTATTTAATATAATTTTTCTTTTGACTAAAAAAAAGATAAATAAAAAACAAAGGCAAATTATATTTAGAAAAGAAGCGATCCTGAAAATGTGTATTTTTTTTTAAAAGTAGGTATATGCCTTTTAATAAATATTTTGTAATATTTTTTAACTGTTTAGATATTTCAAAGTTGAATTGTAGGAAAATTTGTTTTGATTGGGATTAAGATTAAGTTTGTTTGTTCTTTAAAAAAAATATTAAGTTGATGTGTTTTATCGAGGTATTTTATGTCTTTATACCTATGCTTGAGTTTGGAGCTAATAAAATGGCTTTTTTTCTGTTTCTTATATTGCATCTTATTGGAGGTGCGTATGCCAAGTACTTGTCATGCTATTATGAACCTTATAGTTTGGAAAGGAATGGATATATAATCAATAGTACTTTACGTGTGTGGTTATACTTTTTTTTTTTGTAAGAAGCATACATCTATTGTTTGCTCCACTTTGAGGCCAACCTTATAGTTGTCGTTCACTTGTGTTTTTCTATTCAAGATTTTGAAACTATGCTTTACTATGATTTCTCAGAAAAGTGAATGATAGGTTCGTCATGATGGAGAGAGCTATTTTAGCACATAAGAAAGGCCAACATACTAATGAGCCGCGAAAGGCTTGACGAGGCTTTAGAAGTCCAAGTTGATAAGAGTATGCTCCCTTTGAAGGTAGTGTCTATGCATTGATGGGCGAATATCTATAAAAGGTGCAACATGCATTGAGAAATGGTATTTTCTTGATGCGTTGGAACACAACTTGTAAATTGACATTTAAAGTGCAACATTTGAGTAACATGTCTGCTTTCGGCCAATTGTGTATAAAGAGCATTACAAATGCTGGAGGAGTGTATTCGTTCATTTGTGTGCAATATCTCTAGGGAAATAAGAAAAATCTACTCCCCATGCATCAAAAGGACAACATATTAATGAGCATGGAAAGGCTTGACGAGGCTTTGAAGTCCTAGACGAGCTTAAAGAGTATGCTCCCTACGAAAGTAGTGTATTTGCTTTGATGGGAATTATCTATAAAAGGTGTAACATGCATGATAGAGCATCTTTTTGAATTTGAAAGCATCTGCAACAGATGCTACCACCAAAGGTGATTAGCTTACAATAGGGATTTCCCAGTTCACTAATTTCTCTTCATTTAGTTATTCATTTCATCTTCAAATTTTTTAGATGATGCTGAACTTAGGGCATGTTGAGGATGGGCCACTTTTATATAGTGTCCACCAATACATCTCAGTAGTTGTGAATATATTCTGTTTAACACATTGGCTTAACACCAAAGTACTACCACATGTTCAGATGTCAAAGAAGAAAGCATAAATAACCAAATCATCACAAATTTGAATCGGTCGTAGAAGACTGACGAACTATTTGAATGCAAGACTGAGGCAATTATTGCATTGTTTATTGCAAGACTAAAGCAATTCATTTAAACGGTTAAAACATTCCACTAAAGAGCCAAAAACCAAAATAATTTTGACTTTGATAGCTACATCAGTTCTTGGACGAGTCTCGAATTTCTTCTGCATATCTACTTCAACGATGTACGTCATCTTAAACTGCATCATCATAAATGACAAACTTATGTTTATACTATAAATTTAGTATGAAACAAACAAATCCAAAAATAGATACATTTAAGCATGTAGATGAACAAAGAACATACAAATGTGATTTTATGGTACTTTCTAGTTGTGTCCAGGGAATGTCATTATTTTAGCATTACCTCCCACAGTTCCATGCGGTAAAAACAAATAAAACTCAAACTATATACATATCATGAATATTCAATGAAAGATTACAAATATTCTAGCTCTAAAATATTCATCATGAATATGCTCTGACATCAAACATGTTTACTTTACCCATCTTAACTATAAGAGTATTAACATCACCATTAGATTCTTATCTCATTTTAAAAGAGGCTGGAATGACATATCCGAAAGATCATACATATAAAGCAGAATAGTATTTTTCACAAAGAAACAAAATAAAGACGATAACTTTACTGACACGTATATCCGAAAGATCATATATGTATAACCCTGCAACTATCCAGAACTAAGAAGAAGGTTATTATATAACAAAAGGTTGCCATATTAATCTAAGATGTCCTTATGTAATACTAATCTTGAATTGTTTTTGTCCACAATTCACTCATTTTCAGGAAACAGTTAGAGTATAGGATAATAGGTATTAGAGTAGTCCCAGTAGTTTGGAGGATGAGCTTTGAATAGAGTAGAAACTTGAAGGAGGGATTCACCCTTATTATTTCTTATTTTCTTAATTAATTCAATTAGAGAATAAGTTTGTCCAAGGTCAAAACAAAACACTCAGAGCAGAAATTAAAGAAATTCATTGAATTCACAGTAATTGATACTAAAATAAGTTATGTCGATCCCAAACATATTACCACACAAAAATATGCTTCTGATATTTTTATATGAATTGTCTTCAAAGCAATACAGAACACATACTTACATAACTTATTCAATCCATAAACTATATGCCTTATTTACTTCATATTAGCTTTAAGTTGAATCAAAATATAAATCAAGTTTAACAGCTGAATTGCGACTTATGGCGCTGCCATGGCGGGCATCGATATTCCTTCACAAATTGACTGCAATCGTTGTTAAACATCTGTCATCCTACAATGGCGTAGCCTTTCAACAACACTGCAGCCAACTATTTGAATTGCATTGTACATTATATAAACACGTTACACTATTACTTAGACAATCATAATTCAAATTTGTAAGATGCATTTTAAAAAGGAAATTTCTTAGAGAAGTAAATGTTGAAACTTCAGCATAGCAATTTCAGAATACTAGCAAAGATGGCATCCACGGCGCGAGAATAGTTCCCTATTTTTGTTACTTACATGGATATTCCCCAAATTAATCTCTCTCAATTGTGTGAAGTTTTCTACCACATGTTCCACACCCTTCTCTGTGACACCATTACAATTTTTAAGTAATAATTGCAAAAGCCCACAACAATTCTTTGAGATCATATAAAGTGTTTCATTATCAACCGTTGTATATGACAAGTTCAACACCTCTAGCTCGGGAACTGCAAAGTTCATTCCATGTAGTTTCACTTTTGAACAGAAAGCTAAGTTCAAATGTTTAAGCTTACAACATTTCTTTAAAACTTGACAAATACCTTCTGATATTTGCGAGCATTGTTTCAAATCAAGTAGCTGTAAATTGGGGAAAATGGAAGCAAACATTTTGATAATTTCATCACTTAACCCTGAATTGTGACCCACATAGAGAGACTTTAATTGAGGGTATACACCAGAATGCCATATAGTCTCTTTCCCAATAGACGTGCCTTCCATATTAATCTCACTAAGTGAAAGACAGTTTCTAACTAGTGAAAACAAGGTTGTTTCTGTGAGATGATGACAACCATTAAGGTTAACAGACACCAAATTACCAAGATACAAAGAGAAATCAACAACATGCTGATCATTTAGAAAATAAGTGTAAGAAATTTTTAAATGTTGTATAGATGGATACTTGGATAAAAGACTGTGAATTGGATTAATGAAGTTGGTCTGATTGTTATTGAAGACCTGAGGGCGACAGAGGTTGAGTTCTTCTAACAAAGGGAAACAATTATCAATGGGTAGATCGTTCTCACAAAAAATATAAGTACCGTAACAAGTGAGAGAGGTCAAAGTTGTAATATTTTGGGAGAAAGCTTGCAACCCATCTGCGGGAAAGCGGCATCCACCTGGGAGTTTGAGTGATGTGAGTTTCAATGGGAAAGTTGAGATTTGAATGAGAAGATCGTTGAGGTTGCAGTCATTGTAGCAGTGTGTGAGGTCGAGGGTATTGAGGTTGGTGAACCTTTTGAAGAGAAGAGGGAGGAAAAGGCGTGATTCCCTTTTGAGAGTGAGTGAAAATCGAAGACGATTGGTGATGGAGAGGAACTGCTTGGAGACGAGGGAGAGAGAACTAAAGTTTTCGTCATCGTTGTTGTTGAGGAATCTGAAGACGCATTCCCAACACTCGTCGGGTAAATATGAATCTGCTTCTACGTGAACAATTTGTTGTGAGTGCCTCCGGCCCGATGATGAGTTAGGGTTTCGCGGAGTGTAAAAACAGAGGTTTGATATTTTGTCGGTGACAGATGTTGTGTAAAAAATGAGAACAGAAAGATGGAGATGGTAAATCTTGGTAAAATTTGACAGGTTCAATGTTTAGGGTAAATTTTCATTCGTTTCCTATAATTTACGGTGAGGTACACTTTGATTCCTTCCAATCCTTCATGCTTAGATTTTAATATTTTTTATTCAACTCCTTCAAAAAAAAAAAAATTATTCAACATTCTTATTTATATATCTTTAATTATTTACAATTATTTTTTTAGTATTATTTTTTCCACCTTATCCATTTATCGTGCGACAATTTTTTTTTTTTTTGTGTTTTCTAAATTAACCAACAATCTTCTGTGATATTGCCATACCTTGGAACTGCTTGGCATTCTCTGAAGGTTAGTCTCTTGCTGCCCTTCATGTGGTTCTACAAGCTAGAACTCCGGTTATTGTTTGCTTGTGTTTTTGTATCCAATATTTTGAAACTAAGCTTTTCTATGATTTCTTAGAGAAGTGAGGAAGGTTTGGCCGTGATGGAGAAAGCTATTTTAGCAGATAAGAAAAATCTACTCCCCATGTATCAAAAGGCCAACATATTGATGAGTCTGGAACGGTTTGACGAGGCATTAGAAGCCCTACACGAGCTTAAAGAGTACGCTCCCGTTGAAAACGATGTCTTTGCTTTGATGGCCAAAATCTATAAAAAGGCGAAACATGCATGAGAGAGCCATGTTTCACTATGGTATTGCTTTGGATTTGAAACCATCTGCCATGGACGCTGCCACCATTAAGGTGATTAGTTTACAATAGCAATTTCCTAGTCACTAGGTGTAAATTCCGTTGATTGACCGACCACTTTAGAACACTTCGAACTTCTGATTATTGCCATTTTTCATTTATTTTCTCATGTGACCTAAAGCTTCTTATTCTGTTCAAACAGGCTGCCATTGAGAATTGTATTTGCCTGATGAGTTGGAAGACAACTTGTAACTCGAAATTCGAAGTGCAAGATTTGTGTAATATATTTGCTTTTGGCTAATTGTGTATAAAAAGCATCACATTCACATCCGTCTAATTTCCGGATCACTATAACCGATTTCAGTTTTGTAGGACAGTCACATAGAAATTGAGCATATATATGATGTAATAGGGTTACCGAAAAGCTCTAATATTTGTTCAAAGTTGTTGTATTAGCTAGAAATCCATGTATTATTTACAAATATATCCAGTTCTTCCATCTCATTTCCAAAGCAAATAGGATATATTTGTTTGTTAGATTTTCAGTATGTAACTACTAGCAGAATGACGCTTCAATTTATTTCTAATCTGGTCATGCTCACTTCCAAATTTTATTTCTCTATTCACATCGTTGATACTTCAACCAATATTATTGTTGCCCATAAACCAGTCCTGGCTGAACCAATACTAATTTCCTCAACTATAGAATAAAAAAATTGAAATCCATTCATCACACTAAATATTGAATAACTCATTGACAAAATGAGTATTTGGTTTGGTTGCAAATATATGAAGCCTAGTAAGTTAATATTCTCTCTTTATTAATATTTATTAGTTTGTTCCTAAAATTAAGGACACAAATAAAAATTTGATTTGTTCTAACTAAATGTAATTATTTACTATAATTACTTTTATAGCCTTGTAACCTGTATTTTGAAAGTGAGACACAATTCTTGTATTTCTAAAGCTTACTTAGTAGAGCTTTCATTCTCTTTTTCTTCTTGAAACCCTTTCAATTATTTCAAAGGGAAACTATACTAGTAAAAAACTTGGTTTAACACCAAAGTACTACCACACGTTCACATGTCAAAGAAGAAAACACAAATAACCATAACTCTGCAAGACCTTAGTATCGATCATAGAAGACTGAGGCAATTATCTCAATACAAGATTGAGGCAATTTTTGTTTTTTTTTTTAATGCAAATAAAACTTCTTTCTTCCAAAATACAGTCTATAAGGTAGAAGATCTTTTTTCCAAACACAAAAGAGCTAACAACCAAATAATTTTGACTTTGATAGTTTCATATCCCAAACAAAACTCGACAACAGTTCTTGGACGAGTCTATAATCTCTTCTGGATATCTACTGCAACGATGTATATCATCTTACTCCCTTAAACTGCATCATAAATGACCAACATATGTTTATACTGTTAGTATCAAACAAACAAATCCAAAAATAGATATATTTAAGCATGTAGATGACAAATGAACGTAGAAATGGCATACTATGGTGTCATCTAGTTGTGTGCAGGGATGTCATTTTAGCATTACCTCCAAAAGTTCCAAGCGAAAAAAACAAATGAAACTAAAAATATATAAATATCATGAATATACAATGAAAAATTACAAACATTCTGGCTCGCAAATTTTCATCATGAATATGATCTTACATAAAAAATTCTTGCTTTTTGAATATTAACATCATTATTAGATTCTTGTATCATTTAAAAAGAGGCAGGAATGACTCATCCGTAAGATCATACATATATAGCAGAATACTATTTTTCACAAAGAAATGAAATCAAGACAATAACTTTATTAACATGTAAAGATTTCAATATAACTGCCAATTTATCAGAAGAAAATCACTAACAAGAATGGCACATATCATGGACATATTCATCAGAAAAACATCAACAAAACAAAATATAATAAAACTGCCAATTTACAATAATTATGTTTCAAAGATTACAGTAGTAGATTGCAACAACCAGTTTTTTACTGTCATTACTTACTTTTCAGTAAAAACCACTTTAATAAAGTTAGGCTTTTCAGCAAAGGGTGATGGAGGTAGAATTGTTTTAGCAGATCGTTGCTACAAAAGAAATATTCTTTCTGTCCAATATTCACTCATGCATGAACTAATACATTTTAGTTCATCATCTTTCATTCATATATTATAACATCAAAAAAAGGCAAATCCAATAGTCTCATTCATGATTATTACCTTTTCAAACCCCAATAAATTCCTTATTTTTAAATTCACAATTCATAAAAAAAAAAACAGCGGCCCATATCAGCGCATAGCAACTCGTATGTAATCACTCCATTAGAATGTCTAGGCATATTCCTTTTAAGGTATAAAATACCAAAACACATGTAAGTATTTCAGGTACCAGTTAGAATATATAATAATAGATATTAGAGTAGTTACTGATAGTATTGTATTGTATTGCTGATAGTTTGTTTGGTTGGTTCATTCTCTTCCAAATATAGGGATGATTACGGAAAACCTTTGAAAGAGAGATTCACTCTTATTATTTCTAACTTTCTTAATTCAGTTGGAGAACCTTAAAAGGGGAGACATGCATAAGTAATTAAAGAAATTCATAGAATTCACAGTAATTGATGCTTAAGTAAGTTATGAACATACTTCAAACACTTATCATCATTCAATTCATAAGCTATATGCCTTATTTACATCATATTAGCTTGCAAGTTAAATCTAAACAGAAATTAAGTTTGACTTCTGAATTGCGATTTATGGCGCCACCATGGTTGGCATCAGCATTCTTTCACAAATTGACTACCATGGTTGTTAAAAATCTGTCATTCCACCATGGCGTAACCACTTAACAACACTGCAGCCAACTATTTGTTTTACATTGGACACAATATATAAACATGTTACACTAAAATTTATCAGAGAATTAAATATTGAAACAAAAAGAACTTACAGTGTTCAAACTTCAGCATAGCAATTTCAGAATACTAGCAAAGATGGCATCCACGGCTCGAGAATAGTTCCCTATTTTCGTCACTTACATGGATATCCCCCAAATTAATCTCTCTCAATTGTGTGCAGTTTTCTACCACATGTTTCACACCCTTCTCTGTGACACCATTACAATTTTTAAGTAATAATTGCAAAAGCCCACAACAATTCTTTGAGATCATATAAAGTGTTTCATTATCAACCTTTGTATTTGACAAGTTCAACACCTCCAGCTCGGGAACTGCAAAGTTCATTCCATGTAGTTTCACTTTTGAACAGAAAGCTAAGTTCAAATGTTTAAGCTTATAACATTTCCTTAAAACTTGACAAATACCTTCAGATATCATATAGCAATGACCCAAATCAAGTAGCTCTAAATTGGGGAAAATGGAAGCAAGTATTTTGATGATTTCATCACTTAACCCGTAATTGTGAGCCAAATAGAGAGACTTTAATTGAGGGTATACACCAAACTCAACTAAAGAATTTGAATGTCGTACCCTAGCTGTCCCAATACCCGTGCATTTCATTTTGATTTCAATAAGCGAAGGACAGTTTCTACCGAGTGAAAACAAGGTTGTTTCTGTGAGATGAAGACAAGCACTAAGGTTTATAGACACCAAATTACTAAGAAGCAGAGAGAAATCAACAACATGTTGATCATATAAAAAATTAGTGCTACGAAGTTCCAAATGCTGTATACATGGAGACTTGGATAACAGACGGTGAATTGTATTAACGAAGTTGGTTTCCTCGTAATTGAAGACACGAGGGTGACAGAGGTTGAGTTTTTCTAGCAAAGGGAAACAATCAACAATGGGTGACAGATCCATGTAACAAAAATCAGTGGCGCAACAAGTGAGAGAGTTCAAAGTTGTAATATTTTGCAAGAAAGCTTGCAACCCATCTGCGGGAAAGCGGCATCCAAATGGGAGTTTGAGTGATGTGAGTTTTAATGGGAAAGTTGAGATTTGACTTAGAAGATCGTCGAGGTTGTGGTCATCATAGAAGTCTGTGAGGTCGAGGGTATTGAGGTTGGTGAACCTTTTGAAGAGAAGAGGGAGGAAAGGACGAGTTTCCACTTTGACTCTGAGAGAAAATAGAAGACTATTGGTAATGGAGAGGAGCTGCTTGGATACGAGAGAGAGGGAATTTAAGCAAGATCTATCGTTGGTGATGAATCTGAAGACGCATTCCCAACACTCGTCGGGTAAATAGGAATCTGAAATTCTCTTCCTCCTTTTTGTTGGATTTTCAGTGTGTTTCGGTTGTGGTAAATTTTCCGGTGAAGATTTTAGGGAAGAAGTTCTTTTCTTCCGTTTCATTGGATGGTTTGAGCGCCGCACGGTTTCGGTGATGGTTTGAGGATTTTCGATGAGAACAGAACAAGAGGCAGTTCTTACCGTAAATACTGTTCCTTCCTTCAATATATAAACAACCTAATGAGCTTTTTTTTTTATCAATCAATTTAATTTAAATTTATAAAATAAAAAAATTGATAATAATAAAGTGTCATACTCCAATTTGTATATATCTCTTTGAAGCGCGAAATCCTTATTTATTAATTTTGTTAGGACTGCAGCAATTTAACCCAATATTTTCCAGCTCATTTGTTGTATTAGGTTAGCAGTAATTTAACCTAATAAATTTCATCTAAAAAAATGCATCGCACCAATTTCATTCCTATCTTCTTGCCTTTTTTTTGTACACTTATTTAATACTAAAAAATGCATCGCACCAATTTCATTCCAATCCTGTTGGCTATATCCTTATTCGTATGTCAATCCCTTTACAATAAACCTGTGCAGAGCACGGGTCAAATATCTAGTTGTATATATCTCAAATAGCTTTTTTTTTGACAAAATCTCAAATAAAATTGTAGAAAATGGTCCGGTCAATCTTGTATTGAACCAAAATACTTGAGGTCTTCCGCCATTTCACCCATCCCAACTTGTATTTTATGACCTAATTTTTTTTAGTTTTAGTACACTCCTAACATTCATGTAACAATTTTGGGAGACATAGACCTAACTTATGCTTCCTTCATTTTTACAAAAGAAATGAAAATAAGTGCAACTAAAGTTTAATTGTCAGGTTATTGTTATTTCGACAGTTGTCAAAAGTAAAGTAAAAGCTATTTGTAATTCATCTTGAATATGCTAATATAAACATGAACAATGGACCCTTAAAGGAAGTTTTTGACTAACCCGTGGACCCTTAAAACTGTTACGCGTTGCTTTGGGCTGGCATTCGGCATCTGGCTCAATTTTGCTAAGAGCAACATTGTAGGGTTAGGTTTGTTCTGTTTATCTACTTGGATCTACCTCTAGGGGCGAATCCTATGCTAAAGAGGGCATGGCATAATAGGTTTGTTAGTTTGGAGATGGAATATGATTTGAAGTGTGTTTGTTTCAATCGATCTTTGTATATTTCTAAGAATAAAATGATATAAATGTGCATGCTTATGTTTGTTACAAATTTATTAAATTTTATTCCTAAGCATACAATACTATATATCGAAAATACTATATAGTATTGTTTATATTTTCTTTATATAGTATTTTTTTTCCTACAAAAACATACCATATATCGAAAATATAAACAATTTCCCAAATAAAAGGGTTAGGGAATAAATTTCCCAAGAATATTATAATATTAGTTTTACAGAGTGTTTGTTCAAATTATTTTTGTAGTTCTCGGACATAAATTGATTTAAATATGTATTCCTACGTTTGTTATAAGTTTATTCAAATTTATTCTTGGATATAAAATGTTGCATGGAATAGAATAATTTTCCCAAAGAAAAGGGCAGGAATAAAGATGTCATGAAGATGACAATAAATTTATGCATAACTATATTTTAACCTCCCTATTATAAAGGTTCATATTAATATTGTTATACAACCAAACTTTTTTTTTTTTTTATAAAATACTTTGGAATAAAAGTCCCATACTTATATTATCAAGAAAGTTATTCCTACGAATAAATCTCATAAACTTAAAACAAACAACCTCAGTCATAATATTATTATTATTTTTTAAAAAGCAATAAAACTTCCATCCATACATTTTCAAGAAAGTTATTCGTAACAATAAATATACTTGAAACAAACACTCTTTAAATAATTCAATATCATTTTTTTAGAGCACTATCACAAAAGTTCTATAAATTTAGAGCCTGTTCGATATAATTTTGTTGTAAGGAAAAAATAATTATTTTTTCTAAAATAATAATCACTTTCAAAAAAAATAATCACTTATAAGAGTATTGCATGCGTTTGTTATAACTTTTTAAAAAATCAGAAGCTAAAAAGAAAAATCTAAAAACATTCAAACGAGAAGTTGTTATGAGTAGCTTCTCAAAAATAGATTTTTTTAGAGGAAAAAAAATAAGGGTTTGTTTGTAGTGTAATATGTTCTTGTTATAATTTTTTTAACAAAGAAATTTTCAAGGAAAGCTTAAAATAAAAAATTTGTTTAAATTGCTTATCCTTTTTTTTTTGAAGGAAGGAATTTAAATTGCTTATCCTAAAATGTCATTCTAAGTATTTCATCATTTTGTGACTTAAATGAATATTCCCCAAATAAATCCCTCTCAGTTGTGTGCAGTTTTCTACCACATGTGTTTCACTTCCTTCTCTGTTACACAACAATTCTTTGAAATCACACATTGTGTCTCATCATTAATATCTGGATTTGACAAAGTTCATTTGTTTAAGTTCAAATGCCTAATCTTACTACATCGACTTAAAACTTGGCAAATACCTTTAGATATGCGATTACAAGAATTGAAATCAAGCACCTCCAAATTGAGGAATATTGAAGCAAACATTTTGATATTTTCCCCGCACAACATGAACGGTGAAAGTGAAACCAAAGAAGATAATACAAGGGGACGTATACAATGCTTATGTATAACAGGCATTTTCCCAATTTATAATAAGGCATCCCATTTGTCGGCGAAATTTTCCCAATGTTCCATGTAGGCATCAAGTTAGAGTACAACAAGGCCTGCAACTGATCTTAGGGTACCATGTAGGTATAAAGTACAAAAAATATCAATTGATCTAGGCTTTACATAAATTTGAGGATATGTATTAAAATTAGCAGATTTTAGACATCCGATTAAAAAGTAGCAGATGCTCTAGATGCTTTCCTTCTCAATGGATATCATAGTAGTTTCATCGAACTTTAGATGACAACATCAATTAATGATTCTAAAACACAAACAATTATCAATGTAAGCCCGTGTTAAAAGTGAATTTAATAAGAAATGAATTTAACACAAACGATTATCATCGAAATTTAGATGACAACATCAATTAATGATTCTAAAACACAGTAGTTTCATAACAGAAAAATACACCAACAGACCCCACAAATTCAATGTGTTTTTGCTTAAACTTCAGAAATTTTATTTCCTAATAATGGTAACCAAAAGGACTCGAACTATAGCTTGATGTAGGTAACGCATTTGCATATTTCATTTACTTCCCTTTTGTCTTGGTGCTAAATCATATTTTGTTGTTGCAAATAAAAATAGACTTTTGTAGAACGCCTCTGAGTTATCCAGCATGTGTCATACAAATATCCAGCATGTGTAGAAATTCCTATAAATTTTAAAAGATAAACAAGTTTTGATGATTAAACGGTTAACGAACTTTGATAGTTTTTTCATATTTAATATGTGTTCTTGAGTGATTAACTAAGATAAGAACAAAGTTTAAATCAAATCAGGAGTCAAATGATCAAAAAACATTGAAGACAGTGAACTCGGCCAGAGTTCGGAAGGTTGCTCCAAGGGTTCATCAGAACTAAACCCATAAGTTATTGTTCCCACCAAGAACATACAAAGCACACAAGACAAAACAAACCATCTACATCAAAGGATTATGATTTTGGACCAACCACGTATTAACGGCATTTATGGTGTCAAAGTCAAAAAGTACATGCATTGTTCATCAAGATAAAACAAGCAATGAAGTACAAACACTGTGAATATTCTTCTAAGTCATTAAAAAAAATCATCGTAGATGTTATACATGTTATCCTTCATTTAATTTCTATTAGGATTTGACTTCATCAAATAAGAAGCTTACAAATTATCTTATGTAGAACAAGTATCATTATTGTTGCGGATTCGATGAAAAAACTCACACCAATAACAACTTGATGTGTGGAGCAAGGGATAATAAAGCAACCAATAATCAAAGTGAATAGAACAGTTATAATCACAAGCCAAAAGTAGAAAACAACACAGCAAGAGAAAAGAAGAAGAGAGAACACAAAGAATCTGTTTACCCAGTTCGGTCCAAATTGACCTAGTCTGGGGGAGAGAGCAGCCCTCCGTTCCACTATTTGATGAGTAACGTTACAAAAGAGATGGATTACAAGAATAAGTCTCCCGCCTAATTCTACCCAAATCCCAGCCTCTTCCCGTAACCAAGAGACTCAATCCTAATAGTGTTTCCCAAGGTGAATCAACCCTCAAAACCTAGTGTTTGTTCCAAAGAGACAAACTCTATACAAACCCTAGTTTTGTTGTTGCCTTTCTAAACCCTTGTTTCAGCCCCCTCTATCTCAAGGTTTATACTGATACAATGCCTATATTTATAGTAAAAGAAACTCCCATAAAATTGTACCAAATCTGGCCCAAAAATACGTTTCTGAAAAATAACAGCACGCAAAATCGGGCCCCGATTTTTACCATTCGGGCGCCGATTTTTCCAGTAAGCCAGGCTGCTCCAACTGCAGCCAAAATCGGGCCCCGATTTTTGCCATTCGGGCCCCGATTTGTACTTTCAGCAAACATCAATTTTTGGCCTCCAAACTCCAATTTTGAGTCACTTTCACAACAATTATGATGAAGGTCAAAATATTGATGATAAAGAATTTTTTTTATATAAAGAAAGTGTGAATTCCAGAATATGTATAAAATAAAGAAGGGTTAATTAAGTTTTTAGTCCCTATAAATATTCATAGTTTTGTTTTTAGTCCCTACAAAATAAAATCACACTTTTTAGTCCCCATGACATTTTCCTTAAGCATTTTAGGGACTAAATATGCTGATGGAAAAATTTTATAGGGACTAAAAATGCTGTTGGAAAATTTTATAGGGACTAAAATTTGCTTAAGTTTCTTTGAAAAGCAACCTTCTTCCCTCAATCTCTGACAACCTGTAGCATACACAAAATGAATCAACCGTGGTAATTTCCATTTTTCCCAAATGTCACTCAATTGTCTGTGAAGAACCGCAAATACAACTTCCATGATGGAAACATAATGACTTTTGATCCTATTCATATATACCCAAATTATAAGGACACAAACCCATCTAGATTCCAGAAAGGAAATTTGGTACAAATATTAGGATCTCCAAGTTAAATTGACCATACTCTTAGATCAATAACTATCTGTACCCTCGCTAGTCCACACATCATCAAAATTAATTTGCTACAAACATGGCTGCCAAAAATATGCATCAACATCATTTTTCACACACAATATGCATCATGATAATCCAATAGATATATGATGCAAATTAATAGTTTCGATTGAAAATAAATAGCAGGTCTGTAGTCAAACTTTGTAAATATTAAAATAATGACAAACTTTAGCATAGCATTTTCAGAACACTAGCAAAGAAGGCATCCATGGCGCGGGAAGAGTTCTTTATTTTTATCACTTATATGAAAATCTCCCAAATAAATCTTTCATAATTGTTTACAGTTTTCTATCACATGTTTCACTTCTATCTCTATGGCATAATAACATTTTTCCAGTAATAGTTCCAAAATCCCAGAAACTCTTTGATATCATGACATAGAGTGTTTCATCATTAACTCTTGTATTTGACAAGTTCAACACCTCTAGCTTGGGAACTACAAAGTTCATTGCAAGTAGGCTCACTTCTGAACATCTGGCTAAGCTCAAATCTGTAATCTTACAGCATCTCCTTAAAACTTGACAAATTCCTTCAGATAATTTATTTCAAATTAGGGAAAAAGAAAGCTAACATTATAATCTTTTCATCACTTAATCTTAAATTTCTTCCCAAATAGAGAGACTTCAATTGAGGATATACACCAAGCTGCATGAAAGAAACAGAATACCCTACACCCTCTTTTCCAATAGATCTGTATTTCATTTTGATCTCACTAAGTGACGGACAGTTTCTAACGAGTGAAAACAAGGATACTTCTGTGAGGTCGCGGCATAGACTAAGGTTTATAGACACCAAATCAGCAAGAAAGAAAGAAAACGCGACAACATGTTGGTCATTCAAAAAATAAGTCTTTTGAAGATCCAAATGTTGTATACATTGACACTTAGATAATAGAGAGGAAAATTCACTAATGAAGTTTGTGGGACTGTTGATTAATGAAGCTGGGTAAATGAGGGTTGAGCTGTTTCAGCAAAGGAAAATATCGTAGTTTCATAACAGAAAAATACACCAACAGACCCCAAAAATTCTTATTTACAAATATCATATGAGTGTCGGACACTGATGCATGTCCGAGGGCACGCACCTTATTCAAAGAGTAGTGTTCATGCTTCATAAATAATAATCCACAGGACACATACCTTAAATTGATCGTTTGACATGCACATCTAATCTTAACATCTAATTTTCTTGAATCGCAAAGGCTAATATTAATCACTTTTAAATCCAAGCGAGCCTCTGATTCAAGTTTCTCCATCGTCACAATGCACATCTCTATGCTCGCATGTCCCTTCACAATTGACATCGCATAATTGCTCTGTTATGTTCTTTTTGCGCCTGGTTCTGTCACACCAACATTCTTCAGTTCATGTGAATAAGGTTTCAATGGCGAAACAGTTCTAGAACGCAATAGCCATCGGTTAGGGTAGCAATAAATACTTGTTATTAGAAGGGGATTTAACATAATTATATATGTTGTTTTTGTGCAATATACTGTTGCAATACTTTATCTTGTTACTAGAAATATCCTAATTAAATGAAATATACGTTAAGCTTTTAAAGTCCTTCATGTCCAATGAGTTGTTAGATCTGCCTTTAACAAAGACAACAGATATAAAAAACCTAACTCAATAGATATTCTATGGCACACTATAATATATGTACATAACTGATAGTGTACGACATTACTGAAATAACACTGAAGGTGAGAAAAACACAAGAAGCGGGTTGAATTGTGTTTTTGAAAAATTCTTCGTTTCTCCTAAAACTGAACACACTGATCAGAAGCTAAGTGAAACAGCTTCTGAAGTGATAATCAAAATCTAAACACAGCGGAATAAAACAGAGAGAGAGAGAGAGAGAAGAAGAACGACACAAAGCAATTATACTGGTTCCTTCCACAATCCGGAAGTAGTCCAGTCCCCCTTGCACTTCCAAGGAGATTTCACAAAGAGTAATATCTGATTACAATTGCTCAAGCACACCTGCAAGAGACTTCCTTTGCTCAAGCACACTTTGCAAGAGTCTTCCTATGCGCAAGAACACAATCAAGAGACTTCCCTGCTCAAGCACAACTGCAAGAGACTTCTAACTAAACAAAATTACACAGAAAATTGTTTAAGGTTGAACACTTGATATACAATCAGAGGTGCTCACAATACAAATCAGATACAGACTCAATAACTTAAGAATTTCTAAGATGAAACTTTGAGACACAGAAATTCTAAGTGAATGCAGAACAATTTCAGCAGAGGTTTGGCACTTGTAAAAATGTTGTGAGTCTTTCGTTCAGCGTTCTTGCATTACCAAAACTCTAAGTCTTCACTCCTTTATATAGAGGTGTGAAAGAGACGTTGTGAAATTGCCAGCACATCAAAGAGTCGTTGTTGAAGCTTGATCTTTCACCAATGATCTTTTGCCTGATTTGGTTGTTGTCCTATGAAGAATCAATTTGAAAACCATTCCTTATCCAAAGGAACATCTAACCAGGCGAAGCCGTATTCTGGAGCTGTTTTCTTGTCTTGTAGCGTGGACACAAAACAGGGTAGTGGAGAAGGTGGTTGTACAGTTCGTACAAAGTACAATGTCAACGCTTTCGTCCAAAATTGCAAGCACATGTCTTCAAACACCTTTGAAATGACCGTTGCAAAATTCCACTGATCTTTTGTTGTCCTTTGATGAGTTTCGATCCATGACACAGCTCTTGAATCCTTGAATTTCTCAAATTCAGTTGATCTTCAGCTTCTGGTGATAATCAGCTTCTGATGAGCTTCAGCTTCTGAGCAAGTTGCTTCTGAACTATCTGCTTCTGATGACTATCCGCTTCTGAAGGCTATCTGCTTCTGTTGACTTTCAACTTCTGATGACCTTCAGCTTCTGATGACGTCATCATTCTTCAGGAGCACTTATAACTTCAGATGCACTTCATTTCAGATGCTTTCAAGCTTCCTTTTCTTTAGTCCATAGATCTCTTTTTGTTCTTCAGAACCTTTATATGATGTACATTTTTAACTATGGTTCTGTACACTTGAACAAATATTAGCTAGTCCAATTTACAATTTTTTAATACGTTGTTATCATCAAAACTCTTTAAGGTTTATTGTTAAACACATTTTGTTCCAACAGTCTCCCCCTTTTTGATGATGACAAACAATAGTATTTAAAATTGATCAATTGTTGTTAATCTAATTAACAAGTTGACTTTTGGGGTTCTGAGGTTTGTAAGCTCAGAATCTGAGGTTTGTAAGCTCAAACTCCCCCTGAGTCTGATAGTCTTTAAGGTGAGGTTTGTAAGCTCCCCCTAAGTTCTATCCAGGTTAATTAAATTCATTTAGCGCGCAATGAAAATATCAGAGCTTTAAAAAATTGAAAGAATTAACTTATAGATAAGAAGAATGGTTCAATTAATTTTATTTGAAATTTGATACTCCTTCTTTCGTTCATAGCTTATACCTTTAAGGTAAAAATGATATAAGTTTTTCAAAATAATCTTCAAATATCATTAATAGGGCTCAGAGCCTTTAAATACTATCACATATACTCCCCCTTTTGTCATTAGCAAAAAAAAATAAACATAAAGGACAAAAAGATTTGAGAAAAACTCAAACAAGAAGAGAGTATAACTATGATCAGAACCTATAGTCTTATCAATAATATAATCAAGCAAAAAAACATAAATCATTAAATCAGAGCCATGAAAGTAAACAATAATAACCAGGCATTGTTAATTAGAACCATTAAGCATTCAGAAGCAGTAAGAAACGTAAAGACAAGAGGTATTCAGAAGCAGGAACTGAAAGAATTAAAACAAACAACAAACAAAAATAAACACTAAGGTGTGCAACTAAGGTTTGGTTTGCTGTTGTTTCATCATCTTCTCCATTTCTTCTGCTTGCTTCTTCAACAATTCTTCAAGAACCTGTTGCCTCTGGAGAAGAGCCAATTCCCTTGCTTTAGCTTCTTGCTGTTGTTGTGCCATCTGCTGCCTTAGACGCTTGAACATCCTAGCTTCTCTTGTCATGTAGTCAGCTTCTGAGTAGAATGACTTGTTTGACAGAAGCAGCCTTGAACTTCTCTTGGCTAACTCCATATCTTTCAAAAACTTCCTTACAGTAGCAGCTTTCATTCTGATACATTTCCTACGAACAGATGTTATCAGATCAGTAGCTTTCTTCTGCAAGGATGCCCATTGTTCCTGATAAGCTGATGATAAATCAATTGCCCATCTTTGCTGAACAAGATCTTGCATCTCTGAGAGGATCTTGAGTAACTTAACGTCAATGTATTTAGATTCCAGTATGTTCAAGGGTGGTTGTTCAAGAATTTCTAGGTCTGAGGATTGGTCAGAAGCACCAGGGGAAAGGTCTTGAACAGGAATGGATTCTGGAATGATGAGTTGTTCAGATGGAGTTGAGGATGATGGTTGGTCAGGAGCAACGTGTGAGGTTGAGGTTGAGGCTTGGAGATTGACTTGATGATTGTCAATGTCCATGGGAATGTGTTGGGGCAAGGATTCTTCTGGCTGTGATTCAGATTGGGGTTCAGTATGCTCTGGTTGTGGGTTAGATTGAGGTGGTTGTTGTGGTGAAGTTTGTGTTTGAATGTTGAGTTGCGGGTCAATGTCAACTAATGGTGATTGTGGTTGTCGGGGTGATGTGGGTTTGTGTGGTTCAGGTGTTTGTTGATGGGGGCTTTCTGAAACAACTTTTTCAGAAGCAGCTGCTTCTGGGGTTGTTTCAGAGGCTTTTTCTGAGGTGGGTTTGACATTTTCTGGTATGATCATGTTGAGAGGTTGGGGGTGATGGCGAAGTATACTATCAATGACTTGGTCTCTCCTTACAGCTATTTCAGCTAACTTTTCATTGATAATATGACCCACTGGCTCATAAGTGCTTGACTGAGAGGGCTTTTTGTTGGTCTTGGTTGGTGTTGGATGGCTTTTACTGGTTTTCGTAAAAGGAGTCCTATGGGTATATCATCATCAGAATCTGATGATGATGAGGATGCGGAATCTGATGATATATTGACTACCTCTTCTGGTTCAGGATCAGAATCCTTCTGACCTGCAGACTCTTGTAGCTCAGATGCAATTTCCAAGACTTTTTCAGCTTCTGCCTTCTTCCCTTGTAAATCCTTCAAAGCCAAAACAGAAGCAGCTTCAGCTTTCTTGGTAACATGAGGAAAATCCTTGGTCCTCCTCACAGCTGGTTTCCTCTTCCTTTTTGGTATAGCAGGCTGTTCAGGAGCAATACCAATACTCAGGATCACACTTGAATTGATGTCTTCAACTACTTCTTCAATTGATGGCATTCCAGAACCACCAATCTTAAGCTTGTCAGAAGCAGGTTTTGCTTTCTTTGCAGATTTTTCAACCTCCAAATACTCTTCTTCAGACATCTTCCTCTTTGACTTTCTGCCTCTGGCCCGTGGCAGAACACCACCATACATCTCCTCAGGTACATCTTCCAACCTGATAACCTTGTTGGTTGTCTCATAGTGATCCTTGATGTACAACATCTGCACATCAAGAGGATCCTTCTTGCAGATTGGTGGAAAATCCTTCATGAGATCAGACAAGACATTGGATTCACTCAAATCAGTTTGAAGCTTGGTGACATTGCTGATCAGCTTCATATGCTTGAGTGTGTAAGCATTGATGAAATTCCCGGTCTTAGTGTCAAGCAGCTGATATGTGAAGGCTTCAACACTGCTTAGTTTATCCAAGACACCTCCTTGATAGAAGATTTCTCAAAAGAGCCTTCCATAAGGTACCCAGAGTCTATTCTGCAACTGACTCTTTTTCAGGCACTCTATCAAATACTTGAACATGTATTTTGGCACATTCACCTTTTCCTTTTTGATGAAGTGCTGGAGAAAGACTTTTTGTGCCAGATTGGGTTTATCATTCCCACCACATGGAAGCAAGTTTTCATTCTGAATCTTCAGAAGCAGCTTCTTATCCATGCTTAGCTCAGAATACTTTCCTGCCTGCGTGGAGTTGTACAGAGCCAAGTTCACTTTCTCTTTCCATATGCGTTCTTCAGCAGTGCTTGAAAGATCAATTCCAGAGTATTTCCCAGAAGCTTCTCTACGGAGTACATCTTCTATCTGCCATTCTGCAATGCTCACTGGAATACCACAAATACTTGACCTGATTTCAACATCTTGAAGTGTCTAACCAATGCTTCGTATGTCGGTCCATTCAACATCTTGAAGTATTGCGTAAGTTCTTGCACTTCATAGTAGCTTCTGATCCAACACTCATGGAAAGCGAGTGATTCAAAATCCATCGGATTTTCTATTTGAACCTGTAGTTCCCACTCTTCCAGTTTCATACTTCTTCCTCTGTAGTCATATTCAGGAACCTTTCGTGTTGTAGATTCTGAAACTCTTGAACTTGATGATGCCATTGATGATTGAAGAAGATTTGAAGAAGATGATGATTTTAGGGTTCGTAAAGCAAAGGTAGATTAGGCGACCAACCAATCGTCAAAATTGGTCAGGACTACTCAACTCTGGCCCATTTGCGAGAGCCAAGTGGTGATTTTGTTCCATGGGAGTGCTTGCTGGTTTTGATCCTAAGAGCCCTGTCTCCTTTATGATGTCCAACGCATACTTCCGCTGGCAGAGAAAAATCCCGTTATTAGAGCGAGCCACTTCAACTCCTAGAAAATATTTGAGTTTTCCAAGATCTTTCATGTGAAAACAGGTGTGTAAATAATTCTTAAAATTATTAATGGTTTCATGATCATTCCCACCAATAACAAGGTCGTCTACATATACCAAGACCACAACTTGTACCTTCTGTTTTCGTAAAACAAATAGAGAGTAGTCTGATCATGATTGAGTGAACCCAAACTGTTTTAGTGCAGCAGAGAGCTTTGCAAACCAGCACCTAGGAGCTTGCTTGCGCCCATAGAGAGACTTCATGAGCTTGCACACCATTTTAGGATTGGGAACGCTGAAACCGGGTGGTAGTTTCATAAACACTTCCTCTTCTAACTCACCATGTAGGAATGCATTATGAACATCCATCTGATGCAATTCCCAATCCTTTGCAGCAGCTACTGCCAACACAGTACGAATAGTTACCATTTTTACAACTGGAGCAAACGTCTTTGTGTAGTCAATCCCTTCCACCTGACGATTTCCAAGAATAACCAGCCGTGCCTTAAATCTTTCTATGCTCCCATCAGATTTATGCTTGAGTTTGTAGATCCACTTACATCCCAACGCTTTCTTCCCAGGAGGCAAATCTGTTACCATCCAAGTATCATTATTTTGAAGTGCATGTATCTCATCTTTCATAGCTTTTCTCCACCTGTGATCTTTTACTGCTTCAGCATAGGTGAACTGCTCTCTTTCCTGTGATATAGAGGCAAGAAAAACACTGGAGAAAATTTATCATAATTCATATAATGAGTTATGGAGTAAGGATCATCTGAGCATACTGTTGAAGAGGGTGAAAGCTTGGATGGGTTTATTCTTCGAGCAGTGTTAGTCACAAAGTCTCGCAGACGCACAGAGGGTTGTTTCACTCGCTGTCCTTTCCCTAACAAAGGCTCATCCAGGGTAATTGATGAACTTAATGACTCACTTGCCATGTCATCAACCCTCGATACAATGTTCTGTTCATCATTCGACGAAACTAATGGACTTAGTGATTCGTCTGTCGTTTCAGCAACCATTGGAGCGGTGTTGTGTTCTTCATTTGTTACTACCTTCATTTCATTTGTTGTGTTCTCATTTGTGGTGTGATCATGCACATAATCTTCCTCAATTTCGTCAAAACACTCATTGCTTTGATCAGCTTGATACGTGTGTACTTCATCACTTGCCGCAAAAGGATACACACACTCAACAAACTCAACATCGCGAGACACAAAACTCTCTCGAGTCTCTAAGTCAAACAACTTCCATCCCTTATTACCATAAGGATATCCGATGAAGGCACATCTTTTGCTTCGACTAGCAAACTTATCTCCTTTTCTTCCTTGATTATGAGCATAACACAGTGACCCAAACACTCTCAAGTGTTCATATTCGGGTGGTTTCCCATGTAACATCTCATAGGGAGACTTTCCATTTAACACTTGAGAAGGTGTTCGATTGATAAGATACCCTGCAGTCAGAACACACTCTCCCCAAAAATCAATAGGGAGATTTCCTTGGAATCTCAACGCTCGCGCTATATTGAGTATATGTCTATGCTTTCTTTCTACTATTCCGTTTTGTTGGGGGGTAGCAGTACAAGAAGTTTGAAAAACAATTCCATGTTCAATAAAATACTTTTTCATGCACGTGAACTCATTCCTGTTATCACTTCTAAATATTTTTATTTTCTTGTGAAATTGTCTTTCAATTAAAGAAAAATAATCTTTAAGAGTTTGTGACACTTCTCTTTTATCCATCAACAAATATATCCACACAGCACGAGAGTAGTCATCAACAATTGTTAAAAAATAGTAAGCACCACATGGTGAAGGAGTTCTATATGGTCCCCACAAATCAGAATGAACCATTTCAAAAATACTACTAGCATTGTGTTCACTCAAAGGAAATTTTTCCCTAGTTTGTTTTGCTCTAAAACAAATTTCACATGCTTTATTAAATTCACTACCATTTTCATGTTTATTAGCTCCAGGAATCAGCTGCACGACCTTCATGGAGGGGTGCCCCATTCTTTTGTGCCACAACTCCATTGAATTCATTCCATCAGTTTTGCAAACCCTCTCTCTTCGGATCCCTTGGAAGTAATAAAGCCCATCTTTGCGTTTACCCGCTCCAATCAGCATCCTCGAAGTGCGGTCCTGCATTACACGCAACTTATTAGTGAACTGAACAATGCAATTCAATTCGTCTGACAATTGAGAAACAGATATCAAACTGCAAGTCAATCTAAGAACATAAAGAACATTGGTGATTCTCAAGCCTCCATCTAGCACAACACTCCCTTCTTTAGTTGACAATGTGTGTTGTCCATTTGGAAGCCCCACCGGAAAACTTTCAATGCTATGCACATCACACATAACATTTAGGTCCCCCGTCATATGGTTTGAGGCTCCGGTGTCAACAATCCACTCACCTGTCATTTTCTCGTTTGAAGTATTAGTTTGATTTTTCAGCAAATTTCATAGCGTAAGCCACTGCTCATTTGTTAGGCCACTCAACCCAGAGTTATCATCTTCAGGAATGGTCGATCCAGATCCCATACCGCCACTTTGGACCACATTTGCACGTGTTGTTCCTCCTCGACCTCGACCATTTCCACGACCTTGCGGTTGTTTTCCTCGTCCTCCATTTTTACCATCAGTTTTGGGTCTGTCTCCCCACCATTCAGGATATCCCACTAGTAGAAAACAATCTCCAGCTTCATGACCTGTTCGATTGCAATGCGTACAGGTCGTCACAGACTTATTTATGGGATCTCCTCTGCCTATGACTCCTCTTCCAGCAGTTTGAACAGACAACCCCATCACTTCACCTCTTTCTTCTCTTCCTCTGGTGATTGTTCTCACCCTTTCTTCCTGAATCAAAGTCGAATAAACACGATTCAGTGAGGGCAACAGATCTGTTGCTAAGAGATTCGAACGCACGACACCATAAGTTACATCATCCAATCCCAAGAGGAATTGATGTACCTTTTCTTCTTCTCTCCGCTTCTCCAAATTAGATGCTAGATTACATTTGCATTTGCCACAACTACAAGCAGGAATTTGCTCATAGTTTCCTAACTCATCCCATAAGATTTTCAGCTTTCCGTAATACGTCACCACCGACATTCCACCTTGTTTGCACCCGGCCAGATCTGACTTCAGTTGCTGTATTCTAGGCCCATTCACAACTAAAAATCTTTCCTTTATGTCTTCCCACATTTCTTTCGCAGTATCTGTATATGATATGGTGGAACGCAAGACAGGTTCGATCGTGTTAAGTAGCCATGAAACTATCATGGATTGCACCATCCACCAATCTTCCATGTCATCTGAGTTTTCTGCAGGTGTTGGGATGGTTCCTTCTATGAATCCCCATTTTCTCCGCGCACGTAACGAAGTTTTCATGGCACGGGCCCATTCATCGTAGTTTTCGCCTCGAAGTTGAACTTGAGTTATTATGTTTCCTGGATTGTCGTTGTTGTTCAAGTCATAAGGAGACACCTTTCTGTTTCCTTGACTTGAACAGGCTTTCAATTCCTTCTTTGTCTTCTTTTCTGAGTCATTCTCAGAATCAGACATTTTTCTTTCAACCTCTGGTACCATAAAGAGTGGTGTATTGGAAAGAACACACTCGTCTGATCTATTCATTTGCAGAACAAGCAATATATACAAATTGTTTTCCTCAATTTGAGCTAACAAATCTCTATAATTAATCCTATATCAAATCTGCCAGCTATGCTAATTAATTCTATACAATTAGCCTATAAAAAAACATTAATGCAGTCAAAGATTGCAGCCTGTGTAATCAGAATGCTCTTACAACAAAATCAGACCAAATATTCTCATTAGTTAGTTTTAAAAGTAATACTTTGGAAGTAGTGTGCAGAGTATTAATTGGAGGGTACAATTGAAAAGAAAAAGTTATTATTGCATTGGAAACTGAAAGCGACATTCATTTTGAAACAAATTTTTTTGGCTAAAGCGACACTCATTTTGAAACGGAGGGAGTATATGTAATTGACTAATTGTCACTTTCAATATTATCAATGTTATTATAATTATATTTATGTTGTTGCTCGTTATCTGTATTGTTGATTTTCATGTGAAGACAATTTCTTTGTTGTGCCTTATTGTTGTTCTATGTATGTTCGATCTAGGATTTGTTCCTATTTTTTTCTTTTGAATTTCAGTTCATAGTTTGTATTATGAGTTTTAATTTGTCGTTTAAATTTATTTTTTTATTAAAGTATCTCGGCCGTATTGTATCTTGAATTTAAAAAAAAAAAATATGTATCGGTGTCGTATCATATCTGCACCGTATCAATTGTATCCACTTTGCATTAAAACTGAACCTCCAAGGCATATACTTTAAAAAGACCATTCTAGAGTGTCGTACGCCTTTTCAAAGTCAACATTTAAAACCAAACATTACCTCCCCAATTTCCAAGCCAATTCTAGCACTTCATTCACCACCATTGATCCATCAATTCAATCTGGCCTTTTAGAAAATTTGATTGAGACGATGAGATAAAAGTATATTCATTAACTTTAGATAACCTTGTGGCCAACACCTTTGATACTAATTTATACACGCAACCCAGAACAAAAATTGATCGATAATCGGGAATAGCAAAGGGAGAAATAACCCTGGGAATCAACGCGACAAAGAAAGACAATTAAAAGAAAATTCAGAACGGCACTTTCTTCACAATGATCGACATTTTGGAAGGAAATTCTTGTGGGGAAGTATTGGGATAGTATGGATTGAGGAGGTGTCGATTGACCTTATTTCCTTCGATGTGGTGAAAATATATAATTTCTTTCGAGGAATCGGTGGGGACCGAGTGTTGTAAAAAGAAATTTTACATTAGGATTGAAAATGTCGGGTCGACTAGATATTAGAGGAATATTCTGTTGTGTGAATAACTTCCACAGTTGTTCTCTATTGTAGAGCAAAGAGATTCAAAGGTTAGGGATTTAAGGGAATCACTGAAATTCTTTCTATGATCCCAAGACTAAAGGGAGTTGTCTCCCCCTATAGTAAACAAAACTAAATATAATAAAGCGCGATAAAGAAATAATAAAGAATAGAAAAATTTAACTGTATTAAAAAGGGCGTACAAATGCAAGAAGCAAACGAGAGAATATGAAGATTCTCAGGTTACAATGTGTAAAATTCATACAAATTAGTGTAGAAAATTGGTGGTTATATTTGTTCCTTAAGTAGCCATTAAGACTTCATTGGCTGATAAATGCACAGAAACAACTAAAATTCCAAGAGTATATAACTGCCAAAAACTCTGCAGACAAGGGTTGTAGCTATCCTAGACTTAGAAACAACGCCCCTTTTGAACTCTTCATGAAGATTTGTTGCATTTTTTACTTTCTTTGCATTGTCTTTGGAAACGGGCACAACGTAGGTTCTTTACATTTTTTACTTTCTCTGCATTGACTTCATTAATTGCAACGTTTGCGTCGTTTTGCTCCTTTGCTTCTCTGTTAAAATACTACTAGAAAGTAGAAACACACTAAAAATACCAATATTTTAAATAAAATAAAGCCATAAAAATAGGTATAAAATCATGTTATCAAAATTCAAAATTATACCAAGGTTTCCAAGGACATAATATTTGAAGAGCTTTTCTTATGAAGTAGCATGAGGAATGTTCTAGAGTCTAACACCTGAGACACTTCCTTGATATTTAAAATGCATATTTAAGCATCACATTCTCTTGGAGACTCTCTCAAAGTTGAAATTTTCTTTCTCGATGTTAAAATCAAATGATCTTTTCATCCATCATCTCTATCTATAGATGACCGAAGTTTATTGCTTCATAACCAAGTTTTCTTTGTAACCAAGTTTACTTGGTGGCTAAGTTATCTTTCGTGGTGACCAAGTTTACTAGCAAATTTGATCATCAAGAACGGTAACTTAACCACCAAGTAAACTTGGTCGCCAAAAAAACTTCGTCAAAAAGTTAAAAAAAAAAACATAATGTGTTATTAGTATTTTTGTTTTATACTTCGATATTTATCACTTGTCACTGTTTGATTACGAGAAAACGACAAATTTTACAAAATTAAAAAAGAATTTGTCATTAAAGTTGCTCAATGGTAGAGAAAAAGAAATTATCAAAATTAAAAATGTGTAAGAATAAACATAGAAGTTATGGATCATCAATCCTGTTTGGGTTAGTTTGTCCTTTATAAATTAGTTAAAGTTAGTTACTCAATAAGTTCGTACATTTGAACTCTTTATTTTTTTTCATAGACCAATACAATTGAGTTTTATAAATAGGACTACTGTGTGAAATTAGATTTCCTGTGGTTAATGTTTTTCCACATCTAAGCAGTCAGAACGTCCGTCGTCCAATCTTGATCAAACGGTTTACAATATACATATTTTCATTTTTACGATAAGTAAATCCAAGTCCTATTGTCGCAATGGTATTGTGTACATATTTCATCTATCTCTTATCAATCCAAATAGCCCCTTAAGTCAGCTCAGATGTATACCCAGTGGGACATTGCAATTGGAAAATTTATATGCTCTCTTTCGAGTATGATCTATGACTCTATCATTCTACAATTTTCAATGATATAATCAAAAAATTAATCAACATTAGAAGGAAAATAGTAAACATGGTAACGTACCTTAGGTGGTTGTTGATGCTGAACACAAGACATGCAAAAGCTGTTGAAGCCACATGAGTTCTCTTTTTCTCTAATTATCTTCCTATCTTATTTACTGAGGTATGTATGAGTGTGTATTATGGAGAGACAAATTTATATGGGGAACAACACAAGGGGGTCCAACCAACGGATATATGACCGTTATGCCCCACTTTGAGAACTTGGCCACAATTTAAATTTATATGAATTATTACAAAAAGCCTAAAAGTTGCACTTTTCTTTATTCCTTTTGCAACTTTTATGTTCTTTTTCAAAATAAAGGAGTAGCTAATAATGATATTATCTTTGTTAATTCATGAGGGACCTAATTGACTTGCTTCCGACTAAACTCGATACGAGAGTTTTGAAAATAAACATTAAACAATTGTTTACAAGCATTCATAATTAGTCTTGCATCATACATAAGTTTTACCCTTTGATCAACAAGTTTTATCATATTCAATTTAATTTAATGGTGAGGCTTATTGATTTTTGTTTTTGTTTGTTAGGAGTGGTGAAACTTATTGATCTAATGCTAAAAACAACATTGTCCATGAGTGCGCAAGATTTATCTTATTTGTGCACCTAAATTGTATTCTAGATTCTTTCTCAAGTGAAACTACGTAAGTTTGTTCTGGTAAAAAAATTAGTTCTAAAAGGTTGATGTCAATAAAAGAGTTTAAATTTTCTTTCAAAACAAAATAAGAGAGTTTATATTTAAACAGTTTAATTTTTTTCTATCTATGTGTTTAAATTACTTATTCTTCAAAATTAAATGATAACCATTTTATTTTTTATTTTTGCAGCTTTCTGAGAGAATAATTAAAAAATAAATCCCTTCAAAAAGTTAAAACAAAATTCTTTCAGATTGAATCATAAGAATATGCCTAAGGTATAATGAAGCATACAATACTTAATCAAATAGTTTCTTAAAAAAAATAGTTTCTTAAAAAAAAATAATCAAATAGTTAATAACAATTAAATCATTATTCCTCTTCAAAAAACAATTAAATCATTATTCAACTTGAAATCTACTTTGCATTGAAGGTGATTGTTTTCTCGTAAGAAGCTTAGATGATTGTTTATGAGCATCTCTTCCCAAGACGTTGTTTGATGATGTTACAAGAGTTTCTACTTGTCATCTTCTTTCCTTCTAGTTTTCTTTTGGGATATAAAATACAACACCACATTTACCTACGGATTTTGGATTTATAGTGATAGTTTTTTACTGTCACTATAAGTGAAATTTGTTGCAATGCACAACTTTCATAAATTTGTACTCAATGGATGTTGAATACACCTTTTAGTCACTTAACTGTTGTTTTATATCGTGTTGGTCCCATAAGTAATAAAAAGTCTATTTCAGTCCTTTAATTTCATATCCGTTAAACCACATGGTAAAGGGAGAGTTGTGGAATATTAACCCAGAAAATGTTTAACGAAGATGAAATTAAAAGACTGAAACATAAATTTTATTACTTATAATATCATAGCAAAACAAAACAAAAATAGTTAAGGACCAAAAGAGCAATTTAACCATTTTCACCCCACTCATATCGTGTCAATAAACACTATCAACAACCTAATTACAACCAACACATTTTAAACACCATCACCCCTCCGAGTTGTTTTTCCTTCTATCCTAATTAAATAAGTGATTTCACATATTTTCTGTTTTCTTTCGTTTGTTTTTGTGATTTCGTCGTCTCTGAACGACTCTGTTTGTTTTGATTTCCCGTCTTTGTGCGGTGTGTTTTTGATTTCCCGTCTTAGTGCGGTGTTTATTTGATTCAGGTTGAAAGATTAACTTTGAGCAAGTGCAGATCCAATCAATGACAATGACTTTGGCGTCGTCAACGTTGCAGATCCAGAGACATGAGTATTCAAGAGACTTAAATATAGTCATATTAGTCATATTCGTAGGCATAGATAGTTTGCCCTTTTATGCTATTAACACGGATGATGTGAGTTTGTTCATAGATTCATCCTTTTTGTTTTTAGCGAATTTGTATTGTATCGATGTACTCTATCAATTTGAATGAATGAATATCGTTTACTTTTGTCAAAAAAAAAAAAAAAAAAGTCTTTATTGATACGATGAAAGAAATACCTTGATACTACATCCTACATTGGGTTCATATATCTGATTACATCGGGGTTGTAGATTTGTGGCCTCTTCAAGACTTTGCCAATTAGTTTGGTGTAGATGAGTAGTATACTTGACATTAAAATTACGCATGTTTGTGTGATCCATTCCACTCACTGACTATTATGTGGTCAATATTCCACATAGTAATATATAGCCAGATGTCTTTAGGTCATCTCAAAGTATCCTTCTTATTAGATTTTTGACCCGTGCTCCGCACAGGTTTATTGTAAAATGTAATATATAATTGGTAACGGTGAAAAAAATAACACGTGATAATCTATAGTAGACAAAATAAAACACTTCATAAAATGTATGAAATCTGAAAATAGTATAAAAGAAAATTCGGTAATCCTATCAATAATTCGGTAAACGAAATATGAAATTTTTAGTACATTGGCATGTAGTTTCATCACACATTGTGAAATACTTCCCCATATACGACATTAGACGTTACATTGGTATCTTCCCCATATTGTCAAAAAAAATGCAAGAGGATAGGAGTGAAATTGGTGCGATGCATTTTTTAGATGAAATTTGTTAGGTTAAATTACTGCTAACCTAATACAGCAAATGGGCGGGAAAATATTAGGTTAAATTGCTACAGACCTAACAAAATTAATAAATAAAGATAATTTCTCTCGTTTCAATCATAGTTCAACAACGTGCAATTTTTTATTTTATTTTTTTGGCTTTCGCACCGGTTTCCGACCCACCAAAGGTGGGAGACTGATCCGGCGCATGCGTAGAGGCATGCGCACTGGCCAACCGTTGTTCCCCTAGGAATCGAACCCGGTATTTCCCGGGTACGTCCTTAGAAGGAGCCCAAACGACTTGGTTTGCAATTATTTATTACAAGTATTTACACTATTCAATGAACTTTTAAATAAAACCATGTGGTGTTGCTGAAAAGGACAACTGGACAAGAAAAAAAACTTTACATTGTCGTCTACAAGAGAATTTTGCTAAAGGCGGCGAGCAACATGAGTCACCTAATATGTGTTATTGCTCGGCAGTCGGTCGCCATGTACAAGAGAATTGAAGATTCAAAACCAAAACTAGGGAGCGGGGTGATCCTTTGCACATTGTCATCGGTGTGGGCTATGAGTCTGTCGATGGTGCAGAATATTGGCTGGTGACAAATTCATACGATATGCCATAATGAATTCTTGTTAATATGTATTTATCAAGGAACAATGGAAGATCAATTGGGAGATGTGGTCTTCTTGCGAACTTCATATCCCATTTTAGAGGTCTTCAATCACTTATTGATTGAAGTAATAAGTGAGTGAAATACCTTCAATATGGAAAATGAATAATTCACATCACATCTCATAACCACCGCTTTCATGTACACAAGGTGATCTTACTTCTTTTCTCTGTGTTTGGTATGAAGGTAGTCTTTTAACTTTCAATTTCAAAGCCGCTTTTGAAGGAAAACTGGGTGTGTTTGGATGGAGGGTTTAGGAGGGGAAGGGAGGGAAGGGTTTACTTTTCGTTTTTAAATTACGGACTATATAACAAGTTTTTCGAAAATAAATTAAGTGTGATTAAAGTATTATATGATCGTTTATCATGTTAATATGTTAACTTTTTATAAAACATTTCATAGTGTCTGTAATTTAAAAACGAAAAGTAAACTCTCTCCTCCCTTCCCCTCCTAAACCCTCAATCCAAACACCCCCTAAATATTCCACATGAGTTTTGGAAGAAAAAAAACCTTAGCATTTAGGAAATGATCGAATGTGATTCAAAGAGTTTAGAGTGCCAACAAGTTAATATAGAACGCGGTTTTGAGATCACGAAATATGAAATTTCTTTGGAAAAATAATATCAATATGTTTTTTAAAAACTAAATCAAGTCGCGTTTCTTAAAAGGATAACAAGGAAAAAAATTGCCAACTACAAAATAATTTTGCTATTTGTGCCTAATGCGTGTAGCTGTTGGTCATCTGGTCACCATAACCAAGGAGTTGGAAAAGTACTCCTCGATTACAGATCTAAGAATGAAATATTCAAAATAGAAACCGAGAAGCAAGCTGATCTTTTGCATGTTTTTTGTTATTGAAGATTGTGGGGCCATTCATGGTGAAGAATATTGGAGGACCGCACCAAACCTTGGTATACCATAAAGGATAATTTGTTTTTATGTATTTACAGAGGAATAATGAAAGATCATTTAGGAGATGTGATCTACTTGCAAATCATCATTATCCTATCTTAGAGGTCCTAAGTCACTTACTTAATACTTCAATCAGTTTTTTGTTTTGTGCTTTTCTTTGTCATGCAATCGTTGTTAAGCGATTATCACAAAAACTATAAAAACTACATATGAAAAGTACGAGACAAAAAATTGAATGAAGAAATAAGTAAGTGATTGAAATACCTTCAATATAGAAAATGAACATCACATCACCTCCCCCAAATGATCTTTCACTGTTCAATTGAAAATACATATAACCGAAATCCCCTTGTAGTATACCCTGGCAATTCGCAGCCATCCAACATTCTTCACTCGTATCCTCCACACAAATGAAAACAATATGCAAAGAACCGTCTCCTCCGTATAAGTTTTGAATATTTCACTCATGGCCTTGTAATTGAGGAATTATTTTCTATCTTGTATCGATATAACGACCACTTGATGATATACCGCACACATTAGTCAGCTATTTTGCAGTTGACAATGTTATTTTTTCTTAGTATCCTTTTCAACAACTCGGTACCTGATTTAGAATGTTGGAAAATATCCACATGAGTTTTGGAAAAACGTAACATTTAGGATTTTGATTGATCGTGTAATTGGAAGAATTCACGTTGTCAACAGTTGGTAATAATTGGTTTTGAATATACAATGAAAAATAGAATTTCTTTAGATAAACAATATCCATACGTTTTTAAAAACATAAGCATGTCGTATTCCTGAAAATGAAAAGAAGAAAGAAAGAAAAAAACACATTTTAGCGAAATTCTCTTGTAGTCAACAATGTAAAAAAATTTCTTCTTTTCCTTTGTAGCAATGTGGCATGAATGGGTTTTAAAAATGTTGTCCAACCTACTAAATAAATACTCCAAATTATAGGTTGTTTTAGACAAACTTGATTTAAAAAAAAAAAAAAAAGATAAAGAAAGAAATCATTATATGAAGTTAAAAATGACTGTAATTTTACCAAAAATAAAATAAAATAAAGCTAACATTGTTATTAAAGATGGTAATCAAACATTTTACTTTATCAATTTAGTTTTTTTTTTTTTTTTTACTGAGCCAATTGAAATGTTATGTTACACAGTATGTATTAAAATTATATCTTAAATAAGTAGTAACACAGAAAACGTAATAAACATAAAAGAGTAAAAACAAGTTTTGGCACAATAGACATCATGCATGAACAAAATATTGGCACAGTAATCATCATCTATGAATAAAAACTAGAAATCAATTGGTCAATAACATATTATTGAAGTCCCCAATGTTAGAGGAAAAGAAACAATCCAAATGAGAAGAAAAAACGTGTAAGAAAAAGCATACAGTAAAATATAAACCATGATCTGAACATGGTAACATACTTTAAGGTTGCTCATGCTAGATAGCACTTGAAGCCATATGAGTTCTCTCTCTGGTTTTCTTCCTTTGTTAAATACATATTATAGATAGACATGGTAACATACCTTAAAGGTGTTCATGCTGCACCTAAGTTTATGTGATTTCAAATCCTATTTATTGACAAAATCTTCCAATCCTTTTGCATTGGATGCCTATGTTGTGTTGCATCTACTCTCATATGATGCAAAAGAAGCCAAAAACCGTTGAGAAGTACTGCACGTTTTACCAAGATTGTTGAACCAAAATTGAAAGTGAACTTTGGTTTCAACTAAAACTTAATTACAAGATTTTGTTTTACTTTTTGTACTTTTAGATTTTAATTTATTGAAATTAGTTTTTTTTAATTTTATAATATTAAAGATAGACTAATGAGGAAAAAGAACAAGCAAGATGAAGATCAATTTTATATTTTTTTTAAATTTCTTTTTTGGTAAGACACAACATGAAGAAAAAAAGAAGTGAGGGTTCATTTAATTTTATTTTTGAATTAGTTATACGATATTTGGGGTCCGATAGACACATGTATTGTTTAATTCCATTCATGATTTCTCTCAATCTTGAAAGAGTTTTGTAATATGATAGTCTTTTTTTTTTTTTTTTTTTGAGGGAAGTTTTGTAATATGATAGTCATTAGTCACTGAGATTATATTTTTAATAAATGTTAATGTATGGTTGCAATGTGACTTAAAACTAGACGTACAAGATGTAACTTTTGGTACTATCTACTATGAGTTAAATTTTGTCTAGCAAAGTTATTTTTGAGGGAGGTTGTGTCTGAAAAAATTGATGTCAATTAGTTCTAAAAAATTAATGTCATTGTAAAAGAATTGGTATCGAAAGACATTTTACATGAAATCCCGGGTTTGAATCCAGGTCACCAAATTTCCCGGGTTTATTTGAGTATGTATTGGCCACTAAGTCAGTAGAAAGGGAAAAAATAATTTGTTTTTTTCTAAGCTTGTGTTTAAAAGATGTATTTTTTTCAAAGCTTAAAAATAACCATTTTATTTCTTCCAGCTTTCAGAGAATTATTTAAAAAACAATTGTTTCTCAAGTATGATCAGTAAATAGGAATATACCAAAAGTATATAATTAAACATACAAAGAATAAACCTAAAGTACAATTAAGCATACAATACTTAATCAAGTAGTAAATAACAATTAAATGATTATTCAACCCAAAAATCTACTTCAACTCTCTGTAACCAATTTGTATTTGGAGGTAAAAAGCACAAAAATGTCTACTTGGTGCTGTTCCAATGAAATGGATAACAACTTTAGCCAAACTTCTACCTTAACCACCATCTTTGAACTGCAGATAGAGGTGTCTTCAAGAACGGTGCATGGCGGTGGATAAGCGGATTGACCGACCTCCCAATTTTAGCCCAAACACTCTGATGATATGCAGCAGTGACAGGAACATGATACATGAGCTTCAAAAGCTGCAGGATTAAAAGATAACACAGGTAAATACATGCCATTGGGTAATATTTTTACAAATTCATTTAGGAAATTGCGTCATGTAGAACCATTAGATCAAGAGAAAGAATATTTCTCTCAATCAAACGGCATTACAACTCGTTGCACTGTGCATCGGTTGTACAAGATCTGAATCCAGGTAATGTTACAAAATGGATTCTATGCAATACTTCCTAGTATGAATTGGAGAAGAATTCTATTTTTTTCAATCCTTTTTACTTGGGAGGTGAATTCTCTATGCACAAACAAGTCTTTAAAAATACTTTATATCAAGGTATATTTATACTTTACATCAAGGACCTTCATTCAAAAATACTTCATGGCAAGGATAATGCCTCATTGATATGAAAAACAATTCGTGACTTTTACATGAAGGTATAGCTGTGGAAAAAAAGAAAAAATCACCTGTTAAGGTGATTTTTCACTTGATTTTTGTTCTTTCTCTTTTTATACATTCATAACTGAATTTAACACTTACTAAATAACGCTTATTCAGTAACACTTATCGTTGAAAGCTGATGTAAACATTGGTTTGGGATGAATTGAAGTTGGTATAAGCTCTTCCAACTTAACAATCAGAATAAAAGCAAACATGGTATCTCTGAACTGAACAAGCTATTTTTATAAGCTACCTAACAGAGTTTTTATGGCGAAAGATGAAAACAACTACGGCCATACCATAAGCTATTTTCTGTTAGCCGTACGGAATATTTATATAAATCCATATATATAAGATACGCGCAAAGTTCTTCCAAACACTCTTTAAAAAACACGAGTCTTTTAGTAACTTATGGAATCAAACATATTACAAATATTGTTTGCCTTAGATAAATGAACACATTAACTGCATGTTTGGATTCGCGGTGAGATTAAAAGAATCACGGTGAGCCACCATGATTTTGGCTTCGACAAAATTACAGTGCCACCGTGATTTTGTCAAACTCACCGCTAATCCCAACATATTAATATGGGTTTTACACAGCCAATTAACATTACTCGAACCAAATAAAAACACTTGGCACATATATATACAGATAGAATTGAAACAAACCTGCCAGTACATGAATGTTTGTATTATGTTGCGTTGCCACCTGCATGTGTTGTTCAAAAATAAGGGTTACACAAGTCCAACAACAACTTCAATAGAAAAGGGAGGAAATGAAAAGATTGAGAAACTAACGAGAACAGCGAGAGGACGAGCAGAAATCCAAGTCCAATCTCAGCATGTGATGTCAGTATATTGAGAGTAGTATTGTTTGACTCTACCCAAACACAGGGCTCTTCCAAGTACTTCCTATAGAAGCAAAAAACCAAAACTATTACGTTGGATATCGATTAATACCAAAAAACAGTGTCCCCTAATAAAAATTGCATGCAATCCATTATTTAGAGCAGTTACTCACCTGTACAGAGTAGAGCGACTGAAGTTACGTCTAAGGAACTTGGCAACATGTTCAAATGACCAACATAAGATAGGGATCAAAGCAACTGCAAAATGATCAAAACATGTTATAGAAGGCATGATGGGGACGTGAGAAAAAAGAGTGATAATATCACATCCCTTCATGAAAAACAAGCAAGATTGCAAGAATATAGTGGGATTATACCAATGAATACTCACATTTGAGGCAAAGATGTGATGTAACAAATGTTAGGCAGTACACAGAGTATATAAAATCCTTTGAAGCAATTATTGACTGAAAGTAAACTTGCACGGCCTGCATATTCCACGCTCTTGGTTTCTGCAACCGCACAAGACAACATAACAATGCATTAAAGATTGAAGATTGTAACATTAAGAAGATAATGTTAACTGTCAAATTAAAAACAGAAGCTTACCCCATATTGTGAGTACAATGAGTACAGTGAAGAACATAAAGTACCCATAAAAGAAAGACGATAAGCCCTGTGAGAAAGATGCTTAGGTATTATTGGAACAGCTGCAAGGAATGCCACAACAAGCACCTGCAGAAAATATTTAATTAAAAGCATCAGCAATAGAAGTGACTCAGAATATAAACAGAAAGTGCACTTATCATATATTTTTCAAATTCACAATTTCAATGCATTCTTCCCTAATTCTAATTTCCATCTCTCTTTCCTCCCAAAACAAGTGCTCAACATGAAAATTAGTAGTGATCGAAACAAATTAGATCTGTAGTTGCATACTAGCATAGGACTGACGAAAACATATTCCCTGTTGTAACTGTGTCATGCAGTTACATACGACATGGTTACATATCTTGACCATTTGGTATAAATCAATGGTCAAGATTGTACAAAAATGATTTATTGGTTGAGTAATCTAAACTATCCGATTTTAAACTAATGCTCGAGATTGATTACTGCATGAAAATGTGTAGGACTTTAACAGCAGGGAATTCGGGTCCTATAACTGACATGTACAATCCATAAGAGTAAAGCTCTTTTAGAATACAAATATAAATACAATGTCAAATGATCAGAAATAAAAGTAGGAGAACTGAAGAAAAAACCAGTCAACCAGAGTGATCAAAATTCAAAACTGTCAAAAAGCAAAAAGAGCATATCTTAATCAGAATATGTTATGTGGGAATTTATAGAATAAACAGTGAAAAGACCTTACCCAAGCATTAACAGAGAATAGGATTGTCTGTCTATCCCAACGCAGAGGAGCTGGATTAGGACCCGCCGCAGTTGCAGATGTCCCAGAAGTTCTATTAGTTGATCCTGCAGAAAAATCCAAAACATATGTTAAGAGTCAGCACACCACGCAACAAAGAACAAAAGAATGGCTCCACTGTGAGCTCTTACTAAAAAAAATTATGAAACTAGCATAAATAAAATATTCACCAGAGCTTCTTGCACGAGCTTGATCATTTGAACGGGGTGGTGGTGACGATGATGATGAGGTAGCTGGCGGCCGTGGTGGCTGAGATGAACTGCTAAGAGACATTGGCTCTACCACAAGATCATTATCCTGTTCAGTATCCAGCATCAAAATACAAAGTTAGTGAAACTACGACAAATTCTTTGATAAAAAAATATACACTATGCAGCATCAAAATACAAAGTCTAGTATACAACAACAGAAAAATACTATATACAAATAATAGCATAATGTTCTATTCTGAAGTGACAATCTCTATACATACAATCCTCTGAAATAGTTCACAAATAAAAGTAAAATAGCAGAACTTTTATAAAGAAAACAAGGTTTTCCCTGTTTTGTGAGTTGTATTAATATAAGCGTGTTTTGGTAAGCATTTCATATACGCAATTTTTATATGGAAGTTGATTGTTACAACTAAGTATGAAGTGAAGTGATTTATGTCCAGACTAGATGTTTTCGCTTTGAAAAGTGAGTTTGATGCAAAAATTGGTAAACAAAAATCAGCTCAACCCAAACCAAAAGCTACTTCCTATTACTTCTAGTCAAACCGAGTTTTGTAGTCAAAATCAATTTCACCAAATAGTAACTAAACACTTGTATTTTACTAAATATCTATCAATCTATTAAGAGGAGGTAAAACCAATTCCAATATTCACACTGAAACCAAACACACTAATAGCAGGTCTAAATTCACATCCACACTCCAAAGAGATCCAACCGCATGGCTAATATGGCTAATAGATAGATTCTCCTGCTTCATCAACTTCAACAACTAAATAGTGTTTTTATTCTCATCAATTAATTATTATTACATTTAACTATTTCATCAACCATAAAGCATGAATAATTGAACAAAAATAGCAAAAACCCAAAAAATAACACAAAAACATCTAGTACTAATGAAGTTAAATGTACTAATTAAACTCAATAGAAGATGCAGTTTATTAAACTAACATCCAATGAGCATCTTGTATCCCACCAAATCACTAAGATATTTTAAAAGTAGTTCTATAACATTCATGACAAATTAATGGTTTCTTATTGGATGATATAGTAAAACTATTTGACACGATAGTGCATGATCATTAAATTCTGATGGAGTTTAATTAGTATACTTTGATAGAGTTTAATTAGTATACTCTTGTATGTACAATTATTTTATACATGCATCCGATTTATTTCACAAATGCATCCAATGACGTGTTGTCACGTCAATTAATGAACATGACAATCATATTCATTAATTGACATGGCAACACAACTGTAATATTCATTAATTGACGTGACGTGACAACACATAGTTGGATGCATGTCTGAAAAAAATTGGATGCATGTGTAAAATAATTGTACAAACAAGAGTATACTATTTAAACTCTATCAAATTAAAATGAGTGTAAAATAGTTTTACACTGTCATCCAAAAAAAAGCATCAAAGAATGTGTTATACAAATAATTTCAAAATATCTTTGCTATTTGGTGTAATACAAGATGTTCATTGGATGTAAGTGCAAACCTATTTAACACTATCAGTGCATCTTCTATTTTCTCATATAATCTACAAAACCCTTAAAACTAAAAGTAGTATCTACGATGACCCAATTGGCTAAAATTACGAAAAATGGGAACTTTAATCGAAATTGATGAACAGAAAGAAAAGGGTCATTTTAACTGTCAGTGTAAAATGGTTTTATACGGTCATCCAAAAAAAACCATCAATGGATGTGTTAGTTACACAACTAACTTCAAAATAGATTTTCTATTTGGCATAATACAAGATGTTCATTGGATGTCAGTGTAAAACTATTTTACACTGACAGTGCAAAACCCCTCAACCTAAAAACTAATATCTACGATGACCAAATTGGCTAAAAAGAACAAAAATGGAAACTTCAATCGAAATTGATGAAAAGAAAGAAAAGGGTTATTTGAACTCTCAGTTAAAACAGTTTTACACTGTCATCCAAAAAAGACCATCAATGAATGTGTTATACAACTAATTTCAATATATATTTTCTATTAGGCGCAATACAAGATGTTCATTGGATGACAGTGTAAAACTATTTAACATTGACAGTGCAAAACCCCTAAAACTAAAAACTACTATCTACGATGACCCAATTGGCTAAAAAGAATAAAAATCAAAACTTGATTCAAAATTAATGAAAAGAAAGAAAAGGATCATTTGAAACATACAAGATAGCGTTGATAGAATTTGCGTTTGAAGTGAGAAACAACATCTTGACGAGAAGACATATGAGGAGGGATGAGAACGTTGTTCCAATAATCAGGCCATCGTGAATCGGAGTCATAGTCGTATGAATCCGCCGCTAATCGCTTCAGTTTCTGTGGATCTTCTTTCTCTGAACCCATTCTGATGATGATGCTGTTTTGTTTTTCTCACTCTCTCTTTGTTCTTTCTGTGTTTACCTAATTTTCAACACAGCACACAATACACTAAAAAGAATATTGTGAATTTTTTTTTTTATTTTTTTTTTTGTGATTTTTTACTTTTTTTTTTTTGACAAGTTGTGATTTTTTACTTAATGAGTACAAGATGCTTTTTTCCATCTTAAATATCTAACAATTAATATCTATTTTCCTAAAAAAAAAAAAAAATATCTATTTAAAAATAAATTCCTATGTAAAATCATGTCACATGCTTTTTTTTATTAGGAAAATGTTAACAAGTTCCCAAAGGGTATTGTTTAACCATCTAAAAGTAGCAACTTTTGTATTGAAAATTGTACGATTATGACTTTAATTAGCGTTTGACTTATACTTTCAAGACATAATTTTCTTTTGAGGGTTTCTTAAACAATGCTCTTAGGACACTTGTTAACAAGACCCTTTTTATTAAAGGGTCTCATAAGTATAATTAAGTAAGAAGTCTGGAGTTCAAACATTAACCCTACATATTATTCTTATCAATTGAATTATGCATGCGACATGGCACAATCATGTAGGATGTTTTAATACTTTTAGAAAAATTAAAATATTTTTAAATTTATATTTTTGAAATTTTAAATGTATATCTATATCTTATTTTAATTGTCATCGTGAGCTTTGCTCAGTTGATAGGGACAATGCATAATATATGCAACGTCCGGGTTCAAATTTCGGCCACCACCAAAAAAATATATATCTTATTTTAATTATTTTTTAAAATTTTACCTATATTTTTTTAATTCATTTTTCTTTCAATTTTTAATTCATTTATATGATTTTTATTTACAATTTTGTCAATTTTTTACTCATTTAAACTTCTTTTTTTAAATAACTGCGTAAATTTAAGGTGGCATAAGTGTCAAAAACGTGTCTTGCATAATATCAATGTGTATGAATGGTTGTATATTTGTTTTTAGTACTAAGCATGTGTTTGCTGTAGCGGTGGAAGTGAAAAAAATGTATGTTTGCATTGATGCTACATTTTAGAGCTTTGTTATTTTCACGGAGGGACACGAGAATTTTGCTTTTGCAGCATATCCAAACAATGCATAAGTGTGCAAAATAATGTGACATTTTACTCAAAAGTGTCATAAAAATGTCTTCCATAGTTATAATGCATGTCAATAGTGTTTTTAGTGGCATGTGAGCGAATAGTTCGGTCTTTGTCTTTAGTGTATTGTCAATCTTATAATTATTTGGAAAATCAATACTAAAATCAATAAAATTGAGTCATTAGAACAAATCTTGTTGGTAAATATGGTGAGAAGGAACCGTGAAAAAAAAAAAGTATATCATCTTTAAAAAATTGAAATAGAGTGCAATGCAAGAAAACTAGTTACAAGTAATTGAACTTGGCCCTAATGTATATAACATCATATATTCTTAAATGAATGACTTTCCACCACAAATATAACAACCTTTCACATTCTCTAAAACTTCTGCAATAACACATCAGAAGCATAATATAATCAACCACAGGTTATATACATGTTGATATCAATTAAATAACATACAACAAAACACTAAACACACAAAACCATATTTTATACAAATTCAATGCTATACAATTAACCAATGTTTTAAAATCCAAACTGCACTCAAACTGCTCAAATAACCGAACCATAGATAGTATCGGTTCACAATCCAACCGATTGAACAGTCCGGTTCAGTTTGATTTTTAAAACATTGTACTTGACACTCTAACAAATATCTCGCATAACATTATCTTTTCAACGCTCAAATTATCATCATTAACGCGTATATGCCAGTGCAAGATTGGATTAATGCCGAGTAGTTAATGGCAGTAATGACCAAACCAGCAGTCTTTTCCATGACCAAACTCCTCCTCACCATCACCTCTACTGTGAATCCACCACAAAAGATTACTCATTGAGTTCCCATCATCAAAACCCTTCAATCCTCTTACCTTTTGCAATGCACTTTCTTTATCATAAGTACCTTCCATAGCATATATAAAACCTTTCCATCCTTCACCAACACCTTTCCTATTCAAATTTGGTACTGTCCATTCCACAAGCTCCTTCACATAACCGACATCTGAAAACAATGCCTCGGTAATAGGCAACAAAGGTAAAACTTGGATACCAAGCCTACACTCTCTCCATTGAGCAGGTGCAAACCATAATCCACTATCTCTCTTATTAGACCAAACAACACTCACCACTTTGTTCTCTTTGGAAAATTCTTCGGCATAAAGTTTATCTCCACCTTTTATATGCCACCACATTTGAGCTGCATGAATTTCAAGTGCTGCTAGTGTTGATCCGGTTGCAATAAGTTGTGCGTCGCCGTATGCCATTCCCATCAATGCTGCAGCATAGTATGCATTCACAGCTTCACTAGTACTCTCTTGATTTCTTCCATCTGCAAATTCGATTAATCCTCCAGCCCAAGAATGAAATTTATAGAGATCGAAACACCTTAAACGTGTATAATTTGAGTTTGATTTTCTTCCTAAGTTTAGGAAATCTGCCATGAGTGAATAAGCTTGAGGTTTATACTTTCTTCCCCAAGCTGGATCAATCTTTGCAAGCACTGAAATTCCATAAAGGAAATATCCTAAATGATAATGATGATCATTATAAATACCGAATCCAAAATCTGCACCTGAATCTTGAGAGCCTTGTTTGGTAACGATTCCTCCCCATTTTCCATCATAAAGAAAACCATTTTCATTAAAAGTTCCATTCAACCATGGCTCGATCGTCTCCTTCAAGAACTTTTTGATCGCTGGTATGGAATCGAGGTCATTCACTTCTTCAGCTATCAATGCCAACCTTGCTGCCCTTGCTATCAATTTTCCATAAAAATAGCAAGATGCTGTTGTTGTTATTCCTAAGGGACTTAGAGCATCCACATCGTCAGAAAGTGCTGAACAAATTTCATCATGAAACTCTTCATTGATACCTTTGGTGGAATGCCATGTAACAGAAACAGGATGAGTATTCAATAACCATGAGTCTCCAACAACACCAACAAGCTCGCCGTCAATGCTTTGATACTTCAAATCATGAAGCACAGTTACATCACAACCATCAGTTGCAGACAAAAGTTGAAGATGAACTGGATGAGCAAGCATTAACAACTCTCCCCACCCTTTCTTCTCCCATTTATATTCGACACTGAATGGTTTTGTGAATGCTGCATCACCAGAAGTAGGGTAACAAGAACTGAACCGGTTTAGGATTATCTCGTACTTGGGATCAGAATCGGGTAATACTGCCATCCTTATTATGCCAGAATAGTCTTCAGAGGTAATCTCAGAAAGGCTATTACTGAAACTTACTGGGGACGACGTGTAAATGAGCCATGTTTGGCCATTGTTGAGCTGCAAATTGTGCTTGGTGAGGGAATTATTGGATGAAAATGAAAGGATGGAATGCATGGTGGTGATGGAGAGTGGCGTACGGCCGGTCACTGATGCTGTCACAAAAGGGCTTCCTCTTACAAGGAAAAACCGCAGGTTAGACAAGGGAATGTCCAAAGTGACACTGAGATCACTGAAGGAAGAGATCACATGTTTTTGATGTGAATCTTGGTTTGTTTTCATGGAGGTGGAAATGGTGATATCAGGGTTGAAGACTTGAGCTATGAAAGAAGAGTTGGCGGTGCAAGTAGGATAGCAGACGGAGAGGGAGGAGTTTGAGGATTTGATGAGGTAAGGATGAATGTACTCAGGTGTGTCACCATTGTTTAGAACAAAGTTTTGGAAGAAAGAGTTTGTCGGGAGTGGAGATGAGAGAAGGTTCGGAGAGAAGAAGTTGGAAGGGTCTGGCAGAATAGTGGAGTGGACTTGAGGGAAGAGAAAAGGTGTATTTGTTGGTTGCTTTGGAAGAGGAGGAGGTGGTGGCGGTGGTGGTGGTGGCGGAGGAGGAGGTGGGGGTGGTTGTTGTGGTGGAGGAGGAGGAGGTGGTGGTGGAGGTGGTGGAGGAGGAGGTGGTGGAGGAGGAGGAGGAGGAGGAGGAGGAGGTGGAGGTAGAAGGGTTGGTCTTGGTCTTGGTCTTGGTTTACCTTTGAAAGTTCTACTGATTTTTTTCAGCATGGTGGCTTTAGATATGACAAAGTAGTTTTGATTTGGATGTGACTGTTAAGTTAGTTGAATAGAAATAGAAAGGTTGGTTACTGTGTTTTATATTGAAGAGAAAAGTGAAGCATAAAAGAAAAGAAAAGAATTTGGAATTGTGTGAAGAAAGGAATTGTTTGAGGAAAATGAAAGGATCTTTATGAGCTATGCATTTCACAACAAAAACATTGAAAAAATAATGATAAGAAAAAAGAATCTAAGAAAGTTAATTTTTTCTTTATTTGAATGTCCAATGAAAAGATGGCATGATGAAATTGTTTAGCATATTATAAGGTAACTTGTTTGAAGAAAGATCTTTTTTGTAGTTTTAAGAATGTTCTTTTCATATTCTTTTCCATTTGTATGGAAAAGTAACTTGTAAATATTCTATAAATATCCTCATATTTTATTCCTTGTGTGCTTTTGCAGAAAGTCTCACAACCAAATATTCTCTTTGTAAGAAAGTAGATTGAAGACAAAAGTTATTATTTGAAATATAAGCTTGTAATTATTTTATATACAAGTTATTCACAAAGAAAATGTCACTTTAACAGATCAGAGAAAAAGATAATTTTATTGAAATTTCAGTAAATGCTGACCTATATAGACAAGCTATCAATGAAGATGAAAGCTACAAATGATGAAGTGGAAATTGAAGTTTTTGAAATATCCTTGCATTCTGTTGAGATACTGAGATAGATAAACTCGTTATTGAGACAGCGAATCTTTTCCATGACTTATATAAAGAGCAGTAATGGCTGGAAGCCAACCTTTAATTCACCGAAAAATATTTTCCGGACACGGATAGCAGACACAACTGACACTAGTAAAAATTTGAGAAAGTGAAATATTTGAATATGTGCTAGTGTCTTGTCAGACACTGCCGAATACGAGACACGCCTTCAACATGAAGTGTTAGTGCTACATAGGTTTCTAGAATTGTGCTTTAGGATTTTGGGTCACGAAACATAATTTTTATTATGTTACAATATCATTGTCGCGACGCATCCACCAATTTCACAGACGACTTTTCTCAGTTGGGAAATTTTAAATAACCACAGTTAGTGATTTTCTCCTCCCAACCACATTTTTTCTATCAATAAAGTTCGAAACCAGAACCTGTCTAAGAGATCTGAGTTTTATTCAACTAGACCAATGTAATGATGGCGAAGTACAAAATCTTAGATGTTACTGTTTATCTAAAAACACTAAAACAAGGGGAAAATTTTCAGATTTCAACAAGAAACTTCATAACTTTACAATTTTAATTCACATCTTTCAATTGAGTAATCTTTTATACTTGATCTAAAATGAAAATAAAGGGGAAGAAAAAATAGGGGTATTTGTTAAAACACATTTGTCATTGGCTTATAAATTTGATTGTTGAACTTAGGATATGACATCTACATAAAAAATCTCTTAAAAGTTTCTGAAGCTATAGGTATTACATAACAAGATTAATTAATTTTGATTTTCAATAATAGGTTATTAGTGTAGTTATGATCACAATTTTATTCTGATTGGTGTGTTGTAGTGTCATATTAATTGATTCCATTTATTTATATTGTGTACACATAAAGTTTTATGATATAGAGGTTTTGTTTATTAATATGGTGTTCTTCAAGTACCTTTTTAGCTCATTGTAATATATATTATTCACCTCCCTTAACTTTAATCAGTGGTTTCATTATCTTTACTCCCACACTTCCTTCTTTCTTTCCTCCTAATTGAATCATATTTAATTGGCTATGATTAATCCATTAACATACAAATTTGAGCAAAAAATTCAGTTCATAAACCCATTAACATATAGCCAGCTACTCAAACTTTCAATAAAATATCACCTAAATTACAAGTTGTGGAGATTGAGTAGCTGCAATGCAAATATTGATAATATTTAAAGTTAAGGTTAATTAAAACTGCACTCATTATATAAACCCTCTCATAGTACTATAAAACTAACAAATTCATCACCAACACAATCACCAAAAATAGAGATTTACTATCAACAACAAAATGAGCTCTCCTTTTCCAATGATAGATCCAAGTTCCACTGTCCTACCTGACCCCTCCAAATTCTTCTCTTCAAATCTGCTATCCAAACCCCTCCCTACAAACTCCTTCTTCCAAAACTTTGTTCTCGACAACGGTGACCAACCTGAATATTTTCATCCTTACCTCATCAAATCATCAGACTCATCACTTTCTGTCTCATATCCATCTCTTTCCATCAGCCCTTCTGCTATATCCCAAGTTTTCAGTGCTGATCTTACCATCACTTCCTCTACAAAAACTTCCAATGAAAATCATGTAGTATCTTCTTTTAGTGATCTCGGTGTCACCTTAGATATACCTTCTTCCAACCTCACCTTCTTCCTTGTAAGAGGAAGTCCCTTTTTAACTTTCTCTGTGACAGATTCAACACCTCTTTCCATCAATACTATTCATTCCATTCGTTCCTTTTCGTCAAATGATTCCTTTACTAAGTACACATTTAAGTTTGACAATGATCAAACATGGATTTTATACTCTTCCTTGCCAATCAAGTTAAGTCATGGCCTTTCTGAGATCACTTCTGAGGCCTTTTCTGGTGTAATTCGAATTGCTTTGTTGACGAATTCCAATTCACAAAATGAAGACGTTCTTGACATGGTTAGTACTTGTTACCCTGTGTCTGGTGATGCTTCATTCAATGAAGCATTTACTATGGAGTATAAGTGGGAGAAGAAAGGTTCAGGTAGTGATTTGTTGATGTTAGCTCACCCTCTTCATATTCAGCTCCTTCAATCTAATAGTACCGACCATAACGTTGTGGTTTTCGATGATTTTAAGTATCAAAGCATTGATGGAGACCTTGTTGGTGTTGTTGGTAATTCATGGCTTTTGGAAACTGATCCTGTTAATGTTACATGGCTTTCAACCAATGGTGTGAAGAAAGAATCCCGTGATGAAATCGTTTCATCACTTGTAAAAGATGTTGAGGGTCTAGATTCATCGAAAATAACAACAAATGATTCTTACTCTTATGGTAAATTGATTGGAAGGGCGGCGAGGTTTGTATTGATAGCTGAAGAGGTTTCTTACTTAGATGTGATTCCAAAGGTTAAGAAGTTTTTAAAAGAAACCATTGAGCCTTGGTTAGATGGAACTTTAAATGGGAATGCATTTCTACACGATGATAAATGGGGTGGCATTGTTACCCAACAAGGGTCTATGGATTCTAACGCTGACTCTGGTTTTGGAATTTATAGTGATCACCCTGATCACTTGGGATACTTTCTTTATGGAATTGCAGTTCTTACAAAGATTGACACTGCGTGGGGTGAGAAATATAAGTCTAAGGCCTACTCACTTATGAAAGATTTTATGAACTTGGACTCAGGACCAGACTCGGATGACCCACGTGAAAGAGATTATGATTACCATCAAGGCCACCATTATAGTCCAGGGTTAATTCAGCATAAAGATGGAAGAAACCATAAGAGCACAAGCCAAGCTGCAAATGCATATTATTCAGCAGCATTGATGGGTTTGGCATATAATGATGCAGATCTTTTTATCAATGGATCAACACTTTTAGCTTTTGGAATTAAAGCAGCTCAAATGTGGTGGCATATAAAAGAAGGAGATAAATTATATGCAGAAGAGTTTACAAAAGAGAACAGGATCATGGGATTTCTATGGTCCAACAAGAGAGAAAGTGGACTTTGGTTTGCTCCACCTGAATATAGAGAATGTAGACTCGGAATTCAGCTCTTACCACTGCTTCCTATTTCGGAAGTATTGTTCTTTGATGTCGAATATGTGAAGCAACTTGTTGAATGGACATTGCCTGCTTTGAAAAGGGAAGGTGTTGAAGAAGGATGGAAAGGGTTTGTATATGCCTTACAAGGAATTTATGATAAGGAATCTGCATTGAAGAATATAAGAAATTTAAAAGGATTTGATGATGGAAACTCATTGACTAATCTCTTATGGTGGATTTATAGTAGAGAATGAAAAACACTGCTTGTCTGGTTTGATTATTACATCCTATATGTATAAAAATAAGTTCAATGTATAAGAAGAAAACTATAATAAAGTTCCATACAATATAATCATGCAATATTGTGTATCTTACATCAAACTCTATTAATTTTGTGCATTATATCAGATGGTGGTGAATCCTAATCTAAACAGACAGCATCACTATTGTATAACTGGAAATATTTCAAACAAAATAATAGACATGAATGTGTTGGACAAACCATGGTGCAAATTTAACTACAAAGCAATTGAATTGAAAAACTACATGATAATAGTTCAACTAAATCATGAGGTTCGGCTTTAATTATCATATCTCCAAAATGTACACATTCCTATTAGAATAACCTACCTATTAATTTAGATGAGAATCAGTTATCAGTATCTTACAATACATACGAGTCATATCTCGATTCAATACAAAAATCAGCCCAATCGATACGAACCCCTAGTGTGTTTCTATTTAGCACACGAATCACATCTTGAATCCCGATTTACTATGAATGAATCCCCGTTCATTCTGATAAATCATTAGCAAGGCAGTATGAGTAACTAAAGTTTTGAATCAATGTGAGTAAACTTGAATCGGAGATCAATTCCATTGGGATACTAGAACAATAATTTCAGTATTTCACATAGCAAGGCAGTATGAGTAACTAAATTATTGACTCAAACAATGATTGTCCTTTTATAGTTCTGATAATAATTTGTCACAGTTTATAGCTTAGTAAAACATCCCTTAACTAGTTTATAGGTCATGAATGTTTGATTTTTGTTAGTAGCTTATGTTAAAGGGTCACAAATTTTGAATGATTATTTTCTATAGTTCTGTTTATTTGTTTCATTAAAATTAAAATGTGATTCCAAGGAAATATAATAATTATATTTGCTCCTAAATGCTAGAAAATCAGTGATAATAATTATTGTTAGATCAAAATGTAATTATTGTTAGATCAAAATGTATACTGCACATTAGATATGCCATGAACAAGGAAAGCTACAAATTTTGTTGACGTTGCATTTAAAGTTCTTGAAATAGTCCTGCATTCTGTAGAGAGACTGAAACATTAACTAATTATTGAGATAGACCATCATGATTCATGCCTTATCACAGTATAGACCATCATGATTCATGAACCAAAGTTTCAAAAAAATTATTGAATTGAATGGCTCGTGACACATTATACAAAGAGTAGTATTGTACTAGATGGAAGCTAATCTCTGCTTAACTGAAAATTAATCTCTGTTTTAGTGCAGAAAACAACAAAATATTTTGCTTGAATGAGCACAAACACAGAGAAGAACCCTAAACACAACACAAACAACATATTATTTCAAACATGTCAAGTTTCAACACTCATCCTTGCCTAACTAACATTGGAAATTAATTCCCTAAGGTCATCATCCTATTACCTTTAACCCTGCTATTATCTAACTATACTCCATAAATAATCATCAACTGAACCGATTTGATTTACTAAATTATGTTCATTAAAATCCCTTTAACCATTGTACTTTTATTCCAATTTAACATAATAAAAACCAAGTCTCTTGATTACTCATTCCCTCACAAGTCACAATTAAACCTCAAAACAGAAGTGACTGGACGCCAAAAGGGTACTATGGAACGCCAGGACACGACCCCCCTGCCCCTAACACGCAACAGTGTGTTGCTGTTTCTGACAGGCTCGCTAGGCGAGCCAGAGGCCTCGCTAAGCGAGCCTCCTTCCTTAAACCCAGATTTTTAAAAACATTGCGGCTCGCTAAGCGAGCATTAAAGCTCCAAAACCCTGGAAATCCGGTTTGAGAAACTGATTGCCATTTTCTTGTCAACTTGATTGTTGAACTTGGTATATAACTTCCATCATGGGAAAATCTCTTCAACAAATAAAATGGTACTACATTACAAGATGTGATCATTTTGATTTAAACTAAACCATTTTAAGTGTAGTTTTGGTCCCTGCTTATATAATATATATCCTACATAATTGTTTTCAATGACTTCAAACAGAATCCATCCACTAATAGTTACCTTTATTTTCAAAATTAAAAACGCCAAAAAGCATAAAGAAAGTACAGAATGAATTCATAATCAAACACAACATACTTTATTCACAAACAAATTATAACAAGCATCTGTTAACTACAGAAATAAATTGGTACAATGCAGGAATTTTATAATAACTTATTTCCTCTATATATTTGAAATCATAAACAAATACTCCTAATGACAGTAATTACCAAACCAGCAGTGTTTTCCATGATCAAACTCTTCATCTTCATTACCTCTACTATGAATCCACCATAACAGATTAGTCAATGAGTTTCCATCATCAAAACCATTCAAGCTTCTTATCTTCTGCAATCCACTTTCATTATCATAAACTCCTTCCAAAGCATAGACAAACCCTTTCCATCCTTCTCCAACACCTTCCCTATTCAAAGCAGGCAATGTCCACTCCACAAGTTCCTTCACAAAATCAACATTTGAAAATAAGAATTCAGAAATTGGAAGCAATGGTAAGAGCTGAATCCCAAGCCTACATTCTTTCCATTCAGGAGGAGCAAACCATAATCCACTGTCTCTCTTGTTAGCCCAAAGAACACCAACCACCTTATTCTCTTTCGCAAAAACTTCGTCATAAACATTATCTCCACCTTTTACATGCCACCACATTTGAGCTGCATGAATTTCCAATGATGTAAGTGTCGATCCGACTGCAACGAGATGAGTGTCACCATATGCCAAACCCAACAAAGCTGCTGAATAATATGCATTCACAGCTTCACTAGTACTCTCCTGATTTCTTCCATCTCCGAACTCGGTTAACCCCCCAGCCCATGAATGCAATTTAAAAAGATCGAAACACCTTAGACGCGTGTAATTCGAGTTCGGATTTCTGCTCAAGTTCATAAAATCAGCCATGAGTGAATAGGCTTGAGGCTTATACTTCCTACCCCAAATTGGATCAATCTTTGCAAGCACAGCAATTCCATAGAGAAAGTATCCTAAATGATAATGATGATCATTATAAACTCCGAACCCGAAATCAGCACCAGTATCATTAGACCCTTGTTTGGTAACAATTCCTCCCCATTTTCCATCATAGAGAAATCCATTTCCATTAAAAGTTCCATCAAGCCAAGGCTCAATGGTTTCCTTCAAAAACCTTCTAATTTTCGGAATCACAGCAAGGAAACAAACCTCTTCAGCTATCAATGCCAACCTAGCAGCCCTAGCAACCAACTTACCATAAAAGTAAGACGAATTCGTCGTTATTGCAGACGAATTCAAACCCTCAACATCTTTCAAAAGAACTGAAACAATTTCATCATGAGATTCTTCTTTAACACCCTTAGTAGAATGCCAAGTCACAGAAACAGGATCAGTTTTCAAAAGCCATGAATCACCAACAACACCAACAAGATCACCATCAATACTTCTATACTTAAAATCATTCAAAACAGTAACATTATCACAATCACTATCATACAAAAGCCTAAGATGAAGAGGATGTGCTAACAATAACAAATCCCCCCAACCTTTCTTCTCCCATTTATACTCAACACAAAATGGTTTTGTAAAAACAGCATCACCACATAAAGGGTAACAAGAACTAAACCTGTCAAGAACATCTTCATGCTTGAAATCATAATCAGGCAACAAAGCAATCCTAACCACACCATAAAAAGCCTCAGAAACAATCTCAGAAATACCATGACTCAATCTTATAGGTGAAGAAGCATACAAAATCCATGTTTGACCATTGTTAAACTGAAAAGTATGCTTTGTAAGAGAATCATTAGAACTAAAACTAAGAATTGCATGGATTGTTGTGATTGAAAGAGGTGTTGGTTGTGTTACAGAGAATGTCAAAAAGGGACTTCCTCTAACAAGAAAAAACCGCAGATTTGATGAAGGTATATCCAATGTAACACTAAGATCATTGTAAGAAGAGATTTTGTGATTGGAATGAGATAAAGGTTCGATTTTTTGACTGGATATGGTGAGATCAGGGTTGAAAACTTGGTATATGAAAGAAGAGTTGAAAAAACGAGATGGGTATGAAAGAGAAAGTGATGAGTTTGATGATTTGATGAGATATGGATGAATGTATTCAGGTTGGTCACCATTTTTGAGAACAAAGTTTTGGAAGAAAGAGTTTGTGGGGAGGGGTGTGGATAGCAAATTTGGAGAGAAGAAGTTTGTGGGGTCAGGGAGAACAGTGGAATTTGTATGTGGGAATATGAAAGGTTTGTTTTTTTGGGTGAAATGATGCATTGCTGGAGATGGTGGTTGCACTGGCAGTGTTAATTGAGGTTGTTGTTGTGGTTGTGGTTGTGATGGTGGTGATGTTTCATAGGTTTTATAGGGTTTGGAAGGTTTTGTTTTTTTGTTCAATGTTCTAATGCTAAGTTTCGTGGTTAATTTCTGTCTTAGTTTTTTCAACATTATGAGTTTGTTGACTATAATGTTGGGTTTGTTGACACGAAATTGTTTGTTATTGCCAGATGTTTCACTAGATTTTTTTTGGTTATAGATGATTCACTAGATGACAAAATATTATTAAATCAATAGAAAAATTGGATGTTTATGTTTAATTAATGACTTTATGGATCACCTAATCAAATATGAGAATTTGGTTATTATAGTAGAATGTAGTGGTGGGGTTTTGATGATTAACTTTTGAATTAGGTTTGATGAATGATTCTATAATAAGGAGAGTCGATCAGATGAATCAACGGATGGTCTAATCTTTAGAGATTAAGAAAAATTATAAAAAGAATATAGATAAAATGAGTAATTGCCTCTTTGAAGTTGTGACACATTCTTCTAAATCACAGTGAAACACTTCGTTGGAACTTATTTTTTGAACTTCTATGAAATTAGATGTTTGTTTGAAGATTCAAACCTATGATCAAAAAGACAATAAAATATACTTAGTTTACTAATTTGACACTTCGTGAGTCTGTTTTGTATAATGAGTCATACCTAGTAAGATAATGTTTGATTGCCGACGAAGGATTTTAGAATAGTTTATTTGGGTTGGAGAGCAACAAGATGAGGGGTGTTTATTTATTAGGGTTATGGGTGGGGGGACTTGAATATGATGAATGAAATTGTGAGGGTGGGGTTGTCGTGTAGGAGTAAGGAAGATAAATTATGATTGATGTTGAAGGAATATGGTATCATAGGCAAACAAGGTATGTGAATGTGACCATATGAAGAAAGACATATGAGGATAACTTTGTACATGAACGTTCAAGGAAGGGATGGCATGATGATGAGTAGATAGAATTTTTTTGATATGTGCCTTGTCAAGTAAGTGAGAACATGGAGGAAAAATAAAATATTTGGAACTCTTTGCAATTAAGGAATTAATACCTAAGGGAAAGGAATTGGATTTGAACAACACACGGTTTGTGATAGATGGTGTGGTGGGGACAAGTGTGGATAGAAATATGAAATTTGGTTTTGGTCAAAATGGGAAATATAAAATTGAGAATTTGGGTTATTTCTACCTCTATTAACACAATTTTATCTCTCAATTTTTATTTTTTTTCCGCGTAATTGCATATTTGGTTTTTTGTGTTTATTTTATGTTTTAAGTTGGTCACTTATGTTTTAATGTTTTAAATTGATCTAAGATGTTACTTATATTAGAATAAGTATCTTACTAGTATGGACACCCGTGCCAAGCACGGGCTAAAATTTCACATACTTTGGGGAGAGAATATTGTGATGTATCGATTGTTAGTTAAAGTTCAACATTGGATAAATGAGTAGAGGTTGTACAACAAATAAGCCTTTGGGTGAAGATATAGAGTTATCTAGGCATGGCATTGGGGCGGGGTGGGGACGGGTTTTACCTTCCTCATCCCTATCCCTGGCTCTCATATACTTACTCATTACCTTACCCATACCCAACAGGGATGAGGAATTGAATCGCATCCCCGTCCTCAACGGGTTTGGTATCCCTGCCTCATCTCTGTCCCCATAATGAATTATTATTTTTCAATAAAAAATAAGTTTTTTTAACCTCGAGGAAAATGTTGTAATGCATTATCCAATAATATGCTTATTTTAACATTTCATTGAGTGAATTAGTTGGTTGCTTCTTTAAATATCAATTGCAAATTTTATAAAATGTCAAATATCAATGGATGATAAAGTAATTTTCTACAATGGGATGAGTTTGAGTATGGGTTCAGGGTGAGTACCTATATCTATGTTATACCCATGTTTTGAAGTCGGGGAAAACACAAACTCATAGCCAAACCCAGTCAAAAAGGGGAAAACTCGTCAAATCGGGGTTGATTTGGACGGGTAACCGCGAGTATGAGTTTTGTTGTCATGTCTAGTGTTATCCTCATTTATGTGGTTGCTCTTGGTTGAATGTGATGTCACCATACTCAACATGTCTCTCTTCAATCCAATACGAAATAAACCCCCCCCCCCCCCCCCCCCCCTCTCATTGAAACCCTTTTCCTTTATGTTCAACATTCTTGTGGTCCTCCAATCTAATTTTTATATCTACATAATATTCATCTTAACCATAAAGGAAACAACAATGGATATTGAAGTGGCACAAATAAAATATATGTCTCATATAAGTTTGAACTCTACACACACACTTTCAATTTAATGTCTCGACCTTTTTCAACTGCATTACCATCGTTGATTATTAGTTTTGCAACATCATCAAACATAAGTAAATTATGCATTCTAGCACCCTTTGAAAGATTGATAATAATCTAAAATACAAATTGGTCGGGTCTTCTTGTTCGACGTGATCTATAACATAGAAAATCATTTTTGCAAGTACATTATGCTCATCAATGTATTTTTTAAGCTCTCAACCAAAGACACATTAAGATCTTGACCGTCAACATTCGCACTGTATAAAGAAATATTGTATTTAAAATGTTCATTTGACTCTTAAACTCAATTGTTGGTGCATAATCAGAACCTAACATCAGACTACCATTGCAATTATAGTTTTCACCAATAAGAATGAGTGGTGACGGTCCACCTCTATCTTTTTTTCTTTTTTTGAAGAAAGCGATCCACCACTATATCAAGGTGAACGAAAACATATTACTGTAAACTTTAATATTATCCTGGTAGTGTCAACTATTTGGATGACCACCATGTAATTTAACTAAGGGTCCTGCTAAGCAGTGCCCTGGGTGCAGCGGTTAAGCTTATCATAAAAGGGAATTATTACCACAAAAGGATGCTGCTTTTGACATTATTATTATCAATTAATTACACAATTTCAATGCATTAACTGCTATATAATTTCCTTTTTCATATTCTTAACCAGTGCCCCGGGGGCATTGGTTAGCATTTCCCTTTAAGTAAATAATAGTTGCGCAAGCTTCTACTATTAATTTATTTTTCTACTTAGTTATACATTAATTATTAAGGCTTAATTGCATGTTTGATCCCTTATGTTTATCCTAGTTTTCATGTTGGTCCCTTATGTTTTAAAAGTTTCTATTTGGTCTCTTACGTTTTAAAAGTTTCAGGTTGGTCTCACTTTGGAGTAAGTTAGTCCCTTCCATCACTTAACATTTAAAGATTCAGGTTGACAATAGCGGTGATGGAACTTAATTTATATAGAAAATCAATTTTAAAGCAGTTTTTTTGATATTTTTTGTTTTTTTAAACTCAATATCATGTCGCGGAAGGGACTAACTTAGCTCAACGTGAGTAACGTTTTGGACCAACTTGAAACTTTTAAAACGTAAGGGACCAAATTGAAACTTTTAAAACATAAGAGACCAACTTAAAAACTAAAATAAACATAAGGGATCAAACATGCAATTAAGCCAATTATTAACTATTTGTTGGTTATATTGTGTTTATTCGTTTTTTATAGTGTACTTATGAATGTTTATTTTTCAATTAATCTATATTATATTTATTTTTGTTGATGAATCTATATTATATGTAAACATTGGATTTAAAAGTAGAGTTGAATATGTTTTTCATCCCTATAAAATTAACAACTTTCCTTTTTTGTCCAAATAAAAAAATTAATTTGTGCTAAAACCATTATTTTTAACTATTCTTAAACTTTTAATTTTTATCAATTTTTTGTCTATGTGTTTAGAACATAATTTTTTTTATTTAAAACAAATGAAGCCAAGTTGATTTGTTATTGATGTTTTATCTACGGTTAATTAGAAACTATTACCACTCACAAAAACCAACGAATGAACTTATTATTGATTTGTTATTAACCTTTTACCCTTAAAACGTTTCTTTTTTACCACGTTACCCATGTATGGAAAGTGTTGTTACACCGTCGTCGAATTTTGTGATTAATCAGTGTCATTTTTTTTAGAGGATAATCAGTGTCATGTTGTTTCGCATTGCTCTTGATTAAAATTAATTGCAATAATGATGTTTATAAATTATATAACATGGTTGTATTTTACAAAATCAATTAATGTTTTTATATTAAAATATTACTTTTTACAGAGTATTTTAATTTATGAATGCATCCTTATGAAGTAAATCATCTTCTAGGCATATTGTTTTTCATCAAGCATATTCTTCTCATTTGCACACCAAACAACTTAATTTAAAACGTAATAGTTGACTCAAAAAAAAAATGAAATGGTTTTATGATACATAAATGCTATTAACTTGCACTTTCTCGTTTGAATTATTTCAATTAATTTGCACTTCGTATTTTTGGTTTATTTTAATTTTAAACCGAAGAAATTAGCATTGTATTGTACAAAAAAAAATAGCATATTTTTTAACCTTTTTTTAAAAAAAAACCTCTCTTATGATTTTATTTTTATTTTTATGATGTATGTATGTAAGGGAAAAAATATATTGTGTGCAGATTATTTCAAAAATTTGGTAGTAAATAAGGTAATAGCTTTTGTAAATAAAATATTATTAAGAAAATGTACGCAATCAAATACAAATATTATGTAATGCATATGTGTGTCGATTAATATCTTATGCAATCTAAATAATTCAATTTGTGGAAAGTAAAAAATTTACTCACTAACCATAACAAAAATTAAAGAGAAATTCTACTCCACACATGAAGTAATTATATTATTTGGGAATGATTAGAATATGGAAACTCATAAATCTACTACATTGAACCGTTTAGAGTAGAACCAATTTGCCCCAATCATAAATTCACCATTTTTTTTGCACCAATCATATAGGATGGTCTTGAAAAATACATCACAAAGAGTACAATGGTAGAAGAGCGTTTAGAAACCATTGTATATATGTGTAATAGTGATGTTAAAAATCAATATAAATTAATTGTGATCAATGACGGATTTAAAGTTATTCAAATAGTATTCTCTACAAAAAATAACATTAATAAGGAGTATATTTGATAGTAGAAAAAAATGCACCTAGTAAATTGCAAATGAGCTTATATTTAAGGACACGAAAATTATTCAAATAGGGCTTATAATTAGTTAGGGAGGGATGGATTATCGGCCAAACATTGAACCGTATAATTCTCTTGAATAAAATATGCTAAATATGTTTAAATTAATATTAATAGATTATAAATTACATTATAAGTTAAAATAAGATGCTTATCATTTAAATTAGTTCGACATACATTTTACATATCACTAAATTATTAAAATTAGCAAACGACAAAGAAGAGATTGCAAAATACACAATTTGTCTATCACAATATAATTATAACTTATCCGGATTGAAATTGAAATGAAAATATAAAAACCTTTCTCTTTTGTAGGTGTTGCCCAAATTTGTACAACAACTTCTTCGCATAGTGGAATGAATTATATTACCTTGAAAGTACAAAGAAATAAAAATACAAAAATTAGATTAATTTATAATATCGAAAAATAAATAAATTCATTATATACAAATAAAAGTCTTCATGAGAATCATATCTAGATAGAACATGTGTATGTGACCGTTGACATTATAAACAAACCATACATTAATGATTCGAACAACTTACTTTGATTCTTTGATTGAGTTGATCTCACAAATGTTATCAGATCTTAGTGTCATGACGATTTTTTTGGAGTTTCACAGCACAATTTGGAAGAAATGTGCAAGTGAAAAGGATAAAAGAAACATATGCTATATATAGGAAAATAATAAAAGCAAACGACATCATGAACAATCATGAACAAATAAAAAATATGATGCAAAATTGGTTAATCATAAAATGTTTGATTAACTTACAACCTATAAGGTGACACATGTTACACTCTAATTGATTTATTTTTAAAAAGTGACATTATATTCTAATTTGATTGGCTCAATACAATTCTACCTATAAAGACATATGATGATTTGTTTAACTTTGATTAGTTAAAAAAATAAAACAAAATATATTTGATTTGATTTTGGTTGAGAAAATAATCAATGATGAAGATGTTTTGCTCCATCTACTTAATCAACAATACCGGAAAAAAATCAACAATAATTGATTATAAATGCCATTTTCATTTTTAACAAAAGTTCCATATATATATATATATATATATATATATATATATATATATATATTTGGTCAAAATAAAAGTTCCATATATACAACGTGAAATTAAAGTTCCATAAAAGATAAGTAAAGGTGTATATCATTTTCATTTATTTTGAATTGAGATTGAAATTTGAATATGTGTATAAAAACATTGTAAAATTTTATTGGAGAAGTAATAAATGCTAGAAGAAAAATATAATGCCATGTGTACTTTGGCTCATAGAAGTATTCTTTTATATTATATAAAGATGTTACATGGTTTTAGAGATATGAGTTGAGAATATGAGTGTTGGAATTTAAATTATTTTCAAAATTATTTTCAAAACATTTTTTGTTGTTTTATTAAACTCAATAATATGTGGTGGACAATAGCAACTTATTCCAATGTGATTAACATTTCAGACAAACTTAATACTTTTAAAATATAAGAGACCAATTTAGAACTTTAAAAACATAGAAGACCAATTTCAAACTTAAAATAAACATAAGAGACCAAACATACAAGTAAACATTCTTTTTTTTTAATGTGTTTTTACTTGAAGATGTCTTCTATTAAGATTTTATATGAAAAACATTGATTTTACAAGAGTATGTAAGAATGTAATCTATATTAATGTTTTTGTGAAGTTTTTCTCTCGAAATCTACCCTTTATTCAAATTATTTTATTTAAAATTTTATTAATCTTTATCTAATTGAATTTAATTAAAATCAAATTTGATCTAATCCTAATTTAATTTTTAAATTTGTTGTGTGCGCCTTAAAATCTCACTTAATAGTGGTTGAAATGCAGAAATATGGTGCAAAATGACTAAATTCCACAAGGCTGTCAAATAAGCGGCGAAAGGTAAACTTATCAACTTTAGGATGCATGTTTTGCACGACTTTGGCCGTAATTACATCCTTGGAGACACAAGGCGCCCATTATAATTGAGGATAGGGCAAAAGGTTGTCGTGCATGGACATCAAGGTGTTGCTTCATAATCACACCACTATTTAGGTTTTCTTCTTTCATTTGTTGTTTAATCTTGAAAAACCAAAAGATAGAACTTTTAATAAACATAGAGGATAAGAGTTAGGTGTCTTTGAGTAATATTCGTAGGTTGGGAAACACTTTTCATATACCTTGGATGGTGAAATCTTATTAGATGGAGGTTCATAGTTCTCTCTCTTGATTTCTCTTAGGATCTCTATGTGTGTTTGAGTGAGGTGTATATTTTAATATAAAAGACATGCCAATATAACATAAGCATCTCTTAGAAGAATGTAGTGTTATTTCCTCTAAAATGAATAATTGGGATCTATATTATTCACACGTAGGGAAATATGTAGTCCGGTAGTCAGTGCGTTGTAGACCTTTCGATTGAAATAGTCGTACAAATTTACTGTCCAACAAATATATAAAAACTATTACAATAGATCGGACGATCAAGATCATTTTGGTGTCATTATTTTTTTTTCTAGTGGTCGGGATTTTGAACTCCGAATCTTGCATAATTTCTAGTTAACAATTTATCTTCCCTGCATCACAATTACACATTTTGAACAATTACACATTTTGAAAGTCTAATTATCTTGCATTTTTTTTAGAAGAATCATAATATAATATTATTAATTTTTAAATCAACCTGCGTAGTCTTTTACGTTAGGATAATGAATTATGATATTTTGGGGTCCATTGAGAGTTGAGACATGATCACATTTACGTAGCTTCATTGCCCAAAATTTATTTCCCTTAAACTTCAGCTAATCCATTCAATTCTCTTTACTCTCACACTTCCTTCATGCTCCATAAATTCCTCCTGATAGTCTTATTTAACTTTCCATCATTAAACCAAAATCAAAGGTGAGAACTATGTTACCCTCTCTTGTTTAGGGGGTAATTTACCCTCTCATGATATCAACCAATCAAAATGTAATATGCATAGACAACATTAAATGTCAAATAAATGAATCAATTTTTTCTAAAAATAAAAAAGTTCATCTTAATCATAAGGTAACTTTTAATACTTTTAATTTTTATTTAGAGTAAATTACATTCCCCTCCCCTCTTATGTTAAAATATACACTTCCCTCCCTTTAAAAATAAAATCTACACTCCTCTCCCTCTAAGATGCTTGAATTACAAGCCTCTCCCTTAATAATTAAATATGTACTATACTTTAATCTATTTTAACATAAATAAATATTTTTATGATATATACTAATTTTGAACCACCATTTAAGAAAAATAAATTCATTTCTTTATAATTTAAATATCAATGGTAATTAAACTTAAATATTTTGCTATTAAGTTTATAATTTATAGTATAAAACTAATTTTTATATAACCATATTTTATTGTATTTAGTAATTATTGTAATTTTATTTTTTGGTTGTTTCATATTTTATAATAGGGTTTAAAATTATATGTTAATGAATAAAAAATAGCGAAAAATATGTATTCAAATTTTGATTATGTTAAAATAGACCCGTGGTACTTTTTTTTTTAAGTGTGTTAGATTATTTTATTTTATTTTTGCTAGATTATTGAGGAAGTAAAGTGTAGATTTTAACATAAGAAGAGAGAAGAATGTAATTCAAGATTCTCTTAAGGGAGGGGAATGAAATATTTTCTAATATGTTTTGAATAAGGGGGGAGGGGAGTGTATATTTTAACATAATAGGGGAGGGGAGTGTAATTCAAGAATCTTTGAGGGGAGAAGAGTGTAATTTACTCTTTTATTTAATTATATTAAGGTGTTCAATCTTAATTAATTTACACTACAAGACTTATAACAAATAAAATTTTTACATCAAATTTCTTTCATCTGGATGTCCTTAAATTCATCACTTACATTAATACAATTTCTTCCATTCCACAGCCCCGAATGTGAGAACAAAAACATCTCCTTCATTCAAATTTCTTCTTTATTCTTCCCTATTGATCAATTCTTGTTTCTTTTTCGTTTTCTTCCCATTTTGATTGTTCAATTTTGTCGTTCCAAACTGCTGCAGTTTCAAAGTGAGAATTGTCGTTGTTTCCAGAACTGCGTCAGGTATCGTGACTTTTTATTTTATTTAAGTAGCCAACCTAATAAAATCTGCTAACACGCATAGACCTGACCCACTATCAGCCAAAGCCTTTAAGTCCAAACAAAAGAACAAAAGCCTCGTGACATAACCATTTCAGCAGCAACCGAAAAAAATGCTAGCAAACTCCCAAAACATCACAGCAGCAACACCTGCTAACAATCCTTAAAGTATAACGGATGACTTACTCAATTGTTATAATTAACTACCTCACAACCAAGAAAAATCAAATCAAAAAGAAAAATCAACTCACCATATCTGACGTGGTTCTGGAAATAACAGTAATTCTCACGATATTTGGAATCAAACGAACGACGACGATTCTCACGAAAATTGAAAAATGCGGCAGTTTAGAACGACAAAATTGAACAATCAAAATGGGAAGAAGAAATTTTATGAATGTAACGGATAAATTTAAGGACATTCAGATGAAAGAAATTTGATGTGAAATTTTAATTGGTCTAAGCCAGTCTTGTCGTGTAAACTAATTAAGATTGAACAACTAAATATAATTAAGGCAAGATTACATTTGGGGTCCTTTATCTTATTTTTTTTGTAACAATTTGGTCATTTATCTTTATTTTTTTCCTGTTTAGGTCCTTTATCTCTCTTAAAAGCACATATACATCTTTTTCCTCATTTTTTATTAAAAAATACATAATTTTACTTCTAAAAATATATTTTTATTAAAAATGAAAAAAAAAAATCCAGAAATATGATGAAGATGTTCATCATCTTCATCTTCTTCCTTTGAATCTTCATCATCTTCTTTAAATAAAAAAAAATCCACTAAAATATATCTCCAAATATCATGAATTAATGTTATATTCACCTCAAATCTTCTTTTAAACACAAAAATCAAAACCTTAATTTCACAAATGTTGCAAGGCAGATGGTGGAGGCTTAGTCACTGGCGGAAGGGTTAGGCTTTACAAAAGTTAAGATTGTTCTGGAAACAACAAAATTGATGTGCAAAGCTGCTCTCAACTTTGGGGTTATTTTTATGCCGGGTTTGAATATTGAGTTAGAAAATAATAATAATATATGGTGTGACAATTTATATAACTAATTTTTTTTTTTGTGATGAAACTAAATGTCTTTTCTATAGGGTTTTGATTTTTGTGTTTAAAAGAAGATATGAGGTGAACATAATATCAATTCATGATATTTGGAGATATATTTATGTAGAATTTTTTCTGATTCAATGAAGATGATGAAGATTCAAAGAAAGAAGATGGAGATGATGAACATCTTCATCATATTTTTTTTTTTCATTTTTAATAAAAATATATTTTAAAAAATAAAATTATGGATTTTTTAAATAAAAAAATGAGAAAAAGGATGTATATGTGCTTTTATGAGAGATAAAAGATCTAAACGGAAAAAAATAAAGATAAAGGAGCAAAGTGTTACAAATAAATAAGATAAATGACCTATAATGTAATCTTGTCTATAATTAAATAAAAATTAAAAGTATTAAAAGTTACCTAAAATTGATTTTTTTTTATAGAAAAAATTTACTCATTTATTTGACATTTAATGTTGTCAATGTATATTACATTTTGATTGGTTGATATCATGAGGGGGTAAATACCCTCTAAATAAGAGAGGGTAATCTAGAAAAAGCCAAATCAAATCATTCCTCACACAACTTGTGCTAAATTTAGTACACAAAACCAATAATATTTTAGCCACCTCATCAACCATTCAATAAAAAATCACCCTAAAAACAAAACTCAAACCTAACTCTAAGGGCTTGGTCTAATGGTAAAACAACATACAAGTTCAAGTCCCACTAGTGCCTTTAGAAGAAGCTAAATGAAAATATCTTTTTATTTTATGCATTTTTGAGCCCGTAGATCTTTTCCTTATTTTGGATTGGTGCATCATCCTCGATACCAAAAAACTCAAACCTCACAATTGTTATGAGAAATTTTGCATTCATGTAGCCACTTTGCTTTGGTGACCGTTGAATTCATATTAGACGGTTCATAAAACATGCAAATTTTTATTTTTATTTTTTAAACTCAAAACACCTAGTTTGGAATATGGATTTCTGTTTTTGGTGCACTGATCATCGATGTGCTAACTATTGCATTAATTCAGAGCATCTTAGCATGAAGAACCATTTCCTTAAAAAAAAAAACAAAAAGAAGAACCCCTGATCCCAATCCTATCAACAACAAAATAATACATAACCTAGTTGTGCTAACTATTGCATTAATTCAGAGCATCTTAGCATGAAGAACCATTTCCTTAAAAAAAAAAAACAAAAAGAAGAACCCCTGATCCCAATCCTATCAACAACAAAATAATACATAACCTAGTTTCACGACGAACTACATTGATTGGTACTTAAAAATCGTCTAAAACTCCCAACGATAACTAATGATGGTTCTCAAAAGTAAAAGTTCACAAACCTCTTTATATATTATAACATCTAAAATAGTGATTTGATCGATATTAGTTTGACAAAAAAAAAGTAATATATGTGTCTCAAAATTCAACTCATATTTGTTTTTTTTCTTGTTTTTGTCAATCTAACATCGATCATGTATGTTTTTTTTTGGTTGTGTCTCATTTTTTTTTTTGGTAGTGATCGATCATGTATGTCATCTTATCAATCGTGAGTTCGAAGATTACCGTACTTTTAGAGTTTTTTTTTTTAATCAGTTTAGTTGAAATAACAAATAAATACCATGTGCCCGTGCGCCCGCACGAACACTATCAAATGACAACATCCGGGTCCTAACCCCGAACCGGCATTCGTGTATCGCTGAAATTGCGAAAACAACCAACCGTGGGACCAACTTTTAGTGGGTATGTTAATTGTCATTAGTGTTTTGAAAAATTTTCGAGTGTTAGCCTATCGTGTACCCTAGAACTTGCCTAAGATTGAGTAGTTTCTAATGCTGAAAATGCCTTAAAAAATTGCACTCACCACATACCTTAAAAAACTATATAAACTCAATTCATAATTCATCACCACTACTACCACAATCAGCTGCAATGCCTAACAACAAAGAGAACACACCTTTTCTATTCCCACAAATACAATCTACTGTTCTCCCTGACCCTTCCAAATTCTTCTCTCCAAATTTGCTATCCACACCCCTCCCTACTAACTCTTTCTTCCAAAATTTTGTTCTCAAAAATGGTGACCAACCTGAATACATTCACCCTTATCTCATCAAATCCTCAAACTCATCACTTTCTGTTTCATACCCTTTTCACCACTTTAATTCAGCTTTCATATACCAAGTTTTCAATGCTGATCTCACAATAACTTCATCTGAACAGAAAACCAATCAAACTTCCAATGAAAACCACATAATATCTTCCTATAGTGATCTTAGTGTCACCTTGGATATCCCTTCAACAAATATGAGTTTCTTCCTTGTCAGAGGAAGTCCCTTTCTGACTGTTTCGGTAACAAAACCAACACCTCTTTCCATTTCCACCATTCATGCCATTCTTTCCTTCTCTTCAAATGAAAACCTAACAAAATTCACCTTTCATCTTAACAATGATCAAACATGGATCCTATACGCTTCCTCGCCGATCAAGTTAAGTCATGAACTTTCTGAGATCACTTCTGAGGCCTTTTCCGGTGTAATTCGGATAGCTTTGTTGCCGGATTCCAATTCAAAAAACGAGGATGTTCTTGATAAGTACAGTTCCTGTTACCCTTTGTCAGGTGAAGCTATGCTCAAAGAACCATTTAGTGTTGAGTATAAGTTTGAGAAGAAAGGTTCAGGTGATTTACTGATGTTAGCACACCCTCTTCATCTCCAGCTTATGTCTAAAAGTGATTCCAATGCTACATTTTTGAGTGATTTTAAGTATAAAAGCATTGATGGTGAGCTTGTTGGAGTTGTTGGTGATTCATGGCTATTGAAAACCGATCCTGTTTCGGTAACTTGGCATTCAAGCAAAGGTGTAAAAGAAGAATCACATGACGAAATTGTTTCAGCTCTTTCGAAAGATGTTGAGAGTCTAAAGTCATCACCGATAACAACATCATCATCTTACTTTTATGGAAAATTGATAGCAAGAGCTGCAAGATTAGCATTGATAGCTGAAGAGGTGAATTACCTTGATGCAATTCCAATTGTGAAAAAGTATTTGAAGGAATCTATCGAGCCTTGGCTTGATGGAACTTTTAACGGAAATGGATTCCTTTATGATAAGAAATGGGGAGGTATTATAACGAAACAAGGTTCTACTGATACCGGTGCTGATTTCGGGTTCGGAATTTATAATGATCATCATTATCATTTAGGTTACTTTCTCTACGGAATTGCAGTACTTGCTAAGATTGATCCAGTTTGGGGTAAGAAGTATAAGCCTCAAGCCTATTCACTCATGGAAGATTTTATGATCTTGAGCGAAAATTCAAATTCAAATTATACTCCTTTAAGGTGTTTTGATCTTTACAAACTTCATTCTTGGGCCGGAGGGTTAACCGAGTTTGCAGATGGAAGAAACCAAGAGAGTACTAGTGAAGCCGTGAATGCATACTATTCTGCAGCGTTGATCGGTATGGCATATGACGATGCAGAACTCGCAGCGAATGCATCGACACTTGCTTCATTGGAAATTCTTGCTGCGAAAATGTGGTGCCATGTAAAAGAGGGAGAAAATCTCTACGAGGAAGATTTTACGAAAGAGAATAGGATGATGGGAGTTCTATGGTCTAACAAGAGAGACAGTGGATTATGGTTTGCTCCTGCTGCATGGAAAGAATGTAGGCTCGGCATTCAACTCTTACCATTGATTCCTATTTCTGAAGTTTTGTTTTCAGATGATGATTATGTGAAGGAACTTGTGGAGTGGACATTGCTTGCTTTGAATAGGGAAGGTGTTGAAGAAGGATGGAAAGGTTTTGTTTATGCATTGCAAGGAATTTATGATAATGACAGTGGATTGAAGAATATAAAGAGTTTGAATGGATTTGATGATGGAAATTCATTGACTAATCTCTTATGGTGGATTCATAGCAGAAGTGATAAAGAGTAGGGATTTATTAATTGGTAATGCTTTCAATTTTCAAATCATATATTTAAAAAGAAAATAAGTTATAAATCAATAATAATTCCTGCATTATATTGTATATATTTCTGTTAACAATTTCTATGTAAATAAAGTGTCTTGTGTGGACTTGTGAATTTACTAACTGTTGTTTTCCTATTTCTGCACTTCATATTTGCTTTATATGTTTTTGGTTTTCACTTCTAAAAGTAACCTATAAAGTTTGAAGGTTAAGAGAAAAATCCTATTTCAATTCTCTTAGTTTGCAGTGTATAATGATGATTTTAGAAACTGGTTAAGGGAAGTTTAACTCAGCTATACACTTTCACAAACTATTGAATGTATGAGAAGCTGTCTATATGTTAATGGGTTTGTTGAATAAAATTTTATGTGTACACAATACTATGAGTCAAAAAAATATGTGTACACAGTATAAAACAAAGGTTTGAATCCCACAAATTTATCCTTTTTTTCTTACTTTTAGTCTTTATAAATTATTTATTTATTTTTTAAATTATAGTCTATGCAAATATACCATATTTTGATTTTAGTCTTTGGTATTTTGTTTTAGTCATTGCAAAATTAGTTGATGTTGAAATTGACCAAAACAATGAAAAGAAAGAAGCAATGTTGACAATTTTAAACACAGGAGCTTGTACTTGAGATAGGATTGGCTGGATCTTCCAATCCATGCTATGATCCTTGAGTTATGATCCTAGTTTGACAGTATTGGCACAAGAAGCGAATATAACCTGATGTTGTAATATTAATCTGTTTACTCTCCAAGAAGTTAGTCTAGTAGGATAAAAAATTGTTCCATCCAATGATCAAACTCTAGTTCTTTTGAACTATTCGTCATTTGTGGAGTTCATTAACTAATTGAGCCCAATTGTTTGGTTTATATGCATGATTGTTAAAAAAGTTTTAAAAATCGAATTGGAATCAGATATCAAACCAATACTTGCAAATCATGATTTAACTGATCCTATGTCTGAAGTAGATAATAAATAAATACAAAATTACTCTCATCGCCCCTTAATTTAATTTCAGGTAACAATGTAGTCCTTTATTTCTTTGTTCATGTCATTTTTGTAGTTTTGATCAATTTGCATATGGATTTTCAAGAATCAAATTCATGATTTATTTTTTGATAGGTGTTCAAATCTAGGGTCTTTTACTCATGTTTTCATATGAATTTTAGATTTGATACTTGAAAATTCATTTACAGACGAAAATGACGTGAAAAACAGATAAACGACAGAATCGTTATCTAAAATTAAGTTAAGAAACGATGAGTGTAATTTATTCGTAAATATATATATAGTGCAAAATTTGATAGATAAATAATATCATAGTTTACGAAAAAAGATTTATTAAATTTAAGAAAAAAATAATAGACATACAAGTTAAAAGGCACAAGGTAATGTGAGTTTTTTTTTAAAGGAAAAAAATAAATAAGTGTTGGTATATCAAGTGTGGTAATAATATGTATCACATCTGATGAAAAAATGAATGTTGAACACTTTATAAGTGAAAGAACCCGTAATCCTAATGTTTAAGATTTTGGGTAAAAATGTTGTCTCTATCACTTTACCCCTGATGTGCCAACAAAGTTAACAAAACAAAAAAAAGAGTGTCTTTTTCCATTCTCTAAGCTTCATGCTTTGTTTTCCATTCTAAAATTAAAAAAATTAAGAGTTTATTGACCCTTTTTTGTGAAAAATAAGTAGGGTGGAATAAGAAACTTTCAACAAAATTATCCAAGATATAAGTAACTTTCTTTGTTTGGGCCAGTGTATTAAATTGTAAGCCCAAAAAAGTTACATTTGGCCTGAATATAAATAAACTTCTTCACACATTTCACATTTACTAAACCCTAGTTTTCTCATTTGTTACTTGCCGTCAGCTTCTACTCTCAAATATACAGATCTCATCTATGCACCTTCCTCCAGATCTCCTTTTATCATGCTACCATTTCCGTCGCCGGAGCTTCTGCTTCGTTGCCATAGCTGCAGCATAATGACTTATCTTTGTGTTCATCTACGACCGTAATTTCCTTGATTAATTAGGTAACAAATTTTTAAACTTTTCATCTAATGTCTCCCATGTTTATTAACAAACTGAAATATGTGTTTCATATGTTGTACAACAGATTTATTAAAACAAAACATGTTTTTATTGGTTAAATAATTCTTATTTTTGTTCTTAAACTCTTATCTCATGATAATGCTGATTTTGTTGGACGAATTGCTCGGTATGTTAAGTTAAATGTTAATTTTTTTACTGGTTAAAAGATAAGACTATTTAAGAAAATCCCTATTAAACTGTGGTAGTTTAATTGAATAAAAAACCTTTCAAAAACAAAATTTAAGTTTCTTTTCAAATTGAAATTCTACACAATGAGCTGAAATTGTCAATTAATAGTTTATTGTTTTTGAGAGAAATTAATAGTTATTAATTTTGTTTTTTGGTTGTTAGGACTAAGTTTTGGTATGTACATCAATGTCAAATATCTCTGTGGTTCTCATGTTTATTGTTGCCACGTAAATAGGTATTTGTTCAATTTGATCAGGGGTGGCTGCATGTCAATACATTGTCATCAAACACATCTGGCCCAAGGCCACTTTCAAGCTCTGATGCAGATCATAAAATTCTTTTTTTTTTTTGGTAAAGTATTTGCCACTTTAGAAGTGACTACTTTTTGTATCTTGAAAGGAGCTTTAGAGGTTGCCACTTTTACAATTTTTGTGGGGTGCCTTGGTGGACCTTGTCAGACTTATGGTGGGTTGGTTTTTGAAAATATGCATGGAGATGGTTCCAAGAAATTTTGTGGACTATATTGGAAAGGAGTATAAATTTCAATATCTCTTGTAAAGGATTCCGTACAATTTCCAAATGGAGTGTAAAATGAATTGGGTACCACGTTGCGCACTTGTGTTATGGTTAAATGAAGTATCCTTCAACTTACTAAGAGGGAGGGTCCAGTCTAAGCCATAAGCTTCAGCCAGAAGAAACGGAAAGAGTTACAAAACAGATCAATTATTGTAGTTAAACATATCTTTATTGTAAAAAAATAGAAACAGTTTCAAAGCAAATCAATTGTTGTGTTAAACGTTTGTCCTCGTGAGCTTAGTTGAGTTGGCTAGGAAAATGCATAAAATATGCAAGTAGCAAGTAGCAGGGTTCAAACTCCGGCCACCACCTTGTAATTTAATTCATATGGATATTTTTGCTTTGGCATGTTGAAATTCTGACTAATGATTTTTACACAACTATGTTTATTAATAAAGATAACATTTCATTGGATTATCCACACTCATACAATCGAGTAAAGCCATTTTACACCTTAGATTGAGAAAATATATATAAAAAAAAAAAAGAAGGCATCATATTTAAAGTTAAATATTCAAAAATATCCACACTTATTGATTGCAACTAGCATTAAATTCTAAATACAATGGGTCAGATAGCTAGTCTGAATCATAGATCATATAACTTTATGTGTACACAATATAAAACAAAGGTTTGAATATGGTTTTTATCCCACAAATTTATCCTTTTTTTTTTTTTTTCTCTTAGTCTATAAATTTTTTATTTTTTATTTGAATTATAGTTTTTGCAAATATACCATATTTTGATTTAAGTCTTTGGTATTTTGTTTTAGTCATTACAAAATAAGTTGATGTTGAAATTGACCAAAACAATGAAAAGAAAGAAGCAATGTTGACAATTTTAAACACAGGAGCTTCTACTTGAGATAGGATTGGCAGGATCTTACAATCCTTGCTATGATCCTTGAGTTATGATTTTTTGACCTCCTCTTGATCCTAATTTGACAGAATTGGCACAAGAAGTAAATATAACCCTAATGTTGTAATATTAATTCGTTTAACCTTTGAGAAGTGAGTCTAGTAGGATAAAAAATTGTTCCATCCAATAATTAACTGAATCATTGGTGGAGTTCATTAACTAATTGAGCCCGATTATTTGGTTTATATGCATGATTGTTAAAAATGTTTTAAAAATCAAATTGGAATCAAATATCACACCGAGACGTTCAAATCATGATTTAACTGTCCTTCATTTATTTCATGCTATTTTTGTACTTTTGATCAATTTTCATATGGATTTTTAAGATTCAAATTCATGATTTTATTTTGATATGAGCTCTTAGTGTTCAAATCTAGGGTCATTTACTCATGTTTTCATATGAATTTTAGATTTGATACTTGAAAATTCATATACAGACAAAAATGACGTGAAATCAGATAAATGACAAAATCGGTATCTAAAATTAAGTTAAGGAATTATGAGTGTAATTTATTATAGTGCAAAATTTGACAGATAAGTAATGTCAATCATAGTTTATGAAAAAAGATTTATTAAATTAAAAAAATAATAGACATAATTATTTGAGTTTTTTTTAAAGGAACAAAATAAATAGGTGTTGGTATCTCAAGTGTGGGTAATATGTCTCACATCGGATGGAAGAGTGAATGTTAAACATTTTATAAGTGAAAAAACCCATAAACTTAATGTTTTAAGGTTTTGAATAAAAGTGTGGTGTATCTATCACTTTACCGCTGATGTCCCAACAAAGTTAACAAAACAAAAAAGAGAGTGTCTTATTCCACTCTCTAAGCTTCTCACATGCTTCGTTTTCCATTCTAAAATTAAAAAAAATTAAGAGTTTATAGAGCGTGTTTTGTGAAAAATAAGTAGGGTGGAATAAGAAACTTTCAACAAAATTATCTAAAATATACGTAACTTTTTTTGTTTGGGCCAGTGTTAAATTGTAAGCCCAAAAAAACTTACATTTGGCCAGTATATAAATAAACTTCTTCACACATTTCACATTTACTAAACCCTAGTTTTCTCATTTGTTACTTGCCGTCAGCTTCTACTCTCAAATATACAGATCTCATCTATGCACCTTCTTCCAGAGCTCCTTTTATCATGCTACCATTTCCGTCGCCGGAGCTTCTGCTTCGTTGCCATAGCTTTAGCACAATGACTTATCTTTGTGCTCATCTATGACCGTAATTTCCTTGATTAATTAGGTAACAATTTTATAAACTTTTCATCTAATGTCTCCCGTGTTTCATATGTTGTACAACAGATTTATTAAAACAAAACATGTTTTTATTGGTTAAATAATTCGTATTTTTGTTCTTAAACTCTTATCTCATGATAATGCTGATTTTGTTGGACGAATTGCTCGGTATGTTGTGAGTTTAATGTTAATTTTTTTACTAGTTAAAAGATAAGACTATTTGAGAAAATCCCTATTAAACTGTTGTAGTTTAATTGAATAAAAAACCTTATAAAAATAAAATTTAAGTTTCTTTTCAAATTGAAATTCTACACAATGAATTGAAATTGTCAATTAATAGTTTATGGATGTAACAGAATATTTACAACACAAGTTACAAAAGTTGGCAGCTAATGATTCCAATGAACAGCTGTGTGTGCAACGTATCTTAGAAGAGATGAAGAGAGGAAGGAGCCACAGAAAACTAAACCTCCTGTTTTTGGAGCAGAATCCCATCAAAAAGTGAGTTAATTATGTATTTATTGTCATAGTACAAGTTAAATTCAAATGTCGCTGATGTTCTCGTCCCAATATTTTGGTCATTTGAATATATAGACCTTGTTTATTTGGAACTTACTGGTTTTTGATGATATGCTTGCAGATGGTTCTAGAAATTTTGTCGAAAAGTATTGGAAAGGATTATAAAATCCAATATCTTTCAAATGAGTAGAAGTGGTCTAAATCATTAGTTCCAAGTTCCGAAACATTTTCCAACATATTTTTAGTAATTCTAAGAAATAGAAATAGTTACAAAACATACTTGTAGATAAACATATTTTTAATTATTGTAAGAAATAGAAAAAGTTACAAAGCAAATCAATTATTTAGTTCAGCATGTTTGTAATTTAATTCATGTCCATATTTTTGCTTTGGCCTGTTGAAAAGTCTGATTAATGTTTTTAATTCATGTCGATATTTTTGCTTTGGCCTGTTGAAAAGTCTGATTAATGTTTTTACACAACTATAGTTATTAATAAACATAACATGTTATTTTTGTCGAAAAAATAAACATAACATGTTATTGGATTAAAGTTAAATATTCAGTTATTAATAAACATAACATGTCATTGGATTAAAGTTAAATATTTAAAAAGATTCCGTTGAAAGCCATTTTACACCGTAGATTGAGAAAATACATAACAAAAAGGAAGGCATCATATTTAAAGCTAAATATTCAAAAATATCCAACTCGGTTTTTTTATATGACGTGTCCCACAATAGATGCCTATTCACTAGCATTAAATTTTTTTCCCTTTATTTTTTCCTCTCTGCAAATGTATGCCTCTATCTTTTTTAATATAATTGTTTATCTAAGACTTATCTAATACGATAATAACAACAAGAGGCCAAAACGAGGGATCCGGTCAACGTAGGTCACTCCTGTAAATTGCACCATTTACTAAAGGCTTAATTACACTTTTGGCCCTCTATCTTTCCAAAATTTGCGGTTACAGCCCCCTAACTAATTTAAATACAAAACAGCCCCTTAAGTATTGAATCTTTGGCAGTTTTGGCCCCCAACGCTGACGTGGCACCCTAAATGAGGTGCCACGTGTCATTTTTAAAATTTTTTTTTTTGCCTTGGGGGGCCAAAATTGCCAAAGATTCAATACTTAGGGGGCTGTTTTGTATTTAAATTAGTTAGGAGGCTGTAACCGCAAGTTTTGGAAAGATAGGGGGCCAAAAGTGCAATTAAGCCTTTACTAAATTGTTATCTCATTTTAAAATTCAACAAGTTCTTGATCAATTAGGAAAAAGTGTTTTCGCTACTTGTTTAATTCTTGTATTTTTTAATTCCAATATCGTTCCCGCTCTTTCGACGCAAAAAAATATTTTTATGCTGCTATTTTCGTAGTAAACTATAAATTAAAAACCGAATTTTCCAAACAATTAATTCATTCTTGTCATAATTAAACATGCATAAATTACAAGAGTTTCATCGGTAAGATGGTCTCCTCGTTTTGTACCCAATTTAAACTACTCAAACATAATTAAATTATAATCTAAATTTAATTCCAATGAACTCGTATTAAAATCAAAAGGAAATGAACTTGTTATAGTTGGAAATTTTAAATAAAAAGAACACTCGAGCAAGGAAATAATGAACTTGTTATAGTTGGGAATTTTAAATAAAAAAGGGTAAAATATGCTTTTCGTCCCTGTAATTAGGGGTCATTTGAATTTTCGTCCCTGAGCTTACTAATCCTCCCATCTTGTCCCTGTAATTATTAATCATTTGAGATTTCATCCTAATTACAAAATTTTGCTGAGGTGGAGGGTAATTAGTGACGTGACATGTGTTTAATGGATTTGTGTCAGGACACGTCAGCTGTGGGGAGGGGCAATGACATTTTTGCCCTTAATGAACCTGGGCTCGCGCAAAAAGACATTTTTACCCCTCTCTTCTTCTTTTCCTCTTCTTTCAGAATCAGAAACACGAAATTGGGGGGAAATTGTTCCAGGGTTAGGGTTCAGACACAAATTGGGGAAAATTGTTGAGAAGATTACGATTGGAACTCGATTGCCTCCGAAAATTGGTGTTGGAATCTGTATTGGAACGCAAAGCTCTAAATCGTACTCGTTTGCAAAAAGGTATCGCGAAGAAGAAAACCCAGGTACGTTCGTTTTGTCTAAATATGTTGTTCGTATAAAAATGTTACGTTTGTTTGTTTTTTCGGTGAAATAGATGATAAAAAACATGTAAAACTGGGGGGAATAAAAAACGTTGTTCGTATAAAAATGTTGTTCGTATAAAAATGTTACATTTGTACGTTTGTGGGTTTCTATTTTCGCATGCTTAGTGTGGTGCTGAGTGTGTGTTTTTTTGTTTCAGAATGTCTATTTCCGTTTCAGTTCACTATGGTGGACGTTTTGTTAGGGATTGGTTAATCAATTACACTGGGGGGAATGTAAAACTGTTTGAAGGCTTAGATATTGAAAAATGGAGTTTTTTTGAAATATGTGGTATTGTAGAACAAGATTTGGAGGTTAAAAAGCCATATAGGTTGTGGTGGATGCCTGATGAAGATGTTGACTTTAGGATCTTAAGATTAGATGAGGATGCAAGTGAGATTAAGGATTATGCTGTTAAAAAAAACAGGGCTGCTAACATATTTGTTGAGCATGATGTAGATGAAGTAAGTCAGAGAGTAGACATTCCAAACTGTGTGATTAGTAGTGAAGTAGGTGAAAGGTCAAACTGTGTCAAGGGTAATGAATTAGGTGAAAGTTCAGAAGCCAATAGGTACATTGAGAAAGGAAAGGCACCTATGGTATGTCCTGATGTAGATAATGTGGATGAGGGTGGTTCAGGTAGTAGTGAAGAAGATGAGGCATATGATAACTACTTTGATGATGACAATGAGAATGAGAGGGTATTATGTCTGGATGATGGGTTTGAGCCATATGATAAAAACCCTTTAGATTTTGAATACAGTGATGATTATTTGGATGGTGTTAATGGTGTTGCTGATAATTCATACAAACCAACCACTGAAAACCCTACAACTGATAAACCTTTGAAGTTAAAACCAAAGAAAAAAGCAAAGGTTGCTGAACATGAAGAGCATACTGACCATGAATGGGAGAAGGACTATGAAAGTGAAGAATTGGTATCAGATGACCCTGATGATTCTGACTCTGAGGGAGTGCCAAGATACCCTCAATTTAAGATGGGTGAACTAACAAAGGACTATAAGTTCAAACTTGGTATGGACTTGAAGTCAATTGCAGAGTTCAAGGAGGCAATTACTGAGTGGTCAGTATTAAATTTAAGACAGATAAAGTTTGTGAAACAGGACAAGGTAAGATGTAGGGCAGAGTGTAGAGAACCAAATTGCAATTATGTGATTTACTGTAGCAAAGTGGCTGACAGCCACACATTTAAAATAAAGACATTAAGTGGGGACCATACATGTGCTAAGTCTGTAAAAAAAACAATTGCTTCCTACAAGTGGGTGACAAAGGAAGTGCTTCCAAAGATAATGACAACTGGTGACATGCCTGTGAAAGATATAATGAAGGACTTGAGGAGGAAACATTCAGTGGGTGTATCTTTTCATGTAGCTTGGAAGGGAAAGAAAATGGCTAAAGAAATCATTGAAGGTGATGCTAGGAAACAATATACTCTGCTTTGGAGGTATGCTGCTGAGTTGCACAGAGTTTCATTGGGAAATACCCTGAAAATTAATGTGGAGAGAACACTCTTAACAAATCAACCAAGATTCAGCAAGTTTTACTTCTGCTTTGAAGGATGTAAAAAAGGTTTTTTGAGTGGATGTAGGCCTTTCATTGGAGTGGATGGATGTCATCTGAAAACTATGTATGGAGGAATACTTCTGGTTGCTGTTGGAAGAGATGCAAATGATCAGTATTACCCATTGGCTTTTGGAGTGGTTGAGAATGAGACCAATGATGCTTGGAGGTGGTTCTTGACATTGCTACTTGATGATATTGGCACTGACAGGAGATGGGTCTTTATATCAGACCAACAGAAGGTATTAATGATATTGATTCTAATTTTTACTTATGTTTTGGTTTCTTATGTGTACTTATGTGTTTGATATTCATCCAGAGATTGATTCCAGTTTTAGAAGAATGGTCTGACAGACTTGAACATAGATTGTGTTTGAGACATCTATATGCTAACTTTAAGAAGAAGTTTGGAGGAGGGACCCTGATTAGAGACTTGATGATGGGAGCAGCAAAGGCAACATATTTCCAAGGTATTTTCATAATTTGCTTTTCCTGAATATAGTTGAGTTTTAATAGTTGAACATAGTTGAATATAGTTGAACATAGTTGAGTTTTAATTTTTTTTCTTTTCCTGAATAAAGCATGGGAGGCAAAGATGAATGAGCTGAAGAAGGTTGATCATGCTGCATGGGAATGGCTGAGAGGTCACAACCCTAAATTATGGTGTAAGCATGCCTTCTCCTACTATCCCAAGTGTGATGTGCTCATGAATAATATATCTGAGTCTTTTAATGCAACAATCTTGTTAGCTAGGGACAAACCAATACTAACAATGGCTGAATGGGTTAGAACTTATATTATGAATAGGATAACAACCCTTAGAGAGAAACTTAGTAGATGGGAACAAAATATTATGCCTATGCCTAAGAAAAGACTAAATACTGAGATACAAAAGGCTGGTAATTGGATTGCAACTTTGGGAAATGGTGAGGATTTTGAGGTTGAAATGATTGGTGGTGGGCATAGATTTATTGTGGACATGAAGAAAAGAACATGTACTTGTAATTTTTGGGAGCTTGTAGGTGTACCTTGCAGACATGCCATTGTTGCAATGTCTAAGACAGACCAAAACCCAGAGGACTATGTTTCTGAATGGTATACTAGGAGCAAGTATGAAGCATGTTATTCATTTAATGTTAGTGCTATAAATGGTCAAGACATGTGGCCTGAAGTTCAATGTGAGGAGATGCTTCCACCTGTGTACAACAAAGGACCAGGAAGGCCTAAGAAACTAAGGAGGAGAGAGCCTGATGAGCCAGCAAAATCATGTGGGAAATTTAGCAGAAGTTTTAGTAAGTACAGGTGCACAAAATGTGGAAGCTCTGGTCACAATGCTAGAGGTTGCAAAAGTCAGACAGTGAACCCTGAAGCACAAAAGAGAAAGGTATTTTACTGTTGTTACCTAATTGATCATATTCATTGTTAGTTTATTTATAACTATATGGATTTATACTTTTACAGAAGAGACAACCAAAGAAACAAATGCAAAACCAACAACAAAGTGTTCAAGTCTCTCAAGACCAGTCTGCTCAACATGAAACACAAAGTGCTGAAGCAAGTCAAAGTGGAGGGACCAATCCAGTCAATCCAATTCAACCTGAAGCAAGTCAAAGTGGAGAGACTAATCAAATACAAGTTGGTAAAGTTCAAAGGAAGGTAATTTGTTTATTATATGCTACTAATTTGTTTATTATATGCTACTAATTTGCTTAGTATATGCTCATGTATCTTCACTTTGACAGAGAAAAACATCAACTGAAGGAAATCAAACACAAGCTACTGAAGGCAGTTATAGTGTTGGTACTGGATCAACAAACACTGAGGTAGGGGCAAATGAGAGTAAGAAAAGGAAGCTGGTCAAATCTGCTAAGTGGACAGGTAAATTCAAACCACCTGCACAGTCTCTTCCTTCCAGACCAGTTAAAGGTCCAGTCACAAAACCAACAGTTGCATTTATGTCAACCTACATGAAACCAAATTCATCCACAACTGTCAACCCCACTGCAGAGGTTAACACCAATGTTAACACCATTGCTCCAACCTCAAAAACTGTTGTGAAACCAAATACAGTAGTCCACACAAATGTTCAGACTGCCCCAAACACAAACATATTCATTAACCCATCTGCAACTGTCAACAGTACACAAAACCATTGTCAAACTTATGTGAAGCCATACACCATTGTCAAAACAATTATCCAACCTGTCTTAAAGCAAAAGGGTCCACCACCCAATCCAGCAAAACCATCATCTAACAAGGTTAGGAGAAGTGGTAGGAATGTTTGGAAAAAAAATGCTAACTTGAAAGGGCCTGAAAAAGCAATAGATGATCCAATTGAAGTGGAAGATGATGTTAAGGATGCTGAGACACAACCTGCTACAACAACATCTGCTGATGCTACAAAAGTTGCTGGTGATGCTAAAGATGGATCCTGTCTAGGCCTCTTGAAAAAAATTGACACAATTAAATATGTTTAATTGGCCTATCAGTGTTTTGATGCTGTCTGTTTTGGTGTAATATGTGGCTTGGACCAATTTATCTACTATATATTGGCTTTGACATTAATTATTTAGCTTAGCCATCTTTTGATGTTAATGTATGGCTTAGACCTTAATGTTTCTTCTTTTGATGACAATGTATGGCTTAGACCTTAATGCTTCTATTTAAATGTTATGCTTCTTTTGAAGACAATATATGGCTTTCACTATCTTTTTTTACACTTTGTTGCAATCATGGGATACACCATATTTTGATTATGTAAAAACACAAGCTTAAACACTTTGTTGCAATCACATTACAATTCATATAGATTGAAATACAACACAGTCATTGATATTAAATTACAACACTTAACAACTTAAAGCATAAAGCCTAAACAAACACTACCAAATTCATGAGAATAAACACATTCATTACATAACAACCAACTACAACCCTAACTTAAACAACTAACAGAGCAATCCACATTCATCACTTTCTTGCATAAAACACACAAAAGAGGACACAACTTGCCACCATAATCCACTTCAGCCATTCCACTTTCTGTTTCTCAGCTAACAACTTCTTCTTCCACTTCTCTTTCTTCAAGTCATAAATTCCTTCCATAACTTCAACACAATTACACTTATTTTGTTTAGACTCCACTTCTTCCTCAACCGGCCTCCTAGATGTCTCCGCCATCCTAGATGTCACAGCAACCATTGGCCTTGTACCCGGATCTAGCTCATCATCCCAGACCAACAAACCGCAAGTTTTTTTTTCATCCAATTGCGACACTTCCAAAACCGACGTCCAGGATTCGCACTTGTGTTGGAAATGTAGATGACCATGGGCAACTCACAACGGCACAGTGGGAGCATTCCACGGGAAGTTTCGAAATTACCGTAATAAGATCCATACGAGTACCCTGTACTGGTGTTACCTGTTGACATTTGCAAACTGAAGCAGAACTGAGATGAGGTGAGGGATTAACAGTGAAAGCTTCGATGGAGAAGAAGAGTTGGAGGCTTCGATGGAGAAGAAGAGTTGGAGGAAGAACAGTTTTAGCTTCGATGGAGAATATGAGGGAAAGAAGAAAAGATGGAGGCAGGGGCAAACAAGAAGAAAAGATGGTGGTGGACATGGAACAGATCAGAAATTGGTGGTGGTGGAAGAAAAGAAGAGAGGAAAGAAGAGGAAAGAAGAACGAAGAGGAAAGAAGAGAGGAAAGAAGAGGAAAGAGGAGGGAAAGAAGAAAAGAAGAAGAGAGGGGCAAAAATGTCATTGCCCCGCCCCACAGCTGACGTGTCCTGACACAAATCCATTAAACACATGCCACGTCACTAATTACCCTCCACCTCAGCAAAATTTTGTAATTAGGATGAAATCTCAAATGATTAATAATTACAGGGACAAGATGGGAGGATTAGTAAGCTCAGGGACGAAAATTCAAATGACCCCTAATTACAGGGACGAAAAGCATATTTTACCCAATAAAAAATTTGCGGCAGCCGTATTGTATATATACTCCATATTTAAGAGTAATTTGGAGAAAATTGGCTTCCAAGTCAGGGATGTCATGCATCCTATTTGAGCTTTTTATTTTCTCTTTGCGTTCACTCAACAAGGAAAACACCAACCGTAACCGTGTAAAGACACAATAATTAACTCTAAAACAAATAGATATCAAACTATTTAAATAGTGTATTTTGCGTGTTATGAATTGATATGAGAGACAGAGAGATCCATGCATGCATGTCTATTGTTATAAAGGATTTAAGGGTTAAATGAGTTTTTGGTATTTATAAAATTATAAGTTTTAAAGTTTAGTCTTTAAAAAAAAAATTATTCACTTTTAGTATCTATTTGTATTTTACAGGAACTATTTAGGAGGACCAAAAGTATCCATTTTTTAAAACAGTTTTCAAAGTAGGGACTATTCTTACAAATTACAATATTATTAAGAACTAAAATTACCATTAAAATTTTACAAGGACTAAACATGAAAACTTATGAATTTACGGGGACTAAAAACATATTTAACCCATAATTTAATTCTATTCGATTTGATTTTAAAAGCTTTTTATTTGAATTTTTTTTTCTTCCATAACTTCAATGTTTTATCTATTTTACGTAAATGTAGTTAGAAAAAATTGGGTTTTCGTTATTTTTCTACATGGACTCTTTCAAATTGAAATAATTATATTTGAGACGTGTCGAATGAATAACTTTTTTTTGGTAGGATTCAAACTTCAATTTTGCACATTGTAACTTCCACTAGATTCCCTAGAGGAACCATGATGTGACAATGTGGCTGGCAAAGAAATGGTTGAAATAGTTTAAATAAGCTACAATCATCATATTGATATATAATATCAAAACAATATACTTTTCGTTAAACCAAGTGATTGTGCTCAAATCGTTAATGAATTCTCGAGTTTGATTCTTGGTGGGATCAAATTAATTCATATGTTAACGTTTTCTTGCCTATTGTTATTATGTGGACTTTGATGACTTTGTGTGATGCGATAAACCTTTGTGTTTTGTTGTAAAATGTAGTGCGTTGTTGTTTTTTAGTTCTTGCATTTTCACAAGAATATACTATACTTTAACTCAAGATACCAATTTGCTAAATTCGTGAACTCAAGTTGGGAACATTGATCCTAATCCTATATTCACAAGAATACTCTCTCCGGTTCTAAATATAAGAGAAGATTTTTTTTCTTTTCAAATTCATTAAATAAATAATGTATTTAGTTTATGTTATAGTCCAAATACATTAATAATTCAATGAACCTATTTTTTTTTTCTCTTATATTTAGGACCGGAGGGAGTACTTGAGGTTTCGTGCCACTACGTTCGCTCGATTGTCGCACCCTTTATATTTAGGACCGGAGGGAGTATTATACTTAACACTGTTATAGATGAAGAAGTCAAGTTCTACAATGAACTACATTGACCAAATACTTAAAACAAATCGTCCGAAGTTCACAAAACTCCTTGCTGTAACGTCTAAGATAGTGATTTGATTGATATCAAGCATAAAATATATGTACGTGCCTCAAAACTTAAATCATATTGTTTTGTCAATCTAACATCAATCATGTCACCTTATCAACCGTGGATTATGGTTTGCTCATGATGCTTGGAAAGAATGTAGGCTTGGTATTCAACTCTTACCATTGGTTCCTATTTCTGAAGTCTTGTTTTCAGATGTTGATTATGTGAAGGAACTTGTCGAGTGGACATTGCTTGCTTTAAATAGGGAAGGTGTTGAAGAAGGATGGAAAGGTTTTGTTCATGCATTGCAAGAAATTTATGATGATGGAAATTCATTGACTAATCTCTTATGGTGGATTCTTAGCAGAAGTGATAAAGAGAAGGAATTTCTCATTGTTAGTGATTTCAAATATGATATTCAAAAAGAAAATAAGTTATGAAGTTGTAATAATTCTTGCATTAGTAGCTATTTCTGTCAACAAGAATTATTATCAGAACTATAAACTATAAACTAGTCAACAAGAATTATTATCAAACATTCATGACCTATAAACTAGTTAAGGGAAGTTTAACTAAGCTATAAACTTTCACAAATTATTATCAGAACTATAAAGCCTACCAGATATAGAGCATGAGTTAGCACTTTCCTTGCTATGTGAATTACTGAAATTATTGTTTTAGCATGTCAATTGATGTGATCACTGATTCAAGTTTAATAACGTTGATTCAAAACTTTCTTATGATGCTATGAAATACATTTTTGTTATCGTATTTGGATTCTCTGCGTACATTGCACCTGAAATGAAAAATGATAAAATTGCCAATCTATACCGCCATATTTGGATCATATATGTGAACCTCAAAATAAATCAAGATTCGAGTCATAAATCAAATGAAAAAAAGGCCGACTACACAAAGTTGACAAAAAAAGAATCTGGATACACTAAATCTTGGTAATGATTCATCAGAATGAACCAGGATTCATCATAGCAAATCGGAATTCAACATGATATTCGTGTGCCAAATAGAAACAGACTAGGGGTTTGTATGGATTGGGATCAATTTTGTATGGAATCGAGATACGATTTGTAAGTATCATAATGTTGCGGATTCGATGAGAAAACACACCAATAACAAACTTGATGTGTGGAGCAAGGGATAATTAAGCAACCAATATCAAAGTGAATTGCAATTAAACAAGCAAAAGTAGAAAAACAGCGAGAGAAAAGCAGAGAGAACACAAAAGAATCTGTTTACCCAGTTCGGTCCAAATTGACCTAGTCTGGGGGAGAGAGCAGCCCTCCGTTCCACTATATGATGAGTAACGTTACAAAAGAGATTTCAATGGGTTACAAGAATAAGTCTCCCGCCTAATTCTACCCAAATCCCAGCCTCTTCCCGTAACCAAGAGACTCAATCCTAATAGTGTTTCCCAAGGTGAATCAACCTTCAAACCCTAGTTTGTTGCCAAGAGACAAACTCTATACAAACCCTAGTTTGATTTCTAAACCCTTGTTTCAGCCCCCTCTATCTCTCTCAAAATAGTCTGATACAAGGCCTATATTTATAGTAAAAGAAACTCCCAAAAATTGTAACAAATCTGGCCCAAAAATACGTTTCTGAAAAATAACAGCACGCGAAATCGGCCACCGATTTTCCAAATCGGCCACCGATTTTTCCCGAACAGAAAGCCTCCCAAAAGGCAGCCAAAATCGGCCACCGATTTTCCAAATCGGCCACCGATTTGTACTTTCAGCAAACATCAATTTTGGCCTCCAAACTCCAATTTTGAGTCACTTTCACAACACATAAGATACTGGTATCTGATTCTCTTCTATACTAATAGATACGTCATTCTGCAGTGAATGTATACATTTTAGAGATATGATAATTAAAACCAACTCTCATGATTTGGCGAACTCGTTTAAATTGTAGTTAAATTTGGATCATGATTGGCTCATGTCTATTATTTTGTTTGAAGTGCTTCCCATTTAGTCAATAGTGGTGCTGTCTGTATAAATCATGATTCACCATAGGATATAATATACACAAAGTATATTGCATGATTATATTTTATGCATGCAACTTTATTATAGTTTTCTTCTTATACATTGAACTTATTTTTATACATATATAGGATGTAATAATCAAACCAGACAAGCAGTGTCTTTCATTCTCTACTATAAATCCACCACAAGAGATTAGTCAATGAGTTTCCCTCATCAAATCCTTTTAAATTTCTTATATTCTTCAATGCAGTTTCCTTATCATAAATTCCTTGTAAAGCATACACAAACCCTTTCCATCCTTCTTCAACACCACCCCTTTTCAAAGCTGGTAATGTCCATTCAACAAGTTGCTTCACATATTCAACATCAGAGAACAATACTTCCGAAATAGGAAGCAATGGTAAGAGCTGAATTCCGAGTCTACATTCTCTATATTCAGGTGGAGCAAACCAAAGTCCACTTTCTCTCTTGTTAGACCATAGAAATCCCATGATCCTGTTCGCTTTTGTAAACTCTTCGGCATATAGTTTTCCTCCTTCTTTTATATGCCACCACATTTGAGCTGCTTTAATTCCAAAAGCTAAAAGTGTCGATCCAAGGATAAAAAGGTCTGCGTCGTTATATGCCAAGCCCATCAATGCTGCCGAATAATATGCATTTGCAGCTTGACTTGTGCTCTTATGGTTTCTTCCATCTTTATACTGAATTAACCCTGGACTTTGATTGTGGCCATGATAAAGATCATAGTGTCTTAAACGCGTGTCATCGGAGTCTGGTCCCGAGTTCAAGTTCATAAAATCTTTAATAAGTGCATAGGCCTCAGATTTATATTTCTCACCCCATGCAGTGTCAATCTTAGTAAGAACTGCAATTCCGTAAAGAAAGTATCCCAAGTGATCAGCGTGATCATTATAGATTCCGAAACCGGAATCAGCGTTAGAATCAACAGACCCTTGCTTGGTAACAATGCCACCCCATTTATCATCTTGTAGAAATCCATTCCCATTTAAAGTTCCATCTAACCAAGGCTCAATGGTTTCTTTCAAAAACTTCTTAACCTTTGGAATCACATCTAAGTATGAAACCTCTTCGGCTATCAATGCAAACCTCGCCGCCCTTCCAATCAATTTACCATAAGAGTAAGAATCCTTTGTTGTTATTTTCGATGAATCTAGACCGTCAACATCTTTTACAAGTGATGAAACGATTTCAGCACGAGATTCTTTCTTCACGCCATTGGTTGAAAGCCATGTGACATAAACAGGATCAGTTTCCAAAAGCCATGAATCACCAACAACACCAACAAGGTCTCCATCAATGCTTTGATACTTAAAATCATCGAAAACCAAGATGCTATGGTCAGTATTATTAGATTGAAGGAGCTGAATATGAAGAGGGTGAGCTAACATCAACAAATCACTACCTGAACCTTTCTTCTCCCACTTATACTCCATAGTAAATGCTTCATTGAATGAAGCATCACCAGACACAGGGTAACAAGTACTAAACATGTCAAGAACTTCTTCATTTTGTGAATTGGAATTCGTCAACAAAGCAATTCGAATTACACCAGAAAAGGCCTCAGATTTAATCTCAGAAAGGCCATGACTTAACTTGATTGGCAAGGAAGAGTATAAAATCCATGTTTGATCATTGTCAAACTTAAATGTGTACTTAGTAAAGGAATCATTTGACGAAAAGGAACGAATGGAATGAATAGTATTGATGGAAAGAGGTGTTGAATCTGCCACAAAGAAAGTTAAAAAGGGACTTCCTCTTACAAGGAAGAAGGTGAGATTTGAAGAAGGGATATCTAAGGTGACACCGAGATCACTAAAAGAAGTGACTACATGTTTCTCATTGGACGTTTTTGTAGAGGAAGTGATGGTAAGATCAGCCATGAAAACTTGAGATATAGCAGAAGGGGTGATGGAAAAAGAAGGGTATGACACAGAAAGTGATGAGTCTGATGATTTGATGAGGTAAGGATGAAAATATTCAGGTTGGTCACCATTGTTGAGAACAAAGTTTTGGAAGAAAGAGTTAGTAGGGAGGGGTTTAGATAGAAGTTTTGGGGAGAAAAATTTGGAGGGGTTTGGGATAATAGTTGAACTTGGATCTGTCATTGGAAAAGGAGTGCTCATTTTCTTGTTGATGGTAGTGGTTATGAATTTTTGGTGAGTATGTTGGTGATGAATTTGTTAGTTTAATAGTACTATGAGAGGGTTTATATAATGAGTAAAGTTCTAATTAACCTTAACTTTGATTATCATCAACATTTGCATTGCAGCTACTCAATCTCCACAACTTGTAATGTAGGTGATATTATATTGAAAGTTTGAGTAGCTGGCTATATGCTAATGGATTTATGAACTGAATTTTTGCTCAAATTATGTTTTAGATTGTTCATAGCCAATTAAATATATAGGATTCAATTAGGAGGTAAGAAAGAAGGAAGTGTGGGAGTAAAGAGAATTGAACCACAAATTAAAGTTAAGGGAAGTCAATAATATATTACAATAGGTTAAAATGGTACTTGAAGGATACCATGTTAATAAACAAAACCTCTATATCATGGAACTTTATATGTACACAATATAAAATAAATGGAATCGATTAATATGACAATACAAACACACCAATGAGATTAATATGTGAAAGGAAACCTTGGCAACTTTCCAACCATCTTTCTTTGGAAATCAGTTGATTAGTTGAAGCTAGATTGTTATTATTTATGTTATTTATGTGTTATCTTTAAGTAACTAATATGTGTTATTCTTGTATTTCATATACTCATGAAGAAATTCTTGTTTACTTTAGGAGTATTTTGGTACTTTAGTGTCATTCGCAATTTAGACTGTTCATTGTCAAATACTAGACCATCCACCCGTGCTGCCGCACGGGTCATATTGACGGCAAACAAAACATTCAAATAGATAGAAAATAACGTGCTTTTGGTGCCAAAACAATGTTAATAATAAAAATACAGTTAAAAAGGATTTCGTGTTGGTACATAGCAAAAAATTTCTTTGTAAACAACAATCGAAGTGCTATCCATGCTAACACCATTCTCACCAATCATTAGATCCTTCAGACCATTCCTTGATGTAACTCTGGATATTGCAAGATAATTACATCCTTCACTCTTACAATGAAAATTTTATAGCAGTCAACTAAACAACATTATAATTATGGACCTTTGACCCTCTTTGTAATACTAAAAAAAAAAAAAAAACATTGTTTTTTTTTGTTGATCGGCAAATATTATTAAGCAAGGCTAGCACAAGGAGCACTAAACCCGCAAAGGAGGAAAAAGAGTACACTTAAAGAGTTCCTTAAAAAAGACGGCACCTCTCCACCAAACTAAAACTCAATTAAAAAAACCCCTATAATCATATTACAGTACATAACAGGAACTAAAAATTGTACAAAATACAATTAGAAGCATCACCAACAGAACTGCAAAAACACCTAACAACACACCAGAGCCGCACCTGCTAAAACAACCACAACAGCAGCATTAAAACAAACACCAAAGGCATGCCTGCTGTCAACCGCGCACCAGTAGCAGCAGCAGGTATGACAGCACCCAGAAAAACAGCCCCCTTATCCGCGTAAAACTTCAAGGCACCACTTCGGATTCCACCGCCATTCATAGAACAAACACGGTTGAATTTTCAGCCTCGATAAACTCAAACTCCAGGATAACCTTTTTAATGTCCTCCACCACTTCTTCCACCTTTATACCGCATTACAAATAAGCCAAATAAGCCTCATTACAGTATGCCAAATAAGCCTCATTCCTCTTTTTAGTTATTTCCTATTTGGTACCATGTCGTCTCAATACCTCCAATGAACAAACAAATTAGCAGGGATAATACAGTTCACATCTAGCCATATTTGAATTTCCGACCAAACATTCCAAGTCTTAGTACAATGCAAGAAGAGATGCTTGGACAACCTGCATTGAATTTTGCGAGCAAGAATAGTAAAACGCAAATAATAATTAAGTCCATTGTTAACCAATGTGAAAAAGCTATACAACGTGCCTTTTGTATAAAATTGCATAGGGATGAACAAACCGTTCTTCTAGAAAATGCAACGGAAGTAGAAGTATGTATTCTCGTTGGATGTATTAACGTGTATGAAGTTTATGCAGACACGGCGTTAAAATATGTGTGTCCTGTCTGTCTGTTTTTGAAATCAAAACACGCCTTCTTTGTATATTCGCCGCATTTTAGCATATTAGATGCAGTTTTAAGCATAATAAAAAGATTGCGGTTATTTTATTAATCAACTAAAATGATTTATAAGTTACTGGAATTTCCAAAATGCGAATAAGTTATTCAAAATGGATTCGAAACGAAACACTGCATTCAATGTGTACAGTCACCGCTGTTTACAAATATTTGTTGTCTGTTATCAAAACTTACCTGAATATTGTACTGAATATACTATACTAAAATTCAAGGTTATATGGATATTTTATGTGCACTGAACGCATACTTTAACTTCCAGGATATGAAATGCAAAGTTAGACAATTATGCTTTGTAATAATAATTATGAGTTAAAGGAAATAAAGGAAATGCTTTTATCTAGAACATAAGAGACAATTGCATAATCACCGCGATTTAGGAGATTAGCTGTAACTAACAAATATGAAGTGACCACATAAAAAATTGTTAACTACAATGTGATCTTCTACGACAGTGCACCTCTAACATCCGCATATAAGTTAATAATATGATATGAATCAATACTCACAACCATGCATTATTCGTCAGTATGTGAACTACCATACTTAATTAGCGACCATGTCAGTATCATTGATAAACAAAACAATTACCTCACTTGATTCAATCAGATTTTCAATCATCATCTTCTTTGTTTTGAGCAGATCATTCGACAATGACATAGAGCTGTGCATGGAAACTCGACTCACACCTTGAGATAACTGAACTGCAGCACTCTTCATCCTAACAAATCACAAATAAACAAAATTTAAATGACACAACAACTGTAAATGAACTACAATATTTGGACAAAACCACGAAGTCATACTTCTTATACTCGTCGATCTCATTCAATATGACTTTTGTTCCATAAAAGGAATTAGCAACACCCATGACACCTAACAAATAAACATATCAGCATGTATCATAACTAATATACAGCTATAAAAAAGTATCACAACAAAGTCAATCATTAGCTCTTATACCCATATACTTTCTTTGCTTGCAAAATTGCAATATCAATATCATCGTGGATGAGTGAGTGGTCAACTGTAGCTAAGGATTCAGCCATCTTTTCAGCATAATCTCCCCACAATGAGCAGTGAATTCGATTGTTTCTGCACAAAAGAATGACCAAGCACCGCAATCAAGTATTAGTCGAGACCGCAGTTATAGGGGAAACTTCAAAATGAGTTAAAATGGAAGAAACTTACTCTAAATCCTTCAAAGTAAGATCAATCACCCTACTCTTCTGGCCATTCTTATCAGTTTCCCTGATGTTATCCCTCTCAATCACGTGACCGAACACATCTGACATAACAACAAATATTAAACACAAACATTTACCTAATCAATAACAAAAACAAATGATGATATACTTGCACAAAATCAAATTGACGAAACTAAAAACATAAGTGAGAGTAAATGGTGGAAAAAAAAAAGAGAGTAATAACTTTAGCTGGAGTTGTTTTTACAATAGGTTGTCAATGGACTATGAATAAACACCAAACTCCAAACGAAAAAATATACTAAAAAAATGATCATGAGTATTTTAATCCAAAACTTGTATCAGCACTATATTCTTGCCATGAAACGACAGTTGATAGAGATAAATTACATAGACAATGGATTACATCAACCCCTTCTCATTTTAGCTTAATTTTCGACAATGTCAAATTGATGTATAGGATAGACCCAATAATAGTATAGATGTCTATCAAGGATATAAATTAGAACAATGAAATCTCATGTTAAGAACTAAACGAATATAGCTACCTTTTGTGTTAAGAACTAAACTGATGTAGCTACCTTTTGTCCATTTCACATATAAGAAACAATTTTCAAATTTAACAAAATATGCTAAAAGCATTCATGATTAGTAGATATTTGTTAATAGAAAATGGGATAAAGATGCCTTCACTAAATGTTCAATAAGAAAAATTATGTAAAACTACTCAAATCATAGGCAATTTCATTGAACATTGCAAATTTGGCAGCTCTTGGCGGGCTTATTCAAATAATCCTCAAAACATGGTTTCACAAACATAAATAAATGTTCCCACCTGCAACAAAGTAAGTTGTGCAGAAAGTATAGTGGCTTAAGTCTGCAGAGTCTGAACCTTGTGTTCTAGCTCTGAAATGTATTGCATGTTGCGCTCATTGGAAAGCACAGCCGATTGCCTGTTAGCCAAAATCTTGAAATAACCCAAAAAAATATCCAAGTCAAATTAACCATCCATATTGACATTACAAACTAAAACGTTGCATAAGTTAATTACAGCACCTCTTAGCCCGCTTCGGATCAGCCATAACAATATCAGCAACTTTCTCATTAGCCATAATTTTCTTCAATTCCGAAGCATTCTTCTCAGTCTAAGACATCAAATTCAGACTTAGACTTATCAGATCCCTCCGATAATTGTCCTGCAAACATCCTTTAGTTTTACTATTCAAAAACCAAGAGAAACAAAAGCAAAAGAGTCACATATTGGTAGGTTGCAACTAAAGAAATTCTAAAAACCGTGATATACAACCAAATAAAACAACAGAGATTCTACAGCAACAAATGCATCCACCATTCTTGAAGTGTTTATGTCAAAATACATAACTTTATCCATAATTTCAACATTCTTTAGCAATTTCTTTTGATTAAACAAAACCCTCCATTCTTTTTACCACTTTTTATTCTCAAAATCACCATTGTTTGCCCAATACAGCCACAAAATACAAAATTTACGTAATTTAAAGTTAATCCAAATAAACATAAACAAACCCAGATATTTAATTTTAAAATTAACAAATTAGCAACAAATAGCATACAACATATTGAGATAGATTGAATACCTGGAGAAATGGAATTAGGTCAGCAAAATCAATGTATTTTCATGGGTTGAAACCAGCAGATCGAGTTGCATAGAGATCTGGAATTGATGTGAGATTCTCTGCTGGATATGTTCACTCTCCACTCACGGTCTCATAACGGTTTACCGGAAGTGGCCGGAAGTGGAGCCATTGAGGATGAAGAAAAGCAGAGCATGGACTAAGAGAAGAGAAGCGCAACAAATAAGAGAAAATGAGAGAGAAGAGCGGTGATTAACTTTGTGAGGAAAAAAAATGGAATTAGTTGTTGTTGTAGCCTTGTAGGCTTTGAGCCGTGTGATATAATGATAATGATAATGGGGCGCCTTTTTTGCATTGGAACTGCATCTTAGATTATATTTGTCATTTACAATGTTACTTTTAACTTTGTATGGGAACTTCATCCTACACATTGCTGCACAGCCGTTTAAATGTGCATGGGAAATATACACACACATTTATAACTTGGTCATTGAAAATGTGCACGCCATTTTCATCAGGTTTAGGTTACAAAGCTTAGTAAAGGGATTTGAAATTCAAAAATCTCATTAAGTGAAGTTAAGTCATTAGTTTCCCGCTCAAAACATAGGATTAGGGTTTTAGAAGTTTTGTTTACATTGTAGTTTAGGATTAGATAATAAGGATTATCTTTAATATCTGCTCTATGACCTAGCTAGAGTTCTTAGGATACTGCATGCTTGTTACAGCAGCTGTTTCCTGAACTATCATTTTGTCTTATTATATCTCAAATTTTTATTCCATGCAAACAAAAAAAAATTTGAATAATTTTGCAAAGGTATGTAATGTGGAAAAAAAAAGTTCTAAAGGTAGACCTTTAATTTTTTTAGTAAAATTTGAATTTAATAGTAATAAAAAATGAAGAACTAAAATAATATTTTGATAAAATTTATTCGAAAAATGCTAACAAGTGTTCTTAAGGCATTATTTAAGCATCTAAAAGTAGTAATTTTTATATTGAAAATTGTGTAGTTATGACTTTTATGTGTTTGACTTGTATTTTTAACGCAAAATTTCTTTTATGAGTTCTTTAAAAGTGTTCTTAAAGAACTCGTTAGTGGTTTAAGGGTTTGGCTTAAAGATGGTGTCTTTCTCGCTTAAGCGGTTGCTTTTCAACCAACGAGGGTGATCCCCTAAACTCCTCTTGTGATTTAACATTTAATCTATACAACAAGTAAATTTTGTTCCAAAGGATGCGGAATAATGGAAAATCAAAATACTCAACCTGCACGCTTTGGGCCGGATTAACAAGGCTTCATATTTTCATACTTTACTTCTATTGTTTTTAATAAAAACTCCACCTTCCAGGATTTATCAATTTGAACGAAATACTTCATAAATTATCATAGTCTTAAAAAATTCCCGAATTAATTATCCAAATAAATATTACCTCAAAATATTTTTTCAACCAACCACTCTCTTAAATATTAGTTAATGAAACAAAAATAACAGTGTTGTGTTGGAAAATATTATATTCCACCTTTTAAAAGTTAAAAAAAAAGTTTAAAAATTGTTTATTTGAATACAAAACTTCTATATTTGTTTAAGCTTTTTTTTAAGTAGTGTAGTGGTTAGAAATTCGCCTCTCTAGATGAACAAGTGTGGTGTCCAATGCTTGAACTCCGTCACCAGCATATACACAAGTCACCACATGCATCAACTTGGTATATACACAAGTCACCACATGCAATGGGTTTTCCCCATCCGAAATCATTACCATAAATATCAAACCACGGGGAACTGTTACTGGCCAATGTATTACTATTGATCGTGCTAGAGATCTTAATGCTCGGATTTCTCAACCAACGTTCGTAGTTATTCTTCAATTTCTCATTAGACTGCAAAGAAATCATCTTGTTCATCTCTAAAGCACCTTTACCAAGCCCGCCTTCTTCCAACAACTCACCAGCTTTCATGCTAACCCTACAATCTATCACAGCATTCCCAAAATAATCTTGTGGTAATGGTGGAACTAGCCTTCGTCTAACGCCTATTGGGAACATATTGTAAACTTCTTTTTGTGGGTCAAGTTTTTTGGAATGTACCACAGAGCGCCAAACGTGAGTTAAAAGTGCTTGTAAGGAAGATATTTTGTTCGTACCAATCTCTAAGTTGGCTTTATATTTCAATTTCAAGATTTTCTCCTTTGTAAAATGGAATAACCTCGTTGAAGGGTTGAGTTCCTCATCATTAGAGTGATTCAACATCTGATTTTGCGATGATTTAGAGTGATTATTTAGAAGCTCCATTGTCAAAGAAAATCGTATATGATGTTGAATACCATTTGGAAACCAATGTTCTAGTGATGGGAGTTTGGATATTTGATTACAACAACCTCGTGAAATTTCAGCCCACGAATTAATGAAATGCCACATGGACTTTCCGTCAGCGACCACATGGTTGAATCTAAAGCCAATAAAGACGCCGTCAATTAACTCAGTCACTTGCACTGCAAGCAATGGTTTTGATATGCCTTCGTAGTTTCTAGCCCCGTTGAAAGGAAAAAAATGAACGGACGATAAGAGGAAGGTAGGTGGGTCCAAGGATGTCAACAACACAAATGTTCTCTATTGAAGCATGGACAAAGAGTACACCTGCATTGTTGCATGTGACGGAACACGAAACAGTGTTGTCTTCGTTTTCCGTCATTTTGAGACGGCCCACGAGAGGTGGGAAAAAGGCAAGGACAGAGGATAAAAAGTGTTTTAGGCGTTCTATTTGGTTGGCTGCTAGAGAATGGTCATAGAAAAGACCTATTTTGGTGGGTGCTATTAGAAGGAACTGGAGATCCCATGGAGTTAAATCAATTTCTTGATCAGCTGAATTTGTTGCCTTGATTATCTCACTCGAGAGGACTCTTATGGCACCCATATATTCGTTTTAGGTTATATTCCGTAGAGGCTTTGAGCATAAATACATACATACCTAGTTGAGCTTTCATTTTTTATTAACATTGTGGGTTTGAAGCTCTATATTTTATTTCCTTTGACAGGGGGTGCAAAGCAAAACTCTTGATCATAAAGCTATCTATATTATATTGGCACTACAAATTTAAATATTTCTTTTGGTGATACAAATTTAACTTGTTTATCTAAATAACTTGATGTATTATTATTAAACTAAGATATTAACTAAAGGATATATAATGTAAGTGTAAAGTTGTTTTATAAATTTGCGTAAATAAAAGTTGTTTTCTAATTCAAAAGTGTTTTCCGCTTTTACTCATATTAAGGTACCGTTTGGCCAGACTTTTTTCCGATCTAAAAGCTACTTTAAAACAAAGTTAAAATAAAGCTCTTTAAGGAAAAAGCTAAAGCTGTTTGGTTTCTTTAATTTTTTTTTAGTTCTAAAGTTATTTTTAAGTTAAGTTGTTTGGCAAAATATTGTACAAAACATTGAATTTATTATTTTTTTGGTGGTGTCCGGGGTTCGAACCCGCGACCTTGCATATATTTATACATTGTCTATATCAACTGAGCTAAGCTAGAGAATAGTTTTTTTTCTTCCAATTATACTGTATAACAAAATTTGTTATAAGAATATCATATTTTTGGTGTCATTTAAAAAGATAAGAATTTATATTATATGGTATTATATTTGTTACATTGTTGGTGTCATTGAAAAAGATATGTTTAGTTTTTTTTGAATAAGAAAAAGATATGCATATATAGTTTGTTACAATATAAATGTGTAAAATATATATAAGTATAACTTTTTTAGGCATTTATACTTGTACTTTTAATTAAAATCAAAATTTTATAAAATAATAATTGTACGCATTACGCAACACTAAAAGAATTATACGCATTAGCGTAGCAAAAAAAAAAACAGACATACGAACATAAAATGTTACTCTAAACGCTAATGTGTGTGTGTGTGTGTGTGTGTGTGTGTGTGTGTGTGTATTTGTGAGGTTGAAGAAAAGGAATAAAAATATTTGGTGTCATTCAATGACAACATGAATAAAAATATTTATGAGGTTGTGATAATTAAACGATATTAAAATTAAATATATATGTGATAAAAAGATAATAAAATTCCTTCAAAAATAGAGAATAAAATTAAATTGATCCTCCTTTAAAAAAAATTATATGGACCGGTTAAAAAAAAATGGAAGACAAAAACAAATTGAAAAATAATATTAAAAAATAAAAGAAAAGGTTGCCTGCGTGAGTTGAAGAGATGTGCTTGTGAAATAAATTACGGAGAAGTAGTTTTTTGAAGTAGCATTCAACAACTTTTTGTTAAAGCTCATTCCATTCAATTTTATGCATTCTAAAAAAAGTACTTTTTTTTCGAATGTACTTTATTGATATTGTGTTTGGCCTAGCTTCTCCTTAAAAATATAGAGAAGCTGAAAAAAAGCCAGGCCAAACGGTACCTAAGGGTCCAGTCTACCATCCACTTGCGTGACTCATTTAAAGTCGAAGCAAAGTTCTATAAGATTATCAAAATTGACATAAAATAAAAATCAAACCTAAAAGTTAAGAAAAACACACTACAAAGTTCAGACCAATACTACCAAGCAAAAGCAAACCCAAGTGGATTGGCTTTTTTGGGTTTATATAGTGGTAATATATTGATTCATGAAGAAGTTTTTTATATAAAGTGTGGCAAATTATGACTGGTTGTTAATATAGAATAATTTTACATGGGGATGGACCCAGACTTTTGATATTGATGTGACTAAAACTTCAAAGAAAGTATATATATTAACAAGGCGAATTTGTGACACAGAAACCACAATAGTAAAACGGATTAGGAGTGCCTATTTTACCATTTACCAATGTGTCACATGTTTGATTCCCTGCACCTATTTTTATATTAAGAATTTAAAAAAAATGTTAAAAACGAGAGAGTAAATAAGGAGTGTTGAATCCAGGATGCTGCGAAGATTAATGTAACATCTACCACTAGACCAAGTAACCAACCATTAAAAACATACGAAATGTATTGTCTATAATGCATTATTTAAGTATAGTATATAAATAAATAAAAAATTGGGTATTATCTGTTGTGGCTATAGCCACACTCAACCATACGGCGGGTCCGTCCCTAGGGTGGCAGCCTAAAGCACCATTTTTTAGGAGACCCCAAAATTTTGTAGTGAACCTTTAGTTACTTAGTATTAGTACTATATAGATATAGATAACTTTCTATTTAAAATATGATTTTAGTGAACCTTGATTCCTTGATTATGAATGAATCTTTTACAACTAAAAATGTAAAATGAAAGATATTCAAATAAATAAAATGACACAATTTTAGTGATTCGTCCGGCCGTCAAAAATCTTAAACCGGCCTTGATATATTGCACTGGCATGATGCTCATACAAGAGTAGTTAATACACAATCCTAACGTGGATTCTATGATCATCTATGATCATGTGGCGCACAACTGTACCCGTACGTGCAGCACAAGAAAGCTTTTCGATGGTTGCGGAAGTTCAAAACAAAAGCACGTTGATACAAGAGAGTGGTACGGTGGTGGCTCAGCACTTGAAAACTGATCCGATTTCTGTTTGGAGTGTAGCATCGTTTTATTTTGGAGTGTAGCAACGTTGATCCGATTTCTGTTTGTTTGTTTGGAGTGTAGCATCGTTTTATTTTGGCGCATTTTATTTTTTGACTTTTCTATTTTCTTTAGGTGTAACGATAAGTTGACAACTAAAAGGTTGTCCAACACCTTATATTTATACCGATTAAGTATTATTTGACTTTTTAATCGTTTTTTCTATACCAAATATAACCACTTAGGTTTTGTCCATTTGTGTGTTGGGTTATGATTAAGAGGGTTGGGGTGTGAGGGTGAAGTCCCCACAATAGTATTTAAACAAAGTTTATACCTTTTTTTTTTTTCTTTAGTGGAAAGTTAATAATCTAAATATCGCATAATTGACGACTACAAGTAATTTTGGTGATAAAAAGTAGACACAATTAACCGAACTTTGTAATCAAATTATTATTTTTTTTTAACAAAAGAACTTTGTAATCAATTGATATATTCTTGTGTGTGTGTTTTTTTTAATAATATTTTACTGTTTTTGAATAATATTCTTGTCTTTTTCTTTTGTTTGAGTCAATATTTTTAAATAATACCTTTAACTAAAAATGAATATTTCCAAACAAAGGCATCAAAAAAGTCAAAAGAGGCTCCTACTTTGTTATTACTCCACATTATCCTAACAAACTCATCATGTCCTGTCACAAAACAACTTGCAATGAATTGAATACAAAAGCCATCATGTGTTCATGTACCAAAAATAAATGAAAGGTACATAACAATATTTATTCATATCATAAATTATTACAAGTAGGCAACCATTTATTTATTTGTTTTAAAATCATGTATTTTTCGCTCGCAACTGAAAAAACTAATTTTTCGAGTCACATAAAAGTATAATGGGATACAAAAACCAGAACCATCTCATCCAAACACTCTTGCGTACAAGCATGTAACAATTGAAACAACAAAAAGTAAGATACAATACATGAAATGAAATTATGATAACCAAAATACCAAAATGGTAAGTAGAACCAAATCTTTTCTACTCATCACCACCTTCACCTCTGCTATAAATCCACCACAAAAGATTAGTCAAAGAGTTTCCACCATCAAAACCATTCAAGCTTCTTATCTTCTTCAATGCACTTTCATTATCATAAATTCCTTCCAAAGAATATAAGAATCCCTTCCATCCTTCTCCAACACCACCTTCCCTATTCAAAGCAGGCAATGTCCACTCCACAAGATCTTTAACATAATCAACATCTGAAAACAAATCTTCAGAAATAGGAGCCAATGGTATAAGCTGAATTCCTGTCCTAGCTTCTCTCCATTCAGCTGGAGCAAACCAAAGTCCACTATCTCTTTTATTATTCCACAAAACTCCCACTATTCTATTCTCTTTTGTAAACTCTTCTTCATACAATTTCCCATTCTTTTTAACATGCCACCACATTTTAGTTCCAAGAATTTCCAATGATGTTAGTGTTGATCCAATAGACACTAGTTGAGAATCACCATATGCCATTCCCATCAATGCTGCAGCATAGTATGCATTCACAGCTTCACTAGTACTCTCTTGATTCCTTCCATCTGAAAACTCGGTTAGCCCTCCGGCCCACGAATGCAACTTGTAAAGATCGAAACACCTTAAACGCGTATAATTCGAGTTCGATTCTATGCTTAAGTTCATAAAATCTTCCACAAGTGAATAGGCTTGAGCCTTATACTTCCTACCCCATGATGGATCGATCTTTACAAGCACTGCGATTGCGTAAAGAAAATATCCCAAGTGAAAATGATGATCATTGTAAATTCCAAAACCGAAATCACCACCACCATCATTAGAACCTTGTTGAGTAATAAGTCCTCCCCATTTTCTATCATATAGAAATCCATTTCCATTAAAAGTTCCATCAAGCCAAGGCTCAATGGTTTCCTTCAAAAAGTTTCTAACTTTTTCAATAGCATCAAAGAAGAAAACCTCTTCAGCTATCAATGCAAGCCTAGCTGCTCTTGCAATCAATTTTCCATAAAAATAAGATGATGTTGTTGCTTTTGTTGTAGATGAGTTTAAACCTTCAACATCTTTAGAAAGCGATGAAACAATTTCATCGCGTGATTCTTCTTTTACACCTTTGCTTGAGTGCCAAGTCATTGAAACAGGTTCTGTTTTCAAAAGCCATGAATCACCAACAACACCAACAAGGTCACCATCAATGCTTTTATACTTGAAATCATCAAGAACAGTTGCATCACTGTCACTTTTTGACAAAAGTTGAAGATGAAGAGGGTGTGCTAACAATAACAAATCACCTGAACCATTCTTCTCAAACTTATACTCAACACAAAATGGTTCTCTGAGTTTAGCATTACCTGCTAAAGGGTGACAAGAACTAAATCTGTCAAGAACAGCTTCGTTTTTTGAATCAGAATCGGGTAGCAAAGCAATCCGAATTATGCCGGAAAAGTTGTCAGAAATGATCTGTGAAGTAAAATGACTCAACTTGATTGGTGAGGAAGCATATAGTATCCATGTTTGACCATTGTTAAGTTGAAACTTGAACCTGGTAAGGGAGCTATTTGAAGAGAAAGAAGTAATGGCATGAATGGTGGAAATGGAAAGAGGGGTTGGTTTTGTTACAGAAAAAGTCAAATAAGGACTTCCTCTAACAAGAAAGAAACTGAGATTTGAAGAAGGGATATCTAAGGTAACACTGAGATCACTATAAGAAGAGATTATATGTTTTCCATTAGAACTTTGTTTGGTATTCTGCTGATTAGAAGTTATGGTGAGATCATTGTGGAAAACTTGGGATATGACAGCAGAATTCGAAGAGCGAGTAGGGTACGAGACAGAAAGTGATGAGTTTGATGATTTGATGAGGTAAGGATGAAAGTATTCAGGTGCATCACCATTGTTGAGAACAAAGTTTTGGAAGAAAGAGTTTGTAGGGAGGGGTGTGGATAGCAGATTTGGAGAGAAGAATTTGGAGGGGTCAGGGAGGACAGTGGAATTACCTTGTGGGAATAGAAAAGGTTTGTTCTTGTTGATAGTAGAAGACATGGTGTGTGTTTATGATGGTAATGGCCTTTGATGGTTATTGTAGTAGTAAATGGATCATGAGTTTTATAGTGTTTGATGGTTATGTGTGTTGAGTGAATTTCTTTCTTACCTTGTTTCTTATCATTATCATTATTATCAACATTGGCAACTACTCTATCTACAACTTGCTTGATATATTATTAAATTGGTATGAGTTGTAGGATAATAGAGAATGGTTTCTTTATATAGCTAGTCCAATATTGACTGCAAAAAGATCTTAGTCATTTAATTTTGATTAATTGTTCATAATATTTTTGATTTATTTGTCAAGTTTTGAATCTGAATCGTCCGATTTTGATCAAATTGTCTTCAATTTGCAAGACTGTTATGTTGTAGGAAATTTGAGTCTGAGATGGTGGGATTTGAGTAATTTAGGTGATTTATGTATGATTGTATATGGTAGTCTAGTTGACTATATAATATTGGAATTGTCAATTAAATTATAGCACAAGTTGATTGGTTTTTTTGGACAAAGTGTGTGTAAAGGGTGAACATAAAGAGGATTTAAAGATTGATTAAAGTTTAAGGTAAGGTACATGAATGTGACCAATTCTTTAAGGAGGACAAAATACATGATAGAGACATTAATCCTTTATAAATGAATCCAAATGAAAGTGATTTTTTTCTTTTTCTTTTTTATGATGTTAAAATGAAAGTGAATGTTACAAACAAGTAAATCTCATGATTTTGTTGAAAATGAACCTTAACAGAATGTACTACTCAGTAACTTTTCTTGTATTACATGTAGAAATTAATTATTGTATATACTTGGAGAGTATTATGCTCTGACAATAGAAAATGTAACACATGACAAAACATAATTGTAAACATTGTTGAATTAATAATAGATTAAAAGGTGACACTGCATAAAGTATTGGACAAGTTTCAGTTAAGCTGTCCACGCTTGTGAGTTTAATTTAAGTGTTTGTTAGGACCAAATGCATGCTGAATAAACACCAGTGCAAAATAAGGATTAAAAGAAACTACTTTTAATCTTTTTTTTTTTAACAACAATAACTCATATTATTTTATTGATCACAATGGTAGAAATACAAGATGAAATCAAATCAAAGACCTGGTGACGAGCATACAATTTTGACGCCTTTGCTAGACTATGGGCGAAACAATTCGCTTGTCTCTTAACAAAACTTATCTTAAAGTTTGGATGTTGTTGTAACATAATCCTGCATATGCACTTTTGATAGGCCTAAATTACCAAGCCATAAAATAGCATCTCTTAAGCCTAACAACTCTGCTTCCGGTGGAGATGGAACACCCTCATACCACTTGGATTGCGCTTTTATGACATGACCACGAGAGTTCCTAATGCACATACCGATACCAAAACACCGTTGTTCAACAAAAAGAGCTGCATCAATGTTGCATTTGACTTAATCTTCCTCTGGAGGTTGCCATCGCTGTACAACTTCTGTCACGGTCTCCCCTTCCTGTAATTTTCTATTGCGAACAGCCTTCCATTGGTGCAGCATGTCTCCCGCTAAATGCACAGCCAGCCATACTTCTTTCATATCACCTTCCTACACTTTATCATTCCTTCGACGCCGTAAACACAGTAACATCATCGCGATATCTTGACATGTTTTATCGGAACCCCTGCACAATAACAGAAAAATTTATTCTGCAAGGTTAGAAACAGAAGCAGCAGTGTCTCTTACTAATTCCCACAAGCCAGCAACTTGCACACTTGTTTGGCAGCCTCGCAACCTATAAACAAGTGCCAATCATTTTTGTAACTATTCTCGCAATGAGGGCAGCAATCTGTACATGGAACTCCTCTATCTTGGAGTCGCATACACGTTGGTAAAACTTCCCCAAGAGCCCGCTAGAGGAACACTTTGACTCATTGAGGCTGCTGTAAGTTCCACATTCTCATCCAATCTCCCGATATCCGACACTCCTCATTATCAATTAAACTTTCCATTGCATATCTATAGGCCGACTTTACCGTGTAGAAACCTTTTTTTATTAAACTTCCAAATAAGCTTGTCTTCCCCCTCCGGATTTGATATGGGGACTTTTAGAATCTCCTCTGTCTCTGTCATTCAATAGTGAATTAACAATCCCACAATTCCAACTTTGACCTTGTGTAACCATCATATCTGCCACCTTCCAATGTTCGGTTCCCTGTACTACTGAAGTTGAGATGTATGAGTTTCCATCCGTACGCAGCCAAGGGTCTTTCCAAATCGATATACCCTTCCCGTTACCAACCCTCCACCTTTGACCTCCTTTAACTAACACATGTGAAGCAAATATACTACGCGAAATAAAACTTGGGCTATGGCCTAGACGGGCCCCCAAAAAATTAGTCCTTGGACAATATCTAGCTTTGTAAATCCAAGTTACGATAGTATCTGTTGTTAATGTGGGAATTGCTTGTGTCATAGATTTGATCAAAACCTCTCGTCCTGCTTTTGAAAGATGCTTACGGGACCATTGTTGAATTTTCCTCCATACCTTGTCTCTGAGATACCCGAAAACTTCCCTCTTGTTTCGCCAAATCATGGATGGCATGCCCAAATACTTTCCGGTTCCAATACTATATAGTTTAGTTTGCCTGTTCTAATTGTTAACAATATAGATAATAAAAATAGCAAACGAGACTAACAACGGTAGCTAGGGTTTCCGTTAAAACGACAAAATCATAGTATTTGAAAATAAGGGTTACAATAATATATAACAATGCTTAAAGGACTCTACTAACTTAAAACCATAAATGCCTAATAAATTATTATCAAACACCAACACGATTATAAAGTATGAATCCCCTTCACAACCCTGATAAAATATACTAACAAATACTATACTATTGTGGTCTTTTTATATATTTGTTTGACAAAATGGGAATAAAACAAGACAATCTGGCAATATGAATTGAATACCAACGTCATAGCACACAACTATTTTTAATTCATGTAAGGAATCTATGATACAAAAGCAAAAGGAATTATGATACAATACATGAAATGAAATTATAACAACAAATTTACTCTCATTTTAGCAGTAAAAACTAAAATGGTAGGTAACCAAATATTTCTTATTCATCATCACCACCTTCACCTCTACTATGAATCCACCACAAAAGATTAGTCAACGAGTTAGAACATGAATCCACCTCTACTATTAATCCACCTCTACTATGGGCTTTATGCTATTGAGCCATTTATGGTCTTAAGTTCGTATAAAGTCCTTTAGGTATTGTTATATAATATTTTGTAATCCTTATTTCAAATGCTATGATTTTGTCATTCTAATGGAATTGGAAACCCTAGCCACTATTGTTGGTCTCGTTTGCTATTTTTTTATTCTCTATATTGACAACAGTTAGAACATGCAAACTAAACTATATATACTAATCACGAAGTTCATCTAATTCTGTCTATGTCTCTAACAATAGATGAGTCGCTGTTTTATTATGGAATACTTGGAGTTTACCTTAGAACCATGTCGCGGCGAAGGCTTCAGCCTTGCCCAAAGGGAGATGCTCTCGCCATTTTCGTTGTGCTTTCAGCTCCACTCACTCACCAGAAAATATGAGGCATACTCTGCGATCTTATATTTCAAGAAACTCTTTCTACTTGTTACGCTTTTGAAATTATGCCTACTTGTTAGGTGCATGCTTGATAGGACCAAATGCGAGCTACTAAATAAATGATATGTTTGTCCGCTTTGTAAGAAAGAAGAGAGTTATAACCAAAAGGATAAATATCGAGAAACTAGACTTAGACTCGCGCATTGTGTGGTCACAAATTTATTTTAAGTTGTTTGTGATAATCTGTAAATAAAATTTTCATAATTCTTAATATTTTAGAAGGTTATCCAATTCCTTGCTAAAGAAAGCGATGACTATCCTGCATTAGTACGCCGTCCACTCCCATATTGGATATGTCTGCTTCCACAAAGAGTTGTAAGGTGAAATCAGGGAGATGTAGCGTTGGCGTCTTAATAATTTAGAAGGCTATCTATTCGATTGATACACATGTTGTCAACATGAAAAAACAAAAATATTTGAAAACAAAAATAAAATAGAAGGCAAAAAAGGATGGGATGAATAAGAAAGAAAACGAAAAGGGAAGTGATTCAACAAATGCTAAGTTTTAGTGACAATTCTCTGAAAATACGGTAGTCTTTAATATATTATTCTATGAGAAAAAAAATAACGATGATGAGATATGCTCTTGAAAAAAAATTCAACTATTTTAGCAGTAATAAATGGAGTAATTACTACACTATCATTCATATATTTCACATGTAGTATCTTCTTTTTTTTCTTTAGAGGTTCACATATATATGTTCTTATTAAAGAAAAAATATCTTATATCAATAGAAAAAAATCTCCAGGTACTCAAATTCCACCTATATAAACATATTTCAAAAGAACATATTTTTCATAAGAAAAAAAGATGGAAACCACAAGAAATTATTCTCTAACAATTGTCTTTTTGTTGGTTTTTTTTATCATTGCATCAGGTGCAAAATCAAATAATGATTTGATATTATTTTTTATAAACTGTCTTTGATTTTTCCAATTTACATATCATTTTTTTTCTTCATATTATGCATATATTATTGTTCTTATATTCATATATTGTTTGTGTATGTAGATATACGTATGAAATCACAAGCAATGGAAGTGAGTGAGAACCTCGACACAAGGTGTACCTTTGATAAGGAATGTGAACTCATTCATCATTGTCCACCCCCTCTTAAACCTGTGTGTCCTAAAAAAATACACACGTGTGTATGTCAATGATCTAAATTAAACTAGCCTCCACCAATAAAATCCTAAGTCAATCATCCTCATTTACAAATTGATTAATGGAGTTTTGAGAAGTAATCATTGTGTTTGGATGAGAATAATATATAATATGTTAATTAGAAAGGGTTATTGCATCATATTTGTATTCGAATCTTATGAAAGTGAAATAAAACTATTGGATTTATTTTTTTGACAAGCTTAATAAAACTATTGGATTTATGTTATTTGAACTAGCATAGTCAATTTATTTTGTATGATAATCGGATTAATTATATATCAAAATATTGAACATCTTATTATTTTACGCCCCTCGAGAAAACAAATCTTATTATTTTACTATCCAAAAATTCTTATTATTGTATTAATTCCAATTATGTGATCTTGTCTTATTAAGTTTATTTATTTAATCCAAAGATTTAAGACTATCATCAACATAGTTAACACTACACCAATCTAACACCTAAGTAAAAAGAAAATTTATTGTCAAGTAAGTTCAGTTCGGTTGGTAAGTTTCAAAGACATTGATATGCTCAATCAGACCACTTTTTTTTTTAAGCCACTATTTCTAATTCTTTTTTTTTTCATGGTGGAGATCGAAATACACGTAATATATTTACATTTTAAATACACATACAAAATATTATAGTTATATGCTTTTAAAAGATAACAAGGTACGTATAATTCAATACTAGCTATGATGAAGTTTATTAAAAGGAGAATGGTGTGATAGGGTTCGACAGTTAAGGGAGTTCAATATGGTTTTGATTGATAAATGATGTTGAAAGTCAAAGGAGAAGTGTGAGAGTTTGTGGTATAGGGTTTTATGAGCTAGGTATGGAGAGGAAGTGGGAAATATTCGTGAGGAGGTTGGAGAAGGTTTGGTGTGGTGGAATAATTTAATTAGTATTTGAAATAGTGTTGGAGTGGATGTAGGAAGGTGGATTGATGATAACATAAGGTGTGAGTTAGGAGACAGAGCATCAAAATTATTTTGGTGTTTTAACATTTTTAATTAAAATAACTCCCCAACCCTAGGGTCCGTTTGGTTCGAGAATTAGGAGGGGAGGGCAGGGGAGGAATTTTGACGGAGGGGAGGGGAGGGGAGTTATTTTAATTAAAAATGTATTTGGTTCACAAGGGGAGGGGAGGGATTTTAAAATTAGTTTACTGTTTTACCCTTAAACTTAATTAAATAAGGATAATAAAGTAACGAAACAATAACGATGTAATCGATAACAACACGATGTAGACGATGAAATAATGGATTAGTAATAGGGTTGTTACAATTACAAGTAGTAATAAAAGTTGTTACAAGAAAAAATTGTTAATAATATGGAATAAAAGTTGTTACAAAATAATATAACCTATAACCTAATAATAGTAAAAGTTGTTTCAAAATAATATAACCTAATAATAATAAATGTTGTTACAAGGATAATATTAAGATTTTAAATTAATAAAAGGATAATTTTGACAGTGCAATAAAATTTGCTCCCATCCCCATCCCTCCCCTCCCCTTCTAAAAATTGAACCAAACACTTCAAATTAAAAATCTCCCCTCCTCTCCCCTCACCTCCCCTCCAAAACTCTCGAACCAAACGGACCCTAATTGTCGTTTTCTATATTATCAATATTATTTACATTTATATTTCTATTGTTGCCACCGTCTATTTGTGTCTCTTTGTTTGTTTGAAAACGAAGCTATTATTGATTTTTGTGTGAAGGCAATTTCATTGTTGTGCATTATCGTTTTTCTATGTCTGTTTGGTCTAGGTTTTGCGCCAATTTTTTTGCTTTTGAGTTTTAGTCCATACAAATATTTCAACGATTAGTAAATGGAGTAATTACTACACTATCATACAAATATTTCATGTTCAAAGTGGGTTCACCTCCTATATAAACATATACTTCTAAAGTACATATTTCAGTGAAAAAGATGGTAGTAGCAAGAAATCATTCTCTCACAATTGTGTTCTTATTGGCTTTTTTTATCATTACATCAGGTCTAAAATTAAAGTGTGATTTGAGAATTTTCCACAAACTACCTTAGGATTTTTCACTTACCAATTTACATGAATATTCTTATATCCATAACATTATTGTTTGTGTGTGTAGATATGCATATGGAATCACAAGCTAGGGAAAATGATGGAGGACCTCGACTTTCCATGTACCAAAGATGATGATTGTGTACGAACTCATTACTGTCGATTCTTCCTTAAAGTTGTATGTGGTAAAAGAGTACATACATGTGTATGATATCTAAATTAGCCTCCACCAATAAAATTTCAAGCCCATCACTCTAAGTTGCAAATTGAGTAATGGAATACTTCTTTCGATCTTTATTATAAGATAAATTTCATTTTGAAGTTCAATCAATATATTCAATAAATAATGTATCTGATATATATTATAGACCAGGGGCGGACCTGAACAGGTCCTGGTGTGGCAAGTGCCACACCAGCCCAAGCTGATTTTTTTTCATTTTTTTCCCTCCATATAGGAAACATTGAACTAAGATAATAAACTTAATGTAAACCCATCAATCACAAGCAGAGTACTAGTAGAAAAGAAGAAGAAATCATATGTAGAAACCATGGTAAGAAAGGAAAAAGATGAAGAAACCATGGAACCGTAAGAAGAAAGAAGCAGAAAAGAAAAGTTTCGCAGCGGCTGTGATAATGCGACTATGAGTATCAAATATTTAGGGTTATGCGTGTTTGTTGTTATGGGCTTGGGCCTTATATTTGCATATGTTATTTAAAATCACTCTTCTCATTTTTAAAATTGCTCATTTACACCTGAAATTCACTCGCTACAAACGGCAATCAACTCACGTTTGCTACTTATGTGTACATTTTATTTAATTATTTAACCGCAAAAAAATTGTGCCTCACCAATATTTTGAGTCCAGATCCGCCCCTGTTATAGACTAATACACCATTTACTAACGTAAAATTAATTTTTCCCTTATAATGTGAAGTAGTCATAATGTTTGAGTGGGAATAATATATCAATGTTAACTAGAAATGGTTATGTTATCATATTTTTTATTTGAATCTTATGAAAATGAGATAAAACCATTTGGATTCGTTTTATTTGAACTAGTATAATCAACTTTATTTTGTATCATACTCAGATTAATTAAATATCAAAAATCAAAATATTGAAATGTCGTTATTATTACTGTTATTATTAATATCAATTTCATTTATGTGATACCGTTATGTTAAGTGTGTGTATTTGGATTCTATGGAAATCACTGCATGGACGTGTGAATAGTTAGAAGCTCTATAGTTTTTTTTTTTTTTTTTTTGAAGGAAAGCTCTATAGTTAGTTGCTCCACAAAATCACGGTAAAATTTGTTCTTGGGTTGAGCCACGGTAAAATGAAGGCTAAGTTTATTTTCATTATTGTTTTTTGTAAGAAGCCAAAAATAAATTATAATGTGTGTCTAAAATTGATTAAAGCATATGTTCAAAATATGAATCGAAACAAAAAACAACAAAATCATGGTGTAGCATAACAAAAAATTTAACTCCATAGGCGAAACAATCTTCTTAGCTTTTAGGTCAATTATAAAATGAGTAAAATGACACTTTCCGTCGTCAAATACACACGACCCGTGTATTCCACAACACACTATTTCAATTTTTAAAATTTATTTTAGTTAAAATTTGATTTAAACAAATTTTGGGATGCCACGTACATAGTCGTGCACTATCGTGTTAAAATACGTCGTGCACTATAGCAGTGCTCTTGTTTAATTTCATTTTGCGGAAGAAAAAAAAACCCATACTACAAAGAAGGGGACTATTTTATAAGAGCACTACTATAGTACACGGCGTATTTTAACACGACAGTGCACGACTATGTACGTCGCATTCCAAAATTTGTTTAAACAATTATAATCCCAGTACAAGGTGTACATAAAATAAAATAGTAACAAACGAATGTCATATGAAAGTACTTGATAGCCAAACCGACGAAACAAGACAACTTAAACGCTATGTGGACGTTTCAAGATATATTGGAATTTACAGATCAAACATGCAAATCAATGAGTAAGTGGCATGCTCTGAAGCCCAGATACTTCAAAATAGATGACGTACCGTATCCCATGTATATCCTGCACTGATATCTGCCTGATACTTCTCGATACGTACTACTAGAGTATCTGAAGATTAAATTTTATTTTTTTTAAAAACAATTATCTGATACTTTTCAGATACATCTGGGATACGAGCGATAGACAGTGGAAAACCGATATGTACGAGCTATCTGATGTTTCTATTATATTTGATATATAAGTAATTGACTGAGTAATGATGTTTTCTATTTATGATATATCATATATGTAATTGACTAATTGTCGTTTTCTTTATTGTCAATATTATTTACATTTATATTTCTATTGTTGCCGCCGTCTGTTTTGTGTCTCTTTGTTTGTTTGAAAACGATGCAATTACTGATTTTTGTGTGAAGGCAATTTCATTGTTGTGCATTATCGTTTTTCTATGTCTGTTTGGTCTAGGTTTTGCGCCAATTTTTTTGCTTTTGAGTTTTAGTCCATATTTTGTATTTTGGGTTTTAATATGTAGCTTAAATTTAATTTTTTATTGAAGTATCTCAGCCGTATCGTATCTTGAATTTTAAAATTTTCTCATATCGACGTATCGGTGCCGTATCGTATCCTGATCGCATCATGTATCTGGGCTTCGTAGGTGGCATGCAAACTAAGGTGAGTTCTTCCCTCTTAACCATATTTTTGGGAAAAAGGTTCATCTTATTTCATGGTGAAAAATTATATAGTGTGTCTATATACAGACGAAGTTCAAACACATTTAATTGACGAATTTAATTTTTAAGCCAAATTCAACTCATTCATTTTATAACTCCTTAAAAAAAATAAAAACTCATTCATTTTATAAATCAAATTCAACAAGATACTAGTAATTATTGAGTTTCAAGTTGACTCGATTTTTAAAATATTTGAGTTGACTCGATTCATTGTTAATTTTGGAGGGTAAAAAAGAATTGACTCGATTTTTAAAATATTTGAGTTGACTCGATTCATTGTTAATTTTGGAGGGTAAAAAAGAATAAGAGATATGTTAATTTTAGTACACCTTAATTATCGAATTCTGTATTTTCAATCGGGTACATGAACCATTTTTACCGTAGCTCAATGTTCCTTTCCCTTTGAAATTAATCTCATAACCTTTCATTTTCCCATTCATTCTAATAATCTCATTAAATTCAAATTCAATAGTTTCCACCACCATCATCATCATTATATTGAACCAAACTCAACTATCCAAAATAAACATCACCCAAACGTTAAACCCTACATCTTCTTCCTTTATATATAGGGTCTTGTTAACCGGTGCACCTGGAGCACTGGTTAAGGAATCCAAAAGTATAAAAATTATCTTGGAAATATAAACTATTACTTTTACTAACTAATTATTACACCACTTTTTAATAAAATCATACCACTTTTAGCTGCTTAACCAATGCCATGGGGCACCGGTTAACATTCTCCTTATATATATTACCGAGTTACACTACATAAACAAACATTATCTTTCACCACTATCAGCTACAATACAATGTCTAATACTAGTAACAAACCTTTTCTATTCCCACATGCTGATTCCACTGTCCTACCTGACCCCTCTAAATTCTTCTCTCCAAATTTGCTATCCACACCCCTCCCTACAAACTCTTTCTTCCAAAACTTTGTTCTCAACAATGGTGATGCACCTGAATACTTTCATCCTTACCTCATCAAATCATCAAACTCATCACTTTCTGTTTCTTATCCATCACGCTTTTTCAACTCTTCTGTTATATCCCAAGTTTTCAATGCTGATCTTACCATAACTTCTACAAAAAGTTCCAATGAAAATCACATAATATCTTCCTATAGTGACCTTAGTGTAACTTTGGATATTCCTTCGTCAAATTTACGTTTTTTTCTTGTTCGGGGAAGTCCTTTTTTGACATTTTCTGTCACACAACCAACCCATCTTTCATTCACTACAAGCCATGAGATTCTTTCTTTTTATTCGAACGATTCTCTTACAAAGTTTACATTTTACCTTAACAATGGTCAAAGTTGGATTTTGTATGCTTCTTCACTGATAAACTTGAGTCACAGTCATTCTTATATAGCTACTTCTGAGGAGTTTTCTGGCATTATTAGAATAGCCTTGTTGCCGGATTCTGATTCAAAAACTGAAGCTGTTCTTGACAGGTTCAGTAGTTGTTACGCTATGAGTGGTGATGCTGATTTTACAACACCATTCTGTGTTGAGTATAAATGGGAGAAGAAAGGTTCAGGTGACTTGTTACTGTTAGCACACCCTCTACATCTACAGCTTTTATTTGATTGCAATAATGTTACAGTTTTGAATGATTTTAAGTATAAAAGCATTGATGGAGACCTTGTCGGTATTGTTGGTGATTCTTGGCTTTTGAAAACTGATCCTATTTCTGTAACATGGCATTCTTCAAATGGTGTGAAGAAAGAGTACCATAAAGAAATTGTTTCAGCTCTATTGAAAGATGTTGAGGATCTAAATTCATCAGCATTAACAACAACTTCTTCTTACTTTTATGGTAAATTGATAGCAAGGGCTGCAAGGTTAGCATTGATAGCCGAAGAGGTTTTCGTCTTTGATTTTATTCTGAAGGTTAAAATCAAGAAGTTTTTGAAGGAAACAATTGAGCCTTGGCTTGATGGAACTTTTAGTGAAAATGGTTTTCTATATGATAAAAGTTGGGGTGGAATTGTTACCAGAAAAGATTGTGATGAATGTAATGATTGTTTTGGTTCGGAATTTTTTAACGCTCAACTTAATCATTTAGGATATTTTCTTTATGGTATTGCTGTTCTTGCTAAACTTGATCCTGATTGGGGAAGAAAGTATAAGCCTCAAGCTTATGCACTCATGGAAGATTTCATGAACTTGAGCACACTTTTGAATCCAAATTACACGCGCCTAAGGTGTTTTGATCTTTATAAGCTGCATTCTTGGGCTGGCGGATTAGCTGAGTTTGAAAATGGAAGATATCAGAAAGGTAGCAGTGAAGCTATTAATGCATATTATTCTGCTACCTTGATTGGTTTAGCATATGGTGATGCCAATGTTGTTTCAATTGGATCAACCCTAACAGCATTGGAAATTCGAGCAGCTAAAACTTGGTGGCATGTGAAAGTGGGAAGCAATCTGTACGAGGAAGAATTTACAAAACAGAACAGGATGGTCGGTCTTGTTTGGTCGAATAAGAGGGATATCGAACTTTGGTTTGGTTATCATGGTGCTAGACAATGTTTGCTTGGCATTCAAGTTTTACCGTTGCTACCTATTTCAGAGTTATTGTTTTCTGATGTTGAATTTGTGAAGGATGTTGTGGAGTGGGCATTGCCTGATTTGGAAGAGGATGGTGTTGGTGAAGGATGGAAAGGGTTTGTGTATGCTTTGAAAGGAATTTATGACAAGGGTGATGCCTTGGAGAAGATTAGAATGTTAAGTGGTTTTGATGATGGAAATTCTTTGAGTAATCTGTTGTGGTGGATTCCCAGTAGAGGTTGATTTGTGAATGACTGAATGGTTGTGATGTTTTGGAAGCAACTTGTAAGAAAGAAAAGAATATATTCATGATAAATTAAGTGGCTTGTATATTGCTAAATTTATATTAATCCAACAAGTTTCATTTTTATAATTGTAGTATTTACTATTTAGATTTTTTTTTTCTAGTTTATCTTGGTTACTTTCTACCATTCTGCTATATTTCTCAGTCAATATGTATAACTGAATGTTCTTGAATTAGTTTATCATAGTATAACTGAATTTGTATAACAAATCATGCCTAAAAATCACCAAACTAACACCTAAGACCTCTTACTGCAGCAATTCATTCGCGCTGCTACAGCAAAAAATGGTTCCAATTACGACTTAAATCTTTGTAGCCTGCGAAACTATGCACAAGACAGAATATGACAGTAAACAAGCCTTAATCTGCAGCCGAACATCAGTTGAGAAATTGTCTTGAAAATTATCTTAACTTGTCTCTGTTGAATGAAACTAACAAAGCTAATCTTCCAGATAGAAATAGATTTCAAATGCAATTGCATAAGATTCTGATCCAAAATCAGAACTAGAGTCAGCACATCCTTGTTTAGTAATAAATCTTCTACACTTCTGATCATATAGAATACCTCAATACCATTCTCATTAAAAGTTCCATCAAACCAAGGCTCAATAGTCTGCTTCAAATACTTCCTAACTTCCCATTTGATTCCCATCAATGTTGCGGCATAATATGCAAATTCAGTTAACCCTCCAGCCCAAGAATGCAACTTTTAAAGATCAAAACACCTTAAACGTGTACAATTCGAGTTTTAAACTTGTGCTCAATATCATAAAATCTTTCAATAGTGAATGAGCTTGAGCCTTTTTTTGAGGAAGTGATGGTAAAGATCAGTTTTAGAAAGGTGGGAAGTGTATAGGTTCAATGACAAAAATGAAGTTGCTTATAATAAAAACTAAAAAGACATGTTTGGTAACATCATTAATTTTCTCACGAGTTTATAGTTTATTTTTATGAGCTTGTCCATATAGGAGATGCTTCATGTTTTTTGCAGCCAATATCAAGAGTTTGAAACATGTTTCTTTTTTAATAAAATCAAAGGCGCCCTCCAAACGTAACTGCAGAGATTAATTCCCTCAAAGTAACTGAGATCCATTTAAGACATTTGATGTCTCCCAACAAATGTTTTTCCATACGTAGCGACCAAAGATCAACCCTTGATAAAATAATTAAAGACCTCAAATATCTTCCGCTTGTGCAAAACTATGTTTGTAAATGGTTAAAGATTTTTTTTAAATGATATTTCTTTAGTTTTAATAAAGAAAATAAGGGTAAAATTGACATAAAATGATAACCAAAAAACTTAAAAGCTGCTTGAATTAACTTATCAAAAAATATTATAAGCTAGTAAAAAAAAAAACTATTAGTTCATGAGAAAATAGTTGATAGACAGATCAATTTTAGTCGAACAAGTATCCACTATAAGTTCAAAATTTGCTCAAGGTTAAACAATAGAACATGAATCTCACTTTAAACTTCTCACTAGTCTTTAATAATGTTGCTATACCTCTGATACTAGTATATTTTAAGATTGTTCCTACTATAGTACCAGGAATAGTTCACATTTAATTTTTTCAAATGAGGACATTTTGGTACAAGCAATTTCAAATGAGGGCATTTTGGAACAAGCAAAAATACGACTGTGAAGAGTGTTTTCCAGCAAATATGCCAACTTTGTTTCTTAGTTTTAGTAGTGGCTAACCCTCATGATTATGATTTTAATTTGATGAATGTCAACCATACATTTTCAATTCTGGTATTTTCAATCGAGATAGGAAAGGAATAATCACCTTAGACGCATGAAACACCTAAGGAATAATCACTAATATATAGCTTCACTAGTTCCCTTCTGGTATCTTCCATTTTCAATTTTTGTAACCCTTAACCCTGCAGCCCAAGAATGCAATTTATAAAGAATGAAACACCTTAGACGCATATAATTCAGGTTCGAACATGTGCTCAAGTTCATAAAATCTTTCGTGAGTGAATAAACTTGAAGCTTATACTTCTCACCTCAATATGGATCAAGTTTTACAAGAACAATATCTCCCCATTTCTGATCATATAGAAATCCATTTTCTTTGAAAGTTCCATCAAGCCAAGGCTCAATGATCTCTTTCAAATACTTTCTTACTTTTGAAATCACATCAAGGAAACAAACCTCTTCAGCTATTGAAGCCAACCTTGCAATCAATTTTCCATAAAAATAAGACGGAGTCGTTGTAATTGCAGATGAATTTAGACCCTCAACATCATTCGAAAGAACCGAAACAATTTCATAATGTGATTCTTCTTTCACACCATTTGTAGAGTGCCAAGTTACAGAAACAGTGTCAGTTTTCAAAGGCCATGAATCACCAACAACACTAACACACTCTTCATCAATGTTTTCATACTTAAGATCAATTAAAACAGTAACATTGTTATAATCATTCTCAGATAAAAGTTGTAGATGAAGAGGATGTGCTACTTCTAACAATAACAAACCACCAAAACCTTTCTTCTCCATCGTCAAGAACAAACAAGAAATGAACATGTCAAGAACAGTCTCATTTTTCTTGAATCAGAATCTGTGAACAAAACTATCCAAATCTTTGAAGCACTAACACAAACATCTTACACGTCACCGACACATCAACGCCCTTAATAGCTATATTAAATGAATTATTTGAATGTCATTTGTGAAAATTCGCTTTGACCAATTAAGTAAAATTGGTATTTCTTATTTCTTATTATAATCGTTATTTATTTAGAAAAAATACAATAATAATTAATTTTATAAGATTTTAGACATTAAATCTCTACCATAAAAAAAAAAAAAATTAACATTCAACTCTATGACTAAATTCAAGTTTGTGTCATTGAATTTACAATATACAGGCTCTATACAGCTGGCCTAGTCGATTGGATCCAGCTACAGTCTTTGGATTTCAACTATATATATGCCCTAAAACCACCTTACTTGAATCATCAACTCAAGAGTGATAGTGTTTGGTTTCTTGTTCATTCTTTTCTTTTGCAATGGCTTTTTTTTCCTTTGGAAATGAGTTTCCAGCCAATGTTAAAGTTCTTGTGATTGATCATGATATTGATCTTCTCAATGCTATTGAGAAAACATGGTCTCGATTCAATTACCAAGGTTTGTAATTCTTAATTGAATTATATTAACCTATGAAAGTCTCAATCTTTTTGTTACAATTCTTGTTTCTTTGTTTCAGTTACAACATGCTCGACGGTTTCTTCAGCCATGAATTTGATAGCACAAAAGGTGCATTTTGATTTGGTACTACTTGAAACTCAAATGCCGGACATGGATTCATTTGATTTCTTGCAACAATTGACACAACAAATCAATATTCCTGTCATTAGTAAGTAAATATATAATTAATTATATTATCATATCATATCATATCACATGATTAATTTATACTTGCATGAGATGAGACATTATAATTTATTTATGTGCAGTGACGATGTGTTCTGAAGGATCAACAAATGGAATAATGAAGGCCATTGAAAATGGAGCTTGTGACTGTTTTGTCAAGCCATTCACTGAAAATCAAGTAAAGTATATGTGGCATCATGCTGTTAGGAAAATGATGAAAGGAAATAAAAAACAAAAAATCAATGAGCAATTGGGGGTTGAAGGTAGCCAAATAAGGGCAAGAGATGATTCAAATTTACGCTTAAACGATGCAACATCGGAAAAAGGTGACGAAGAAAAAGAGTAACATTATTATAATCATTCTCAGATAAATTAAAAGCCGTAGATGAAGAGGGTGTAATAAGTAGTCATAATAGTCTCTTAATGTATTAAAATTCTAAAATAGTCCCTGATTTTGTACTTTATTAGTCATAAAGTGAGAATAAGTAAATATATTGAAGAGCTAATATGACAATATTAATGAAGTATTTTAATGTTAGGACTATTTTGACCAACGAAGTGTATAATCAAAGACAATTTAAAATTTTGATACATTGATGGACTATTTTAGCCCCACATGTATCAAATGTCTAGATCTACCCCTGACTCGAACACATAAACTATCCGACACCAGACACGTCTTTGATCAAAGGTGTCGGACTCAAGTTGATTTTTAAGGTTTTAAGGTTTAGGGTTTAACAAAGATCGCAGGTGATAGTGTTTATAGGGTTAAAGTTTTGTGACTAAAATAAACTATATATTAACAAACACGTAAATCACTAATTAACCACGGAAAAGAATATGATTGACAAATGATTGAATGAGAAGGACAAGGACAGGGAAAGAAGATAACCTGAAGTAAAGACAAACGAAGAAGAAGACGAGAGGAATAAAGCAACGCAATGAAAATACGAACCACTGACCCAACGGATTTGAAGGTTTCGCCATTTTCACATAAAACTTGTGCTCTAAGGTGATAAACATTTCAAGACCCACTTTGAACATAGATCAATAGCATGATGTCTGATATGATTTATTTAGGAGAAATGATATTTGTACAACCATTTTTTGACAACTTTTAGACAAATTTCTCTCTCATACTCACATTATATTCTTACTCTCTCTCTTCCTTTTTCTCTCTCCATTGTTTTTGACCAATGAAAAGAGAGAAAAGAGAGGTTGTCATAAAAGTTGTTAGCAAATGGTTGTTCAAATATCATTGCTCTTTATTTAGTCTCTAGTTGTGAGATTACCTTAGGCATCAAGATTACTTCATTGATTCTCAATTCATCCTTCAACTTGCTTGCACGTTGCTACTTATATAATAACTTACATTCCATACAAAATAACTTATGAACATATCATATTGAAGAAGATGGAATCTGCAAGATACTCAAAACAAGAAATCTTCTACTGCATTCACTGCCGAATATCGTCATCAGTCATCACTGTAGAGTTCCAACTCTTACAAGTTTTGCAATCTAAACCTACCTATCATAAATAAAATTGTGATACTTTTTTCCTTTAAAATTGTATAATTTTTGTAGTTTTCTACAATTCTGGACATTTACCTTGAGTAATCCTATAATCTAGACCCAAAATTAAGAATGAATGAGTGAAATTAATTAACATAAATATCATTAGAAACAAATTCACTTTTTTGTCACCACAAAACTGCAATGGAACAAATAAACAAACTTGCATCATTAGAACCTTGAAATTCCTGACAATGAGAGGTGCATCGATGATTCAAAACATTGCAACATAATTTCAGTACTAGCAAGGAGCAACAAGTGCAATACCAAAAAGGATTGCAAATCCAACAGAGACCGATAACATTTAAGGAAATGTAAGACAAAATGCTTGACATCGTTGATTCATTGTTCTCAATTTCTTCATAAAAATCATTTACTTTGTGAAATCAGTTACCAAACCATCAGCTCTGCTATGAATCCACCATAATAGATTAGTCAATGAGTTTCCATCATCAAAACCTTTTAACTGTCTTATCTTATGCAATGCACTTTCATTATCATAAATCCCTTGCAAAGCATATACAAACCCCTTCCAACCCTCTCCAACACCGTCCCTTTTTAGAGCAGGTAATGTCTACTCCACAAGTCCCTTCACATACTTCACATCAGAGAATAAGACTTCGGAAATAGGAAGCAATGGTAAGAGCTGAATCCCAAGCCTACATTCTTTCCATTCAGCCGGACCATACAATAAACCACTGTCTCTTTTGTTAGACCAAAGTACACCAATTATCTTATTGTTTTTACTAAACATTTTCTCATATATATTCCCTTCTTCTTCCACACGCCACCACATTTTAGCCGCCAGAATTTCCAATGATGTAAGTGTTGATGCAGTCACTACGAGTTCTGTATCGTCGTATGCCATTCCCATCAATGCTGCAGCATAATATGCATTCACAGCTTCACTAGTACTCTCTTGATTTCTTCCAACAGTGAATTTTGTTAGCCCTCCAGCCCAAGAGTGTAACTTATACAGATCGAAACACCTTAGACGCGTGTAACTAGGGTTCGAATTTATACTCAAAATCATAAAATCAGCCATGACTGAATAGGCTTGAGGCTTATACTTTCTACCCCAAATAGGATCAATCTTAGCAAGAACTGCAATTCCATAGAGAAAATGATAATGATGATCATTATAAACTCCGAACCCAAAATCAGCACCGGTATTTGTAGAACCTTGTTTGGTTACAATACCTCCCCATTTTTTATCATAAAGAAATCCATTTCCATTAAAAGTTCCATCAAGCCAAGGCTCAATGGTTTCCTTCAAATGCATTTCCATTAAAAGTTCCATCAAGCCAAGGCTCAAGGAAATAAACCTCTTCCGCTATCAATGCAAGTCTTGCAGCTCTTGCAATCAATTTACCATAAAAATAAGATGATTTTATTTTTATTGCTGATGAATTCAGTCCTTCAACATCCTTACAAAGTGCTGAAACAATTTCATCATGCAATCCTTCTCTCACACCTTTGCTTGAATGCCAAGTTACAGAAACAATATCTGTTTTCAAAAGCCAAGAATCACCAACAACACCAACAAGCTCTCCATCAATGCTTTTATACTTAAAATCACTCAAAACAGTAATGTTACAATCTTTCTTAGACAAAAGCTGCAGATGGAGAGGATGTGCCAACATTATTAAATCACCTGAGCCTTTCTTCTCAAACTTATACTCAAGAAGAAACGGTTATCTAAACACAGCAGCACCTGACACAGGATAACAAGAACTAAGTCTGTCAAGAACAATCTCATTCTTCTGATTGGAATCCGGCAACAAAGCTATTCGAACTATGCCTGAAAATGGTTCGGAAACAATATCAGAAAGACCATGACTCAACCTGATAGGTGAAGAAGCATACAAAATCCAAGTTTGACCATTGTTAAACCGGAAAGTATGCTTTTTTAGAGAATTATTGGAAGAAAAAGAGATAATGGCATGCACGGTAGTGATGGAAAGAGGGGATGGTTGTGTGACAGAAAATGTCAAAAAGGGACTTCCCCTAACAAGAAAAATTCTCAAATTTGAAGGAATATCCAAGGTAACACTGAGGTCATTGTAGGACGATATTTTGTGAACTGCACCCGAAATAGGGCCAGTAGTATTTCCCAAGAAAGATGAAATAGTCATAGCAGTGTTGAAGATGTTATGTAAGAATGAAGTGTTGAGGTGTTGGTTGAATATCTGATGAGATGAGGAACTGATGGTAAGATCAGGATTGAAGACTTGAGATATAACTTTAGAGTTGGAAGAACAATTTGGATAGGAAACAGAAAGTGATGAGTTTGAGGATTTGATGAGGTAGGGATGAATGTACTCAGGTTGATCACCATTTTTGAGAACAAAGTTTTGGAAGAAAGAATTAGTAGGGAGGGGTGTGGATAGTAGATTTGGAGAGAAGAATTTGGAGGGGTCAGGTAGGACAGTGGAATTAGCATGTGGGAACACAAAAGGTTTGTTAATTTTGTTGTTGGCCATAGCAACTGGTAAGAGTGAAAGTAGTATATGTGTGATTATGTTACTGAAAGGCTAATGTACGTTTATTGTGGTGATAGAGAGTTTTTTTATAGAAGTAATGTTGTTTAAGGTGGTACTAATGGTTATGGTTATGGAGAGTTCTCACCTTCCTTGTGACTGTTTTGTATTAATAGTATTGGAATTTGTGGACTACTAATAGTTATGGTTTGGAAGCATTGTAACTTGTTAGGGGAAGCATTGTAACTTGTTGAGTTTGTCTTTTGTATGATGTTTATTGGATGGTTTTTTGTGTTTTTTTAGGATCATAGGGACTAGTAATTTTATGAGATTAAATTGAATGGAAGATTGAAAGGTTGCATGTAATTTGAGTTTATTTAAAGTCCTAGACTGTCTAATATCTGGGGTCTATTTCATTTCCGTAAGACCACAAGGGCCATAACAAATGACTCAAAAAATATGCCATAACAAAAGATTATAAAATGTACTTAGTTTTATTTTCTGATTTTACCAACTAATTGGTTCTTCCTCTATTATGTGTGGTATCACATGTTGTGTAACTTCAAAATGTTGCATGAATAAGTTTTCGATCATTGTGTTGCATGGAAAATTGATGCTAGTTTTGGTCACAAAGGGAGTATAGGGGATCATCCACACATTGGACTTAGAGTAATCATGCAAATGAGTTAGACACCACATATTTATCCAAAACCGTAAGACATTAAGTTTATTGGTCTTATCACCTATAAAGTGCTCATCAATTTTTTAAAATAATGTGGGACGTCCGACTCACACTTGTTGGACAACACGATATATAATAATGAAATCATCTCAAGAAACATGGCCTCTAATCTAAAGATTTGGCCCTCTTGGATAAAAAAAAAAAGTGGATATATATCTACAACATTTTATTTTATACACTCTACTTTATCATTTTTTTATACAAGTCAAATTTACTTTTGATTAACTTTTTACATTTGCAATTTTTTGCCACTCAAGGACCGCATGCTTTTACCATTTGATTTCCAATTTTCACACAACCACTAAGTGGATCCAAGGGTGAAGGAAGAAGAGAATTGCCTATAAAAAGGGGGAAATTTTATAAGAAGAATAGAGGTGTTGTTCAAACAAGCAATAGCGCTCTCCATTGTAACAAAAGTTCAAACCACCAATCTCTCTTCAGTTCTTTTTTGTTTTCCAAGCTAGAAACTATCCTCATTTTGCACAATTTTAAAAAGAAGGGTAAACAGTGTTTTTAGCCCCTGTAATATAGGCCACTTTTGGGTTTAGCCCCTGTAAAAAAATTTTTTTAGATTCCACCCTCATAAAATTTTTTTGTTTTGGTTTTGGCCCCTGACCCCCTTGAGTCAGCAGAATCTTTGACGTGGCGCTGACGTGGCATGTTACGTCACCTTTTTTGATGACGTGTCACGCTGACTGTATAATTAATTTTATTTTATATTTTTTTTTTGGGTACACGTGGCATTTTTTATTTTTTTTAAAAAAAATTAAAAAATTCTGGAAAAATTTAAAATAATAAAAGAATCTGAAAATTAATAAAAAAAATCTGGAAAAATGAAAAATTAATAAAAAAATTGAAAAAAAATATTAAAAAATTCTGGAAAATTGAAAAATTAATAAAAATTTAAAAAATACGGAAAAAAGTTTAAAAATTCTGGAAAAATTAATAAAAATAAAAAATGATTAAAAAAAATAAATAATCTAATAAAATGAAAAATTCGGAAAAAATAAAATTTTGAAATTTTCTGAAAAAAATTAAAATTTTGGAAAAATGAAATTTTCGAAATTTTAATGAAAAATCTTAATTAAAATTTTCGAAATTTTAATTAAAATTCTGGAAAAATTCTAATTAAAATTTTAATGAAAAATAAAAATTGTGAAAAAATTCTGGAAAATATTTAAAAAAATTTTGAAATTTTCTTGAAGATTAATCATTTTTAAAAAAAATGAAATTTTTGAAATCTTCATTAGTATTTCTTGAAATTTCAAAATTTTCATTAGTATATATGTCGAGCTTAGGTTTTTTCAGTGTATTTATTTCCAAAAATTTTTTTGGGAATTTTTGTGTATTTATAAACCGAGAATAAGGGAAAAAATATGTGTATTTACAAACCAAGCTTAAGTTTTTTGTGTATTTTTCGAAATTTCGAAATTTTCATTAGTATTTTTTTCGAGAATTTTTGTGTATTCCGATGTATTTATAAACATGTGTATTTTTCATTAGTATTTTTCGAATGACAAGTAATTTCTGAAAAAAGATATGAATTTCTTTTATTTTTCCGGTATTGAAAAAAATTTGGAAATATGAATTTTTCGAAATTTATTAATTTTTTCCAGAATTTTTTCATTTTTTTAATTTTACCATATTTTATTTTTAAAATTTTCTAGATTTTTGTTTTCATTTTTATTAGTTTTTCCAATTTTTTTAAAAAATTTCAGAATTTTTTTCATTTTTTTTATTTTTTAAGATTTTTTTTCGTTTTTTTATTTTTTTGAAAAAAATTTTAAAAAATATTTTTTTAAAAAAAATTTAAAATATTTTTTTAAAAAAAAAGTTTAAAAAATATTTTTTTTTAAAATATTTTTTTAAAAAAATATATTTTTTATTTAAAAAAATCAGAAATGCCACGTGGACATTCATTTACACACGTGGCATTCAAAAAAAATTGAAAAATAAAAAAAAATGTCACGTCAGTTCCACCTCATAGATTCTGCTGAGTCACAGGGGTCAGGGGCCAAAACCAAAACAAAAAAATTTTATGAGGGTGGAATCTAAAAAAAAAATTTTACAGGGGCTAAACCCAAAAGTGCCCTATATTACAGGGGCTAAAAGCATTGTTTACCCTAAAAAGAAAATGAAATATGTGTTTCTATCATTAGTTAGTGGATTTGGCAAACGAGTTAAAAGCTACCCACTTAGCCAATGTTTGGTATCACCGTGGGTGTATCAAAATCACGATGATTCGTCATGATTTTTCAAAAGTTATACTTTGTAGCTTTCGTAAAATCACAAGTCACCGTGATTTTGACATACTCACCATGATACCAAACACACATTTAGATTCACTCTTATGTTGTGTTTCTAAGTGAAGGAGTTGTTTGTGGACTCACCACAAATGAGTTTGTATATTATCTTTTTCTTTTCATCGCACATTTTGTCAAATATCAAAAACCATCCATTCTTTTTTCAAATGCTTTTTTTTTCTTTCTTTTTCACGTTTAATTAACCGAATCAGCCCTTACCACTTTTTGCTTTTGTTCAATTAAAATCCATAGTTAGTGTTGGAGCATATTAGTCGAGATACAAGATGCAGTTTTGTTACGTTTGCTTATCACTTACTCTTAAAGCTTATTAGGTCTTGCCATCACTTAACCTAATTTTTCCCTCTAATTCTATTGTATTAATTGCTAATCACTTTAACCCTATAAAAATTTCCCTCTCAAATCAATGCCGGTTTGAATTTCAAATTTATTCTTTAAAAAATAAAGTGAAAAATCGGTGACATTATAAAGACTAGGAAGTAACCTTTACATATTCTTTTCATTTTGAAAGTTTCACTTTTTTTTTGTTTCCAACAAAGAATGGAAATTAATAAGCCTTTTAGTTTTCTATTTAGAATGCTGCACCGTTCAAAAAGATTTTCAATTATATTGGTAATTGTAGTTAGACTTTTCAACTACACAACATTCTCCAAAAATCATATTCCTGGCTTCAGTTGTTCTTTCCCACATTTATACATACATGGTTTTGTCCTTCAACCATTATTTTGGTATTTTTCTTTTCCCTTCTCTTCAAATATCTTTTTTTTTCCACACCATATATCTCACCTTTATTTTGCTCTTTTTTTTTCGCCATTTTTTTTTTATGAATTTCTTCTTCTCATTTACTTATGGTTTCTTCTTTGTATTTTGTTTTTGTTTTTTTCCGGGATGCATAGGTTTCAAAATGGGAGATCTTGATAGATGAGTACTATCATTTTTAACTTGCCTTGAGTGTTGGGGAAAATGGGGTGGACTCGTGAGGTTTCACCATGATGAGGTCCTAGAGTTTTTCTTTTGTTGTAGCTTTATTTGTGATCAGGTATACACAAATGTATTATTGTAGGTTCTATTAGCCTCTGTCGATAATCTTTCTTTCCCCAATAATGAATTTGTGATTAATTATTTATAGGTAAATTAATTTTATTTTGATTCTTCTTTGAACATTTTTATATCATGTATGTGGATAATATACACAATATGATTTTCTTTAAGTGATATCTACGTATTTCTTTTTCTCAAGACAAAACACAATATGTTCTTTTCTTCTTTATATACAATGTTAAAAATTAAATTTAAGTATTAAAAATTAAATTTAAGTAAAAGAGTAATTGTTTATTACTATTCTAGCATGATTATTTTTGAGGGATATTATTCTATCATGATTGATATGTACGTAATAATGACCCACTTAAATAGTTTTTTTTTTTTTGAAGGAGCCCACTTAAATAGTTGAAACTCTAAGATTTTCAATGGAAGATTATTTTTTAGTTTTGTCACAATATTATTTTTTAAACTGATCATGTTACATTTTGAATTTGGGTTTACTAGATCTTTGTTTTTTTGGTTGAAGTTAAAAATAATGTTAGTGCCAACCGCTAAGTTGATCTATCTTATGGGTTAATTTTTTGTACAAATTGTTATGTTATGGTGCACGTATGTACATTTTTATTCTCATGACTTCATTTTTGAAACTATCAAAGGTTGTTGGCTCTAATATGTGGTTGCTTTCATTTTTTTGTGAGGAATTGAAGTCTAAACTCTCTAATGTTGTTGAAGACAGCACAACCAACAAAATCAAGATGATGAAGTACAATTTTCTTTGACACGGTATCTAACTGCCATAAAAAAAAACGCTACAGCTGAGAGCTCATATTTAGAGATTTGTCATGTCCTGACAATTAGCTTACATTTCATAGAATATGCAGATAAGAGAATGTTCAAATAAATCTTTGTCATGTTTTGATTTTTCAAAATGTTCATCAAAAACTCCTTCTCTTATATTTCTTTAAGATTGTAACTGATGTAGTTTGTTGCTATCTCTGCATCTCAAACAGTTAAACAAGCATTTACTATAGTGGTTTTGCGATGGACTTTTATATATGGCTGCACATGCAAGGCTTAGAATATGATGATCATATTCATGAGAGCAAAATTTTCAACTAACACGTTGTAACAAGTATTCTCATCAATATCCAGTTTTGTTTTTTTAGAGGATCTATATGAAGTAACAATTATAATTTATTCTTTAGCTGCTGAATTTCATAAGGACTCTATTAAACTATTGTTGTTATCCTACAAAATGATAGGATACAAGGTGAATATTGTGATGGTATAATTAAGTTTTATGATGTAAATTTTTTATCATTTGCATTTCATCGTTTTTAAACAGAAGTTATTCAAGGCAAAAAATAAAGACAAGATTTTTTATTTGTAATTTTAATATATTTCTTATCACAACATTTATTGACAAATTTAATTTTAATTATTTAATTTTTATTTGTATGCTAATATTCTTTGAGATTAATTTGTTTATAATTTTTATTTTTATTTATAGTTTGTGTTAATATTTTTTATTTGTAAGTTCTTTGTAGAAACTAACATAAAAGAAGTGTCGTCCAGAATTGATTTGATTGCATGCATTTGTAAAACAGTTTTAAACCTTCAATTATGTAAATTAATGTTTAATTTAATACCCTTTTATTAGCATTTTTTTAAGGAGGAATTAGCATTCTAGACAGGGTAATATTTATTTTTATTTTTATAGATTTGTTTTTATCTTTAAATTATAAGTTATTTTATAATTGTATAATCATCATTTAATTAATATAATTATTAAAATTATAATTTTACTGCACGGGTTTGTTAAGCTAAAAATAATCCTTGATTATTGAAACATTCATTGGGTATTAAGTATTTTTAAATTTACATTATAACTACACCACGAAAACAATATACATTATGATATGATTTTAGCTCACAAGACCCGTGCGGCGCACGGGTCAGCAATCTAGTTTCTCTAATGATAGTTTAATGGGTCAAAAACCAAGGAGGTTAGTGCTTTTGATAAAATAGAGAGGGTGTGTGTCACATTTTATCACCAGGTGAATGTAATTTGGCCAAATAATAAATGTATTACTTTATATTTGGCGATATGGGTCGTAATGGTTTTTTTAAATAAGAAATATATAGCTATTTATTAGGCTTAATTACTCTTTTGGTCCCTTAAGTTATTTGTTGGTTACATTTTGGTCTCATAAGTTATTAACGTTACAATTTGGTCCCTTAAGTTACTTTTTGGTTTCGTTTTGGTCCCTTAACTATTAAAAGTTTCGTTTTGGTCCCTTAACTTATTTTTTTGTTTCGTTTTGGTCTCTTAACTTATTTTTTGGTTTCGTTTTGGTCCCTTAACGCTAATACATTCATCCTAACATAAAGGACCAAAGTGGTTGACGGAGGAAGAGTTAAGGGACCAAAACGAAACCAAAAATTAAGTTAAGGGACCAAAACGAAAATTTTAATAGTTAAGGGACCAAAACGAAACCAAAAAGTAACTTAAGGGACCAAATTGTACGTTAATAACTTATGGGACCAAAATGTAACCAACAAATAACTTAAGGGACCAAATCATTAATTAAGCCTATTTATTATTATTTTTGTTTACAAATACATTTTTTTTTAAAGAATACAAATGCATATATAGGTAGTAATTAATGGTTTAGGAGTATAATTTTATTTTTGTAAAAGATATATGCAGTAATCATTTTATTTTTGTAAAAGATATAGGTAGTAATGGTTTAGAACTATTTTTATTTTTAAATAAAATTTAATAAATATTGAATAAATAATAAATTTTATTTAGAATGAATTGATTCAAGTGGTATGGGACTAGGACCCCTTAAGCAAGACGTTAGACGTTCGATCTCAAAGATTCTTCAGTAGAAATTAGTCACTGCTAAACAACTGTGAACACTTCGTTCAAATAACATGATAACAAAAAAAATCATTTGTTATAATATTTAATTAAATTTATAACACAATTGTATTAAGTTAGTTTTTTAATCCAATAAAAAAATTTATTAATTGATTTTATGATTAATATAGATTTTTTTGACAGAAATACAAAATAATATTAATGGTTTGTTGACCTGGTCTACTAATGATTAATGATCAATTATATTTGAAGAATTGTTAACCCAATCATATTTGGCTCTGTTAGAGTTAACCAAAACCGTTCTAACTTAGACAAATAAGATATGAGCTAATGAAATTTCAAATGTAATTGATTATTCATTCTTAAATGACCGGTTTCATAATCATTACTATTAAGTTGCTATTTTGTTAAAAAAATTATGTTATGATATAAAAAAAAATTAGTCTAAATAATATTTTTAATTGATTGAAAAGTTGCCTCCTGCAATTGTATAATTAATTATCTGACATTTTTGTTTATACAAAAGTTTTGAGTTGATTTGTTTGCATCTACAAATATACCTCTTTTGAAATATTAAGTCCTTATCAACATTTCTCTAAAAAAAAAAAAAAAAAATTCATGACCAACATTTTTAGGACGGTATTTTAAGCAAACCGTCACCTTTTAATTTTATAATCAAAAAGTTGTGTTGGAGAGTTAGGAGAGAGCCGCGTGTAGTCATTGGTTGAATGTTCAACCGACTCTAAAAGACTTTCACAAACATATTTACCGTAAGTCTTTGAACATTAGATATATAGATCACTTACCGACATTTCCTCCATTTTTAGGGAAATGTGGGACTGACTATTCGCACTTAAACTCCAACAAGTTTTCTTTTTTTAAACCTTAATTATTGAATTTTTAATTAGGGTGAATAGTGTTTTTCACCCCTGTAATATAGGCCATTTCCCGTTTTCACCCTTATGAAATTTTTCGTCCGGTTTGCACCCTTGTAAAAAAAAATTTTTCCGGAAAACACCCCTCCCCCCTCCAGGTCACCAAAATTGCTGACGTGGCGCTGACTTGGCTTTTTTTTTTAATTTTTTTTTATTTTTTTGCTTGCCACATCAGATATTATTATTAAAAAATAAAAAAAATAATAAAAAATTATTTAAAAATAAAAAAATTATTTAAAAAATTTGAAAATTAATTTTTGAAAAAAAAATTGTAATTTTTTTTTGAAAAAAATTCTTAAATTTTTTTTATTACCAAAATTTTTACGATTTTTTTATTCCGGAATTTTTATTTTCAAAATTTTCAAATTAGAAAAAACAGAAAATATAATCACATTTTTTCGAAATTAAAAATATTTTAAAAAATCTGGAATTTAAATTTCGAAATACAAAAAAGGCAAATTTTCAAAAAAAAATTCTTTGTATAAAAAAAAACCAACTTTTTCCAATATTTTATAAAAATTATGGAGTAAAATTTTCGAAAAAAAATTGAATTTATCCTAAATTTTTTCCAGAAATTTATTTTTGAAAAAAAAATTTGAATTTAAAAAATTATAAAAAAGGCAAATGATTTTACGAAAAAAAATTTCCGAAAAATTTTTCTGAGAAAAAAGATTTTATTTTTAGAAATTAAAAAGATTTTAACGATTTTTTTATTACCAAAATTTTTATTTTTTGTATTAAAAAAAACAAAGTTTTTAATTTCGAAAGAAAAATATGAACTTTTTCGAATCATTAGCCCCAAAATGGATTTTCGTTAGAATCTTTAGCCGAAATCAAAAAATCTTCATAATTTCGAAAAAAAAAAAATTCTATTTCAGATTCGAAAAATTCCAGATTTTTAAAAAAGTTTTGGCTTTTCGAAAAAAAGTTCCAGATTCGAAAAGTTTTTAAAAAAATTTTTGTAAAATCATTTACCTTTTTTATAATTTTTTAAATTCAAATTTTTTTTTCGAAAATAAATTTCTGGAAAAAATTACAGATAAATTCAATTTTTATTTTGAAAATTTTATTCCATAATTTTTGTAAAATATTTTTCAAAATTAAAATATTGGAAAAAGTTGGTTTTTTTCGAAAATTTTATTCAATAATTTTCTGGAAATATTTTTCGAATTTTTTTTTTGATTTTTAAATTTTTGGATAAAATCTGAATATTTTTTGGAAAAAAAATCATAAAAATTTTGATAATAAAAAAAAATTAAGAATTTTTTCAAAAATATTTCTGTAAAAAAATAAATTTACAATTTTTTTTTTCAAAAATTAATTTTCAAATTTTTTAAATTAATTTTTTATTTTTAAATTAATTTTTATTATTTTTTAAATATTTTAATAATAATTTCTGATGTGGCAAGCAAAATAAAATAAAAAATGAAAAAAAAAGCCAAGACAGCGCCACGTCAGCGCCACATAGGCGAATCTGCTGAGCTGGAGGGGGGAGGGGTGTTTTCCGGAAAAAAAAAATTTTACAAGGGTGCAAACCGGACGAAAAATTTCATAAGGGTGAAAACCGGAAATGGCCTATATTACAGGGGTGAAAAACACTATTCACCCTTTTAATTATAAATCTATAGCTAAAAACTCATTAATTCATGGCGATCCCATAAAGTTCAATGTTCTTAAGCAGGTCGTGATCATAAGTTCTGCACTGTTAATGTGCAATGTACCTTTGTTAACACTTCTCACATGGTCTCCAATTTCAATTCCTTGTCCTTTCTCTCATACAAAAGACCTCTACATACGAGAAAACAAATAAGATAACAATTGTTAATTTTATATATTTCACTATACCATTTTTTTGATACAAGTCATATTTACTTTTGAGTAACTTATAAGTTTTGCACATTTTGGCCAATCATCACATGCTTGTACCATTTGTTTTAAAATCACAATGTAACAGTCAAACTATGTTATTATATATGCACCCAAAACACGGGAAATACTTGTGTGACATTAATGTCACGGTGACATTAAATCTGGGCCACACATTGGGTGACATTAGATGTGTTGTGTGGCTCAGATGCAATGGTAATGACAATGTGTGGCTCAGATTTAATGTCACCGTGACATTAATGTCACCAAAGTGCCACCCCCCAAAACACTTCTTCTTTTCATACTAGCTATTCTTCATATTAATTTCTCCTACAAATTAAGTTCAAACATACAAACATAGAGAGATTCACTCCTCTTTTCTTTTTTGTTTTCTAAAGCTAGCTACCCCTTTTTTCTTGCTTCTTGAACAATGTGAGAAGAAAAAAATAATACTCCCTCCGGTCCTTAATATAAGAAGAAAAACCAAAAAACATCAAAACCAATGTCAGCATTAATTGTTGTAACTTTTTAAACATTTTTACAAATATACCCTTATAGAATATTGTGAAACATTAAATACATCAACTAATATTAAAAAGACAAACATTAAATGAGGGGTAAAAAAAGTCTTTTAAGCAATAACTATCTTTAAAAGTTGTGATATTTGCTTATAAATAGGACCAAAAATTTTTTTGAAAATTTTCTTATATTAAGGACCGGAGGGAGTAGTGTTTATTTGTGCCCTATTTATAAATACATTTCTTAGAGTGATTGAACAACAACAATGGCAAGTCCATTAATGAATACTTCCTTAAAAAAAATAAAGTCCATTGAATACTTGAGAAGGAAAAAAAATAGAATTGTTTTTCTCACATCTATTGTTTCTTAGAAACACATGGAAGTTGCTAAGAAGACACAAACGGTAGTTAACTACCGTTGGTTTATAACTGAAAAACCAACGATAGTTAACTATCATTGTGTTTTTTAGTAAGCTCCATGTATTTCTAAGAAACAATTGATGTAAAAACTGAAGTGTTAAAAAAATGGGTATGTGTTTGTAAGAGGAATAGTGTGTCGACTTGGCAAATGAAAAGCAAAGTTGTTGTCTTGTCTTTTTTTCTTTTCAACACCACACTCAGCTAAAAATCAAAAACCATCCATTCTTTTTTCAAACACTTGTCAATCTTATTTACCCATTTTTTGTTTTTGTTAAAAAAAATAGGTATGTGTTGTATTGGTGGGGTAGTGTTGGCAGTGAGAATAGAGATTAGTAGGAAAAGTGGTTTTTATCAATTGGTTTAATTATAATTTTAAAATAAAAAGTATGTAAGTTTTCTTCAATCTTATCATTAAGGACGGATGTAGTATATCTATACTATATATAAAGAAAACTACCCCTTTCAGCACACTTTTGGGTTGGAATTTTCTTTCCAAAAATACCCTTAATTTTGAATTTTAATTTTAAATACAAATAACACATGTAACAAAAATATAACAATAAATTTAATTTAAGGAGAAAACTTACACACAGTTCCTTATGAACTGTTCTGTTAGCCAATTATAAAATAACATGTGGATTACTAATCCATGTCAATAATCGTCCCCGTTAACCCTCTTTTACCTCCGTAACCACATATCAATTTAAAAAAAAAACTAACACAAAACAAAAACTCATGTTACTTTTTTATCAGCCGCTTTTATGTTGTACATGTGTTTTCCAAAAAAAAATGTTGTACATGTTGTTCCCCTCAATACAACTGACAAAGATTGCCAAGTATTTTCATATCCCTTACACAAAAAATAGTATTTCCATATTATTTTATTTTATTAATATTAATATTTTATTTTATTAATATAGGTTACTCTTCATTAGCTTTTGATCAATTGTAACAAACTTGAACAAAAAATAATGTTAAAATTGGACATTAAATCCTCTAAAAAAAATTAGTAACAAACGTGAGCAAAAAATATGGTTAAAGATTGGACTTTAAATCCTCTAAAAAAAATTAGTAACAAACGTGAGCAAAAAATATTGTTAAAGATTGAACTTTAAATCCTCTAAAAAAAAAATTAGTTACAAACGTGAGCAAAAAATAATGTTAAAAATTGGACTTTAAATCCTCTATAAAAAGATTAGTAACAAATGTGAGAAAAATATAATGTTAAAGATTGGACTTTAAATCCTCTAAAAAAAATATTAGTAACAAACGTGAGCAAAAAATAATGTTAAAGATTGGACTTTAAATCCTCTAAAAAAAAGATTAGGACTCAGAATATTTTAGAAAAAGATTTGTTAGCACTATTTTAAATATTAACTATCAATCAGTTTCCAGGAGAAAAACATAATTTGTTGTCATTTGACAAGGTTGAAGGGGATATTCATAACTTATATCAACAGGAATTCCTAAACTCAATTTCTCAAGGAAGTATCCAAGTATCCCACCACATATTTTAAAGGTAAAAAAAGGTGCACCTTTGATGTTGTTGCGAAACATAGACCCTAGATATGACCTGTGTAATGAGACACGATTGTTATGTCGTGGTTTCTTTAAGAATATGTTGGATGTGGAAATCCTATCAGGAAGCAATGCTGGAAAAAAAAACATTCTTGCCCAGAATTAAATTAAAAACAAATGTGAGTTCAGGACTTTCCTTTGTGCTTAGTAGAAAACAATTTCCCGTTAGACTAAGTTTTTCTATTGCCATAAATAAGTCACAAGGGCAGACCATTCCCAATGCCGTAATCTATCTTCCACGACATGTTTTCAGCCATGGCCAATTATATGTAGCTTTATCAAGAGGAGTTTCACAAAATTCAACAAAAGTTCTCATTAAAGAATGGAAAATAGAAGGAGAAGATGGAGACTTTACGAAAAATATAGTTTTTAAAGATATTTGTTTATCGTAATCGTAACAATGTTTCTTTTACATAACATGTCATTCATACATTTATGTTATGATGTCACTAATTACTATTAGAGTAAACAATAAATGATCATTATTCTATCTTAACTTTATATGCAGACAAACTAAAATATGTTGAATTCAAAAATAATTTTGTTAAATGCCTTGACAATATTTTGTTTATAAATCAATATATCAATAATTTTCATTAATATTTAAAAATTTAAAAATTTCAATCAAAATTATACAAACAAACATAATAAAATAATCATATGCGTTAGCGCAGTAGAAAGAGCGGACAGACGGGCACGATAGTGCCCGTCTTTCCGCTAGTTATAATAATCATTCTAACCATAATAGTTCAGGGTGTTACACTAATTCAATGCTCTAGCGTGTTTTAGATCTTGAAAGTGCACATTTCAAGTTGAAAAATTAAAAAATTGGTTTTCTCATAACTTTTCGGTTTTCTTAAGTGATTTTGCCCTTCATAAGTACAAAATTTTATTGTTTAGACCTATTAATTGTATTCTTTTTTCTTCATATTCTCGTAAAAATCCAGAAAACATTGCATTAACTTTATGTGAGTTTTAGAAAATTTGTAAAGGTATTTTTATATTTTTATTTCTTCAAAAAAATCATTTATTTTATTCTACAGGTTTTATCATTTTTCACTTTGATTTTCGGTGGTTTTATAAAGAAAAATTGCAATTACTGAAGGGGTTATAGAATTTGAAAGAGGATAAAATGAAAATATTGAAGGGAACGTTAGAAGTTGGTAGGGTGGAAAAATAAATTATATTATCCAAATCGGTTTAAGTTCAGGTTCAACCTGAATCATTTTGGTCAAACATGTAGGAGTTTGGTTTACATTCATTTCAATTTCATTTGAGTAAAAGTTAAAAAGATATTCCCTCTTCCTTCAAAAAAAAAAAAAAAAGATATTCCCTCTATCCTAAATTATATGTCACTGACAATTTTAAATAAATTAAAAAATTTAGTTAATGTTGTAGTATATAAAATAATAATTATGAGTTATTTTACAAAAATATTCTTCATTAATTGTATGAAAAACCTAAATTTAAAAGAAATGACATAATGAAAAAAATTAAGTAATCATGATTTATTGATATTATAAAAGAGATTTGTTATATTCAGCGGATTTTTTTCACGAGTGCATCACGAAGCACATTTTGGTCATTCCGAATTTTTCGGAACGACCTTGTTCCTTTACTTAGTATGGAAATCAGGATTAGATATGTGTGACTACAAGCCAATGGCAAATTGTGAGCTCATGTCGTGAAACTCTTGCGATAATATTTTTCGCTACTTCTAGCACTTCCATTATAAAATGATGGTATATAATTTAGAACAAACAAATCTTACTAAAATGACATACCTATTTATCATTTCATTTGAGTAAAAAAGGAATAGTAAGTTCTTAGCCACCAAAAGACTTTGAATTGAAATATTTGAAGGTATTTCAAATAGACCAACTCAATCATCATAAGTAAGTAGGTATAAAAATATAAGTAAGTACACCATCCGGTCACTAATATAAGCAAAAATCAACTTTTTAGATACATTCAATTAATGATGTATGTGACATAAAATAAAGACCACATACATCATTAATTAAATGTATCTAAAAAGTGGATTTTTGCTTATATTAATGATCGGAGGGTGTACGTAAACCATGTTTATCATTGAACCAATACACTTTACTTCCCACATTAATCTCAACCTTTCCATCTTCCATTCAAATCAATTCAATTACTTCCACCAATCATCATCAAATATAAACATCACACAAAAGCAAAACCCTGCAAATTCCAAACCATAACGGATAAAAACTTGTTACAAACAATACTTCCAAACATTATAAAAGCTCTCTAGCACCATAACCATTTCCATCTTAAACAACAATTTAGTCATTCAAAATCAGTTGCAAGTTGCAATGGCAAGCAACAATAAGAACACACCTATTCTATTCTCACAAGCTAACTCCACTGTCCTCCCTGACCCCTCTAAATTCTTCTCTCCAAATCTGCTATCCAAACCCCTACCTACAAACTCTTTCTTCCAAAACTTTGTCCTAAACAATGGTGACCAACCTGAATACATTCACCCTTACCTTATCAAACCTTCAAACTCATCACTTTCTGTTTGTTATCCAAATCGTTCTTCCAACGCTAAAGTTATATCTCAAGTCTTCAAACCTGATCTTACAATCACTTCCTCTAAAAAAGAAAAAAATTCCAGTGGAAAACATGTAATCACTTCCTATAGTCATCTTAGTGTAACTTTAGGTATTCCTTCAACCAGCATGAGTTTCTTTTTTGTAAGAGGAAGTCCTTATTTGACTCTTTCTGTAACAAAACCAACTCCTCTTTCCATTTCAACCGTTGACGATATCATTTACTTCCACTCAAATGATTCCTCTACAAAGTTTACTATTCGGTTGAACAACAATCAAGCATGGATACTGTATTCTTCAATAAAAATTAAGTTGACTCAAGGCCATTGCGAGTTAACTTCAGAGGCCTTTTCTGGCACAGTTCGGATAGCTTTGTTGCCGGATTCCGATTCAAAACATGAGGCTGTTCTTGACAGGTACTGTTTCTGTTATCCTGTGTCAGGTGATGCTATACTCAGAGAACCATTTTGTGTTGAGTATAAATGGGAGAAGAAAGGGTGGGGTGATTTGTTGATGTTAGCACACCCTCTTCATCTTCAGCTTTTATCTAAGAATGTTACTGTTTTAAATGATTTCAAGTATAGAAGTATTGATGGTGATCTTGTTGGCGTTGTTGGTGATTCATGGATTTTGAAAACTGATCATGTTTCTATTACTTGGTATTCTACAAAGGGTGTGAATGAAAAACACCATGAAGAAATTGTTTCATCACTTTTTAAGGATGTTGAAGGCTTGAATTCTTCGTCAATAAAAACCACTTCGTGTCATGCTTTTGGAAAATTGATTGCAAGAGCTGCAAGGCTTGCTTTGATAGCTGAAGAGGTTTTTTTCTATGATGCAATACCGAAGGTTAAGGTTAAACAGTTTTTGAAGGAAACTATTGAGCCTTGGCTTGATGGAACTTTCAAAGGTAATGGATTTCTCTATGATAAAAAATGGGGAGGGATTATTACAAAACAAGGCTCTACTGATTCAAATGCGGAGTATGGTTTTGGAATTTATAATAATCATCATATTACTTTGGGATATTTTGTTTATGCAATTGCTGTGCTTGCCAAGATTGATCCAGCTTGGGGTAGGACTAGGAAGTATAAGGCTCAAGCATATTCATTATTGGAAGATTTTATGAACTTGAGCACGAGTTTGAACTCCAATTATGTGCGTTTGAGGTGTTTTGATCTTTTCAAGTTGCACTCATGGGCCGGAGGGCTAACCGAGTTTGCAGATGGAAGTAATCAAATGGCAAGTAGTGAGGCTGTAAATGCATACTATGATGCATCATTGATGGGAATGGCTTATGGTGATGCTCAAATTGTGTCCATCGGATCAACACTTGCTTCATTGGAAATTTGTGCTGCTAAAATGTGGTGGCATGTTAAAAAGGATGGAAAGCTCTATGAAAAAGATTTTACTAAAGAGAATAGGATCATGGGAGTTCTGTGGTCTAACAAGAGAGACAGTGGATTGTGGTTTGCACCAGCTGAGTGGAGAGAAGCAAGACTTGGTGCTCAAGTGTTACCCTTGTCGCCTATTTCTGAAATTTTGTTTTCAGATGTAAAGTATATGAAAGAACTGGTTGAATGGACATTGCCGGCTTTAAAAAGGGAAGGTATTGGTCAGCAAATGAAGGGATTTGTGTTTGCCTTGCAGGGAGTTTATGACAATAAAGGTGCATTGAAGAATATAAAAAGCCTAAAGGGGTTTGAAGATGGAAATTCGATGACTAATGTAACACCCCGTTTTCCCAACATAAAAATTTCATCATAAATCAGAGTAATTAAATCACAAACGGAATGTCACATACTTCTTTTAAAACATAAAATGGATAATAATAATTATCTCTCAAATTCAACATCAAAATCTAAAATCATGCAGCGGAAAATAGTTCAGCATACTAAAGTCTTGGCACGCAGGCCTTATCAAAATCTCGTAAATTAGTTCAATACTTATTCGTGAAAAGTTCATAAGACACGTAAGGAATAGATAAGAAAGCAAGCCCCATCCCGTTACGTATCAGAGCACCTAGACACAAGTGAGGAGTCCTCTCACGAACACTTCTAATCTTTATTACCTGCACATTACCCACGGTCAAGGCAACATATACGCAGAAGGGGTGAGATTTCACAGTCAATAAATTAAACATATAATTCATCAAAATGCATTTAACAACATAAATCATCATTTACATATAAAACATTTATCATTTAGCTGCATTTAACAACATAAATCATCATTTACATATAAAACATTTATCATTTAGCATTATATCGAATCATATTTAATTATCATTATCAAATATCATCATTAGTTCGTAAACAATTATCATCTCTAATTCATAAGCAAAAATCATCATTAAATCATAATCAAGTATCGTCATATATTTTACAACTTAAGACATCATAAACATCAGCGTTAATAATCATTTAGTATCATATTATTATCTTCATCAATCATAAACAGACATCATCATCAAAATATCACCATCAAATCATAAACAAACATCATCATCAAGGCATCATCGTCAGACATCATCATTAAATCATCATTAAATATAAGTTATGACGACTCTACAATGCAACTACAACTTCAACAACAACTTAGCAACTTCAACAACAACTTAGACAACTTCATTATGCATGTGGTACCACCAGGGCATTAAGCCCCCTTCGCTAAGGTCATATTTGGACCTGTCGGGCATTAAGTCCCCATCGCTAAGGTCATATTTGGATCTGTCGGGCATTAAGCCCCCATCGCTAAGGTCAAAAAGAACCTGTCAGGCATTAAGCCCCCATCGCCGACTATGCAACAACACAATCTTCCTACAACTTGGACAACAACGTGAACATCTTATACAATTCCATTAAAATGGACAACTTCTTAAATCATGACAACTTAGACCGACTTATACATCTTCACTAAGATTCAGCAGCAACAAACAGCAATAATTGCAGCATATAACAGTGCTAGAATATCATATCATCAATAAGAAATGAATCATATCAACTTAACATCATAGAACATCATAATATTATATATCATACAATACTCACATAATGTATTCCAACATATCAACAACAATAACCACATATACATTAATCAATTACATTCATATCAAAGTCCAAAACATTCTTCAAAAACAAATCAAGTTTGATCAATGAGACATAAGCCAAATACTCATAAAACACCTCAACTAAATCCCTAATACTTAATTTGAAGTTGGGAAACCAACCATAAGTTTTTGGACTAACTTGGGATTAGTTATGCTAAGTTTTCTTAAAGTTTTCTAAAGGCCCACATGGACTATTTTCATCATAACTCAAAAACTATGAATCATTTTCATGTCAAACCAAAACCATTTGAAAGCTAACTCAAATATCTACAACTTTTATGTTTACACCGAAAGCTAATTCAACACGGAAAGGGGTGAAAAAGACACAAGAACGCAACAATTGAAGTTCTGACAGCACGCAACGAAAACACAACAAGCAGTCACCCATGAGGGGCTGCCTTGCTGCGCCCAGGCGTGGAAAACTGCGCCCAGGCGTGGGAAGGCAGTAGCCCACCTGCGACGCAGCTCTGTGCAGTCCCATTTTTTTCGGTTTTACTGTTTCGTCCGTAAAAACCTAACCGTTACTCCGAATCCGATTCCGTTTTCGCCTACGCGTTCTATTCGACAAATCCTATCATATTTTACTGAAAAATCATATTTTTAAATCTCCAAAATAGCTTATCCTAGAATCACTTATTTCTCAAAAACACTTAAAATCACTTTTTCTCAGAATCTCAACTTTTCATCCATTCTCATGTTTCTAACCATCAAACTACTTCTAATAACATTCCTATAGGATATCTAAGGTTTGTTCAAGATTCTCTCATCAATTCTACGGTACTTGATCATCTAATCATCAAAATCGCTCATAAACCCTAATTCTTAAACGCACTGACTTCTCATCTAATCATATGTTTTAAACCTCAAAACTATTCCAATAATCATTCTACGGATTATCTAAGGACTGTTCACAGTTTCTACATCAATCTAACAATTTTCATCCATTAATCCTCAATTCTTCACTCAAAACCCTAATCCTCTTAATCTCACAAACTCTCCCCAACTTTGTTAGATGTAATCTAATGATTTACAACTTAATATTAAAGCAAGATAGTCCCACCCTTACCTTAGATTAATTCCTGAATCAGCGGCAGCGTTCTTCTTTCCTAAGGTCTTCTCCTCTTCTCTTGACTTTTCTTTCCTCTTCTCTTCTTTCTTGTTCTCCTCTTTTTCAAAAAGCGGTTTCCGGTAAACTCTTTCTAACCTAAGCTTCTCTATTTATAATACTAAACGCTCTTCCTAAATCTATTTTGGCCCAATAACTTATTCTTCTTTCTATTCTAACCCCCTTCTTATTTCTCTTACACCTCAAAACTACTCTATTCCTCATAATCTTATTTATTTCTAAATTAAATATATCTCTCCCCCACTTAATAATAATAATACACCAATAACAAATATATCTCTAACAAATATATTTCTACATCAAATAACAAATATATCTATAACAAATAACAAATATATCTATAACAAATAACAAATATATTTCTACACCAAATAACAAATATATCTATAACAAATAACAAATATATTTCTACACCAAATAACAATTATATTATGCTAGTAAATACCAACACATAACATAACAAAATATCACATAAATCATGTAAATCACACCAATCATATAAATATATTCTAAAACTAATCAAAATAATTAAATAAAAAGGAGGGCGTTACAACTAATCTTCTGTGGTGGATTTATAGTAGAGGTTGAAGTGTTGAGACATTGAAAGGTTTATGATGTAATTGAGAACAATGTTTTGATGACTTTAGTTTTATGTATTTTCTCTTGCAATTCCTTGTTTTATGACTAGTGTTTTTTTGTGTAGCAGGATTGCAATTTGGAACGAGTAATAGTTATACTATTTTGAAGGACTTTAAATGAAGTGAACTTTTTATGTTAATTTCTAAAGGGTTTAAATGAAGTGACTTTTTCTCAAGAAATAGAAAATGGTATCTATTTTCTGTTTATATTCATTTGCAATTTAGGGACATTTTAAAATGATCAAGTCCTAGGCTCGAGAATTCTGAAATGTAGTTAGGGACAGAAAATGTAATTTGATCACAACTCTCCAAAAAAAAATGTAGTTCCATGTTAAAGCAGATATTATGTATGAATAAAGTAAGGTTTTCTAGTAAATTATACTCTAGTACAGTAATTGGTGTTTTATGATCTAAAAAATGAATTGTTTCAAATACTTAAAATGAAATTGTGAAGAATGTTACATTGATTTCATTCAACGTTTATTGCATTTCTCTGTTATTAGTGCACTAGTGGTACTTCTACTCATTTATGGTAATACTATGCCTTTTGATTTAACCGATGATGTGTGTTGCTTGCTCGGACGATGTGGCTTGATCAAGGGCTTTGTCAGTACAATCTCTAACGAGGTGTGGACTTCGAAGAGATATGCCCTTCATAAAAAATGTTAAAGCACCACCAATAAAAGTTGAAAGCTATAAGTTCCAATTAAACAATGTTAACAGGAAGAATTTCAAAGTAAAATGAAATTTTTCGGCACTTCCATTATCAATTCATTGTTTCTTACTCCCTCCGTTTCAAAATATAAGCAAAATTCACTTTTTAGGTTCATTCATTTAATGATGTATGTGGTCCATATTATGAACCACATACATCATTAAATGAATGAACCTAAAAAGTGAATTTTGCTTATATTTTGAAACGGAGGGAGTATACCTTAACCGAATATACTAAGCCTATAGCAGCTTGGCATTCGGAACTAAATGTCAGGTCAGAAGCTTTCACCTCCCACGCCTGTATGATAACAAAACATAGGGTCATGTTAACTTGTGCCCTGAGGGCATAGGTTAAGGAACCCAAAAAAAGCAACTTTGCATTGAAAAACATGAGATTTTAACTTTTTAGAAGTTGACTACACGACTTTTGAGACGTATATTTCTATAAAGAGCTCCTTAACATGTGCCCTAGAGGGCACAAGTTAACATTTGCCCAAAACATATAGCTAATGTAAAATCTCTGCCATGATTAGCATCATGAAATTTGATTGATCAAAAAGAAATAGTAAATGATAACAAACCATTGGCGAAAATTCATGTCAGCCATAGATCATTCATTTCTTCTTATTAGAAATCACATCCATACTTTTCCCTGATAGTCTTTTTCTTCAGTTTCCTGATAGTTTTTTTTCTTTCTAAACATAGCCATTGAACATTTTGTTTACAAATAACTACAAAATACTATGTTTATTGTTTAAGGCTGAACAAGATCAACGTATCAATAAATAAGTGGTTATCCACGTATATTTGCTACATTTTGAAGTTACACAACATCTGAATATATACTTTGATATGCTTTCTGCATTTTGTGGCTTTTGTTATTATTTTCATTCTTTTTATGGGACAAAATTTACACTATAGAAATGGCCTATGAATTGAATTGTGAACCTTCCAAAGAGATGTTCTCTGACCTCAGTTGACATCCACACATAATAGAGGAAGAACCAATTAGTTGGAAAAACCAGAAAATATTCTTTTGTTATAGACCCAAATAATCTAGGACTTTGAATCGCCTAAGATTACATGTAACCTTTCAATCTTCCATTCAATTTAGTAATCTCATTAAATTACTAGTCCCTGTGATCCTAAATAAAAAACAAAAACAGCCATCCAATAAACAGCCAAAGGGTAACTATCTTTATATCCATCACCATTCACTACCTTAAACCATTCAATCCATCCCTTTTAATTTCAACATTCTATTATCTGTTACTTCTAATCTCAATTACTACTCCCTATAATCATAACACAATCCAATAAATATCACACAAAACCAAAACCCTGCAGCCTCCAAACCATAACTACTAATAAATAGTCCACCAAATTCCAATACTAGTAATAAAAACGGTCACAAGAAAGGTAAGAACTCTCAATCACCATGAGTAACCATTAGCACCACCTTAAACAACATTATTACTATAAAAATACACTACTACTCTCAATCACCTTAAACAACATCATTCATATTCTTATCTGTTGCATGTTGCTATGGCCAACAACAAAATGAACAAACCTTTTGTGTTCCCACATGCTAATTCCACTGTCCTCCCTGACCCTTCCAAATTCTTCTCTCCAAATTTACTATCCACACCCCTCCCCACAAACTCTTTCTTCCAAAACTTTGTTCTCAAAAATGGTGACCAACCTGAATAAATTCATCCTTACCTCATCAAATCCTCAAACTCATCACTTTCTGTTTCCTATCCAAATCGTTCTTCCAACTCTAAATTTATATCCCAAGACTTCAAACCTGATCTCACCATCACTTCCTCCTCTCAACAAATATCCAACCAACAACTCAACACTTCATTCTTACACAACATCTTCAACACTGCTATGACTATTTCATCCTTCTTGGGAAATACTATTAGCCCTATTTCGGGTGCAGCTCACAAAATATCGTCCTACAATGATCTCAGTGTTACATTGGATATCCCTTCAAATTTGAGATTTTTTCTTGTTAGGGAAAGTCCCTTTTTGACATTTTTTGCCACACAACCAACCTCTCTTTCCATCACTACCGTCCATGCCATTATCTGTTTTTCTTCCAATAATTCTCTCAAAAAGCATACTTTCCGGTTTAACAATAGTCAAACTTGGATTTTGTATGCTTCTTCACCTATCAGGTTGAGTCATGGTCTTTCTAATATTACTTCCACACCATTTTCAGGCATAATTCGGATAGCTTTGTTGCCGGATTCCAATCAGAAGAATGAGGATGTTCTTGACAGGCTTAGTTCTTCTTATCCTTTGTCACGTGTTGCTGTGTTAGAGAACCGTTTCTTCTTGAGTATAAGTTTGAGAAGAAAGGTTCAGGTGATTTAATAATGTTGGCACATCCTCTTCATCTGCAGCTTTTGTGTAAGAAAGATTGTAAGAATGTTACTGTTTTGAGTGATTTTAAGTATAAAAGCATTGATGGAGAGCTTGTTGGTGTTGTTGGTGATTCTTGGCTTTTGAAAACAGATATTGTTTCTGTAACTTGGCATTCAAGCAAAGGTGTGAGAGAAGGATTGCGTGATGAAATTGTTTCAGCACTTTGTAAGGACGTTGAAGGACTGAATTCATCAGCAATAAAAACAAAATCATCTTATTTTTATGGAAAATTGATTGCAAGAGCTGCAAGACTTGCATTGATAGCTGAAGAGGTTTGTTTCCTTGATGTGATTCCAAAAGTTAGAAAGTATTTGAAGGAAACCATTGAGCCTTGGCTTGATGGAACTTTTATTGGAAATGGATTTCTTTATGACAAAAAGTGGGGAGGTATTATAACCAAACAAAGGTCTAATGATACCAGTGCTGATTTCGGGTTCGGAGTTTATAATGATCATCATTATCATTTAGGATACTTTCTCTATGGAATTGCAGTGCTTGCAAAGATTGATCCAATTTGGGGTAGAAAGTATAAGCCTTAAGCGTACTCACTCATGGCTGATTTTATGAACTGGAGTATAGATTCTAACCCTAGTTACACGCGTTTAAGGTGTTTTGATATGTATAAACTACACTCTTGGGCTGGAGGGCTAACTGAATTCACAGATGGACGAAATCAAGAGAGTACAAGTGAGGTTGTGAATGCTTAATATGCTGCAGCATTGCTAGGAATGGCATACGACGATACATAACTCGTAGCGACTGCATCAACACTTACATCATTGGAAATTCTTGCTGCTAAAATGTGGTGGCATGTGAATGAAGGAGGGAATATGTATGAGGAAGTGTTTACTAAAAACAATAAGATAATTGGTGTTCTATGGTCTAACAAAAGAGACAGTGGTCTATGGTTTGGTCCGGCTGAATGGAAAGAATCTGGGCTTGGGATTCAGCTCTTACCATTGATTCCTATTTCTGAAGTCTTGTTCTCTGATGTTAAGTATGTGAAGGAACTTGTGGAATGGACATTACCTGCTTTGAAAAGGGATGGTGCTAAAGAGGGTTGGAAGGGGTTTGTATATGCCTTACAAGAAATTTATGAAATTTATGATTACGAAAGTGCACTAGAGAAGATCAGAAGGTTAAAGGGTTTTGATGATGGAAATTCATTGACTAATCTATTATGGTGGATTCATAGCAGAGCCGATAATATGGTGGCTGTTCGTTAAGTGATTTATTTTTACGAAGAAATTGTGAACAATGAATCATTTTGTCTTACATTTCCTTATATGTTATTGGTCTTAATGTATTTTCAATCCTTTTTGGTTATATTTCAGTGGTTGCTACTTGCTAATATAGAAATTATGATGAATTTCACAATTGCTTATTACTTCCATAGCAGTCAAAGTGATGGCAAGAAAGTTAATGTGTTTCGAATGGTTTTTATGTTATTTTCATTCTTAATTTTTGGTGTTGATTGTAGGATTATTTAAAGTAAATGTCCAAAATAGAAAACTACAAATTTACAACAATATAAAAAGAAGGCTTAATTGCATGTTTGGTCCCTTATGTTTATTTTAGTTTTCAAGTTGGTCCCTTACGTTTTGAAAGTTTCAAGTTGGTCCCTTACGTTTTAAAAGTTTCAAGTTGGTCCAAAACGTTGTTCATGTTGGAATAAGTTAGTCCCTTATGTTTATTTTAGTTTTCAAGTTGGTCCCTTATGTTTTGGACTGACTTGAAAACTAAAATAAACATAAGGGACTAACTTGAAACTTTCAAAACGTAAGGGACCAACTTGAAAACTTTTAAAACGTAAGGGGCCAACTTGAAACTTTCAAAACGTAAGGGACCAACTTGAAAACTAAAATAAACATAAGGGACCAAACATGCAATTAAGCCTAAAAAGAATAAGTATCACAATTTTATTTTTGATAGGTAGGTATAGATCACTAAACTTGTAAGAGTTGAACTCTACATTGATTAGTGATGACGATATTCGGCACTGAATACAGTAGCAGATTTCTTGTAATATCCCGCCTGACAGTATCGGTATATTACCCGTAAATCGTGCCAGAGGAAATATTTTATGGAAAAGTAAGTTAATGGAAATAATTCATGACATGTCAGCTTAATACGGAAAAAGTATCAGAGACGAAATAAATACGCTTAAGGCAAGGGCATTTTGGTAATTGCACGATTAAGAGATATTTATATGTTTTGGAACCAAAAATATCTTCATAATCCTTTTTCTTTCTCTCTCTAGGGTTGAAGTTGGGAACTTCTCTCCCTTCCCTCTCTCCTTTCACGCCAACATCCTCTCCTTCTCTCCATCATCCTTTTCAAATCTTCTTCCTCCCATGGCAAGCTTCTAAAGTATGTCCCTCCATGAATATTATAAGCTAAGGGAAGCTTGTATCATGCTTGATTTCTTCCCTATCACCCCTCATGAAGCTATAGTTTTGTTGGAATCTCTTTTTCTCTTCACCAATCTTTCATGACACTCCATCCTCACATGGTAAGTTCCAAACTTGTTCCTTTATGGTCACTTAAGATTAAGGAAGTGTGTATTGTGTTTGATTATTCTATTTTCTCCTCTTGAAGGGGAGATTGGAAAACTAGGGTTTGATGTATGGTGAAGATGGTTTCTAAATTGGTACAAGGTATGGTCTCCACATGATCAAGGTAATAATATTAATTTTGAGTGGATTAATATCTCTATCCTTCCTTACCAAGAATTCCTTTTGATTTCAAGTTTTGAATATGTGTTTGAGGGTGATGTTTGGAGCATGGTTTTGAGCATGATATGGTGTCTTGGTTTGCAAGATAGGGACAACAAGATAGAGAAGGTTTGGGCAAAGGAAGCAAATGGACCAAAGCTAGGGTTTTGCATGGAATTTGAATGATGCTTCAAGATTATTGTTAGGTGAGTTCCATAGATAGATTTCCCACCCTTTGGGATTATGTTTATGCCATGGAAATGAATATGAACAACATGATTAATTCTAGGGTTTAATGTGTATGTTTAGTTGCCCTTTTGCTATGCTTGCTATAATTGCTAATAATTGCCAAGAAAATGTTTTACAATGTTTCCTATGACCTCTAAGGGTCATATCATGACTAGGGACACTTGGTTGAGGTTTTGGGGTCAAAAACACCATTTATGCAGGTCTGGACTGTCATTACTCGCCACGGCGAGTAAACAGCTCGCCAAGGCAAGCAAAACACTCTCCCTGGAGTGCTGCTCGCCACCAACTCGCAACGGCGAGTAAGTGAACTCGCAACGGCGAGTAGAGGAGCTCGCAATGGCGAGCAAGTGGTACCTTCTGGTACTGCTTGCTCGTTCTGGCAGATTCGGTGTTTTTCCGTTCCGGATCTTTTGTGCAGTCTTTTATAAAAATAAACCCCTCAAACCAAGGTCCCAAATGATGATTAGATGAAGCAAGATTTTTATGATAAAGAGGCAAGTATTAGGCATGTTAGTAAAGCATGGCATACAAGAGAAACATGTTATGAATCGGGTAGTAAATTATCCATTAAGCAAGGAAAAACTAGAGCCTCGACATAGTTAGTCGAGAACTAGAAAGTTAGCAAGATTCCTAGAATGATAAGACGCGCAGTATAAACGCTTCGCACATGTTTAAGAATGTACAAGTAAGACTTTACCATTAATCGGATCGATTCAAGGATCCGAGGTAAACATGAATGAATGATTAGGTTTAACCTAAATGAACGTCAAGACCATGATTAATGAATGTGTAGGTGCCATGTCTCTTGTAATCCATGAAGGTATGGATTCAAGGGGTTTCCATTTGGAAACGGGGAAGGCTCCGTAAGGGGATCACATGGTACTGAGTAATGAAGGATGTAGGTGTTCGTGTCTCTTGCAATCCATGAAGGTATGGATTCAAGGGGTTCTCATGATGAGAACGGGGAAAGCTCCGTAAGGGGATCGCACGACACTGAGGGAGTCCGATGTACGTACATCGGTCATGATGGGATTGTACTCGGGGTTACTCCACCCGGGACTCTCCGTAAAATGAACCAAGATAATGATTGTTTGTTCAACGCTAACATAATAATGAATGAACTTATGTACGACCATGCATGTTATGTTTATGATTATGTTCATGATAAAGCAAGAATGAAATCCATGCACGATTATGTTTAAGAACAAGAGCACTAGGTGCTATGAGATAAGTCCAAGTTATGTATAGAACAAGTAAAGAACATGAAACCGATGACGATCATAGGTTTCCCCTAATCGTCCGGTTTAGAATCGTGCCATGATTACTTTATGTTTAGGCCTCGATACATCGAGTGTATTCTTGGCTATGCGGTTCTAGGTTCCCTCGACCGCCATGACACGTATAGGAAGTGAGGCCTATAACAAGTGAGATAAGATTATGACGGCCTAGTATGCACACCGTCTAAGTATGCAAGTCCCCACACACGTATAATCAACCGTCAGGTTGTAATGTAGACACGTGGTGACCGTAGGTTTCCCCTGAGGTTACCTATAGCCTAGGATTTAGGGGAACTCACTGAGACATTATGTCTCATCCCAATCCTTATTTGTTTCAGATAAGCAGGACGTATTGCAAGCGTGAAGCCGGATGGATGTTTTAACAAGTGCGCGTTCGTATCGCTTCAAGATGCCAAGGACATCAAGGATGTAATTTTATGTATGGAGGAGTTGTGATGTATTATTATTTATACGAACGTAACTTGTTGTAAATATTATTCATTCGAAGTTTTAATTGTTGTATATTTTAATGTATCCAGTACTAATATTAACGCACGTGCCAGACTTTCTAGATACGTCTGGTATGGGTGTTACAATTGGTATCAGAGCAGGTCGATTCAGACCGTGCCTTGGGTCATTAAATTACAACAAAGGAAGTGGGACCATTGGGTTCCGGGTAAATGTTCTAGTTGTTGTTGTTAGTTGAGCCTGATCAACTCAAATTAGCATTCAACGATTAGAATGGATGCCTGAGAGCTGAATAGGACCCAGGAGGAACGAAGTTTGTGAAGAAGTAGTTCGATCGTGTCAAAAGGTGGCCGGTGAACTAAGCCATTAGAAGTGTAAATCCTCCGGAAATGTAAGACATGTTAAGAAGGGACGTTCCGACAATGTCTGGTAAGATGATAGTGATATTCCATGTACTCGTAAGAGTAGAAGTTGGATATATGTATCTAACCATGATCGGGAGTTTCAGTAAGAATTGTTGTTGGATCGGGTTTATGATATTCTGAAATATCAGCACAAGGTTACAAGATAGTTAGAAGTCGGCATATGTTGACGGAGTCGGCAGGCTCTCAAGAATAATATTATATGAATGAAGTTAATGATATGTATGTTCGGAAAGTTGTGTAAGTGGCAACATAATGAGGTGAGCTATTCGTAGTGGAGAAAGTTATATGTTGTCAGGAATAAGACATTGATTTCCGACATGCCAAGAATTGTATCGGAGAAGGTTGATGTTGCCGTGCATATGTTATAAGATGTTTCACTATGATAGGAACTAATGATGTGCATTGTATACTTGAGAATAAAATTTCCTGCAAAGAATGTTTTCTGAAAAGAAAAAAAAATAGAATTGGAGAAGCTCACCAATAGCGAACTTGGAACGAAATTTTCCGTTTTTATGAAATTTAACCGTTCGTTCCAAAGGTTTGCAATGACTATTGGGGAGATGTCTCCACAATAATCTTTTATGTGACAAAAATCTTTTACGACATCAAGTAACGAATGCATATCGTATCCTAAAATTTCTAAGGAATAAGGCATGGGCAACCATCAACAAAATCGATACGGTTTAAGGTAGCTTTGGAGGTTAATATGTTAGGAGTTAAGAATGAGCCAAGATCTCAGAATAAGAGTTGGAGGTTCCGGTATTTTAAATAGACGTCATGGGTGTGAGTATATGAAGAAAAGTTGGAGCGGTGCAAAGTTTTGGGGAAAACACAAGGTCTACGGATTATGTGGAATTATGATGTATCTCTCGAACCTATGTTTTGTTTAATAGACTTGCTAAGGCTCAATATGATGTTGAATTATAAAGTTTAAACAAATTTTAGAAGGATCTACGCGTATGGGTAATTGAAGTTGACATTTTGAAAATTCACGAGACTTTCTAGGAACCGGTTTGCTACTACATTCGTAAAGCGGGCTAGACTTATTATAGTCTAGGTTTGATGACACGTATGTGTTATCAACTCGTTCTATGATTTTAGAGTAACAACCGGGGCCTAAACTCAGTATTTGTGTATAGTAGAAAATCACCAACATCAATGACCCGTGCGCTAGTTTACAAAGTTTCTTTTAAAAGAAAAATCAATGAGTAAGCATTAGTATGATTGAGCAAAATATAGTATGCGAGGATGCAAAGGTTAAATGTTTAAGGAAGATACGTTCAAGTATAAGGCGAGTTTGTCAAAGGAATTCGAGTTTACTCGGAATTAAGTACAAGTATGATATGTATGGTAAATGCAATCAGCAATAATGTAAGGTTTACCCCAAGTCAAGTATCATGAGCATAAGATGAGTTATCCCGAGTTTTATTCTTACAAGGCAGTAGTGAAGACAAGTGTAAGGTTGTGACATTGGTTGCAACATGGAAGATCTCAAGAAGTATGCATTCAAGTGGTAAGTATGAATTGAAGTCTCAATTGCTCCAGGATTAGAGTATTAATTTAAGCCAACCGGTGGGGATCAGAGTAGCGCCATGGAAGCTAATCGGTAATCATGAAATATGGAAAACATGTAAGATTCAGACGGTTATCTTTTGTGATTTAAGTAATAATCGAAGCATCAAGATTGATGACTGGTTTCAGGAAAAGGTAATAACGCTCAAGCGATAACCAAATGAGATGATGTGGAGAATCAAGTTTATTGTCCCTAGATAAGAGGAATAAGTTAATGTTAAGTGGGTTATGGATCTTCTTGGTTTAAATTATGTATTAATATGTTTATGAGGTATGTATATCAGTTAAGAAGGTAAGAATCCACCTCGAAGTTTAAGAATGATATCATGTAGAGAGATGCAACTCTTGAGTTTTATGCAATGAGAATCATACTCTTGTATGCAATACTTGTTGAGTGAAAACGATACTTGTTAAGAAATGCTATAACATGATTTACAACTCTTAAGTTAAGATTGGTATTAAGATACTTGGGAACGAAGTATATTTTAAACCTGAAACTTTTCATTGTCAAAACTGAGGAGGTACGTCGCAAGCAAGTTCACGTAAGACGAGCTATGAAACCTTTTCAAAAATATAAAGACTCGTCTTGTGGTTATGTAGTACCAATACTGACTCAGTTTTGAAATGATAAATCTTTTTTTTAGCCAAGTATTTATTCGTTCCAAGAACCCGTATACCAATGTTTAAGAATTTCTTTAAATGAGATGCTAGAACACGTATCGTTATCATTTAACAAGAAGAGGTACTTGAAAGTATGCATATGTTATGGAAACGACACTGTTCGTATGAAGCCAATATCCAATAAGATACACGAAAAGGTGTTAACAATGTTTAATGTATGTGCAAGTAGTTTTGCTAGAGAGTTTCAAGAGCATGTGAACCACAACGTTGGTTATCAGATTTTCAGATGAAGTGAAAAATTTGATTACACTCCTCTATGTCAAGCTTTATGAGTTACCCATTAGTTCGGGTGCGATAAGATGCAATCAGATTGCAATGAGATCGAAAGAATTCTTAAGACTCGTTAAGAGATTCGTGGAATCGTTTATATGAGTAATGTATGTAAGAGGCATAAGTCCCAAAGTGCGGTAAGAAAGGTTATGTATGCATGAAAAGATGTTTCAAAGTTATAGGTAAGCACTGCAGGGCAAACCTGGTTTCCGGTAGGACTCCAGTTAAAAGGCAAATCCTGAGTGTTCATGTTGATGATAAGATACCTTTGGGTATGGTCTATGTTAAGCGGGTAAGATACGAGTCCGAGACAATACGTCTATGTGTACCAAGGAAAGTTCTAAATCATGATGTAACAAGTTAACTCTAATTTCTAAGGGATATTAAGATTGAGGAAGCTATATGCTTGTTTATGTGAATCAAGAAACAAAACGAAACACAAGCAATGATGAACTTCTTGGATATGTATGAATAGAGAATATATGGCTCTGACCTGGGATGGTAAGTTTTTGTCATAATGATTAGTAGTCGATCTCTAAATTTCGAGGACGAAATTTTTTTTAAGGGGGGTAGAATGTAATATCCCGCCTGACAGTATCGGTATATTACCCGTAAATCGTGCCAGAGGAAATATTTTATGGAAAAGTAAGTTAATGGAAATAATTCATGACATGTCAGCTTAATACGGATAAAGTATCAGAGACGAAATAAATACGCTTAAGGCAAGGGCATTTTGGTAATTGCACGATTAAGAGATATTTATATGTTTTGGAACCAAAAATATCTTCATAATCCTTTTTCTTTCTCTCTCTAGGGTTGAAGTTGGGAACTTCTCTCCCTTCCCTCTCTCCTTTCACGCCAACATCCTCTCCTTCTCTCCATCATCCTTTTCAAATCTTCTTCCTCCCATGGCAAGCTTCTAAAGTATGTCCCTCCATGAATATTATAAGCTAAGGGAAGCTTGTATCATGCTTGATTTCTTCCCTATCACCCCTCATGAAGCTATAGTTTTGTTGGAATCTCTTTTTCTCTTCACCAATCTTTCATGACACTCCATCCTCACATGGTAAGTTCCAAACTTGTTCCTTTATGGTCACTTAAGATTAAGGAAGTGTGTATTGTGTTTGATTATTCTATTTTCTCCTCTTGAAGAGGAGATTGGAAAACTAGGGTTTGATGTATGGTGAAGATGGTTTCTAAATTGGTACAAGGTATGGTCTCCACATGATCAAGGTAATAATATTAAGTTTGAGTGGATTAATATCTCTATCCTTCCTTACCAAGAATTCCTTTTGATTTCAAGTTTTGAATATGTGTTTGAGGGTGATGTTTGGAGCATGGTTTTGAGCATGATATGGTGTCTTGGTTTGCAAGATAGGGACAACAAGATAGAGAAGGTTTGGGCAAAGGAAGCAAATGGACCAAAGCTAGGGTTTTGCATGGAATTTGAATGATGCTTCAAGATTATTGTTAGGTGAGTTCCATAGATAGATTTCCCACCCTTTGGGATTATGTTTATGCCATGGAAATGAATATGAACAACATGATTAATTCTAGGGTTTAATGTGTATGTTTAGTTGCCCTTTTGCTATGCTTGCTATAATTGCTAATAATTGCCAAGAAAATGTTTTACAATGTTTCCTATGACCTCTAAGGGTCATATCATGACTAGGGACACTTGGTTGAGGTTTTGGGGTCAAAAACACCATTTATGCAGGTCTGGACTGTCATTACTCGCCACGGCGAGTAAACAGCTCGCCAAGGCAAGCAAAACACTCTCCCTGGAGTGCTGCTCGCCACCAACTCGCAACGGCGAGTAAGTGAACTCGCAACGGCGAGTAGAAAAGCTCGCAATGGCGAGCAAGTGGTACCTTCTGGTACTGCTTGCTCGTTCTGGCAGATTCGGTGTTTTTCCGTTCCGGATCTTTTGTGCAGTCTTTTATAAAAATAAACCCCTCAAACCAAGGTCCCAAATGATGATTAGATGAAGCAAGATTTTTATGATAAAGAGGCAAGTATTAGGCATGTTAGTAAAGCATGGCATACAAGAGAAACATGTTATGAATCGGGTAGTAAATTATCCATTAAGCAAGGAAAAACTAGAGCCTCGACATAGTTAGTCGAGAACTAGAAAGTTAGCAAGATTCCTAGAATGATAAGACGCGCAGTATAAACGCTTCGCACATGTTTAAGAATGTACAAGTAAGACTTTACCATTAATCGGATCGATTCAAGGATCCGAGGTAAACATGAATGAATGATTAGGTTTAACCTAAATGAACGTCAAGACCATGATTAATGAATGTGTAGGTGCCATGTCTCTTGTAATCCATGAAGGTATGGATTCAAGGGGTTTCCATTTGGAAACGGGGAAGGCTCCGTAAGGGGATCACATGGTACTGAGTAATGAAGGATGTAGGTGTTCGTGTCTCTTGCAATCCATGAAGGTATGGATTCAAGGGGTTCTCATGATGAGAACGGGGAAAGCTCCGTAAGGGGATCGCACGACACTGAGGGAGTCCGATGTACGTACATCGGTCATGATGGGATTGTACTCGGGGTTACTCCACCCGGGACTCTCCGTAAAATGAACCAAGATAATGATTGTTTGTTCAACGCTAACATAATAATGAATGAACTTATGTACGACCATGCATGTTATGTTTATGATTATGTTCATGATAAAGCAAGAATGAAATCCATGCACGATTATGTTTAAGAACAAGAGCACTAGGTGCTATGAGATAAGTCCAAGTTATGTATAGAACAAGTAAAGAACATGAAACCGATGACGATCATAGGTTTCCCCTAATCGTCCGGTTTAGAATCGTGCCATGATTACTTTATGTTTAGGCCTCGATACATCGAGTGTATTCTTGGCTATGCGGTTCTAGGTTCCCTCGACCGCCATGACACGTATAGGAAGTGAGGCCTATAACAAGTGAGATAAGATTATGACGGCCTAGTATGCACACCGTCTAAGTATGCAAGTCCCCACACACGTATAATCAACCGTCAGGTTGTAATGTAGACACGTGGTGACCGTAGGTTTCCCCTGAGGTTACCTATAGCCTAGGATTTAGGGGAACTCACTGAGACATTATGTCTCATCCCAATCCTTATTTGTTTCAGATAAGCAGGACGTATTGCAAGCGTGAAGCCGGATGGATGTTTTAACAAGTGCGCGTTCGTATCGCTTCAAGATGCCAAGGACATCAAGGATGTAATTTTATGTATGGAGGAGTTGTGATGTATTATTATTTATACGAACGTAACTTGTTGTAAATATTATTCATTCGAAGTTTTAATTGTTGTATATTTTAATGTATCCAGTACTAATATTAACGCACGTGCCAGACTTTCTAGATACGTCTGGTATGGGTGTTACATTTCTTGTTTTTAGTATCTTGTAGATTTCATTCATAAGTTATTGTGTATGGAATGTAAGTGATGAAGGTAGCAAAGTGCAAGCAAGTTGAAGGATGAATGGAGAATCTATGAAGTAATCTTGATGCATAAGGTAATCTCACAAGACACTAAATGAATCATATCAGACATCATGCTAGCACAATGTTTGTATAAAAAAAAACATGAATAATTTGTACAGAGACTTCAATTAGTCAAAAAAGGTTTGAAATGTATTAATAAATAAATTGGCAGTGTGTTTGGGACCCCTTAGAGATTTTGACATCACATTTTTACCCAAAATCTTTAGACATTAGATATATTGATCAATTCTCTTATATATCCAACATGTTATCAATTCCTAGTCAATGTGGGGCTGATCACGTGCTTGAATTCTGTTCTGCACTGGGTCAAGGCCATTATCTCCATTGATAGGGTTGTCTCAAGTCTCTAACGCAAGCGCGCCCCATAGCATGGACTAGCTCTAAATCCACTGAATTAGAGTTGTGAGAGCTAATCTTGACTATTGAAACCGAATCTAAGGCTAGCTTGTCATAATCTTTTCACAAGTGTCCTCATAAGACAACTGTCCGGATAAAGGTTGGGGGATCATAAACTTTTGTCAATCATTATAAAGACTAACTCATAGACTATTGACACGTAGAAATTGTTCTACCCTGAGTACCTCTTATATTCGGTGTATTCTTACTTGATCGTCAAAGTGTTTGTAGATACATCATCTCTTTAGAAGAAAAAAGGAACTATTGATCAAAGTCTAATAACTCGGAAAAATCACCACCTTTCACTGACCGTAGATCTCATGTCCTGATGAATCAAATTCCAACAAATAGTTTTGTTAATCTTAATTATTAAATTTTTATTATATATCTATTGCTCAAAACTCATTAGGAATCCATGCTAACCAAAGCTCTGCAGTTTATGTTGTCTAATGCATAAAGTTCAATGTAGTAACTCATGTTATGAATTGTGATCACAAGTTCTACACATAACACATGATCTCCAGTTTCAATTCCTTGTGCTTTCTGCCATATACAATACTTTTACCTTTTTTTCAATTCCTTCATACAAGTCAAATTTACTTTTGAGTAAGTTTTAAGTTTGGCACATATTGGTCGTTCATCACATGCTTGCTTGTACCATTTTTTTTTTTTTCAAACAAACCACTCGATTAGAACACGAATATGAGAAAATTAAATTAAATTTCTTTCTAACCCATAAATAAAATCATCTCAAGAAACATGGCCTCTAATCTAAAGATTTGGCCCTCTTTGATTAAAAAAAAAGGATATATATCTACAACATTTAATCTTAAAAAAAAAATCTATATTAATGTTATCTTGTTTTTTTTTTTTTAAAAAGGAAAAATGTTATCTTGTTGATGGTATTGAAAAGATAAGGGTTTATATTATATTTGTTAAATTGTTGTTGTTATTGAAAAAGATAAACATGGTTTTTTGGGTTTGCTACAATTTGAAGTCACAAATTTTTGTACTTATAATAATAAAAATGAAAATTTCATATAGAAAACTGTTCATAATTTATACACGTTGTTGCAATAAAGAAGCGGAAAGACAAACACATGAATATTTTTTTTTTTTCCCTAGTATTACAAATATGTTTATCCGTGTAATAACATTGGAATACAATAAAATATGTCATCGGTATACTCCACTTTACTACTTTTCACACAATCCTTTTCAATTTTCATGCATAGGGAATCCTTTACCACTCATTATTTTCTTCCGGCATAAGCATAATTGGCATAAATATCCGGTTGTATTCTAGAGGGTTTTTTTTTTTTTTTTTACTTTATGTCTTTTTAGGGTATTTACACACAACTACACGTCACAACAACTGTGATTCCAACATCAAGCACTAAATCTGCAAACACAATGTCATGTATATAAAATCCACTAATCATCGCATTTTCGTACCAACTCATTATTTTATTCAACATAAGTATAATGTCGCTGAATATGTTTTATCCTAAATACGACGTGATTGATAATCTATTTTACGCAATTTTAAACAATACCATAAAATGTCTTAAAGAGAGCTATCTCCCTTGTTCAGATTTTGAAGACAAATTTTTAAGGATAAAAAGGACATATGAAAATGTAGTAGACTTAAATATTTGTCTACCAATGTAAATAGCAATGGGCCTCATCTCCACACCTGTTTCTCTCATGTACACTTTGAATGAATCATACATTTGATGACTTGGAAACCGCAAACAGAGTCCATTAAAGCATTCCACAATGAAGATACACCCTCCTGTCACTATTATAAGCAAAAATCTACTTTTTAGATTCATTCAATAAATGATGTATGTGGTCCATTAAATAGACCACATACATCATTTATTGAATAAACCTAAAAAGTGAAATTTTGCTTATAATAGTGACCGGAGGGTATATATATTAAAAGAATCCAAGGAACCATCACAAGTCGGTAGAAAAAAAATATAAATAATATTCAAACTAATTAAAAGAATGTTTAGGAAAGCTGTGCCTATTTGCTTTTTCCTTCTGTGGCATCTCTTTGTAATTTGATGACAAAGAAAGGTTGCAGGAGTACAGATTTAAAAGCTGTGGCATCTCAACTCGTCGTACGAAATGCACTAATCATCATAAGGATTACTTGCTTTTTGTTGTTTTTTTAAAGACAGGAAGGCATGTGTCATTTTGTGGACATTGGTATTATTACAATGTCACACAAATACTATTCGTTTTCCTCTAAAAAAATACTATTCGTTTTAAGGATCTTTGTCAATCAAAAAACAACTATTGGTTGGGTTAGACCGGTACCGCTATTTTACCTTATCCAACCTGTTTCTTTTTTACTTTTTTATGTAGAAAATACTGATAGAATTAGAATTAGAATATGATTATAAACTATGGGTAGTGTTAACTTGTGTTCTAAAGACATATTTTAAGAAATTTTAAAAAAAGAAATATTTCCTTAAACTTTATGCATTCAATTCATTAAAACATTAAAAATTAAATGGGTCTTGCTAACAAGTGCCCTAAGGGCATTATTTAAGGAACCCAAAAAAAGAAATTATGTCTTGAAAATACAAGTCAAACACTTTTTAAAGTCATAACCGTACAATTTTCAATGCAAAAATTGCTACTTTTAGATGCTTAAACAATGCCCTTAGAGCACTTGTTAGCATTTTCCAAATTAAATTTAACGTACGCATTCCAATACATTATTTCTACATTTGGGTTTTAAACTTGTGCCTTAATGACATAAGTTAACATTTTTCATAAACTATATTATATATTTGAGGTATACTGTGTGATTAGACGATACTCCCTCCGTCCCGGAATAACTGACCCATTTTCTAAAAAAAAGTGTCCCAAAATAACTGACCCATTTCAATTTTCAATACAACTTTCATCATTCCCTATAACACTAAATAATACTACTTTTATCATTCCCAATACAATATATTCCACTTTCCCCTTTATTTATACATTTTTCTTAATATGTGTGAAAAACAAAATTGTGTCAATTAAATTGGGACGGAGGTAGTATTCATTTTAAAGTTTTGGATTAGTAATATGAATATTTAGAAAATATAAATGAATGTTTTAAATAATTGGAGATGACTAAGAGTAGTATTACCTTTCATGCTTCACTTCTGATGCAAATATCCAACGAGCTGAGCCCTTTACAATTACTCCCTCCGTTTCTTTTTATAAGCAAATTTTACTTTTTAGATTCATTCAATTAATGATGTATGTGGTCCATATTATGAACCACATACATCATTAATTGAATGAATCTAAAAAGTAAAATTTGCTTATAAAAAGAAACGGAGGGAGTAAATTAATATTACTTGCTTTGAAAATATAATAACATTAAAGAAAGTTTGCATTGCGTGATCTGGCCATCTCCACACGACTGAAAGCATTTCCATCAGAAGCAATGGCATTTGGTCTACAACGTACAAAGCATATCCACTCGTACAAAGCAATGGCATTTGGTCTACAACGTACAACCTTTAGAAAGTACACCACATGCATAGAAATTAAACTACTCCTTTCTAAATTTAAAAGTGCCTTCATTTTAAAAGTGCCTTCATGTTTATCTTTAATTTTGTCGCCACACACACTCACCTTTTCTCATTTTCTTCTTCAGTTCATCTTCTTGTTTGTCCCATCAATATCTTCTTCATTTTTTTTTCCTTATTTTCTGAAAGGAGATTGCTATAAAATATAGAGAGTTAGAGTCTTAACACATGTTTTTGCTACATGTCTGGTCATTCCTAAAATTAATGACTAATTTCCAAATTTAGTTATGTTATTTTACGAACGTTCACAATTAAAAACATCGACAAGAAGAAATAATTTATATTTTAATATAAGAAGATAATATTTTTGATAAGAATATAAATAAGATAATTTAAAGGCAAATTATAAGACACCGGTTTTTTTGTTACACTTAATTTTTTCTTGGTTACACATATGAGACACCGTTTATATATTTTTTTTTTTAACAAGATGAGACACCGTTTATAATTAACCTTGAAATTGTTTTTTGACAAATTAAAATTGTTTTTTCATCACCGGGTGAAATTTTTTCACGTTAATGAAAAGAAATAAAACTGAGACATGACAATTGAATCAAGGTTCTTTGCAAAATAAAATATTAAATATTTATTTATTAATGAAGTTGAGTCTTGACGGAAGTGTCCGACCTCTCTAAACATTAATATAAAATAAAGTTCAATATAAAATATGTTTATGTTCTCTACCAAAAAAACAAAAATATGTTTATGTTAATTATTTAAAATAAATTAAAATTTTAAATACTACTGTACATTCAACATGAATAGTGGTAATTTTTACTTTTCACCCATTTCAAGATGGGATCCGCCGATGTCTTTCTTAGGGTATCTCCAGCTGTACCTTATGAATTCCTATTTCCTTAAGTTTTGTGCCTTAGTTTAGTTTGTCATTGGAGTGTCATGACATGCCGTATCAAGTTGCTTAAAAATAAGGGATGTAAAAGACATTCTCATATCAGAGAATTTAACAATAAAAAGCCTTATTTTATTGCAAATCTGAAAGGGTAAAAAATTCAGAATCAATTATAAAAAATTAACCAGAAAAATGTAGTCCGAAATAAAATCAAACTCAAATCATGACAAGGGAATTGGAGGCGAAGGCAAGGGAAGAAGAGCATGAGGCAAGGTGGTATAATATCCTTTTGAAGGATACGTCTACTATGAATGAAACACAACTTAAAATCATGAGTATTATTGTAATCATATTAGGAAGAAGTTAGGAATGATATAATCAAATATTGTAATTAAAAATAACCGTCAGGTTAATTTAATGTTAGTAATCCTATTGTGTGTAATTCTAATTCTAATGTTAGTAATTCTGATGTTAGCCGTTAGTAATTCTGATGTTATCAATTTTATTTTAATGCTATTGTATATAACTCTATTGTATGTAACTCTAATGTCAGTATTAGAAATTCTAATGTCAGTAATTTAATGTCAGTATTCTAATGTTATTCCTCAAAAAAAAAAAAAGTATTCTAATGTTATTATTAGTGTCAGTCAGTATTAGAAATTCTAATGTAAGTAATTTAATGTCAGTATTCGTATGTAACTCTAATGTCAGTATTCTAATTTTAAAAAACTAGCCGGTAAAAAAATTAATCATTTGCAATGCACTTTAAGGAAAATGATAGATTCAGTGACAAAATTTATCAAGAAAATTTCTAAGACAATGTATTTGCTAACACTTTTTCTTAATTACACATCATTACCTCCCTTGATTTCCGTCAAATAACAAATTTAATTTGTTGAGACATTTTCTTGATAAATTCTTGATAAAAACTCAATAGATAAATAGCAATGCTCCTTTATTTATTTCATTATAATGTACGTATCATTTATTTAATTCTTGTATTTTTAATATTTATGATTTTTTTACCAATTAATAAAGTAAATGAATTAAAATTTAAATTGAATCAAAATTAAGTGAAGATAACAAAATATAATTTATGGGGTCATGTATGAGTTACATATTGTACTTCACTCTCATCTCATCCATCCATCCACTTCCATCCACTTCCACTTCCATCCATCCATCCACTTCCACTCTCATTATATCAAAACACAAAACTACCAAAATTACTTAACTATCCATACTTCAAACTTTTTCTTTAAGGTTATTGTTGTCAAATACTACCAAAATTACTTAACTACCCATACCTCAAACTTTTCCTTTAGGGTTATTTTTGTCAAATACTACCAAACCCACTTTCTCATCTTTCTTTATTTAATAATAAACTTTTCTCTCTCATCTTTCTTTATTTATAATAATAATTTTTTCTCTCTCATCTTTATTTATTTAATAACAAACTTTTCTCTCACATTTATTTTTTAATAATAATCTTTTCTCTCTCAATATCACTCTCCTCTCTTATCTTTTTCTTACCAACTTTTTTCATTTTTTCATTTTCTCTCTTTATTTACAACTTCTTTTTCTTACTAACAAGTGTTGTTGTTATAGAATAATATGATTTTGTATTTTACGATAACACTATTATATAATACGTTAATTATATTTTTTTCACGGGACGCATATTAATATTTTTCACACTCAAATATATTAGTAAATAAAATCTATGATTATTTTTATTTATTAGCTTTTTTCATATCATCAATACTCAGTGTCGAAAAATATTATAATATACTATGATTAATCATACTTCAATTTTTTCTGCTGTTTTTTTTTAAATGTATCACTAAAAAACCCATTGGATTGTACAATTGTAACACGGGACCCATTTTAGTAACTACAACAAGTGATCAATTTTAATAGTATTTTTTAAATATCTCTAATTAAACATCGCGATTGTCTAAGTTTTATTAATATATTAATAAAATATATGTGGGTGTATGAACCATATATTAATTTTTTTTTGAGGGAATGAACCATATATTAATAGAAATATATATGAGTATATGTTTGTTTTATGGGAATAGATTAATATATTCTTATTTCTGAAATTTAATGGGAACTATATATTAATAAAATACAAATGAGTATATATTAACAAATATATCAAACTATATTTTTTTTTACGGGAATATGTTATTATATATTTATTTAATACAAATGAGTATATATCAACAAAAATATATCTCACTATATGTTTTTAATGGGAATATGTTAGTATATATTTATTTATGAAGTGTATTTTCATTTATTAGTTTTTTTAATATCGTCAATACTTCAATTTTTTCCGTTTTTTTTTTTGAAAATGTATCACTAAAAAAATCATTGGAGTGTACAATTGTAACACGGGACCCATTTTTTTAATTAGTATTTTTTTAATATCTCTATTTAAACACCGCGACTGCCTTTTAAACACCGCGACTGCCTAAGTTTCTCTCTCATCTTTCTAATATTTTTCACACTCAAACATATTAGTAAATAAAATCTATGATTATTTTTATTTATTAGCTTTTTTCATATCATCAATACTAAAACAAACAAGAAAATTATAATATACCATGATTAATCATACTTCAATTTTTTCTGTTGTTTTTAAATGTATTAATAAAAAACCTGTTGGAGTCTACAATTGTAACACGGGACCCATTTTAGTAATTATAACGAGTTATCAGTTTTAATTAGTATTTTTAATCTTTCAAAAAAAATAGTATTTTTTTAATATCTCTATTTAAACAATGCGACTGCCTAAGTTTTATTACTATATGAATAAAGTATATGCGGGTGTATGAACTATATATTAATAAAAATATATATGAGTATATGTTTGTTTGATGGGAATATATTATTATATTCTTATATTCTTATTAATGAGAACTATATATATATATATATATATATATATATATATATATATATTGATAAAATATATATAAGTGTATGGACTATATATTAACAAAAATATATCTCACTGTATTTTTTTTTATGGGAATATGTTAGCATATGCTTATTTATGAAATATATTTTACGATAACAATATTATATAATACATTAATTATGATTTTTCACGGGATGCTTATTAGTATTTTTCACACGAAAACATATTAGTAAATAAAAACTATGATTATTTTTATCTATTAGCTTTTTTAATATCGTCAATACTAAAATTTAATATATATTTGTTCATATTAAAATTTAATTATTTTATAATTTTTCATTACTACCGATCAATATATACATTATTATGCTTTAAATACTTTACATATTTTCACCATGTACAAAAAAAAAACATTATGCCAAGCGCAGCTGATACGCGACACGCGGCGGAGCCACGGCCATACAGCGCGGCGAAGCCGCGCTACCCGTGTTGTAGCGTGGGTATCTTACCTAGTTACCGTTGGAGTAGAACTCATTGAGATTGCTTAGAAATTGCTTAAATACAATGTTACAATTTAGACCCACAAAAAGTAACTCAAGCAACCAAGATTTGTTCACCCATTTACTACCTTCAAACCAGACAGGCAAACATATCCTATTAAAAGTGGCAACTTCCACTTTTCAACTAGTTTAGTGTGGGAACATTTTTCATGTGGGATTCGCCAATATCTTTCTTTACTTCACCAAAACAATTAAAATCATGAAAATATTATAAGCGGTGTGTGTCCTACAGTCAAATCATCAACTTGACCATTCTAAGGGAGGGGTCAAATGTTACAAAAAAGAAGTCGAGACAAGTTTGAATTGGTAACTTTTCTTGTCAGTCCTATTCCTAACTCCCAAAGCCGACCATCTTTGGTCCTTGATCTCCATTCTAAGTTGCTTTTTGCCACTTTACTCGTTATCTACCTTATATTTTTTTTGCCTACCTCATTTATATGCTTCCATGACATCATGACAATCTTATAAGCGGGGCCTACTTCAAAAGCCGACCATCTTTGGTCCTTATATTTTTTTTGCCTATATAAACGCATCCCTTATGTTCATAAGTGTAAAAAAAGCAAAAAGAAGAAGAAGAAGAAGGATTTCTTAGCCGTGTTATTCTCATTTTCTCTCAAGAGGTAATAATGTCTCTAACTCTCTCTTCTTCTACATCACAACCCTCTTCTTCCTCTCTTTTTCCTACATCTTCTCTGCTCTCAAACGTTGTCTCTGTTATATTTCAGTGATAATTTCATAGTTCCAATGAAAACCATATCACCAGCAAATCCTTTATTCTTCTGTCCATTAAATTTAAAATGATCATCATCATCAATAAATTTGTTCAATTTCTTTACATTTCCACTTATGTTCTAAGCTAGACTTATTTCTTTACAAATAATTTGTTCACTGTGTTCAATTTCTTTACATTTTCCACTTAAGTTTGAACTTTAGATTCATTATTTAGTTCATAGGATTTGTCACAGGAGAATTGTCTCCCATAATGGGAAAGTCCTGTTTGGGCAGGTGGTGATTTACAACTTTTGGGACAATTTTTTTTTTTTATTATAATAAGTTTATTTAATTTTTTAAGGTTAATAGGCTTTTACCCCCGCCATTTGGGGGACTTTTGGTATACCCATGTCGAAAAAAACTTGGAGATTCCCCCCTGTAAAATGAAGATTCTTTGGATTACCCCTCAGTGCATATGTGGCGTGCTGAGTCAGCTTTTTTTTGATTACGTGGCACACTGACTGTATAATTCTTTTAATTTTTAATTTTTTTTATTACCACTCATTTATATGTTTCTTTTTTTTTATTTACAATTAATTTTTTTTGAAAAACAATTAAAAAAAATCCTAAAATACCCCTAATGCTTTAAAAAATAAAAAAAATTCTGGATTTTTTTTTGGAAATTATAAAAGAATTCTTAAAAAATAATATTCTCCAACATGTTTGTTTTGAAAAATAATATTATCCAACAGAATTTTTTTTTACAAAAATATATGAATTTTTTTTTTCTAATTTGTTAATTTCGAAAAATATTTTATAAAAATTATGGAATAAAATTTTCGAAATTTTTCTATATTTAATTTCTCTGAAAAAAATGAAATTAAGATTTTGACAATTAAAATAAAAATAGAATTTTCAGATTATATGATTTTCCATATTTTATTTTCATATATTAATTGGAATTTAAAAAAAATATTTCCAGATTCTTAATTTTTAATTTTTTTAATTACATCTCACTTATATATCTTTTTTTTATTTACAATTAATTTTTTTTTAATTTTTTTTTTTGAAGGAAATTTTTTTTTTAAAATTAAAAAATAACTTAAAAAAAGAAAGATTATTAACAAAACTTTAAAATTAATTTTTTTTTTCTCCTCTTCTTTCTCCAGCGCCTTCTCTTCTTCTTCTCTCCTCCTTCATCAACACAACATCAACAACACACAACAATCCACAACAACATATCAATCTCATCATCCATCAACAACTTCCCTCTTCTTATGTCCAACAACAACACATAATCAATATAGCAACAAAACAATATCTTCCAAACTGACAAGAACGCAACATCAACAGCAACTCACAACAACAACAACACAACAACAGAAACACAAACACAAACCTTCACTGCCAAAACTTAACCCAGAAACACAACAACACAAAACTTTTGAAAAACCCTCATCCTCATTTTTAATTTCATACCCAATTTCGCGAACTTTAAGAGCATAACAACAACAACAACAACAACGCAGCTGATCTAGAAAATTTTAATTTTTTTTCCATATTGAACAAATTTTTAACGTAAAAAAAAGTACAAATTTTTGGGTTTGGATTTTAATTTATGAGATGAAAAAGATGAAGAGAAGAGAAAAGAACAAAGATTTTTGGGTTGGGTTGAAGACGGAATAAGAAGATGAGGGAAGTTGTTGAAGAAGATGAAAAGGATGAAGAGAAGAGGAAGGAGGAAAAAAAGGGTACGGTAGAGAGAAGAAAGAAGAGAAGGATGAGTTTTTTTTTATTAAAAGAAATTTGAATGGAATAAACTAAAATAGAAAATAATTTTGTCAAAAAAAAGTTGGAAGGAAGAATAAATAAGGATGAGATATGGAGAAGAGAAGGAGAACAGTGGGGGAAGAAGAGAGAAGAGGATGGATCGCTGGAGAAGAAAAGAAAGAAAAAGAATTGATTTTTTTAATTTATCCTTAGGGGCATTTTAGGTATTTCACATTTTTAACATACTTTTAAAAAAAAATTGTGACGTGTCAGTTAATTAGTGTACAATCAGCATGCCACGTAAGCTAATTTACACAGTCAGATGCTGACAGTTGGCTTTAGGGGGGGTGAACCAAGGAATCTTCATTTTGCAGGGGGGAATCTCCAAGTTTTTTTTGGACAGGGGTATACCAAAAGTCCCCCAAATGGCAGGGGGTAAAAGCCTATTAACCCAATTTTTTATTTTTACTTTTTGCTAACTAATATGATATGCTAATCATTGATACATTATCTCTCTTGTTTACAGTGAAAATGAGCACGTTGTTGAGTATGCTGATTATGGTAAGTATCAAGGTGATTCTAATAAATATATTTAACATAAATGTGCTGATAAATATACATAATAACCAAAATATGCCCACATCGGCACAACCATCATTCAACCATTACACATTCGCCCAACAATGGCCACCGAGTGTTTGCATCAACTCACACAAGAGATGCACAAATCAAATTCCGAGTACCTTCACTATACATGGGCTATGGCCATCAAACGCAGTGCCACTTCACCCGAGAAATTGCATCATACCATCATCATTTGATTTTAACAGAGTGAGTTCATGTCAATCCTCATTCATTCTATGTATGTTTATTGTTGTATGTGTCGTTGAGTGATTTTTTTTGTTTTGGTTTACTCTTCAACAGATTCAAAGTTTGGTGCCACTACTTTCAATTGCTTGGCCTAATCTAAATGGCATTAACAAAAGGTTCTGGAAGACTCAGTGGGACAAACATGGAAGCTGCTCCTTATTCAATCAATTTGACTACTTTAAACACGCAATTTATCTATGGTCTAAGAACAATCTCACATCTATTCTCGAAGAAGACGGCATCACACCTGGAGGCTATTACGATAAACAACGTATTATTGATGTTATAGTTAACAATATTGGTGTTGACCCGAATCTTACTTGTGTTGGTAATTCGTTAGCTGAGATTCATTTGTGTTTTGATCCTACATATGCAATCAACTATAGGAATTGTCCTTATTCACATCATCAAACATGTGCAACGGCGACAATTTTTTTTTAGTCATAGCAAATTGAGTAGAACGAAACGAAGAGGGTGTTAGAGGATAATTACTTTTGTATATCTCATTGTATTTATTATTCTGTTAACTATGTAATCTTAGCTATCATTGCTAACAGTCAACATCTATAGTGGTCAACTGTATAATGAATCACGACCATTATACCTATTGATAGTCATTAAGGAATTGATCATTCCTTCCTTAAGTACAGGATCATTCTGTTGTATATATGTGGTCAACACTTATCAATAATATCTTAATATATAATCCAAAGGTACATAATGCATACCCAAATTTGCAAACCCTAAAGAAATGGGCGGGAATTGTGCTTCATTTATTGCAGATTTTGAAATTCAAATCTCCCACCCAAAGTCAACTGTATCTCATTGTAAATGACAAATAATTAATGTCATCTATTTTCAATATTGGATATTGCATATCTATCTAATTACGTCATTAGGAACCATTAGTCTGACTAACCCTTCTCTCTCTCTATCTACGATTCTTCATCTCTCCCTCTTTTCTCTCACCCCGTTCTCCCAATGCCACCGTCCACTCCTCCGCTAGAACCATAGCGGAACTCCGCCGTATTACCACCACCACCCGTGACACATCCATTTCATTCAACACCTGATTCCATCCCCCTCTCTGCAATTGATTTCAAACCCCAAATCCCCTTCCACCTCACCATCGTTGGAGACCATTATAGGGCATTCCAATACCTATTTTCATGGCTACTTCTTCTCTCTTTCTCCACCAAATCCTTCCTCACGATTTCCTCCATCTACAAGACTCTGTTAGCTCTCTCTCTCCCTCTCTCTTTGTCTCTTTCGCTGTTATGTTAACTGTTTGATTTATCTTTTGAATTCTCTCTTATTCAATTCATCTTTGTTCTTCAAGAACACTGGAATGAAACATTGAAACCTCAATTGGTCCCTTTGGGATTAACCTACTTTTGTATTTAGATGTGTTGCTTTATCGATTGAGCCTCCGCTGCTTTTTTGTTTGTTTGTTTCGGTTAGCCACATACCTCTAATCCCCAGTCGTGTAAGCCATCTTTCCCTTTAGATATTCTATTTATTTCAATTTTCATTTTTGTCCACCTTCCACTTTTATTTGTTGTGAACTTCGGGGTTTAATTGAATTTTTTGTTATTGTTACTTCAAACTTCAACAATCGATAGGTTATTATAATTGTAAACTGTTTATTGTTTATTTGTTTAACTATCATTGGAATTGTATATTGTGTGTATCTATCATTGGTATTTTTAGTCTCTGTTACTAATTCTTTGTTACTTTATATAACTGATGCAGCTAGATTGGTCTTAAATTCATTGCATTTGGGTTGCATTTTTCTGGGATTTGATATCAACTATCACTTCTTGATTTGATCTTAGTCATATAAGCTAATGGAGTTATAGTTTATGAGAATTTTGATCTGGGGCTGGTGGCATAAATAAGGTGTTTTCACACAGAAAATTGTCAATGGACTTTCATACTTTGAAGGTAATATGTCTTCTTCGACTTTGTTGTCTCTATGATTTTCTATCCTTTAGGTTTGTGTTATCTTCGATTGTGTTGTCTCTGTGATCATATTTTTTTATCTTAAGTAAATTTATTCTAGAAACACTTGACAAATCATCTAGAAGGATGGTGAACACAACCTATGGAGGTTTTTAAAAGAAATATGTAAATCACAAAGGATATTACTACTAAAAAGTGTAACATACAGTGCAGAGGTCAATATGTGTCTCAATGTAGTGACTTTACTGAATTACGTTGAGGGTCCAACGTTGTATGATGAAATTAAGACTCTGGAAAATTTCAAGTACGACAGCTTTAAAGATGTGTGCTTTGCTTTGGGTCTATTGGATGATGATAAGGAGTTCATAGACGCGATTAACCAAGCAGCTCAATGGGGCACCGCTGGTTATCTTCGTAAATTGTTCGTGGCTCTCTTAATTTCAAGTCAGTTCTCTCGACTGGAGGTTGTTTGGTACAAGACTTGGGAGCATTTGAGTGATGATGTTTTAAATCGACAAACACGTATTCTACGTGTCGAAGGTACATATTATAACCTTCTAAACTATATGTGGACTATATCTTAAAAAATGCCTTTCTTTATTATTGAGGTTTCATGTGCAAGAAATTGATATTTATAAAATGACAGTAAATGATTTAGTTGGCGAAGCAGTACAAAATATACGACCATGCCTATCTGATTTTTTGCGCGCACATGAATTTGATGATGTGGTATTAATTGCCAACTAAAGATTATAATTGTTGAACCATGTTATTATTGTTATATATACACGTATCTAATATTATTTTTTTTATGTGGAGCACAGTTTAATAACAGTCTTAATAATAATATGTCCTATACCAGAAAGCTCCAGTTATGAGATGTAGGCTGTGGTATGTGAAAAATAACTAGCGGTATGGTTCAGATTATAATCAACGTGATTATTGCTGTTCTTATAGGATGATAGCAGGCCGTGCTGCCACTCAATATGAAACTGATCTGATTTATATTATGAAGCTTTGTTCATGTGATTTTTATATGGTGATTTTTTTAATGTCTTATTCCTTATTGTTCCCTGCAAACATGCAGATTTGGTGTTGGATGACCATCAGTTGCGAATTTATGCGTTTGCAGAAACTGAATTATTGTTGCAGAGCCATGGCAAAAATATGGAAGAAGATTATCCCATGATGCCTCAATCTGACGTGTCTTTGATCCACCGAGCTCGCAATAGATTGATGTACGATGAGTTGAGGTATGACCTGTGTTGTATAGGTTGGTGGGTGCTGTTAGCAGCTTCTGTTTGTTCCTGCAGAGTCTGCTGTGGACAGCCCAGGTCTGTGTTTGCGTAGCCTGCTGATGTTGGGGGAGTAGGTGATGTTCATGGTGGGTTTTTTTAGTTTTTGTGCAGCCTGCTGCTATTGGGGGCGTATTGTTGTTAATGGAATCAATTAGTCACCAATTATATAATGTCGATTTTATTTGCACTTGCAAAATTTTGATTAAGTTTATATGATTGCAATGAAGAGAACCAATTGTAATTTAGAATCAATGGTAGTAATTTTAATATGTCAAGGATTGGAAAATGAATTTTAGACCCCCTTCATTGTCTAAATATTTTTGTTTTAACTTTCATCTGTATCAACTAAATAATTTCATGCCATCTTATACATCTTTATTATTTGAACTTGAAAAGTGTAATCGCTGCTATAATTATGTTGAGGAATGCATATTGATTTTTGGATATCAGTGGGATCTTTTAGTTACTTTTGATTTATTTCTTCTCCGATTTGAAGTCCACGTGCGATATAGTGAAATAAAGAAGCGTTGAAATTATAAATTCAAGTAGTAGTTGGTGTGGATGCTTGAGTGTGTGGCCTGTGGGTTGGATGTTTTTGGTTGTCGCATTTTTTCAGCTGCGCATGTGATGCCTTGCTGTTCTGTTTTTGCTGGCAGCTGTTTTTTCATGTTCCTGTATTGGCCTGCGCTTTGAGTGTCCTTTGGGGTGGTTTGTTTTGTAGTTATTATATTTGGGAATGCCTCTTTATGCCTTAGCAGCTGAGGGTTTGTATCTGTTTCTTTCAACAACAATCTCCTTTTCTCAAGGGGTTATTAATTTTATATATTGGCTGTTAAAAAAAGAGTTTTTGACATTTAAAGCTAATTAAGAAATAATGAAAAATAAGGCCTACACATGCCGGTAAATAAGACATATATATAATCAGAAACACTGTATAATTTAGATACGTTGACACCGATAATAATTTATGAAAATGGTAAAATTCATTATGATTTTACGTGTTGATGTTGTGTTGATATTGGACACGACACACCAAATATGAGAAGTATGTGCTTCGTAGAAAGCACTAGAAAAGCATGTAAAATGTTGAATCTCTTCTTTTTTTTAACCAATACTTATTCATATATATTATAGTCAAAATTACCATATAGTTCAAATTATATACCTAAACTCTGTGAAACAAGCGTTTTATATTATATGAGTCATATGACTAAACCATAGCAGAACTCTACGAAACAAGCGTTTTACATACAAACATTCATTATGGTAATTTCCAATGCATCCATTATCTCAAGAATGTTATCATGTCATTGTATATAAAATCATGACTGATATCATGGTAGCTATGCGTAAAGTGCAGCTAATATCCTAAATAGCGGCGACTTAACAACTGATGCAGTTTTTTTGTGCAAGATAAATTCAGAAAGCATTGGATTTTTCATTTTTGTCTACCTTATAATTCATGTCATTGTATAAAAAAAAAAAACATTTGTGAAACCAGGTTAGCTATGCGTAAAGTGAAGCTATTATCTTAAAAAGCGGCGACTCTAAAACCATTGCAGTTTTTAGGCTATTTGTAACTTAGTATGTGCATGAATATGCAGTTGATAACTCAATTCATCGCAAGAACGTTGCTCCAAAATCTCATCTAACTAGGATTTCCCCAGTTGCTCATGGAAAATTTGTTATAACAAGTCGTATAGGCCATCCTACATTGGACGAGTATGCAACCCCATATGCTAACGAGAATCCATATAGACGTATGTGCAACGATGAAATGAAGGAACCTTATGTTTGTGAATCAGTTTCGGGTATGGTTGGACGCATTTTGTCGATTCTTGCTAATTTATTATTATATGTATGTTGATTGTTTTTGTCTAAAATGTGTTATTTGTGGCTGTACACTTCAAATGTTGTTTACAGAGAAATTTTCCGCAATGTACCAACATGAACTCAATTTTAATTGTATTTTATTAGTCACATTGTATTGGTACTAAAGCACCTTTTTTATTTATTTATTTGAATGATGTATTTGTCGTCAATATGACCCGTGCGGCAGCACGGGTGCAAGGTTTAGTTCATTCAAACCTGAAACAATATTACTCTCATATAAAATTCTATCTCTCTTATATGGTATCAAGCTTCTGAGCTTAACAGCAATCACGATCCAGCAGCCTATATACCTTTTTTTTTTCTTCCCTTCTCATCATCATGAGCACATCAACTGCTTCCAGCAACACCAGCAACAACACCTTTGCTGTTGGCACCAATACGGTGGTTGTCCTCAACACACACCACTCGCTCAAACTCACGAGCACCAATTACCCAGCCTGGCGTGTTCAGATGAACGCTTTGTTCATTGGATATGACCTTACCGGCTTCATTGATGGCACAGTAGCGTGTCCCGTCAAAACAGATCCAAATTTCAGCTATTGGAACAGGCAAGATCAACTTATCTTGCATGCTATTATCACTTCAGTTGATCCTAGCATTATCACTGCCTTAGGCAATGTCAAAACATCCCAGCAAGCATGGGATGTCCTCCAAAAAATGTTTGCTAGCAAAACTCGTGCACGTATCATGCACCTCAAAGAAAGACTCACCAGATTTAACAAAGGAGCCAGCCCTATCACCGAATACCTCACCAATGTCAAAGCAATTGCAGATGAGTTGGCTATTATCAATTCCCCTCTTGATGATATCGATCTTGTCATTCACACATTAAATGGTCTTGGAACTGAATATCGCGAAATAACAACCGCGATTCGAGCTCGAGAAAATCCAATCAGCTTTGAAAATCTTCATGATCTGCTCACAGATTTTGAAACTAACCTCAAAAGGGATGAAGTCTCTGGAGACAATGCATCACTCTCATCAATTGCCACTGCCAATGCTGCTTTCAAAGGAAAACCATCTCAGCTGAAACGTGGCAACACTCACAGTGCTTCATTTGCCAACAATGGTGGATCCCCGTCCTCTGGTCAATCACGCCGAGTGATCTGTCAATATTGTGACAAACCAAATCACACAGCAAAGGTCTGCTACAAATTACATGGTTACCCGAAGCGCACCAATGGTCCCATGGCTCATCATGCTCGTACAACACCTCATGTGGATTCTCAAGATTGGATCATGGATTCAGGTGCAACCCACCACATCACAAATGCTTTGGATAATTTTCACTTGAACCATCCTTATCATGGCAGAGATGAGTTGCTAGTTGGCGATGGAACAGGCTTACCCATCACACATACTGGTAAAACATCTATCAATACTTCATCTCATTCACTTCAACTACCACATGTTTTACATGTTCCCAAAATCTCCAAAAATCTTTTATCTATTTCATCTCTATGTCAAACTAACCCTATTTCTGTGGAATTTTTTTCTGATTATTTTCTGGTGAAGGATTTGAAGACAAGGGTCCCTCTAATCAAAGGTCACCATAAGCAAGGTCTCTACATCCTACCACAGCCAACAACCGCTCCTACAGCACTACACGCAACCTCCACCAACCTCCCATGGCATCACATCCTTGGTCACCCATCAGATCGTATTTTGAGTCAATTTCCTTTCTTCAAGCAAATAAAACAGAAGGACCAACAACCATGCATCTCGTGTAACATAGTTAAGAGTCATAAGTTACCGTTTTCTACATCTAGTGTCTCTAGCACAAAACCTCTTGAACTATTGTATACAGATGTATGGGGACCTTCCCCCACAAAATCAATAAATGGCTGTGTTTATTATTTGATTATTGTAGACCACTTCACAAAATACATTTGGTTTTACCCGTTGAAAAATAAATCTGATGTGTCTGTTATTTTTCCAACCTTCAAAAATCTTGTTGAAAAATATTTTAATTTACCCATTGTAAGTTTATACTCAGATAATGGGGGTGAATTTATAAAACTCAAGACATTTCTTACTACTCATGGCATATCTCATTACACCACCCCACCTCATACACCTGAACTCAATGCCACAGTTGAACGTCGACATCGACACATTGTCGAAACCGGCAAGGCTCTCTTACATACCGCTAATCTACCATTTTCTTTTTGGAGCCATGCATTTTGCACAGCTGTTTACCTCATCAATAGACTCCCTACACCGGTCCTTCAAATGAAATCACCATTCCAATTACTTCACAAAACTGAACCCAATCCCTTACACCTTCATTCCTTCGGATGTCTATGCTTCCCATGGCTAAGACCGTACACCTCAAACAAACTCCAACCACGATCCCACCCTTGTATTTTTATCGGCTATGCGGATACACAATACACTTACCATTGTCTAGACCCAAACACAAATAAAATATACACCTCCAGACACGTAAAATTTTATGACCACATATTCCCTTACAACACATACCAACCACCCAATAATTCCTCACCAAAATTACCAAACATTCCACAACAACCTATGCACACGTTAATTCCTATACCAACCCAAGCCCACCCAACACACACTCTACAACATGAAACCTCCCATTCTACTGAGTCAACACCATCCACTCAATAGCCATCGACACCTACTCGTATTGAGCACTCGCCAACCATAACCGATCAACCTATCCCGTGTCCGGTGTTCAATGAAGAGGGTCTCTCCACTTTGAGTTCGTCATCAGGTAATGATCAAAATTTTTCACCTCCTGTTCAAATACCTTTGCAAACTAATCACCATGCAACTCCATTACCTCCAACTCGGCCTGTGACTCGATCACAAAACAATATTTTCAAGCCAAAAAAACTTTTTCAAGTTACTAAGTACCCCTTGGCAGAAAATGTTGAACCCTCCAATGTCAAAGAAGCTATGAAACATGAACATTGGAGGAAAGCCATCTACGAAGAGTTTGAAGCTTTACTAAGAAATGGAACATGGTCACTTGTCCCACCTCCAAAAGACACCAACATCGTGGGATGCAAATGGTTGTTTCGCATCAAAAGACATGCTGATGGCTCTCTTGCTCGCTATAAAGCTCGCCTTGTTGCAAAAGGCTTTACTCAATGTCATGGAGTAGACTTTCATGAAACCTTTGCTCCGGTGGTTAGGCCTCAAACAATCAAAATCATACTCAGTCTTGCTCTAGGACACAAATGGCAAATGCACCAACTTGATGTTAACAATGCTTTCCTTCAAGGGTCTCTTCGAGAACAAGTGTACATGAGTCAACCGCCTGGACTCAAGGATTCTCAACATCCTCATTATGTATGCAAACTGCACAAAGCCATCTATGGCCTTCGTCAAGCCCCCCGGGCATGGCATGATGCCTTGAAGAACTTCACAGTGTCATACGGATTTTCATGTAGCAAGAGTGATCCATCTCTTTTTATTTATGCCAATGGAGGTATTCTCTCTTATTTTCTTGTGTATGTTGATGACTTACTTCTAACAGGTAACAACAACCATTTCATACAAGAATTCATCTCCAGCCTATCTCAAAAATTCTCATTGAAGAATATGGGAGCTCCCCACTATTTTCTTGGTATAGAAATCATTCCCACCACTTCAGGCATTCTTCTTTCTCAACATAAACATATTAGAGACATCCTTCAACGGTTTGATATGGAGGGTGCCAAGCCGTCACCTACACCACTTTCGGCAACAGCCACACTTCAGCTTCATGATGGAACTCCATCTACTGATGCCACTGAATATAGAAGTATTCTTGGAGCTCTTCAATATCTCAATCTCACCAGGCCTGACATATCATTCTCAATAAACAAACTTGCACAATTCATGCACAAACCCACCACCCTTCATCTCCAACATCTCAAAAGAATTCTTCGATACCTCAAAACCACAATCAATCATGGCATTCTTCTACATCCCACAACCACACACAATCTCATTGCCTATTCAGATGCTGACTGGGGTGGGAACACTGATGACCGTACCTCCACTTCAGCCTATATCATATTCCTAGGTTCAAACCCCATCTCTTGGCTATCCAAAAAGCAACGTACGGTAGCTCGTTCATCCACAGAAGCTGAATACCGTGCTGTTGCTACTGCAACCTCTGAAATCATGTGGCTTCGTAATCTTCTTAGTGAACTTCGGGTTCCCACGACCAATCCACCAAAAATTCTTTGTGATAACATTGGAGCTACTTATCTATGTGCAAACCCTGTCCTCCACTCTCGGATGAAACACATATCAATGGACTACCACTTTGTGCGTGAGCAAGTACAAGCAAATAATTTAAATGTCTCTCATGTTTCAACCAAAGATCAACTTGCTGACATTCTCACCAAACCTCTTGCAGCTACCAAATTCAACGATATTTCATCCAAGATAAAAGTTACTGATGGTAACTTTATCTTGAGGGGGCATGTTAGAGGATAATTACTTTTGTATATCTCATTGTATTTATTATTCTGTTAACTATGTAATCTTAGCTATCATTGCTAACAGTCAACATCTATAGTGGTCAACTGTATAATGAATCACGACCATTATACCTATTGATAGTCATTAAGGAATTGATCATTCCTTCCTTAAGTACAGGATCATTCTGTTGTATATATGTGGTCAACACTTATCAATAATATTCATTCAAACCTGAAACAATATTACTCTCATATAAAATTCTATCTCTCTTATAGAGGGGAGGGGAATGGCGACCACATTCTATCCGAGAGCGACAAACAATCTGATAGCTTTAGTCACGAAGAGGTGTCGTTAGATACCGGACTCATTCAACAGTTGGTGAAAGATTGGACTGAAACAGAAACCACAGAAGAGGAAACAGCAGATAAGCTTGAACCACGACGTCGTAACAAACCAGCATGGACCCGCGATTTTACCATGACGATGCTTAAATGAAACAGTAAGTTACGATCCACTACTAAAAAAGATTAGCACAATAGTTACTATCCATTAATATTAGGAAAAGTAGTTTATTTTCGTTTGTTATGCTAAGAGTAATGATAGGGAATTTATTGAGAAATATTTATTGAAAGAGATTTGGAGTTTAGCTCTAACTCGAAGAGTGCACTTTGTTTTACTTTACTTTACCGTATCAACTAGTGTTTTCATCGACCTCATGTCATCATGCATAACAAAGTGATTGCTGAAGCCCTTCGTGCCATGGAAGAAAGCTTCAAACAACAGGCTCGCTTCACTGCCTCCCTTGAACAATACATGACAATACCTAAAGCATTGTAATATCTTTATGAATTTGAATGAAATTTTCCTAAGGTCTATGAGATTGGTTGTTGTCGAATTAAATTTGTTATATATTTTGTATTTGCTTTCAAATTTGTGAAGATCATTTGTAGAATTTGGAGGGGTATAGTGTTGGCGGTGAGAATAGAGAGTAGTAGACAAGTGGTTTTATCTCATGTTTCAATTCTAATTTTAAAATAAAAAGTATGTAAGTTTGTTGTGTCATGCATTTCACATGACCATGTCTTGCGACACGAAAAAGTTTATATACGCTTTATCTATTAAATCAGAATTATTAGAAAGAAAACAAAATCACTTTTCTACTAGTAGTTGAAAATACCATTGACTATTAATTTTGGTTGAAGGTTAAAAAATAATGAGAAAAGTTTCTACAGAGTCACCTACATATTAGGTCATCTTATTTATGTGTTTTGTTTGTATAAAGACAACGCCATATTAGCGTTTTTCTATCATGTTCTTTTTCAAATCTTAGTTATAACCTTAATCTTAGTTAAAAAAATAACATTGTTTTTTTCACCAAAAAAAAAAATAACATTGTTTCAATAATAAAAGAACCAGGGTTTCGATTCTCTAAATATATCAATTTTTCAGTTTTAGTTCCTAAAATAAATTCAAATTTTAGTTCCTCTCTAAACTTTCTGTTATTGATTTTAGTTCCTACTTGTTAATAGAAGTTCATGTTCCAAATGAATTTACTGTTATTACTGAGATCTTAAAATATTATTAGTTTATTGAAAAAAAAAATATTATTCGTTTAATAATACAACTATTTAATCTTCATTAGTTTATCGATAACTTCAAGTTAAAGATTAAATTGTTAACTTAAAGATTAAATAGCCAAATATTTTAAGATGTCAACAATGATATATTATAAAAAAAAAAAAAAATAAGCTGAACCAAAACTGCCAGATTTTAAACTAGGGGAATCAACTGCACAAAATATTGAAAATAGGGACCAAAACTATAATTAATCAAGCTAAAATAAGATAAGTTCATGTATTTACCCCACATTATTTTATTATTATATAAAAAAAAGTTGTTAAGTATATTTGGTAGAAGGAAAAAGATAAATGTTACGAGACGAAAACGACGAATCCATAATAACTGTTAGACTGATTTCCGCTTTTGATAATTTTTACGTTTACTTAATTTAAAAATAAAATAGAATTGCACCCAGGTATTCAACCCATCGTGCATTGTTTTACCGGGTGTTTGGTTATGCAATGACAAGAATTAATTTTGATAGAATTGATTTTGTGAAATTGATTTTGGATAAAAGTGAGTTGAATTTAAAGTGATTAATGTTTGGATACCTTCAAATCATAAGTGATTTTTATGAAACATGACGTTTGGATATTTTGTATTAGAATTGCTCTTAAGTGTGCAAAAGTCCAAAATGGGTTTTAACATGTGTGAAAGAGAGTTACGTATGTGAAAGGCAATTAAACTAAAGGGCAAAAAAGTGAAATTGATTGAAGCCAAACCCGCGGTAAAAGAATTGATTTGAAGAAGCTATGAATTGGAGTTTCATCCAAAATTGATTCTCAAAAGTAAAATGTATGCTGGCAGCAAAAAAAAGTGAAGAGAACCAAACACAATAAATGTATGCTGGCAGCAAAAAAAAGTGAAGAGAACCAAACACAATAAAATTGATTTTGAAGTAATAGAGTCACGTTTTGGCTATCCCACCGGACAACCAAACATGGACTTACATAATCACAAACATTTCCTCATGCGATCAACACTCTCTGCATCTATACTCAAATAAGTTATATATATGAGTATGAGACCAATGTTTATTATTAATCCTTGGTTGAGAACAACTCTATATAGAAATTGTTTACCATTGATTTTAACACTTCTCTATCCTCCACCCACACACCATTTGCATCCCTCAACATGAAGATTTTACTCTACCCTTGTCGAGGAACAACCTTAATATCGTAGTACCTAGTTTTTGTTATGGATCTTGAAACCACATTAACTCTTTTTGCTAGTGTATTCTTCCTCCGGTCACTTTTATAAGCAAAAAAACACCTCAAATCTTGCTCACAAATATAAGCAAAACGTAACCACTTTTAAACTATTTAATACTACTATTCCTAAATCCTTTACTTGTTTAGACATTTATGCCACTTTTTAGTTAGGAGATCCAAGATAAATTTCTGCTTGTATCCTTTCGTCTTCTGATAAGTATCAAACCAATAAAAGTAGAACCTTTACTTGTTTAGACATTTATGCCACTTTTTAGTTAGGAGATCCAAGATAAATTTCTGCTTTTATCCTTTCGTCTTCTGATAAGTATCAAACCAATAGAAGTAGAAAAATGAAGAGTTACTCCAATTTTTTCAGCCAATAGTAACGTGACTTTATTCACTTAACATCATCCATATTCTAACTGCACTATGTGACTCAGTTGGTAGGGATATTGCATATATATGCAGGAGCCGGGTTCGAACCCCGAACACTCCACTTCTCCACAATTAAATTGTGTGAGCTCTAGCCACTAGGCTACCTGACAAAAAAAAAAAGAATATGGATCACTAGACTACCTGACCAAAAAAAAAAAAAAGAATATGGATGATGTTTAATCTCGCTTTGATGACTATAAAAGAGACATTATTTACTTTTTATTTTACAATTAAAAATAGTGAGTTTAAGTGTTGATTGTTTGATCTTTATTGAATGATTGTGTGATTACGTCAGTTTATTGACTGTAGTGAATCAAGGTATGTAGAATGGGCTTAGTGATCTGTTCAACCCAATGCTCATATCTAACTAAGCATGACATTGAGGCAGGGTGGGGACAGGTTTTACCTTCCTTGTCCCCATACCCTACTCTCATATACTTACCTATTACTCTATCCATACCCAGCAGAGATGAGAAATCGAATCTCATCCCCATCCCCAACGGGTTTGGGTATCCCCGCCACATCCCCATCCCCGCAATGGATAAAAAAAAAATTATAAAAATCAAAGTATTTTTTAGCCCCGAGCGCAATGAGCGTGAGTGAGTAAACTCTTCTTGTTTTGGGATTGTTGGATAAGTCTAATGACGTAATCCTAATCAAACCAAACCATAAACCCTAATTTTATATAAACCTACTTTCTAATCTAATTTCACCGTTTTTATAATGAATTAACAAATACCAAACTCATAAAGCGAACGCGGAGGGTTAATATTTGTTAATTCATCATCACAAATATCAATTCATAAAGCAAACACGGAGCTTTGATATTGGAACAAGTGAAATTAGACAAAGATTGCGAAACATGAGAATAGTCTAGCAAACCTTGAGACACATAAAGTTTCGTTCTTCAAGGATTCTAATAGCAATCAACCATGAGAATAGGCGTGGTTGCTAGAGGAGCACACTCAATGACTTCAAGAGAAGCTTTGATACGCTTAAGAGAAACTTGTCTTTAGAAAGTGGGTCCAAAAAGTTATGGTTTAAGGTTTGTTTTGTGAAGGATTTGTCATCTAGATGAACCAATAATCCCAAAGCGCTTTTATTTTTATTATTTTTTTTAATTAAAAATCCAAACTTTGTAACCCAAAACTCTTTTCTAATCATTGCTGAAAGTTAATTGATTTCATAACTCCATGTCGGAACGATAGTCTTTTATTACTACATCGGTAAACCGTGCACTTGCGAATTTATCTCATCAGTCATCTGAAAGACTGAAACTCTGACTGTGTGAGTAAAATGATTTAGGGACTGCTATATATGTCACGACAAAGTTCATCCCGAACTTATCACGAATGGGAGAATTCCTATGGTACCAAAAAAAAAAAAGCTCTCGCTTGAATTATAAGCTTTTCTAGTACCAAGGTAACTACCCTGATCTAAAAGTCTTCTTCATACATATTCCTTCCTTCTCTTACATGCCAACACACATTTGAGCTGCTTTAATTTCCAAAACTGTTAAGGTTGATCCATTAGCAACAACATTTGCATCACCATATGCTAAACCAATCAAGGTAGCAGAATAATATGCATTAATAGCTTCACTAGTTCCCTTCTGGTATCTTCCATCTTCGAATTCTTTTAACTCTCCAGCCCAAGAGTGAATCTTATATAGATCAAAACACCTTAAGCGTGTATAATTAGGGTTTGAACATGTGCGTAAGTTCATAAAATCTTCCATGAGCGAATAAACTTGAGGCTTGCACTCTCATCCCAGATCAAGTTTTACAAGAACAGCAATACCATAAAGTAAATATCCCTAGATTCGTGTTTGCTAACAATTCCTCCCAATTTCTAAAATCCATTTTCTTTGAAAATTCCATCAAGCCAAGGCTCAATGATCTCTTTCTAGTACTTTCTAACTTTTGAAATCGCATCAAGGAAACAAACCTCTTTAGCTATCAAACCCAATCTCGCAGCCCTCGCAACCAATCTACCATAAAAATAAGATGAAATTGTTGTTATGACAGATGAATTTATCCCCTTAACATCATTCAAAAGAACCGAAAAATTCCATAATGTGTTTCTTCTTTCAGACCATTTGTAGAGTCCAAAGTTACAGAAACAGGGTCAGTTTTCAAAGGCCATGAATCACCAACAAGCTCTCCATCAATGCTATTATACTTGAAATCATTCAAAACAGTAAAATTATTATAATCATTCTCAGATAAAAGCTGTAGATGAAGAGGGTGTGCTACTTCTAACAATAACAAACCACCAAAACCGCTCTTCTCCATCCTCAAGAACAAACAAAAACTGAACATAGAACATGTCAAGCACAATCTCATTTTTCTTGAATCAGAATTTGTGAACAAAACTATCCAAATCTATGAAGCACTAACACAAACATCTTACACGACACTGACACATCAACACCCTTAATAGCTTTATTAAATGAATTATTTGAATGTCATTTGTGAAAATTCGCTTTGACCAATTAAGTAAAATTGGTATTTCTTATTTCTTATTATAATCGTTATTTATTTAGAAAAATACAATAATAATTAATTTTATAAGATTTTAAACATTAAATCTCTACCATAAAAAAAAAATTAACATTCAACTCTATGACTAAATTCTAGTTTTTGTCGTTGAATTTTGTAATATCCCGCTCGTCAGCTAATGAAAATTTTATCTGTTAAATGTATCAGAGGACTAAGATTCATGGAAAGCGAGTATGACGAAAATGTTGAGTATGAGGGAAGCTAATATTATGTGATATCAGTCAAGCATGGACTTATGTATCAGTGTCAGGTATACGCGACTAAGGCGAAGGGTATTTTGGGTATTTGCACGCAAGGGAGTATATAAGTGTTTTTGGGGCCAAAATTATTCATTTTCCACTTCTCTTTCTCTCTCTAGGTTTGTGAGAAGATTTTCTCTCCTCCTTCTCTCTAGGCCGCCCCATCCTTCCTCCTTCTAGAGCATCAAAGCTTCACAAAAACATGGATTTGGTGATCAAGTATGGATTGTAGAAGCTTCTTGGACAAGAAACAACAAAGAGAATGGTGTTAGTTGGATTCATGGCTTAGGGTTTGAACTTGGAAAAGCTTGGAACTTGACGAATCACAAGAATTATGTTAGGTGAGTTCTTAGATAGAACCCACCATTGGGATTATGTGTTTAATTTGCAAGCAATACATGAATTATGTTAAGATTAGGAAGAATGAGAATTTTATACCCTTGCCTTGATCTTGTCTTGTACATGTTAATATTGTTATGAAAGATGTTTTATAATGTATATATATGTTGCTGGATGTTTTGGTGCATTGCAGGAACCACTAGGATGAGTTTTGGGTCAAAAATTGCAAAATTTGTACCACAGACCCGAAGAACCACGCTATTAGCGAAATCTACGCTAATAGCGAAATTCTTCAGAATGAACCACGCTCCAGGGGCGCTATTAGCGCAGCCCTCTGGTTTAGCCAACATGCTTTTGGCCTGTTGGTCCATTCTAGGGTCCGTGGTGCCTTCCGAAGCTTTTCTTTCAACGTTTTATAACTTTGTAACCCCAAAACAACATCTAATCAATGCACATAACATCAAGCAATTATCGAATAAAGAATCATGGTAATCTTAAGATGTACATCAAGATAGGCACAAGAGAGTTTAAGCCAACTTATTCGGGTAGTAAGCACTAAGAAAGGGGAAAAACTAGAGCCTCGATATAGTAGTCGAGAACTAGCAAGTTTAGCAAGAATTCCTAGGATGTTAAGACGCGAAGTATATTATATTCGCACATGATCAAGAATGATAGAACAAGTATGTTAAGTTGTGGATAGGATACTTAATCTCTCCACCATGATTAAGATAGTGCAAGCATGACCTAGAATGATATTTACCGCTAATCGGATCGATCAAGGTTCTGAGGTAAACATGTAAGTATGATTATGTTTAACATATATGCACGACAAGACCATGATTAATAAGTGTAGGTGGCATGTCTCTTGCTATCCACATCAGAGGGATACAAGGGGTTCTCATGATGAGAACGATTCAAGCCGTAAGGGACCCGCATGTCACTGAGTAAACAAGACGTAGGTGTTCGTGTCTCTTGTTATCCACGTCAGGGGGATACGGGAGGTTCTCGACCTAAGGGGAACGGTTCAAGCCGCAAGGGACCCGCAGGACACCGAGGGAGTCCGATGTACGTACATCGGTCATGTATGGGATTGTTCTCGGGGTTACTCCACCCGGTACTATCCGTAAAATGAATCAAGATAATAATTGTTTGTTCAACACTAACCTAATGAATGAACTTAGATACGTTTATGCATGATATGATTATGATTATGTTATGTTTATGCAAGAATGATTATATGTATGACCAAGTTAAGAGCAAGAGCATTAGATGTTAAGACAAGTGCAAGTTATGCAAGTCCCCACACACGTATAATCAACCGGCGGGTTGTAATGTAGACACGTGGTGACCGTAGGTTTCCCCTGAGGTTACCTATAGCTTAGGATTTAGGGGAACTCACTGAGACATTATGTCTCATCCCAATCCTTATTTGTTTTAGATATCAGGTTGGACGTCAAGGTAGTAGCCGGATCGATTTTTCAGCAAGAGCTCGTTCGTAAGCATGAAGAATATGGATCTCAAGGATGTATTTATGTTTAAATAAGATAAGATATGATATATTGATATTGTACGAATGCGTTTTGTTGTATATAAATTCATTCGAAGTTTTTATGTTGTAAATTTTTAATGTATCCAGTACTAAATTTAACGCACGTGCTAGACTTTCTAGATACGTCTGGTATGGGTGTTACAATTGGTATCAGAGCAGGTCGATTCAGACCGTGCCTTGGGTCATTAAGTTACAACGAAAGTAGTGGGACCATTGGGTTCCGGGTAAATGTTCTAGTTGTTGTTGTTAGTTGAGCCCGATCAACTCAATTTAGCATTCAACGATTAGAATGGATGCCTGAGAGCTGAATAGGACCCGGGAGGAGCGAAGTATGTGATGAAGAAGTTTGATCGTGCCAAAAGGTGGCCGGTGAACTAATCAAGTAGAAGTGTGAATCCTCCGGGAATGTAAGGTATGTTAAGAAGGGACGTTCCAACAATGTCGGGTAAGATGCTAGAGATACTTTGTGTACTCGTAAGTGAAGAAGTTGGATATATATAACTAATCATGACCGAAAGATTCAGTAAGAGTTGTTGTTTGAACAGGTTTAGGATATTTTGGAATGTCAGAACAAGGCTACAAGATGGTGAGAAGTCGACATATGTTGACGGAGTCAGAAGGCTCTCAGGAATAGCAATATGTGAATGAAGTTAAGGACATGTACGTTCGGAAGGTTGCGTAAGTGGCAACGTAATAAGTTAAGATGTTCTTAGCGGAAGCAGTTAAGGTTTATGTGGAAGTTTTATGTTAAGAGACATGATGAACAAGACATTAGCCTTTAATGTGCCTTGAATTGAACCAAATGATGTTAATGCTTGCCATGCAAAGGTTATAGAATTGTTTAAGATGTTTGGAAGGAATGATATGCATTGGGATACTTGAGGAAATAAGATTTTTATGTAAAATACGATTTTTGGAAAACTGAGCTGAAGAAAACACGCCAATAGCGAAAATTTTGCTAATAGCGAAATTACTCCAGAGGATTTCGCTAATAGCGAACCTGGAGCGAAATTTTTAGTTTTTCCAAAAAAAACTGTCATTTCGTCTCTAGGGTTAGTAGTAGCTATTGGGGGTTGTTTTCACAATCTTTTATATAACAAATACTCTCTATAAAATCAAGTATCAAATGCACATCACATCCTATGATTTATAAGGAAGAAAATGCATGGACAAGTATTAATGGAATCAATCCGGTTTAAGGTAGCTTTGAAAGTTAATGTGTCAAGAGTCAAGAACAAGCCAAGATCAAGAGTATGGAAGTACCAGAATTTAGAAGGAAAGTCACCGAAGTTTATGCATGAGGTATGAAGTAAGAAGTTGAAACAGTGCAAAGTTATAAGAAATCACAAGGTTCTTGGATTATGTGGAGTTATGACGTATCTCTCGAACCTATGTTTTGCTTAATAAACTTGCTAAGGCTCGATATGATGTTGAATCCTAAAGTTTAAATAATTTTAGACAGATTTATGCGTCTGGGTGATTGAAGTTGACATTTTGAAAATTCCCGATATTTTCTAGGAACCGGTTTGCTACGACACTTGTAGAGCGAGCTAGACTCATTAGAATCTAGATTTGATGACACGTATGTGTTATCAACTAGTCCTATGATTTTAGAGTAACAACCGAGGCCTAAACTCAGTTTTTGTATATAGTAGAAAATCACCAACGTCAATGACCCGTGCGTTAGTTTACGAAGTTTTCTTTAAAAGAAAAATCAATGAGCAAGCATTGGTATGATTAAGCAAAATATAGTATGCGAAGATACGAAGGTACCAGGCTAGAGGTTCAAGAAAGATATGTTCAAGTGTTAGAGGAGTTGTTAAAGGAATTCGAGTTTCCTCGGAAACAAGTTCAAGTATGATATGTATACCTCAGTAGGAAAATGCAACCAGCAAGAACATAAGGTTTACCCCCAAGTTAAGTATTATGAGCATAAGATAAATTATCATGAGTTTTGAATTTAGAAGACAAGTGTAAGGTTGTGACGGTGGTTGCAACATGGAAAATCTTGAGAGCAGTTCAAGAAGTTAGTATTCAAGAGGTAAGAAAAATGTGAAGTCTTAATCACTCAAACGGATTAGAGTGATTGTTTAAACCAACAGGTGGGAATCAGAGTAGTGCCATGGAAGCTAATTGTTAATTATGAAACATGGAATTTTAGTATGAAAGAATTTTCGGTTGGTAATACAAGTTTAACAAGAATGCATCATAAGACATGCAAGGAGTTTTCGATGTGATAAGTAAGGATGAATTCTTATTCAATCATTGTTGACAAAGCTAAAAGTTTTAAGTATGTGTCGTCACCTAAGAAAGATGAAAAAGTACAAAAGTTGCTATATATGAATTGGTCAAGACGGCATGAATGATGATATTGGAAAACATGTTAGGTTTAGAAGGTTTCCTCTTGTGATTCAAGTAATGATTGAAGCATAGAGTATGATTACCGGTATTCAAAAAGGTAGCGATGTTTAAGTAATACTTGAACAGATTAATTGATGATTCAAATTTAGTGTTTCAAAGAAGAGGAACAAGTTAATGTTAAGAGGTCCAAGGATTTCCTATGGATATGTAAGCGGTATGACAAGTATGTATATCGGTTGAACAAGGGAAGAATTTATCTTCGAAGTTAAGCATGTTATCATGAGAGAGAGAGAGAGAGAAGCAACTTTTGAGTGATGTGTAAAGAGATTCATACTCAAGTGTGCAATACTTGTTGGGTGAAAACGATACTTGTTAAGACATGCCAAGTCATGATTTTATAACTTCTAAAGCTAAGATTGGTATTATGGAACTTGGGAACGATGTTTTTATTTAAACTCATGCAATTATACATTTTTGAAACTGATGAGATACGTCGTAAGTGGACTCACTTAAGACATACAAAATTCAGGACCAACTTGTCGTGGACAAGTTTAGGGCGAGTTGTTAAATCTTTTTCCAAAAATATCGACACTCGTCTGGTGGTTCTGTGGTGCCATTACACAATCAGTTCTGGAAATGATAAAATCTTTTTAATCATGAAACTATACGTTCCCAAGAACCTGAATACCAGAGTTTAAGAAAAATTTCTTCAAACAAAGATTTTAGAACACGTATTGTTATCATTTAACAAGAGGCGGCACTTGAAAGTATGTACATGTTTATGACAAGTTAATTACAAGAATGTTTTATGTTAAGCGGGTAAGATACAATTTAAAACAATGAGTCTATGTTAGCATGGAATGTCCCAAATCATGATGTACTAAGATAACTTCAAAGTTTAAGTGATATTAAGATCAAGAAAGCTATATGCTTACGTATATGAATCAAGGAACAAGACGGATCACAAGCAATGATGAACTTCTTGGAAATGTTTGAATGGAATATGTATGGATTAGACCATAGATGTTAAGATTTTGTCATGATGATTGGCAGTCGATCTCTAAATTTCGAGGACGAAATTTTTTTTAAGGGGGGTAGAATGTAATATCCCGCTCGTCAGCTAATGGAAATTTTATCTGTTAAATGTATCAGAGGACTAAGATTCATGGAAAGCGAGTATGACGAAAATGTTAAGTATGAGGGAAGCTAATATTATGTGATATCAGTCAAGCATGGACTTATGTATCAGTGTCAGGTAAACGCGACTAAGGCGAAGGGTATTTTGGGTATTTGCACGCAAGGGAGTATATAAGTGTTTTTGGGGCCAAAATTATTCATTTTCCACTTCTCTTTCTCTCTCTAGGTTTGTGAGAAGATTTTCTCTCCTCCTTCTCTCTAGGCCGCCCCATCCTTCCTCCTTCTAGAGCATCAAAGCTTCACAAAAACATGTATTTGGTGATCAAGTATGGATTGTAGAAGCTTCTTGGACAAGAAACAACAAAGAGAATGGTGTTAGTTGGATTCTTGGCTTAGGGTTTGAACTTGGAAAAGCTTGGAACTTGAGGAATCACAAGAATTATGTTAGGTGAGTTCTTAGATAGAACCCACCATTGGGATTATGTGTTTAATTTGCAAGCAATATATGAATTATGTTAAGATTAGGAAGAATGAGAATTTTATACCCTTGCCTTGATCTTGTCTTGTACATGTTAATATTGCTATGAAAGATGTTTTATAATGTATATATATGTTGCTGGATGTTTTGGTGCATTGCAGGAACCATTAGGATGAGTTTTGGGTCAAAAATTGCAAAATTTGTACCACAGACCCGAAGAACCACGCTCCAGGGGCGCTATTAGCGCAGCTCTCTGGTTTGGCCAACATGCTTTTGGCCTGTTGGTCCATTCTAGGGTCCGTGGTGCCTTCCGAAGCTTTTCTTTCAATGTTTTATAACTTTGTAACCCCAAAACAACATCTAATCAATGCACATAACATCAAGCAATTATCGAATCAAGAATCATGGTAATCTTAACATGTACATCAAGATAGGCACAAGAGAGTTTAAGCCGACTTATTCGGGTAGTAAGCACTAAGAAAGGGGAAAAACTAGAGCCTCGATATAGTAGTTTAGCAAGAATTCCTAGGATTTGAAGACGCGAAGTATATTATATTCGCACATGATCAAGAATGATAGAACAAGTATGTTAAGTTATGGATAGGATAGTTAATCTCTCCACCATGATTAAGATAGTGCAAGCATGACCTAGAATGATATTTACCGCTAATCGGATCGATCAAGGTTCCGAGGTAAACATGTAAGTATGATTAAGTTTAACATATATGCACGACAAGACCATGATTAATAAGTGTAGGTGGCATGTCTCTTGCTATCCACATCAGAGGGATACAAGGGGTTCTCATGATGAGAACGATTCAAGCGGTAAGGGACCCGCATGTCACTGAGTAAACAAGACGTAGGTGTTCGTGTCTCTTGTTATCCACGTCAGGGGGATACGGGAGGTTCTCGACCTAAGGGGAACGGTTCAAGCCGCAAGGGACCCGCAGGACACCGAGGGAGTCCGATGTACGTACATCGGTCATGTATGGGATTGTTCTCGGGGTTACTCCACCCGGGACTATCCGTAAAATGAATCAAGATAATAATTGTTTGTTCAACACTAACCTAATGAATGAACTTAGATACGTTTATGCATGATATGATTATGATTATGTTATGTTTATGCAAGAATGATTATATGTATGACCAAGTTAAGAGCAAGAGCATTAGATGCTAAGACAAGTGCAAGTTATGCAAGTCCCCACACACGTATAATCAACCGGTAGGTTGTAATGTAGACACGTGGTGACCGTAGGTTTCCCCTGAGGTTACCTATAGCTTAGTATTTAGGGGAACTCACTGAGACATTATGTCTCATCCCAATCCTTATTTGTTTCAGATATCAGGTTGGACGTCAAGGTAGTAGCCGGATGGATTTTTCAGCAAGAGCTCGTTCGTAAGCATGAAGAATATGGATCTCAAGGATGTATTTATGTTTAAATAAGATAAGATATGATATATTGATATTGTACGAACGCGTTTTGTTGTATATAAATTCATTCGAAGTTTTTATGTTGTAAATTTTTAATGTATCCAGTACTAAATTTAACGCACGTGCTAGACTTTCTAGATATGTCTGGTATGGGTGTTACAAATTTACAATATACAGGCTCTATACAGCTGGCCTAGTCGATTGGATCCAGCTACAGTCTTTGGATTTCAACTATATATATGCCCTAAAACCACCTTACTTGAATCATCAACTGGAGTAATAGTGTTTGGTTTCTTGTTCACTCTTTACTTCACAAACAACTATTCTTTTCTTTTGCAATGGCTTTTTCCTTTGGAAATGAGTTTCGAGCCAATGTTAAAGTTCTTGTGATTGATCATGATATTGATCTTCTCAATGCTATTGAGAAAACATGGTCTCAATTCAATTACCAAGGTTTGTAATCCTTAATTGAATTATATTAACCTATGAAAGTCTCAATCTTTTTGTTACAATTATTGTTTCTTTGTTTCAGTTACAACATGCTCGACAGTTTCTTCAGCCTTGAATTTGATAGCACAAAAGGTGCATTTTGATTTGGTACTTCTTGAAACTCAAATGCCGGACATGGATTCATTTGATTTCTTGCAACAATTGACACAACAAATCAATATTCCTGTCATGAGTAAGTAAAGATATAATTAATTAATGGGTCATGTTAACTTGTGCCCTAAGGGCACAAGTTAAGGAGCTTAAAATGGAAATAAAAAATAAGTTTAATATTTAAAATATAACTTTTGAGACTTTTGAGACATTGAATGCACAATTTCCAAGCAAAAACTTCTAAATTTAGTTTCTTAACTTATGCCTCAATGGCACAAGTTAACATTTCCCTTAATTATATTATCATATCATATCACATGATTAATTTATACTTGCATGAGAAGAGACATTATAATTTATGGATCTTGCTAACGAGTGCCCTAAGGGCAATGGTTAAGGATTCCATTAATGGAAACTTTGTCTTGGAAATACAAGTTTTTACTTTTTTCTTAGCAATGATTACACCACTTTTCGATGCAAACTTACTTATTTTAGTACTTTAACCAATGCCCCAAGGGCAATGGTTAGCATTTCCCATAATTTATTTATGTGCGGTGACGATGTGTTCTGAAGGAGCAACAAATGGAATAATGAAGGCCATTGAAAATGGAGCTTGTGACTGTTTTGTCAAGCCATTCACTGAAAATCAAGTGAAGTATATGTGGCATCATGCTGTTAGGAAAATGATGAAAGGAAATAAAAAACCAAAAATCAATGAGCAATTGGGGGTTGAAGGTAGCCAAATAAGGGCAAGAGATGATTCAAATTTACGCTTAAACGATGCAACATCGGAAAAAGGTGACGAAGAAAAAGAGTAACATTTTTTTTCTGACAAAGAAAAAAAGAGTAACATTATTATAATCATTCTCTCAATGTATTAAAATTCTAAAATAGTCCCTGATTTTGTACTTTGTTAGCATAAAGTGAGAATAAGTAAATATATTGAAGGGTACTTCTTGTTGAGAGTTCTCCTGTTGGATGAGGCATGCGAGCTTAGCCATTGGAAGTCTTTTCTTTCGCTCTTTCTTCAGTGTGTCTGGCTACCACCTTTCCATCAGTCTCTGATCCTAATTTTAGATAGAATCTCTTCGCACTCTAAGTGCTTCTGTCTTGGATCGAGTTGCAGCCAAATAGCAAATGTTTTTTCTTCGGCCTCTTTTCCAGTTAAGAACGGAATTTCAGAGCTAGCAGCTGACTATCAATCAGTTATGGCCGAAGTTTCTAACCTGTAGCATCTTTATTTTCTATAGAAGTGTTTCCATCTCCTTCAAGCAATGCACTCATCACATAGTAAGCAAGTTCTTTTCCAGGTAGGAAGAGTAGCTATCAGACTCTATTATGGGCTAGCAGGAAGGGGATTGGCGCTCTAGCTAGTAGAGAATGTAAACTCGCTGGGTTGCTTCTTTCATCCTATTTTTCTTAGTTTTGTGGAGCACGAGAGCTCTATGTAGGATTCTAGCACATCTGCGATCGAACCACTATTCGCTATTTACCAAGTAGGTTAGCTATGACCAAGAGGGATATGTGCCTTCACATAAGGTAGAATCCCATCCTCATGGCTAGATAGGAAAGCAACATATTGTAGATTGAATTAAGCCCACGGTTGAGCCTCCTAATCCCTTTGTTCGGACGAGAAGCAAGAGTAGCTACCATTCTTCCTTCTATTGGCTGTCTTCGGCATCTGTACTACCACTGCTTTCTCAATGGCTGTTTTTCTTAAAGCAGGAGCGCACGCAGTCTAGCTTTTCATAAATAGGGAATTCCTAAAGGCTGTTCGCTTTCAGAGCTTTCTCATGGGTCAGCTGTCAGCTGTAATATGACAATATTAATGAAGTATTTTAATGTTAGGACTATTTTGACCAACGAAGTGTATAATCAAAGACAATTTAAAATTTTGATACATTGATGGACTATTTTAGCCCCACATGTATCAAATGTCTAGATCTGCCCGACATATACACTGTCCAACACCGGACACGTCTTTGATCAAAGGTGTCGGACTCAAGTTGATTTTTAAGGTTTTAGGGTTTAGGGTTTAACAAAGATCGCAGGTGATAGTGTTTATAGGGTTAAAGTTTTGTGACTAAAATAAACTATATATTAACAAACACGTAAATCACTAAGAAGAAGAAAAAGGGTTGTTATCAGAGTTCAATTTTGTTAATTGGTTTGTTGAAATTTGTGATCAAGAAAAGAATATGATTGACAAATGATTGAATGAGAAGGACAAGGACAGGGAAAGAAGATAACCTGAAGTAAAGACAAATTACTTCAAATCCAGTGAGAGATTCCAAGCTTATCTCTCAGTATGAGAGATTCCATGTCAGGCGGAGGGCAGTTTCAGTGAGCAGAGCACCTTGCATGTGATGCTTCCTTAGCCATAAAATCTGCACACATATTTTGTTGCCTAAGAACATGCATCAATGTTGTATTTCCATTTCCATGTAGAGCATCTTTAATATGAAGGATGTCAGTAGCATACTTGTGCAAAGTATGATCACTACCAGCAATAATTAGGTCAACTGCTTCCAAACAATCACTCTCACAAATAATGTTGACATAACCTTTTTTACTACAAAAATCAAGACCTATCTGGATAGCACGTAACTCAGCTAATAACGCATTGCCTCCAGCTTCATAGTGAGAAAAACCAGCTATCCAATCTTTGTCGTGGTTGCGAACAACACCACCAGCACCTAAACAACCAAAATCTTCTTGAAAGCTACTATCAATATTGAGTTTGAGTGTACCTTCCGGAGGGGGTATCCAATGAGCTAAGAGTCGTGATGAGTGTGGGTCCAAACCAAGATTGGGATAGTAAGAAATGCATTCATCATGTAACAAAAAGGTTTTTTGCACCACATCTTGGATACGCCAATGTTGATCCTCAAAAATAGTATTGTTTCTCCAACACCAAGCATACCATACTCCTGTAACAAACAAAATAGAAGAAGTACCCTTTGTCATCTCATGAAGCCAAACCTTGACATCAAATTTAGAGAAAAAATTATTATAACGCCCCATATTCAAGCGAAGCCAAAACTCTCTAGAGTGCGGGCAATCACGTAAACAATGAAGAATATCCTCTATGGGTGAAGAGCAACAGGTGTAGCTTAGAGAAGCAACGCAATGATAATACGAACCAGTGACCCAACGGATTTGAAGAAGACGAGAGGAATAAAGCAATGCAATGATAATACGAACCAGTGACCCAACGGATTTGAAGGTTTCGCCATTTTCACATAAAACTTGTGCGCTAAGGTTTTTACACAGTTGAAAGTAGTTGTAAAAATAATAATTAATTTACTCCCTCCATCTCTTATTATAGGACTGAGTAGGGGTGTTTATGGAAATGTGATTTAATGTGGTCACCGATTTTCGAGGTGACGCAGTTGGAATATCAGTGATGGTCCGATCTTGTTTAGATGGTTATAGAAGAGGCAAGTTTACTTTTTATTTTACAATTAAAAATAGTGAGCTTAAAGTGTTGACCAACCGAACTTGATTGACGGTTATGATTGAATAAATGTGTAACTACGTTAATTTATTGACCACAATGAATCAAAGGTTGTGTCAGGTCTTAGCGACCCGTTCAACCCATTGCTTCGAACTAACTCAACATGAAGTTTATCTTCGGATTTTTTAATCATTTACGAATTTTTTTCCTACATTTTTGTGGAAAAATATTTTTTTCACCAATTTGAATTCTAAAATCCGAAAAAAAAAATAAACATTTTGAATTTTATAACCTGAACACCCCTATACACCCTCCTAGTACCAAAAAATTGTGGAAAAAATAAGTTCGGATTATATAATTTAAATTGTATCATCACAAAGACTAAACATGTTTATGACGGTGATAATCAATTTAAGAATCATAATAATCATCCTAACTCACTACTCTAGTGTGTTTCAGATCTTGAAAGTGTACATTTTGAGTTGAAAAAAAAAAAATAAAAATCATTTTTCTTACATGACTCCGCCCCTCCGATATCCAAAATTTTATTGTTTAGACCCAATTTTTTTTATTTTTTTTTCATATTTTGAGAAAAATCCACAAAAACTTTGCATTAACTTTATTTGATTTTTAGAATTTTTTAAAGGTATTTTAAATTTTTTTCTTTAAAAAAATCATTTATTTTATTTTATAAGTTTTGTCATTTTTCACTTTAATTTTCGACAGTTTTTTAAAGAAAAATTGCAATTGCTGAAGGGATAAAATGTGAACGATGGTAATTCATTTCGGTTTCATTTGAGTAAAAGTTAAAAAAGGTACTCTCCATCCAAAATTATATATCACTAGCAAATAAATTAATAAATTAATTAAAGTTGTATAGAAAATACTCTCTCTATCCCAAATTATAAATCGTTTTGGTCATTTAACGCTTATTAGGAAATGTAGTTGATTTTGTATGCGAAGGAGAAATTATGAGTTGTTTTAAAGAATTGTCCTAGATAAATGGTAGTATGAGAAAGATAAATCAAGAATTTATAGAAGATATTGTAATAAATAGTTAATGCATAATATGAAAAGTGACATTAATGTTTCAGTAATATTGTAAAACGACTTATAATTTAGGACAAAATAAAATTTGGTACGGAGAGATTAGTAATTATGAATTACTACCAAAATATCAT